>NC_089220.1:33583673-34809568 GCF_963924675.1 Phocoena phocoena | reverse complement strand
TAGAATTGTTCTATGTGGATATAACTATTCCTAGTAAATGAATATTGAATAACATGTGCATGAGGATATGGGAAGAAGCTTTACAATATCATTGAAAGATGTCACCCATTTGGATAAAATAAATTATTCCATTGTATTATTTGTAAGGTATATTTTTGGTACAGTGGGATTATATATCTTTTTAATGCAATGTTTTTGGAAAAAAATGTGCTTATATGGACTTCAATAATATAAAAGCTGTGGAGAATATACTTGAAAATTGGATTATAATAATGAGTTGTAGTGTTTTGAAACACTTTGGTACTTCTTCCTAGAATGTAGAATAATATTCATAATGTCACCTATCACTAAAATAGGAATTTAATCTTAGAGAAAATTTCTAAGAGAAATTTATCTCAGATCACTACTGCATTGAGTGGACAAAATAATTCTAAGTCTCTGTTTTAAAGTAGCTAGATAGCTTAATTTAACATCATTCTCTTAACTTGGCATTAGTCTCTTGGCATTAGTCTTGAATGTAAGAATTCAGTGAGCAAGAATTTGTCTTTGCCCTTGACACTTGGATTTGGAAAGAACTTTTTTCTTAATAAGAATTGTCAAAATGTACTATTAATGACTGTAGTTCATTTTTTAAAGATATATTTCTCACTTGCTGAAATTCTGTAGGGAAAGAAATGCCTGATGTGGAAAACGAATGTGTTTTTTTCAGTTGTTATGATGGGAAATATTTTATTTTGAGTTACTATTCTATAGCAACATTAACTTAGTACATACCTTAGTACATACCTCTTGTCTGGCACAGACTCCCAGACTTTTGATGTAATTCTTTACTGTTTGTTCATCAGTTCATGTATACTACTTTTTGGTTCTATATGAATTGTTTATGTTGTAACATTAAGTAGAAAATATTTCGGAAATAACTTTTCTGCAAAAATCCCCTCAAAAAATAACTGGCATTTGATGAGTACTCCTGACTAGTGTAAGGGTTGCTAAAATTGTATAATATGTTATTTTAATAAATGTTCCAAATAAAAAATATTATTAGAATAAGATATGTGTATTGAATGAATGCTCTATGTTAATATGCCTGGCAGATTTGTACTATGCTTCACCTACGTGAGCTCCTGATGCTGAAAGGAGTTGATGTGTGAAGAAAAATTAAGTACTGTGTTTCAATCACTAATACTGTGAGAAAGGAAGACAGAATAAAGAGAGAAGGAAAAAGTAGGTTGAGAAGAACCCAGGCTAATCTGATCAATATTGACACTCAGAATGGTGTGTAGAGTGTCTTAATCAGATAAATGAGCAGGTATGGAATATCTGTGGACAAAGTATAGTAATAAAACCGAGTTGTATGTGTGTATATGTATGAATGAATGAAGTTTGAGAGGTTTACTGCCACAGAGGAGAGCAAAAGGGCAGAACCAAAAATGACTACTTTATACTCGTATCTATGGCAAGCTGATGGAATAACGTGATAGATCCTCTGTAGTTTATCTAAACTGTGTATAGTACACAACCCAAGATTTTTAGTAAAATCATTGTAGTAAAAGTAATTATTGGGCTTGAGTGAACTGAGTGAGCTATATTGTGTGAACATGATGAAGGAGGGATGCCATGGGAGAAGAAAAAAAAATAAAGTTGTGACTCCCTAAGCAAGACTTTCTGATCTTGTTACTAACTTTTGATTTGTTGTAATAATGAGAGCAGAATCTGACTTGTGGCAAGGTTGTGGTGAGGGGAATACATGACAAGCTCTCTTCTTTGGGTAGTTACTCTAAGAATATTTGTTTCTGTCGTAGTCTTGTAGGTGTTACGTATAAGACCAAGTAGAGGAACTTGACTTTCACTTTTTGCTAATAATGTGCCTAAAGATTTGTTTGACTTAGTAATTTGCATGCGTGTTAAATTTTGAAATAAACAATTAACAGTTTTAATTACTTATCTTCTATTTATGATTATAAACATTTTAAGAATGATTTCCTCTGCTGTATGTATAATTTGTCAATTTGAGTTGTTTTATGAGATTTCTTGTATTAGTTGTGGTCTTCAATGGCACATTGAAAAGTGTCAAATGTAGCTTGATGTTATGTTAGAAACGTATCTAATGTGGTACGTAATTTTCATACATACAAGAAACTATTAACATGGTATAATTAATTTTTGTTCTCTTTAAGTGGAAGGTTATGTGCTATTTAAAGCATGAAAATTTTTGCTTTTTCTTGTTATCTATGCTGGAGAGATGACTATTATATGAAAAAGAGATACTGTATATAGCATACAGGAGATACTGTATATAACATACTTTAAGTTATATCAGTTGTGTTCTCTATAGTGATAATTCTCAAAAATGCTTTCAAATTCCCATTGTCTATTTGCTGAAGATGAAAGATAAAACATATTACCATATTTATGCTTTAGATTTGTTATTGCTTATTTATAAACTATTTAGCAGAGATAATTATGTGAACTCAGATTCATTTATAGAAACTATTAAAAGCTGTTTAAGAATCAAAAGAGGAAATGTAACATAAGAATGAAAAGGACTAATAGAAATTGAATACCTCTTTGTGCTACTCATTGTGTTGATGCTGATTGTGTGTGTGGGGGGGGTGTTATAGATGGATGTGCCTTGTTTGTTTAATTTGCAAAAGCTCTTAAAAATTTTGGTGCATCGTAGATATGTGATATGTAAATCAGAGGAAGAATTGTTTAATTCATAGAAGAATTGTCCATCTGTGAATACTAGAAATATAATTCATAATGTAGGATATTAGTAATTTTCTTTATAGGGCAGATAGGGAAGGTTTATATTCCTTGAAAATTTTGCAAAACATGACAATTATGTCAGTCTTTGTTGTTTTTCTTTCTGTTACTCAGAATGTATTTTCAGTTGCTTCAGTAATGTTAAGATTTTGAAAACTATTTTACCAAATTATGACCTCTTGTGATTTTTAAGAAAGGATGATTCAATAAAATAGAAATCTTATTTATAAATTCTGGATAAATTGTATTATGGATGAGGAAATACTTCTTGTCAATATTCTTGGTGTTTTTTTTTAATTGTGGTAAAATAAGTGTAACATAAAATTTACTGTTTTAACCAATTTTACCATTTATAAGTGTACAGTTCAGTAATGTTAAGTATATACACACTGTTGCAGCCTATCCCTAGAGTTTTTCATCTTGGAGAACTGTAACTTTATACCAATTAAACAATAACTCCCTGTATTCCCCTCCTCCCAGCCTCTGGCAACTACCGTTCTTTCTGTTTCAGTAGTTTTGGAATACTCTAGGAATCTCATAAGTGGAATCATGCAATATTTGTCTTTTTGTGATTGGTTTATTTCAGTTAGCACAATTGCTTCAAGGGAGTTCCAGCATGTGTCAGGATTTCTTTCCTTATTAAGGCTGAGTAATGTTCCATTATATATATATATATATATCTCTCACAGTTTTTTTACTTATTCATCCATTGATGGGCACTGAGTTGCATCTACCTTTTGGCTGTTGTGAATAATGCCGCTCAAAACATGGGTGTGCCAATATCTCCTTGAGACCCTGGTTTCAATTCTTTTGGATATATACCCAGAAGCAGAATTGCTGTATCATATGGTAATTCTGTTTTTAAGTTTTTGAAGAACTTCCATAGTGTTTTCCATAGTGGTTGCACCATTTTATATTCCTGCCAACAGTGCATAAGTGTTCCAATTTCTCCACTTCCTCACCAACACTCATTTTCTGTTGGTTTTTGTTTTTTAATATAGTAGCCATCCTAATGGGTGTGAGGTGATGTGTTCTTGGTATTTTTAATTGAACTTCACTTCTTTTATCTTTAATAATTTTGATGCAGCTCATCTAGAGAGTAAAGAAAAATAAAAGGTACTCTCTCTGATTATTATGATACCTCGGTACCTTGTGAAGTAAACTGTGTTACTTAGTCAGTAAAATAGAAATTCTTTTCACTATCATTACAAAGATTATAAAGTACAAATACATCCAGGGGAATTTCATAACAGTATCATTTTAATCAATCTTCCTTGTTATGTATTGTATTACTTGTCTTGTATTAATACTTCTCTTTGTTATACCTAATCTTTAAAGGATTGCTTTTGGGTAAAAAATAATTTTCTTTTTTAGTTAGAAGGTGCCTGATTGGAAATGCAGCATACTAATTAAATAATAACAAAAACCTGCTAGTTGAAATGTATTTTGATAGTATAGATCATTAGTGTTTGATAATGGCATTTAATGTTTAAGAACAAAGATAAAATTGGACAAAATAGTTGTATCTGATTGTAAATTTCTTAGACATGAACATTTTATTTACCTTTATGTGCTTCTTTACAAATTTTACCACCTTTGGTGGAAGCTATTCTTTTCATGGTCCTGAAACACAGCCTCATCCCCCTGAGGATGTATACTTGTCTTCACACTACAATCTGATTGAATGATATTTTGGTCCCTTGGATCATGACATTAAACATGAAGGAAAGGCAGGATTGCCGTCTGGAAAGCAATCATATCTAAATATAGCCTGTACTTATCTGCTGGTGTTAAGACAGGTTGCCGTGGTGAACTGAATTTCTTAAAAATGCCAGTCAACAGAAGATAAACTGGTTTTTGAAGTGGTTATTTTCCATAGAGCTGTACATTCTCATACTGCAGGTAGATGATTTTAGTTAATGTTTTTTACGGCTTATTGATTACATTTCAATTTTAATGTTTTTTATGGCTTGCTTATTAAATTTCAATTTTAGAGTATCTTTGAGACCTTTAATACATTAAAAAAATATTTCTCTTTAGCTTTTTTAAAAAATTATTTTATTTTTGGCTGCATTGGGTCTTTGTTGCTGCATGCGGGCTTTCTCTAGTTCTGGCGAGCGAGAGCTACTCTTCTTTGTGGTGCATGGGCTTCTCATTGCGGTGGCTTCTCTTGTTGTGGAGCACTGGCTCTAGGCACGCAGGATGCAGTAGTTGTGGTGCGCGGACTTATTAGTTGTGGCGCACGGGCTTAGTTGTCTGTGGCATGTGGGATCTTCCCGGACCAGGGCTTGAACCCATGTCCCCTGCATTGGCAGGCGGATGATTAACCACTGCGCCACCAGGGAAGTCCCAAGAGACCTTTAATTATTAAACAAAATATGAGTTTTTATATTATCCTTTGTTTTTCTTAAGATAAATTCCATTTGATGTGGAAATGATTTTCCCAAGGACAGCATTTTAAACATTATTGATCATTCATTTTGCTCTGCTGCCAATAGTTCTGCTAAATCTAAGACAGATACCAAAGCTGTCTTGTCTGTAGTAACATCTCTAACTGTAAGTTTTTATCATTTTTAATCAGGTTCTTTTTTGGATTATATGGTTATTAGACTGTAAAGTATATATTTGGACAGTACAGCTTAATCTAGGCTGGTGCTAAGGTATTATGGTACTGTGCTCTATGTCAGAACTGCAAATCCAAAGACTTTGGATTATACTTTACTTTTAGAAGACTTTCTCTCATTTCCATCATTCCGTACATTCCTGGGAATGTATGTTACAGTTTTTATGGGTTCATTTGTTTAAAAATTTATTTAATCAAAACACTAGTAGATGTTCATCTTACATCCTTCAGCAATTAGGTTTAATTGACATTGTTCCTGTAATTAAGGAACATATGATTGAAGATGGATAATATCTGAGTTGTCTGCCTGAGGCATATAGATGACCAATCCAGTATTAGAATTTTTTAATGAAATAAATAATGTATTGTTTTAATTAGTTGATTCTTTCATTTTCAGGGTACAGACACCTAAGTCAAACTAGCTTCAAAAGCTAATTTGTGATTTGATTGGCATATGTAACTAAGGAGTACTTCTCAAGGAATCAAGAAAGAGTTTCAGAAACCAGATCAAGGGTGGGAGCCTCAAAGAAGAGAATTAGAGGGTTTGTGCAACTGGTTTTGTTTCTCTCACTTTCCTTCATCATCTCTTTTGGTTTTTCTTGGCTTTATTCTCACTTACGGCAGTCAGGCTTTCTCCATGAAATGGGCAAGATGGCTGATAACTTACTGTAATTCCCTTCCTTCTAGCTTCATGATCTCTCTTCACTTCATCTCTAAAACATAAAATCTCATGGAATAATTCTGATTTTGTTAATCTGGTCATGTGTCCAAACCTCAGCCAATCACTGTGGCCAGGGGTATAGGCTATCTTGACTTACCAGTCATGGGAGGGATGCCTGTGGTCAGAATGGTGGAATACCCTAATTAAATGAGAGAGAAGATAGTCCCAGAAAAAGAGTGATAAAACTAAGAGATGTGTAGTGTATTCAGTCTCAGCTGTTAATTTAAGGACAAATGTATACATTGTCAAGAATTGTTATTATTTTAAAGCAGAACATTTTGCTTGCCTTCCCATATCATCTCAATTAGATAGGTATTGGTAGTAATAGCTATAATAATTTTAAAGGAGTGCATAGTTCAATTAATTGATAATAGTTGTTCCCTATTTCCTGATATTATTTACTGTTTATGTAGTACACACACACAAATGTGAAATGACTCAGATGAATTTATTACATTAATTACAACTGGCTAGACAGCAGGTGGAATAATAACAGATTATTTCTGTCTTTCCATACTTTCTTCTTTCTTAAAAAGAGAAACGTTACCGCTATCAGTCAAAAAAGGAAAAGGAGTCAAAGATTCTCATTCCCCTTTCCATTGTAATACCTTAACTGAGGAATATTATTATAGAGGCATATAAAAGTTTAATGGGAGCACTGACAAAGTATTTTAAAAAGAGGTGATCCTTGAAATGAAGCTTTTGTTAAGGAAAAAAAAAAAGCAGGAAAGGAGGAAGGGAGGGAGCAAAGAAGGAATAACAGAGAGAGAGGGAGAGAATGATTGATTATGAGAATGAATAGAAACTCCAGGGGTATGTTACACTTTTTCGAAACTCAGTTTGGCTGAAGATGAATGAGAGTCTACGAGATTAAAACTAGTGATTAAAACAAAGTTTTGATATCCATGTATTTCGTTTATCAAGAACACATTGATATATCTGACACTGATGGTCAGAGTGAAAAAATGAATGATTGCATTGTCTACTTATATTAGTTTTATATTGCTGTGTAACAGATTACCACAAACTTTCTTAGAACAATACGTATTATCTCACAGTCAGGATTTTGGGCACAGTTTAACTGGTTCCTTTGCTCAGGATCTCCCAAGATTGCAAATCTAAGTGTTGGCTGGGGATTGCATTTTCATCTGGAGGCTTGACTAGGGAAGATTGCTCCAAACTAGTTCAGGTTGTTAGCAGAATTTGTATCCTTGTGTTGTATGAATCCTGCTTTTTGCTGGGAGTTGGCTAGTTTCCATTTGCACCTTCCATCATCTTTACAGTCTATTACCCACTACATTGAAATTGCCTTTTCTGCATGGGAATCATACTCAATTAGTTTAGTTCTGTCAATTTAGAGATGTAAAACCTAAAGCTCAGCTGAGTTGTGATTTATCTAAGGTCCTAAAACTACATGGTGATGGGCCTCCTGACAACCAGGCATTGCGTTCTTTCTACTCCTCGCCTTAGTTTTGACTTTCTTGATTTTGTTCTCACATTAAAAAAAATTTTTTCCCCAGTTTTATTGAGATATCATTGACATACAGCACTGTGTAAGTTTAAGATCTACAGCATAATGACTTCACATTTGGTTTTAGTTTGTATTGCTGCGTTTATTAAAAATATGATGGAATAACATCTTAGCACTGGCCACCTAGGAACTGACATTAAAATGTTTGAAAATATTTTTTTCTATATGGCTTGTAGGTATATGACTTTTGATCATTTAATTGTTCTCTCACCCTGAACTTTTATATATATATTTTTTCTCAATTTTTATTAGGAGGAGGTGGAACAGAATTTTTGTTTCCTTTGGTTATGGTTTATGTTGGTATCTGCAGAGACTAAACGTGAGATTGAAAGTGAGATTTAACACCTGCAAAGGAAAAGCCTCGATGAAAAAATGACAGTTGAGTCCTTATATGTGAACTCCTTTTGGATTTTTCAGTGGAAGATTGTTGGTTGTTGGTTGGGAAGACAAACAGGCAGGTAAAGAAGCTTGCTAATCAAAAGTCTGCCTAAGTATGCTTCCCTAATGAGTTTCCTAAGAAACACCTGCTTGTGACTTAGCCCACATTAGGAAGAAAATGACAAAAGAAAAGCTAGGAGAGACCCATTTATTTCTTTTCTAGATGTTTTAAGAGTTTAAAGTTTTAAAATACTATTCTTTGAGAATAAGGAGAATTAAATTACCTTTACCCAGCTGGGAAAACGTCCACAATACTAGACAATTGGGCAGCAGTTTAAAGGAGACTAGCCCTTGCTGCCCCTTCTTTCCACTCCTACCTGGTCACTGTGGTAAATGTTAACTACCCTAATCTTTTTTTACCCTCCGAGAGAGATTAAATGAACGTTAAGAAGGAAGCCTAAATTTTAAATTTAGGGTAATCCATTTAGGGAGGAAGGCTGGTTGAGCTGATTGAGCTTGGATTTTTTTCCTTCCTGGAGTCCTCTATGATCTCCCATGTGCTCCTCCTATATGTTGCCTAAACTTCTATCATAGCTTTTTACACTATATTATCATTGTTTGTGTATGTACTGTCTGTATTTCTCAATAGATTATAACTTACTTAAGGGCAGAGACTGTTCATGTTTAATCTTATATCGTTACCACCTACCACAATAGACCCAACCAGACATATTCCTTAAATAGTTGAGTGAAGGAATGAATGTGCGATTTAGTGACTAAATGAAAGAGAGGGTAATGGAAAGAGTAAGAGAGTAACAGACTGAATGTATAGTGAATATACATTGGCAAAACCTGCGTTTTCCCCATTCTTCAGGCAGTTCTAACATTCAGCCCTTTATTGGTGTTCAATACAAAAGTCTACCCTTTGTTGACCTAATAGCTGTATTTAAACTTTGATCAGCATTGGTTCCTTCTGCAGTCTCAGTATCTTTCTAAGTGTGTATGACATAAATGAGAGACCTAACTCCATGAGCAAAAGGAGTCACTAATCCTCATGGTTTTGATTTATAGGCAGTTGCTGTTTAGAATACTGAGAAGATGTTGCCAACAAAGGATTCCATTTTTTCCTGATGAAATCGAGGAAGATCCCTGAAAGCATTTTCAAAATTGAATCTGTTTCTGAACAGTTCACTTTGAAAATAACTCTCATAGCATAATTTTGTAGAGGAAAAAAAATAACTTGAGTAATTCAGTCTTACTTTAACTTGTTTCTTAAAAGACAGTAATTTAAAAAGTAAGTTAAGATAGTATTTTTCTTTTCTGTAAAGTTGTATCTTATCTTTCCCTCTTTTATAAATAACTAAGAGCATAGTCAGACGAAAAATATTTGAGTTGCACTTTGTGAGGTGAAGTGACATTTATATTCTGGTCAGACTTTCACTTAGCCACCTGGCATTGAGTGCAAATTTTTATAGTTCACTTAAATTGGAAGCAAAGTGATATTAAGTCTTGACATTTTTTAGCAGAAAAAAATGAAATGTAAATAGGGTACTTTTTAATACTTAGTTTAAAACATTCTTTTCTCCTCTATCATTAAGTCAAGAATTTAGAAGTGCTTAAAAAATAACTAATGAATATTTATTGAGTATATACTATGTGTCATTTAATATGGTAGGACCTGGAAAATAATGGTAAATAAAGCAGGCATGGTCCTTGCCATAATTTGGGGGACAGTTTTTAATAAAATGGACTTCAGGTTACTCTTTCTGTTTCCAGAATACCTTTATAAAGGACAGTGGTTTGGGAAGGTGTCAGATATTGCTAAAAAGATGTAATCCAAAGGTCAGTTGTGTGTCCTAATAAAGTATATTACATTCTCAAAAGGGTAGAATTAGATCATTTATTATATATGTTATTTATAACTTTTAAATTTAGTTATTTCATTGATTTATTCACACCAGTGATTTAGTCAGGATAATTGGATTTGAGAAAGCCATCCAGAACAAGCTGTAGTTTGTCAGTGCCTCACTGAAAGTGTAATGGAAAAACTGAAGACAGTGTTTTAGATTTGATCTGGCTATCACTGAAGAGATTAAGACTTGCTGAAATTGTCTGTTGCACTTCTAATTCTTTGTGAATTTACTTTAACTTTTTTTTTTCGAGGGAGTGGGGAGCAGGTAGGGAGCCTGAACAGAAGAAGCATTATCCTCCTCTCCTAAGGATCTTTTTAATGTCTAGACAACTTTATTCTTTATTGAGATCTAAATCATATACCATACAGTTCATCCATTTAAAGTGTACACTTTAATGGGTTGTTTTAAAATTTTTATTTTATATTGGAGCATAGTTGATGAACAATGTTGTGTTAGTTTCAGGTGTACAGCAAAGCTATTCAGTTATACATTTACATGTATCTATTCTTTTTCAAATTCTTTCCCCATTTAGGTTATTACAGAATATTGAGCAGCATTCCCTGTGCTATGCAGTAGGTCCTTGTTGGTTATCTGTTCTGAATACAGCAGTGTACATGTCAATCCCAAGCTCCCAATCTGTCCCTCCCCTCCACCCTTCTCCCCGGTAACCATAAGTTTGTCCTCTAAGTCTATGAATCTATTTCTGTTTTGTAAGTAAGTTCATTTGTATCTTTTTTTTTGATTCTGCATATAAGCGATATCATATGATATTTGTCTGACTTACCTCACTTAGTATGGTGATTTCCAGATCCATCCATGATGTTGAGGTTGGCATTATTTCATCCTTTTTAATGGCTGAGTAATATTCCATTGTATATATGTAACACATCTTCCTTATCCATCCATCCGTCGATGGACATTTAGGTTGCTTCCGTGTCTTGGCTACTGTAAACAGTGCTGCAGTGAACACTGAGGTGCATGTATCCTTTCGAACCATGTTTTTTTCTGGATATATGCCCAGGAGTGGGATTGCTAGATCATATGGTAGCTCTATTTTTGGTTTCTTAAGGAACCTCCATACTATTCTCCATGGTGACTGCACCAATTTACATTCCCACCAACAGTGTAGGAGGGTTCCCTTTTCTCTGCACCCTCTCCAGCATTTATTGTTTGTAGACTTTTTGATGATGGCCATTGTGACTGGTGTGAGGTGATATCTCATTGTAGTTTTGATTTGCATTTCTCTAATAATTAGCAATGTTGAGCAGCTTTTCATGTGCCTCTTGGCCATCTGTATGTCTTCTTTGGGGAAATGTCTATTTAGGTCTTCTGCCCATTTCTTGATTGGGTTATTTGTTTTTTTGATATTGAGCCAGATGAACTGTTTGTAAATTTTGGAGATTAATCCCTTGTGGGTCACATCGTTTGCAGATATTTTCTCCCATTCTGTGGGTTGTCTTTACATTTTGTTTATGGTTTCCTTTGCTGTGCAAAAGCTTTTAAGTTCAATTAGGTCCCATTTATTTATTTTTGTTTTTATTTCCATTACTCTAGCATATGGCTTGGAAAAGATATTGCTGCAGTTTATGTCAGAGAATTTTCTAAGAGTTTTGTTGTATCTGATCTTACATTTAGGTCTTTAATCCATTTTGAGCTTATTTTTGTGTATGGTGTTAAAGAATGTTCTAATTTCATTTTTTACACATAGTTGTAGAGAAGTTGAAGAGATTGTCTTTCCTCCATTGTATATTCTTGTCTCCTTTGTTGTAGATTAATTGACCGTAGGTACATGGGTTTATTTCTGGGCTTTCTATCCTGTTCCATTGATATGTATTTTGGTTTTTGTGCCAGTTCCATACTGTTTTGATTACTGTAGCTTCGAAGTCAGGGAGCCTGATTCCTCCAGCTCTGTTTTTCTTTCTCAAGATTCCTTTGGCTATTCAGGGTCTTTTGTGTCTCCATACAAATTTTAAGATTTTTTGTTCTAGTTCTGTGAAAAAGGCCATTGGTAATTTGATAGGGATTGCATTGAATCTGTAGAGTGCCTTGGGTATTATACTCTTTCTGACAATATTGATTTTTCCAATCCAAGAACATGGTATATCTTTTCATCTCTTTGTGTCATCTTTAATTTCTTTCATCAGCATTTTATAGTTTTTGGAGTACAGGTCTTTTGTCTCCTTAGGTAGGTTCATTCCTAGGTATGAATAAACCTAGGAGTTATTCTTTTTGATGTGATTGTTTCTTTAATTTCTCTTTCTGATCTTTAGTGTGTAGAAATGCAACAGATTTCTGTGTATTAATTTTGTATCCTGCAACTGTACCAAATTCATTGATGACCTCTGCTGGTTTTCTGGTAGCATTTTTAAGATCTTCTGTGAATAATACTGGGTTGGCCAAAAAGTTTGTTCAGGTTTTTCCTTAAGATGTTACAGAAAAACCTGAATGAAGTTTTTGGCCAGCCCAATATTAAGTAATTTGCAGTGACAGTTTTACTTCTTCTTTTCCAATTTGGATTTCTTTTATTTCTTTTTCTTCTCTGATTGCTGTGACTAGGACTTCCGAAACTATGTTGAATAAAAGTGGCAAGAGTGGACATCCTTGTCTTGTTCCTGATCTTAGAGGAAGTGCTTTCAGCTTTTCACCATTGAGTATGATGTTAGCTGTAGGTTTTTCAAGTATGGCCTTTATTATGTTGAAGTATATTCCCTCTGTGCCCACTTCTGGAGAGTTTTTATCATAAATGGGTGTTGAATTTTGTCAAAAGCTTTTTCTGCATCTATTGAGATGATCATGGTTTTTATTCTTCAATTTGTTGATGTGGTGTGTCATGCTGACTGATTTGTGGATATTGAAAAATCCTTGCATCCCTGGGATAAATGCCACTTGATCATGGTGTATGATCCTTTTATTGTATTGTTGGATTTGGATTGCTGGTATTTTGTTGAGGATTTTTGCGTCTATGTTCATCAGTGGTATTGCCTGTAATTTTTTTTTGTGGTATCTTTGTCTGGTTTTGGTATCAGGGTGATGGTGGCCTCATAGGATGAGTTTGGGAGTATTCCTTCCTCAGCAATTTTTTGGAATAGTTTCAGAAGGATAGGTGTTAACTTGTCTCAGAATGTTTGATAGAATTCGCCTGTGAAGCCATCTGGTCCTGGACTTTTGTTTGTTGGAAGATTTTTACTCACAGTTTCAATCTCAGTACTTGTGATTGGTCTGTTGATATTTTCTATTTCTTCTTTGTTCAGTCTTGGGAGATCGTACCTTTCTACGAGTTTGTTCCTTTCTTCCAGGTTGTCCATTTTATTGGCATATAGTTGTTAATGATCCTTTGTATTTCTGTGGTGTCCGTTGGAACTTCTCCCTTCTCACTTCTAATTTTATTGATTTGAATCCTCTCCCTTTTTTCTTTTTTTATCTTTTTTTTTTTTTGCGGTACACGGGCCTCTCACTGTTGTGATCTCTCCTGTTGCGGAGCACAGGCTCCAGACGCGCAGGCTCAGCGGCCATGGCTCATGGGCCCAGCCACTCTGTGGCATGTGGGATCCTCCCGGACTGGGGCATGAACCCATGTCCCCTGCATTGGCAGGCGGACTCTCAACCAGTGCGCCACCCAGGAAGCCCTCCCTTTTTTTCTTGATGAGTGTGGCTAAAGGTTTATCAATTCAGTTTATCTTTTTGAAGAACCAGCTTTTAGTTTCATTGATCTTTTCTGTTGTTTCCTTTGTTTCTATTTCATTTATTTCTGCTCTCATCTTTATAATTTCTTTCCTTCTATTAATACTACCTTTGGGTTTTGTTTGCTCTTCTTTCTCTAGTTGCTTTAGGTTTAATTTTAGGTTGTGTATTAGAGATTTTTCTTGTTTCCTGAGGTAAGATTATATTGCCATCAACTGCAGAAGACCTTCCAATACTGGCAGGTAGGCCTGGCGCACAGGTCACTGATTTTTTCCCCTGGGTCCTGGTGTGAACAGGACCTTGTATGCACCCTCCAAGAGTGGAGTTTCTGTTTCCCCCAGTCGTGTGGAATTCTTGCGATCAAACCCTGCTGACCTTCAAAGCCAGATTCTCTGGCAGCTACTCCCCCCGTTGCCAGACCCCCAGGCTGGAAAGCCTGACATGGGGCTCAGGACTTTCACTTGTATAGGAGAACTTTTGTGGTATAATTATTTTCCAGTTTGGGGGTTACCCACATGGCGAGTATGGGATTTAATTTTATCACAGTTGCACCCCTTCTACCATCTCGTTGTGGCTTCTTTTTGTCTTTGGATGTAGGGTATCTTTTTTGGTAGGTTGCAGCATTTTTTTTTTTTTTTTGTCAGTGGTTGTTCAGCAGTTAGTTGTGATTTTGGTGTTTTTGTAAGAGGAGGTGAGCTCACATCCTTCTACTCTGCCATCTTGCTGGCCAATTCCAATTCTTAATGGTTTTTATTGTATTCACAGAGTTGTGCTCTCATCACCACCATCAATTTTTTAGAATATTTTCATTGCCCCAGAAACGACTCCCCAACCTCCCGCTCCTAGACAACTATTAGTTTACTCGTTGTCTGTATATTTGCCTGTTTGGGATAATTTGCATAAATAAATAAATATGTTCCTTTTCTGACTGGTTTCTCTCATGAGCATAGTATTTTCAAAGTCCATCCATGTTGTTTCACATGTCAATACTTCATTATTTTTATTGCCAAATATTATTTCATTGTATGGATATACCACATTTTGTTTATCCATTCATCAGTTAATGGACAGTGCGATTTTCCCACTTCTTGGAATTATGAATAATAATGCTATGAACATTAGTTGCAAAGGTTTTTGTATGGAAGTATGTTGTCTTTTCTCTTTAATATAGAGCAAGCGGTAGAATTGCTTGGTCATATGGTAACTTCATATTTTAACATTTTAAGGAAGTGCCAGAATCACCCCCTTTCCCCCAAAATTTTTGTATTGTGGTAAAATACACACAATAAAGTTTACCATCTGAACAATTTTTAAGTGTATAATTTGATGGTATTAAGTATGTGTGTATTTTTGTGCACTTATCACCAACATCTATCTCCAGAACGTTTTCATCTTCCCCAAATGAAACTCTGTACCCATTAAACACTAACTCCAGTTCTGTGCTTCTCTGCAGTTCCCAGGAATTGCTCCTGGCAACCAGTATTCTACTTCTGTCTCTATGATTTTGACTACTCCAGAAACCTCATATAAGTAGAATCATACAGTATATGTTGTTTTGTAACTGGCTTATTTCGCTTAACATAATGTCCATAATGTCTTCAGAGTTCATCCATGTTGCGGCATATCAAAATTTCCTTCCTTTTTAGGGCTGAATTATATTCCAGTGTATGCAAATAGCCCATTTGGTTTATCAGTTAATTTGTCAAAGTATACTTAGATTACTTCCACATTTAAGCTATAGTAGCCATCCTAATGGGTGTGAGGTAGTACCTCAGTTTCCCTGATAATTAGAGATGTTGAACATCTTTCCATGTGCTTATTAGCCATTTGTGTGTCTTCTTTGAGAAGTGTCTTTGCAAGTCCTTTGCCCATTATTGAATTGGGTTATTTGTTTTTTTGTTACTGAGTTTTTGGAGTTCTCTGTATAATGTGGATATTAATCCCTTATTACATATATTAATTGCCCACATTTTCTCCCATTCTGTGGGTTGCCTTTAACCTTTGTTGACATTGTTGTTTGATGAAGAACATTTCTTAATTTTAATGAAGTCCAGTTTGTCTTTTTCTTTTTCTTTTTTTGCCTGTGCCTTTGATGTCTTATCCAAGAAATCACTGACAGATCCAATGTTATGAAGCTTTTGGCCTATTTTTTTTTTTAATATTTGTTTATTTGGTGGCACCAGGTCTTAGCTGCAGCATGCAGGAGCTTCATTGCAGAGTGTGGAATCTTCGTTGCGGTGTGTGGGATCTTTAGTTGTGGCATGTGGGATCTAGTTCCCTGACCAGGGATCGAACCTGGGCTCCCTGCATTGGGAATGCAGAGCCTTAACTACTGGACCACCAGGAAATTCCCTTGGCCTACGTTTGATTCTGAGAGTTTTGTAGTTTTAAGTCTTACATTGAGGTCTTAGATCCATATTAAATTAATTTTCATGTAAGGCATAAGGTAAGAATCCAACTCATTCTTTTGCATATGGACATCCAGTTTTTCAACAGAGTAACATTTTAATATCTTTAACAATTTTTCACTATATTTTTGAAGTATTTTCTTAGTGGTTACTCTATGGCTTACAACAAATATCTTAACAGATCCTACTTATTTATAATAACTTAATTTGTGTGAGATATAGAAATATTAACACTGTATAGCTCTATTTATTTTCCTCCCTTTTTAAAAACAATTATTATACATATTTTCTCAAAAATGTTACAATCCCAACACATAAATTGTTATAATTAGGTTATATAATTTTATATCTTTTCAGGAAACAAAGTATGTGTGTATAAAAGTGTTCATTATGTTAATATTCTTACTATTTTTTATTCTTTTCATTTGTTCTTGTGGCGTTATCATCTAGTATGTTTCCTAACCCAACACAGCTTTGTTCCTCAAGCTTCTTGTGCTATTTTGTCAATTATATTTTGTTTTTATGTGCTATAGGCCCAACAATATAATTAGGTCTTTCTCTGTATACATACAAATATCATTTTATACAGTTGCTCTTTAAATCAGTTAAGAAAAAAAGAAGTATACAATTATACTGTCTTTTATAATTAACCTATACAATTACCTTTGCTCTTCATTGTGTGTGTCTGTGTGTCTCCGTGTATATTGTAATTACTCTGGGGTATTGGCTTTCAGTCTTGAAAGTTTTTTAGTATTTATTGTAAGGTAGTTCAGCTAACAATAAATTCTGCCTATTTTATTTATCTATGAATACCTTTATTTTGCCCTCATTTTTGAAATATTACTTCCCTGGACTTAAATTTTTATTTGACCCATTTTTTTCTTTCAGTGGTCTAAATATTTATATCATTCATTCTACTGCATTCTAGTCTCTGTTTCTGATGAGAAGTCAAATGTTTATCTTATTGGAGTTCCATAATATGTGATAATTCAGTTTTCTTTTTACTTTCATGATTTTGTCTTTCACATTTTTACTGTAGTGGGTTTATTTGTGGATGTCTTATCTTAATTGGAGTTGGTTGAGGCTCTCAGATGTGTAGACCAATGTTTTTCATCAAATTTTGGAAGTTTTCAGCCATTTTTCCTTGTAATATTTTTCAGCTTCATTCACTTTATTTTATCCTTCTGATACTCCCATTACACATACATTAATGTTTTTGGTGGTGTCCCAGACTTTTCTGAGCCCCTGTTCATCTTTCTTTATTCTTTTCTCTCTGTTCTTTGGTTTACCTAATCTCCATTCCTTTATCTCCAATTTCATCAATTCTTTCTATTGCCAATTCATATTTAATGTTCCCCTAGTGAATTTCCATGTCTTTTTTTAAAAAATAAATTTACTTATTTATGGCTGCGTTGGGTCTTTGTTGCTGCACCCGGGCTTTCTCTAGTTGCGGCAGTCGGGGGCTACTCTTCGTTGTGGTGCACAGGCTTCTCATTGCGGTGTCTTCTCTTGTTGTGGAGCACGGGCTCTAGACGTGCAGGCTTCAGTAGTTGTGGCTTGCGGGCTCTAGAGCACAGGCTCAGTAGTTGTGGCGCACGGGCTTAGTTGCTCCGCGGCATGTGGGATCTTCCCGGACCAGGGCTCAAACCCGTGGCAGGCAGTTTCTTAACTACTGCACCACCAGGGAAGTCCTCCATGTCAGTTTTATACCTTTCATCTGCAGAATTTCAATTTGGTTCCTGTATTATAATTTTTTTGTTGTTATTTTGTATTTAATGAGAAGTTGTCATCACACCTTCCTTACCTTTTTATTTTTTCCCAGTTTTATTGAGATGTAATTGATATATAGCATTGTATTAGTTTAAGTTAACAACATAATGATTTAAAATATATAGATACAGATAGTCCCTGACTTAACAATGGATTGATTTAGACTTTTTCAACTTTACGATGGTGTGAAAGTGATATGCATTCAGTAGAAACCATACTTCGAATTTTGAAATTTGATCTTTTCCTGGGCTAGCACTGTACCAAATGATATCTCTTGTGATGCTGAGCAACAGCAGTGAGCCGCAGCTCCCAGTCATGCGATCGTGAGAGTAAACAACCAACACCCTTACAGTCATTCTGTACCCATACAACTGTTCTGTTTTTCACTTACAGTACAGTGTTCAATAAACATGAGAAATCCATTACTTTATTATAAAATAGACTTTGTGTTATATGATTTGGCCCAGCTGTAGACTAATATAAGTATTCTGAGCACTTTTAAGGTAGGCTAGGCTAAGCTAAGAACTTCAGTAGGTTAGGTATATTAAATTATTTTTGATTTACAAAATTTTCTACTTATGATGGGTTTATCAGGATGTAACCCCATTGTAAGTTGAGGAAGATCTGTATTGCCAAATGATTACCACAATAAGTTTTAGTTAACATCTGTCATCTCACATAGCTATAGTTCTTTTTCCTTGTGATGAGAACTCTTGATGTACTCTCTTAGGCACTTTCAAATATGCAGTACAGTATTGTCAACTATGGATACTATGCTCTATATTATATCCCAAGAACTTATTTATCTTATCACTCTAAGTTTGTATGTTTTAACCACCTTCATCCATTTCACTCATCCCCCACCCCCTGCCTCAGGCAACCTTCAATCTGTTCTCAGTGTCTATCACGTTTTTTTAAAAACTTCCATATATAGGTGAGATCATACAGTATTTGTCTTTCTCTCTCTGGCTTATTTCACTTAGCATAGTGCCCTGAAGGTCCATTCATGTTTCACAAATGGCAAGATTTTATTATTTTTTATGGCTGAATAATATTCCATAGTGTGTATTTATGTGTGTATATATATAGGTACACACACACATATATATGTATACACAGAGTTTTCCTTATCCATTCATTCATCCATCCATGGACACTTAGGTTGTTATCATGTCTTGGCTATTGTAAATATGCTGCAGTGAACATAGGGGTGCAGATATCTTTTCAAGAAGGATTGGTATTTTTCTTTATTTTATTTTATTATTATTATTTACCGGTTCCTTTTTTTATTAACATCTTTATTGGGGTATAATTGCTTTACAATGATGTGTTAGTTTCTGCTTTATAACAAAGTGAATCAGTTATACATATACATATGTTCCCATATCTCTTCCCTCTTGCGTCTCCCTCCCTCCCACCCTCCCTACCCCACCTCTCCAGGTGGTCACAAAGCACCGAGCTGATCTCCCTGTGCTATGCGGCTGCTTCCCACTAGCTATCTACCTTACGTTTGTTAGTGTATATATGTCCATGCCTCTCTCTCGCTTTGTCACAGCTCACCCTTCCCCCTCCCCATATCCTCAAGTCCGTTCTCCAGTAGGTCTGTGTCTTTATTCCCGTCTTACCCCTAGGCTCTTCATGACACTTTTTTTCCTTAAATTCCATATATATGTGTTAGCATACGGTATTTGTCTTTCTCTTTCTGACTTACTTCACTCTGTATGACAGACTCTAGGTCTATCCACCTCATTACAAATAGCTCAATTTCGTTTCTTTTTATGGCTGAGTAATATTCCATTGTATATATGTGCCACATCTTCTTTATCCATTCATCCGATGATGGGCACTTAGGTTGTTTCCATCTCTGGGCTATTGTAAATAGAGCTGCAATGAACATTTTGGTACATGACTCTTTTTGAATTTTGGTTTTCTCAGGGTATATGCCCAGTAGTGGGATTGCTGGGTCATATGGTAGTTCTATTTGTAGTTTTTTAAGGAACCTCCATACTGTTCTCCATAGTGACTGTGCCAATTCACATTCCCACCAGCAGTGCAGGAGTGTTCCCTTTTCTCCACACCCTCTCCAGCATTTATTGTTTCTAGATTTTTTGATGATGGCCATTCTGACCGGTGTGAGATGATATCTCATTGTAGTTTTGATTTGCATTTCTCTAATGCTTAATGATGTTGAGCATTCTTTCATGTGTTTGTTGGCAGTCTGTATATCTTTTTTGGAGAAATGTCTAGTTAGGTCTTCTGTCCATTTTTGGATTGGGTTGTTTGTTTTTTTGATGTTGAGCTGCATGAACTCAATAAAAAATAAATGCTGGAGAGGGTGTGGAGAAAAGGGAACCCTCTTGCACTGTTGGTGGGAATGTAAATTGATACAGCCACTATGGAGAACAGTATGGAGGTTCCTTAAAAAACTACAAATAGAACTACCATACGACCCAGCAATCCCACTACTAGGCGTATACCTTGAGAAAACCATAATTCAAAAAGAGTCATGTACCAAAATGTTCATTGCAGCTCTATTTACAATAGCCAGGACATGGAAGCAACCTAAGTGTCCATCAACAGATGAATGGATAAAGAAGCTGTGGCACATATATACAATGGAATATTACTCAGCCATAAAAAGAAATGAAATTGAGTTATTTGTAGTGAAGTGGATAGACCTAGAGTCTGTCATACAGAGTGAAGTAAGTCAGAAGGAGAAAAACAAATACTGTATGCTAACACATATATATGGAATCTAAGAAAAAAAATGTCATGAAGAACCTAGTGGTAAGACGGGAATAAAGACACAGCCCTACTAGAGCATGGACTTGCAGATATGGGGAGGGGGAAGGGTAAGCTGTGACAAAATGAGAGAGTGGCATGGACATATATACACTTCCAAACGTAAAATAGATAGCTAGAGGGAAGCAGCCGCATAGCACAGAGAGATCAGGTAGGTGGTTTGTGACCACCTAGAGGGGTGGGATAGGGAGGGTGGGGAGGAGGGATACATAAGAGGGAAGAGATATGGGAACATATGTATATGTATAACTGAATCATTTTGTTATAAAGCAGAAACTAACACACCATTGTAAAGCAATTATACTCCAGTAAAGATGTCAAAAAAAAAAAAAAGTATAGAGTATTCGAAAGGGAGAGTCTATCTCCTTTTGGCCAAAGGCTTCATTAAGGAAAAGGAAGGTGTGTTTGAATTATCAATATCCAGAGATAAGGTAGATTGTAGGAGCACAGTTGTGGGTATTTAAAAAAAAAAAAGAATAGGAATTTTTTGGCAAATAATGAATGTACAGAGCATTAAATACATAAAAGAAAGTAATGGGAAACTATTGAAGGAAGGGACTTGAATGGCAAAGGAAAGAAAACTTCTGAGCAGGAAAGGCATGTTGGGAATTGTCATTAAAAGGATAATTAACTGACAGTAGTGTGCATGAAATGGGCTGGATCCAGAAAAGCATGAAGATTATTAATGCAATTGTACATAGTTGACTGTTCCCATAAATCACCCAAAGTTCTAAGTTATTCATATTTCAAAAGTTAATAACTTTATATATTAAGTTGTAGAAATACTAGAATTACTTCTACAATACAAATATATGGTACATAGATTCCAGTCATCAGTCATATAATAATTTGCTTCTCTTTGATTATAAATCGCAGGATATATATTCAGGGTTTGGAATCTGAGAAGTCTCTTTTTCAAAACACTTTACATATTATATGAGCTATGTTAAAGTGGATCTAAGTTTAGTCTGTGCATCATCACGTTTCAGAAGCTGTTAGTTAGCCAGGTCGTGATATGTCTTTTTCACATATACATGAATATAAAAATAGCACTATATGTATAAATTTTCTTTTTAAGGTGCTTTACAAATATTATTTCTCCCTGTATTTTATACTCCTTATACTTAATTCTCTCCTTTTATTTTATACTGCTTTATCTTTTCTGTAGCACACTTAATCAGATCTGCTTCCTTACCCTCAGGTAGAACATCTGGTAAGTAGTATTTATGGTGGAGTAGTATCTGGGAAAATAATTGACATGTGAGACAATATAGCACAGAAGTTAAGAGCTCAGATCCTAGTGTGACAACCTGGATTGAAATAGTATGTTTTCCTCTTAACAGGGCTTCTTAACCATTGGGCCTCAGTTTTCATATCCATAAAACTGGGATAATAATCTTACCTGCCACGTAGGATTATTGTGAGGCTTAAATGAGGTAATATAAGTAAGAGCTCTTAGAACAGATTCTGCTAAGTGGAAGGCACTCAGTAGATGCTGTCATTATTTTTATAATTTGAGTTATTTAGATAATCTGCGAAAGCACTATATGTACTTAACTAGAATAGTTCTCAAACTTTATTGGGCAAATTTTATTGTACAAAGGTTAGGAATTTATTAAATTGTATATTCCTAGGTCACAGCTGAGAGATTCTGATTCTAGAATAAGGGTAAATTCCAGAAATTTGTCTCGTTTTAAGAAGCATCACAGGTAAACCCGTTATGGAACGTACTTTCAGAAATTTTCCTTGAGTTTCAGAAAATGTAGCAGTTGAGCTATCATAGGAATTGATGCATTGGATATTACTAGTTTCCATGTAAATCATACAACTTTGGAAAGAATTTTGGCATTTCTATCAAAAGCTACAAAAATGTTTTATGATTTGATTCAGTAAATCCATTTTTGATTATTTTTCCTAAGGAAATAATCCAAAATGTTACATTAGTTCATCCTTTATTTTAAAATTTTGATATCAAATATGACAATGTCTAAATATAGATTGCTATCTGAATTATTGTTTATCTGTTTAGCAGATCATTGCATAACCATTAGATTTATAATTGTAAGTATTACAGTATCATAGGAAAATATATAGAAAATTAGAAAGCATAATTTATACGCACACAGTATTTGCAGTTGTGTGAAAATGTAACTTGGCAGGTGTCACAAAGAATGAAAGGAATATGCTCAAATTTAAAATAGTTGGCCTAGGATTAATTTAAAAGGGGGGTATATATACGTATGAACCCATTGTAAGCTATTTGGACAATGCATGGATTAAATTCAATGAATTATGCTTTCAGACTCAGCTTTCTTTGTATCATATAGTCTCTCCCAAGATAAAACAAAAATAAAGCTTCACAAGTTTTATTGTCAACACTTTCCTATAGATTCAGAGGCATTGGGTCCTCTCTAGCCTATTTGCTGAGTAGAGCCCTGATGTCAGGGATCCTTCTGACTCTCAAAGATAGAGAAAATGTATTAATTATCAGTACAATTCTAGAATGTTACACTAAGGGTTAATAATTGCTTTCTGCTCACCTGCTGGCTTATGAAAAGAGAGCTGACAGGCATTAAGGATTTGACATTACACACACCCACACAAATACCATAAACCCAAACACAGCCAGTTAGTATAAATTTGGTACTCCCACCCCTTGCTGGGATCTTTTAGTCGATGAGTAATCAGTTAAATGACAGATTGGTGGCAAATGGTAAAGCAGAAAATAGGGTATGGCATGATACAAGAAAGTTTCTGTTTTCTATCATATAGGTTGTTTTTATTTATTCTTGTCGGACAGTTTGAGTCTTAAGATTTTTCTGGATTATCATTCTAAGAGAAAGTTAATCTACTAAATTGTGTTTTTATCAATTAGGAAACAACAGAAAATGCAACTCGGCTTAAACTACAAAAGGAATATATTGGTTTATAAAATTTAACAAGTTTATAGGTAGTTAGGGTTCAAGTATAGTTTAATCAGAGCTGCAGCTGTGTTTTTTGGTTTTGATTGACTAGTTGGTTGATTGGCTTATTTATCAATATTTATTTTTTATACTTCTCTCAACTTTGCCCTCTCACAGGCTGACAAAGTAGACAGCAATTCTAGGTTATTGATATCGAGAGAAAGCTTCTATGTCTCTGAATTCCCAGTGGACGATCATAGACTCACTTTGATTGTATTGGCTGGCTTAGGTAGTATACCTGAAGTGATCACTTTGGCAAGGGGTTAGAATGTGCTGATTGGTTCATGCTTCAGCATTGAAGCTGGAAGTCCAAGATCAGGGTACCAGTATGAGGACAGCAAGAAGGTGGCCAGGCAAGCCAGGAAGAGAGCTCTCACCAGAACCTAACTAGGCTGGTACCCTGGTCTTGGACTTCTAGTTTCCAGGACTGTGAAAAAATCAATTTCAGATGGTTAAGCCACCTAATCTGTTGGTTTGTTATGGCAGCATGAGCTGACTAACATACCTGGCAAGCTTAAATGTTATACAACTGTCAAGTTTAAGGAGTATGTAGTTACTGTCTTATGTCTTGATTTAGTTGACTCTTTATTTAGTTCTAATATTTTTCCCTCATATTCCTTGCCTTTACTGGAAAATAATGTGCTTCATAGTGTGGCAGTAGATAGTCACACTTCATGGTGTGGCAGTAGATCCTTGAAAATAATGTTTTTAGGTGCAGAAAGGACAGATAGTTTTAATTGTCCCATTTCTATATTCTTCTGTAAATATAGAATATCGAATCCAGTTTTTATATATAGACTAAAATTTTGCTTCTGGTTTTTTTAAAAGAAAATATTTCCATTTTTAATGTTTACCTTAGAATTACAAGATGGTCATGCAGTTCATATGTGGTACTGAATAGGTCAATAAAGTCCTTCTGACAGCTTACTATTGAAATTGCTACTATATCTTGACATTTATAATATACCAAGATGAAATCTGGTCTTTAGCATCGTGATCTATTATTGTCATCAGCTCTAAATCAGTTTCTTCTGGGTTCTTGGATCAAAAGAGACGAAATAAAGACTGATACTGTTTCAACTGAAAGACATACAAATAACAGCTACTGCCAAAGATTGCTGAAATTAGAAAACATAAAATATCAAATAGTGCCACAAAGTAAACATTTCTTTGGAAGACAAATCAAATATGTCTTACCTGTTCTCTGTTAAATTAATACAAATACACTATTCTTTTTTTTTTTTTGCGTTATGCGGGCCTCTCACTGTTGTGGCCTCTCCCGTTGCGGAGCACAGGTTCCGGACACGCAGGCTCAGCGGCCATGGCTCATGGGCCCAGCTGCTCCGCGGCATGTGGGATCTTCCTGGACCCGGGCACGAACCCGTGTCCCCTGCATCGGCAGGCGGACTCTCAACCACTGCGCCACCAGGGAAGCCCTCTATATTCATTCTTGAATATTACGCCAAAACAGTAACATAAAATTCAAGTTATAAATTGAAGCACCATTAATTCAAAACTATCTTTTCTGTTTTATATTAAAGTGTTAAGCTAAAACAGATTTTCTTCCTACCCCAAAATAGTTACATAAGAACAGTCTGTTGTCACAGAAATCATTCTATTATAAAGGGTATAGTCTTTATTTAAAATGTTAAGCTACAAATATTTATCCTTTTGAGCCATCTGCTCTCCTAAATACCCGTAAGTATTTCAGACTAAAATCTGAAAAATGGAAATACTTGAAAACCTTTTCATTGTTGACTTGATTTTTTTATAGCATGTGTCTTGCTTTGAGTGAAATAGATTGATGCTCATGTGAGCTTACTTGCAAAACATTACATTACCCTTATTAAAAAAAAATTTTAAATCCTCTTATAGAAAGGACCCTCGATATCTGAAATTATTTTATTAAAAAAAAATTTGTGATCTAAATAAATTTAAATAGAAACTTTACTCAATATATTTATTCCCACAATAAGTATATTTAACTTTTTTTGTCTATTCTTGACATTTTTTATATATATTTAACTCTTTAAGTTTAAAATTCTATTAGGTGAATTTATGTTTAAAATCATTACCTTAATTAACTAAGAAAGTTTCTGTTAGGAATGTGTGGAGAAAAGTTTGCTCCTCACTCCCTCCTAATGAAATCATTTTAATATTGCCTTTATAACTCCAGAAAATTAATAATGTCTTTAATTAGCCATTTTTATGAATACATGTTTTGTTGAAAATTTATTTCATATTTCCTTTTTGGATGTCATTTCTCTATAAACATTTGGAGAGAGATTAGTCACGCTTGTACTACCTCTGCTCACCCATCACTCACACACATGCACGCACATGTGTGTGCACACACGCGCACACACACACACCCATTCCCAGAAGACTGAAAAATGGAAAGAAAGATGCCTTAGAGATGGACAAAATAGGGGTTTAAGAAAAGTCCCTGAGAAGTAGTAACCATGATCTTTGAATGAATTTTCAATTCAAATTCGTATCACCTGGACTGTACAAAAAAACGTAAATGTGTGAATTTAGTTTAAAGCAGTTCGTGACTGGTAGTGCTTCTGAGCACCTCACAGAAACAAATTCCCTGGTGAATATATTTTATCCTAAAATTCAAAGAAATACCACAGATTATTTCCTATGAATATGAAAAGGCACAAGGAAATCATGTACCATGAATGAGAATTACCAGAAACACTAGACAAGTTGTGTAGTTTGATTTGGAGGCAGTTGCATTTGTGGATTCTATTCTATTTGGATGGGATTGTATATGCCCCCAAAGCAAGAAATTTATTAATTTTTTACTGTCTAGTATCCTTCCCCTGTTAGGATTCATTTGTGGAAGCAATGGTCCAGTGTCCAGCAGCCATGATAGTGGCCTGAGGTTGGAGAAATATGTTCTAGAGTCTAAGTCATGCTCTTTATTCCACTAAAATATAATACAGTTATTTTTCCTGCTCCTTTTGTAGTTGATTTTGTTTCCACTTGTCTTCTAAGCCTGATTTTCTGGCCTTAATTTGGATTTTCAAACTTCTATTTCTTGTTTATGCCCTTTTTTGCTGAATAAAGATGGGGTTAGTTTTTTGGTTGTTTGCAACCAATTATTTTGGTAATTGCCTTCACATTAGAAGGACCCTGTGCATTTTCTCAACTGTTCCCTCCTTGTGAACACAAACCAGGAAAAAAGCTTGCCTCTGTTGAACATGAGCATGTCACCGCCATGTAGAGAGTTTGTTTGTTTTTGAATGGCTCCAGTTCATACTTTTGGTTGATTTTTAATCTCTATTTTCCCCTCATAGTCCTAGTGAGCCCCACTCTCAATTTAAACACTAATAGTTTTCTTTAAAAAAAAATAAAACACTGATAGTATTCTATTTTCTATCCAAACACTTAAAAAGGCAAAATTAATTGCTTTTCAAGGTAACATATGCCATTTCTTTTTCTTTTTTTAAAACATGGCTCCAGTGTATTCAGTATCCTCCCTTTTATTGAGCCCAGATTTATCTCATTGCTCGTTCTAAATCCCTTCACAAGGCATCCAGAAAAGCTTACTCAACCTTCCATATAAAAGCTCTTTAATTACTTGAAAATAGCTAACAAGGTCAAGGCTCATTTTTTTCTTTGGGTTTTTTTTTTTTTTTTTTACCTTGTCAAAAGGGAAAAACTTTAGAATTTAATGTTTGGCAAGTCAGTATAGGAATAAGTCATCATTAGTGAAGAATAAACATTAGCCATATTGTTATTTTAAACAAAAGTTTTATTTTTGCCTTCAGAATTCTGCCTGTTATTTACTGCTTCTCATCCTTTCTCCTAAAAGTTCCCAAGCTTTCAGCCATCTCAATTAAAGCATAACTTACAGTTTTAACTAACACAACTATATGTAATTGGTTGATGATACTGGATCCAATTGTGTATGTTCTGTAGCCTTCTTTCTTTCTACAGCTTGATTATAAAATTGCTTTGAGTAAAGAGACTAATGAAAGCCTACTCTGAGTTACTGTAGTATGCAAAGTTTAATTGTATTACCTCTACTTTCCTTTTTATATCCTTTCTCTCCTATCTTCATTGTCTTCATGATATCTCCCTCTTCCTTTTATTAAATCTTTTCTCAGGAAAAGATCTGATCACTTAGTTTATTGAAGATTTAAGTGGCTGGTGGTCAGAAACAAGTTCTTCCTCTGGACTCTCTGCAGTTTAAACAAGGAGTGAAGTCATATACTGTTTTTGGTGGGGAGTGGTAGGGTGTGCATGTGTGTGTGTGTGTGAGAGAGAGATATCTTCATAGCAGCCATTAAATCATACTATGCATGCAACTATCTACTTGTAAATCCAATGCTTAGAATAAACAATGAATTATCTAATACATTTTGCAATTTTTTTTACACCATGAAAGAATGTAGTGGGTACTCAGTTCTTATATATTGAATAATTGACTAAAATTTCAGAATACTAAAAAGTTAGGAATTGTAGTTGACAGAATATTTTAAGATGCTATTATATACAAGTTAACAAAAGCACTGGCTGTGCAGATTGGACTCTGTTGATTGGTTCTGCCTAGAAAGGCAGTCATCTATTTGAGCAGTAGTTTAGTTGCCATTTCTGGTTGGAGATTTAATATAGCAATGAATAATTTATCTTAGAAAGCTTCTTTATGAGGGATTATGATCCCAAGTAGTGTTTGACGTGTGGATAAGGTCTTTTATGGTATAGGGGCTTCATCTCCAGGGTAGATGCCCATAAAGCCTCAAGTCAAATTGATTCTATTTACACTTCAGGTAGAAGGCCCATTAGGGCAAAAGAGAGTGAAGACACCAGGCTTTCAAGTGTAAAAAATTCTACATCTCAATAGAGGTTATAAATACTACATAAAGTTTATTTGTTTGTGAATTTATACCTTTTTGTTATTATTATGCCTCTTTTATTCAACTTTTTATTTTGAAAACTTTTAGCTTTCAGAAGAGTTGAGAAAATAGTGTGATGAACACCTATACACTGCACACCTAGATTCATGAATGTTAGTATTTTCTAATACATGCTTTATCTATACATATATATGGCTCACTTTTTTTCCCTCCACTCTTTGAAAATATGTGCAGATATCATGGCATTTCACCCCTGAATACTTCAGCATGTGTCTCTAAAAATAAGGGTATTGTTCACAAAACCCTTATCATATGCTAGAAGTTTAACACTGATATAATAATATCACCTATTTTACAGTCCAGATTTCTCCAGTTTTCCCAAAATATTATTTATATATTTTTAAATTTAGTATTCTATCAAGAATCATGAATAGCATTTGTACTTTATTTTTAATTAATTTATTTTTTAAAATGTATTTTTTGGCTGCGTTGGGTCTTCGTTGCTGCGCACGGACTTTCTCTAGTTGTGGCAAGCTGGGGCTACTCTTCGTTGTGGTGCGTGGACTTCTCATTGCAGTGGCTTCTATTGCTGCAGAGTACAGGCTCTAGGCTCATGTGTTCCAGTAGTTGCCGCACACAGGCTCAGTAGTTGCAGTGTGCGGGCCCTAGGGCACGCGGGCTTCAGTAGTTGTGGCTTGCTGGCTCTAGAGCACAGGCTCAGTAGTTGTGGCACACGGGCTTAGTTGCTCCATGGCATGTGGGATCTCCCTGGACCAGGGATCGAAGCCATGTCCCCTGCATTGGCAGGTGGATTCTTAACCACTGTGCCACAAGGGAAGTCCCATGAATAGCATTTGTTAGAGATATCTCTTCATTTTATTATATAAGTTGTCAGAAATTTGATGCAGAATAATTCCATATTTTAGCAACTATGGAAAGTGTCTTTTCAGTCATGAAAAAAATATATCTAGATAATTTAGAAATATTCCACTGTAATTTTTATTATATAGTTGAATTTATTATTTAAAGTGACTTACATTCCTTGAAAACAGTTTACTTATGGATGTATGTGTTTGTGATGCCTTAATTAAAATTCTTTTATCTCTTTAAAAATTTATTTTTAAAATAATAATATAGTAAAACTGACTTTCTTTTCTAATCACCACCACAATCAGAATACAGAATGGTTCCATTATGCCCCCCAAATCCTTTGTATTTTCACTTCGTAGTCACACCATGACATCCTCATTCTATCTCTGATGACAAACACTGATCTGTTTTCCATTACTATAGTTTTTTTTTTCTAGAATGTCAAATAAACTGAATCAGATGGTGTGTACCCTTTTGTGACTGGCTTCTTTCAGTGCATTGTCTTTGAGATTCATCCAAGTTGTGTGTATCAATAATTTATTCCTTTTTACTGAACAACTGTGGATATACCACAGTTATTTATCCATTCCCACATTGAAGGACATCTTGATTGTTTCCAGCTTTTGCCTATCACAAATGAATTTGCTGTGAACATTTATATATAGTTTTTTATGTGAATGTAGGTTTTCATTTCTCTGGGATAAATACTCAGAAGTAAAATTCTTTGGTCATATGGTAAATGTGTATTTAACTTTATAAAAAACTGCCAAACTGCCTTCCAACATTTGCATCATCTTGACACTGGAGTTAGTTGATTGTCTTTTTCCGTGTGAGTTTGTATCCTGTATTATAAGACCCTGAGTCTTAGATCCTATGAATAATGATATTTTTGTGGACTTCTGTGGGCTGTGATTCTAATATCAGCTCTGTTTTACAAGACTTTGCCATGCTATTTGGGTTTGTCCTTCAGTGCACCCTTAGTGGTCACTCAGGACCTGCCTGTGGGTCTACTCATTACTGAAGGTCTTTAAATCTTTGGTATGCTAATTAGGATCTCAGATTCAACCATAAATGGGCAGGTCAAGAGTGAGTCCATCAGTTCACAACAGCTTTATGGGGTTGCTTTCCTGGTCTCCCTTCTCAGTTGTTGCCTAGGTATTCTCTGCTTCCTTGCAGTCTGCTTTTTGTTCCTCAGGGACGAAACTGCTCTCTTCAGCAGTTGCATTACATCCAGGGCTGTGTGGTGGGAAGACAGTGACATACAGAAAAAACCTACAGGGTTTGGCCCTGCCCTTTTGGTTGTCACTGCTCCTCTGAGAGTTAGCTTCACCTTCCTCAGAGTTTTGGCTCCTGTAAGCTCTCATTTCCGGCCTCACTTATCACAGTTGCTGTGGGACTGCCCAGGCAATTGTAGTATGGAAAAAAGGAGAAGGAAAAAAAGAAAAGAACCTAGGGATTTCTCCAACTCTTTATCAGTGCTTTAAGAGTTTAGAGCCACGGTCCCCAACCTTTTTAGCACCAGGGACCAGTTTTGTGGAAGACAATTTTTCCATGGACTGGGGGTGCGGGGGGTGGTTTGGGGATGATTCAAGTGCATTACATTTATTGTGCACTTTATTTCTATTATTAGTACATTGTGATATATAATGAAATAATTACACAACTCACCATAATGCAGAATCTGTGGGAACCCTGAGGTTGTTTTCACTTGCTACTCACTGATAGGGTTTTGATATGAGTCTGCAAGCAATTGATTTATTATGGTCTCTGTACAGTCAAACCTCTCTGCTAATGAGAATCTGTATTTGCAGCTGCTCCCCAGCGCTAGCATAACTGCCTCAGTTCCACCTCGGATCATCAGGCATTAGATTCTCATAAGGAGCATGCAACCTAGATCCTTTGCATGCGCAGTTCACAGTAGGCTTCATGATCCTATGAGAATCTAATGCTGTCGCTGATCTGACAGGAGGCAGAGCTCAGGTGGTAATGCGAGTGTTGGGGAGCGGCTGTAAATGCAGATGGAGCTTCGTTTGCGCTCCCGCTGCTCACCTCCTGCTGTGCAGCCCAGTTCCTAGCAGGTCCTGGACCACTACCAGTCCGTGGCCCAGGGGTTGGGGACCCCTGGTTTAGATTAGAGAATTTCTCCTGGATCTCACCTGCATCACACAGTACTCACTTCTGGGTTCCTGGTTCCTGGCTTCATTGAGTTCAGGCAAGAGATAAGAGGGAAAGAAATGTTAAATTTACCACTGTTTCAGTGGTATTTTGAATTTTGATGTTCTTCCCTGATCTGCCTGTTAGCATTTTCTTTGCACAGTTTTCAAACATTCTGTCCAGGTTTTATAGTTAAATTGCTGGGAGCTAAAAGGAGACTGGTCTTTATTCCATCTCACTGGAACCAGAACTGCTAATTGAATTTTTAAAGGGTATTGAGGATATAATTGACCATCTACTTTAGTAGATAATTTCCAAACTGTTGGAAAAGCGAATTTAAAACAAACATCAGGCTCTTTTTGTTGTCATTGTTATTTGTACCTTTGGCATGAGATAAAATTTGTGGAACGTGTAACTAGAACATCATAAGAAGAAATTGATCCTAAGTGAAATATTAATTCATTCATTTATTCATTCAATAAAAACTTAATAAATAGCAACTCTATGCCTGGGACTGGAATATGATAATGAAGAAGATAGGTAGAGATTATTTTCTGTAAGGGGGTAACAGATATGAGACAGGCATTTATAGTACAGTGTAAAAACACTATGTTCAGAAGTGCAAAGAGAACACTTAAATTTTTTTTTTCTTAAAGTATTTTTTAATTTATTCTTTAAGATACAACTTTTAGGGGTGTGGGGCCATGTTAAAGTTAAATGTACATTAATGCATTGATATATGAAATAGCTGAAGATTTTAAAAAATTCATTTAAAATAATTCTATAAATTAAATAAACAATTGGCCCAGCAGGTAAAAGGAAGATATTTCATATTTTTGTAATGAAGCCATAATATTTTTTTCTCTCAAAACTTTAAATGCCACATTATTTACTTAGGTAGTGAACTATAATTTCAACATTAAATAAACAATTTCCAAGCTTTTTAACTGCCAGACTGGAAAACAGAAGTCCATAGTCTTTTAAAATTGTCTTCTACCAGTGTATAAATACCTTATATCATTGTGTACTTTATACTTTTTTTCCCCTAGGTAATTTTATATCTAGTCTCTAAGAGATCAAATTAGTCATCAGGCATTTTCTTTAATCAGTATGTTGATGTAGAATTGATAGACCAGATATTAAACTTGAACTAAAATATCATTAGCTATAGATTCTAAGATTGTCTTAGACCTGTCAAACGTAATATGTTACTGATGACTTTTAAAATTCTAAAATATTGAAAAATTAAGTGAAATTATGAGTTTGGAATTTGGTGACTTTGACTAAGATCATTCATCATGCCCTTCCATAGTTACCTCCTTTTCCCAGGGCCATTTTCTCCAGTATCATTTCTTTACTATACTTTACTCAAAATGCACTTCCCAATATTTCTGACTTAAGGTATTTCTCTATACCAGGACACATATTTCATATAACAAGATATGAATATCCTTACTGCCATTTTGTAAAGGAAATTTCTGAGAAATTTAGACAACTTGATGAGTTACTAAGAGATCTCAGCTCTTTCATTCTTGCAATAAGCCTACATAAAGCTCCTCCTGTAGTTGGGCATATTTCTAAGCTTTGGAGAAATGAAGAAATAGTTCCTGATTTTAAAGACCTTGTGTGGTAAGGTAGAAAGCCATGATAATAAAACAGGTGGAATAAGATAAATGCCAAAAATAAGGAGTACAAGGTATAATACATGTACATTTAATAACTTCCCCTTAACCATTTAACTTATTTTCTTAATTACTTCTGTGAAACACACTGACAGATGTTCATAATATACTAAACCTTTTCCATTAGAGTAACAGACTGTTCTCTAGCATAGCTGCATACTTGTTCCCAGCAATTGGCATTTATGCTTCCAAGAATCAGTTGTATTTATCTCAAACCAGTTTATCCTGATAGAACTTTTTATTATAATCACTGAATTAAACAATAAAAACTGTTGAAATAAGAAAGCGAAAAATTCATTTGTGTTAAAACTATTTTTAGAAAGATTGTAAAGTTGAGTTACTTAGAAATTTGTTTGAAAATTAGATATTATATGAGATAAAATCATACAAATCTATTGTAATGATAGTTCCATAAGAAATTATAGATAATTAATTATTGAAAGAAACCTGGTGCAAAACTCCAATCAGAAGACCCGTACTCAGAGAAAAACCTTAGCCAAGTCACATCAGAAGATTGGTGAGTAGATGTTCATTTATATGTTTTAAGGTAAAATGGAATGTGTAAGGAATTGTTTTTATGATTCCTTACCTTAACTAATTTTATTGATTAATCAACCAACACACTCATGTTGAAATAGGCCTAGTTTTCATAGTCAATGAAACATAATCAGTTCTGCTTTTTCTAATGACTATTCTTTATCAGAAAAGATTTTGAACATTAAACAACTGTGAGGCTTTTTGTTACATTACAGTTTTTTTTTCTTTTTTTCCCCCTTAGTTTATGTCTCCTGAGTCCATATGCCTTTCTATTCAGTTGAATACTAGTATCATTGGAGCCGAAGTTTGCTGAGCACTAGTAATCATTAACATACAAACCCATCACTTTGTTCATTCCTTTTTTATAGACAAGTTAAAAAATGTGCCTGGCATTATCTCCCAAATTTGATGTCTATTTTACATTTCACCTAACTAGGTAACAAAAGGTACAAAAACATTGTGTTGAAGTAGAATACTGGAATAGGAGCCAAGAGATGTGACTTCTATGCCTGGTGCAACGTTAACTGGGATGACCTTGGACTAGGCACTTATATATGTTTTTTATCTTAAAATGGAGAGTTAAACTAAATTACTTCTGAGCTATTTTTCCTTCATAAAACCCAAACAGAATAACCCAAACAAATGCAGTCACTCTTTTATAGATTTCGACTTCTTTCAGAAGGCATTCCTTTTCTGGGGTTCTGATTTTTGACTCTGCAAGTGTCACTACTCTGATACTAAAATCAAACTTATAATAGCTCTGTTTTCTGAATCTGGAAATATAGAAAGGGCACAAATGTAGTAGCCATGGTCTTATAGGTTAAAAAGAAGAAAAATGTATTAATTTAGGGGGAGTGAGGAGGATGGCCTCAGTGCCTTTTTTTTTTTTTTTTTTTTTGCGGTACGCGGGCCTCTCACTGTTGTGGCCTCTCCCGTTGCGGAGCACAGGCTCCAGACGCGCAGGCTCAGCGGCCATGGCTCACGGGCCTAGCCGCTTCGCGGCATGTGGGATCTTCCCGGACCGGGGCACAAACCTGTGTCCCCTGTATCGGCAGGCGGACTCTCAACCACTGCGCCACCAGGGAAGCCCCCCCTTTTTTTTTTTTTAAGCAGAGGTAAATTTGATTTATAATGTCAACCTGTACTTTTTTTTTTTTCTTCTTTGTGGTAGGAACAAAATTAAAGCTTGATAGGGCTCAGTAAAATTATAAATGTTGTTGGCCTTCTTGTATTTTATCCATGTAGAAAATCTGATGATTAAATCCTCAACTAAATGAGTTTGAGACTGGACTGAACATGCTCTAAGACTTCATGATTTTGACCCTTTTTATTTATTTTCCCATGTTACTATTACTCCTAATTGTGGTACATAGCTTTGGCTTAGATTCCAGCAAGCCAGGCAAGCTGGAACAATTGTCCTGAAAATAAAATTTTTGTTTGTTTTGCTGGGATAGCCTTTGGCTGATTTTCTAATTTTTTAGATTTGGCTCAGAATGAATTATGTGTTACTTTGATATCAATGTAAGATTTGTATTTATAATATTCTTTTTTTTTTCTAGAAGTTGTAAAATTTAAAAATAGCAGAAGAGCAGAAAATGATACTGAAAAATTTGTGGCACTCACATTTTGGACATGATCTTCTGAAGGCTCCTAAAAGAAGCATTGTTCTATAGTATATTGGTCTTATACCTATCCTTGTTTTCTTTTAAAAAATTTTATTTTCTATGAATATTTGTTTATTTTTTTATTGAAGTATAATAGTTGATTTACAGCGTTGTGCCAGACTCTACTGTACAGCACAGTGACTCAGTTATACAGATATATTTATATCCTTGTTTTCTTTTTATCTTTTCTTTTCATACTTGAAACAAACTCTGGTTAGAGGAGAGATTAGGGTACCTTCCTCCTTTTGCAAGTTTGTGTTTATGAATCACATATTTAGAACCAGAGGTCCACAGCAGTGTTTTTCCAACTATGATCTTGGACCACTCACATCGGAATCACCTAGAGTGCTTGCTTAAAATGCTTATTTCTGGACCTCATCCAAAACCTGTTGAATCAGAATCTTTAGGGATGGAATTCAGGAATCTGGATTTTAACAGGCTCTCATGTGGTTCACATGCCCACTTAATGTAGAGTAATGGTCTCTGAAGTGGGTGGCATATACTCCAGAGTACAGCTTTTTGAGACCATTGTGACGAAGACTAAATCCTGTGCACCAAAATCTACTCTCTCTTTCTTCCTTCCTAACCTTCTATTGCAGTTAGGCATGGCCATGCGCTGACTGCCAGCCAAGGGGAATATGAGCTTACATTATTTGCTACTTCCCCGGCCTGGCCCTTATAAACGTCTATGCATATTCTTCTATTTTATTTTTTCCTTCCTCTTGCTAACCAGGACTGAGATGACCATTATTAAAAGCTTAGAAGCAAAATGTTGAAAATAGTAGAGCCTTGTCACTGAATTTTGGGGGAGACATTATATCATCTAAGCCTACCTACCCTATCTAATATGGTAATGTTTTGGATTGAGGCGAAAATGTTAAAACTTACATTTATATATTTTGTTTTGTTTTTTTATTGAAGTGTAATGTGAGTCAGGATTGGAAAGGTACTAATTTAAGTACAGTGTACTGTTAGTCTCTAAAACAAGGAAAAGGAAAAGAATAGTTTAAAAGGGAGACTTCTAAAATGGTACCAAAAAAAATATTTCGGTTGGTGAATGACCAAAAGAAGTACAGGGTAATATATGTCAAAGTATGCCTCAGGTCCTGACCTTCAAGAGTTTCTCCCTACCAACTTATTAAAATTATGATTAGTTAATATTTATGCAAATGTCTGCTTAATGTCTCCTTCCTTTTATTATAAATTATGAGTGCAAAGATTGTCTATCTTAGTCTCTTCTTTATCCCCATTCCCATTACATTGTCTGATACATAGTAGTATTTGCCCAAAAAAGTATTTGTTAAAAATATTCATGAATTTGAATGTTTAACTTACATATTTACTTAAAAAGTACTTACGAAGAACTTACAGATTTAGTATGAATGTTCATTGCATGTTTACATGTCAATATTTAACAGCTAAGAATTATTTAGTGCTTACTTAGAGGTTATAAATGCCTTAACACTTATTATTTGTTGTCAGTAATCCTGTGAGGTAGATGATGGTACAGTTTCTGTTTTACAAGCAAGCAATGTGCAGTTTAGATAGAGCAAATAATTTGCTGCAAGGATGCGTAGATTTATAAGTGACAGATTCTGGACTCAAACCATTTGTTTTTAGTATCTTTTGGATTCTTATATTAACTTTGTGTCATATACCCAGTTGTTCATTAAGCAAGGGATGGTTGCAAAATTAAGGTCTATATAATTATTATTTCAAATAAATAAATGAGTACTTTGGATTATTTCATATGTGCTGAAAATAATAGTCATCTTTGATAATGAGCATGATGTTTCATAAATTTAGGTTTTGTTCGTTTAAATCTGAATTACATAAAAGAAAACAGAGCAGCCTTATTTCTAAGTTAATTCTGCAAAGCAGAAATAGAAATCCATGGCAATTAATGAAGGAGGAGCACATAGTGGACCTAACTTAGTTATTTTCTTGCTTGTTCTACAAATACTTGAGTTCAGCTCATTAAATTTTCTATTATTTCTTTAAAACCAGTTGCAGTAAGCAAAAATACAAGGAGTGAAGGGAGATGAAAACTGAGTAAATCAAGATATTTTGTTGAGAGTGTGTTTACGTGAGATTGGGATGGGGAATCTGGAAAAACCCACGATGATATGAAAAAATAAAACTGGTATATTTTGTTTGGACTGGTAGAATCTCTAAGAACTAAAGAACTAAGAGCTAGAGAACTGGAGGTATTCATTATATAGGATCATCTTTTTTTAAAGAATATGTCAGTCTTAATGACTAAAAAAGTATGCAGAAGTGTATATCCATGTGTAAAAAAGGGAATATCTGTATATATTTCTATCTATCTATGCAGTTGCTTTTATATGCATAGAGGGACACATAGGAAACTGGTGTATCAGGGTAGGGAGGAAGAGTTTTCACCATGCTTTCCTAACATTGGATTTTTTTTTCAACCATTTAAGTGTATTATTTATTCCAGAAAGTAACTTAAATGAAAAATAATGATATCTTAAAACAAGTTAATTTTTCTACATTTTGGGAGAAAACTGTAATCAGAATGAATTTATGATTTTTATGATTTTCAATTGAATTTTCTGAGAACTTTCTCTTTTTAATTGGTTATTAGCAATTTTGATATTAGCCATGGTGTTTTTCTAGATCTAGTGTCCTCTACTTGATAATAATTAAAATGTTTACGATATATCCTTTTCCTTTACATTTTTAAAAATAGCTATTATTTTATTCAGTTCTACCTGTGAACTGAATTCTTTGTTCATCTTCACGTTAAGTATATGTTTGATTCCTTTAATTTCATGAAGCCTATCAATAATTATTGTATTTTAGTTTATATCAGAAATGAAGTTGTAGAAATTTTTAGCTTTATTGAGATATAATTTGATATACTAAAAATTGCACACATTTAATATATGCATCTTGATCAGTTTGTGCTTTTGCAAACACCCATGAGACTGTCACCATAATGAAGGTACTAAATATACCCATTACTTCCAAAAATTTCTGTGTTCTTTTGTGTTGTTGTTTGGTAAGAACACTTAATATGAAATCTGTCCTTAACATGTTTTAATAAATACCATATAGTTAACTATGGATACTGTGTTGTATAGTAGATCTCTAGAACTTATCTTGTATAAAGAAACTTTATATCCATTGGGAAAGAATTTCTCATTTCTCTCTCCCCACCAGTCCTTGGCAACCACCATTCTATTTTCTGCTTCTGTGGCATTGACTATGTTAGATACCTTATATAAGTGGAATCATGCCGTATTTTCCTTTTGTGACTGCCTTATTTCACTTAGCATAATGTCCTCTAGGTTCATTCATATTGTTGCAGATGTCAGGAATTCTTTCATTTTTAAGGCTGAATAATATTCCAGTGTATGTATGCACCATGTTATCCATATCCATTTATTTGTTGATTGACATTTGGGTTGCTTCCATATCTTGGCTATTGTGAATACTGCTGCAGTGAACATGGTGCAGATATCTCTTTGAGATCCTGATTTCAGTTCTTTAGGATATATACCCAGAAGTGGGATTGCTGGATCATATGATAGTTTTATTTTTAATATTTTAGGGAACCTCCGTACTGTTTTCCAGAGTGGCCGCACTGTTATACATTCCCACCAACACAGTGTAAGTGTTCCTTTTTCTCCACACTCTGGCCAACACTTGCTAGCTCTTGGTTTTTTGAAAATAGCCCTCCTAACAGGTGTGAAATGGTAGGTGATTGTGGGTTTGATCTGCGTTTCTCTGATGGTTAGTGATGCTGAACATCATTAGTGATGATGAGTGATGTTTCATATACCTGGTGGCCATGAGTATGTCTTCTTAGGCAAGTCCTTTGCCTATTTTTTAATCAGCTTATCATTATCATCATCATTATTATTTTTCTATTGTGTTGGAGATTCTTAAATATTTTGAATATTAACCTCTTATCAGATAGATGGTTTGCAGATATTTTCTTTCCTTCTGTAGAATACCTTTTCACTCTGCAGATTGTTTCCTTTGCTGTGCAGAGTCTTTTTAGTAATGTAGTCCTTCCCACTTGTCTGTATTTTGGATTTGTTGCCTGTGCTTCTGGTGTCAAATCCAAGAGGTAGTGGCCAAGACAAATGTCAGGAAGCTTTCCCCCTATGTTTTCTCCTTTGAGTTTTGCAGTTTCAGATTTTACATTTAAGTTTAGTTAATTTTGAGGGTTTCTTTTTTGTATATGGTATAAGACAGGGGTCCAGTTTCATTCTTTTGCATGTGGATATCTAGTTTTTCCAACATCATTTGTTGAAGAATCTATCCTTTGCCATTTAATATTCTTAGCATTCTTGTCAAGAATAGTTGAATGTATATATGTTGATTTATTTATGGAGTGTCTGTTCTGTTCCATTGGTCTATGTGTCTGTTTTTATGACAGAGTCATACTGTTTTAATACTTTAGTCCTGTAATATACTTTGAAATCAGGAAGTGTGATACTGGCAGCTTTATACTTCTTTCCTGAGATTGCTTTCGTTATTGGTGGTTTTTGCAGTTTTATATGAATTTTGGGATTGTTTTTCTATTCCTGTAAAAAATGCCATTTGGACTTTGATATGAATTGTATTCAATCTGTACCTTGCTTTGGGTAGTATGGACATTTTAACAATATTAAAATTCTTTCAGCAAGGTTTTGTAGTTTTTACTGTACAAGTTAATTACCTTTTTGTAAGTTTATCTCTAAATATTTTATTCTTTTTGACACTATTGTAAATGGAATTGTTTTCTTAATTTCCTTTTCAGGTAGTTCATCGTTAATATATAGAAATGCAACTGATTTTTGTTTGTTGATTTTGTTTCCTGAAACATGGCTCAACTCATTAATTATTTCTACCAGATGTGTGTGTATTCTTTAGAGTTTTTCATGCATAAGTTTATGTCATGTATTTACAAACATAGACAGTGTCATACTTCCTTTCCAATTTGGATTCCTTTTATTTCTTTTTCTTGCCTAATTGCTCTGGTTAGGACTTCCACTACTGTGTTGAACAGAGGTGGTGAGATTAGACGTCCTGTCCTGTTCCTGATCTTAGAGAAAAAGCTTTCAGTTTTTCACTGTTGAATATGGTGTTAGCTGTGGACTTTTCATGTATGCCCTTTATTATGTTGCGATATATTGCTTCTAAACCTAATTTGTTGAGTGCTTTTATCACGAAAAAGTGTTAAATTTTGTCAAATACTTTTTCTGCATCTATTGAGATGACCGGTGATTTTTACCTTTTATTCTGTTAAATGTGGTGTATAACATTAATTGATTTGGATATGTTGAACTGTCCTTGCATCCCAGGTATAAATCTTACTAAATCATGACATATGATCCTTTTATTGTGCTGTTGAATTCAGTTTGCTAGAATTTTGTTGAAGATTTTTGCATTTCTACTTTTAGAATATCAGTTTTTTTTCTGTTTCTTTTGGCTAAATATCAATTTATTTTTCCTATTTCTGTTGGCTTCCACTATCCTTGTACAGTCCCTTATCACATATGATTTGGAATATTTCACTATCCTTCTGACTTCTCTGTCTTTAATCTTTCACTAATTAGATCATTTTGCAGGCTATTCTTATAAAAGGTTTTTCCATCTTAGTCAAAAGTCCATAAGCTCCCAGTGCTTTCATAAGTTAGTTCCTCCTTATTTACATATATTTATTTTCCACTAAATTTTGCACAGTTCCAGTGTTTTGCTGCCTTCTGTTTTCTACATGTACAGTTCTACAGTTTCTACCTCCGGGCTTTTGTTCATATTCTTTCTCCCTTTTTCAGGGTTATCTCCTACTTTGTCCACTCATATGTGGTAGAGAAATAAATATATTAAAATATTTGTAACATTCTATACCCTTCATATCTCCCAACTCCGTTTCTGGATAATAGTTAGAAAGGCAAGTGAGAGAAGCCACTAAATTGCTTCACATAGTAAAGAGATGACTGGAGAAGGAGGAATTGAAAGGGGAAAGGAACATTAAAGTAAGAGATAAGTTTTGAGTAAGTTTTAGAGAGAAAGGAGAGAGATTGCAGTTAAATGAGATATGACTCTCTTCCCTTAGAGATTGACAAAAAGACCTTTTAAGAAATTTTGCTGTGTGCAGGTAGTATGCAATGTAATTCCTTCATTCACATATTTTATATTTAAAATAGTTTTTCCTCATATTTTCTCATATGTCTTTTTTCTCATATGTATGAAAAAATATGAGAAAAATACATTAATATAAAGTAAAATATATTAACTTAAAAAAATTTTTTTTGCGGTACGCGGGCCTCTCACTGTTGTGGCCTCTCCCATTGCAGAGCACAGGCTCGGGACGCGCAGGCTTATTGGCCATGGCTCACGGGCCCAGCCACTCCGCGGCATGTGGGATCTTCCTGGATTGGGGTACGAACCCGTGTCCCCTGCATCGGCAGGCGGACTCTCAACCACTGCGCCACCAGGGAAGCCCTAACATTTTATATATAGCATGCTAATAATTTATATAATACCTGCATATACAATATATAAGCCACACATATATATGTGCCCATTATATAGATATGTAATTTACATAATTACATATGTTTTGCTTCTCTGTCAAGATTATAAAGTTCGTGGAACCAAAAACCATCTCTTTGTATCCCACAGATAACCCTGAATATTGCTAAAGTGAGTTTCCATTGCTTACTCTTTTAATCTTTGTATTAAAGAGTATATCTTTCCATCTGTGTCATCTTCAGTTTCTTCCATCAGTTTCTTAGAGTTTTCTGAGTACAGGTCTTTCACCTCCTTAGGCAGCATTATTCCTAGGCATTTTATTCTTTCTGATGCGATTTTAAATGGGTGGTTTCCTTAATTTCTAAGTTCGTTGTTAGCTTATAGAAATGCAACAGATTTCTGTTTGTTACTTTTATATCCTTCAACTTCACCAAATTCATTGATGAGCTCTAGTGTTTTTTTGGTGACGTCTTTAAGATTATCTTTGTAGAGTATCATGCCATCTGCAAACAGTGACGGTTTTACTTCTTCCTTCCAATTTGGATTTTTAAAATATCTTTTTCTTGTCTGATTGCTGTGGCTAGGACTTCAATACTATGTTGAATAAAAGTGGCGAGAGTGGTCATCCTAGTCTTGTTCCTGATCTTAGAGGAAATGCTTTCAGCTTTTCACCATTGAGTATGATGTTTTACACCATGGAGTATATGGCCTTTATTATTTTGAGGTATGTCCCCTCTATGCCCACTTTCTCGAGAGTTTTTATTATAAATGGATGTTGAATTTTGTTGAAAGCTTTTTTTTCATCTATTGAGCTGATCATCTGATTTTTTTTCCCTTTACTTTGTTAATACCATGTATCACATTGATTGATTTGTGGGTATTGAACCATGCTTGCATCTCTCAGATAAATCCCATTTAATCATGGTGTGTCATCCTTATGTGTTACTGGAGTTGGTTTGCCTGTATTTTGTTGAGGATTTTTGCATCTGTGTGCTTCAGTGATATTGCCCTGTAATTTTCTTTTTTGTGTGATATCTTTTTCTGGTTTTGGTATCAGGGTGATACTAGCCTCATAGAAAGCCTGTGGGGATTACTTTCGAAAGTCCCAAGAGGCTGGGGTTAATAGAGATTTCACTCTTAAAGGGCACACTCAAATGAGTTTGGAAGCATTCCTTCTTAGGCAGTTTTTTTTTTATATTTGTTTTATGGGGTTCTTTTTAAAAATTAATTAATTTTTGGCTGCATTGGGTCTCCGTTGCTGCGCGCGGTCTTTCTCCAGTTGCGGTCAGCGGGGGCTACTCTTCGCTGTGGTACGCGGGCTTATTTCTCATTGCGGTGGCTTCTCTTGTTGTGGAGCATGGGCTCTAGGTGCGCGGGCTTTTACTAGTTGTGGCACGTAGGCTCAGTAGCTGTGGCTCGCGGGCTCCAGAGCGCAGGCTCACTTAGTTGTGGCGCATGGGCTTAGTTGCTCTGCGACATGTGGGATCTTCCCAGACCAGGGCTCGAACCTGTGTCCCCTGCATTGGCAGGGGGATTCTTAACCACTGCACCACCAGGTAAGCCCTCTTATGCAGTTTTTTAGAATAGTTTGAGAAGGATAGGTATTAACTCTTCTCTAAATGTTTGGTAGAATTTACCTGTGAAACCATCTGGTCCTGGACTTTTGTTTGTTGAGAGTTTTAAAATTACTGATTCAGTTTCATTACTGGTAAGTGCTCTGATCATATTTTCCATTTCTCCCTGGTTCAGTCTCAGGAGATTGTACGTTTCTAGGAATTTGTCCATTTCTTCTAGGTTGTCCATTTTATTGTCATGTATTATACTTGTTCGTAGTCTCTTACGATCCTTCGTATTTCTGTGGTGTTGGTTGCAACTTCTTTTTCATTTCTGATTTTATTGATTTGGGCCCTCTTTTTTCTTGATGAGTTTGGCTAATGGTTTATCAATGTTGTTTCTCTTTTCAAAGATCTAGCTCTTAGGTTCGTTGACCTTTTCTACTGTTTTTAAGTCTCTGTTTCATTTACTTCTGCTCTCATCTTTATGGTTTCTTTCCTCCCACTAACTTTGGGTTTTGTTTGTTCTCATTTTTCCAGTTCCTTTAAGTGTAAGGTTAGGTTCTTTATTTGAGATTTTTCTTGTTTCCAGAGGTAAGCTTTGTATTGCTATAAACTTCTCTTAGAAATACTTTTGCTGCATCATATAGATTTTGGGTCTTTGTGTTTTCATTTTCATTTGTCTTCAGATATTTCTTTATTTCCTCTTTGATTTCTTCAGGAATCCATTTGTTGTTTAGTAGCATATTTTTTAGCCTCACGTATGTGAGTGTTTTGCACGTTTTATTTTTTTTGTAGTTAATTTCTAGTCTCGTTATACTGTTGTTGAAAAAGATGCTTGATAGGATTTAAATTTTCTTAAATTTACCGAGGCTTGTTTTGTGGCCTAGCATGTGATCTGTCGTGGAGAATGTTCCCATGTGCACTTGAAAAGAATGTATATTCTCTTGCTTTTGGGTGGAATGTTCTCTCTCTCTCTAAATATATATGTATATGTGTGTGTGTGTGTGTATATGAAGTCCATTTGGTCTAATGTGTCTTTTAAGGCCAGTGTTTCTTTATTGATTTACTGTCTGGGTGATCTCTCCATTGATCTAACTGGGATGTCAAAGTCCCCTACTATTACTGTGTTTCTTTGTTTTTCTTTTTATGTCTGTTAATACTTGCTTTATATATTTAGGTGCTCCTATGTTGGGTGTGTGTGTATTTACAATTGTTACATCTTCTTTTTGGATTGATCCCTTGATCATTATGTAATGTCTGTTCCAGGGCAGAGTCTAGTCTCTTGGTGCGTGGGCTGCATCTATAGGCAGCAAGGCTATGGTTTTCTTGTGGCTGGTATCTACCCCCTGATGGGTGAAGCTGGTACCAAGGCTAGAACAGGCTTGCAGGAGGGCGGGGCTGAGGCCCAGGGGATTCTGGGGCTGGTGCCTGCCCACTGGTAGATGGCTTGCAGGAGGGCGGGGCTGGGGCCCAGGGGATTCTGGGGCTGGTGCCTACCCACTGGTAGATGGAACTGGGTCCTGGAGTCTCTGGCTGGAGGGCCTGTCGATCCTGGTTCTAGTGCCTGTACACTTGTTTGTGGGGACAGGTTCTGGGCTCTCTGGTGGGCAGAGCTGTGTCCAGAGGAAGCTGAAGGCTGAGTGGGTCTTAAGGCAGCCTATCTGCTGGTGGGTGTGGCTGTATCCCTGTCCATTAATTGCTTAGCCTGAAGTGTCTTTAGCACTGGTGCCTACAGCTTATTGAGCCAGAGCAGGGCTGGATCCTGCTAGAGGGAGGATTCCAAAATGGTGCTTGCCAGAACCAGTGTCCACATGGTAGAACTAGCTCCCAATAATGGTTGCTGCCAATGTCTTAAGTCCCCAGGGTAGGCTGCAGTTGCCTTCTGCTTCCCTGGGAGACTCTTCATGATCAGCAGGTAGGTCTGACCCAGGTTCCTTCCGAATTAGTGCTTCTGCCCTGGATCCCAGAGCTTTTGAGACTTTGAGTGTGCCCTTTAAGACTGAAGTCTCTATCTACCCCAGCCTTTTGGGACTTTCGAAAGTAATCCCCACTGGCTTTCAACGCCAAATGCTCTGGGGGGCCAACTATGGTGCAGGACACCTGGGGTGGGGAGCCCAACATGGGGCTTGGACCCCTCACTCCGTTGGGAGAACCTCTGCAATTGTACTTCTTCTGTTTGTAGGTCACCCACTCAGTGGTATGGAAATTGACTGTATCATGACTCTGCCTCTCCTATCTGTCTCCTTGTGATTCCTTCTCTATGTCTTTGTTACCAATCTTTTCCAGTAGGTTCTTGTCTTTTAAATTAATGGTTGCTGATTTTAGTTTTAATTTTGGTGTGCCTGTTAGAGGAGGTGAGCTCAGGGTCTTTCTACTCTGCCGTCTTTGCCAATATCCCAGAAGATTACTTTAAAATTAAGCTATTAGAAATGAATTATATATGAGTATTTGAAGTAGAAGTTCATTACAAGTCTTTTCTTCAGCTGAGTTTTAGTTTTAACAGAAGGAAAATGTGAAACTATGTAAATCTGATCTAATAGGAGATAAATTTTGAATTTTAACGTAATATAAGGAACTAAAAAGATGTCTAATAACAAAAGTAGTTTAGAGGAGAAAATTTATATTACTAGAATGATCTTGGTTGACAACACCGACTTTTTCCTTTCCAGTAAGAACACCTGGACATGGTGGAGCTGCAGGTTTATTTTTGCAGTTGTAGCAGGTGGTTATCATTATTCATCATTAAAACAGCAAAAGAATAGACTATATAGTAGAAAGTAAATTTATTCAGTGGTTTATTCACATGTTTTTGTTTCATGAAGAATAGTAAAAATATGAGACTTGCGATTAATTGGGGGAAAATCCATTGCCATTATAGAAGTCTGTCTGTTATCTTGCATAAATGTTTTGGTCAGATACTTAAATACCATGCTTTTTATTTTTTTTATTTAATTAATTAATTTTTTTTTACATCTTTATTGGAGTATAATTGCTTTACAATGGTGTGTTAGTTTCTGCTTTATAACAAAGTGAATCAGTTATACATACACATATGTTCCCATATCTCTTCCCTCCCACCTCCCTATCCCCCCACCAGGTGGTCACAAAGCACCGAGTTGATCTCCCTGTGCTAGGCGGCTGCATCCCACTAGCTATCTATTTTATGTTTGGTAGTGTATATATGTCCATGCCACTTTCTCACTTTGTCACAGCTTATCCTTCCCCCTCCCCATATCCTCAAGTCCATTCTCTAGTAGGTCTGTGTCTTTATTCCTGTCTTACCCCTAGGTTCTTCATGACATTTTTCCCCCCTTAAATTCCATATATATGTGTTAGCATATGGTATTTGTCTTTCTCTTTCTGACTTACTTCACTCTATATGACAGATTCTAGGTCCATCCACCTCATTACAAATAGCTCGATTTCGTTGCTTTTTATGGCTGAGTAATATTCCATTGTATATATGTGCCACATCTTCTTTATCCATTCATCCGATGATGGACACTTAGGTTGTTTCCATTTCCTGGCTATTGTAAATAGAGCTGCAATGAACATTTTGGTATGTGACTCTTTTTGAATTTTGGTTTTCTCAGGTTATATGCCCAGTAGTGGGATTGCTGGGTGGTATGGTAGTTCTATTTGGAGTTTCTTAAGGAACCTCCATACTGTTCTCCATAGTGGCTGTTGGTATGGTAGTTCTATTTGGAGTTTTTTAAGGAACCTCCATACTGTTCTCCATAGTGGCTGTACCAATTCACATTCCCGCCAACAGTGCCAGAGTATTCCCTTTTCTCCACACCCTCTCCAGCATTTATTGTTTCTAGATTTTTTTGATGATGGCCATTCTGACTGGTGTGAGATGATATCTCATTGTAGTTTTGATTTGCATTTCTCTAATGCTTAAAGATGTTGAGAATTCTTTCTTGTGTTTGTTGGCAGTCTGTATATCTTCTTTGGAGAAATGTCTAGTTAGGTCTTCTGCGCATTTTTGGATTGGGTTGTTTGCTTTTTTGTTATTGAGCTGCATGAGTTGCTTGTAAATTTTGGAGATTAATCGTTTGTCAGTTGCTTCATTTGCAAATATCTCTCCCATTCTGAGGGTGGTCTTTTGGTCTTGTTTATGGTTTCCTTTGCTATGCAAAAGCTTTGACGTTTCATTAGGTACCACTTGTTTATTTTTATTTCCATTTCTCTAGGAGGTGGGTCAAAAAGGATCTTGCTGTGATTTATGTCATAGAGTGTTCTGCCTGTGTTTTCCTCTAAGAGTTTGATACTGTCTGGTCTTACATTTAGGTCTTTAATCCATTTTGAGCTTATTTTTGTGTGTGGTGTTAGGGAGTGATGTAATCTCATACTTTTACATGTACCTGTCCAGTTTTCCCAGCACCACTTATTGAAGAGGCTGTCCTTTCTCCACTGTACATTCCTGCCACCTTTATCAAAGATAAGGTGACCATATGTGCCTGGGTTTATATTTGGGCTTTCTGTCCTGTTCCATTGATCTTTCTGTTTTTGTGCCAGTACCATACTGTCTTGATTACTGTAGCTTTGTAGTATAGTCTCAAGTCAGGGAGCAGGGAGCATGATTCCTCCAGGTCTGTTTATCGTTCTCAAGATTGTTTTGGCTATTTGGGGTCTTTTGTGTTTCCATACAAATTGTGAAGTTTTTTGTTCTGGTTCTGTGAAAAATGCCAGTGGTAGTTTGATAGGGATTGCATTGAATCTGCAGATTGCTTTGGGTAGTAGAGTCATTTTCGCAATGTTGATTCTTCCAATCCAAGAACAAGGTATATATCTCCATCTATTCGAATCATCTTTAATGTCTTTCATCCGTGTCTTATAATTTTCTGCATATAGGTCTTTTGTCTCCTTAGGTAGGTTTATTCCTAGATATTTTATTCTTTTTGTTGCAATGGTAAATGGGAGTGTTTTCTTGATTACACTTTCAGATTTTTTATCAGTGTATAGGAATGCCAGAGATTTCAGTGCATTAATTTTGTAAGCTGCTACTTTACCAAATTCATTGATTAGCTCTAGTAGTTTTCTGGTAGCATCTTTAGGAATCTCTATGTATCGTATCATGTCATCTGCAAACAGTGACAGCTTTACTTATTCTTTTCCGATTTGGATTCCTTTTATTTCCTTTACTTCTCTGATTACTATGGCTAAAACTTCCAAAACTATGTTGAATAAGAGTGGTGAGAGTGGGCAACCTTGTCTTCTTCTGGATCTAAGTGGAAATGGTTTTGGTTTTTCATCATTGAGGATGATGTTGGCTGTGGATTTGTCATATATGGCTTTTATTATGTTGAGGAATGTTCCCTCTATGCCTAGTTTCTGGAGAGTTTCTTCATAAATAGGTGCTGAATTTTGTCTAAAGCTTTCTCTGCATCTATTGAGATGACCATACGGTTTTTCTCCTTCAGTTTGTTAATATGGTGTATCACATAGTTTGTTTTGCATATATTGAAGAATCCTGCATTCCTGGAATAAACCCCACTTGATCATGGTGTATGATCCTTTTATGTGTTGTTGGATTCTGTTTGGTAGTATTTTGTTGAGGATTTTTCCATCTATGTTCATCAGTGATATTGGCCTGTAGTTTTGTTTCTTTGTAACATCCTTGTCTGGTTTTGGTATCAGGGTGATGGTAGCCTCATAGAATGAGTTTGGGAGTGTTCCTCCCTCTGCTATATTTTAGAAGAGGTTGAGAAGGATAGGTGTTAGCTCTTCTCTAAATGTTTGATAGAATTCGCCTGTGTAGCCATCTCGTCCTGGGCTTTTGTTTGTTGGAAGATTTTAAATCACAGTTTCAATTTCAGTGCTTGTGATTGGTCTGTCCATATTTTCTATTTCCTCCTGTTTCAGTCTCGGCAGGTTGTGCATTTCTAAGAATTTGTGCGTTTCTTCCAGGTTTTCCAGTTTATCGGCATAGAGTTGCTTGTAGTAATCTCTTATGATCTTTTATATTTCTCCAGTGTCAGTTGATACTTCTCCTTTTTCATTTCTAATTCTATTGATTTGAGTCTTCTCCCTTTTTTTCTTGATGAGTCTGGCTAATGGCTTATCAATTTCGTTTATCTTCTCAAAGAACCAGCTTTTAGTTTTATTGATCTTTGCAATCGTTTCCTTCATTTCTTTTTCATTTATTTCTGATCTGATCTTTATGATTTGTTTCCTTCTGCTAAATTTGTGTATTTTTTGTTCTTTCTTTAATTGCTTTAGGTGCAAGGTTAAATTGTTTATTCGAGATGTTTCCTGTTTCTTAAGGTAGGATTGTATTGCTATAAACTTCCCTCTTAGAACTGCTTTTGCTGCATCCCATAGGTTTTGGGTCATCGTGTCTCCACGGTCATTTGTTTCTAGGTATTTTTTGATTTCCTCTTTGATTTCTTCAGTGGTCACTTCGTTATTAAGTAGTGTCTTGTTAGTGCTTGTATTTTTTTCAGATATTTTCCTGTAATTGATATCTAGTTTCATAGTATTGTGTTTGGAAAAGATACTTGATATGATTTCAATTTTCTGAAATTTACCAAGGCTAGATTTGTGACCTAAGATATGACCTATCCTGGAGAATGTTCCATGAGCACTTGAGAAAAATATGTGTATTCTTTTGTTTTTGGATGGAGTGTCCTATAAATATCAATTAAGTCCATCTTGTTTAATGTATCATTTAAAGCTTGTGTTTCCTTATTTATTTTCATTGTGGATGATCTGTCCATTGATGAAAGTGGGGTGTTAAAATCCCCTACTATGATTGTGTTACTGTCTATTTCCCCTTTATGGCTGTTAGTATTTGCCTTATGTATTGAGGTGCTCCTATGTTGGGTATATAAATATTTACAATTGTTATATCTTCTTGGATCGATCCCTTGATCATTATGTAGTGTCCTTCTTTGTCTCTTGTAATAGTCTTTATTTTAAAGTCTATTTTGTCTGATGTGAGAATTGCTACTCCAGCTTTCTTCTGATTTCCATTTGCATGGAATATCTTTTTCCATCCACTTACTTTCAGTCTGTATGTGTCCCTAGGTCTGAAGTGGGGCTCTTGTAGACCGCATATATACGGGTCTTGTTTTTGTATCCATTCAGCCAGTCTGCGTCTTTTGGTGGGAGCATTTAAACTATTTACATTTAAGGTAATTATCGATATGTATGTTCCTATTCCCATCTTCTTAATTGTTTTGGGTTTGTTATTATAGGTCTTTTCCTTCTCTTGTGTTTCTTGTCTAGAGAAGTTCCTTTAGCATTTGTTGTAAAGCTGGTTTGGTGGTGCTGAACTCTCTCAGCTTTTGCTTGTCTGTAAAGGTTTTAATTTCTCCATCAAATCTGAATGAGATCCTTGCTGGGTAGAGTAATCGTGGTTGTAGGTTTTTCTCCTTCATCACTTTAAATATGTCCTGCCAGTCCCTTATGGCTTGCAGAGTTTCTGCTGAAAGATCAGCTGTTAACCTCATGGGGATTCCCTTGTGTGTTATTTTTCCCTTGCTGCTTTTAACATGTTTACTTTGTATTTAATTTTTGAAAGTTTGATTAATATGTGTCTTCGTGTGTTTCTCTTTGGATTTATCATGTATGGGACTCTTTGTGCCTCCTGGACTTGATTAACTATTTCCTTTCCTTTATTAGGGAAGTTTTCAACTGTAACCTGTGAAGTATTTTCTCAGTCCCTTTCTATTCTCTTCTTCTTCTGGGACCCCTATAAGTCGAATGTTGGTGCATTTAATGTTGTCCCAGAGGTCTCTGAGACTGTCCTCAGTTCTTTTCATTCTTTTTTCTTTATTCTGCTCTGCAGTAGTTCTTTCCACTACTTTATCTTTCAGGTCACATATCCGGTCTTCTGCCTCAGTTATTTTGGTATTGATCCTCTCTAGAATATTTTTAATTTCATTTATTGTGTTGTTCATCGTTGCTTGTTTCCTCTTTAGTTCTTCTAGGTCCTTGTTAAATGTTTCTTGCATTTTCTCTATTCTATTTCCAAGATTTTGGATCATCTTTACTATCATTATTCTGAATTCTTTTTCAGGTAGACTGCCTCTTTCCTCTTCATTTGTTTGGTCTGGTGGGTTTTGATCTTGCTCCTTCATGTGCTGTGTGTTTTTCTGTCTTCTCGTTTTGCTTATCTTACTGTGTTTGGGGTCTCCTTTTTGCAGGCAGCAGGTTCGTAGTTCCCGTTGTTTTTGGTGTCTGTCCCCAGTGGCTAAAGTTGGTTCAGTGGATTGTGCAGGCTTCCTGATGGAGGGGACTAGTGCCTGTGTTCTGGTGGATGAGGCTGGATCTTGTCTTTCTGGTGGGCAGGTCCACGTCTGGTGGTGTGTTTTGGGGTGTGTGTGGACTTATTGTGATTTTAGGCAGCCTCTCTGGTAATTGGGTTGTGTTCCTGTCTTGCTAGTTATTTGGCATAGGGTGTCCAGCACTGTAGCTTGCTGGTCATTGAGTGAAGGTGGGTGTTGGTGTTGAGATGGAGATCTCTGGGAAATTTTTGATGTTTGATATTATGTGGAGCTGGGAGTTCCCTTGTGGACCAGTGTCCTGAAGTTGGCTCTCCCACCTCAGAGGCACAGCACTGACTCCTGGCTGGAGCACCAAGAGCCTTTCTTCCACACAGCTGAGAATGAAAGGGAGAAAAAGTAGAAAGGGGGGGGAGGGAGGGAGGGAGGGAGGAAATAAAAAAAATAAAGTAAGGTAAAATTAAAGTTACTAAAATAAAAATAATTATTAAAAAAAATTTTTTTATGTAAAAGAAAAAACAAAAAACAGAAAACTGACAGAACCCTAGGAGAAATCGTGAAAGCAAAGCTATACAGACAAAATCTCACACAGAAGCATACACATACTCTCAAAAAGAGGAAAAGGGGAAAAAATTATAAATCTTGCTCTCTAAGTCCACCTCCTCAATTTGGGTTGATTCGTTGTCTATTCAGGTATTCCACAGATGCAGGGTACATCAAGTTGATTGTGGAGATCTAATCCGCTGCTCCTGACTCTGCTGGGAGAGATTTTCCTTTCTCTTCTTTGTTCGCGCAGCTTCCGGGGTTCAGCTTTGGATTTGGCTCCGCCTCTGCATGTAGGTCGCCGGAGGGCGTCTGTTCTTCGCTCAAACAGGACGGGATTAAAGGAGCCGCTGATTCGGCGGCTCCGGCTCACTCAGGCCAGGGGGAGGGAAGTTTACGGAGTGTGGGGCAAGCCTGCAGCGGCAGAGGCCGGCGGGATGTTGCACCAGCCTGAGGCACGCTGTGCGTTGTCCCTGGATCCCGGTACCCTGCCAGTGGCGGGCTGCACAGGCTCCCCGGAAGGGAGGTGTGGATAGTGACCTGTGCTCGCACACAGGCTTCTGGGTGGCGGCAGCAGCAGCCTTAGCGTCTCATGCCTGTCTCTGGGGTCCGCGCTGTTAGCCGGGGCTTGCGCCCGTCTCTGGAGCTCCTTTAAGCAGCGCTCTTAATGCCCTCTCCTCGCACACCAGGAAAGAAAGAGGGAAGAAAGTCTCTTGCCTCTTTGTCAGGTCCAGCCTTCTTCCCGGACTCCCTCCAGGCTAGCCGTGGTGCACTAACCCCTTCAGGCTGTGTTCTCGCCTCCAACCCCAGTCCTGTCCCTGCGCTCCGACTGAAGCCCGATCCTCAGCTCCCAGCCCCGCCAGCCCCGGCGGGTGAGCAGACAAGCCTCTCGGGCTGGTGAGTGTGCTGGTCGGCACAGATCCTGTGTGCGGAAATCTCTCCGCTTTGCCCTCTGCACCCCTGTTGCTGCGCTCTCCTCCGCGGCTCTGAAGCTCCCCCACTCCGTCACCCGCAGTCTCCGCCCGCAAAGGGGCTTCTAGTGTGTGGAAACCTTTCCTCCTTCACGGCTCCCTCCCACTGGTGCAGGTCCCGTCCCTCTTGTTTTGTCTGTTTATTCTTTTTTCTTTTGCCCTACCCAGGTTCGTGGGGAGTTTCTTGCCTTTTGGGAGGTTTTAGGTCTTCTGCCAGAGTTCAGTAGGTGTTTTGTAGGAGTTGTTCCACGTGTAGATGTATTCCTGATGTATCTGTGTGGAGGAAGGTGATCTCCGCGTCTTACTCTTCCGCCATCTTCCCCCTCCCATGCTTTTATTTTTATTTATTATTATTATATTTATTTATTTATTTATTTTCCTTTACACGGGCCTCTCACTGTTGTGGCCTCTCCCGTTGCGGAGCACAGGCCCTGGACGCGCAGGCTCAGCATCCATGGCTCACAGGCCCAGCCGCTCCGTGGCATGTGGGATCCTCCCGGATTGGGGCACGAACCCTCGTCCCCTGCATTGGCAGGCAGACTCTCAACCACTGCGCTACCAGGGAAGCCCCTCCCATGCTTTTTAAATAGTGTTTTTGAATGAATCTTCATAACTTCAGAGATTTCTTATGGTTTTAACTACAGAAATTTATTTTTCATTTTCTACATTAAATATTCCCTTTTTCACTCAGTGTGATTTTCCATTTTATTGCCTATTTCTTTCCCTTTACCACCTTGGAGAAGTTTAGCTTGTTGTCAGTTTTCTAGCTTTTGATTAGTTAGTTGAATCAGTCAAGATTCAACCAGGAGAAGAGGAATCGCCCTGGCTTTTTCAAGCAGGAAGTGATTTACTAGAATTAGCAATTTATAGAACTTGTTGAAAGGCTGGAATGAAAGTCAGGTAAGATCTTTGTTAGATCTTAGTTGTACTGCTAACATTTAGGGCGCCAGGAAGTTGATGCAACTTCAGGAATTGTGTAGGGATGATTATTGCTGCCTCCAATTCCAAGTGTGTAATTTGTAGGAAAACACCTAGAAGGAAATGTTACTGAGTTAGCAAAAAATTTGATACTATAGTAAAATATAGAAGGAGGATATGTTTAATTTTTGAGAGGAAAGTTAGTTCTATACATTCTGTTAATGGCCTAGGATAGCATTTTTTTTTAAATGCATCATGTTCCATGTGGCTATTTCTCACCTTTTTCTCACTGAGTCTATATATTGTGACTCTGTTGGTAGTCACCAACTACTTGCTGTCTCATTTCACTGAATCCCAATCATATTGTGCAATTTTTGTTTTTAAAGTACTGAAGGTAAACCAAATATGCCACATTTAGGGGATGGGATTATTGAATGTACATGAAAAGGAAAATTTGTTTTCCCAGGAAACATATTCAAATATTAGTAAAAGAAAAAATAAAGGGGAATGTCACCAGGTTCTTATATTATATTCATAATTACCATTTCTTGGTTAGCTTTAAGTTTTCCACTGGAATATGAGAAGAAAAGATGATGGTTTCATAGGTCGTGAAGAGTGCAAGTACTCAAAATTTAAAAAAATCACTAATTTGGAAGGTTATGTCAGCTGTCTGAGTCAATTACAGTATGAGTCAGTGATACATAAACCTTTTCTTAGAAATCGTAGAAGTCCCCCTTTAGGTACTTACTGTCTTTGTCATTTAACCTCATATAAGATTCTGTGTAGGAGAAAAGATTTATCTCATTCTGTTGCTGCATTCCTGATGATTCTAAGTGTTCAAGTGCTATAATTATAAATGCTTGAACAATGTTTATTTGCATGACTGTGACCAGCAATTTAATTAATCATGACAATGAGTGAAGAGAGAACAAGAAGAAAAGGGCTGCACCTTTTTTTGAGTCAGATTGTGAACGTAAGCCAACATTCAGAAAATCATTAGAAATCCAAAGTGAATTTGACCACAAAACGCAAGAGAATTATGTTATTTGAGAATTTAAAAACCTAATAAATTTTCTTTTAATTATCTAGAGATCAAGTAGTTTGGTCTTTTTCTGGGAAGTCAACAGCCATTTATTTACCCATTGAAAAAAATCTCAACAAAGCATTTTCTTCTTCAAAATCACAAATATGTCTTCATCCTAAAGAAGCCAAAATTGATCTAAAAGGGAATTCCAGAATTTTATTTCCACTCTGAAGTACTTTTTGTTTTTTGTATAACAAGTAATTATGAAAATCATTAATACTTACTGAAATAGAAGTAAATAAGAATAGTAACAAAGACATTACTCTTCCTACCCTTATTTGTTTTAGATATTTTAAGTTGGTCTCAGTAATAAATACTTTTCTTTGTATTTTTATGTCAATTATGTATTTCTTATATTAAATTTTACCTTCACAACCAGAAAGATCTGTTGATGGAAAATGCTCCTATGGATAAAAGGTGAAATTTGTGCTTACCAACTTCAAAGAGTTGGTTTTAGGACACCAAATTAGATAATGCATGTGAAAGTATTTCTTAACCTATAAATGTCATATAGATGTTAATAGGGTTTTAAATAATCATTTAAAATTGACAAGAATATTATATTTCTCTTTGTTTCAAGTCCTAAATCAGGAGTCACAAACTCAGGTGCTTATAGGAATGTATTAGAGTGGCTCTATGCAATAGAACTTTCTGTGAAGATGGAAATATTCCACCTGTACTGTCCAGTACTGTAGCCACTAATTATATGTGACTGTTGAGCACTTGATATGAATGAGTATAGCTGAGGAACCAAAATATTTTATTTTAATTTAAATAACCACATGTAGCTAATGGCTACCCTATTTGGACAGCACAGAGTTAGAGTAACACTAGATTCTATACAAATAAACCCAAAATTTCAACGATTTAATTTGTTTTATTTCTTTTTCATGTAATAGTCCAATGTGAGTATTTCTCTATGTCTGGAGCTGGTCTCGCTTCTTCATCTGTGGCTTCATCATCCCTTAAGAGCTTGGAGACTGTTGCTTTCTGATGGTAAAGGAGAGAAAAGTCTACTTTTTAAAAACTCCAACCTAGAATTCAAAAAGATCACTCTGTTCACATTCAGTTATAGAGAACTTGTCATGTGGTCATATCTGGATCCAAGGAACTGGAAAATGTAGTTCCTGACAAGGCAGCCACTATGCAGCAATATATCTGACACTGTGGTGGGAGGAACACAAATTTTTGATGTTCAGTTCTGCCACAAAAGACTAGGCAAGTAATATACAAAAGTGAAATGGGCCAGATGTCAATGCATATGCATTCACTGTGTGAGGGGAGGCAGAGCTGTGGCATGCCCTGTACATAGACAAGTTGCTATTCATTATCAGCTAGTGTTGTCCTGTCCTAAGGTGGGATCCGTGCTGCCAGATCTTTTAGGGTTTTGTGGGTTTTTTTGTTTGTTTGTTTGTTTGTTTGCGGTAGGCAGGCCTCTCACTGCTGCGGCCCCTCCCGTTGCGGATCCGGACGCGCAGGCTCAGCGGCCATGGCTCACGGACCCAGCCGCTCCGCGGCATGTGGGATCTTCCCGGACCGGGGCACGAACCCGTGTCCCCTGCATCGGCAGGCGGACCCTCAACCACTGCGCCACCAGGGAAGCCCTGGTTTTGTGGATTTTAATGAAAATCCGAAACCCCTGTTTTTATGTGAGATAGCCCTAGTTTTGAAAGAATTATGAATAAAACTGCTGTAAACATTCAAGTATAAGTGTTTCTATAAACAAGTTATGTTTAATTTTTAAGAAATTGTCAAATTGTTTTCCTAAGTTGCTCTACCACCTTACATTCCTACCAACAATATATGAGGGTTCTAGTTGCTCTGCATCTAAACTTGCTGTTGTCAGTATCTTTTATTTTAGCCATTCTGAGAGGTATGTAGTGGTATTTCATAGTGGTTTTTATTTCACTATCATATTGGCTAATGATGTTGAACATTTTTTCCTGTGCTTATTTGCTATCTGTATATCAACTTTCCTCAAGTGTTTATTCAGATCTTTTACCTATTTTTAATTGATATGTTTGCTTTCTTCCTGTTGAATTTTGAGAGTTCTTTATATATTCTTTGTAAAGATATATACAAGCCCTTTTTTGGATTTGTGAGTTGCCAGTGTGTTTTCCCAATATGTAGTTTGTCTTTTCATAAATGTCTTTCACAGAGCAAAAGTTCTCAATTTTGATGAACTCTTTGCCTAACTCCAGGTCACAAAGATTTTTTAACAAAATTTTATAATTTTACAGTTAGTTAATTTCTGTATAAGGTGTGAAGTTTAAATCAAATTTTTTAAAATTTTCATATGGATGTCCAATTGTACTAACACTTTGTGGAAAAGGAAGTGGAATTGTGTAGGCTGCCAGGAGGAAAAGATATTTCTTAACTTCTGTATTCTCACTAGGAAACTTCCTATAAGGCTTTATCATTCCCATTGTGTAGCAAGTTCATTTGCTATAATGTGTTGACATTCTTCAGAAATTGCCTAATTTTAATCAAGAGCATGTATGTTTACTATGCTTATCATAGTGAATTCGAACTACACTATTCCTTTCCCATATCATTAGATTATGAGTGTAAGCCTATAACCAATGCCTAGAGTTTATCTTCTAGCAAACATGTATAAAAGGCAATCAAAAAGAATTTAGAAGCAAATGTTTTAATACTTTAAATGTGTAAACTCTATAGTTATTTTGGACATTATATCCACAATTATTCTAGCACAAATGTGCTTTATAACCTCCCCCAAATCATTCAAAAATCAATAAACCAACAAATATTCATTGAGCATTTGTTTTCTAGGAATTGTATTAGGTTCTGCAGAAGATAAAAATATAATGTTTTAATGTCCTCAGAAATTGTACACTCAAGTTGACATACAGTAAAATCTAGACCTGCAAACTCAAATGTCTTCAGTTTCCAGAGAAGTATTACAAACATTCCAAGTTCCTGTATAAGACAATAGGGAGAGTTAGGAACTTTGTTAACCTATAGAGTTCATTCATGATTAAAGGCATTCACATAAACAGACATACAAATGTCCAAAGAAATCACCTTCGAAGATTGAATTCATCCTAGGCTAAGTTTGCAACCCAACCTCTGACTTTGGGGATCAACCTTTAGGTGTCTGGAAGAACTTTGAATTTGAAAGCAGTGCCTTTAAAAACAGTTATGTGTTATGTCTACACACATACAGCTTTCTTTGGTTAAAAAGCAGATTCTTCAAATTTCTCATTAGTTTTATATATAGATAGTGTGTGTGTGCACACACACATGCACATCTGTTTGTGTATTTCCTGTGGTGAACATAGTCCTTTTATTCTCTCTTACATTTTCTAATTGGTCATTATTGGTATTTTGAGTTTTGCTTATTAACCTTCCAACACTTACTTATTCTACTAAGCCTTTTAATATGAATTTAATTACAGCTGAAGAGAGTATGCTTTCCTGACTTATTTTAGTGAGATGGTTTCTGACTTCTCACCATTTAGTATGAGACTTCTCACCATTTAGTATGAGTAAATGTTACTTTTGATTTCTTGTATACCTCCTTAGGAAATTTCTTTCTATTCCTAGTTTACTTGAAGCTTTAGATTTTGCTTATTTAAATCAGGAGTGTATATAGAATTTTATCAAGTACTTTTCCAGTATCTGTTGAGATGGTTTTATGTTTTTTAATTTACATTGAACCCTACTCTAGAGGTATACCTTACTTCAACATGTTATTTGATAATGTTATTTATTTAATACACTACTAGAGTCTATTTTAGGGTTTTTACATCTACATTTTAAAAAGACATTAACCTGGTTTTAATACTGAGTTGATGCTAGCTTTAGAGAATATGTTGGGCAGATTTCCATCATTTTTAATGCTTTGGAATTGTTTGTATAACATAGGAATTATCTATTAATTCACTGTTTTATAAGACTCACATGTGAAAACCATCTTGCTTCTGATTATTATGCCTTTTTAGAATTGGATTTTACCTGTTTTTTTCATCTCTTCATTGTTGCTGGCATTTTAAAAAACTTATAAACTTCCTCCTGTATCGATTTTTAGAATTCATATTCTCCTAGGAAATCTTTTATTTCCTTTATATTTTTCAAATATGTGACCATAATATTGCATATAGAATTATTGGAGAACTTTATATTTTGTCTTTTCCTTTTAATATTATCTCTTCAAAGTCAGTGCTCTTCCCACTATACTGTAGCATTTCCATATCATCTGTTTTGTATAAATCTATAATAAGAAAATACATGTAATTGAAGGTCATTTCTGTATTCAGAAATATGTATAAGAGTGTCAAAATAGAGAAAATGAACTATAGCTAACCAAAATAAAATTTTATCCAAAAACCTGGAGTTAGAGTTTTAGGTTCTAATCATTGTAAATTAAAAATAAGATAAATTTTTACTCATTTTAAGATCATCATCATCTTAGTAAGTCCATATTCATTATAATTATTAAAATGATCAGATACTGTTTCAGCTTTTCTTAAATGACAGTAATAATTTCTATAGCATTTAGACTTTATAAGGTATGTATATATATTAATTAATTTGCTTCTGGCAACAAAGATGTGAGGTAAGCAGGTTGCTCACAATTTTGCTTATTTTACCAATAGTAAAATCTGGGAGATTAACCAGTTTACCTAAAGTCTTGTAACTTGTTGTTAGTAGATGAAGCTGTTATTAAGCTAGGGTTTTTTGATTCTCTGTCTGGTGTTGTGCAGACGTATCTGAACTATGTGTTTCTAACTTTCATTAAACTCTTAAGTGCAAAATATTTACTCTTCCTCTAAAAAAAAAAAGAAAACCAAGTCCTGACTGTTCTTCCTTAATTTAATGTTCCCTGCTTCTTTCTACAGGCATCCCTCACTTTACTGTGTTTCCGAGATATTGCATCTTTTTATAGATTAAAGGATTTTGGCTACACTGTATTGTCAGACGATAGTTTTTTTTTTTAGCAATAAAGCATTTAAAAATTAAGGTATATACATTGCTTTTGTGGACATAATGCTAATGTACCTTTAATAGACTACAGTATAGTGTAAACATAACTTTTATATGCACTAGGAAACGATAAATTTGTGTGAAACCATAAATTTATTGCAATATTCACTTTATTGCCATGGTCTGGTACTGAACCCACAATATTTCTGAGGTATGCCTGTAGTCTATTCTTTCTTCTAAATCAGACCTTCATTATCACATACATGAATTATTACAGTTGTCTCTTTTCTGATGTTTCTGGAAGCACTCTTCCTCATGCTCCAGTACTGTTTCCAGACTAATCTTCCCATGATGGCTTAATTTATTTGTCAACTTGACAGGCTTACGGAATGCCCAAGTCGCTGGTAAGACGTTATTTCCGGTTGTATCTGTGAGAGTATTTCTGGAAGAGATTACCATTTGACTCAGTAGACTGGGTGAAGAGTCACCCCTCACCCATGTGGGCAGGCATCATCCAATCTACCGAATACCTGAATGGAACAATAAGGCCAAAGAAGGGTGAATTCCCTCTCTGTTGAGCTGGGATAGCCATCTTCTCCTGCCATTGGACATCAGAGCTCCTGGTTCTTGGGCCTTGAGACTCTGGGACTTTTCACCAGTGGCCCCTGAGTTCTCAGGCCTTCAGACTCCGTCTGAATGATACCACCTGCTTTCATGGTTTTCAGGCTTGCAGATGACTGATCGTTGGACTTCTTGGCCTCCGTAACCATGTGAGGCCATTCTTATAACAAATCTCTATCTCTATATCTGTATCCATATCCTGTTGGTTTCTCTGGGGAACCCTGACTAATACACTTCCTAAATCTGCTTTCATATGTTATTTCTCTCATCAAAGAAATGTCAGTTGCTCCTCATTGCCATCATAATAATGGCTGTTAGCCTAACACTTAAGACCTCATTGGTCCTGCCCCCTTGTGTCTTTCCAGTCCTATAGACTACTTCATTTGAACATCCAACTTTTGCTCTAGGTGATCTGTATAGCTCCTTTCTACCTTAATTCATACTGTGCTTCTCACATGAAGTACTTTTCGTCTTTCTCTCTACCTATCTAAATTCAAACGATTGTAGGCCCTAAATATTTTTTTTTTCTCTGTCAGGTCTTGAGTAGCCATTAGAGTATATCCTGATTTTTTTTTTTTTTTTTTTTTTTTCGGTACATGGGCCTCTCACTGTTGTGGCCTCTCCCGTTGCGGAGCACAGGCTCCGGACACGCAGGCTCAGCAGCCATGGCTCACGGGCCCAGCCGCTCCGCGGCACGTGGGATCTTCCTGGACTGGGGCACGAACCCGTGTCCCCTGCGTTGGCAGGCGGACTCTCAACCACTGCGCCACCAGGGAAGCCCTACCCTGATTTTTTTCTGTATTCTGTATTCTACTGTTTGATAGTTCTCATTGTCTGTATCATTCATTTTAATTATATGTTGTTGTACTTAATTATATCACATTCCCCTAACTATTTTGGCAGTTCCTGATAGACAAGGATGATAAGTTAAACTACTTCATGTTCTAAACTTTTTTTGTGTGTGTTCTCTTCAGTATACAGTGTGATGCTTTGTGTATTATAGGTGCTAATTAAATTTTTTGATTTAAATAAATGAAACTACGTATTGTTACTGTTAAATTAGTATGTTGGAAAGACAGCCTGGGACATAACTAATAGACCTTCATCTGTATCAGAATCCATGATAAATATATTGTACTACTGTAGATACTTATAAGAAAATGTTTTCTCGTTTTCTATTCGGTTTCTCTATTCCTCTAATGTAGGGTTTCTCAGTCTCAGCACTATTGACATTTTGGGCTGGATAATTGTTGTGCGAGGCTCTCCGCATGGTATGATGGTAAACAGCATCTCTGGTCTCTCCCTACTAGATGTCAGTAGTACTATCTAAGCTGTAAATAATGAAAATATATCCAGACATCGCCAAATGTCCCCAGGGAGCAAAATTGCTGCCAGTTGACAGCCACTCCGGTGGTTTTAGCAGATTTTTTTTTCAACGGAGCATAAAAATGTAGATAAGCCAATTAAAATTATAATCTTATTCAAAGTACCTTTGGGGTTTTTCTTTTTAAGCGTTTTATTGAATTTCCATGCTATTACAAATACATGTTGCTGAACTATAAAGAATGCTATAGGGATATGCTGCTTCAGTGCTATTCAAATTTATAACTTCAGTAGCTTATAATGTCTAAGGTAAATTGTCAGAATGTTAAATTAGCTTTGGCAGGAATCCTGGTTGAACCACTTAGCAGGGAGCAGGGAAAACAAAGGAATAGAGAGAAATCAAAAAAAAAAAATTAACAAGTTCCATCCTTAATTGTTCATCTTTCTCAGTGCAGAACGTCTCCATATTATTTGTTCAAGTTATATATAAAGTGCCTTATGTTTGCATACAAGAGTGCTAAATACTGAATGGAATATCTTTTTTTAAAAAGGTAGGACTGTTGCTGCTAAATATAAATTCATTGTGAAAATATTGCGCACACACACCAGAAACAGTAACAAAAATAAGACAGTATATGTGATTACATGACAAGTGAATTGGGATAACAAGTGAATATTAAAAGTCTATAGAGAAGGGAGATCATCTTATCTTGGAATGGTCTTTTTCTAAGGAGTTTTTACTAGGAGCGTTTTGCTTTTACTCTGCTCTTTCTCTAAAAATCAGACTATCTTTGTAATGTTATTCTCCTCATTCAAATTTTTACCGGAGTTTAGAGCTCATTTCATGGACCTGAAGTTGGATATTCTCCAGCCACACATTCTTCTAACTACAAGTTTCCAGTCAATAATATGGGTTAATACAGTACTGTGAGTTCTATTAACCTCTCTGCAATTAACTTGCAAGTGAAAATAAACTGTTTTACTGCTGAAAGTCATGATTAGCAGACCTTTCTTCCTGGTAGTCCTATTGTTTATTTTATAGTGTTAGAGTTTGAGTAGGAATAACAGATGTGTTTGAGGTGAGGAGAACAGAAAAGTTTGAAAGATAATTGCTGGTTCATGCTAAAAATAAAAACAGTGAAACTATCAGCTACAGCTCAGCTTAGCTGAATCTTCCACTCTCACTCCTGGCAAACATTTGAAGAGCAATCAGATTTTTCTACCATACAACGTCTTTCGTTTATGTTGGTTTTCCTTTTTTTAAACTTAATTCTTATTTTTCATTGAAGTAATGCATTCACGTTTTAAAAAAAATCAAGCAATGCTAAAATAGCTCATGACAACAATAAAAACCAACTATCTGCTTTTTTCCTGCTGCTTCCAAAAGCAACTTCTTTCTTGTAGTTGTTTCTTCTGATGTTTGCATACATATTTCATACTGTGCCCTTTGCTGTATTTTATTTTTTATTTTGTTTTTTATAAATTTATTTATTTTTGGCTGCGTTGGGTCTTCGTTGCTGCGCATGGGCTTTCTCTACTTGCGGTGAGCAGGGGCTATTCTTCGTTGTGGTGTGTGGGCTTCTCATTGTAGTGGCTTCTCTTGTTGCAGAGCACAGGCTCTAGGTGCGTGGGCTTCAGTAGTTGTGGTGCGTGGGCTCAGTAGTTGTGGCTCACGGGCTTTAGAGCACAGGCTCAGTAGTTGTGGCTCACGGGCTTAGATGCTCCATGGCATGTGGGATCTTCCCGGACCAGGGCTCGAACCTGTGTCCTCTGCATTGGCAGGCAGATTCTTAAACACTGCACCACCAGGGAAGCCCTTCTATTGTATTTTAGACATTATATGTTGACTTCTGTATTAGTTTTCTGTAGTTACCATAACATTATTATAAATGGCTTAAAACAAGAAGTAGTTGTTATCTTACAATTCTATACTTTAGAAATCCTATACAGGATCTCACAGGCTGAGATCAAGATGTGGGCAGGACTACATTCGTTTCTGGAGGCTGAAGGGGAGAATTCATTTCCTTGCTTTTTCCAGCGTTTGGTGGCCACCTTCTTTCCAGGGCTTATCACCCCCTCCAACTTCGAAGCAAGCAACATCAGGAAGCCTAGTCTTCACACTGCCATCTCTCTTCCACCTTTAAGGTACCCTTGTAATTTTACACTGGGAACCACCAAGATAATCCAGAATAAATTCTCTGTTTTAAAGTCAGCTGATGAGCTTCATTCCATCTGCAAGTTTAATTCCACAAACCACGTAGCTAACATATTCACAGGGGCGTTATTCTACCTACTATACTTTCTCATTATGATAGATAAGAATATTATTAGCTCTCTTAACTTTCCCTCACTTCTACCTACTGTCCCTTTATAGTTAATATCACATTTTTTTTATTGAATCCATATTCAATGTTTTCATTTTTTAGGGCTTGTAAATATTAGTGGCTGAACCAAGTGGTGTACTTCATTTATGCACAACTTTTTGTTTTTCCTATTATGCATAATTATCTCATTTTTTCCTTGTTAAAAATATTTTTTCAAACTCTAGCTACATTTTCTCACTTCCTCCTAGAGCTCTGTGAAATCTCTCACAGTACTCTTTACCACTTCTTCAAACTCATTAAATAATCTGATTTCTGCTTGTTACCGGATACCTCTCTGCTATTCCTTCACCATCAGAATAAGTAGTTGTTTACTTGTACTGAGGACCTGAGAGTCTTTCTATATAAGCAATCTGCTAGCTTATAATTCTCCACCTTCTACGGTACTTTATACCTACAATTCCTAAGTATTTGAGGAGTTCTAAGATGAATCACCTTGTCATTGATATTTCCTTCTGCAGGTGCTTAGGTAGTGCCTAGGGTGACCACATAATTGATCTTTATCTGAACATGGCATACTATAGGAGTAGGAAAGAAAGATAAAAGAAAGTCAAAGAAGGAAAGGAGGCAGTAGAGATAAATTCAGATTACTTTTAGCCTAGACCAAGAGATAGAGAAATACACAATCTCACTAATTTAAATAAAATGTTGATTAAATTGGCATTTAAAATAGAGGAACTTTTGAATTGTAAGTTTTTGCTTATTTTTAGAATAGCTTTATTACTTTAAATATATACAAATACTAGGATAATTAATATCAGACCTTAAAGTTAGTACTTTCTCAGAGCTTAACTAGCACCATCCAATCTTGTGCATGCTGACATATCATCCTGGTTTTTATGTTTTCTTCACAGCACTTACTGGATTGAAATATTCTTATTTCTTTCTTTGTTTATTGCCTGTATCCCCTGATAGAATGTAGGATCCATAATTATAAGTACCAAATCTGTTTTTTTCATTGCCTTCTCTCTAGCATGTGGAGTAATGCCTAGCATATAATAAGTACTCAATAAATATTTATCGAATGGATGAAGAAAAGTGTTTGACATGTTATTTTAGCAAATAGATTAACAGAATTTTAGTAGCATATCAAAAGAATCTTTGTAAATAAGGCTTTAGAGACTCACAAATGTTTCTATCTTAGATAATTTAAATACTACTCTCCAATCTCATTTAATTATGGATTACACTCTTTGCATATCAGCAAGAGGTTAAGTTATGTTAGTCCTGGGAAAATTATCATATACTCTGTGAGTTCTTCATATTTACTGTAAACTATATTATGTGAAATACATGCAATGGAATTTCACTAATGTTTATTAAAAATAAGACTACAAAACAAATTAAAACTGCAAATAAGGGAAATAGCATAGTTATAAATAAAGGCTTGTATCCAATATACTAATTACTAATGGTTTATGTCAAATTGTTAAAGACCTTAAAAGATTTCTAACTTCTTCCTAAATTTCTTTCTCTTTTAATTTATGAAGCATAATAATACAAATTTAATTGTGTTCCAGTGGTTAATCTATATGAGAGTTGTTTGAAATTAAGAATGTATTACAGTTAATATTTTTAATGATAATTAAGTTTTCTATTGTTTAAATAAACTAAAGTCTGAAGAACATTCTCAGTCTTTAGAATAACATTTATATATGAAAACTTAATTCGAAGAAACATATTTTCTGACGCAGAGAAGTATGACTTTGGTAAAAAAAAGTCTGGGCATTGGAATGAGGTAGATCTAGGTAAATGACACTTTTCTCCTTGCTTCCTGTCTATCCTTAAGCAAATTAACCTTTCTGAACCACAGAGACTGACTGAGACAGTATATGTAAAGATGCCTAACATAATGCCCATTATAAATACTCAGTAAATTCTAGTTCTCTTTTCTTGCTGGGTGAAGTGGGAACAGAGACTCTTCTCATTTACCAAAACAGTGGAGAAGAATGATGAGGTTAAAAAAATAGCCATTTAGGGCTTCCCTGGTGGCGCAGTGGTTGAGAGTCGGCCTACCAATGCAGGGGACACGGGTTCGTGCCCCAGTCCGGGAGGAGCCCACGTGCCGCGGAGCGGTTGGGCCCGTGAGCCATGGCCGCTGAGCCTGCGCGTCCGGAGCCTGTGCTCCACAACAGGAGAGAGGCCACAGCAGTGAGAGGCCCGCGTACCGCAAAAAAAAAAAAAAAAAAAAAAAAAGGGAGTTTCTAACAAAGGCATTTAGGAATCAAAGTTTGACCATATTTTAAAAAGATAGCTCATTTATTTTTAAATAGTTTTGGTCTAGTCTGTCTCATTTATCTTTATTCCATCACCTTCAGGCATGTCCCTGCACCAAGGCTGATTTGGGTTTAAAAAACTCAGGAAGTTATAAGTCAGCCAACCTGGGTACCTCAATCCGTAGCTACTAAGGAATCTTTGGGAATGATTTGTTGATTTCATTTGTTCAGGCAGAATTCCAATGACTTCTCTGATGCACCAGAAACATCTCTAGAAAATAGTTTCCTAGACCAATAGCCCTCAAAATGTGTTAGGCACTCGTTTGGAGGTCCCTGAGGTCAAAGCTATTTTTATAATAAGACGTATTTGCCTTTTTCACTGTTGGGGTCCTTAATATGTTTTAAGAGTACGGGGGTTCTTAGACCAGAAGTTGGAAAACCACCTACTGTGACATTTTGAAAAGTTTTAAAGAAAGAGTATGTGAAAGTGGGGTTTCTAGAGGAGCTAAAATTTTATCTAGGATTGTGTAGAAAAAATCGTTTTGGTCTCTAAGCCATAAATCATATGATAATACAATTCAGAATGTCCTCCATTATGGCTATCAGGTGGAGGTATTTATTGGTGGTTAGATATACAGAGTGGCTATAAAATCTGGAAACATAGATAATATTATTTTATCACATATTGTAATGTGATATATAACCCTTTATTAGATATTCAACTAATGTTCTAGACTTAGTAGCCACTCACAAGAATTAAGGGTTGGAGATACAGATTTGACTTAGGCTGGCATGGGAGTGAGTGAGAGAACATCTAAGGAGAGTATACAGGGTAAAAAAAAGAAGGGACATAAGGAAACATCATTTAAGTGATGAGTACAGGAAGAGTATCAAGCAGAGGAGACCAAACATGATGTGATGGAATTCAAGGATAGAAAGTTTCAGGAAGTAGGGGTGGTTAATATGTAGGTAAAGAATTTGATGTTTGTGTGTAAAAGTGAATAATAGAAAACAACATAAGGGAACACCAGTAGGTAAGTGGGTAGGTAGTATATTCAGAAATTGAATACTATACATTGGGGAAAATGAATGAGCAGAGCTCCACATATTAACATGGATGAATTTCAAAGACACAGTATGGAGAGAGAAAAAAACAAATTGCCAAATGATACTTACATTGTAATACCATTTAAATAAATAAAACAAAACTAATTACTGTTTAAAGCCCTAGGAGGTAAAACTATGAAGAAAAGATTTAAACTACATATAGGATAGTGGGTACTTCTTTGGGTTAGGGGAGTGAGTATGATTATGTGATTAGAAAGGTTTAACAGGGACCTATAACTGTATTAGTAATGCTGTATATCGTAGTTTAAGTAGTGAGTACAGGATGTTAGTCATATTATTTATAATACTTTGGGTATTTCTCAAAATTTTTTAAATTAAAAATTTTCTGAGACCAGGAAATTGTTCATAAGAATAAAAAAAATCTGTAATTTACTTTTAACGTATTTAAAAGAAGATGAAGCCTTGGTCTCATTTTTTTCTACAAGTATAAATCAATGAAATCCTTGATACCAGTGATCTAATGAAGTGGCTGAGTAAGAAGGAGCATTTTATTTTATTTATTTTCTATTTTTATTTTTTTTTAACATCTCTCTATTGGGGTATAATTTCTCCACAATGGTGTGTTAGCTTCTGCTCTACAACAAAGTGAATCAGTCACACATATACATATGTTCCCATATCTCTTCCCTCTTGCGTCTCCCTCCCTCCCACCCTCCCTAACCCACCCCTCTAGGTGGTCACAAAGCACCGAGCTGATCTCCTTGTGCTATATGGCTGCTTCCCACTAGCTATCTATTTTTTTTTTTAACATCTTTATTGGGGTATAATTGCTTTACAATGGTGTGTTAGTTTCTGCTTTATAACAAAGTGAATCAGTTGTACATATACGTATGTTCCCATATCTCTTCCCTCTTGCGTCTCCCTCCCTCCAACCCTCCCTATCCCACCCCTCCAGGCGGTCACAAAACACCGAGCCGATATCCCTGTGCCATGCAGCTACTTCCCACTAGCTATCTACCTTACATTTGTTAGTGTATATATGTCCCTGACTCTCTCTCGCCCTGTCACAGCTCACCCTTCCCCCTCCCCATATCCTCAAGTCCGTTCTCCAGTAGGTCTGTGTCTTTATTCCCGTCTTACCCCTAGGCTCTTCATGACATTTTTTTTTCTTAAATTCCATATATATGTGTTAGCATACGGTATTTGTCTTTCTCTTTCTGACTTACTTCACTCTGTATGACAGACTTTAGGTCTATCCACCTCATTACAAATAGCTCAATTTCGTTTCTTTTTATGGCTGAGTAATATTCCATTGTATATATGTGCCACATCTTCTTTATCCATTCATCCGATGATGGGCACTTAGGTTGTTTCCATCTCCTGGCTATTGTAAATAGAGCTGCAGTGAACATTTTGGTACATGACTCTTTTTGAATTTTGGTTTTCTCAGGGTATATGCCCAGTAGTGGGATTGCTGGGTCATATGGTAGTTCTATTTGTATTTTTTTTTTTTTTGCGGTACATGGGCCTCTCACTGTTGTGGCCTCTCCTGTTGCGGAGCACAGGCTCCGGACGCACGGGCCCAGCGGCCATGGCTCACGGGCCCAGCCGCTCCGCGGCTTCTGGGATCTTCCCGGACCGGGGCACGAACCTGTGTCCCCTGCATCGGCAGGCGGACTCTCAACCACTGCGCCACCAGGGAAGCCCCTATTTGTAGTTTTTTAAGGAACCTCCATACTGTTCTCCATAGTGGCTGAACGAATTCACATTCCCACCAGCAGTGCAAGAGTGTTCCCTTTTCTCCACACCCTCTCCAGCATTTATTGTTTCTAGATTTTTTGATGATGGCCATTCTGACTGGTGTGAGATGATATCTCATTGTAGTTTTGATTTGCATTTCTCTAATGCTTAATGATGTTGAGCATTCTTTCATGTGTTTGTTGGCAGTCTGTATATCTTCTTTGGAGAAATGTCTAGTTAGGTCTTCTGCCTATTTTTGGATTGGGTTCTTTGCTTTTTGTTATTGAGCTGCATGAGCTGCTTGTAAATTTTGGAGATTAATCCTTTGTCAGTTGCTTCATTTGCAAATATTTTCCCCCATTCTGAGGGTTGTCTTTTGGTCTTGTTTATGGTTTCTTTTGCTGTGCAAAAGCTTTGAAGTTTCATTAGGTCCCATTTGTTTATTTTTGTTTTTATTTCCATTTCTCTAGGAGGTGTGTCAGAAAGGATCTTGCTGTGATTTATGTCATAGAGTGTTCTGCCTATGTTTTCCTCTAAGAGTTTGATAGTTTCTGGCCTTACATTTAGGCCTTTAATCCATTTTGAATTTATTTTTGTGTATGGTGTTAGGGAGTGATGTAATCTCATACTTTAACATGTACCTGTCTAGTTTTCCCAGTACCACTTACTGAAGAGGCTGTCCTTTCTCCACTGTACTTTCCTGCCACCTTTATCAAAGATAAGGTGTCCATATGTGCGTGGGTTTATCTCTGGCTTTCTATCCTATTCCATTGATCTATCTTTCTGTTTTTGTGCCAGTACCATACTGTCTTGATTACTGTAGCTTTGTAGTATAGTCTGAAGTCAGGGAGCCTGATTCCTCCAGCTCCGTTTTTTGTTCTCAAGATTGCTTTGGCTATTCGGGGTCTTTTGTGTTTCCATACAAATTGTGAAGTTTTTTGTTCTGGTTCTGTGAAAAATGCCAGTGGTAGTTTGATAGGGATTGCATTGAATCTGCAGATTGCTTTGGGTAGTAGAGTCATTTTCACAGTGTTGATTCTTCCCATCCAAGAACATGGTATATCTCTCCATCTATTTGTATCATCTTTAATTTCTTTCATCAGTGTCTTATAATTTTCTGCATACAGGTCTTTTGTCTCCTTAGGTAGGTTTATTCCTAGATATTTTATTCGTTTTGTTGCAATGGTAAATGGGAGTGTTTTCTTGATTTCATTTTCAGATTTTTCATCATTAATATATAGGAATGCTAGAGATTTCTGTGCATTAATTTTGTATCCTGCTACTTTACCAAATTCATTGATTAGCTCTAGTAGTTTTCTGGTAGCATCTTTAGGATTCTCTATGTATAGTATCATGTCATCTGCAAACAGTGACAGCTTTACTTCTTCTTTTCCGATTTGGATTCGTTTTATTTCCTTTTCTTCTCTGATTGCTTTGGCTAAAATTTCCAAAAGTATGTTGAATAAGAGTGGTGAGAGTGGGCAACCTTGTCTTGTTCCTGATATTAGTGGAAATGCTTTCAGTTTTTCACCATTGAGGATGATGTTGGTGTGGGCTTGTCATATATGACCTTTATTATGTTGAGGAAAGTTTCCTCTATGCCTACTTTCTGCAAGGATTTTATCATAAATGGGTGTTGAATTTTGTCAAAAGCTTTCTCTGCATCTATTGAGATGATCATATGGTTTTTCTCCTTCAGTTTGTTAATATGGTTTATCACGTTGATAGATTTGCATATATTGAAGAATCTTTGCATTCCTGGAATAAACCCCACTTGATTATGGTGTATGATCCTTTTATGTGCTGTTGGATTCTGTTTGCTAGTATTTTGTTGAGGATTTTCGCATCTGTGTTCATCAGTGATATTGGCCTGTAGTTTTCTTTCTTTGTGACATCCTTGTCTGGTTTTGGTATCAAGGTGATGGTGGCCTCGTAGAAGGAATTTGGGAGTGTTCCTCCCTCTGCTATATTTTGGAAGAGTTTGAGAAGGATAGGTGTTAGCTCTTCTCTAAACGTTTGATAGAATTCACCTGTGAAGCCATCTGGTCCTGGGCTTTTGTTTGTTGGAAGATTTTTAATCACAGTTTCAATTTCAGTGCTTGTGATTGGTCTGTTCATATTTTCTATTTCTTCAGTGATCTCTTGGTTATTAAGTAGTGTATTGTTTAGCCTCCATGTGTTTGTATTTTATACAGATCTTTTCCTGTAATTGATATCTAGTCTCATGGCATTGTGGTCGGAAAAGATACTTGATACAATTTCAATTTTCTTAAATTTACCAAGGCTTGATTTGTGACCCAAGATTTGATCTATCCTGGAGAATGTTCCATGAGCACTTGAGAAAAATGTGTATTCTATTTTTTTTGGGATGGAGTGTCCTATAAATATCAATTAAGACCATCTTGTTTAATGTATCATTTAAAGCTTTTGTTTCCTTATTTATTTTCATTTTGGATGATCTGGCCATGGGTGAAAGTGGGGTGTTAAAGTTGCCTACTATGAATGTGTTACTGTCGATTTCCCCTTTTATGGCTGTTAGTATTTGCCTTATGTATTGAGGTGCTCCTATGTTGGGTGCATAAATATTTACAATTGTTAAATCTTCCTCTTGGATCGATCCCTTGAACATTATGTAGTGTCCTTCTTTGTCTCTTCTAATAGTCTCTATTTTAAAGTCTATTTTGTCTGATATGAGGATTGCTATTCCAGCTTTCTTTTGGTTTCCATTTGCATGGAATATCTTTTTCCATCCCCTTACTTTCAGTCTGTATGTGTCTCTAGGTCTGAAGTGGGTCTCTTGTAGACAGCATATATAAGGGTCTTGTATTTGTATCCATTCAGCCAATCTGTGTCTTTTGGTGGGAGCATTTAGTCCATTTACATTTAAGGTAATTATCGATATGTATGTTCCTATTGCCATTTTCTAAATTGTTTTGGGTTTGTTATTATAGGTCTATTCCTTCTCTTGTGTTTCTTGTCTAGAGAAGTTCCTTTAGCATTTGTTGTAAAGCTGGTTTGGTGGTGCTGAACTCTCTCAGCTTTTGCTTGTCTGTAAAGGTTTTTAATTTTTCCATCAAATCTGAATGAGATCCTTGCTGGGTAGAGTAGTCTTGGTTGCAGGTTTTTCTCCTTCATCACTTTCAGTATGTCCTGCCACTCCCTTCTGGCTTGCAGGGTTTCTGCTGAGAGATCAGCTGTTAACCTTATGGGGATTCCCTTGTGTGTTATTTGTTGTTTTTCCCTTGCTGCTTTTAATATGCTTTCTTTGTATTTAATTTTTGACAGATTGATTAATATGTGTCTTGGCGTATTTCTCCTTGGATTTATCCTGTATGGGACTCTCTGTGCTTCCTGGACATGATTATCTATTTCCTTTCCCATATTAGGGAAGTTTTCAACTATAATCTCTTCAAATATTTTCTCAGTCCCTTTCTTTTTCTCTTCTTCTTCTGGAACCCGTATAATTCGAATGTTGGTGCATTTAATGTTGTCCCAGAGGTCTCTGAGACTGTCCTCAGTTCTTTTCATTCTTTTTTCTTTATTCTGCTCTGCAGTAGTTATTTCCACTATTTTATCTTCCAGGTCACTTATCCGTTCTTCTGCCTCAGTTATTCTGCTATTGATCCCATCTAGAGTACTTTTAATTTCATTTATTGTGTTGTTCATCATCGCTTGTTTCATCTTTATGTCTTCTAGGTCCTTGTTAACTGTTTCTTGCATTTTGTGCATTCTATTTCCAAGATTTTGGATCATCCTTACTATCATTATTTTGAATTCTTTTTCAGGTATACTGCCTTTTTCCTCTTCATTTGTTAGGTCTGGTGCATTTTTATGTTGCTCCTTTAGCTGCTGTGTGTTTTCCTGTCTTCTCATTTTGCTTATCTTACTGTGTTTGGGGTCTCCTTTTTGCAGGCTGCAGGTTCGTAGTTCTCGCTGTTTTTGATGTCTGTCTCCAGTGGCTAAGGTTGGTTCAGTGGGTTGTGTAGGCTTCCTGGTGGAGGGGACTAGTGCCTGTGTTGTGGTGGATGAGGCTGGATCTTGTCTCTCTAGTGGGCAGGTTCACGTCTGGTGGTGAGTCTTGGGGTGTCTGTGGACTTATTATGATTTTAGGCAGCCTCTCTGCTAATGGGTGGGGTTGTGTTCCTGTTTTGCTAGTTGTTTGGCATAGGTTGTCCAGCATTGTTGCTTGCTGGTCGTTGAGTGAAGCTGGGTGCTGGGTTAAGATGGCGGTCTCTGAGAGATTTTCGCCGTTTGATATTATGTGGAGCTGGGAGGTCTCTTGTTGACCAGTGTCCTGAAGTTGGCTCTCCCACCTCAGAGGCCGAGCCCTGACTCCTGGCTGGAGCAGCAAGAGCCTTTCATCCACACGGCTCAGAATAAAAGGGAGAAAAAGTAGAATTAGTAGAAGTTTGAAGAAAGAAAGAAAAAAAAGAGGGAAGGAAGGAAGGTCGAAAGAAAGAAAGAAGCAAAGAAGGAAAGAAGGCAAGAAGGAAAGGAGGGAGGGAGGGAGGAAGGAGGGAAGGAAGGATAAAAGAAAGAAAGAAGATACAGTAAAATAAAGTATAATAAAGTTATTGAATTAAAAAATAATTATTTAGAAAAAAAGGGACAGGTAGAACCTTAGGACAACTGTTGGAAGCAAAGTTATACAGACAAAATCTTACACAGAAGCATACGCATACACCCTCACAAAAAGAGGTAAAGGAGAAAAAATTCATAAATCTTGCTCTCAGAGACCACCTCCTGAATTTGGGACGATTCGTTGTCTAAAGGAGGGAAGGAAGGAAGGAAAGAAAGAAAGAAAGAAAGAAGGTAAAGTATATTAAAGTTATTAAAATTAATTATTAAGAAAAAAATTTTAAAAAAAAACCATGGACGGATAGAACCCTAGGACAAATGGTGGAAGCAGAGCTATACAGACAAGATCTCACACAGAAGCATAGACATACACATTCACAAAAAAAGGAAAAGGGGAAAATATCATAGATCTTGCTCTCGAAGCCCACCTCCTCAGTTTGGGATGATTCGTTGTCTATTCATGTATTCCACAGATGCAGGGTACATCAAGTTGATTGTGGAGATTTAATCCTCTGTTCCTGAGGCTGCTGGGAGAGATTTCCCTTTCTCTTCTTTGTTCTCACAGCTCCTAGGGGCTCAGCTTTGGATTTGGCCCCGCCTCTGCGTGTAGATCGCTGGAGGGCGTCTGTTTTTTGCTCAGACAGGACGGGGTTAAAGGAGACGCTGATTCGGGGGCTCTGGCTCACTCAGGCCGGGGGGAGGGAAGGGCACTGCGTGCAGGGCAGAGGCCAGCGTGACGTTGCACCAGCCTGAGGCCCGCTGTGCGTTCTCCCGGGGAAGTTGTCCCTGGATCCTGGGACCCTGGCAGTGGCGGGCCGCACAGGCTCCCTGGAAGAGGGGTGTGGATAGTGACCTGTGCTCGCACACAGGCCCCTTGGTGGCGGCAGCAGCAGCCTTAGCGTCTCCCGCCCGTCCCTGGGGTCCGCGCTTTTAGCCGCGGCTCCCGCCCGTCTCTGGGGTTCGCGCTTTTAGCCGCGGCTCGCGCCCGTCTCTGGAGCTCCTTTAAGCAGCGCTCTTAAACCCGTCTCCTCACGTACCGGGAAACAAAGAGGGAAGAAAAAGTCTCTTGCCTCTTCGGCAGGTGCAGACTTTCCCCCGAACTCCCTCCTGGCTAGCCGTGGTGCACTAACCCCCTCAGGCTATGTTCAAGCCGCCAACCCCAGTCCTCTCCTTGCGCTCTGACCGAAACCCGAGCCTCAGCTCGCAGCCCCGTCCGCCCCGGCGGGTGAGCAGACAAGCCTCTCGGGCTGGTGAGTGCCGGTCGGCACCGATCCTCTGTGCGGGAATCTCCCCGCTTTGCCCTCCGCACCCCTGTTTCTGTGCATTCCTCCGCGGCTCTGAAGCTCCCCCCTCTGCCTCCCGCAGTCTCCGCCCGCGAAGGGGCTTCCTAGTGTGTGGAAACTTCTCCTCCTTCACAGCTCCCTCCCACTGGTGCAGGTGCCGTCCCTATTCTTTTGTCTCTGTTTTTTCTTTTGCCCTACCCAGGTACGTGGGGAGTTTCTTGCCTTTGGGGAGGTCTAAGGTCTTCTGCCAGCGTTCAGTAGGTGTTCTGTAGTTGTTGTTCCACGTGTAGATGTATTTCTGGTGTATCTGTGGGGGAGGTAGGTGATCTCCGCGTCTTACTCTTCCGCCATCTTCAAGGTCTCCCCAATAGCATACATTTATAATAAATTCTTTCACTTTCTTTTGTGTTTCCCAGGAGTATATAACAAAATTTGTACAAAGTAGGTGCTGAAAGGATTATTAAATAAAAGTAATTGTCAGTAGTATTTCTGGGAATTACTAAAGAGAATACTGCATATATCAGGGAAAATATCTAATACTCATACTAAATAATGTATTATAAGTTTATAATAAAAGAAACAGTAAAAATAAATAAGTATACACAATGATTAAAATTATTAATTTAAGATATGGATCAATTTCAAAACTTTGGACATAATTTAGAAGAGACCTACAGGAACATACAGAGATTTAGAAAGTCAGATTTATGATAAGCTGAGAATTTTTAAGTTACTAAAGAGAAAGCTGAGAAATGATTTAACCATCTAGTACACAGAACTGATATATATATATATATATATATATATATATGAGTTCATATATATACATCAGACTCATATATATTTATGAGTCTGAACATTTGTTTGATATATATACCAAAGACAGAACAAAAGAAAGTCAGTATGAATTGCAAAATGAGGGATTTTTAGTATATATCCTAGAGGGGAAAAGTATACAATATGAAACACTGTAATAGATTACTGTAGAAGATAATGTAATTTATTTTCTAAATTATTAAAAACTAAAATAGATTTTATAAATTTATTTCATATCTACTTCACTGAAAATTAAAATAGATTTTTTATGGTTATGTCATATCTATTAATTATAAGTACTAGGCCAAGTTCTGTAATAGACCTACTGTTCCTGACTTTTCAGAGTTCTGTAGCAGAGAGTTTTATAAGCAGTAAGTTTTAAAAACGGGCATTTTATACTGATACAAGTGTCAGTCCATCAGGAAGAAGTAACAATTATAAACATACACATGTACCTCACAGCAGAGTTGGAAATATATGAAGCAAAAACTGACAGAATTGAAGGGACAAAACAGACAATTCAACAGTAATAGTTGGAGACTTCAGTACCCCACTTTTAGTAATAGGCATAAGTGTGTAGAAGAAGAATGCATTATAGTCTAGATTTATAAGCACAGCAATAGAAATAGATATACAGTATAGATAGACTAGAGTTCATGAGTTCATGATTAACTACTCAAGGGGGAGGGAGTAGTGGAGGGGTGGGAGAGTAATATCCAAAGTAATTTCCCAGAAAAATTGGCTTCAGTTAGGTTTTTTTTAAAAAAATAAATTTATTTATTTATTTATTTTTGGCTGTGTTGGGTCTTCGTTTCTGTGTGAGGGCTTTCTCTAGTTGTGGTGAGCGGGTGTCACTCTTCATCGCAGTATGCGGGCCTCTCACTATCGCAGTCTCTCTTGTTGCGGAGCACAGCCTTCAGACGCACAGGCTCAGTAGTTGTGGCTCACGGGCCCAGTTATTCCACGGCATGTGGGATCCTCCCAGACCAGGGCTCGAACCCGTGTCTCCTACATTGGCAGGCAGATTCTCAACCACTGCGCCACCAGGGAAGCCCCTTCAGTTAGGTTTTAAAGAACATATAGCTATCTGCCACCAGGAGGACAGCTCTTCAGTTAGAGAAGAACTCTGTAGGCAATGTATACAGAGATATGGATGTGTGAAAAACTTTGGCTCTTTGGGCATCTATATGTGGTTTTGAATTGTTGAGACTTTGGTATGTGAATTGAGGTGGACTGGAGAAGCAATAATACTGGGAAATGAGACTGAAGAGGTGTTATTCTGTCTCAAAACAGTGAAGAATATAGGTAATGCACAGTATTTATTAACAGTACTTTTAAAAAATTGCTAAGCGTCTTTGAAATATAAAGAAATTGAGTTAGAAGGGAATCAAATTTAATTCTTCTTACTGTTCTTTCACTTCTTGAATTTGCTAGTTATGATACTGTATCTGGTATATTTTAAAAAAATAATTTAAAGATTTTTATCCCGTTTAGGATTTTCTTTAATTATATATTAACTTTAACATTGAAACCTATAAAGCCTGACAGTTGCTCTGTAGAGGTTTTGAGCAAAACTCGATTTCAGTCCTTCTACTGTACAGTATGTTATTTGCGGTTATCACAGCTTTCTACTTTTAGTAGTAACTAAGATGTGCATATTCGTTAATTCTGCATTAGTCATACAATGTTCTATGAAACACTGACATTCTAAAAATATTACTAAATGATTCAAGTGGGAGGTATAAAAGGATTTTCAGGCCTCTCAGTTCCTTTACCACCTTTCATCCAATGATATGCTTCACCTAATGATATCCTTCACCCTTCCTAAACCATTGGCTCCAATGGTCATACCGTAGGCTTTTTTATTACCGATAACTATAACCCCACTGTAATTTTTATTTCAGTCATCCCTCTCACCAATCACCACTTCTTTCTCTAACTCGTCTAGTAACTCAACTGCAATTGATCTCACTTGGACCTCCAATTCACTGCCCTTTGATTAGCTCTTTACCGTTTTCATTTCCCTTCTTACTTAATTTGCATTCTGTGGTCAATCTTTATAATTACTGTTATGAACACATCTTTAATTTTCAAGTCTTACTCATGTTTCACTGTGCTTGCTTGGCTGAATAATGCTCACTCAAAGATAACAGATACTAATCCCTGGGACTCTTTTACCTTATAATGAAAACAGGTATCTGCAGATATGATTAAGTTAATTATCTTGAGATGGGGAGAATATTTTGTATTATCAGGGTGAGACCTCAGTCCCATCACAAGTGTCCTTATAAGAGAGAGGTAGATGAAGATTTCATACAGACAAAAGAAGACACAAACACAGAGGCGAAGGTCATGTGAATTGGAGGAGTCATGTGGCCAAAAACTAAGGAATGTGGCAGCTACCAGAAGCTGGAAGAGGCAGAGAGCAGATTCTCCCCTAGAGTCATTGGAGAGAGTGTGGCCCTATTGACACCTTGACTTCAGTGATAATCTTGTATCAGTGATTCTGATTTCAGACTTTTGGCCTCATAAGCTGTGAGAGAATAAATTTTTGGTTGTTTGAGCTACCAAGTTTGTGGTGATTTGTTACAGTAGCCACAAGAAACTAATACACTTGGCTAATTCATAAAGCTGATGAAATCCTAACTTTCCATCTATTTTGGGCCTGCTTTCTTGCAGCTAAATAAAATGGAGAAAAACGTGTAACCATACTGACTCATCTGTCTTTAGATTCATGATCACTGACTTCACATGGGTCTGTTTATTTCAGCCTATTTCTCTAGTACAGGAGTTGGCAAAACTTTTTTGTAAAAGATAGTAAGATTTTTAAGACTATGGACCATATGGTCTCTGTCATAACTATTCCACTCTGCTGTTCTAGCACAAAAGTAGATGTAGACATAATACATAAACAAATGAATGTTGTCTATTTTCCAATAAAGCTATTTTTTAAAAAAAGCAGCAGGCCTGATTTTGCCAAGCCCTGCCCTAATACATTCTCTCTCCGATAATGTTAGATGGCAGTTGTACCTTCCTCTAAATCTTTAGTTCTCCAGCACCTCCTCCCCAGTCCTTTCTATTAGCTTATGATCTTGTTTCTTATGTTAGGGAGTAAAGAAAAACAGTCGAATACAACTTTCCTATGTTTTCATCATATTGATCTACCTTCCTTCATCTGAATCCAGACAATCTGTTTTCTTGTGCATTACCCGTGAAAACACATATACATGAAAAACCATGTAGACTTCTACGCAAGTTCAAGCCATTCATTTGTGTACTAAATCTAATCCCTTTTTATCCATCCAAATATGTAGCTCTCACAATTTACAACTCTCCTGAATCTTTGCTTTTCTCTTTCTACTTGATTTTTCGCATTAACATACAGTTATGCTGGTATTTTCCTATCCTTTGAAAAGATATCTTTTGATTCCCTTTCTTTTTTCAGTTATTGACCCATTTATCTTTTTTCCTCTTTAATAAGTCTTCCCTTTATTGTGCAGAAAATTACTCTCTATCTACAGCTCCTCTCCTCCCATTCTTTTTCTCTCCTTTTAAAAATTATGTAAAGATTTAAACATGTGTAAAAGAGAGACTAGTGTAATAAATCCTAATTTACCCATTACAAACCTTCAACATTTAATAATTTATAGCCACACGTGTTTCATTTCTACCCCATGTCTCCCCATATACCACTGGATTATGTTCAAGGAAATTTCTGTCATCATATAATTTTATCCACAAATATTTCAGTATGTATCTCTCAAAGGTGAAAACACTTCAGTGTTTAAACATAACCACAATACCATTATCATACCTAAAAAATTAACATTATTATCTTGATATCCTCAGATACTCAGTATATGTTCAAAATTTCCAGATTTGTCTTATAATTCTTCTTTATGTTTACTGTTGATTTGTTAGAATCAGTATCCAAACAAAATTGTTTTGACTTGATATGTTTAAGTATTTTTAAATCTAAAAGTTTCCTCTTTCCACCTTTTTTTTCCATTCAAATTATTTTCTGAAAACACCCCATTTTCCCAACACCATTTGTTGAAGAGACTATCCTGTACCTATTGTATATTCTTGACACCTTTGTCAAAGATCAGTTGACAGTATATAAGTGGATTTACTTCTGGGCGCTCTATTCTTTTTTATAGGTTTATGTCTCTGTCTCTGCAGTACCATACTATTTTAATTACTTTTGCTTTGTAATATATTTTGAAATCAGGAAATGTGATGCCTAGAGTTTTGTTATTTCTCAAAATTGCTTTGGATATTTGAGGTCTTTTATGGTTACATATTAATTTTAGGCTTGTTTTTTCTATTTCCTTAAAAAAATGCTCTTAGGATATTGATAGGGATTGCATTGAATCTGTAGGTTGCTTTGGGTAATATAGACATTTTAACAGTATTATGTCTTCCACTCTATCAACCCAGATGCCTTTCCATTTATTTCTGTCTTTTAAAGTATATTTTAGCGAGGTTTTGTAGTTTTTGGTATACAAGTCTTTTGCTTTCTTAATTAAATTCATTTCTAAGTATTTTGTTCTTTTTGATACTATTGTAAAGGGGACCATTTTCTTAATTTACTTTTTGGATAGTTTGTTGTTAGTGTATAGAATAGAATGTAACTGATTCTTTTTTTTTTTTTTTTTTTTTTTTTGTATATTGATTTGGTATCCTGCAACTTTACTGAATTACTTTTTTAGCTTATAACAGTTTTTTTGTGTGTCTTGAAAGTTTTCTATGTATAGAATCATGTAATCATGAAGAGATACAGTGTTAGTTCTTCCTTTCCAATTTGGATGCATTTTATTTCTTTTCTTGCCTAGTTGCCCTGGCTATGGCAATTACAGAATTATAGAATTGCAGTACTATGTTAAATAGAAGTGATAAGAGTGGGCATCCTTGTCTTATTCCTAAGCTTAGAGGAAAAGCTTTCAGTTTTCCTCTGTTGATTTTGATTTTTTTTCATTGTGGACTTTTCACATATGGCCTTTACTATGTTGAGGTACTTTCTTGTACACCCAATTTGTTGAGGGTTTTTAACATAAATGTGTGTTGAATTTTAAGTGCCTTTTCTGTATCTATTGAGATGATCGTGTGATTTTTATCCTTCATTTTGTAAACATGGTTTATCACATTAATTGACTTAGTTATGTTGAGGCATTTCTGCATCCCAGGGATACATGTCACTTGGTTATGGTGTATTACCTTTCAATGTGCTGTTGAATGTGGTTTGCTAGTATTTTGTTGAGGATTTTTGCGTGTGTGTTCATCAGGGTTGCTGGCTTGATATTTTCTTACCTTATAGTGTCTTTCTCTTGCTTTGATGTCAGTGTAGTGCTGGCATCATAAAATGCATTTGGAAGTGTTTCCTATACTTCAATTTTTTGAAGAGTTTAAGAAGGATTAATGTTACTTTTTAAATGTTTTGTAAAATTTACCAGTGAAGTCATCTGGCCTGGGCTTTTCTTTCTGGGGAGATTTTTCATTACTGATTCAGTCAACTTACTAGTTAAAGGCCGGTTCAGGTTAAATATTTCTTCACGATTCAGTTTTGGTAGATTGTATGTTTATAGGAATTCATCCATTTCTTGTACGTTACACAATTTGTTGGCATATAAATGTTCATAATAGTGTAATGATTCTTTTTATTTCTGTGGTATCAGTTGTAATGTTTCCTTTTTCATTTCTGATTTTATTTGAATCCTCTTTCTTTTGTAGTCCAGCTAAGAGTTTGTCAATTATTTGTTTTTTAAAAAAAACAACTTAGTTTCCTTGATTTTTAAAATGGTTTTCTATTATCTATTTTGTTTATTTCTGCTTTAATATTTGCTGTTCCTTTCCTTTGACTAACTTTGTTGCTCTTCTAATTCCTTGAGGTATAAAGTTAGATTGTTCATTTGAGATTTTTCTTTTTTTAAATTTTTTTAAACTTTTTTAAAATTATTTTTTGCGGTACATGGGCCTCTCACTGTTGTGGCCTCTCCCATTGCAGAGCACAGGCTCCAGACGCTCAGGCTCAGCGGCCATGGCTCACGGGCCCAGCCACTCCATGGCATGTGGGATCTTCCTGGACCGGGGCACGAACCTGTGTCTCCTGCATCGGCAGGCGGACTTTCAACCACTGCGCCACCGGGGAAGCCCATAGATTTATCTTCTTTTTTTAAAATGTAGTATTTGTCACTATAAAACTCCCTTTTGACACTGCTTTTTCTGTATCCCATAAGTTTGGGTGTGCTTTCTATTTCTTTTCATTTGTCTCAAGTTATTTTCTAATTTGCCTTTTGATCTATTCTTTGGCCCAGTGGCTGTTCAAGAGTCTGTTGTTTTTCCACATATTTGTGAATTTTCCAGTTTTCCTTATATTATTGATTTCTAGTTTCATTCCATTGTGGTCAGAAAAGATACTTGCTGTAATTTCAGTATTCTTAAATTTGTTGAGACTTGTTTTGTGACCTAACATGTGATCTATCCTGAAGAATGTTCTGTGTGCACTTGAGAAGGATGTATAGTCTGCTGCTATTGGATACAGTGTTCTGTATATGTATGTTAGGTCCATTTGAACTAGTGTTTTTCAGGTCTACTGTTTCCTTGCTGATTTTCTGTCTGGATGTTCTGTCTATTATGTAAAGTGGGGTATTGAAATCTCCTAGTATTGTTGTATTGTAGTCTATTTCTCCCTTCAAATCTATCAATATTTGCTTTATTTATTTAGGTACTCTGATGCTGAGTGCATATATATTTATAATTGTTATAGCTTCCTGTTGACTTGACCCTTTAACGTTATATAATAGCCTTCTTTCTCTCTTGTGACAGTTTTTTATTTGAACTCTATATTGTCTGATATAAGTACATCCACCGCTGCTCTCTTTTGGTTACCACTTGCATAGAGTATCTTCTTGCATGTGTGTACTTATTTCTATAGTGAATCTCTTGTGGACAGCATATAGTTCAATCTTTGTTCTTTTCTTTCATTTTTAAATTTTACGCATTGAGTCACTGTATGTCATTTGATTTGGGAGTTTAATCCATTTACATTTAATACAGCTATTGATAGCTAAGGACTTACTATTGCCATTTTGTTCATTTTTTCTAATATTTTGTAGTTTCTTGTTCCATTCTTCCTCTCTTGCTTTCTTCCTTTGTGATTTGATGGTCTTTTGTTACTGGTATGCTTTGAGTCCTTTCATGTATATCATGTGTTTTTGCTTTGTGGTTACCATGAGATTTTCATTAATTATCTTATATTTATCACAGTCTATTTTAAGCTGATAACAATTTAATTTCAATAACACACAAAACTCAACACTTTTACTTTTTTTTATTGTGTATCCATCTCTAATATTTTAAAATTTAATCTTACTATTGTCTTTTAACTTTAATACTAAAATTAGAAGTGATTTACATACCACTATTGAGTTATTATGGTATTCTGTATTTGTCTATATATTTATCTTTCCCAGTAAGTTTTATACTTTAATATGCTTTCATGTTACTCTTTAGTTTCATTTTGTTTCAACTTGAAAAATTCCCTTTAGAATCTCTTGTAATGAAGGTCTAGTAGTGATGGGCTCCGAAGCTTTTGTTTCTCTGAGAATCTTTATATCTCTTTCATTTTTCAAGGATAATTTTGTCAGATTTAGTACTGTTTGCTGGCAGTTTTTTTCTTTCAGCACTGTATCGTAGAACTTCCCAGCACCTTTATTATGCTAAGGAGAACTATGAAGAATATATCCAAAAAAGACGTAACATGTTGGTGTCCTAAGTTTATTTGTATATTTAACTTTGGAATGAGGAGGGAGTGTATTTATTAACACCTCAAAGAACACTGTTTTCGGAGTGCTACATGAATTTCATTATTCATTCAATACAGATTTGTTTGATACCTGTATGACGTTATCCTAGACACTGTATGGAATTCAAAAATGAATAAAATCTCGATCGTACTCTCAAGGAGTTTACATTTATTCAGGTTTTTCTAGATATGATTTAATAGCTGGCCACATTAAGAAAATTAATGTCATGCCCTTTGTAATCAAAGGACATTTTTTTCTTTCCTCCATCTTCTCTTTACACGTACATTGCACATGCTGAAGAATGATAACATGGACATAGTTTAGTACCATAAATATTAGACTTAAGAAAATTAATCACTGTCCTGTTAAGATCCACTTTCCAAACTGTTGCTTATTTTTAACTCTATTAAATAGCACATTTAGAAATTGTACCTGCATTTCCAAATGACATAAAAGTGTATTTCTTTAAAAATCTGGGGAAATCTCAAAAGTGGTTTGCTTTTGTAAAGTTGTATTTCCAAGGACTGTTCATTTATAGATTTCTGTCCGAAGAAATCATTTCTGAAAGATAGATGTATACATTAGTATTTTGTATTATGTGTGACCAATTATGATTGGACCTAGACATTAATAATTTACTTTTTAGAGAAGGATGGTTTTTCAAATTTTTTGAGGTCTCGTTGCAGCACCCGCTGATTTTCTAGCATTCAAAAAACCTTCAATACATTGAAAGTCTTTTTAGAAAGAAATGATTGTTGAATGAATCAATAGAACAATTCAGTAACAGAAATATAATTGAATAAAGAGACTCCCAGTTTCTTGATTTGATAATTTTAGTATTCATTTTCTTAATATTGTATATTTTACAATAAATCAGTAATAAACCACATTACCAGGAGATATAATTTCATGAAACAGTTTTTTTTCTCCAAGATTTTTTTGATGTGGGCCATTTTTAAAGACTTTATTGAATTTGTTACAATATTGCTTCTGTTCTTTATGTTTTGGTTTTTTGGCAACGAGGCATGTGGGATCTTAGCTCCCCGAACAGGGGTTTGAACTGGCACCCCCTGCATTGGAAGGCAAAGTCTTAACAAGTGGACCACGAGGGAACTCCCTTGAAGCAGTTTTAGATTTGAATTTTAATTAGAGCTGGAAGCGGGACTTTATTTGCCACAACAGGGCCTTAAGCATAGAAAACTCTAAAAATAACCACTTACAGAATTTATTGAATATGTGTGTATTAGTTGGACTAGTAGTCTCACTTTTATATTTAATAGAAGAACCTTTCTATTGGGATTAAAAAGTTTAGCATTATTTAGACAACATGTTCTTGCTGGAAAAAAAATAAGATTAATGTTACTTAATGTTAAACTGACATCTGATAACTTCTTCAAATGGCAGGAACCAAGCCAAGGGCAGAGATATTTTTTGAACACTGTCTAAGCAAGACTAATTCATTGAAGTTTAATGTATGAATCAATAATTTGGCTTCTTATGAAAATCGCTAAAGATATTCTGCTTGCTTGTTCAGTCAAGTTGAAAGCATTGAGGAAAATAACACTGCTCAAACTAAGATGTGTAAAAATTATTTTATAAAAGAAGTGTGCATAATGTGCATACCACAAATGTGTATTATTATGGTAGAGAAAATGCTTTTTGTTGAAATATAATTGATTAACAAAGTAATATTAGTTTCATGTGTACAGCATAGTGGTTCAATGTTTTTATAGATTACACTCCATTTAAAGTTATTATAAAATAATGGCTATATTTTCCTCTACTGTAAAATATAACCTTGCTGCTTATTTATTTTATACATAGTAGTTTGTATCTATTAATCTCATACCCTTATATTATCCTTCTCTCTTTACTTTTTTTATAGCCATTTTTTTTTTTACTGTGTTCCACACATCTATTATTCTCTTCTCCGTTCTTATTTTGAATTTTATTTTATTTTTATTTTTTCATACAGCAGGTTCTTATTAGTTACCTGTTTTATACATATTAGTGTATATATGTCAAACCCAATTTCCCAATTCATCCCACCACCACCACCACACCCTCCCTGCCACCCTTGGTGTCCATACGTTTGTTCTCTACATCTGTGTCTCTATTTCTGCCTTGCCAACTGGATTATCTGTACCATTTTTCTAGATTCCACATATATTCATTAATATACAATATTTGTTTTTCTCTTTCTGACTTACTTCACTCTGTATGACAGTCTCTAAGTCCATCCACGTCTCTGCAAATGACCCAATTTCATTCCTGTTTATGGCTGAGTGATATTCCATTGTATATATGTACTATGTGTTCTTTATCCATTTGTCTGTCGATGGGCATTTAGGTTGCTTCCATGACCTGGCTATTGTAAATAGTGCTGCAATGAACAATGGGGTGCGTGTGTCTTTGAATTATGGTTTTCTCTGGGTATATGCCCAGTAGTGGGATTGCTCGGTCATATGGTAATTCTGTTTTTAGATTTTTAAGGAGCCTCCAGACTCTTCTCCATAGTGGCTGTATCAATTTACATTCCCACCAACAGTGCAAGAGGGTTCCCTTTTCTCCACACCCTCGACAGCATTTATTGTTTGTAGATTTTCTGATGATACCCATTCTAACCAGTGTGAGGTAATACCTCATTGTAGTTTTGATTTGCATTTCTCTAATAATTAGTGAGGTTGAGCAGCTTTTCTGTGCCTCTTGGCCATCTGTATGTGTTTGGAGAAATGTCTATTTAGGTCTTCTGCCCATTTTTTGATAGGGTTGTTTGTGTTTTTAATATTGAGCTGGATGAGCTGTTTATATATTTTGGAGATTAATCCTTTGTCCGCTGATTCGTTTGTAAATATTTTCTCCCATTGTGAGGGTTGTCTTTTCGCCTTGTTTATAGTTTCCTTTGCTGTGCAAAAGCTTTTAAGTTTCATTAGGTCCCATTTGTTTATTTTTATTTCCATGACTGTAGGAGGTGGGTCAAAAAAGGTTCTTCCTGTGTTTTCCTCTAAGGGTTTTATAGTGTCTGGTCTTACATTTAGGTCTTTAATCCATTTTTAGTTTATTTTTGTGTGTGGTGTTAGGGAGTGTTCTAATTTCATTCTTTTACATGTAGCTCTCCAGTTTTCCCAGTACCACTTACTAAAGAAACTGTCTTTTCTCTATTGTATATCCTTGCCTCCTTTGTCATAGACTAGTTGACCATAGGTGCGTGGATTTATCTCTGGGCTTTCTATCCTGTTCCTTTGATCTATATTTCTGTTTATGGGCCAGTACCATACTGTTTTGATTACTGTAGCTCTGTAGTATAGTCTGAAGTCAGGGAGTATGATTCCTCCAGCTCTGTTTTTTTCCCCTCAGGATTGCTTTGGCTATTCCAGGTCTTTTGTGTCTCCATACAAATTTTAAGATTTTTTTCTCTAGTTTTGTAAAAAAATGCCATTGCTAATTTGATAGGGATTGCATTGAATCTGTAGATTGCTTTGGGTGGTATAGTCATTTTCACATTATTGATTCTTCCAGTCCAAGAGCATGGTGTATCCCACCATCTGTTGATGTTATCTTTGATTTCTTTCATCAGTGTCTTATAGTTTTCTGAGTACAGGTCTTTTACCTCTTTAGGTAGGTTTATTCCTAGGTATTTTCTTCTTTTTATTGCAGTGGTAAATGGGATTGTTTCCTTAATTTCTCTTTCTGATCTTTCGTTGTTAGTGATTTCTGTGCATTAATTTTGTATCTTGCAACTTTACCAAATTCACTGATTAGCTGTAGTAGTTTTCTGGTGGCATCTTTAGGATTCTCTATGTATAGTATCATGTCATCTGCAAACACTGACAGTTTTACTTCTTTTCCAATTTGTATTCCTTTTATTTGTTTTTCGTCTCTGATTGCCATGCCTAGGACTTCCAAAACTATGTTGAATAATAGTGGTGAGAGTGGACATCCTTGTCTTGTTCCTGATCTTAGAGGAAATGCTTTCAGTTTTTCACCATTCAGAATGATGTTTGCTGTGGGTTTGTCATATATGGCCTTAATTATGTCAAGGTAGGTTCCCTCTCTGCCCACGTTTTGGAAAGTTTGTATCAGAAATGGGTGTTGAATTTTGTCAAAACCCTTTTCTGCATCTATTGAGATGATCATATGGTTTTTATTTTTCAGTTTGTTTATATGGTGTATCACATTGATTTGTGTATATTGAAGAACCCTTGCATCACTGGGATAAATCCCCACTTTATCATGTTGTGTGATCCTTTTAATCGATTATTGGATTCTGTTTGCTAGTATTTTGTTGAGAATATTTGCATCTATATTCATCAGTGATATTGGTCTGCAATTTTCTTTTTTTGTACTATCTTTGTCTGGTTTTGGTATCAGTGTGATGGTGGCCTCATAGAATGAGTTGGGGAGTGTTCTTTCCTCTGCAATTTTTTTGGAAGAGTATGAGAAGGATGAGTGCTAGCTCTTTTCTAAATGTTTGATAGAATTCACCTGTGAAGCCAGCTGGTCCTGGACTTTTGTTTGTTGGAAGGTTTTTAATCACAGTTTCAATCTCAGTACTTGTGATTGGTCTGTTCCTATTTTCTGTTTCTTCCTGGTTCAGTCGTGGAAGGTTATACCTTTCCAAGAATTTGTCCATTTGTTCCAGGTTGTCCATTTTATTGGCATAGAGTTGCTTATAGTGGTCTCTTATGATGCTTTGTATTTCTGTGGCGTCCGTTGTAACTTCTTTTTCATTTCTATTTCTATTGATTTGAGTCCTCTCCCTTCTTTTCTTGATGAGTTTGGCTAAGGGCTTATCAGTTTTGTTTATCTTCTCAAAGAACCAGGTTTTAGTTTTATTGATCTTTGCTATTGTCTTCTTTGTTTCTATTTCATTTATTTCTGCTCTGACCTTTATGATTTCATTCCTTTTACTATCTTTGCGTTTTGTTCTTCTTTCTCTAGTTACTTTAGGTGTAAGGTTAGATTGTTTATTTGATACTTCTCTTGTTTCTTGAGGTAGGGTTGTATTGCTATAAACTTCCCTCTTAGAACTGCTTTTGCTGCATCCCATAGGTTTTGGATCGTTGTGTTTTTGTTTTGTATTTTTTGATTTCCTCTTTGATTTCTTCAGTGATCTCTTGATTATTTAGTATTGTATTGTTTAGCCTCCATGTGTTTGTGTTTTTTACGTTTTTTTCCCCTGTAATTTATTTATAATCTCATGGCTTTGTGGTCAGAAAAGATGCTTGATATGATTTCAGTTTTCTTAAATTTACCAAGGCTTGATTTGTGACCGAAGATGTGATCTGTCCTGGAGAATGTTCCGTGTGCACTTGAGAAGAAAGTGTAATCTGCTGTTTTCAGATGGAATGTCCTATAAATCTTAATGAAATCTCTCTGGTCTATTGTCATTTAAAGCTTGTGTTTCCTTATTAATGTTTTGTCTGGATGATTTGTCCTTTGGTGTAAGTTAGGTGTTAAAGTCCCCCCACTATTAATGTGTTACTGTTGATTTCCTCTTTTATAGCTGTTACCGTTTGCCTTATGTTGAGGTGCTCGTATGTTTGATGCATATATACTTATAATTGTTATATCTTCTTCTTGGATTGATTCTTTGATCATTATGTAGTGTCCTTCCTTGTCTCTTGTAACATTCTTAATTTTAAAGTCTATTTTATCTGATATGAGTATTGCTACTCCAGCCTTCTTTGGATTTCCATTTGCGTGGAATACCTTTTTCCATTCCCTCACTTTCAGTCTGTACATGTCGCTAGGTCTGAAGTGGATTTCTTGTAGATAGCATATAGATGGGTCTTATTTTTTTTATCCATTCAGCAAGCCTGTGTCTTTTCGTTGGAGCATTTAATCCATTCACATTTAAGGTAATTATCCATATGTATGTTCCTATTACCATTTTCTTAATTGTTTTGTGTTTGTTTCTGTAGGTCCTTTTCTTGTGTTTTCCGCTTAGAGAAGTTTCTTTAGCATTTGTTGTAGAGCCGCTTTGGTGGTGCTGAATTTCCTTAGCTTTTGCTTCTCTGTAAAGCTTTTAATTTTTCTGTCGAATCTGAAGGAGATCCTTGCCGGGTAGAATAATCTTGTTTGTAGCTTCTTCCCTTTCATCACTATAAATATATCGTGCCACTCTCTTCTGGCTTGTAGAGTTTCTGCTGAGAAATCATCTGTTAACCTTATGGGTGTTACCTTGTATGTTATTTTTCATTTTTCCCTGTTGCTTTTAATAATTTTCTTTGTGTTTAATTTTATTCAGTTTGATTACTGTGTGTTTCGGCATTTTTCTCCTTGGGTTTTTGCTGCCTGGGACTCTCTGCACTTCCTGGACATGGGTGGCTATTTCCTTTCCCATGTGAGGGAAGTTTTCGACTATAATCTCTTCAGATATTTTCTTGAGTCCTTTCTCCCTCTCTTCTCCTTCTGGGACCCCTATAATGTGAATGTTGGTGTGTTTAATATTGTTCCAGAGGTCTCTTAAGGTGGCTTCATTTGTTTTCATTCTTTTTTCTTTTTTCTCTTTTGTGGCAGTGAATTCCATCATTCTGTCTTCCAGGTCACTTATCCATTCTTCTGCCTCAGTTATTCTGCTCCTGATTCCTTCTGGTGTATTTTTCAATTCAGTTATTGTATTGTTCATCTCTCTTTGTTTGTTCTTTATTTCTTCTAGGTCTTTGTTAAACATTTATTGCATCTTCTCGATCTTAGCTAAACATTTCTTGCATCTTCTCGATCTTTGGCTCCATTATTTTTCCACAGTCCTGGATCATCTTCACTATCATTATTCTGAGTTCTTTTTCTGGAAGGTTGCCTATCTCCACTTCATTTAATTGTTTTCCTGGGGTTTTATCTTGTTCCTCATCTGGTACATTGCCCTCTGCCTTTTCATTTTGTCTGTCTTTCTATGAATGTGGTTTTCATTCCACAGGCTGCAGGAGTGTAGTTCTTCTTGCTTCTGCTTCTTACCTTCTGGTAATTGAGGCTATCTTATCCTTCTCTCTTTCCCTCTCCCCACTGGTAACTACTAGTTTGTTCTCTTTGTTTATGAGTCTATTTCTGTTTTGTTATACACATTCATTTCAGTTATGTTTTAGGTTCCACATTATGGATAATATAGAGGATTTGTCTTTCTCTTTCTGACTTATTTCACTAAGTATAATACTGTCTAGGTTTATCCTCATTGTTGCAAATGGCAGAATTTCATTTTTTTATGCCTGAGTAATATTCCATTGTATATATAGTTACCACATATTCTTCATCCATTCATCTGTTGATGGGCACTTAGTTTGCTTCCATATCTTGGCTATTGTAAGTAATGCTGCTATAAATATTGTGGTGCATGTATCTTTTTAAATTAATGTTTTCAGTTTCTTCATATATAGACACAGAAGTGGAATTGCTGAATTATATGATTATTCTATTTTTAGTTTTTTCTATATTACTTTCCATAATGGCTATACCTATTTAATTCCCACAAACTGTGCAAAAGTTTCCTTTTCTTCACATCTTCGCCAGCATTTGTTACTTGTATACTTTTTGATGTTAGCCAGTCTGACAGATGTGAATTGCTATCTCATTGTGGTTTTGATTTGCATTTCTCTAATAATTAGTGATCTTGAGCATCTTTTCATGTGTGTGTTAGCTAGAAAAATGTCAATTTGTATCTTCTGTTTATTTTTTATACTGGATTTTAAAAAATTTTTAGTTGTATGAGCTGTTTATGTCTTTTGGATAATATTAACCCCTTATTGTGCATGTCATTTGGTATTGTCTCCCATTCAGTATGTTGTCTTTGCATTTTGTTGGTGGTTTCCTTTGCTATGCAAAAGATTTTAAATTAATTAAATTAAATTAAGGTCTTATTTATTTTTGCTTTTCTTTTCCCTTAGGAGACATACCTAAAAAGAAATATTGCTGTGATTTAGGTCAAAGAGTGTTCTGCCTATATTCTCCTCTGGGAGTTGTATGGTTTTAGGTATTACATTTAGGGCTTTACTCCATTTGGTGTTTATTTTTGTAGATGTTAAGAAATGTTCTAATCTCATTCTTTTACATGTAGCTATCTAATTTTTCCAGCACCACTTATTGAATTATCTTTCCTCCATTGTATATTTTTGTCTCCTTTGCTACAAATTAATTGACCATAAGTTTGTCAGTTTATTTCTGGGCTCTCTATTCTGTTCAGTTGATCTGTCTCTTTTTGTGCCAGTACCATGCTGTTTTGGTTACTGTAACTTTTTAATATAGTGTGAAGTCAGGGAGCATGATACCTCCACCTTTGTTCTTTTTCCTCAAGATTGCTCTGGCAGTTCTGGGCCTTTTGTTTTTCAATATAAATTTTAGAATGATTTGTTCTGTGAAAAATGTCATGGGTATTTGGTTAGGGATTGCATTAAATCAGTCTATTGCCTTGAGTAGTATGGACATTTTAACAGTATTCTTCCAATCCATGAACATGGGATATCTTTCCATAGTTTTGGTATCATCTTCAGTTTACTTCATCAGTGGCTTATAGTTTTTAGAGTATAGATCTTTCACTTCCTTGGTTAAGTTTATTCCTGTGTGTCTTATTCTTGATGTGATTTTAAAGGAAATTTTTTTTTTGGCTTTCTCTTTCTGATAGTTCATTATTAGTGTATAGAAAAGCAACAGATTTCTGTATGTTAATCTTATATTCTACAGCTTTACTGAATTCATTTGTTAGTTCTAAGAACTTTCTGGTGGAGACTTGAGGGTTTTCTGTATAAAGTATTATGTCATCTGCAAATAGTGACAGTTTTACCTCTTCCCTTTGAATTTGGATGCCTTTTAATTCTTTATCTGGTAAATTGTTTATTTCTGTTTCATTATTTTTTCAGAGGTTTTCTGTTGCTCTTTCAATTGAAACAAATCCCTATTTTTTTTCTTTTTTCTTTTCTTTTTTTTTTTTGCGGTATGCGGGCCTCTCACTGTTGTGGCCTCTCCCGTTGCAGAGCACAGGCTCCAGACGCACTGGGTCAGGACGTGCAGGCTCAGCGGCCACGGCTCACGGGCACAGCCGCTCCGCGGCATGTGGGATCTTCCCGGACCGGGGCACGAACCCGTGTCCCCTGCATCGGCAGGCAGACTCTCAACCACTGTGCCACCAGGGAAGCCCTTTTTTTCATTTTTTTTTTTTGTCACTATGAATTTAGGTAAAACAGTTACCTATTATGGTCTTGAAAGAATGTCCCTATATGGAAGTGTCTGTATTACAGTGTGTGTGTGTGCCTGATGCCTGTGGTGAGAGAGCTGGATCTGACATGAACAGAAGTGACATCTTTCCTCAGGGTGTTGTGGCATCTATCACGCTGGTAGTGGATAGGGCTGGAGATGAAGGGATAGGGCCAGAGCTAACTGTAAGGCAGTGCTTCCTGTCTACTCATTGTCCCTCTCTGCCCTATTGGGGCTGGGGTTGGATCCCAAGTTTAAGGAGCAGAAGCCTTGAATATTGATTACGAGCTGGATTTGTTTCCTTAAAATATGTGCTCCCTCCTCTTTCAGTACCTGGCATCCTTGCCCTAGGAGAGCAGTGCTGCACCAACAGCGGCCATGCAGGCTCTGGGCTCATGATGGGGCATGGGCTTCTGCAGGTTGGCCACAGAGTTTTATGCTACCTCCAATTTGCTGCCTGCCATGACAGCCCCTGCTGCATCTGTGTCTCTGTTTCCCCCTGCAGCCACACACTCCTCCGCAGTCTCCACTAACCCTGTAATGTTGTAGGGCTATGCCACAGGGCAGGCAGAGCCCACCTGGCCTCTTGATGTGTATCAGGATGCAGGCTGTGAAGTCTGGCCAGTGTCATAGATCAGGGTTGCTTCTGATAAGCTTTCTCGGTAAGCACGAGCATTGGCCACCGTGCTGTGCTCAGACACTGCCCAGGTCTGAGTCACCTCTGCCTCCCACAGATGAGCCTTCCCAGTTGTGGCAACTGTCACTCCATTGTGGAGCTCTGAGGTGAAATAAGCATGGCTGGAGCATTAGCTCAGCTTGGGCTGGGGTGCATGCTGGGGCTGTTGTGGGAAACTGGGTAGCCATTCATGCAGTCCTAATTCTCCCTCTCTGTTCTGCCGTGGGAGCAAGCCAGTGCTGGTTAACTCCTCACAAATGAAGTCCGTGCTGCTGACAGCCCTCCTGTTCATTGCAGCAGAGCTCAACCAGCCAAGGGGACTTATCTTCCCTGTGTCAGACTCCAGTACTAGGGCACCTAATACGTGGCTGGAACTACTCTCCAGGGAAATTCTCCACCCCTGTAATCTCCCTTTTCCTCTGAGTCCCCTCCCAGGGGCACAAGTCCTGACCTGATCACTTCCCTTGCTGCCTGATTCCCTGTGATTCTGTCTTACCACCTTAGTTGTACAGGAGTCTTTATGCCAATTTTCAGTTACTTTTTAGTGAGAATTGTTCCTCATGTAGATGTATTTTTTTTTATTGGAGTAGATTTATAATGTTACTTTCTGCTGTACAGAGAAGTCAATCAGTTATACATATATCCTTTTTTAGATTCCTTTCCCATATAGGTCATTAAAGAGTATTGAGTAGAGTTCCCTGTGCTATACAGTAGATCCATATTAGTTATCTATTTTATATATAGTAGTATGTATATGTCAATCCCAATCTCCCAATTTATCCTTCCCCTCTTTTCCCCCTGGTAACCATAAGATTGTTTTCTACATCTGTGACTGTATTTCTGTTTTGTAAATAAGTTCATTTTGACCTTTTATTTAGATTCCACATATAAGCGATATCATATTTGTCTTTCTCTGTGTGACCTCACTCAGTATGACAGTCTCTAGGTCCACCCATGTTGCTGCAAATGGCATTATTTTGTTCTTTTTTATGGCTGATTAATACTCCGTTGTATATATGTACCACATCTTCTTTATCCATTCCTCTGTTGATGGACATTTAGCTTGCTTCAATGTCCTGGCTGTTGTAAACAGTGCTGCAGTGAACAATGGGGTGTATGTATCTTTTCGAATTATGGTTTTCTCTGGGAATATGCCCAGGAGGGGGATTCCTGCATCATAGGGTAGTTTTATTTTTAGTTTATTAAAGAACCTCCATACTATTCTCCATAGTGGCTGTACCAATTTACATTTCCACCAACAGTGTAGAAGAGTAAAAGGTAAATTAAGGAAACAATCCCACTTACCACCACATCAAAAAGAATAAAATACCTAGGAATAAACCTATCTAAGGAAGCAATAGACCTGTATTTGGATAACTATAAGATACTGGTGAAAGAAATCAAAGGTGACACAAACAGATGGAGAGAGATACCATGTTCTTGGATTGGAAGAATTAACAGTATCAAAATGACTGTAGTACCCAAAGCAATCTGCATATTCAATGTAATCCCTATCAACTTACCAATGGTATTTTTCCCGGAACTAGAACAAAAAGTTTTACAATTTGTATGGAAACCCAGAAGACCCCAAATAGCCAAAGCAATCTTGAGAAAGCACAACAGAGTGTAAATAATCAGGTTCCCTGACTTCAGCCTATACTACAAAGCTACAGTAATCAAAACTGTATGGTACTGGCACAAAACCAAATACAGGTGAATGAAACAGGATAGAAAGTCCAGAGATAAACCCACGCAACTGTTCCATGTCACAATCTATGACAAAGGAGGCAAGAATATACAATGGAGAAAACACTGTCTCTTCAGTAAGTGGTGCTGGGAAAACTGGATAGCTACATGTAAAAGAAAGAAATTAAAACACTCCCTAACACCACACACAAAAATAAACTCAAAGTGGATTAAAGACCTAAATGTAAGGCTGGATACTATAAAACTCTTAGAAGAAAACATAGAACACTATCTGACATAAAGCAAGATCTTTTTGACCTGCCTCCTATAGTAATGTAGATGTATTTTTGGTTGTGTTCATGCTTTCTCCCACTCATCCATCTTGATCTGAAAGTCTGGAGATACTGCTCTTAAAAAAGATTTTGTTTATGATCTTGGTGAAAATTCACATGTCTGGCTCCTCTAACCTCTCTCATTAATTTACCAAATGTGTGCTGCTTTATCAAGCTTTAAGTACTCACTATTTGCCAAGTGTAGAAAGTAATTTAAAATATAATCTGTACCTTCATAATCTAGTGGAGAAGGTAGTTCTCTAAACAGCTAATTATAATAGTAGGATAAAAGCTATAATGCAAGTGTGAGTAAGGCACTATTCACAGTAGAGGAGGTGCTTATTTCTGCTTCCAGAGTTTGTGTAAGTGTTCTCAAAGTGGTATTTGACTCCTGAAGGTTGATATGGAGTTTTGGGGGTGTAGAAGAGCATTCAAGGTACAGGTAATAGAGAGGCATAAAGCATTTATGAAATTAGTGACAATTGGGCATGGCTAGAACAAAGAGGTACTGTGAAAGGGTTACAGGAAATGAAACAAGAAATGGATTGAGGAGTCGAGTTTATAAAGGGAATTCTCATCACTTCTTAAGGTATTATCCATTAATAAGGATGTGACATGAGAAGAATTACATTTTAGAAAGATACAGCTTGTTACAACTGTGGCGAGGATACTACTAAAACTGTGGTTAGAAATGATAAAATCTTAAAGTACTGAAGTGGAAATGGAAGAATGGCTATTTTCCAGATAAATTAATGCCAATAAAAATTTGACTGTTATTACTTGTTGTAGGGGCTGAGAAAGGTAAAGGCATTTGAAAGATTTCCACACTTACGACATGGACTACTGGATCAATTAGCATTTACCATAACAAAAACTGGGGAGGACTGTAGAAGAAGCAGATTAGAGTTGGGGAGAAAGTTAAAATATTTCTGAGCAACTTTGAATTACCTTTAAATGTTTCTATTCCTAATGAATTTGGACCAATATTTTTTTTCTGGAACTGTTTCAGTAATGGCAATAATCACTATCTACAGATTCCTTTATTTTTATTACATAGATTAATTCATTCAGGAAAGTCATATAATTAGAAGCCTGTTAAATGAAATTGCATTAAGGAAATAAATGTATTATCACATTTAATTCTAACAGTAAATTAACAGACACAAGCACAGTCATGCTTCAAAAGAGAATTGCTGATAATACACAGAGGAAGACCTGGAACATTTTATAGGATAAGCCAAATGTTAGGACACAAAAAAAAATGTCTCAGTAAATTTGAAAGGATTGAAATCATTCCAAGTATTTTCTCTGGCCACATTGGAAAGATGCTAGCAAACAAAAATGTAGGGAATCTAGAAAATTCACAATATATGGAAACTAAACAGTTCACTCTTAACCAGTGGTTCAAAAAGAAATCACAAGGTTAATTAGAAAATACCTTGAGACAAATGTAAACAAAAACACAGCATACCAAAACTTACAGGATGCAGTGGAAGCACTCTTCAAAGGGAAATATATAGCTATAAATGTCCACATCAAAAAGAAAGAAACATCCTCGATAAATACAGTACTTTATACCCTGAAGGACTAGAGAAAAAGAGAAAACTAACTCCAAAACTAGCAAACTTAGCTATGACAACAACATAAAAGTAGGAGGATAGCCCTGTTTAGGAGCAGACATTTCATATAATGATTTAAGTTGTTATCAATCAACTAGATTGCTATACATTTAGAATATTAAATGTATTCCCCATGGTAACCACTAAAAAAATACCTAAAAGGTGTAAAACAGGAAATGACAAGGGAATTAAAATGATTCACTACAGAAAAAGAAAAAAAATCAGCTTAAATACGTAAGACAATTAATGTAAGGAAGGGAGGGAGGCAGGGTAAAAAGAAAAGATCAAGGAAGAAAATAATAAGGATTAAGGTGGAGCTAAATAGAGAATAGAAAAACAGTACAGAGACAACAAAAGCAAAAGTTTGTTCTCTGAAAAAATTAACAAAATTGACAAACCATTAGCTAGATTGATTAAGAAAAAGAGGAAGCTCAAAAACAAATCAGAAATAAAGATGTGAATATTACTACTGATCTTACAGAAATAAAAATGATTATAAAAAATCCTCTAAACAGTTGTATGCCAACAAATTTGGTAACCTAGATGAAATAGACAAATTCCAAGAAGCATGTGAACTACCTAAACTGACATAAAAATAAAGTCTCAACAGATCTGTAACAAGTAAACAGATTTTCAACAATTAAAAACCTCCCACCAAACAGAAGATTGTAAAACAACTATACTCCAATAAAAATTAATTACAAAAAAAAAAAAAAAAGAATCTCCCACCAAAGAAAAGTCTAGGACCAGATTACTTCACTGTTAAATTATTCCAAACATTTAAAGAATTAACATTATGCTTTTCAAACTCTTCCATAAAACAGAAGAGGAGAAAATACTTTCTAACTCATTCAATGAGGCCAGAATTACCTTGCTACCAAAGCCACTAAAAGACATAAGACATCCAGAAGAAAGAAAAATTATAGAGTAATAACCCTTATGAATATAGATGCAAAATAGGAAAGTATTAGGACACTGAATGCAACCACATATTAAAAGAATTATACACAGTGACCAAGTGAGATTACCCCAGGTGTTCAAGGGTAGTTCAATATAAGAAAATTAATCACTGCAATAATACCACATTAATAGAAAGATTGAAAAGCAGAAAACCACATGATCATCTCATTTGACACAGAGAAAGCATTTAACAAAAATACAGCATTCTTTTCATGGTAAAAACACTCAGAAAACTAGGAACAGAGGGAACTTCCTTAACCTGATAAAAGGCATTTGTGAAAACCCCACAACTAACGCCATATTCAGTTGTGAAAAATGGAAAGCTTTCTTTTTATATCTGGAACAAGACAAAGATACCTGCTTTCACCACTGATGTTGAACGTTGCACTGGAAGTTCTAGCCAGAGTATTTAGACAAGGACAAGAAATAAAAGGCATCCAGCCTGTTAAGTGAGAAGTAAATCTACCTCTATTCACAGATAATATGATCCTGTATATAGATAATCCACAAGAAAGTTACTAGAGTCAATAAACAAGTTCAGGGACTTCCCTGGTGGCGCAGTGGTTAAGAATCCGCCGACCAATGCAGGGGACACGGGTTCGGCCCCTGCTCCAGGAAGATCCCACATGCCGTGCAGTAACTAAGGCCATTCACCACAACTACTGAGCCTGTGCTCTAGAGCCCTCGAGCCACCGCTACTGAGCCTGCATGCCACAGCTACTTTAACCCGCGCGTCTAGAGCCCATGATCTTCAACAAGAGAAGCCCACGCAACTAGAGAAAGCCCGTGCACAGCAGCAAAGACTGAACACAGCCAAAAATAAATAAATAAATTTAAAAAAAATAAACAAGTTCAGCAAAGTTACAGGGTACAAGATCAACACATGAAAATTACTTGTTTCTATACACTGGCAATAAACAATCTGAAAAGGAAATTAAAAGCTACGCCATTTAAAATAGCATCTGAAAATAAATGCCTAGGAATACATTTAACCAGTGTGGTAAAAGACTTCTATGCTGAGAACCACAAAAAGATAGACCTATAGACCAATTGAATAAAATTAAGGATCCAGAAATAAACCCGTATCTATGGAAAATTCATTTTAGACAAGGGTGCTAAGTCAAAGCTTTGACAACAGCTTTGGGAAAGAAAAAGCTTGTCAACAAATGTTGCTAAATGATTGGATTTCCACATGGAAAAGAATTAACTTGAACCCATATCTCACACCATATTCAAACATGAACTCAAAACAGATCAGTGTTCTAAATAGAAGAACTAAAACCATAAAACACTTTGAAGAAAACATAAGGATAAATCTTCAAGGCCTTGGATTTGGCAGTGGATTCTTTTTTTTTTTTTTTTACATCTTTATTGGAGTATAATTGCTTTACAATGGTGTGTTAGTTTCTGCTTGGCAATGGATTCTTAATGCATGACACCAGTAAGGTGAGCATGAAAAGAAAAAAATGCATAAATTGTGCGGCACCAAAATTAAAAGTTTTTGTGAATCAAAGTATTATCAAGAACGTTAAAAGACAGCCTACAGAATGAGAGAAAATATTTGGAAATAATAGGTAAGAGTTTAATATCCAGAATATATGGAAAACTACAACTCAACAGCAAAAAGACAAACAACCCAATTTAAAAATTGCCAGAGCACTTGAATAGATATTTCTTTAGAGAAGATATACAAATGGCCAATAAGAACATGAAAAGATACTCTGTAGCAGTGGTCCCCAACCTTTTTGTCACCTGGGACCGGTTTTATGTAAAACAATTTTTCCAGTGACAGGGCAGGGCGGGATGGTTTAGGTGGTAATTCGAGGGACAGGGAGTGGCAGATGAAGCTTTAGTCACTTGCCCATCGCTTGCCCACCGTTCCCTGGGTTGGGGACCCATGCTCTATATCACTGCTTATTAGGGAAATGCGAGTCTCAAAACTATGAGTTACCAGTTTACACCCATTAGGGTAGCCATTAAAAAAATAGAATAACAAGTATTGATGAAGATGTGGATTAATTGGAACCATCATGCATTCTTGGTGGTAGTGTAAAATCGTACAGCCACTGTGGAAAACTCTTTGGCAGTCCTTCAAATGCTAAACATGGAATTACCATATGATTGAGTAATTCATAGATTGAAGTTCTGATACATGCTACCATGTGGATAAAGCTTGAGAACTATGCTGAGTGGAATATGCCAGATACAAAAGGACGGATATTGTATGATTCCTCTATGTGAGTTTCCTAGAGTAGTCAAATTCGTAAAGACAATGTTGTTTAGGAGTTACCAGGGCCTGGGGGAAGGGGAAAATTAGGAGTTATTCCTTAATGATTACAGAGTTTCTGTTTAAGTTATGGATAAGTTTTGGAAACAAATAGTAATGATGGTTGCACATCATTATGAATGTAATTGTCACTTAGCTGTACACTTAAACATGGTTAAAATGTTAACTATATTTATTACAATAAAATAAAAAGGAAAACAAAAACTAGTTGACCATAAATGTGATGTTTGTTTCTGGACTTTCAGTTGTACCCTATTGCTTTATATGTCTGTCCTTATGCCAGCTCCACATTGTCTTGATTATTGTAGATCTGTAGTGACTTGAAATCAGAAAGTGTAACTTCTCCAGCTTTCTTCTTTTCAAGATTTTTTGACTGTTATGTGTTCCTTGAATTTCCATATGAATTTTAGAATTTGCTTATCAGTTTCTGGAAGTGAGTTCTTAAGCCCAGTCTGCCACTCCTAGTTGTGGGACCTTTGAAAAATTGTGATTAGAGTAAAAGAGCACTTTACCTCTAGAATGATTCCTTTAGTGAGGAAAGCAGTGTGTTGTAAGGGAAAGAACATGAAATTTGGAATCAGTCTTCCTGAGTACAATACTATAGAATACTGATGGTATGTTAAATTGATAGGTATTCTAAACCTAGCTGTGTCTCATGATGCCATGAAAATAGAAATGTCTGCTATTGTTCTTGATACATCTTAGTTGTGACAGAATCTATCAGTAAAAGTGACAGTTTGAGCATCATTAAAACCATCGATAAGAGAAGTTTAATTATGGTTAAAAATCTAACTTACGTTTCCTCTTTCAGTAGTCATTTACTGTCTACCTTTTTAAACTACTATATGGAAAACCTGAGCACAAAATGGTTGTTTTTCCTCCATGGTTATTGGGGTGGGTAATGGGCAATTATTGGTGGCACTCTGATGCTAATGGAAGAAATAGTCCATATTTTTAATACACTGTTGCCGGTTTTGAGAATATTTTTTTCTCCTAATTTCAGGTTGGGTGGGACTATATCAGCATACAAGATAGTACCAGATGAAATAGAAGAAATCAAGGTATAGTATGGCGTTTTTCACCTCTACAAAGAATCAGTGTCTCAGTGGGAAGGTGGGCAAATAATTGTTTTTTCTTTATCCTATTGAATCTTTGGCAGTGTTAGGACATCATTTAATTCCCAGTTATCCTGTTTGAATTAAAATATACATATCAGATAATCATCATCAGATTTCATCTACCATCATCAATACATGTTAGGAAAATCAAGAAAGCAACCCTTTCTTGTAAAATTCATTGAAAATTTACTTAAGAAAACACTTTATAAGCATTAGTATGCATAATGGACTTTTTAAAATCTTGTTTGAATTTCTTTTCCCTATCATCTTTCACCAATTATAAATAATATTAGTCTTCTAGTATATACTTCCTGGTTCCTTTGATAACACAGTAGGTCAATCTCAATTTAAAATTTACAGCACAATACATGAAAAATTGACCTTATTCTTTGAATATTACAGCATTGTTACATTTTTCTGTCTCTAACATTTTACTAAATCCTGTGGACTGTTAGTCTTCTAGCATAACACGTGGCCCTTTCCTAAAAGCAGTTTACAGTCTAAAGAGAACTGAACTTAGTCTTTTCCATGAATAAAATTTAACAATTGGATAGCAATAGTCAAGGGTAAACAAGACAAGTTGAGCCTCTTAACAGTACATGTAAAGATCTCAACAAATTGTTAAGTTTGATTTGATCAAACTTTTCTAAATCAAGTTCAGTAAATTCAAATCTTAGTAAATAATTCCTAAACTTGGTTACATTATTTTTAAATAAGTTAAATTCATGTTTATGTTCTATACTGTTACTTTCAGTATCTCAGGTGTTCTGTGTGGACAACACCAGTAATTAATACCATGATTGTATTCTAGCAGCAAGTGGGGGAAAAAAGTCAGGAGTGTCAAGAGACTCTTTCCAACTTGACATAAATTCATAAAGTAGTTTGGCTGAGAGGAACCTTATGTCTAATCCATATCTCTCATTTTTCAGAAAATAAAATGGGAATTAATAAAGGTGAGCTTGTTGAAATTAATTTTTTGTGGTGCTTAAAGGTGCTCTGTCTTATATTACAGTTGCAATATGTGTTAAGTGATAAAGGTAAACAAAGTATTCTATGAAATACATAGGAAGGAAGGACACTTGGTCATTCAAAAAAGATAATCAGCAAAATCTTTCCAAGAGGTGTACTAAGCAAATTGGAATTCTGTACAGAAGCAGAGGCACTTGTGAATGCATAAATAGGAGATAATATGACACCAGATAGATCACACGTGTAAAATAAAGATTGTTGAGATGTAGGATTGTCATTGGGCCTTTATGCCATGTTAAGAAATTTGGATTTTAAACTGAAAACTATGGGGTGCCATTATGTGATTTTAAGAAAGAAAGTGGCATAATCATGTTGGTGATTTTATTAGGTTTTTCTTTGATGAGTGAGAAAAATTATTTCAGTGGAGAAGAGGTTCCATCTATAAGGAAGGAGACCAGATTGCAGGAATATAGGCAACGATTGAAACTTGAACTAAAGCAGTGGCAGTGAGGCTGAAGAAAAAAGCCTCAGATTCAAGAAATATTATTTAAGAAAATAGAATCAACAATACTTGGTGATTTATTGGATATTTAAGGGAAGCTGGAAAGGTTGACCTAGGTTTCTGCCTTGGGAATCTGAGTAGATTGTGTTGGTGTTAACCTAAAGAGGAGATACAAAACAAGGAATAAGTTTGAGAGGAAATAGGGTAAGTTTTGGACTTATTGAATTTGAGGTTCCTCTTAGATAACCATATATCCACTAAGCCATTGGGTAAATCAGCTTGTAACTCAAAAGAAAGATAATTCTGTCTTTCAGTTGTTACTGAGATTTGTCATTATGCAAAAGTTAGCTGAGGCCATGCTAGTTAGTGGAATTGCCTAAAAGAGCTATATGAGATCATAATAGTGGCCCAAAACTGTTGCCTTGGGGAAGGCCCATCCTAGAAACAGAGGATAAATATACTCTTTTATTAGTTTAATTCATTAGCAGAAATGCTTTAAATTTTTTAGTAGTGACTTTTCTCTAAAGGAGTAGTGTTTTTCATTGTGTTTTTTTTTTTTTTTTTTTTCCGGTACGCGGGCCTCTCACTGTTGTGGCCTCTCCCGTTGCGGAGCACAGGCTCTGGACGCGCAGGCTCAGCGGCCATGGCTCACGGGCCCAGCCACTCCGCGGCATGTGGGATCTTCCCGGACCGGGGCACGAACCCATGTCCCCTGCATCAGCAGGCAGACTCTCAACCACTGCTCCACCAGGGAAGCCCGTGTTTTCTTTTTAATTATAAAATTTTAACAGTTACTCCTCAAGAGATTCCTTGAAAAAAAACATGATTCATGGATGACATGTAATAGTGATTTTTTTCCATCAGTTACTGTATCTAAAACAGCTTTAGAGAGTTTGAGGCCTGAGGCATAAAAAAATGTGAAATTGATTCTTCCTTTCAAAAGTGTTGGAAGAAAAGCAGTCATAAAATATTTCAACATTTTTTGGCACCATTAGTATTTTCAGCTGATATCTTTTTGTTTTGATTGGAGGAAATTTGAAACATCTGGTTGTAATGTTTATTTTATTTGGCTAGTATATGAGTAATTTAAAATTACCTAAATAGTACAATTAAGTCTAAATTTGAAATATACTCTTTGTAGTATACCGTGTATAAATAAATATGCATGTGTACATTTACTATTAAAAAGATATGATTGGTTGATGAAGCATAATTCAATTTTTGTCAGATGTGGTAATCTTTCACATCGTTTCTAGCACCAGAAATCATTATTTAGTTCATACATAGTTTGAATTAAGCATACATTTATAATTTACCGTAAATCACCTCATATTGAATGGCTGCTTGGCCAAAGCCTTAAGGGATAAACAGCAAATACATTCCTAGCCCAATCACAACCATCTCTTCCACCCAATACCCTGAATTTTTATCATTATCAGTTCCTTTCTTTTATTTAGTTTTACTATATATGTATACATCCTTAAATATTACAATTTATTTTTGTTTCTCTTTGAACTTTGTATGAATTGAGTTGCATTGTATTCAATCTATTGTGCCTTGCTTCTTTTTTTCAATACTATGAGATTCATCAGGTTGTTGTCTATAGCTAAGGTTTTTGGGGGGGTTGTTTTTGGTTTATTTTTTTGTTTTATTTTTTGCTATAAAATAGTGCATTGTGCCACAAATTATTGAGACATCCTTCTGTTGAAGGATATTCAACTTATTTCCATTTGGAACTATTATGAAAAATGGTGCTATAAAAGTCTTATAAAATATCCTGTGTAGGAGTTTCTCTGAAATATATACTGAGGAATGGGATTCCTGAGTTTTAGTAATGTATATTTTCTGGATGAAATCAAACTGTTTTCCAAGGTAGTTAAGCCAATTTATACTGCCACTTGGCTGAATTTATTTAAAATAGAGATATTTAAGTATTAACTCCTTAATATATTTGTAATTTATATTGGTATAAATTTGTTTTTATTTACAAATGAGATAACTAAACTTTCATAATATTTTCCAAATGTATCTATTTCCCCAGCCCAATTTATTGAAAAATCCATCTTTTCCCCCTATGGTTTGAACTGCCTCAGGTACCATGTATTAAATTTTCATATGCCTAGACACACACATACACATACACAAATCTCTCTCTTCCTGAACTGTTGTTTCATTGATCTGTTCATCTGTTCCTTTGCTAGCACCATACTATTATAATTATAGTGCTTTTTTTGTATAGTAGGAAAGGTTGTATGTTGTTTTTCTTTTTTATTCTGTTGGCTCATGTATTAATTGCTCCAGATATTACACTGAGTTTGTCAAGTTCAAAAGTGTTCCTACTGAGAAGACTTTTGGTTCTAACCAAGGTGGAGTAGCCCTGTTCTTCCAAAATCTTTCCTCTCACAATTAAAAATCCCTGGACTTTTGTTTGTTTATATTAAAAAATAAACAAGCATAGAAAGACTCTGAAAGGTAGGAAGAAGAAATCAGACTGCCTTAGGACTTCAGGACTTGAGGAATGACATGGCAGTGAGTTACCTGGGTTTCTTTTTGTCTCACATTTTACCCAGCCTCCAACCTGGAACCACCAACAGGCAGAGAAGAAAAGCACGTAGAAAAGCCTGTTCCCTCTTGCCAAAGGACCCAAGACAAGGGTGGACTAACAGAACAGAAAGCCTTTTTTGGCATACCCTCCCTACTCCAGCCAAATGCCAATGAGAAAACTACTTAACTTCCCCAGAGTTTCAGCAGAGCCAAGAAGGGAGCTGATCTTCCACCTCACCCCCTGCCACCTGACAGAAGCAGGTAGCAGATCTCTGAATCCCCTCTGCCAGTGGTGTTGGTGGGGTGATCAGGGAGCTATTCTTCCATCTCTCACATAGCAGAGTAGACAGTTCTCTGATTTCCCTGCCAGAATATGGTAGTGGGGACCAAGTAGGGAGTTGATATTCTATCACCAGCCCAGTGGAAACAGGTTATGCTCTGATTCCTCCTGCAGGGTAGTGTCAGTAGGGTCCAGTGATGAGCTGAGACTCCCCCAACCCAGCAGAAGTTAGACCAAGAGGCAGTGCAAGATAGGACTAGTCACCACTCTACTTCACCCTCCCTTTACTGTGTTAATGAGGCCTTTAAGGGAGATGACACTCCACCTTCATATACATCAACATCAGTGGAGATGTTACTGCACTCTCAGTATGAGTCAACCTTCTACTTCCCTTCCCCTCTCAGTGTTAACAGGGTCCAGCAGGGAGCTGAATATCTCATACTAACAACAGTGTGGAGCAAGGTGATGCACCACTTTCACCAGAAAGGTTTCAGCAAGGTTAAGAGAAGAGTTAAACTTCTACCCTATTGTCTTCAATGAGGCAGTGGGAATCAGTGCTTCACTTCTGCCAGAGTGGTGTCAGTGGGACCCAGCAAGAAGCTAAACATATGGCCCTTATACTACAAGTCAACAAGAGGACATCTTAAAAAGATTAAATAGGATTCAGAGTCTCATAATATCCAGGACGTCCTGGGAACAGTCAAAAGTCACTCATCATACCAAGATCAATGAAAATCACAACTTGAATGAGAAGAAAACAGTGAACAAACACCAGTATGAAGAATAATCACATGTTGGAATTATCTGACAAGGATTTTAAAGCAACAAGCATAAAAATGCTTCAACAAGCTATTAGTAATTCTCTTGAAACAAATGAAGAAAATAGAAATTACAAAAAGGAGCCAAATGGAAATTACAGAACTGAAAAGTACCATCTCCAATATAAAACACTGAAGGTGGGCGGGGGGGTGTGGTGGCAGGGTAGGCAGTGACTCCAGAAGGAAGCGGCACAACATTTTTCAAGTGCTGAAAGAAAGAACTACCCGGCACAAAGTCTACATCCAGTCAAATTATCCTTCAGGAATGAATGGAAAGCAGATACTCAGACAAAAGAAAAATAAAAGAATTTGTCACTAGGAAACCTATCCTGAAAGAATGGGTAAATAAATTCTCTAAAGAGAAAGGAAATGATAAGAGAAAAAGGCTTGAAAATTTAGAAAGGAAGAACAACAGCAGAATGGGTAAATAGATTAGCTGATCTTTTTTTATGATTTTCTTAAATCACATTTGAAGGTTGAAGCAAAAATTATAACACCATATGATGTGGTGCACAATGTATGTAAAGTAAATACTGAACATAATCATATTTAAAATGTGGGAGGGTAAAGGTGCCTAAGTGGAAGTAGAGTTTCGGTATTTCACTTGAAATGACAAAACGCCAATACCAGTAGACTGTTTTAAGTTACATCTGTATATTGAAACACCAAGCAACCACTGAAGTATTTAAAATTGTGTACTCAAAAACACTGTAAGTTAAGATGGAATCCTAAAAAGTGCTCAAGTAATCCACAATAAGGCATGAAAAGAGAAACAGAAGATACAACAAAAGATAAATAATAAAATGGCAGATTTAAATCCTGAGATATCAACAATTACCTTAAATAAATAATCTAAATATACCAATTAAAAGACAGAAATTGATGTAATGGATTTTTAGAAATGATCCAACATATGCCATTCTCAAGCAACTCATTTGAAAAACAATGACATAGGTAGGTTGAAAGTAAAAGGATAGAAAAAGATATACCATGAAAACACTAATTTTTAGGGCAGGGGAAAGCTCTCAAGTCACTAATCTATGTTTCTTCCTCAAGAAACTAGAAAAATAAGAGCCAGATATAGTCAGAGCAAGAAGAAGACAGGAGATACTTAAGAATTGGAATCAGTGAAATTGGGAACATTAAAACGACAGGGGAAAATCAAATAAAAAGCTGGTTCTTTAAAAACTCAATAAAATTAGTAAACCTCTTACTAGACTAACGAAACTAAAGAAGGCACAATCACCTATATTAGGATAGGACAAAGACTATCACTGCATATCTTTTAGTCATTAAAAGGATAATTAGAAAAGGCTTTGAAAAACTATACTCATAAATTGGACAACTTAGAAGAAACGGACCACTTCCTCAAAACCCACATACTACCAAAACTAACCACAATGACATAGGCAATCTGCATAGTTGTATAACCATTAAAGAAATTAAATTTGTAATGAAAAAGCTCCTAATAAAGCTCCAGTCCCGGATGGTTTCATTGGAGAATTCTGTCACACACTAAAGAAGAATTAATATCTATTTTACTCAGCTTTACTGAGTCATTTCCCACCTTGTTTTATGAGGCTAGTATTACATTGATACTAAAATCAGAAAAAGACAGTACAAAAATGAAAACTGTAGACCAAGATCTCTTACGAACTTAAAATCCTCTACTAAATATTACCAAATCAAATCCAGCAATGTATAAAAAATTATTACACACTACTACTAAGTGGGATTTATTTGAGGTAAAAACTTGTTCAACATTGGAAAAACAATCAATGCAATCTATCATATCTACAAGCTAAAAAAGAAAAATTATATGGTCATATCAATTGATGCAGAAAAGGTGTTTGACAAAATCTAAAACCTGTTCTTGAAAAAGCTCTTAACAAAATAGGAATGGGGTGGGGGGAAACCTCCTGAACTTGATATAGAACATCTACAAAAAATTAGAGCTAACAATATACTTAATGGTGAAAGAATAAGTGCCTTCCTCTTAAGATCAGGAAAAAAGCAAGGTTGTCCGCTCTCACTACTTTCCTCCAACCGAGCACTAGAAGTTCTCAGTAGCACAGGAAGGCAAGAAAACGTATTAAAAGGCACAAAGATTGGAAAGTAAGAAATAAAACTCCCTATTTGCAGATCACTTGATTGTCTATGTAGAAAAAAGTATCTAGAGAAAAACTGCAGCTAATAAGTCAGTTCAGTTAATTTGGGGGATATAAGATCAACATCAAAAAGGTCAATTTGATTTTTATATAATTACAACAGTAGGAAGCTGAAATTTAAAACAATACCATTTACAATTACTTCAAATAAAATTAAATAGGTCGCACTTAAGAACACACATATCTGTATGCTTAAAACTACAAAATGCTGAAGAAATAAAAGGCCACTTAAAGAAATGGACAGGCATACCATGTTCATGGATGGAAAGATTAAACATAGTAAGGGTGTCATTGTTCTCCAAATTGACATATAGGTTTATGCACTTTCTATTAAAAAACCCAACAAGTTTTTTTTATGACATACAATTACATAAATTTATTTTAAAATTATATGGAAAGGCATAGGTTCTAGAATAGCTAAAACAATTTCAAAAAAGAATAAAGGGAAGGACTAGCTCTACCCAATGATAAGGTTTACTGTTAGCTACAGTAATCAAGATAGTGTAGTATTGGCAGATAGATAGATAATATCAATGAAACAGAATGTATAACCAGTAAGTAGACTCACACAAATATGTCCATTTGATGTTTAATAAAGCTACAAAAGTACTTCAGTGGATAACCTTTTCAACAAATGATGCTGGAATAGTTGGGCATCCATAAGCAAAAAAATTAACCTCACCCATTTTATACCTCTTATATAAAAATTAACTCAAAATGGATTATAGATTTAAATATAAAACAAGAGCTGTTAAGAGAATAAAAGGACAAATGTTCAAGACCTATGGTTAGGCAAAGAGTTTATGTCCTATTTTTTGTTTCCTACTATAAATGGAATGCTTTCTCTCTTTATTTTTATTTTAACCCCTCCTCATCTTTTTTTTTAACTGAAGTATAGTTGATTTACAGTGTTGTGCCAATCTCTGCTGTACAGCAAAGTGACTCAGTTTTATGCATATATACATTCTTTTTTAAATATCCTTTTCTATTATGGTTTATCCCAGGAGATTGGATATAGTTCCCTGTGCTATACAGTAGGACTGTGTTGTTTATCCATTCTAAATGTAATAATGGTTTGTATCTACCAACCCCAAATTCCCAGTCCATCCCTCTCTCTCCCCCTCTCCCCCTTGGCAGCCACAAGTCTTATCTTTATGTCTGTCTGTTTCTGTTTTGTAGAATAGGTTCATTTGTGCCATATTTTAGATTATCCACATATAAGTGATATCATATGGTATTTGTCTTTCTTTTTCTGACTTCACTTAGTATGGTAATCTCTAGTTGCATCCATGTTGCTTCAAATGGCATTATTTTGTTCTTTTTTATGGATGAGTAGTATTCCATTGTATATATATACCACATCTTCTTTATCCATTCATCTGTTGATGGACATTTAGGTTGTTTCCACATCTTGGCTATTGTGAATAGTGCTGCTATGAACTTAGGGGTGCATGTATCTTTTTGGATTATAGTTTTGTCCAGAGTAGGATTGCTGGATCATATGGTAATTTTGTTTTTAGTTTTCTGAGGAACCTCCATACTGTTTTCCATAGTGGCTGCATCAATTTACATTCCCACCAACAGTGTAGAAGTAACCCCTCCTCATCTTGATGGAAATTTCACTCTGGGTAGATGTGGCCTCGAGTGTGGGGCTTCCTCTCCCCTCAGCTCCCAATTAAGGGTTATGGTATCTCTCCAAGATGGGCAGGGCTTCATCATTTCTCATGCCTCCAACTCTGAATTGCAGAGGTTGGATTCCTGATGAATGCAGTCGAAAGTCAGGGGCTCCCTTCCTTTACCCAGCCCGCATTCATAGGAGGGTAGCTCTAGTCCTGATGCAGCACACTGAGAATACTGGAGGCCTCATCATCCTCACTCCAGCTTGCTCATAGGGCAGAACATCCACATTAGGAGAGGCAGCCCAAGCAGACCAAAGGCTACCACCCCTACACAGCACTTGGAACAGTGGCTTAAAGATTTTTTCCAGGGTAGTCCATAAGAATATATTACTCTTAAGCTGTTCCCAAAGGAAAGGCCTTATTTGAAACAATGTGGGGAAGTTCAAGCCTAAGGTCACTCTCAAAAACAATGGATATTTTGGTGGTAAACAATTCAGAGTAGGCTGATAATCTCTCTAAAAGAGCAAGAAGCTAAATTAGTTTATCAGACTGAACCTGGGAGAAAGTCAGCTAAAAAGAATCCTTGAATGAGAACAAACCTCAAAGATGAAATGAAAATCTACCCTGTCTGAATTTAATTGATCAGACTGTGGCGCAACGTATGTCCCCAGGCATTGTTCATCACAGTAGTATCATTAGTGGAGCATAACAGCTGGATGTGCCAGCAAAGAGGCAAATAGCTTAACAGATCAAGGAAAGAAGAGACAGTTGAAGAAACCCCTACTAAAACCACTGTCTTCCCAAGGTGACTTTGTGTATGCCTTGGCTGTACCCTCTGAGGAGCAATATCAGAAGTTTCGTACAGGGTGGAAATAGTCTTTTTAAAGTAGCCTAGCTGATTTCAGTAAACAAATAAATAATCAAACAACAAAGCTCTGAAGAGAGGGAAGGGTGTCAGTATCCCAGGTTGCTACAATATATTATATAATATGTCCAATTTTCAACAAGTATTTTAAGACACAAAGAATAGGAGAGTGTGACCATACACAAGAAACAAAGCAGACAGCAGAAACTGCCTGTGAGAGGTCCTAGATATTGAATTTAACAGATTTCAAAGCAGTCTATTTAAATACGTTTTTAGAAAAAGAAACAAATCTTCTAGGAAGCCATATTGAGAGAAGGAAAGAAGCCATGATGACAGTGTCTCATCAAATAGAGACTATCAATAGAAATATAAATTATTTTTTAAAAGAACCAAATGAAAATTCTGGAGTTGCGAGTATAATAAATGAAACGGAAGATTTGCTAGTGGGGCTCACTCAACATCTGTTCTGAGTTGACAGCAGACTTAAAGATAGGCAAATGATCAGAACCTCAGACAAAGGTGGAACACCATTAAGCACACCAACATGTGGTAATGGGAGTACAAGGAGATAAAAGAGCACAAAAAATATGTTAAAAAATAATGTCTGAAAATTTGCCAAATTTAATTATAAACATTAATGTACACATCCAAGAAGCTCCACCAATTCCAGATAAGACTAGCTAAAATAGATCCATACCCACGCACTTGGTTTTAGTAAGTTCAGGCTGCTATAGCAAAGGGCTCATATACAACAAAAGTTATTTTTCACAGTTCTGGAGGCTAGAAGTCCGTGGTAATGGTGTCAGTATGGTCAGGCTCTTATGAGGACCTTCTCTGGGTTGCAGACAGCTTTCTTCCCATTCCTCACATGAGAAAGAGAGCTAGCTAGCTCCTTGGCCTTTTGTTATAAGGGCATTAATTCCATTCATAACGAATTCACCTTCATGACCTAATTACCTCCTAAAGACCCCACACCTACCAAATACCATCACATTGTGATTACAGTTTCAATATAGGAATTTTGGTGGGACACAGTCTTCCGTTTCATACCACACATCATAGTAAAAGTGCCAAAAGACAAAGATAAAAAGTTTTATAAAAGTTATAAAAAGTTTTCACCAAAAAGAAGTGAACCTGATAAAATTAACATCTGACTTAACATCAATAAAAATGGAGGCCACTAGTATGACACATTCAAAGTACTGAAAGAAAAAAAACCTGTCAACAAACCAAGGATCTTGTATCCAGGAAAACTGTCTTTCAAAATTGAAGATGAAATACACTCCCAGGTAAACAAAAACTGAGAGAATTTATTGCTAACAGATTCACCTTGCAATAAATACGAAAATTCTTCAGGCCGAAAACAAGTGGCCACATAAAGTAAATGCACACACAGAAAGAGCACTGGTAAAGGTAATTATGTAGTTATAAAAGACAGTATAGATGAATGTTCTTTGTCCTTTCCTCTCATTACTGATTTGAAAAGCAATTGTATAAGACAATACATATACAACTTTTGCTGAGCCAATAATATATAGAAATGTAATATATTTGAAAATAACAAAACAAAGAAGGTAGGTTGGAGAGCAAAGCTGCATTAGAGTAAGTATATAACACCAGATGAAATCTTGAATCCACAGGAACAAATAGAACCAGAAATAGTAAATAAGAAAGTTAATATCAAAAACTCTATAAATATTTACTTGCCCTCTTACTTTTCTTGGCTTCTTCAATAAACATAAATTATATAAAATCTTAATTATAGCAAATTATTGAATTTGATGCATGTGTATTTGTATGTACAAAGACACATATATATATATATATATGTATATGTAACGTGGATAACAATAGCACAAAAAGGAAAGATGAGAGACTAGAACTATGTAGGAATAATGGTTCTATATCTCATGAAATTAAGTTAATAAACTCTAAATCTAAAGTAGATTTTGATAAGATACATATAGTAAACCCTAGTGCAATCACTAAGGAAATAGCTCTAAAACATATATAGTATTTAGTTCATATATATATATATATATATATATATTCATATATATATACTTTTGAGACTGTCTCACATATTTGTTTTGTCCTGTTTGTTCATTCTTTTCTCTACATCAGTTTGTACTTTTTTGTCTATTTGTCTTTGAATTTAATATTCTGTGTTCTGCCGCATTTTTCCTTTTGACCTGTGTTTACGTTCTTCAATCCTAATAAACCTACTCATTTAGATCTAAATTTCAGATATTGTAAGTTTTATGTCCTAGTATGTCCATTTAATTTTTTATAGATTCCATTTCCTGGTGAAATTTTCCATCATTTTTTCTGTTTTATTTATCTCTCTTCTATTTTCTTGAATATATTAATCATAGTTTACTTTAAAATTCTTGTCTGCAAACTCCCCATGCATCTCTTGTGGGGTTTTTCATCTGTGTTTTCTTTTTAATATTGTGCCCTATTTTCTTACGTACCAAGTAATTTTTATATTTCCTGTGTAAAACAGTCATATTGGTTATAGATGATTTATCATCCATCATACTGTCTCCCTTTCTACTGATAGGTAGAAAATATGAGAAAGTGATCACTCCAATTCAGTCAAAACTTTTGCTGGGTTAGAGCTGAGTTGAGAATATGGTGGGTTTTCATCCCTTCCTTCCTGTTACAATAGGAGATTTAGCTTTGATAGTCTTAGGTTCCAGCCTAGCTCTCTTGCCTCCAGCCTAACCAATATAAGCCTCAAAAAGTGGCAGATATCTTGAAGTGGAAACTTTCATTGTTCTTTGGTTAGCCTTCCCTAGCAGATCTTTCTTTCTTAAGCACCATGAAGAATGCAAAGGATTTCACTCTGCCTTTCATAAGCTTTTTGTCTAGCTTTGCAGGCTTATGTACAACACTGAAATCCACAATTGTTCCAAGGGAAAAAACAGCCATGTGTTTAAGTCTATTCAAGTTTCCAGTTTCTAAATGTCTAAAAGCTTTCTGGTTTCTTTTCCTCCCAGCAGAGGATCTCTGCCTGGAAAAGCTGATGGTCAGCCCTGTGACCAAAATCAGCAAATATCCCCAGTGTAGATGGGTGCGGTGGGTAAGAAAAGCTACAGATTATCAGTTTAACTTAGAAAAGTTTCCCCATTTCTAAAATCTTATTTTGTCTAATTTATTGGTTCTATAGCTTTTCAGTGTCTTTTAAAAAGTAGGATTTTTGTAATTATTTGATTGTCTACTCATTATGGTATATAAGTATTGACGTGCTATGATCTACTGCACTTTGCCCAAAAGCAGAACTCTGGCATTATATTTTTAACTGATTATTGCTAGGAAACATTGTTATTATATCTAGTAGTTTTTCAGTTGATTGATTTAAATAAACTTCAGTAAAGTGAAATCACAAAGTCACATCCTTTTGCCAGGATTGTGTTTTGTTTTTTTGTTTAATGTTCAGCGTATCAGGCACTGTGGTAATTGCTTAAAAACTACTAACTCATTTTAATCCTCATAACAAACATATGAGGTGGGTACTATTATTGTTCCTATTCATAAGTGAGGAAAATGAAGCAAAGATCATTAAGTGATTTGTCCAAGGTCACACAGCAAGTAGTGGTGGAGCCAGGTTCAAGCCCAGATTCTGGATTCTTTTATGGTAATGAGAATTAGTAGTAGCATAGATACAAAACATCATTCACCCAATCTTTCTACGTGAATACAGCAGACCCATTGAGGAAATGTTTACTTCAGTATTTGTTACTTTGTTTTTTTTTAGAAGATGTTAGAAATAGGAGTTGATTAATTTATTTTTGCTGCATTGGGTCTTCGTTTCTGTGCGAGGGCTTTCTCTAGTTGTGGCAAGTGGGGGCCACTCTTAATCGCGGTGCGCGGGCCTCTCACTATTGCGGCCTCTCTTGTTGCGGAGCACAGGCTCCAGACGTGCAGGCTCAGTAGTTGTGGCTCATGGGCCTAGTTGCTCCGCGGCATGTGGGATCCTCCCAGACCAGGGCTTGAACCCGTGTCCCCTGAATTAGCAGGCAGATTCTCAACCACTGTGCCACCAGGGAAGCCCAATATTTGTTACTTTTTGATACCCCTTCTCTTAATTGGATTGCTGTTCTTAAATCTCTCATTTGCCCTTTTATTTATTCAATAATAATTTATTTAGCATTTGTTTCTTCTGTACTTAAACTCACTTGGTTATCTCATCCAGTTTCATAGCTCTTGTTTCGGTTCTGTTTCCTAAAATAAACTTTTTAATGAAGTATAATATTCTATATGAGTTGTACATAAAAGTCACAAATCGTAAGTGTAAAGCTTGTTAAATTATCACAAAGAGAACACATCTGAGTAACCCACAGCTAAAGAAATACAGTATCACCAGCATCCCAGAAATCTCCCTATGCCCCCTTCCAATCACTACACCTTCCCTCTTCCTCAAAGGTAATTACTATCTGATTTCTGTCACCATGAATTATCTTTACCTGTATCAAACTTTATAGCAATGGATAATTGCTGTGCTTTTTGATTTATTAAATGTACAGTTTAGTTATCCATTCTTTTGATGAAGGATATTTGGGTTGTTTCCAGTTAGGGGCTGTTATGAATAATGCTGCAATAAACAGTCTTGAACATGTCTTTTGGTGCACATATATACACATAATCTCATTAGATATCCACCTAATAGACAAGCTAGATGTGACCTAGAGATACTGGATCCTAGGGTATATAAATGAATAATTTTACTAGATTCTGCAGTTTTCCCAAGTACATGTATGCATTTATATTCTCTTTAGCATTTTAGGAGAACTCCACTTAACTTCACATTCTCACTAACATTTTGTACTGTCAGTCTTTTTTCATTTAATTATTTCAGAGAATTGTGACCAAAAATGTTTCCAATATATGTATTTCTCTAATAAATAACTAATGATATTGAGCATATTTTCATATAATTTGGATATCCTCTTTTGTGAAATGACTGTTTTAAAAGTTAGGTTAGCTGTCTTTTTCTTCTTTATAGTAGGCATTACCTATGTGTTCTGGATGAGTCCTTTGATAATGTGTATTACACATTTATTCTCGCAGTCTGTTGCTTCCCTTTTTACTCTCTGAAAAGTGTCTCTGACAAATAGAAATTCCAAATTTTTGTGTAAGTCAGCTTGTCAACCTTTTCAGTTATAATTAGTGAAGAAATATTTGTTGATTAAATGAATGACCCTGAAGATTTCAATGTCTTGTGCAAGAGACAGTCTTATTCATTATAAAATGTAATTTTTATGTTAAATATATATACTAAAACTTTTAGAGCACAGAGGGGACAGTGACTGATTTTGGCTTAGAGGGTAAAGGAATTCTTCATGAAGAATATGATGAGAAGGGCTTCTAAAGCAAAAAAAAAAAAAAAAAAAGTGAGCAAAGACAATATATGAATAAGCAGTTGGTTTTTAAAATAATTTATTTATTTTGGCAGCGTTGGGTCTTCGATGCTGCACGTGGGCTTTCTCTAGTTGTGGCGAGTGGGGGCTACACTTCATTGCGGTGCGGGGGCTTCTCATCACGGCGGTTTCTCTTCTTTGTGGAGCACAGGCTCTAGGCGCGTGGGCTTCGGTAGTTGTGGCTCACGAGCTGTAGAGCGCAGGCTCAGTAGTTTTGGCGCACGGGCTTAGTTGCTTCACAGTATATGGGATCTTCCCAGACCAGGGATTGAACCCATATCCCCTGCATTGGCAGGGGGATTCTTAACCAATGTGCCATCAGGGAAGCCCTAAACAGTGTTTTTGAGAAATGCAAGTTTGTCTAAAGTCAAGGGATTATTAAGAATAACTTCAGGAGATGACAATGGAATGTTAAGTTGCTGGAGTCACATTGTAAATGATTTGTATGTCTTAGGGAGGGAAACTTTTGAAGATTTTGAAACAAAGACATTTTTTCAGGTATATTTCAGAGGATTTGCTATCATTAGCAAATGAATTGGAAGGAGGTATAGGGGCAGAATACTTAGGATGCTCTATACCAATCTAGATGAATGATGATAAAGGCAAGGCTCATGTCTTTCCAACAGTAATGGAAAATATGGGAGGTACATCACAGTGGTTAATAAAACAGACTCTGTATCTTAATTGGATTGTGACTGTGCCTGTATCTTAACCATTCTGTGTTTTCCTAAAAATATGGATAGAACAAACCAGCCTTTGTTGGATTACAAAAGCTGCTGTTGTTATTTTGGGATTAAATGTTTATAAAGTACTTAGCACAGTGCCTGGTACATAGTGAGCACACAGTAAATGGCACCTATGTGATATGATCCAAGTAGACTTGAGAAGTGAGGAGTAGAAATAGACTGATTCAGGTTTTTAGCTTAGACAATGTCATGGAAGATAGTGCCAATCCCTGAGGTCAGGAATTAAAAGGAAAAAATCATATTTGGGAGGACTAATGAATGTTGGGGGTCTTTAAGGCATATAGGTAAGAATCTAAAACTGGGAATTTATTCACTTCCCAACCCAATTAATTTAGTGTTTTTGTCTGGTTTGTTCAGTGTTGATGATTTTCATCTCTCTTCTTTCTGGTACTATTCACTTAATTGAGAGCACCTTTTCCTATGTTATATTCTCCTCAGGATAAGGGCATCCCAGAGGAATGATGGAAAAAACGTATTTATTTAAAATATTAGAAACATTATATTGCTGTAAGTTTTCTCTCTACCATATTTCTGATCATTTAGTCCCTTAAGGGGGAAACAAAAAAAACAGACTTTGCACTACCATTGTGCAATGTGGAGTAGGTAATTTTCCTCTCAACATCAGAACAATCTGATCTGGTAAAATGAGTAGTTCTTGGCTCTCTTTGAAAAGATAGTTTAAGCCTACCTCTCTTACTTTTTCACTGCCTATAGATAGATCAGTGTTTTATTGTTCCTCTTACTAATTATTATTAATATCTTTACACAGAGGTCTTGGCAAAAATTCCATCCAAATACTATATTTAACCTTACTAAAATGAATTTCCTCTGCTCTTCTTTACTAATAAACATATAAATTATATTGTAACATCTTAAAAATATTTTTTACCACTGATATTCTTATTGAAAACTAAACCATAGTGATGGTTATTACTATTAAAGTTACTGAAAATCAGACATTTTATATTCCACATATGACTAAATATCAGTGAATAAAATTGTTTTGAGATAACTTTTGTTAAGGAGATTTTTAAATAGCATTAAATTAATTAAATAATAGGTGTTATCTATGCCCAATTATTTACCTAGCTATATTCAGCCTGGAATAAAATGTTCAAAGGAGAACCACATCATATACAAAACTTTGTCAGAGGCATATCATTGACGTTTGAAAGAAGGTGATGTAATTTTAAAAATTCTTTTATGTCCTACTCATTATAAAATTTGAATATGGATTCTCACACAAAATTTTGGTATATGCATAAGTCAGTAATAAATAATGTGGTTTAATACATGGAAACAACCTAAATGTCCATCGACAGATGAATGGGTAAAGATGTGGCACATGTATACAATGGAATATTGCTCAGCCATAAAAGGAATGAAATTGAGTTATTTGTAATGAGGTGGATGGACCTAGAGTCTGTCATACAGAGTGAAGTAAGTCAGAAAGAGAAAAACAAATACTGTATGCTAACACATATATATGGAGCCTAGAAAAATGGTACTGATGAACCTAGTGGTAGGGCAAGAATAAAGATGCAGACGTTGAGAACAGACTTGAGGACATGGCGGGGAAGGGGAGGCTGGGGTGTAGTGAGAGAGTAGCATTGACATATATACACTACTAAATGTAAAATAGATAGCTAGTAGGAAGCTGCTGCATAGCACAGGGAGATCACCTCCATGCTTTGTGACCTCCTAGAGGGCTGGAATAGGGAGGGTGAGAGGGAGGCTCAAGAGGGAGGGGATATGAGGATATATGTATGCATATAGCTGATTTACTTTGTTGTACAGCAGAAACTAACACAACATTGTAAAGCAATTATACTCCAGTAGAGATGTATTAAAATGAAAATGAAACAAAATAAATCTCTTCTTCATTTAGGTTGCAAATTAAACCAAAATTTCAAATACTTAAAAAAAATGTGCTTTGACCAAGTATCTTTGCTTTCTTAATAGTTTTATAATGTGTGTGTATGTGCATCCATGCACATACAAACAGGCACTTATTTTTTAAGTTCCTATTGTGTACCCAGAATTATAGTAGATATTTTTCATGTCCTTGCTTACCTTACTCCTCTTAACAGTGGTCCAGCTTTCAAAGAATTTCACTAACTTGCCTATGGACATAAAGCTAGCAAATCGACTAGAACTGAAACAGGCACCCAGGTCTGTCTTGCCTCCAAGCCTGTTCCCTTTCTATTACCTTTTCTTCTACCCCAATGGCTCACAGTTAGAAAACTTACTAAGGTAAATAGTGTTGTTTATAGATGTGAAAAACTAAAAGCAGCAAAAATATTTATCCATAGGGTTTTTAAATTAAAATATATAGACTATATTTTATGTAGATTTAAAAATCATTTTAGTGAACTTACTAATGATATATTGTCAAACTGGAAAATCAAGTTAATAGCACAGGTGTGTGTATATATGGAAATTTGTATAGAAGGATGATTAGCAAGTTTTAAATGGGTTATCTCTGGTAAAATGTTGGTGATTTTCAATTCTTTATACTTCTTTATTTTGATTGAATTATTTTTGTCTTTTTCCAGTAAGCATGTATGTTTAGAATCATGAAAATCACTAAGACTGTTCTCATTTGGCACCCAAAAATTAAAAGTGGTACAAAAATAGGAACAGGTTAAAATACAAAACATTTATTTTTTTCACCAACGGTCATTTCTAGAACCTAGTTTGTAATTGTATAACAGATGATACGTGTAATCAAACTTCTCTCACATAGCCATTTTTTTTTTCATATTGCCTATTCTACAGCAGTGAGTAGAATGACTTTAAATGCCAGACCCATAGAGGTGGCACTAAATTTTATTGATAAATAAAATAATAAGCATTTAAACTGCTTTGAGAGGAAGCTCTATTCCAGTGTAGCGTAGTAGTTCCTATTAGAAGCCCCCTATTAGAAGCCCCTGTTGTTTTCACAAATAACAATTATAAAGTCTGGACCAAAAATACCCCTTAACTACCTGAAAGCACTGGAGAGTGACCAAGAGCAAGTAGATTCTGACATTTGGAAGAAGGCACTAGTTGAGTATCCCATTTATATAACACTTAACCCCAGAATAGGCCCCGGTTTGGCCTAGCTGGCAGCTGAAATCTGTAGGCTTACTGGCTGGAAAAACAGAGTTTGGGCAGCCACAGCTGCTTTAAAGTGATGGGGGTACTACATCACACTGGTCAGAATGGCCATCCTTAAAAATCTACAAATAACAAATGCTGGAGAGGGTGTGGAGAAAAGGGAACCCAGCTACACTGTTGGTCGGAATGTAAATTGGTGTAGCCACTGTGGAAAACAGCATGGCGGATCCTCAAAAAACTAAAAATAGAGTTGCCGTATGATTCAGTAATCCCACTCCTGAGCGTATATCCAGACAAAACTACCCTTCAAAGAGATACGTGCACCCTTATGTTCATAGCAGCACTATTCACAAGCCAAGACATGGAAACAACCTAAATGTCCTTTGACAGATGAATGGATAAAGAAAATGATGTACATATACACAGTGGAATACTACTCAACCATAAAAAGAATGAAATAACGCTATTTGCAGCATTACATGGATGGACCTAGAGATGATCATACTAAGTAATGTCAGTCAGAAAGAAAAAAACAAATATGACATCAATTATATGTGGAACCTAAAATATGATACAAATGAACTTATTTACAAAACAGAAACAGACTCACTGATATAGAAAACAAACTTATGATTACTAAAAGGGAAAGAGGGTGGGGGAGGGATAAATTCAGAGTTTGGGATTAGCAGATTCAAACTACTGTATATAAAATAAACCACAAGGTCCTACTGTATAGCACAGGGAAGTATATTTAATATCATGTAATAAACCATAATGGAAAAGAATATAAAAAGAAAAGTGAGTGGGGAAATCCTGGAAAAGATAGAGCCAAAGAGAGGCACCTCAAATTCTGTAAAAAAGCTCCCTAGATCTCTGGCTGACATCTGGACCATGAGTAAACTACTGTCAGCACAGCTAAGGCTAAAGTAATTGAATTAAATTTTGGATTGCCGTCCACTGCAGAACAGACAGTTTTCAGTTAGGTCTACCCAAGTCATCTGCTTAGTGAAATAGAAAGAAATCCCTGTTCTTCAGAATAATATAACAAAACTTAGTATCTCTTCAACATATCATTCAACCATGTACAGGATGCAATCCAAAATTATTTAACATACAAAGAAATAAAAAAGTGACCCATTTTCAAGAGGACAATCAAATGATATTAACCCCAAGATGACCCAGCTGTTGGCATTAACAGACAAAGATTGTTAAAGCAGCTACTATATTTAGGCTCAGTGATTAAAGAAAACATGCTTGTAATTAATGAAGAGACATGAAATCTTAGCCCTAAAATAGAGACTATTAAAAAGAACCAAATGAAAATTTTAGAACTGAAAAATACAATAGCTAAAAAGTGTTTTGAGAGTATCTTTTTATCTTTAATTCAGGGTCTCACATGAGCTAATTTAAGAATGATGGCAATAAGACCATGTAATAAATGCATAGAGTTATTAAATAAAACTTTACAGCATGTTGGATTCACTTTCAAACCAACAGAATTCATGCCTAGTTATTTGTGTTTGGAAAGTTTTGGTATTGTTTGTTAGTGGAACTGTACTGTGGAAATGTAGAATAAAAGGAAAACTGGAAAATATTCACAGTTCTTGCTCTGAAAAATCATCTTTGGGTATGAGACAGAGATCATGCTAACGGTAACACACTGTTTTACCTTGGCAAATTTCTTATGTAATATAGCATATCTATTTAGAATTAATAGTGGATAGTAGAACAGCTAGTGTTAGAGCTTCAAGCTCCCACCCCTCCACAGAAACACTATAAAACAAGCAGAAACTTATTGGAGAGGATCAAGATGGTGGAGTAGGAGGATGTGGAGCTCACCTCCACCCACAGACACATCAAAAGTACACCTACATGTGGAAGAATTCTCACAGAAAACCAACTGGAAACTAGCAGAAGATCTCTTATACAATGAAAGCTTCAAGAAAGATAGCCATGTAAATGGGTAGGATGGGGGAAAAAGGATCAGGATGGGATCATCGCCACTGGGAGGGGTCTGTGATGGAGGGAAGGCCCACGTGGGCAGCCCCTTGCCCTGGGGAGCCCCATTGCCTGCTGGGATGACTGTCGGGATACACAGAGGGGCTGATGGGGCCAGGACTCTGCTTGCAAGGAGTGAGCTCATGCTGGCTTGATAGCAATCAGGATAGAGATCTATGCTGACAGCTGCCATCTTGCTACACTTCCTAGCCCAAAACCTGCACCAGCCAGGGTTACTAGTATGCACAGAGGCTAGGTACTGAATCTCAGAGGGAAGGGCCCTGGGAGAGGACTCAGTCTACGTGCATGGAGACAGCCTGGAGGCCTTGGGGGCATACTCCAGACCAAATCTCAGAGCCTATTGTCAGTGTGTGCACAGGGACAGGCCACAGGTCCTGAATCAGAGCCACGGTTAACACTCAGGTGGGTGGGTGCGGGTTAAGCAACCACAGAGTTTGTTGGTGCACACACCAGGTGGCACCACAGAAATTCACGTCTCGGGTTGACAGCCTCTGGGGAGGAGTACACAAGTGGTTAATTTTCCAGTGGGAGCACACCAGTTCTCATCCTACACCAGCACTTGGAGCCAGATCTGGGGTGACAGGTCTTGGGAGAGGCCTGCCACACAAGCAACCCAGGTCCCAGGCCACAGCACAACCAACTCAATTCCTACAGTGACAGCACCCTGGCCCCCAGCACCAGCCTAGCACCAGGTCTGGGATGAACACAACAGAGAAAGGGATGCAACCTTGGGCTGCTTTTAGGCAAAACCACAGATGCCTGTATGGGCAGCAGATAGGTTTGCTGTGACCACATGGCCTCACTTGCTTCAGCACTCACCTCCTTTGGGACAAATCATGCACTTAAAGGCAGTGGAACCTTACGAAACCCAACCCTCAGGAGTTCTACTCCAACTGGTAAGCAGACCCTGCCCTCTACAGGGCTGTGAGCAGAGAGGAGGCCCCACCTAGCATCCAGTGCAGGCTCTGAAAACCATAACACCAATCACACCCCGTATCAAGGGAATAATGGCCAGCACACTCTGAGGAAAAATGTGGCTGGCATCCATACCAAAAACACCCCTTGCATCAAAAATATTGGACTCACACAGTCTACTCAGGGATGCTCCCACATAAAAACACCCCTTCAAGATCACAGTAGATAACTGTTTTTCCTAAATTCACAGAGACAGAGAAAGTTAAGTAAAATGAAAAAGCAGAGCAATTAATCCCAATTGAAACAAGAGAAATCCCCTGAAAGAACAAATAATGAAATGTCTCACCAGTCTACTAGACCCCAAGTTCAAAAAGGAGGTAATAAAAATACTAAAGAAATTAAGAAAGATTATCAATAGAAATACAGGTTATTATAACAAGGAACTAGAAACTATAAAGAGGAACCAATCAAAATTAGAAAACTCAATTGCCAAAATAAAAACCAATCTAGAAGCACTGAATAACAGAATAAATAACACAGAAGAACAAATAAGTGATCTGGAAGATAGAATAATGGAAATCACCCAATCAGAACAGCAGATAGAAACATGAAAAAAAAAATTAAACATGTGAGATCTATGGGATAATATAAAGTGTGACACCCTACCCATGATAGGGGTTCCAAAAGGTGAAGGGGGGATTAAAAACGTATTTGAGGGCTTCCCTGGTGGCGCAGTGGTTGAGAGTCTGCCAGCCGATGCAGGGGACATGGGTTTGTGCCCCGGTCCGGGAAGATCACACACGCTGCAGAGCGACTGGGCCTGTGAGCCATGGCTGCTGAGCCTGCGCATCCGGAGCCTGTGCTCCGCAACGGGAGAGGCCGCAACAGTGAGAGGCCCGCGTACCGCAAAAAAAAAAAAAAAAAGAAAGAAAGTATTTGAAGAAATTATGGCTGAAAACTTCCCAAACCTAAAGAAGGAAACAGATGTCCAGGTACAGGAAGCACAGAGGATACCAAACAAGATGAATCCAGACAAACCCACACCAAGACATCATAATTAAAATGGCAAAAGTTAAAGAGAGGATTCTAAAGGCAGCAAGAAAAAAACAAAGAGTCAGTTACAAAGGAACTCCTATAAGGCTATCAGTTGATTTTTCTGCAGAAACTTTGCAGGGCAGAAGGGAATGACATGATATATTCAAAGTCCTGAAAGGGAAAAGCCTGCAGCCTAAGATAATCTGCCCAACAGATTATCATTTACAATAGAAGGAGAGGTAAAGAATTTCTCAGACAAGATCATTCTTTAACACCATTCTCAAAAATAAGCTCAAAATGGATTAAAGACCTAAATGTGAGACCAGACACTGTAAAACTCCTAGAGGAAAGCATAGGCAAAGCACTCTCTGACATAAATCACAGGAATATCTTTTTCGATCCTTCTCCCATAATAACGGAAATAAAAACAAAAGGAAACAAGTGGGACCTAATTAAACTCAAAAGCTTTTGCACAGCAAAGAAAACCATAAACAAAACGAAAGACAAATGACAGATTAAGAGAAAATATTTGCAAATGATGTGACCAATAAGAGATTGGTCTCCAAAGTTTACAAACAGCTTATGAGACTTAATATCATCAAAACAAACAACCCAATCAAAAAATGGGCAGAAGACATAAATAGACATTTCTCCAAAGACATACAGCTGGCCAAGAGGCACATGAAAAGATGTTCAGCATCACTAATTAATAGAGAAATGCAAATCAAAATTACAATGAGATATCACCTCACACCAGTCAAAATGGCTATCATCAAAAAGTCTACAAACAATAAATGCTGGAGAAGGTGTGGAGAGAAGGGAACCCTCCTACACTGTTGCTGGGAATGTAAATTGGTACAGCCACTATGGAGAACAGTATGGAGGTTCCTTTAAAAAATAAAAATAGAGGTACCATATGACTTTGTAATCCCACTCCTGGGCATTTATCCAGAGAAAAACATGATCTGAAAGGATACATGCACCCCATTGTTAATTGCAGCACTAGTCACAATAGCCAGGACATGGAAGCAACCTAAATATATCGACAGAGGAATGGATAAAGAAGATGTGGTACATATATACAATGGAATATAACTCAGCCATTAAAAAGAATGAAATAATGCCATTTGCAGCAACATGGATGGACCTAGAGATTGTCATACTGGGTGAAGTAAGTCATACAGAGAAAGAGAAATATCCTATGATACCCCTTATATAAGGAATCTAAAAAGAAATGGTACAAATGAACCTATTTACAGAACAGAAACAGACTGACAGACTTAGAGAAGGAGCTTATGGTTATGGTGGGGGGAAGGATGAGGGGAAGGGATAATTAGGGAGCTTGGGATTGACAAGTACACACTGCTTTATTTAAAATGGATAACCAACAAGGACTTACTGTGTAGCACAGGGAGCTCTGTTTAATGTTATGTGGCAGCCTGGGTGGAAGGGGAGTTTGGGGGGAGAATGGATACATGTATATGTATTGCTGAGTCCCTTTGCTGTGCACCTGAAACTATTACAACATTATTAATCGGCTATACTCCAATATAAAATAAAAAGTTTAAAAAAAAAAGAATTTCTCAGACAAACAAAAACTAAAAGAAGACAGCAATAGTAAATGTACCCTAAAAGAAATATTGAAAAGTCTTCTCTAAATAGAGAAGAAGCATGAATCTCTAGGAAAGGGAATATCACAATAGGAAAGGCAAATTTATAAAAAGAATTGACGATCACTTAAATAAGCTAGTACAGAGCAACAACAATAAAAATCCTAATCGAAAAATGAACAGAAGAGCTAAATAGACCTTTCTCCAAAGAAGACATACACATGGCCAAGAGTATTTGAAGCAGATCAGGATGAACTGGGATTAGGAAATAAGACAGCCAAGAAATACTAAATTATGTAATCTGGATGCATATTCACCTTTACACTGTTTACTAAGTGATATATCATTACTGCCTGAATGTGTGTGAATATTGTGTGACCTGCTAGAGCTGTTATATTTAATTTTTTGGAGGTTATGGATACCTTGACCCTTGTCTCTCCAGAAGATCCTCATAGGTATATACTTTTGGATGTGATTTTACAAGAAATGTAAATCATGGACCATGGTAAGAACATAGAGCCTTATTACTCTAATGAAATAGCCTGAGTTGGATAAAAGATTTAGGAGTTCTTGAGAGAGAAAATTGATATATAAAGAATTAGACACAGAGAGAGAAAGAATGTAAGACAAGAAAAGAGCCCTCTGAAACCATGGTAAAAATGAGTAAAGAGCTGGGAATCTATAGAGACCAGAGTTTTATTACTACCATCTACCAGTACTAATTAAACAAATCTATTACTATAGAAGAACAAAATACATTGGTAAAGCATATGAATAGGGGATAATGAATGGAAAGAGTACCAGTAGTGATAACAAAAATAAAACCATATTCTAATAAACATCTATGTTTGCCTTCTTAGCATCCCAGCTGTTCATTCTAATATTATTTTCCATTACCTCATTGAAGTATGGAAAGTATACTCTTCAGGAAAAAAAAAAATTAGAAAAATAAAACAAATATGTTTGTTCTATAAACAAACAATAGAACAATCTTTTTTGTTCTATAAAGATTTTAATTAATCATTAAAAAATTAGCTTCCCTGAAGCAAGAGTTTATATTGACTGTTTTCCATTGAGATTCAAGAATCTTAAGGCTAAAGGTCGAAGAAGAAGATGCCATCATCCCCTTTTCTCTTAGATCTTGTTATATCTTTAGTATGTAAACAAATCCACACATATATTGTTATTCCAAATGTTCAACCTTGGAAGCAGCATTTTTCTATATTTCTATTGGCTACATTGATTCTGTAATCTGGAATCTTACTGAACTTTGATTGTTATCAGGCTAGTCATATAAATATCTCATAAATTTAGTGTGATATCTTTATAAAATGGGATAAATATTCTTGCAATTATCTCATGGGATGAGCAGATTTGTCCTTACCTTGCGGAATTCTTTAGCAGTGGGCCACAATATACCACCCTAGACTTAGAAATCTAAATGTATCTATAGTAGAAAAGGAATGATGGTACAAGTAACACACACACACAAATTGAGCAAAGTGTAAATGCTGTAGCAGTGTGTTCTATGTGTGAATGTTGTTTCTCAGTTGTTTTTAACAACTTTGGGGACCTAGTATACTAATGTGATAAATGGTTCTCTCTCCTGTTTCCAAAGCCCTGTTAGTTCTGATTGAAATGTATTGAATACCTAATGTTGAATTGCTCTCAAACTATTGGTCATATGTCTGTTTTGTTTTGTTTTTTACTCTGTTGAGGTATAGTTGCTTCATCATGTTGTGCTAGTTTCTGCTGTACAGAGAAGTGAATCAGCCATATGTATACACATATCCCCTCCCTTCTGGATTTCCCTCCCATCTAGGTCACCAAAGAGCATTGAGTAGAGTTCCTTGCACTATACAGCAGGCTCTCAGTAGTTACTCTGTTCCATACATAGCAGTGTATACATGTCAATCCCAATCTCCCAGTTCATCTCACACCCCCTCCCCCCTGCTTCCCCCTTTTGGTGTCCATACGTTTGTTCTCTATGTCTGTGTGTCTATTTCTGTTTTGCAAATAAGTTCATCTGTACCATTTTTCTAGATTCAACATATATGTGTTAATATACAATATTTGTTTTTCTCTTTGACTTACTTCAGTCTGTATGACAGTCTCTAGGTCCATCTGCCTCTCTACAAATGACCCAATTTCGTTCCTTTTAATAGCTGAGTAATATTCCATTGTGTATATGTACCACATCTTCTTTATCCATTCATCTGTCGATGGCCATTTAAGTTGCTTCCATGTCCTTGCTATTGTAAATAGTGCTGCAGTGAACATTGGGCTTCATGTGTCTTTTTTAATTATGGTTTTCTCAGGTATATGCCCAGTAGTGGGATTGCTGGGTCATATGGTAGTCCTATTTTTAGCTTTTTAAGGAACCTCCATACTGTTCTCCATAGTGGCTGTATCAGTTTACATTCCCACCAACAGTGCAAGAGCATTCCCTTTTCTCCACACCCTCTCCAGCATTTGTTGTTTGTAGATTTTCTGATGATGCCCGTTCTAACCGGTGTGAGGTGATACCTCACTGTAGTTTTGATTTGCATTTCTCTAATAATTAGGGATGTTGAGTATCTTTTTATGTGCCTCTTGGCCATCTGTGTGTCTTCCTTAGAGAAATGTCTATTTGGGTCTCCTGCCCATTTTTTGATTGTTTTTCTGATATTGAGGTCAATGAGCTGTTTGTATATTTGAGAGATTATTCCCTTGTCAGTTGCTTCGTTTGAAAATATTGTCTCCCATTCTGAGGGCCGTCTTTTTATCTTGTTTATGGTTTCCTTTGCTATGCAAAAGCTTTTAAGTGGGGGAGACCTTCAAAATGGTGGAGGAGTAAGACGTGGAGATCACCTTCCTCCCCACAAATACATGAGAAATACATCTACATGTGGAACAACTACAGAACACCTACTGAACGCTGGCAGAAGACCTCAGACTTCCGCAAAGGCAAGAAACTCCCCACATACCTGGATAGGGCAAATGAAAAAAGAAAAAACAGAGACAAAAGAATAGGGATGGGACGTGCACCTCTGGGAGGGAGCTGTGAAGGAGGAAAAGTTTCCACACACTAGGAAAGCCCTTCACTGGTGAACACGGCTGATCGGCAGGGGGGAAGCTTTAGAGCCACGGAGGAGAGCACAGCAACAGTGGTGCAGAGGGGAAAGCAGAGAGATTCCTGCACAGAGGATCGGTGCCGACAAGCACTCACCAGCCTGAGAGGCTTGTCTGCTCACCCACTGGGGTGGGTGGGGGCTGGGAGCTGAGGCTCAGGCTTCAGAGGTCAGATCCCAGGGAGAGGACTGGGGTTGGCTGTGTGAACACAGACTGAATGGGGCTAGTGCACCACAGCTAGATGGGAGGGAGTCCGGGAAAAAGTCTGGAACTGCCTAAGAGGCAAGAGACCATTGTTTCAGGGAGCGCAAGGAGAGGGTATTCAGAGCACCACCTAAATGAGCTCCAGAGACAGGCGCAAGCCCTGGCTATCAGCTCGGACACCAGAGACGGGCATGAAATGCTAAGGCTGCTGCTGCCGCCACCAGGAAGCCTGTGTGCAAGCACAGGTCACTATCCATACGTCCCTTCCTGGAAGCCTGTGCAGCCCGCCACTGCCAGGGTCCCGGGATCCAGGGACAACTTCCCTGGGAGAATGCACAGCGTGCCTCAGGCTGGTGCAACGTCACACCACCCTCTGCCACCGCAGGCTCACCCCTCATTCCATACCCCTCCCTCTCTCCGACCTGAGTGAGCCAGAGCCCCCTAATCAGCTGCTACTTTAACCCCATCCTCTCTGAGCGAAGAACAGACGCGCTCAGGCGACCTACATGCAGAGGCGGGGCTAAATCCAAAACTGAACCCCAGGGCCTGTGCGAACAAATAAGAGAAAGGGAAATTTCTCTCAGCAGCCTCAGGAGCAGTGGATTAAATCTCCATGCAGTGGATTAAATCAAATTGATGTACCTGGCATCTCTGGAATACCTGAATAGATGAGGAATCATTCCAAAATTGACGCGGTGGACTTTGGGAGCAGCTGTAGTCTTGGGGTTTGCTTTTTGCGTCTAATGTGTTTCTGGTTTTATGTTTATCTTAGTTTAGTACTTAGAGTTTCTTATCTTCAGTAGGTTTGTTTACTCCTATGGTTGCTCTCTTCCTTTTTTTAAAAAAATATATATGTTTTTCCTTCTTTTTGTGAGTGTGTATATATATGTATGCTTCTTTGTGTGATTTTATCTGTGTAGCTTTGCTTTTACCATTTGTCCTAAGGTCTATCTGTCCATTTTTTTGGTTCGTTTTTTTGCTATAGTTTTCAGTGCTTGTTATCATTGGTGGATTTATTTTTTGGTTTGGTTCCTCTCTTCTTTCTTTCATTCATTTTTTTTCATTTTTTAATAACTTTAATTATTTTATTTTTAATAATGTTTTAATATTAATAACTTTATTTTATTTTCATTTCTTTTTTCTTTCCATTTTTCTCCCTTCTGAGCCGTATGACTGACAGGGTCTTGGCGCTCTGGGCGGTTGTCAGGCCTGTGCCTCTGAGGTAGGAGATCCGAGTTCAGGACATTGGTCCACCAGAGACCTCCGGGCTCCACATAATATCAAACAGCGAAAGTTCTCCCAGAGATCTCCATCTCAATGCAAAGACCCAGCTCCACTTAATGACTAGCAAGCTACAGTGCTGGACACTCTATGCCAAATAACTAACAAGACAGGAACACAACCCCACCCATTAGCAGAGAGACTGCCTAAACTCATAGTAAGGTCACAGGCACCCCAAAACACACACCTGGACGCAGCCCTGCCCACAAGAAAGACAAGATCCAACCTCATCCACCAGAACACAGGCACCAGTCCCCTCCACCAGGAGGTCTCCACAACACACTGAACCAACCTTAGCTATGGGGGGCAGACACCAAAAACAATGGGAACTACAAACCAGGAGCCTGAGAAAAGGAGACCCCAGACACAGTAAGTTAAGCAAAATGAGAAGACAGAGAAACACACAACAGATGAAGGAGCAAGGTAAAAACCCACCAGACCAAACAAATGAAGAGGAAATAGGCAGTCTACCTGAAATAGAATTCAGAGTAATAATAGAAAAGATGATCCAAACTCTTGGAAACAGAATGGAGAAAATACAAGAAACATTTACCAAGGACCTAGAAGAACTAAAGAGCAAACAAACCATGATGACTAACACAATAAATGAAATTTAAAATTCTCTAGAAGGAATAAGTAGCAGAATAACTGAGACAGAAGAACAGATAAGTGACCTTGAAGATAAAATAATGGAAATAACTACCACAGAACAGAATAAAAAAAAAGAATGAAAAGAAGTGAGGATAGTCTCAGAGACCTCTGGCACAACATTAAATGTACCAACATTGGAATTATAGGGGTCCCAGAAGAATAAGAGAAAAAGAAAGTGTCTGAGAAAATATTTGAAGAGATTATAGTTGAAAACTTCCCTTATATGGGAAAGGAAATAATCAAGTCCAGGAAGCAACAGAGAGTCCCATACAGGATAAATGCAAGGAGAAAAGCACCAAGACACATATTAATCAAACTATGGAAAATTAAATACAAAGGAAAAATATTAAAAGCAGCAAGGGAAAAACAACAAATAACATACAAGGGAATCCCCATAAGGGTAACAGTTGATCTTTCTGCAGAAACTCTGCAAGCCAGAAGGGAGTGGCAGGACATATTTAAAGTGATGAAAGGGAGAAACCTACAAGGAAGTTTACTCTACCCAGCAAAGATCTCATTCAGATTCAATGGAGAAATTAAAACCTTTACAGACAAGGAAAAGCTAAGAGAATTCAGCACCACCAAACCAGCTTTAATACAAATGGTAAAGGAACTTCTCTAGGCAGGAAACACAAAAGAAGGAAAAAACTTGCAATAACAAACCCAAAACAGTTAAGAAAATGGTAATAGGAACATACATATCAATAACTACCTTAAATGTAAACGGATTAAATGCTCCAACCAAAAGACCTAGACTGGCTGAATGGATACAAAAACAAGACCCATACATACGCTGTCTACAAGAGACCCATTTCAGACCGAGGGACGTATACAGACTGAAAGTGAGGGGATGGAAAAAGATATTCCATGAAAATGGAAATCAAAAGAAAGCTGGGGTAGCAATTCTCATATCAGACAAAATAGAGTTTAAAATAAAGATGATTACATGAGACAAAGAAGGACACTACATAATGATCAAGGGATCAATCCAAGAAGAAGATATAACAATTGTAAATATTTATGCACCCAACATAGGAGCACCTCAATACATAAGGCAGATGTTAACAGCCATAAAAAGGGAAATCGACAGTAACACAATCATAGTAGGGGACTTTAACACCCCACTTTCACCAATGGACAGATCATTCAAAATGAAAATAAATAAGGAAACACAAGCATTAAATGATACATTAAACAAGATGGACTTAATTGATATTTATGGGACATTCCATCCAAAAACAGCAGAATACACTTTCCTCTCAAGTGCTCATGGAACATTCTCCAAGATAGGTAATACCTTGGGACAAAAATCAAGCCTAGGTAAATTTAAGAAAATTGAAATCATATCAAGTATCTTTTCTGACCACAGCACTTTGAGTATAGATATCAATTACAGGAAAAAACCTATAAAAAGTACAAACCATGGAGACTAAACAATATACTACTAAATAACCAAGAGATCACTGAAGAAATCAAACAGGAAATCAAAAAAAACCTAGAAACAAATGACAATGAAAACACCACAACCCAAAACCTATAGGATGCAGCAAAGCAATTCTAAGAGGGAAGTTTGTGGCAATACAATCCTACCTCAGGAACCAAGAAACATCTTAAATAAACAATTAACCTTACACCTAAAACAATTAGAGAAAGAAGAACCAAAAAACCCCAAAGTTAGCAGAAGGAAAGAGGTCATAAAGATCAGATCAGAAATAAATGAAACAGAAATGAAGGAAACAATAGCAAAGATCAAGAAAACTAAAAGCTGGTTCCTTGAGAAGATAAAATGATAAACCATTAGCCAGATTCATCAAGAAAAAAAGGGAGAAGACTCAAATCAACACAATTAGAAATGAAAAAGAAGTAACAACTGACACTGCAGAAATACAAAGGATCATGAGATTACTATAACAACTATATGCCAATTAAATGGACAACATGAATGGACAAATTCTTAGAAATGCACAACCTTCCGAGACTGAACCAAGAAGAAATAGAAACTATAAACAGACCAATCACAAGCACTGAAATTGAAACTGTGATTAAAAATCTTCCAACAAACAGAAACCCAGGACCAGATGGCTTCACAGGCGGATTCTATCAAACATTTAGAGAAGACCTAACACCTATCCTTCTCAAACTCTTCAAAAATATAACAGAGGGAGGAATAGTCCCAAACTCATTCTACGAGGCTACCATCACCCTGATACCAAAACCAGGCAAAGATTTCACACAAAAAAGAAAACTACAGGCCAATATCACTGATGAACATAGATGCAAAAATCCTCAACAAAATACTAACAAACAATCCAACAGCACATTAAAATGGTCATGCACCATGATCAAGTGGGCTTTATCCCAGGAATGCAAGGATTCTTCAATATACACAAATCAATCAATGTGATACACTATATTAAAAAATTGAAGGAGAAAAAACATATAATCATCTCAATAGATGCAGAAAAAGCTTTCAACAGAATTTAACACCGATTTATGATAAAAACCCTCCAGAAATTAGGCATAGAGGGAACTTACCTCAACATAATAAAGGCCACATGTGGCAAACCCACAGCCAACATTGTTCTCAATGGTGAAAAACTGAAACTGTTTCCTCTAAGATCAGAAACAAGAGAAGGTTGTCCACTCTCACCACTATTATTCAACATTGTTTTGGAAGTTTTAGCCACAACAATCAGAGAAGAAAAAGAAATAAAAGGAATCCATATCGGAAAAGTAGAAGTAAAGCTGTCACTGTTTGCAGATGACATGATACTATACATAGAGAATCCTAAAGATGCTACCAGAAAACTACTAGAGCTAATCAATGAATTTGGTAAAGTAGCAGGATACAAAATTAATGCACAGAAATCTCTTGCATTCCTGTACACTAGTGATGAAAAATCTGAAAGAGAAATTAAGGGAACACTCCCATTTATCATTGTAACAAAAAGAATAAAATACCTAGGAATAAACCTACCTCAGGAGACAAAAGACCTGTATGCAGAAAGCTGTAAGACACTGATTAAAGAAATTAAAGATGATACAAACAGATGGAGAGATATACCATTTTCTTGGATTGGAAGAATCAACACTGTGAAAATGACTATACTATCCAAAGCAATCTACAGATTCAGTGCAATTCCTATCAATCTACCAATGACATTTTTCACAGACTAGAACAAAATATTTCACAATTTGTGTGGAAACACAAAAGACCGCAAATAGCCAATGCAATCTTAAGAAAGAAAAATGAAGCTAGAAGAATCAGGCTCCCTGACTTCAGACTCTACTACAAAGCTACAGTAATCAAGACAGTATGGTACTGGCACAAAACAGAAATATAGATCAATGGATCAGGATAGAAAGACCAGAGATAAACCCATGCACATATGGTCACCTTATTTTTGATAAAGGAGGCAAGAATATACAGTGGAGAAAAGACAGCCTCTTCAATAAGTGGTGCTGGGAAAACTGGGCAGCTACATATAAAAGAATGAAATTAGAACACTCCCTAACACCATACACAAAAATAAATTCAAAATGGATTAAAGACCTAAATGTAAGGCCAGACACTATCAAACTCTTACAGGAAAACATAGGCAGAACAGTCTATGACATAAATCACAGCAAGATCCTTTTTGACCCACCTTCTAGAGAAATGGAAATAAAAACGAAAATAAATGGGACCTAATGAAACTTAAAAGCTTTTGCACAGCAAAGGAAACCATAAATGAGATGAAAAGACAGCCCTCAGAATGGGAGAAAATATTTGTAAATGAAACAACTGACAAAGCAGTAATCTCCAAGATTTACAAGCAGCTCATGCAGCACAGTATCAAGAAAACAAAAAATCCAATCCAAAAATGGGCAGAAGGCTAAATAGGCATTTATCCAGAGAAGTTATACAGATTGCCAACAAACATGAAAGTATGCTCAACATCTCTAATCATTAGAGAAATGCAAATCAAAACTACAGTGAGGTATCACCTCATACAGGTCAGAATGGCCACCATCAAAAATGTACAATCAGTAAATTCTTGAGAGGATGTGGAGAAAAGGGAACCCTCTTGCACTGTTGGTGGGAATGTAAGTTGATACAGCCACTGTGGAGAGCATTGTGGAGGTTCCTTTAAAAACTAAAAGTAGAACTACCATACGACCCAGCAATCCCACTACTGGGCATATACCCTGAGAAAATCATAAATCAAAAAGAGTCATGTACCACAATGTTCATTGCAGCTCTGTTTACAATAGCCAGGACACGGAAGCAAGCTAAGTCTCCTTCAACAGATGAATGGATAAAGAAGATGTGGCACATATATGCAATGGAATATTACTAAGCCATAAAAAGAAACGAAATTGAGCTATTTGTAGTGAGCTGGATGGACTTAGAGTATGTTATACAGAGTGAAGTCAGTCAGAAAGAGAAAAACATATACCATATGCTAACAGATATATATCAGAAAGAGAAAAACATATACCATATGCTAACAGATATATATGGGATCTGGAAAAAAAAAAAAAAAATATATATATATATACCTGATTCTGAAGAACCTGGGACGGGACAGGAATAAATACGCAGACGTAGAGAATGGACTTGAGGACACGGGTTTGGGGAAGGGTAAGTTGGGATGAAGTGAGAGAGTGGCATGGACATATATACACTACCAAATATAAAATAGATAACTCGTGGGAAGCAGCCGCATAGCACAGGGAGATCAGCTCGGTTTTCTGTGACCACTTAGAGCCGTGGGTTAGGGAAAATGGAAGGGAGACGCAAGAGGGAGGAGATATGGGGATATATGTATGTGTATAGCTGACTCACTTTGTTATAAAGCAGAAACTTACACACCATTGTAAATCAATTATGCTCCAATATAGATGTTTAAAAAAAAAAAGCTTTTAAGTTTCATTAGGTGTCATTTGTTTGTTTTTGTTTTTATTTTCATTACTGTAGGAGGTGGGTCAAAAAAATCTTGCTGTGATTTATGTCAAAGAGTGTTCTTCCTATCTTTTCCTCCAAGAGTTTTATAGTGTCCAGTCTTACATCTAGGTCTTTTATCCATTTTGAGTTTATTTTTGTTTATTGTGTTAGAGAGAGGAAACTAATCTTAGAATCCTAAGGGAAATTTTGGAGGGAAGCTTTTTTATTGGTTTGTTTTCCATATTTTAACCATTCTGTTTTTCTAGGTAGCAAATACTTGACTGATTGGAGAAAGCCTGAAATTGCATTTCTTATATTAGGTAGATTCCTAAGTTTTCCTATTGGAGTCATCTTGAGATAATATGTTTGATTTCCTATTATTTATTTCAATGTCCTTTCAGAGTTCTAGTCAATCTTAGGAAAAGCTTTATGTCGGTAGCATCATCACAATTTATTCACGTAACCTATTATATAAGATCACTGGAGAGTACAGATATGCACAAGATATGGCTCTTAAGCTTAGTGAAGGCCTTAGGGAAAATAGGATAAAAAGGTCAAAAGACATATCTCTTAAATCCATTTAGGTCTTTAAATCATTTGATTATTCTCTTTTGCGGTTTATGTTTTAAAAAATGTCATTTCGATTTTGACCTATCATAATTCATGCTAAGAAGATTACCATGAACCCTGAACTCTACTGATATCTTCTAAGGTAATTAACTTGTGGAGAAATTCCATACTTAGACAGTGTAACTCTGACAGAAATAATGTTGAAAAGTAACAAAAGTAATCATTTATTCAGCCCTTGCTATGTCTGAAGTATTCTGCCAAGTGCTTAACTTCCATCTGTGATATTCCATCTTTAGGAGCAAGTCCTTGGTATTCTGTGAAACAATTCAAGTTACTAATTCCTCATCGTAACAGTGTTCCCACACTATTGTGATAATTGAAGAATGTGGACCCGGGTTACCTTCTTTCAGAACAATACACTGGAGATGCCCAAGCACAAATTATTTATACTTGAATAATTAGGCATGTGATATAGTTGTATCTACTCATTTCTATTTCTTTCAGCAGTGAGAGGATTAATATACTGTTACCTAGTTGAGGTTGAGAAAATCATATTGATAAAAGACATTTAGTAGCACAAGAAAAGGATTATCATAAGTAATATTTATCTGCTGTCCACAACCATTTGACACAATCAGTGCAAGGTCTTACATTATGTTAATGAAGATCAACAATGGTTAGAACTCTAATCACTCACATTCTTTAAAATAAAGATATAAGTAGTACATACAGTATTGGAAAACTATATAGTGTTTGGTGTCTAAATGTATAGAAGTAAACTGAAATTGGTCCAGGGGTTAAGAATCAGACAACTTGAATAAAAGAACAGCCTCACTTTCTTAAAAGGGAGAAGGTACAATTAGCCTGAAATAGCACCTGGGTTGACATTTTTTATGGGTGTAAGAGAATAACGAATGATGATTTGAAATGCAACAAATCTTAGTTTTGGGATATTCTCTACATAAGAGATGTCCTAAGGATTATGTAAGCATGTATACATATATATATTTTTCAATTAATTAATTTATTTAATTTTGTCTCCGTTGGGTCTTTGTTGCTGCATGCAGGCTTTCTCTAGTTGCAGCGATCGGGGGCTACTCTTCAACACAGCGTGCAGGCTTCTCATTGCCATGGCTACTCTTTGTTGCTGAGTATGTGCTCTAGGTGCTAGGTACGTGGACTTCAGTAGTTGTGGCACGCGGGCTCAGTAGTTGTGGTGCACGGGCTTAGTTGCTCTGTGGCATGTGGGATCCTCCCGGACCAGGTGTCGAACCCATGTCCCATGCCTGCATTGGCAGGTGGATTCTTAACCACTGTGCCACCAGGGAAGTCCAACACATATATATATTTTTAAAAATAGATGTTTTGAATGCATATAATGTTCATATACATGGAAATGGAAAATATAAATGTATGAAGAGTTATGGATGAATACTCCTTGGATAAAGCCACCTGCTTCCTTTTTATCTCTACAGCCCCCAAAATATCTCAGAAACCCTTATACTTCTCATTTTAATCACTTGCTATGCTCTTTAGTCTAATAGATGATACCTATTGTTTGCATTTACTTTTTTAAGAGCTTAGTGAAAGCTTCAGCTATGTTAACAAGTATTTAGAAAATGTGTTGCTGTTTTCTCCAATGAAGAAATGTTATTTTTAAAAAGTTTTAAGGAAATATATTTTAAAGAATATATTTTAAAGTGGCTTGGAGTAGATTGACAAAGCCAAAAAGGACCAGAGAAAGAGATTTTAAGCCCAGATAATACATGAATACAGATAAGGTGATACTAATGGACAAGGAATGGGAGGATCTGCTTAATAAATGAGAAGTTAAAACAATTCAGGAGACAACTTGGAAAAAATGACGTGAAAGAAGAACTTAAGAAAATTTTCCTAAAATATTAAAACATGCTTAAGATACTTGGATATTTAAAATTGTTCACATTAAGTTATTTCGTTAGTGGAAATGATACTGTGTTATTTATAAAAACGAGTAACTGCAGAGTTTTAAAAAATCTAGGAAACAAAATTCTAACTGATTTAAAAATTTTCCATTTGAAGAATTTTAGTGGATTTTGAACCTATTTGTTAACATTTTCAAAGTAACATCTTCCAATTATTTTGTAGAAACAACTAATGAATATTATAAAAGATGGAAATTTATTAACCCCATTTCAAAAAGGCACTTGCGTGTTTGGTGGATGAGATTGAAAAATAAATGTTGTGTAATGATGTAGTACATATAGCTAAAGTACTTCTTCCATTTCAGTCTAGTTATCTTTTAAAATTATTTTTTACTTTTTAATTACCATATCACAAAATATCAAACCAAGATTTTCTAAAATAACGCGTATTAATCACATTGCTCTCACAAAAACATTGTTGAGAACTTTTTGCACATTATTTAGTAAAATAAAATGAAAAGCTATTTAAAATATTACGTCATCTTTATCTCATCTTTTTAAAATTTCTATTTAAGTGTGATATACTACATGCTTTTCCAGTGGTTTATGAAAATAACATTCAGAAATTGTTTACTGATAGAGATTCATGATCAACCTTTTGGAGGTTACTCTCAGAGATGAGACATGTAAACATGTAAATTTCTTTAACCTGTAAAAAGTGCTTTCCAGAGGAACACACTTCAGGAACAAATTGCCTGGAGGCGTTAGAGGAGACTTTACTGAGATGACCCTAAGACCCTGTTTCATTATGTACACATAGGAATTTTTCAGGTGGTTATTTCACAGCTCTTTAGTAGACCAAAGAAAAATGTAACATTTCTCAAATGATTTTATTTTGGTGAGGTCTGCTTAATTCAATGATTCATGTTTCTGTCAATAAATGTAGAGAAAAAAGAAAATGTATTATTTTAGATTTAGATCTAGATGAGTATGCGACTTCGGGCGGACGTAGAGAAAGATGGCTTGTCTAAACTTACTTCCTTATATCTCTTACTGTCCCATTTTTCTCTTTATTGGGTTTTTCACTCTTGGGCAAGAGAAAAGTATTGCTGAAAACCTCTGTAGTGATAGTTTTCATCCTAGTTATGGTAGAGAAACTGTTATATATTCATAAATATGTAATATCTGTAAAAAACTTTTCTTAACATGGGCATCCCTCTTTCATAGCACTAACCATGATATATTGATGTACCATACTATATTAATTTGTTCATACCTCTGAGCTCTTTGATATCAAGGACATTTGTCATGGTTTGTTTTTTTTTTCCCCCATTCCTACATTTTCCTGCACATACTAGGCATTGGTATGTTTCTTAAACTGAATAATTAAATGATACAATCACTTCCGTGAGACTTTTTGCCAGTTTTTTTAAATGTAACTCACATCAAGTTCACTTTCAAAGCTATTTGGAAATTTATTATAAAGTTTGTATAAACTTATGACTAATAAGATATAAATTGGAAATAGAGAAAGAGAAGGATGCAAAAATGCTAATTATGAAAATAGTTATCTGTACTGTATTTGTTGCATTAAAAACCACCACAAGGGCTTCCCTGGTGGCGCAGTGGTTGAGAGTCCGCCTGCCGATGCGGGGACACACGTTCGTGCCCCGGTCTGGGAAGATCCCACATGCCGCGGAGCGGCTGGGCCCGTGAGCCATGGCCGCTGAGCCTGTGCGTCCGGAGCCTGTGCTCCGCAACGGGAGAGGCCATAGCAGTGAGAGGCCTGCGTACCGCAAAAGAACAAAACAAAACAAAACAAAACCCACCACAAAACTTAGTGACTTAAAACAACAATGACTTAGTATTTCTCACAAATCTGTAGATTTGCTGGTTTCAGGTAGGTGTATCATCTGGTCTTACCTGGAATCACTCATGTGGCTGAAATAATTCGTTAGCTCAGCTATGGCTAGAGAGTCTAACATGGCCTCAGTCAGATGTCTAGGGCCTTGCTGCTATCTGTTTTGCTAGGCCTTTCTCTCCACATCATCTCTCACCATTCCATGATTTAGCCTGGGCTTCCTATCATGTTAATAGAAGTATACCAAAAGAGTGAAGGCAGAAACCGTGAGGCCTTTTGAGACATAGGCTTCAGAACTCACACACCATGACTTCTGCCCCATTCTGTTGGCCAAAGTCGTAAGTCCAGTCCAGATGCAAAGGTTGTAGAAATACATTCCACCTCTTGATAGGAGGACTTATAAAGAATATGTGGCCATATTTAATCTTCCACAATAATACATGAGTTGTTGTTAAGTATAAAATTTGTTTCTCAGCTGGCTCATAATGGGGGGAAATGAGACATTAAAGTACTAGCTACCAGAATGAAGAACTAATACCAGAAGAATCCATTTTTTTCTTCCAGTTTTATTGAGGTACAATTGACATGCCGCACTATATAAGTTTAAGGTGTACAGTATAATGACTTGACTTACATACATCATGAAATGATTACCACAATAAGTTTAGTGAATAGAAAGAAATAGAAACAAATTTTTCCTTGTGATAAAAACTCTTATGACCTACTCTCTTAACATCTTTCATATATAATGTATGGCAGTGTTAGTTATAGTTATCACGTTGTACATTATATCCCTAGTACTTATTTATCTTATAACTAGAAGTTTGTACGTTTTGACCACCTTTATCCAATTCCCCCTCCCACCACCCCTTGCCTCTGATAACCACAAATCTGATCTCCTTTTCTTTAAGTTTGTTTATTTTTGAAGTATAATTGACTTACAACACTATGTTAGTTCCTGAAACAGGACAGAAAATTAAATTTTTTAAATCCCTTTCGTTTTTAATAATACATGGGAATTACAAACAATTCCAAAAATACAAAAAAACTAAAATAAAAAGAGTAAAAAATAAAATGCACTTCAAATCTGATTACCCAGAAATATTATTAAGATTAATTGTAAAACATTCTAACATCTTTCTGTGTCTATATTACAGGTAGAAGTATGGATGAATGAATGTTTAATTGAGTAAAAGATACAGCTATATGAAATTAGGATAATTCTCTAAAGTTAATACAGAATAGCATTTTATTTCATTTAAACAGAGGGAAAAGAAAATGAATGAAAAGAGCATATTACAAGAGATATTATTTGCTAAACAGAGATCTCTCTAAAGTTAAAAAAAAATCAGGAAAATCATTAATAGGTTACAGTCATAGTTTTAACTTTTTAAACCGTAGGGTTTGTTGAAAGATAAGGAAGCTAGCACTGTTACATTTCCTTCTAACTACCCTCTCCTTGCCTTCAAATTTCTGTTTATTGTATGGTTATCAAGAAAAAAAAAAAGAAAACCTGCTTGAACAATATCCAGTCTTCAATCTGAACTTATTTTATAAACCATTGCAGAGACGTAGGAAGAAAGATGAAGTCAGCCCAGAGTATATCAGATCTTGACAGACTTGCACAAAGGAAAATAGAGGAAGCGAGGGAATAGAGACAACATATCGTCTTTTATGGAATGCTCTGTTTTTCTCTGTGAGATTTTATTAAATGTCCAGTACTAGAGTTTTTCTACCTATATAAGGGTTTAACTCACCGTTTATGTGGGGATATCATTGGGTTTCAGATTAGTTCCCCAATTCAGTGTGCATTTGTTCCTGGAACCTTCAACTTGATCACAGAGATTCAACCCCTTGTTTCATTTGTTTCTCACAGCAGCTGCTTTCAAGATGAAAAGATAGTTTCTTTCAGTTTACATCTCTCTAGATTTGAAGGTATTAGTGAGAATTTTTATGATTCGGATAATTCACCATTATGACTTCTTTGGGAGCCAGAACAGCATTATGAGCCTCAACCCTGCTGCAGTATGCTTCTCAAAGACCATTTATTTCTGTCGTTGACCACCCAACTTTTGAGATTTATGACATAAAGCTGTATATTTTTCCCCGTTTGATCATTGCTGGTGGAAGTTTTTTCCTCTAGTTTTTACTCTTTTTTGTTGTTGTTGATTTCTGTTAGATATGGAGAGGCAGAAATTCTTTGTTACAGCTTGATCCTACTGTGCTAACCTGTAAGCTCAAGGCAGTAAATTTTTAAAGAAATACCTTTTATGTAAGGGAAAATCACCATTAAAATAGACAATGTCTTCAGCCTCAGTTTTGCAACAGATGCAGAGGAATTTTTCATAATGATGGTTTATGTAGAAATCCTCAATGACATACTACCTGGTAGCAGCCAGGTATATCTCAAAATGAAAGGTATCTTATAGGTACAGAAACATATATGATAAGATAAATTGCTTTCAGGTGATCTAACGTGATAGAAAAGTAAGACTCACAATATCCTGAGTGGTACATGGTTAGAAAGCATGGCTTAGTCCAGTTTAACGTGCATATATAGCACCTTGAGAAGTCTTTCTAAAATTGCAGATCCTGAATCAGTAAGTCTTGGATGGGACCTGAGATTCTATATTTCTAACAAGCTCCCTGGTAAAACAAATGTTGCTGGTCTTCAGATCATACTTTTAGTAGCAAGGTTCTTGACTAGACTCACAGCACCTATACTTGACTCAGTCCTTGAGGCCAGGGCCTTATTTGTCTTTGGATCCCTGTTATCTAATGAAGTGCCTGAATAAAAGGCACTTTATTGTTAAATAAACGAACTGATGTGTTAAATAAGTATGACCACTAGGTGTCTGGAATACTCGTATTTTATATTAACGGTTGAGAAAGAATCCTTATGTTTTGGAGACCAGCTGAGTGAATAAGATTCCTGTTTTCTCTTAAAAGTGCAAAATCCTAACTAAGATTTTTGCTCAGTTAAAAAACTGTGGTACATCACACAGCTACTTTGGACCACAAAATATTACTTTTCAAATACTAGAACATATCCTTAACTGAGCTCAAGATACCAAATTTTATTTAAATGAAAGAAAATCTATAGAGTATGTGTTATCAGTTATCCATCCTGGGAATAGAAAAATTTAAGTAATATTCCTGTGGTGCAACTAACCTTAAGCTGTGACCTCTTTGTGGGCCCACCCAGTTGGGTTAGCTGTGAAGTTCACCTTCAGATAACTGAACTTATTGTCTCTTTAAGCTAGTAGTTCTCAACTGGTTGGCAGCATTTTAAAATTACCTGGGAAGCTTTTTAGAATCACAATTTCCAAGCTGTACCCCAGAAATGAGACCCAAGCATCAGTATTTTTACAAGCTCCACAGATAATTCCAGTGTATAACCAAAGTTGAGAACCATTACTGGACTATGACCTCTTTAAAACCAGGGTCAGTCTTTCACTTATTTTTTAACTCTTAACACCTAAGACATGGTATAGGTCCTCAGTAAATGTTTATTTAGTCAATGGATGAAATATAAGAATTATTGCCTGTTGCCAAACAATAGCATTCTTCACTCTAAAGGGACTATTTTGACTATTTTTGTTGGCATCTTGAAATTTGAAAAGTTTGAATTGCCCTCTTGGTATTGACAATACTGAAAATTAGTATTTGATATAGTTTTTTTTTTTTAGTGCTTGAGCTGTTTTGTTGATACAAGTTGGATTTCACATCACTTTTTATCAAGATCTGATACAAATGGAAGTGTGGTCAAAGACTAGAATGCTGTGGCACAAACACTTCAGTAATATGGAATATTACAAAGAAATCTAAAGTTTCTAAGATCTATTAGTGGGAAGACAAGATCAGTTCATCTCATTGCTGAGTTATGGAGTCAACTATGTATTTTTTTATAGACCAGAAATAATAACTACTTAGAATGATGAGTATTTTTGCTTTTCTAATTTCTAAATAAATAGAAGAGCAAAACAATGGAAATTTTAAGTTTGATTTGTGAAACCACCACATAATCACCTTTATTATAATAACCATTGATTTTGTTTGTTTTTGTTTTTTTAACATCTTTATTGGAGTATAATTGCTTTACATTGTTGTGTTTGTTGCTGCTGTATAACAAAGTGAATCAGCTATACGTATACATATATCCCCATATCCCCTCCCTCTTGCGTCTCCCTCCCACTCTCCCTATCCTACCCCTCTAGGTGGTTGCAAAGCACGGAGCTGATCTCCCTGTGCTATGCGGCTGCTTCTCACTAGCTATCTGTTTTACATTTGGTAGTGTATATATGTCCATGCCACTCTCTCACTTTGTCTGAGCTTACCCTTTCCCCTCCCCGTGTCCTCAAGTCCATTCTCTGTGTCTGTGTCTTTGTCTTTATTCCTGTCCTGCCCCTAGGTTCTTTAGAATCATTTCTTTTTTTAGATTCCATATATATGTGTTGGCATATGGTGTATGTTTTTCTCTTTCTGACTTACTTCACTGTGTATGACAGACTGTAGGTCCATCCACCTCACTACAAGTAATTCAATTTTGTTCCTTTTTATGGCTGAATAATATTCCATTGTATATATGTGCCACATCTTCTTTATCCATTCATCTGTCGATGGACACTAGGTTGCTTCTGTGTCCTGGCTGTTGTAAATAGTGTTGCAGTGAACATTGTGGTACATGACTCTTTTTGAATTATGGTTTTCTCAGGGTATATGCCCAGGAGTGGGATTGCTGGGTCATATGGTAGTTCTGTTTTTAGTTTTTTAAGGAACCTCCATACTCTTCTCCATAGTGGCTGTATCAATTTACATTCGCATCAACAGTGCAAGAGGGTTCCCTTTTCTCCACACCCTCTCCAGCATTTATTGTTTGTAGATTAACCATTGATTTTTTGTGTGTGTGAGCTTTCCTCAGAACAAAATTGTAACTATATCAGTGGTGGGAGTTCTTCAGTTAGTCTCTAGTAGTCTATATTTTATGTCTTTTTAAAACTAGTTTGTTGCCATTAATTAATCACAGCAGGGGAAAAAATCTCCTTCATTTGGAGTTTTGCGCTCTCCATTCCTGTGATACCAGGATGAAATAAAAATGAGTAAGGAAAGGGAAAAAAATCATTTAAAAATCCTGAATTGTCCTTCTGAATAATTATCATGCATTTTGTCTCACTGATGAATTAGAGAACTGAAGACATTGTATTTTACATATAGATATCAGCCTGCTACTGGTATTTCACATCTAATTATCAGTACATAAATGATATAATTGTATTATTAAGTTTTGGACCTGAATTGTATAAAGGTAATGAAACAATAAAATACCAAAGCAAATATTTAATTATAATTTAAATGAGCACTTAATAGTCCTTTTTAATAAATAGCCAAAATGTAGGATGGATGAATAGAACTAGCAATAGAGTAAGCAGAGATCCTTGTCCCACTTCTTTACAAACTAGCTGGGTAACTTTGAGTAAATTATTTAACCACATTGTACTTCAGTTGTCTTATCTGTAAAATGAATAGACAAATCTACTAAGGTCTCTACCAACTCCAAAATTTTATGGTATGTAATTCTAATCTCAACTAAGTGTCATAATATTGGTGTGGAAAAAGAGAAACTTTAACCAATCATTTATTCCTACACCTTTCCTTTAAGGCAACTATTTAAAATAAAATCCTGAAAAACGTAAAACTTTCCTAAACCACTTGAAACTTAGGGAAAAAAAATATTGACTCAATCATAGGCAAAATATAGAGGAACATCTGTTGAGGGTCCAACAACTCTAAGTTTAAATTCTAGCTTTTTCCCCTTCTAGTTTGTGAGCCCATGAGCAAGTATATTTCTTGATCTCTCTGAGTCTATTAATGAATAAAACCAATGAGTCTGTTTCCTTAAATATAAAACTGAAGTGTGACTATTTACCTGACAGGATTGCTATACTTATTAAATAATGAGATCATATAATTAGAAATAGTGCTCAATTTTTTCAACCTTAATATATTTTGAGTGGCTGACAAGATGTCAGACATGCCATTTAAATACATAATGAACATTAATTATAAACTATTTATGCTATTTCCTGTGTTACATTTACTTTCAAGAATATGATGGTTGCATCTTCATTTTCTATAATGAATAAAATACAGTGTCTTTTGATTAACTGCAGTGTCTTTTGATTAACAGTAGAAACTGTTCCATGAATTGTGCTTCACATTTTTCTTAATGAGTGTTGAAAAGAATCTGTTTCTTCACTGTATACGAAGTATTTCAGTATGTGAATGTTTTGAGTAGGCAGGCAAGTCCTTCTGCATGTGAAAATATTATTGTTTTCTTTCAGGAAACCCTGATAGATTGGTGTGATGAAAAGGAACTTAATTTGATACTAACAACTGGAGGAACAGGGTTTGCGCCACGAGATGTCACTCCAGAGGTGAGATAGTATATGCTTTTCTGATATTCAATGAGTAGACTATTCATGTTATTTTTAATCCTTTTTATTCTTTTTATATGATTTATGTAATTTTGCTAGACAGAACAAGAGACCTGTGGTTCTAAGAATGTGAACATTTTGCTGTGGGAGAATCATTATATTAAAAAAAACTTTCTTGACTTCTTTTCTTTGGACTTAAAGTAGAAATTATCTAAAATGAGGAAGATTGAACTGGTCCAGAAGGTAATCCTGCATTTGCTCAGTGGTCTGTGGTATCGGCTGAATTTCAGGCATATTGCCAAAGTAGGTAACAGCAGAACTCTGACTCAGCATGGCATCTGGTCTGATGTGCTTTGTTAATATAATTCAAAATGTTTCTGATTTGTCTTGAGATACCCTTGTCATTGGTCTCAAGTAGGATGACTGCAATAGCATATTTATACCAATTTTATAGTATTTGATGAGAAAGTTATATATTCCATAATTTTAAATGTGAATTTAAATGCAGAATTTAATAAGCCAAAAGGCAGAATTAATCTCTAGGCTTCATGCCACAAGAATCACCTTCAACCTTGCACAGGAAAAAAAATTAGGGAAAGAATGAAGAATAGACAGTGCTCAGTGATACAGGAGGAAAGTCCTTCTTTCTTTTTAAAGAAGCCATAAGCTTCATGTGTCACGTCAGAGTCATATGCAAACTTATATTAATACTTGTGGCATTGTTTCCTTTACCTCCCAGAAAAGTGTTTCTTGGCTGAATTTCAACCTACTGTTAACTGGTTTTTTATTTCCAAATCAGTGCACCATTATGTCTCCTATCTTATTCATAGCGAGATACTTCTGCTCAGTACCTATTAAATAATTATTGTCCTTACTCTAATATAGCAGTTTTCAAACTTTAGCTTGTACCACAATTAGAGGTAAAGCAGATTGCTGTGTCTCACCCACAGTGTTTCTGATTCAGTCAATCTGCAGTGGGTCCCAAGAATTTGTGTTTCTAGTAAGGCCCCAGGTAATACACATGTTGCTGGCCCATAGACCATGCTTCCAAACTTTGGGAACCATTGGCTCTAGTATGTGAAAATGCACATTGTTTTAACAAGTTTTAAAATGTTTTCTATTCTTCTATGTAAAAATCATGGCACAGAAATTTTTGGAATATTATTATAATTAAGCTTATAAATAAAGTCATTTTGTTAAGCAATTAGAATAGAATTCTGGGAGATTGTTAGCTTCAACTACTTAAAAAAGAAGTAATTCTTATATAGCTTCTGGGTCCTAAGGGGAAATGGTCCTTTGGCCAATTTTTATATTTCTTTTAAACTGTGAGACTAACTTAAAAAGTACAATTGGAGGGGAGCCATCTCCTGTAAAGGTGTGTTTATGTTTTGTTTCGTTTGTAAGAAAATCTTCCACATATGTGAAGACATTGATTTTTGGAGTTTGAGTGTTGGGTTAAGTGTTTGAAGTAAATGACCCTGGTTTTATATATCCTTGTTGTTTGTGTACTGGTTTGATATTTTCATAATATTACTTTTATATCAGAAAAGTAAAAAAAGTTACCATAGAATTCATTCATAACCAGTTAACAAAATTATTTTTAATTGTGGGAAAATAATTTGCATCACAAAATTAAATATTTTGTATTCCGTGGAGTTTCAAGTTAATACCAAAACACTAGGTTGCAAATCTAAACTTTTAAATTCTGGCTCTGCTACTTGCAATACGGTGAGTGTAGACTAATTATTAAATCATTCTGTGCCTTAATTGCCTATAAAATGAGGGAAATGAAAGTGCTTATCTACCAGGGTGGCTGTGAGGTTTCAATGAGAACTATTCCTGGCATTTTAGTAAGCACTATGTAAGGGTTAACTTATAAGGGTTAATTTTTTTTATTAGTTATTACATAACTACCAAAGTGGACAAATTTGTAGTATTTTTTATATATAACTATCAAATGGGCAAAAATAGTCGTATACTAGATTTAAAGTATATCCATGAAATCGTCACAATCTTGTTAAATTTTTTAAAATTTTAACAGAGTAAGCTTCATATTTTATCTTTTCCATCTCCATATAATTCAGAGGTCTTGAAATTCTACCATTCTAGTATCTGTTTATCACCCAACCTTTTCTTTGCTACTGTTAACAAGAGTCTATGTCTTTCTATGACTTTTTGTATTTCATTATATCAGAAAATTGAGAAGTCCTTTCTTTATTCTTCAGTGCAGTTTTTCAGTTACCAGAAAACCTTAGAAGTGCTCTTATATTTGTATATGCCTATAGCAACTACCTGACTAAAATTGTATTGGGGTAAATACATATAATTATGTCTTCTCTAATATCTATTTTTGAAAACAAGTAAGTTACCTGATTGTGAATATCTTGATCTTTAATAGATTTACTTTATTTCAAATTATACACACACACACACACACACACACACACACGCACACACACACAAGGTATGATTATCTACAGCAAAAGTCCATAGGGCTGTTAAGCCTTTGAAAAATAAACATAAAAGCAATATAAGACCACCCAAAAATAATTCTCCTAATTTCTTCTTATCTTTAAATAGTTGCAATTTTTATAATATCTAAAACTTAACACTGGGATGTCAGCTAGGAATCCAGAAATATAATTTTGGACCTGTAATAATATAGTTAATTGTCTTAGATAATTGTGCCTAAAAAGAGAAACCTATTTGTAGAGCATATGTACCTATATACAACTTAAGGTTGCAAATATTTTTAAATAGAGTCAGAAGTTATTGACAGAAAACACAAATATTAGTGATAAAGGTAAAATAATATAAAACTTCTCCCTTCAGGTGCTAATATTTTATAGTCAGTAATTGTCAGTAATAAGTTTGATCTACAAACACAATGGACAATGTTTGTGAGTTGTGTGGGTTGTTTAAAAAAAGGAAGGGGGAGGGCTTCCCTGGTGGAGCAGTGGTTGAGAGTCCGCCTGCCGATGCAGGGGACACGGGTCCGTGCCCCGGTCCGGGAGGATCCCACATGCCATGGAGCGGCTGGGCCCGTGAGCCATGGTTGCTGAGCCTGCGCATCCGGAGCCTGTGCTCCGCAACGGGAGAGACCACAACAGTGAGAGGCCCGCGTACCGCAAAAAAAAAAAAAAAAAAAAAAGAAAGGGGGAAAATGATAAATTGAGTGAGTGAAATAAAGCAATCTAAAGTTATTGGCACTGTGTTTGAACCTTAGAGAAAATGAAAAGTTTAATAGCTTTAGAGTTCTTCCAGGTCTATTAACAGAAAAATGGAAATAGCAAGTTTAGTAAACTTGCTTATTTACATATTTTATACGAATAAGGCAATCAGAATTGATTTTCCTAAATTACGAATTTGTTTCTACTTTTAGGCCCTGTATCTTAGAATGAGGTTTATCTGATAGTCACGTACCTGCTGGTCTGTTCCCTGCCTCTCAACATGAGATACTATCAAAGCTTACATATAGTAGCATAATAATCCATACTCTACAACTTTTGAAAAGCTTTATTTTTAATAATAGATTGTATTTTCTCGGATCTGATAAAGGTTGGATAATCCGTTGACATTGGTGAAGTGCTAGTAATAAAATTCTATAGAATGTAACTCATTGCCATACCAAGTATATTATCTCTTCATGTCCCATTATCACTTAAAAGCAATTATATCCAAAATAGGTATTATTACGTAAAGAATCTTTTATTATTCTTAAAAGGTAAAAGTATAATTAAGGACGTATAAGTGAGGTAAAGTGAAAGCCCTTTAGACATAAAGTCTAGAAGAGAATAAAAGATGAAGAAACATTTATTTTAAAAAGAACATCTTTGCAATTACAAAGAAATGTTTGATAATATATTATGGTAAATTAGAAAATACTGAACTATTTAATATTTGTAAGGTAAAAATAATTTTCAGCACTTTTAGACTACTAAGTTACACCAGAATAAAAGGTTGTATAATAATATATTATTTTGATTATGAATTAAAGAGTTAAATAAAAGCCTAGCATGCATCTTAGGTCTCATTTATTTACTCATTTATCAAGCTTTTTATTTTTAATCCTTGATATATATCTGATGCCATGCTGGGTGCTGGAGTTAAAAAATGAATAAGACATGGTCCCTGTCCTCAAGAAACTCGATCTATTGCAGGGGTCAGCAAACTATGGCCTGTAGGCCAAATTCAGGCTGTCATATTTCTTTGTATGACTTGTGAACTAAGAATGGATTTTTCATTTTTAAATGGCTGAAAGAAGTCAAAAGGAAAATAATACTTTGTGACACGAGAGCTATTTGAAATGTAAATTTCAATGTCCATAAATGAAGTTTTATTGGAACATAGCCACACTCATTCATTGACCTATTGCCTATGGCTACAACAGCAGAACTGAATAGTTGAATGAAAACCATATAGGCCTGCAAAGCCTAAAATCTTTACTATCTGTTCCTTTGCAGAAAAAGTTTGCCAACCTCTGGTCTGTTAGATGAACATAAGTCATCTTTACTCACATTTTTAACTGACTTTTAAATTTACTTTTACCTTTTGTTCTTCAGTAATTTGAAATGATGTTGGGTTTCATTTCTTAAATTTTTACTTTTAGAAGGAGCAAAGAAAGAACACTTTTCTTCCACAATAAAGTGTATTGCACCATTGTCTCAGTAGACAATATAGAATAATAAAAACAAAAGATCCCTCATTATAAATAATACATAAAATTTTGAACCTTCAAAATTGATCAAATTATTGGATTTGTTATACATTAAGTAAAGTCTCACTCCAAAAAAATTTTCAAGCATTTGTTCTTAGTAGTATCTCCTAAAAAGTGTCCTGATAAAAGTTGTCATTATGAAATAAACTAAAGGAGGAATCGCAAAAATTTCAGGAAACTATAAATTTGATGTAAAGGATGTTCATTTAAAAGGGTTGTTATGGTTCATTTTGGAAGTGAAGAGGCATCTGACAAAATGAGTAATGCTGAAAGAGGTAAAATCTGGTACAAAGGATGAATTTCTAGGAAAAGATTATGAATTCCAGATCACATATTTTGTTTATAGCCTAAAATATTTACATTTCTTTGGAACAGATTACTACCTAAACTTTCTACAAATATTTTCCACTTGGGTTATTAGGAATTTTTTTACAGAAATATCAAATCAAAGAAAAGCTATTTATTTTATAAAATTTATTTCATAATCAGTATATTGAAATTTATATATTTCATAACTTCAGGTATGAATGTACTGTAAGTCAACTATAATTTTATGTGGTCATTAACCATTTTTCTTACATTATAATGCTTCAAAAACGAGAATACTGTGTAAGTAAAAGGAAGGAGACATAATTGAGCTGAGTTACTGACTATATGTTAATGATTCTTAATTTGTGACTCTTGTGAAAATCAGTGAGAATTTACATTTAACAGCACCATCTAAAAGTTAACATTGGACATTTTAAAACCCAGAAGAACTCTCCTGTATTATAGCAGAAGCATAGCAGAACACCATGTTTAATAATTTGTGTTTTTGAAAGAATATTTGATCACTACTGTAGGTCATTTAAATTATATAGTTGCTTTCAAGTACATATCAATATTCTCTAGAAAACGTTAATTTCCCTAGCAAAGTATCATATACTGATACTGTAGAACTCTATGAGTATTTATTTTGTAATTCTAACATTGTTATGACTAAAGTAAAATACTATTATACATGGTAAAGGTAAAAACAACCATATTGAAATAAAATTCTGAGTATTTTTAAATTGTTCTGTATAAATAGGATAACTAAACAGTGTGAAATTGGTAAGAAAGCAGAATACTAGAAACTCTTGTACTGGAAATATTTAAAACTAGATTCAATAAAATATACTATCCCTTTATGGTCAAATAAGGTTATATTTTATGCCATTTGAAGGAGCTCTTTTTGTAATTTTTATGAAATAGTCCTGGACATGGGAAATACGTTTTCATCTTTTTACCTTTGTCTAAATATGTTGGGATGCAATATGTCTATATCCTGATACTAACACTTAGTGAGTCAGACAGACCTAAGTTTGAATCTAAAACTCTACCACTAACTAACTATGAAATTAAAGCAAATTAACCTGTTCAAACTTCAGTTTTCTCATCTACTCAATTAACTAATGCCTACCTCTCAAGGTTGTTTTTTCTGATAATTGAGACAATAAAAGTAGTCAATAATACTAATTAACAAACATATATAGCACTTACTATGTGTCAGGAGCGATTTCAAGCATATGTTAATTCATTTAGCCTTCAAAACAACCATATGAGGCAGGTACTATTGTTGTATCTATTTTAAAGGTGGAGAAACTGAGACAGATCAATTAATTGATTTGCCCAAGGTTAGCCAAGCTAGGAAGTGACTATAATGCATGTAAAAGCATCTAGTATAAAACCTGGCTTGTCTGTAGATGCTCAGTAAATGTCCTTTTTTCCTTTACCTTTTTTTTCTCATTTAATTAATAATATTACCTATTACCTCTAGTTAGATATGACAGCCCCAAATGTTTCTGCTACTAACCATTGTACTCTGATACCTATTGTTAGCTATTAGCATACCTGGTGGATATGTCTAAAAAATAAGAATGTTAGTCAACATTTTCCCACTACTCCTTCAAGGCATGGGCAAAGGAACAAGAATAAGAATTTCTATAGTCTATATGATATGTGGATTATTAGTGCAGTTGCATTAAGTACCTCCTGATATCCCGTCTGAACCTATTTACTTTGTACCTCTGTAGTTTAAAATTTTTGGAATATGGCTTGAAATGGCCCAAATATGTGACATTCAGGATAGCTTTTTAGTAATAGTCCCTTTTATCTGGGGTTTATATTTATTTTGCATTATCCATTGTAAAGTAGTATATGCCTCAGAGCATGGGCACATTTATGACCTACCAGTTTGCTAAAAACAACATTTATAGTCTTTGTTCAATTTAACAAGTATTTACCAAGCACCTTGGGCTTTATTGAGTGAATGCTAAAGTACATGTACTCCTAAAGTTGTCACCTGACAAATCAAAACAATACAAACTTAGTATCAAAAATGTTCAGACAAATGGGCTTCCCTGGTGGCGCAGTGGTTGAGAGTCCGCCTGCCGATGCAGGGGACACGGGTTCATGCCCCGGTCCGGGAAGATCCCACATGCCGCGGAGCGGCTGGGCCCGTGAGCCATGGCTGCTGGGCCCGTGAGCCATGGCCGCTGAGCCTGCGCGTCCGGAGCCTGTGCTCCGCAACGGGAGAGGCCACAACAGTGAGAGACCCGTGTACCGCAAAAAAAAAAAAAAAAAAAGTTCAGACAATTCAGGTCAAAAAAATTCTTTAAAGGGAAAGATTAATATAAAGCTGAGCTATCAATGAAATTTTTATACAAGTAGAATTTAAGCTAAATTGAAGGAGAGAAATAGGATTTAGATTAGGAGAGAAGAAGACATTACTGATGGGAGTAAGAAAGAAAGGGAAATGTATGATCAAGCTACAGAGAAAGATAAAATTAAGAAAATCTTCCTAGCTAGAGCAGAAGATTCACTTTACGTAGAAGGATGGATAAACTAGAACTATGTTATTTTAATCTCTTTCTTAGAACAGCTAGAGTATTACCATCTGTGGAGATGCAAAATAGCAACTATCATTATTCAGAGATTCCTCTGAAGCCAAAATTCATAAGATGACTATCAACCAATACACACAGTAAAACCATGCCATCAATCCTTTCTAAAAGTAAACGCTTTTGAGAATTGGCACTTATTCAATAAGTGTACATTCCCCAGTAAGACTAACATCATTATTTTTGAAGATTGGTTTTTTTGCCCTAGATTTTGTTTTGTTTTATTTTGTTTTTGATGTAATGTGCAAACCTAGTGACTATCCATACCATTACTTGTATATAAAATTTAAACTGCTGTGAAGTACCAGGTTCCAATTTTGTTGATTTGTTGTTTGGAAACCTTTTCAGTCAATACTTATCTTACCATCAAAACAAGGGATATTTTTTATCATAGATTTTTTTGTCAGTGCTGTACCTCGAGTTGGCTTAATGTTTTATATAAAATTACTAGGTAATAATAGAGAACTCACTGTTTGATGAGAATTCAAAATCCGTCGTGTTCAAAGTCCTAGCATGACCTTTTCATCATTCCCAGCCTTTTTGTGAACATCTCAGTCACAGCTTCTTTCATCTGAGAGTTAATTGCTTGTGTAGTTCTAATTATTTGAAAGTCCAACCCTGCCACCTTACCCAAGACATTTACCCTTTGTTTTATTTATGCATTAAAAGGAAAAGCTCCTTAGTATTACTATCCCAGTTGAAAAGTAACAGGTATAACATTAGAACATTTAGATAATTAGAGCAATATGTGACATTGCATTTAAAAATCATGTTGAAAGCCTCCTGTTCCACATAGCAATACTGCAGAGGGAAGTGTACATTGTTCCTTGAGGTGGGGATTTTGGAATTTTTAGCATAAGGCAAAAAGAAAAATTTCATATATGAAGAACCCATAAATAAAACGCTGTCTTCATTTTCCCTTAAGTACGTTTCTTTATTGCATGCCTACTCTGCATCAGAACAAGTTTTCAACTTTTGGGGAGTCCTAATGGGGAAGAGAGATGAATCATATCAGTTAACATACAAGTGAGTACAAATATACTTATTATCGTAAATTCTATGTCTAATTAGAGCTCTTACTAGAAAAGTAGTGTTGCCCATATAACCATTTGTGACGCAGCATAACATAGTGCTTAAGAGCACAGACTACTTGGATTCGAATCCTAGATTCACCTCTTACTAGCATGTGACCTTACACAACTTACTTTACTCAGTTTTCTTATGTGTAAAATGGAGAGAATAAGAGTACCTACCTCAGAGGGTAGTTATATTATGTGAGTTAATGTGAGTAAAAGCAATATTTATTTGCTACATAAATATTTCCTATTATTACCTACAATCTAAATAGAACTTTAGCTTAAAAAGTAAGTAGATAATGGTTGAGTAAATATTGAAAGAATTTTTCTCTGGGGAAAAAATCAAGCAGGATAAGTTACAGAAAAGGAAAAAGAAACAGAGATGACATGCTAAATGTTTATTTTTACCTTGAATTTATCAGAGTAATAAAATCTTGAAATCAGTGTTCCAACTCACCCTTACAACCTACTCTCATAAAATGAACAGAGACTGGCATACTAGAATAGTTTTGCAAAATATATGCTAAGATATTGACAATAAAGCATCATTAAATATTTTGCAAATATAAAATGCTAAAAGCATGTTTATTTAGAGATATAGTTTCAGGAATGAAGATTTCGGAATATTCCTTTCTTCATTATTGTCTGAAACCAAGAATGTGAATTCATCTTCCTTTTATTAGATCTCCATCTATAAAATGGACTTAATATCACTTTTCACACAAAATGTAATATAATGACAAATTGATTTATATCTATCAAGTCTTCTGAGCTTCTTAGAATTATATCACTGAATTAGAGCAGAATATTTGTATTGCCAGGCATAAAAGGAAACTGATAGAGGGTAAGAAAATGGACTCAGATAACAAAATAAACTGTTTGGAATTATTCTAATAATTTTACTAGTATTATTTCCTCATATTGGAACTTGAGAAAACCATGGCTGCTATTAAAGAATGGCAGACAAATATCCAACAGAGGGAGTAACCATTTCAGATAATCATAATAACAGACACAACTGAGAATTTACAGGAAGAATCCAAGTTCCTTCAAAAGATGCTGAGAAGAAAGAAGTAAAGCTGTTGGAAGTATGGAGTTTGAAAATGAACTGTTACCAGTTGCACAGAGAGGGAGAAGGACATGAAATATCAAAGGCAACAATGCAGAAGAAGCAATTGATTGTGCTGAAAGGACCAATTGATAAGAGGCAATATATTATAATCCTCTATGAAGACTGAAGATAGCATTATATTGTTGGATGTTATTGAATAATTTAAGTGTTTTCCCCTCACCTTCTTCACTCCTTCCCATAAGTTTGATTGCAGCATATGTTATATGGCCCTTGCATGTAATAATCCTCAGCATGAAATTTTATGTGAGGAGAAGATAGGTCAGTTTTGATTAGGAGATGATTTTGAATAGAGTTCTGCAAATTTTAAGAATACTTTTCTACAAAATGTAGGCATTGGAAGCAATGACAAAATTAGTTTTGAATATTGTATAAATACGGGATTTCCCTGACAGTCCAGTGGTTGACTCCGTGCTTCCAGTGTAGAGGGGCATGGGTTTAATCCCTGGTCGGGGAACTAAGATCCCACATGCCATGCGGCATGGCAGTAAATAAGTAAGTAAAGTAAAATGGGGTCGTCTTATAATGTTTCTCATGCTTGCAGTGATTCAAGACTATATTTTATATAGGAGACCCGCATTATAACCCCATTGATAAGATTCAAAAGAGATTCACGTCATACCAATTTCCCACTATTGTTAAACACAGTATTTAGAGGTTTTGGGTAATTACATGATACTTTGATATGAGTTCTATTTGTGGGTCCTATTTACTTCCCTTTCTCGTTTACTCCCTTTTTGGCATTTTTTAAGACTTGCCTGTACTATATCCTGTCCCTTAAGATGGGATTGCTCTGTGGGGTGGATAGATGAATGAATATCACCATCAGTATTAAATATTTAGAGGAATGAGAGGTCTGCTTTTATATAATATTGAAAGCCTATCCTAATATAAATGTACCTTCCCTCATAGGTGTATCTTGTGCAACAGTATTAATAATAATGCTCTAGTTTATCTTTGTTCAAACTTTAGTTATTACTGTTTGCCTTTTAAATATAAAATACCTTAAAAGAGGGATCAGCAAACTTATTCTTTAGAGGTAGTAAATATTTAGAGATAATAAATATTTCAGGCTTTGTGGGCTATATAGTCTCTGTCATAACTACTCAGCTCTGCCAGCCCTGTAGCACAAAGTCTGCCATATGATGATATAAATGAATGGGCCATGCTGTGCCCCAATAAAACTTTATTTATGGACACTAAAATTGGCTTTCTCATAATATTCATGTCATGAAGTATTACTCTTCTTTTGAGTTTTTTTTCAATCATTTAAAAATGCGAAGATTACCGTGATTTCAGGCCATGCAAAAAAACAGACAGCAGGCAAGATTTGTCCCATTGGCTGTGGTTTGCCACCCCCTACTTTAGGACATTCCTAACCTGTAGTGTATTAGCATCTGCTCTGTTAATCAAAAGCTCATAGTGTGTAAGCTTTTCAGAAAAACGCTCTGAGAATTTAAGACAGAAAGGAGTTGCCCTGTGAAAATTAGCACTTCATAGACTCAAATATGCCCTGAGTGCCTACTGTGTATATACCAGGCACTGTTCAAGATATTGGGGATACAGCAATGAACAAAGATGTCCGAAGATTCTGCCTTTATGGAATTTACATTTTAGTGGTGTGTCACAAATATAAGTAAATTAGTAAAATGGATAGTATTAGAGATGGTGATAAGTACTATGGATAAAAATAAACCAGGGAAGGTGGATAGGTAGTACAGGCCGGAAAGAGGGTTGTAATTTTAAATAAGGCTATCAAGCAAATCTTCATTGATAAGGTGACATTTGAGCAAAGACCTAAAGGAGGAGAAGGAGCAAGCCATGGATCATGTAGAACCTGTGTGTCACCCTTAGTATAATGGAGAGTTTTGAGCAGAGGTGTAACATGATCTGACTTATATTTAAACAGGGAAAGCATTTAGGAGGCTATTGAAATAATCCAGGTGAAAAATGATAGTGACTCAGACCAATGATAGAGATAGAGGTAGTGAGAAATACATTATTGTTATATATTGAAGGTAGAGGTAACAGATGGAGTAAGAGAAAGAGAAGAGTCGAGTATAAGATCCAGGACTTTGACTTGGGCAATTGGAAGAATGGAGTTGCCATTCAGTGAAATGGAGAAGACTGGGGGAAGAAGAGGTTTGAGGAGGAAGATCAGTTTTACTTTGGTCATGGAAATTTGAATTGCCTTTAGATATCCAAATGGAGGTGTTAAGTTGGCAGTTAGGTATATGCATCTGGAAAAGTCTGGGTTAGAGATACTATTTTTTTTAGAGTCATCAGTATCTTAATGGAATTAAAATCCATGACAACTGATGAGATCATCAAGGTATTTACTAGTATTACTATTTATTTATTGTATTACTACCCCTGCTTCATTTCCCATCCACTTTCAAAGAGGTAGGTAGTTTCTAGTAACCTGTCCCCTCTGCTCACTCACGAAGGGTGGAAGGGATCCCACTGAACGGGAACCTGGCCTACACAAGAAGTACTATTAGTTGGCTATCCTGAAATTTTGCCATGGTGTAAACATGGGAGTGAATTTTCCCAAGTACCTCCTTGCTGGAAACTGTTTGCACTGGAGGTAAGTGTGAAAGGGGAGGTTGTGGGGAATGATGGGGTGAGGGCTTCCTAAACCTTTCCCAAACCTCAGGAATGGCCTGATTCTGAGGAAGGGAGAAGGTTCAGGCTGGTTCTTGTTTCCCTGAACCAGTTTATACAGCCCTAAATTTGACCTGCTTTCCTCAAACTGGGAGTCAGAAATCCCTTTTCTCTTCTGTTTTTCTGCTGCAGAAATTCCCAACATTCCCATTTTGTGGGCTCCAGAAAGGGGTAAGCGAAGACTTCAATCCCAGCCAATCATTTCCAGATTAATAATTTTTAGTGTTTTGGTTTCTTTTATCATCATAAAAAAAACGCTTGGACCCATTTTTCCCATCTGTTTAATTTCCTTGTGGATTGTTATGTATCTGTGTTCTAGGGTCATTCCGTATCCCTGGGCAGTAGAGTTCAGATCCATATGCTATCTCCATTTGTGTGCTGTTTCTCTTGTGGATTCTCATACGCAGTTTATTGATGACTATTTCCTAGATGGAAGACACCCCATTCAGGAGACTGCTTCACTCTTAATCTCTTCTTTTCCTGAATGTTGTTTTGTTCTCCTGCTGACGGCTTTTCACTACCCTACCCAACTGCTTCTGATGATCTGTCATCACTTCTCTGCTGTTCTGTCTTCCTGTTTAACTGCCTTTCATTTTTGTGTCTCCTTTTTCCCCCCATTACGTATCTGCTGAATGATTTGCATTCTTCACTCACTGGTGCTTTGTCCATCAGCAAATGGCCTGGTACTACATATTCATCTGCTATTTTAGCATTTTAGACTGCCCAGCATTGTCGGCTCTCCTACCATTCTCCTATACTGTGGCCTTCCAAGTGCTATGCTATCTGTCTGCCTGATCTTGCCCTACCCAATCTATACCAGTAATATTATAAGTAGGTTCAGATTGTTTAGCACTTTTGTTACCTATCTCTACTTGCCTTGTGCCACTAAGTTGGACTGCTGACTGAATTTGCTTGACTACTGTTCTTCTCTACCTATTTGCTGCACATGGCTGCCCCATTAGTTGACATGAGACATCACATTCATCGCCTGTGTACTCAGCCTTGCAACTTGCTGATTGGTCCATATTGCCTCCCTTATACTTCTCTGCATCTGATAAATCACTGGCGTTGCTCCTCTGTTGTCTTGTAACCCTGATCAGATTTTATTTCCAAGAAGTGTTGCCTACATATTGTCCAAACATATCTTAGCAATAGGAAAATGCCTCACTATGTAAGTCCAGTCCAATTTACTCCTAAACTGACTTTTAAATTCACTACCACCATCTTTCTGCTTTTTTATACAAACATTCTTCTCTCTATTTAGGAATAGATTTTTTTCTAAATCATTTATCATCTTTGCTTCAGTTGCCTTTTCATATCATATATTATGTACTTTTGTTCCTTGTGTATGGGATCTTTCAGTAATTTTCCATATAATAAATTTGTTTCCTAATTTATTTTCCCTGATTTTTCCAGGGCTTCATGAGGATAAATTACTCCTATTAATTTTATCCTTTTTAGTTAAGACCAGAAGAATTTTTTGAAACTTTAAAGTATCATCTCTAAAAATAATAAATTTAGTTGTCTTATAGCTCTTTGTAGTTAAGATTAAGGGAACTTTCCACTCTGCTCCATTTTTTCCTTTGAGAATATCATTTCTCTGCTACTCCATAATTTATGTAATATCATTTAGAGATCCTTTTGATGTATTTATCTTTCCCTCCCACATTTTAGACTGTTTTCTTTTGTGTGGGTAAACTTTTAAAATTGAAATTTTCCTTTATTTACTAAGTATTTGGCAACTAGACTAAAAAGCTTTAATTATCCGGACTATAAAGCTTATTGTCTTATTCACTTGTATTTAAACGAAAGACAAGATCAAACAAAAAGTAGAGAAGAATCTTGGTGAAATTTTCACACAATTTCAAGAGTCTGAGGAGATTTAAAGTGGGGTGTGTATGCATGCATGAAAGTGTGTGTATGTAGACTTGAAGTGTTCTATGTGTGTATGTATCCACAACATCATTGTGCTTGAAGTGTGGAAAATGCTGAGTATCCATATTAAATTTTATTTTATTTTTACTAAAAATGAGAGGGAAAAGGAGAAGGGAAAAGCTAAAAAGAGAGTGATAAACAGGGAATACAGGAAAAGGTATCGATAGGTTTTGCTTCTGTTTCTCCCTCTCCTTTTCCTTTAGTGATAGAGATAAAATTGATATGAAGCAAAAGACTGCTCTAGGAAAGTCAAGAAAATTACTTCTGTAGGTTTTAATTTTTTTATTGTGATAAAATACACATAACATAAAATTTACTATTTTAAGTGTACAATTCAGTGGCATTAAGTACAGTACATTCACTATTTTGTATAGCCATCACCACTATCTGGTTCCGGAACTTTTTCACAATCCCAAATAGAAACTGTACAGTAAACAATAACTCCCCATTCCTCCCTCCCCTAGCCCCTGGTAACCTCTATTTTACTTTCTGTCTCTGAATTTGCCTATTCTAGGTACCTCATATAAGTGGGATCATACAATTTTTGTCTTTCTATGTCTGACTTAACAATATTTTCAAGGTTCATTCATGTTGTAGCATATATCACAATTTCATCCCTCATTGTGTGTATATACAATTTGTTTATCCATTCATCTGTTGATGGGTACTTGAGTTGTTTCCATCTTTTGGCTCTTACATTAATGCTGCTGTGAACATTAGTATGCAAGTACCTGTTTTTCTTACCATTCTTTTGGGTATTTACCTAGAAGTGAATTCAGTAGCTTTTAATACTTTTGTCTAAGAAGAAATTAAATTAGTAGCAAAGACATCAGGGAAACTACATAATTAACACAAAAGATGGATAAGTCCAAGATACTTTATCAGGCGTCGAAGAAATTACAAACTTTTAGAAAGGCCACAGAAGGCCAAGTGAGATTTAGAAGACACAATATTCTAAGAATAAAAGGGAGAATAAAGTTGAAATAACACAGATATTGGATGTTTGAAGGACAGCAAAAGTGATTCTGGAGAAGGTTGAATTTAAAAAATACTCGAAGTGGAATAATGCAGACTTTAAAAGAAGAGGAGGTAAGCGTTTGAAAGGCAAGGTTTAAATGAAGTTAACGGAACTGAGATGAGGCAACCAGGTTGTATTTATAGGAACCAGTAATGGGAACAGGAGTTCATTTCAATTCAGTGGTCTTCAATTCTGGATACTCAGCTTTCTACCTGAATTGAACTCTGCACCATAGTGTCCTAGACCTTACAGGAGTTACAAAGATTGGAAAGAATTGTTCCTTGTCTTCAAGGGGTTTGAAACTAGAGTAGTTAAATATGCAATAATAATGTGTTTAGGAAAGAAGATTTTCAATCCTTTAGGTGATAATGTTTTCACAACTCAGCAATTTTTTGGTGATTTTACATACTCTATCCAGCCTTTCTGAGCCAAGGTTCCTCATCTAAAGTATCAAACACAGAAAATGATTTGAGTGACTATCTTCTCAGTTCTCCCAAGGGTGGTGTATAAACTAGTACTATTCTGTATGCATAGGAGAGAAGTTAATTCAATACATCCAATAATTCTCTCAGAGGCTTACTCTGTGCCATATACTCTGTTAGGTGTCTGTAACACAAAGATAAGGCCTTGTTCTCAAGGAACTTACATTCCAAAAGAGGGAAAAATACATTTAGCAAAAAAATATATTTCTAATATCATCCATAAAATTTTGTTATTTTCTTCTAATTCTTCAGGGAAAATGTTCAAAGTCAGAGTGATTATATATGAGGGAATCGTTTCACCTCTTCTAAGCATCACTGATTCAGGAAAAAGAATGTCTTCTATGTTAATACCTTGTCACAGCTGAAGGATTCTGGTAATAGTTTAAATGCCAATAAGAATCTCTTTAATTTTAAAACCTAGGGCATTCAGTGACAGATTACTGATTTCATTGGTTAGCTGTTAATAAACAGCATTACCTAAAACCAAGTTTATTGGTTTTATAGTGGAAGAATAGAGAATGGCTAAAGATAAATAGATAATTAATGTTCAGGAGGTTGTTCTTGAATGTAATTGCAAACACAATGAGGGATTTTACCCCCTGAGGTACAACTATATACTAATAATGAAAATGTTTGGTAATTTAATTTATTCTCACTGTCAACTAAAGCTCACTTGAATTCCTGGTTACATTTATTGGTTTTTATTATGGTTTTGATTAATTTATCATTTGAACTAGGAGTTTATTTGTCCTCCCTATCTTGATGTGTGCCTTCAAATTTGAGAGCAATTAGCTTCATTACTATTGGTCAGTACTTCACAGTGATTCCTTTAAAGTAATCTCTTTAAAAGTGCTGCACTTAAGATAAGTTTTAGTAACCTATTTTTCCTCCCATCCCCTGATGTCCTACTAAAGTTATTTATTTTGACAGCACAGCTGGGAAGATCAAACTTCTCATGTCAGGAGAAAAGCACTAAAATAGAAATTACATCCAGATTTAACTTTTTTTTTTTAACAATGGTGAATAATTTTAAAAGATTTTTCTTCACTTGTGTTCATTCTGAAGAACATATTTAATGAAAATAAATGATTTAGGTTTTTTTTTTTTTTTAGCGGTATGCAGGCCTCACACTGTTGTGGCCTCTCCCGTTGCGGAGCACAGGCTCCGGACGCGCAGGCTCAGTGGCCATGGCTCACGGGCCCAGCCGCTCCGCAGCATGTGAGATCCTCCTGGATCGGGGCACGAACCCACATTCCCTGCATCGGCAGGCGGACTCTCAACCACTGTGCCACCAGGGAAGCCCGATTTATGTATTTTAAAGTATAAGACCTGGGATAAAGGAAAATATCAGTAACATCATTTTATTCAACTTGTTTTATTTGTAATAAATATACTTTTTCTTTTCTCATGACATCTGAAATTCTGTTTTTATTTTGAGGGAAGCTCAATTGGAAATAGAGTTTTGTAATGTATTTTTTTTTAAAGGTTAACCTGAAAGGCAGTATTTCTCTCATACCTTTATTAGTCTTCAAGTCCTTTTTATATTTAATAAGAAGATCCTCTAAATTTCTTTTCAATCAGGAGATTCTTTGTAGGCAGCTACTCCTAACAAACAAGTTGTGTAATTTTTCATTTTCTTTTCTTTTTTTTTTCCCTTTCTCTCCTGAAGAACAGTAGATCATATTCAATACCTCGCAAAGGAAGATGTAGCTTCCTTATATGAGCATTTTGTTAGGAAGTTTCACTCCTTCAGTTCTGAATGTAGGCAATGACAGTAGCAGGTACTAATAACCAGTCTCTGAAACCCCAATCTCTTTTTCTACCCTTTGTCTCCTACATCAAATATTTCAGTGTTGCTGGCAAAAACTAACACATTACATGTGTGGCACAAGAGATCCAGTGGAGTGAGAGAGACTATTGAGGGAAAAGTCAATTGCCTTGGATAAAGAAACTGTTCAATACAAACTTCTTCATGTATATTTACCAGTATTTAATTCCGTGAACATCAAAATCAATACCTGAAAAGTCCACTAGTTAGATATTTCGATGTTTATAAAATACAAACCACTCTAAACTTTTTGTATTTATCTCTGAATGCTTTTAGATTTCTTGTAATATTTAGTACTTATGAAGAAATGAGATTATTTTCTATTCATATAAGCAGCATAAAAACATCTTAGATGTTCAGGAATCAATTTTTATTTGGTTTTTTCATAACCATATTACAGTAGTAGATGTGTACTTACTGTGCAATCATAGGTAATCTCATTATAGAAATCTTGAGCAAATGTTCTGAAAGAAAATATCTCTTATTAGTTAAATTCTTTTCTCATCCTCCAACTGGCTGTCCTCTGGTCAAAATTAAGATCAATCTTGAGAGAAGGATAAAAGGCAAAAGCCTTTTTAGATGTCCTGTTTCTCATGATGGTTAGTAACTAAAAATAAAACTTAAGGCCATCTGCAGAAAGCTCCTATTTTATTAACCAGAAAATCTGTCTTCAAATTTCCATAATTCCTGGATTGTTAGAATCAGAATGAGAATATTAGGACCCCAGCATTTTGTGTATTATAGGTGTTTAATAAGAGCATAAAAATGGTGACCTTTTTATTAAGACACAGTATTAAAGGTGAGATTTTTAACTGAAAAACATATGGTCATTTAGGATAAGGAAAAGACAGATGTTTTTATGACTTACAAAAGGCATAATAAAATGCCTTTTATGAATAGCTTTAAATTTTTTTTCTGAATGTAGATTTCTAAATATATTTTGATTTTACTGTTTTTGCCAAAAAATAATTTGGGAAATACAGAAAAGCAAAATGAAGTAAATACAAACCACCAGTAATCTCAACATATAGTTATTAGCTAGGACTAATTGATTAATTTGCCCAGTAGCAAACCCAACATATATTAAGGTTTATATCTTGGGTTTCTTAATAACATCATCCCAAGTGATACCATAGCTATGAAAATTTATTGTGCACTTACTGTGTGCCAGGCATTGTGATAAACATTTATGTAATGTCTTATTTAATCCTCACAACAAACCTATACAAGAGGTACCACTTTACAAACAGGAAAATTAGATTTAGAAAAATTAAATCATTAATAAGTTAACCCAGATCACAGAGTAGAAGATAATAGAATTAGAATTTGAACAAGGTAGTCTTGGCTCTAGAGCCCTTGTTCTTAATCACTCTCCTTTTCATATAAAGTAAGATTTTCTCTGTTTTGTTAGTGTTCTTATAAAAGAACAAAAACGGGGAGGAGGGATGTGTCAGTCACTACAGAGTATAAACAAGCTATGAGTAATTTAATTTCCCTGTCATTAATCATTTAGGTCCTTTATTATTTCCTATCATCAACACTCTCTTTATATAAATTGTCATATACTTCTCTGATTACCAGTTTAGAAATATTTCCTTAAAATAGAATAACAGTCAAGATTGCTAAGTCTGCCAGTTTGCCCTCCAGAATATGTACAAATTTATATATTCATACTATCAGTTTATGAAAGTACACATCCGTTATTTTTAATCTTACTACTTTGATAGGTGAAAATTGTATGCCTTTATTGGCATATTGCAGACTAATAATGAGATTAAACATTTTTCTTGTATTTTTCCAGTTTTGTTTCTTTTATTAACTGCCTATGTTCTATATTCAGTTTTGGCTCAGCAGCCTGTTCTTAAAGACTGATTCTAATTGCTTGTCAGGAAATAATTTTGGCAGAGTCAGATTTATACTTTAACTGTATCAGTTTGACACATAAATATAAACCAATTCATTTTCTCTTTTCTCGAACTCCATTAACATAATAGTACTCAATTATTTCACTACTCACCATCTTGCAACAGAGGTCAAGTTCAAAAACACATTCTGAATCAAAAACATGCAGTTTATAAAGTACAAACACATTATTTTCTAACAAGCTAGTTATGCCCTTGGTCAAGTTTTCTTCTCATAGCTGATGCACAGTACTTTATTTTCTAACTATTCTTTTCTTATGGAATATTCACACTAAATGTTTTATGGATAGAATACTATGAACCTTAATATTTTAGAATTAATGGTCAATTCATAGATACAAACCTTGCAAAATAATTTTTAGTTAGGACATTGAATACATATAGCTACTATTAACTGTCATTTTTTAAAACACCACAATGTACAGTCCTATTTACACAATTATTTTGCTTGGCAAACTCACTTTTCTGCATAGAATTCCAAAGGAAACAATATTCTAGCATGCAATTAATATGAATTACATTTGATTATCTAGACATTTAAAGCATTTTATAAACTTTTCCTGACAGAGCTTAACTTCCCCTCTAGTGTTCAAGACAGCCTACGTTTTTTAGTCGCCCCTTAGAAGCAAACCATGTAATGCCCAAAGTTTTTTGGCAAGTGAATTGTTTAACACTTGGCTTGGCTCGGCTTGGCTTGGGAATTCCCTGGTGTCCACCGCTTTCACTGCAGTGGCTCAGGTTCGATCCCTAGTGGGGAACTAAGATACTGCAAGCCAGGAGGAAAAACATGTGGCTTGTATTTTTTGACAGAAACATTTTTTTATGTAAGTGATTGTCAAGTAGGGCATTTTGGTCCCCAGGGTACATTTAATGCTTTGTGACATTTTTGGTTGTTCCAACTGGAGGGATGCTACTGACATTGGGTGATTAGAGGCCAGGAATGCTGCTAAATATCTTCCAATGAACTGGACAGTTCCCACAACAAAGAATTCTCTGGCCCAAAATGTTAAATGTGCATACATTGAGAAACCCTCATTTACATAATATTTGTGATTACTCACTGCCAGGCACTGTGCTGGGGCATGGGGATACATGGATAGAAAGTTATGATTTAGTACTCAGGGAAGTTCCTTAGAGAAATTTATTATCTTAGTACTCAGGAAAGAATTGGATATATGAAAGGTAACTTGATCATCAATATAATATTGGTATATATGTAAGATAAAGTTTATCTGAGGGACATAGGGAAATTTTCAAAAAAGTGATACTAGAACTGTTGTTGTTCTTATTTTACCTTTTACTTAAATTTACATAAAGTGTACAAATAGTATAGTTACAATTTAATGGATTTTCAGAAAATGAACATACCCATGTAACCAGCATCCAGATCAAGAAACCAGAATAATTTTTTTTCTTAATCTCTTCTTTTTTAAATTGAAATATAGTTGATTTACAATGTGTAAGAAACCAGAATATTATCAGTGTCCCAGAAGACCCTCTTGTGCCCCCTTTTCATCACAGCCCAACCCGTGAGAGTAACTACAGTTCTGACTTCTAGCGTCATAGATTTTTTGGGTTTGTACTAACCATTATGTAATTGAAAGTGTATAGTAGTATGTAATCTTTTGTGTCTGGATTCTTTTGCTCAACATTATATTTGTAAAATTGATTTATACTGTTGCATGTAGTTGTTTGTTGATTCTCATTACCATTGTATAAATATGCCATTGTATAAATATACCATTGTATAAAGAATTGGTTAATTCTACAATAAAGGCACAATGGCTGAAATCATAAGTCCGCCAATAGGTCAGTCTGCCTGCAGAATGGGTTTTGAGGAGGCAGTGGCAAGAAAGAGCCTGGAGAGGGGTAGAGTCAAATGATGAAGGCTCTCTGTGTCATAAAAAAAAAAAAGGCATTTGGATTTCTTTCTAGTAGGAAATGAAGATATATATATTTTTAAAGATGTTAAACTGCAATGAATTTAATGAGATTTGCATTTTAGAGAGACTACTTTGGCAGAAGAATAGAGAATGGGTTGAATGGGAGTGAACTTAGCTACAACACCAATTAGGATGTTATTGGAATATTCAAACAAAAGATGCTGAGAACCTAAATGCAGATGCGGGTAGAAAGGGTAGATTACTCTCAAGATAGAATTTATAACACTTTTTGACGAACGAGGTATGGAGATTGCAGAGAGTAGTTTTCTGAGCCACCTTTCAAAAGACTTTGTGTGTTCCTGACATACAAAATGTGTGCAATGAAGAAAAATAATAGAATTAAATGTTAGTAATTAAAATTGAATTCAAAATAACATTCAAATGTATCTGTAGTGTTCAAACTTGTAGAAAAACAGATATCATTAATTGAAAATGAATAAATTGATGGGAATCTTTATGGAGAATATGTAGGAAAATTGTTAACAGTTTAGATGAAGGTTAATGGCATTGGCCCTTTATTTGTTTTAATTTTAATCTAAAACTTATGACTTCCTTTTTGTTGTTTCAGAATTTTGCTATTTTTATTTTTTTTACTAAATTTGTACATTTAGTCATGAATAAGGTGGTTTGCAGTTCAGGAAGAAAAAATAAGAGATAAGTGTGTGTGTGTTTGTGTGTGTGTATGTGTACTAAAAGCACAAGTTGAGAAAGGAAAGGAAGAAAGGGGTTAAAATATTGCATCTTTGTGAATAAGAAGGAAATTGTCTGAAGTGGAATTAATAGAGTTCCCAGTTATCTCTAGGTAGGAAGATTACTGTGTTTTAATTTTGTTTGTGTATGCATCCCTAAAGAGAATAAAGGCAGTGAGTCAGAAAGTTCCCCGTAGTCACCCCTAATAGCATCACTTCAAAGATGCATTGACTGCTATCTGAGATAGTAAAGTCAGTTGTCTCTTTGTGACCTAGAGAATGAGTGCAATTAGCTTTTGATAACAGAGCACACTGCTTATTAATGTTTTTAAAATGAAGAACTCTAACATGAATTTTTTTAAAGCTGTAAGCCCTTTATTTATGGATGTAATTATTCACCTAGAAGACCCAAAAGAATCAGTTGAAAAGGTATTAGAAGCAAGAAGAATTCAGGATGGCAGCTGAATATGAGTATTTTATTTTATAAACATCTATATGCTAATATTACTTAAATTAGAAACAACCCACTAGAAAAAATTTTAGAAAGATTTCATTTGCAATAGCAGAAAAAAGGAAACTTCATAATACCTAAGAATAAACTTAAGCCATTTGACAGACAGACCTGAAAAAAGAAAACTGTGTTAAAGGACGTTAAATATAGCTTGAATGATTAGGAAGTCATGCGATATTCTTAGATGCAAATATTTTTGTGAAAATATTTTTTGTGTAACTTATCAATTTACCTTAACTTGATTAATACATACATACAAATACATACATACATTAATACATACAAATTCCCACTGGAATTTTGGAGGAGAAATTGATTCTAAATCAACAAAGTTGATTCTAAATTTCATTTTAAAATAGCAAAGGTATGAAAATAACTAGTGATTTTTTTCAAGTAAAACAATAAAATATAAGGCACAGCAATGACAGGAAAATAAACTCAGAAAGAAATGCAACCAAATGATATTTCATTAACATACCTATGTATAAAATTGGAATTTAGTATTATATATATATGATACATCAAGACATTGGAGGAAAGAAGGGTCGGTCATTCAATAAAAGGTGTTGAGAAAATTGGCTATCCATTTTGGTGGAGAAGACTGATCATGCAACACAGAATTAAACTACAGACATTAAATATTAAAAACTGCAAACTTATGATTTAAAAATTAAGATGTTATTTTTCTTATCTCTAGGTAAAAGAAACCTTTCTAGGTGAGACATGAAACCCAGAAAATATAATAAAAATAATGATAGAACCCCTGTATAAGCATTTAAAGCCTCTTAATGGAAATGTCAACTAAGTAACAAATTTTACTAAGCAACTAAGCAACAAAAATTGTAACAAATGTCAACTTAAAATTAATATTTGCAATAGATTTAACTGCCAAAGGTTTAATATTTTCAATATATTAAGTTTTCTAAATATTAAATAGGAATAATATGGCAATGAGTAGAATAGCAGGCAAAGGATATATACAGGCCATTTGCAAGGGGAAAGAAGCACGTAGCTTTTAAATATGTACTCATAACTGGTAAGAAATGTAAATTTTTAAAATATTCTGTTTCTTTGTACACATCAGTTAAATAACTATTTAAAACTGAGATTGCCTGGAATTGGCAGGGTTTAGATGAAAAGAGCATTGTTGTTTGGCATATAAATTGTTAGCATCTTCTTGTAGGGCAGTGTGCAGTACATCAAAAACCTCAATGTAATGATGATATAAAAGACATTCATTTTATAAGAGAATAAAGCAGTTTGCGAAGAGTATATGGCCTGGAATAATTGTTGATTTGGAACTTTGAAAAACCTTCCCTCTGTAGAAAAATTTGACCCAGTAAAAGGGCATACCCTATGAGGCATACCCTGTTAAAGGACATCTACTGTCAGTCTTTACATTCACTCTTGCCCCAAAATACCATGAGACCAAGGAGCAGGGAGCAAGAGCCAGAAATGTAGGAAGCCAGGACTTGGGAGAGGGAGAAGGAGATGCTCTGAGGACACATGACCATCGCAGCACTGCTGGTAAGACACTTAACCTTAGACAAGCAGCAATGTGTAAAGCTCAGCCTGGGATCCCTGAGACTATGAGACACTTGTGGGAGGCTGAAGTGGAACTGGTCAGTGGTGTCCTCTGATTAAAGGTAGAAGCAGAAATAGATTTTCTCTGCAGGAAGTTTTCCCCACTTTCGGTCAGCCATACTCCAACAGATTAAAATCAAGTAATGAATGTACTACCAAAACCCACCAAGCACAAGTAAGGCAGCAAAACCATTAATCAATAGGTGGAATGAAAAGATGACTGCTAGAACTGTCAAATACAAAATACAGAGAAGAATTAGGTGAGCATTATCATTTATTATCCATATTTGGAAAATTTTGTTTAGGGCAAATACTAAACCACAAAGGATGCAGACACAACAGAAGTATATCAAACTGTCCCTGACAATCCAAGGTTAAGTAGTGTATGATGAAATATCCAGAAGAACAAAGACATATTGGGTTGGCCAAAAGGTTACTTCGATTTTTTCCATAAGATGGCTCTAGTAGTGCTTAGTTGTCTTTAAATTCATTCGAAACAATTTTGTAGATTGTATTGTGACAGCTGTCATATCAGCGTGCATAAAATTAAAAAAAATCAAAATTGGTAAATTTTTGTGTAGCCATTTTAATATTGAAGATGGAAGAAAAACAACATTTTTGGCATATTATGTTTTATTATTTCAAGAAAGGTAAAAACGCAACTGAAACGCAAAAAAAAAGATCTGTGCAGTGTATGGAGAAGATGCTGTGACTGATTGAAGGTGTCAGAAGAGGTTTGCAAAGTTTACTACTGGAGATTTCTCACTGGACGATGCTCCACGGTCGGGTAGACCAGTTGAAGTTGATAGCAATCAAATCGAGACATTAATTGAGAACAATCATTATACCCCACTTGGGAGATAGCCAACATACTCAAAATATCCAGATCAAGCGCTGAAAATCATTTCCACCAGCTTGGTTGTGTTAATCGCTTTGATGTTTGGGTTCCACATAAGGGAAAAAAAAACCTTCTTAACCGTATTTCCACATGCGATTCTCTGCTTAAACGTAACAAAAACATTCTGTTTTGAAAACAAAGTGTGAGGGGCGATGAAAGGTGAATACTGCACAATAATGTGGAATAGAAGAGATCATGGGGCAAGCGAACTGAACCACTACCAAGCACACCAAAGACCAGTCTTCATCCAAAGAAGGTGATGTTGTGTGTATGGTGGGATTGGAAGGAAGTCCTCTATTATGAGCTCCTTCCGGAAAACCAAATGATTCCAACAAGTACTGCTCCCAATTAGACCAACTGAAAGTAGCACTGGATGAAAAGCTTCCAGAATTAGTCAACAGAAAACACATAATCTTCCCTCTGGATAACACAAGACCACATGTTCTTTGATGACCAGGCAAAAACTGTTACAGCTTGGCTGGGAAGTTCTGATTCATCTGCCATATTCACCAGACATTGCACCTTTAGATTTCCATTTATTTCGGTCTTTAGAAAATTCTGTTAATGAAAAAAATTTCAATTCCCTGGAAGACTGTAAGAGGTGCCTGGAAAAGTTCTTTGCTCAAAAAAGATAAAAAGTTTGAGGAATATGGAATTATGAAGTTGCCTGAAAAATGGCAGAAGGTAGTGGAACAAAACAGTGAGTACATTGTTCAATAAAGTTCTTGGTGAAAATGAAAATGTGTCTTTTTAGTTTTACTTTAAAGCCGAAGGAACTTTTTGGCCAACCCAATACTTAAAAGGTGAAAACATAACAAGAGACCATCATTTATGAATGAGCAAATGGGGAGAAAATGGGACTCTTAGCAATAAGAAAACATAAGTTAAAAACTTTAAGAACAGAGAAAACAGCAGATTGAACCAGTAGAAGAGAGAATTAGCGTACTGAATTATGTACCTGAGGAAATTACCTCATGTGGAAACAATTACATAGAGTGCTGATGTAATGGAAAAAAGAGAGACATAGGTTATAGAGAATGAAATGAGTAGGTCCAAGATACATTATTATATCAAAGCCCCAAAAGAAGAGAATGGAGGAAAGGCAATGATTAAAGAGATGATGGCTGTAAATTTTACAGAACTGATGGAAAAACATGAATCCACTGATCCTGAAGGAATAGTGTATCTCAAGAAGGATAAATAAAATAAATTGATGCCTAAATACATAAGAGTAAAACTTTAGAACCAAAATAACTGAGAAGATTTTAAAAGTAGTCAGAGAGAAAGGACAGATCACTTATATAGGAATGACAGCAGGCTTTTAAGCAACATTGGAATAAAATAGATAATAGAATAATATCTTAAAAGTATTAAAGAAGTTATATTGGAAATTATTTTGTACAGGGTTTCATTTTGTGACATGTGTGAAGTGTTTATTTTGAGGTTCACAATATACTACAAAAACTTCTTCTAAAATTTTGGATAGAGAGCAGTTAGACCATATTCATTAGGTCAGGACAACAATATTATCATAGGATACCATGTACCTATTACATAGGATACCATGTACCTGTTACATTTGTGGTTTGTATTAAAAGTTACAAAATGTTTTCCTGAATGAAGATATCTTAGATGCTTCAAACTTAGTAATCATGTTTGACTTTCTTTACTAATATTAAAATGAAACAGTTATATTTCAAAACTGAATTAAATATCTAAATATTGTATTATTTTCTCTTCCTAATACAATATTTAATACTTTCTATTTTTCTACTGCTACCTGCCTTCTCACTTTGATGTTTTGAGGAACAATTTTTAAAAATCTTCCATCATGTTATTACTTATATGGGGAATGTAAAAAATACAGCACACTAGTGAATATAACAAAAAAGAAGCAGACTCAGAGATATAGAGAACAAACTAGTGGTTACCAATGGGGAGGGTGGAGGAGGAAGGGGCAAAATAGGAGCAGGGGACTAAGAGGTACAAACTATTATGTATAAAAAATAAGCTACAAGGACGTATTGTACCATACAGGGAATATAACCAACTTTTTTAATAACTATAAATGGAGTATAACTTTTAAAAATTGTGAATTGCTCTATTATATACCTGTAACTTATATAATATTGTACATCAACTGTACTTTAATAAAACAGGAAGGGAGGGAGGGAGGGAAGAAAGAAGGAAGAAATGAAGGAAGGGAGGGAGACAGGGAAAGAGGGAGGAAAAAAGAAAGGAAGAAAGGAAGGAAAGAAATACAGGGCTCCCAGTTAAATCTGAATTTCAGATAAATAGGTATGTTTTTAGCATACATATGCCCATTCAATATTTAGGGAGTACTTAAGCTAAAAATTATTCACTTATGAAATTCAAATTTAAATGGATATCCTGTGTTTTATTTGACATCCCTAAAAAATAAATAAAACTCTTCCATCATGTAATAAAAATAGTATATTTCAAATAGTAAAAATAATATATTAAAAGCTATGCTTCTCCCACATTGTAATTTTGCTTCTCACTTATAATAATTTTACTGTTTTATTTAATTGGTAAACTTTGAAAAATCTTGAGAGCAATCCATAGAATGATCTTAATATGCCAGCATTGAAAACTCACTGATTTTTGAGACTCATGTCAACGTTATCCATAGTTAACCAAAAGCAGTTTCCCTTTATCTGTAAAGATTTATGCCCAGAATATATCATATTAGATTGAAAACAATATAGTGTCTCATATTTCTATGAAGTAACATGTAAGTAATTTTGAGGTTACTTTTCAATTATGATAATGATTGTGTCATATCATATCATTTGTCTCTTGCTTTATTTTTTTTGTATTTTTTATTGAAGTATAGTTGATTTACAATGTTTCGGGTGTACAGCAAAGTGATTCAGTTACAGATATATATATCTATTCTTTTTCAAATTCCTTTCCTTTATAGGTTATTATAAGATACTGAATATAGCTCCCTGTGCCATACAATAGGTCCTTGTTGTTTATTTATTTTATATATAGTAGTGTGTATCTGTTAATCCCAGATTCCTAATTTATTCCTCGCCCTTTCTCCTTTGGTAACCATAAGTTTGTTTTCTATCAATATGTCTGTGCATCTATTTCTGTTTTGTAAATAAGTTCATTTGTATCATTTTTTTTAGATTCCAACGTGTGTGATATCATGTGATATTTGTATTTATCTGATTTACTTAGTATGATAATCTCTAGATCTATCATGTTTCATTCTTTTTTATGGCAGATTAATATTTCATTATGCACACACACACATACCACATCTTTCTCCATTCCTCTGTAGATGGACATTTAGGTTGCTTCCATGTCTTGGCTATTGTAAATAGTGCTGCCATGAACATTGGGGTGCATGTATCTCTTCAAATTAGAGTTTTTGTCTTTTCCGGATATATGCCCAGCAGTGTGTCCCTTGCTTTAACTAGTCTTTATTGCTTTAAATATGCCCAGGAGTGTGTCCCTTGCTTTAAATAGTCTTTACTGCTTTAAATAGTCTTTAATGTTTTGGATTTCTATTAATTACTATTTATTTAGCTTCCTAACCTACCTCTGCCAATGACACAAGAACAACTCAGACCTACCCTCCATTTTAATAAATAATTTTAAGAGTAAATCTACATTTTCCCTGATTGATTTAGGCCACATTTATTTTGAGAGGCTGGAAATTAATACTATAATTTCATTCTTTTTTAATGATTCCTTCCAAGTTTAAACAACTGCTGTTTCTCTTTGATGTTTTCTTGTCATTGCTCCTGGAGATCAGAGACAGGTCAGAAAGATTAAGGAGAATATTCCTTAAGTGCACCCATCATGTTGTAACATAAAAAGCTTTTAAAAAATAGAGAATTTGCAGAAGTGGTGGTATCTGAAAATTATTCACAGAAAATTCTAAAAAGTCTGATAACTTCTGGGAAACTTGTGTTCAAAAAAGAAAAAGAAGGAAAAAACAAAGACTCCTCTGGGAAACCAGGACATGACAGAATCTAGTGTTGCCACTCTCCACATCCCCACCTATTTCTTTGTTTTCTTTCCTTTCTCTAGAGACAAACTTGGTTAGGTATAGACGTCTGCCCTTCCTATTATAGTATTAATTGAGCAAAATGTCAACTTCCATCTGCCCCAGTTAATGTTCCTACTTTGGGCACCTTCTACTCTTGGATACTTAATTTTTATTATGTGAAGAGAAGATCTGAGTTAACTCTTTTCATAATTACCTATCTGGTTACCAAATCTTTCAGGTTTGTTTTATAAACCTGAATTTTTTATATCCTTTGTTTGTTGATTCTTGTGTATTTGGTTTGAGCCTACCATATGCTGAGCTACACTTAGGGGTACAGTTAGGGGTAAAGCATATAATTGGGCCAAAATGAACATCAAGGTAGCATTGAAAGAGGCAGTGTTGTAAATGAGCAGCCTCAGGAGTGTGTGTGTATATTCTTGTGTATGTTGTTTGCATGTTTGTAGAAATGGTCATTTCTACTCATTCTGACTAGGTGATGGGATTTGTTTAGTGATGGTAGATAGAACCAATTTCTTCTTCCCCATTCCCACCAGCTACCCTAATAAAGTCAACTATTCAGTTGCTTATAGCCCTAACCTAAAGAACTCAACTCCAGTTCTAAGACATGTACTTGTGTGTACACACACATATACATTATCCTCAGTTTTATGAAGTGTAATTGTTTTGTTCAAGGATGGACTCTATTCTGACTTCTAAATCTCAGACTTGAAGGCAACATAGGCTTTATTTGGATAGTGAACTACCTTATTCTAAGCATCATAGTCTGGATGTTCTGAAAAGAGTTTGTGATCTTCAGAGCTTAAATTATAGATCCTGATTCTAAGATATCAGCTCTAAGTTCCATACCAAAAAAATATATTTGTGTGTGTATACACAAGGGTATACACACACACACACAAATATGTAAGTTACGATTCCATGGAAGAATCTCATAATTATAGAATAAAATATTTCTTTTATCTTTCAAATTAGAGTGTATAGAAGAGCTGTTATTTAACTTTTTAAGAAGTTTTTTAATCTTTTTTGCATTCCTACAGTTTTACCTTTTTCATTGGCGAAGGATAGCTGCAACTCTTTAGAATAGTTTTTAAAAATTGGACCTCTCATTATTTTTAAGTCCTTGTTAAGAGATTTTTCTTCCATTATAATAAAGGTAAAGATTTTCTTTCATCTGACTTATATCAATTTTATTTAATAAATAATGTGTTCTTGCTTTTATATGTCTTCCAGGTTGTAACTCACTGAGTTATTTTTTATTTTTCATTCTTTTTTTTGAGAGACTCTTGCAAAGCAGATTTTTCTACTATAAAGTATAATGTTGTTGATTTTAAGTGATTATGATAAGACCCCTCTGTTTAGTATGAGCAGCAGAGCATTAACTTGAGTCAAATGTTGCCTCTTTGCGTTCCCCTATTTTACAGCATCCTGGGTCCAAGTCCATTCTGACTTGTCAGTCTGATGTTGTTTTCACAGCCTTAATTTGTAATGTATGGTTGTTATGGAAATTTAAAAAATTATATAAACTTATTTGGCTTACCAATTTGAACAATTTATTTACCATAAGTAGTTATGGATACTTGCTTATATTTTTTCATCTTTGCTTACGTATGTAATTACATAGCTGTTTTCTATTGGACTTAGGTGAAAGCATAAATGCAGGAGGTGCTGTTAGTTCTTTTTCTTCAAAATATATTTATAATCTTCTCATTTTCTTTTCCCAGTTTACTTTGGAGGTTTTATGGTAATGTCCAAGGCTATATTCCTGGTCATTGGTATCTCCAAAACTGCTGTTTCTTGATAAATCTTCATTAAGTTTTCAAGATTATTGCTAGCATATTGCAATCTTCAGACATCTGGTAATTCACACACATTCAAAAACAAACGTGCCCATAACTTCTATCCTGTACTGCTTCTGGTAGAACTATTCAGTTTTCACAATTGCTTTGACTGTAGTCCATTACAGCAACTTGTATGACATAAGTGACTTTAGACTTTTGTTTCAGTACAAATCATAGTATTCAACATTTGTTAAGCACTTACTACATGTTAGGAATGATACTGAGCATTTTTATGTTCTGTCGCATTTAAGTAAAGTACAAAGATCCTTCCTATGTCTGAATAGGACATATACATATGACATAAACATATACAGTTTACAATACCTTGTAAACTGAAAACATATAATAGATTTAATGGATTAATTTCAGAATTGGAGTCTACAGGCCTAAGTTTTATTGATTTACTGTGTGGCTTTGCATTATTCATAGAATTTATTAGTGTGTCTATTTCTTCACTTACAAAAAGATAATAAAATATGTCTCCTCTGTATTATGTAATATAGGAATATGTTGTGCTTAAACAGAGAATTTCTATAGATGTTTTGTAAGAAAGGCTCCATAAATAAAATGTTCTGATGTGAATATTTCTCCTATTATTAAATTATGTTGCTAAATAATAGTATTCATGTTTAGCTCTCCAGTGCAATAAGAGAAATAAGAGCTTTTCCACAGCATTATAAATTTATGTTATATATAATGTTATCATACTAGCATTATAAATATGACATCCTTTTAGTTAACTAAAATTGCTTTATAGTGTTAACAATTTAGTTTTATAAGATGGATAACAAATATCATTACCCCTTTTTACAAATGGGAAACTGAGAGATGGATAAATTTCTGGAGGCATAAGAACAAAAGCTTATATTTATTTAATATGTGAATAATGAAGGGCTATTAGGTTATAGATGATGAATAAAAAGCCTGATCATAAAGTGAGAGGTTAGTAGCTTTAAAATCCATCTTTAGATGAGCAAAACCGTAAGAGAACAAGTTATTTAATTCAAGCTACAGCATGTCATAGCCTCCAAATACTTAATGTGTATGGATTTTTCTCTCATCTTTACTATTGAAACTTCTACTAAGTTAAGCTTATCGCAAGACAACAGCAATATTGGATTTCTTTGCTTTTAGGAAGTACTGTACTCATTTCCATCTTTCCCAGTTGGCCTGTAATTTTAAAACTGAGGGTGGTATGAGAAGACAAAATGCAACACCTTATAATAATATTAAAATAGGAATGAGCTGTTTTTGGTTTTTCTCTTTTCTTAGCAGTTCTTCCACTCACTCTTTCCTTTACCTCACCTATTTCTTCCTCTCACTTTTTCACATGTGTCTGTCTTGGTGAGAATCTAGTTTTGTCGCAAGAGAACTGCAGATGTGATAATTACGTGTTTCTAATGTGGATACTTCCTAAAGAGGCCACCAGTGAGAATTATTGTATCTTAAGGCAAAAGAGCAAAGTTTTAGATTTTCTAAAATCAATTGGCAGTGAGTCATTTGCAAATAGTATTTATAAGTCTAAAGTAGGAGCTTATTTCCTTTATTCTCAATTAAGATGTTTAAGAATGGCTTAAATTATGTTGTTATATGAACATTAAAAACTTACACTGCTTTTAGTAAACCAAGTAATTATGTGTGACCATCAATAGAGTGGAAATCCAATGTATAGATTTTTTTAGGTAGCTCTTATGTTTCTACTTATATTATACACCACTAACTACATTTAAAAAACAAAATTCCAAAGTAGCTGGAGTAAAGAAGCTGGGTTATACATTCACCAGTTAACTGACCAGACAACAGCCTTTCAGTACAATTTCAAATTGGATCATCTTTCTACTTCATCTTTCTTCAGATTTGAGAAACATGATATTTTTCCATATCTATATATCAACTTTTGAAGAACATGAATGAATAACATTTTCTTCTCTATAGATTAAAGGACATGTAACCAACAACCTACAATAAAGGAGAACTTTATTATTTTTCACATAGTGCCAAAAATGAATAAAAGTGTAATGCATATATAAAAATGCTAATAATCCATAGAAATACCACTATTTTCTCCCTTTTCCTGGAATGAGATATAAAATAGTACAATTTATAAGTAGACTATAAAGATAAGTGCTATTCTTGTGAAAATCTCTTATAAAAAATAATTCACCCATTTGAGTTCCCTGATTTTTTGTTTGATAATTTGACTATCAATATTTAGATAAATGAGGAAAATAATATGAAAAAGTACTCACTGGGTAAATAAATTATAAAACTTTGGAGTACTCACTGCTATACATATACTCAACTTGGTTATTTAATAAGGGTTGAGATGAACAATGGAAACAGTAGACTCTTCACTCAACATCTCATGCTCATTGCAGAGTACATGTTCGTTGAATGGAATGGACGATGAAATTGCCTGGAGTACTTAAATTTTTATTTTTATTTTTTTGTTTCTTTCTCTATAATTATACTGTCTCCTTTGATCTTTCATTATAACCAGATCTTACTTAAATATTGTACCACTTTAACTGAAAAACAAAATGGAGTATCTCCATTTTGAAAAGCTTTCTGCTTCTTCCAAGAGTGGAAAAAGATGTAAATATTTAAGAAGGCTAAAGCTCCAAGGAAGAGAAATACATTACCAGTGCATTCATAACTCTCAAATTAAACTGGAATAAATATTTTCATTACTTAGTTGCAGCTTCTTCTTTGTAGCAGTAGTCTTTAACCACTTAGTCACACTGTTACAATACAATGACATGATTAGTTGAAAGGTGTTTGTAATTAGTAATATAAAATTAACAAAATCTGTATATGAATGTTTTTAATCAAGTGGAATAAATTAAAGACTGCCCTTATAATACTGCAACTCTTACTTCCACTCTGCTCTGCTTCTTAAATGAGGAGAGAAAAGAGTAAATTTATAGCTGGTGTTCCTTGAACATCCCTATGAGTTAGTCATCTATGTAAATTTTATTCATCATGTATAGTCCTGAGAAAAAAATATATTAAAGATAGCTTCTCTGTACCATAGGATACATATAGAGACAAGATCTGAATTGTTTGTTTATTATAACCTTTTATTAAAGTGTAAAATAAAATTTATGTGTTTGAGTCAAGAAAATGTATTTGGCTGATGTTAATGGATAGAGTCAGGAAAGTTTGATTGGCTGGCATTAAACTGCCTATTTTTACCTAATTTATCTCCTCACTAGGTCTATATTTTGCTCCAATGAAGGATCCTCACATTTATTTCAATCTATTTTACAAAGTTGAATATAAGGTGATTATGAATATTAGAACAAGTTGTGTACATTATCATGAATCTACCTCATTCCTTCTATCTGCAGTCTGTTTTTCAAAGTGTAGTCCTCTGACCAGCATCACAAGCATAACCTGGAAACTTGTTAGATATGCAAAATTTGAGACCCTAGCCAGACATTCTGGAACAAAATCTCTGGGTATGCCCAGCAATCAGCATTTAACAAGGTTTCTAGGAGATCCTGATGCACAGTAAAGTTTGAGAACCACTGCTGTAATCATATCCCACCTTGATAGCTTAACAAGGTTATTAGTACCCATTAGATACTGTTTCAAAGATAGTCTTTGTTATTTAAGATTATTTAATCAGCAGAGGGCACTGTAGTAGTTGTTAGGAGGAAATTGTACTAAATCTACATGGTCAAGTAACAAGCCTGTAAATATTAATGCATAAATTATACCTGTTAATAAAAGTATGTCTATAAACATAAATAAAAGCACTAAGTGATTTTTCACCACCACCATGCATACAAGAAATTTCTGCACATTTACATTTAACTATTGTGTGTCCTGTGCATACTTAAATATCATTGACTTTTAGCAATAATGTTTTTTAAGGTAATTTTTCCTATGAAGGTTAAAAATGGACTTGAACTTCATTGACAATTTCCCTGGACTATAGAATCATTGTTTATGACACCCTTTTTTGCAACTTGAGTAGTCTTTGAAGCATCTTTCTGACTTTCATGTTATCTTCAAAGTGTCAAGGGTAAAAGAAAAAATCACAATAAGTGATTTGGCGTAGGAAATTGCAACCTTCAAAGTTTAGAAAGTATTTAGAAGTTAAAAATAAAATGTCTTATTTAAAGAGTATAGCTAAATCCAATTAAACCTCATTATTTTGGAATCTACTAGTCCAAAAAAGGTTATATCTGAAGTAAGAATATAAATTTCTACTATTGCTCAAGGAAAAACAGAATTTGGTAATCAAACTTAATAATTTATTTTAAAAATGTGGGAAACGGAAGGAAACTAAGAAAAAAGGATTTCAAACTTTTAATGGCATCTTTTTTTGCCATTGATTATGAATAGTCCATTGATAATGATTGCTTGTTATCTACTTGTTAACAAGTACTGATAACCTTCATTTATCTGTGCTTGTCATCCTAATGTATATGATTGAAGGAATAAAGCTACATTTGTTAAAACCACTCTTCTGTTTGGATTTTCTAGTAAGTTCGACAGATAGTTTTTTCTCATTTTATTCTAAACTAACTTTTACTCTCTTGCTCTTTGCCTTCTAGTTGAGCCTCTCCATTTACAGTTTACAGATGTTTTCACCCAGCTCTTGCCCTCCTGTCCATCTTCCAATTTCCATCTCGTTTGGCTGTTTCTTCCCTTTAGATACCATTATTTCAGTATTCTTCTTTCTGCCCCCAACTTGTCAATGTTCTTACATTTAGGTTCTTGCTCTCTGTTCTCTTTCCCCTCATCTTTGGTTCTCAACCACTGTTTCTAGGTTTGGTTTCTGGATTTTTGTATTATTTCTCTTCTTTAACTGGTATAATCAAAATTATACAAGGATGTAACAATTGGAAAGCAGAGGCATAGAGAAAATTGACATGTATTGAATACCTACTCTATGCTAGGTGATTTACTTACATCATTTAATTCTCATAAAATGTAGGTATGCTTTATTATTACATCCATTTTATTCATAAATACACTGAAGCTCAGAGAGATTAAATATTTTAAATATTAAATATTTTGTTCTAATTTGTTCTAATTCACAGAGCAACTAAGTGACAAAGCCGGGTTTCAAGCCTATATGGGTTCATTTGTTCACTCCTTTATTCAACAAATATTTATTGAGTGCACGTTCTGTATGTTGGACACTATGGTAGGTGCTTCAACAGATCCAGTCCTTACTCTCCAGACCTTAATTGTATGGTGGTATTGTCTGACTTCACAGATGGTGATCTTTTTGCTACACCAAACAGAAGAAGAGAAAATAAAAAGTAAATAGAATGGTTCTGATGTTTTATGGAAAAGATGTATTTGATATAGATGTAAGAAAGACTATATTTGTGCATTATTTAGGAATATATAGCAAAAGAGTTGCTTTGTGTCTAGTCCTGGAGAGGGTCTCCCTCCTCACTCACCCCTGTCAACACCAATGCCTTGTAGTGGCATCACCACAATATATATTTTCCTCTTATGTTCTATGCTGTACAAGATTTATGTCTATAGGCCAACATTGTCTAGAAAGTCTTCAGAAAGAATTAACTGTCCTCCCTAAATTATGTTTGGAAAATGATGAAGACCCCTGTGTAAGAATACATACATTCATTCATCCATCTATTATCCATATATTTACTAATACCCTAAAAAGTATTTAAGATGGTTTAGCCAAATACATAAAATACAACAGAACTTTTAATAAGATAAATATGGAAAAATAGGGCAAGGAAAAATAAGATGAAATTGGGTTGTATTCAGTAAGCCTACTAAAAAATATTCATAAATTAGTCTCTCTTCTCAAAGGTAACTTGATTCACAGTCATCATAATTTTAAAGACAAACTGGTATCACAGAAGTGTACCCCATTCCTAGTTGTAATACATAAGAGGAAATTTCTCCTACAGGTCCTCCTAAAGAGGACCTCAGTACAGTGTGGTGAGCAATGGTCTCAAATACTCGCTAAAATAAATATGAGTTTCACTGAGCCATTTAATTGTATCCACCTGCATACCATAAAAGCAAAGTCCAGTAAAACAATTCTTTTAAAAGTGGATGAGCCTTTTCAGGTAGACCACTGTGGTCTGGCTAAATCCAATGGTATATTTTAGAGTATCTCGAAAAATGAATGAATTACATTTCTTTTAGGTAATTCTCATATGTAATTTGTCAATTGAGTTTTTCATGTACTAGATAACAGTGAGTTTGCACACTCTTACAAGTTTTACTCACTACTGCAACATCATTGCATAGAATACCACCTAGTACATAGTAGGTGCTTAATAAGTATTTGTTGTATGGATGGATAAATGCTGTGCTTTGAAGTATGTAAGTGAAAGACTTCCTCTGTCACTTCTCTGTTGATATTTTCTTCCTTTGTCCTTAAATAACGTGTGCTACTATACTTTGGAGTATATCATCTTTATGTGGACCCTCAAATTCATTAAATGTCACGCATTGCTTAGGTGACCTTTTCAAACAGATAATGAAATAAATATTAACCGTATACAAAGAGCTGTTTTAAGATTGTTCTCAGTAACATCCCTTTGTTGATTTTTAGGGCTCTAAGATTTTAAGGTCCCTAAGAAGAAGTTGTAAACTTCAGTGAAGCAATTTTAACATGGAAATAGTGTTTCTTCTCAGGAGACCTCAAAATCATATCGGATTTATTAAATTTGGAAAACATGGGATAGATTATATATAACACTAGCTCTACAATTTTCAGCTATATATTGATATTTTAATGAAAGTAGTTAACTCCCAAACTTAGAAATTTAAGTATGTTCTTTTCTCCTTCCTGCTGGCCCCTTATTTTTAAAGCAGGTTTTATTGAAAAGCATTATGGTAGTGTTAATTTTCCTTTAAAATTTCTGACATTGTTAAATATTGCATTATGCTGGGATTCAGTGAACCAGTAGATTACATCAATTCCAGTAATCCTTTATTCTATATAATTATAAGGGATTAACTAATTTATATGCATCTTAAAAGTTTATAACATCAACTGGCATGTAACACATACTTGGTGCATTTTAACTGCTCTGCCCAGATTTCTTACTCTATAAAAATCTATTGAGCTATTATAACAATCTGAGACTTCATTTTAAAGTTTAGGTTATTAGGCTAGGTGAGATATTTACCAACCTAAATTTTGCCTAGAACAGTGATTTTACTTAGGACGATCACTCGACTTCTAATGAAATATTGAACTATCAATCTTTCACTATATTTTTCCATAACTTACTTTTTATTTTGTTTGCCTTGCTTCTTACTTACTGTAATACTTTATTTTGCAAGCTTTCTTCCTGTGTTGCTCCCAGTTATTGTAACCTGCTACATATGTAGAAAGAGGATTAGAAATGGATTAAGTCATGTGTTTCACTCCCAACTTTAGCCTAAAACATATCTTTACCATCACATTATGATAAATACATGCCTATTTTCATTGACCTTTAGAAAATCAAATTTTCTTGCCTCCTTCAGTACCTTATTCGAGGTTTAACCACACTTGTCTTAAGAATGCCCTATCTTAAAACTTCTATTATATAGTTAAAGCCTATCACTTCATTAATTCTTTTTTAAAAACAATCAGTTCATTTATATCGAAGATATGGAAATGGTAAATCTAGAGTTTTTCTTCTACCCAATTTATGGGGAAAGTTGACTCGATGATTTCTTGAGTTCCATTTATTATATCATAAAATCATAGAGCTAGGAGAGATACAAGGTGACCTTGGGTTTTTACGGACTAATTATTTCAAGAGTAATAGACAAAGAAAACTACCCAGATTTTTTATTCTGTGAAAATCTATTGAGCTCTTATAGCAATCTGAGGCTTAATTTTAAAATACAGGTTATTAGGCAAGATGAAATTTCTATTAAATACTTCTGAATTGTAAGGGATAAGAAAGGTCTGCTAATGTAAAAGCTCCCTTGATGTTCTGGTCCTCAGCTTTTATTCAGTGGTCCCAAAGAATTGAGTCTTGATGCCTTAAAATATTTGGAGAACTACTAAGTATGGTTTATAGATAGCATGATTTATAATTAAGTTAGTTTTACTACTCTGCCTTCCTTACTTTTGGTTAATTTCACTCAGTCTGCTATTTAATCTTTAATTACAGGCCACAAAAGAAGTAATAGAACGGGAAGCGCCAGGGATGGCCCTGGCAATGCTGATGGGATCACTTAATGTTACACCTCTGGGCATGCTCTCTAGGTAAGAAAGTCACCAACATGTTGCAAAGAAAATTAATTCCATACCACTAATCACTACAATAGACTGATAAACCTAAGAAACTCCAGTCATACCACTTAATTTTGCCCCGCTTATTTCCCAGAGTTATGAGTCTCAGTATCCTGTCTAGTTAAATATTGGCCACAGTTTCTTTCAAGTTCTTTTTTTGTTCGTTTTTGCATATTGTGTTGAAACTTTTAGAAAATATTGTATTACTGCTAAAAGTTATCAGTTATAACACCAAGAAGAGTCCAGTTTATTAAGATGTAAAATATTCTTTTTTTGTGTGATTATAATCATCAATTAATTTCCCTTAGTTGTCATTAAATACTAATTTAGTAAAACTAAGAAGTAGAGTCTTTTTTAATAAGTTTTTACAAGTCAGTTTGTAAATAGGCATGTTGATGTGTGGTCATGAAAAGAAGCTCAATCAATAATATATTACTAGTATATTAAATTAGTGTATTTAAAACTATGCCTTTGTTGACCTAGATGGTGACATCCATCCTCAATTTGATGGTTTAGTTATTTATTTGTTATTATTTTAGCAATTCTTAGATTAAAATCCCCTTTAATGAGAACAACATACATCACTTACGTTAAAGACAGAAATATCAACTTAGTGAGAATCTGTTGATTTAATGACCATTGATTAATACAGTTGATTTCAGAGTAATCTAGAAAATACACAGCAACTTTATAATTGCAGGGTTTCACAATCATTATTTATAACCATTTATTGATCCTGTGTGCAATATGAATATAAAAGTAAATATATCTATTGAATGCATAGAATATGAGTTATAATGCTCTTTCTGTTACTTAGGCTAAGTTTGTATGCCATAAATGTCAGCCACTTGAAGCACAGCTACAGGGAAATGTGAATGGGTCATTAGTTAACTGTATTTTCTTTCCTGTTACAAATACTATATTATAACATTTCATTTTAATAAGAGCAAAAAAAGAACTAAAGTAGCTTGATAGAGATTTTGAATTTAAAAGTCCATGCTGGTCTTTAATGAACTCACATTGATTCTTTTATGCTGTTATTTTTTTTTTTTTTTTTTGCGCGGTACGCGGGCCTCCCACTGTTGCGGCCTCTCCCATTAAGGAGCACAGGGTCCGCACGCGCAGGCTTAGTGGCCATGGCTCACAGGCCCAGCCGCTACGTGCCATGTGGTATCTTCCCGGACTGGGGCACGAACCCGTGTCCCCTGTATCGGCAGGCAGACTCTCAACCACTGTGGCACCAGGGAAGCCCTATGCTGTTCTTTTTTTAACCCTTACTTATATTACCTGACTGTAGGAGATCAAAGGTCACATTTGGTCTCTTTTCTCTATGGAATTAAGTAGTAGTCTTTGAACATAAAAGAACTCTTTCTTGGCATTCAAGGAATATAGTCAAGAAAGAATTAAACGTTACCTCTTGTTAATTATTTTATAATAAAAATCTAATTCAACAGACATAATAATACTCTATTTGCCAGGCCTTGCATTAACCATTAGGGATGTAAGTATGGAAAGAAAAGTAAGAAATGGTCCTTACCTTCAGGATCCCCAGTTTATCTGGAGAACTTGTTCCTTACAACTGCTAAGGTAACTCTTTAAATTGAATATAGCTTTCTTGATCTAATATAGAAATAACACTTTTGCCTTATTGAAAGATTTTTCTGGATTAATTTCTCCTCTCCCTTCTGAATCCGCATAATTACTGAGCAGTAGACTGCTGAGTGAATGGGAAATAAGTTAGCAAGAGCTGATTTTAAGTATTTTGAAATAAGTCCATCATCTTTAGGCTGAAGGCTGTGAAAACTAAAGTGTACACAGCATAGTATACACAAGCAGATTCTATATACACATGGTATACACAGCCAGATTCTTCTGGCTTTTCTTTATGTTCATTACCTGTTGAACTGAGAGTTTATTTACAAATTTGAAACAGAGATAGTAGTTGGCATGAGCTATGGAAAAGGGAATTGTGGACTATTTCCCTTAATGTTTATTTTTTGGTGCTTTTCAAATCGTTTAAAAAAAATGGTAAACAGCCATGATTAGATTGATGCTTCCTTTGTTTAGCATTTTTACCTTGTATGTACTTGGGGCTTTGTACATGCTTATATTATAACACGTGCTATATTGTAATTATTTACTTTCTTGTCTGTTTTACCTAATATGTATAAAATCCAAATTTGTATTAAGAACAGCAGCTTTATCTTATTCATTTTATATCCTCAGCCCCAAAACAATTTCTGACACATAGTAGGTACTCAAAAAAATGTTTCTTGTTATGGCTCCTATTGATAACTCAGTGTTTCATCCTAGCTGTAATAGAATTTTTTTTCAAGGTTAAGTAATGCATCAAGTTGGTGCCTTGCCTTCCTATTTTTATCTCTAGAGAGCAGCATTAAATAAAAATAATTTTTTAAATTACTACATCTGTTTAAATGGTTTTCATCTGCTTGGTTAACTTAATATCTTCCAGTTTTCCAGTTTTTTTTGTACAAGTAAGTTGGAAGATTGCATCAAGTAAAGGTTAAGAGTGTCATCTCTGAACTCGGACTGCTTGGGTTCTATTCTTGTTCTGTTACTAGTTACATAACATCGTTTTTTTCTCATCTCTATAATGAGGATGTTAGTAGTACCAGCCTTCTTGCATTAAGTAAACTAGCCCGCTTAAGTGCCCAGAACAGTTGATTCATAGTAAGTTTAAGTGTTGATCACTGTTGTGTTGTTATTTGTTCAGAATTCTAGTTCTTAGAGCAAGTCTGCTGGCAGAACCTTTTAATGCTTTCCTTCATCTGGAAATGTCTTTTTCTTACCTTTATTCCTGAGGGATATTTTTACTAGATATAGAATTATGGATTGACAATTCTTTCCTTTCAGCATTTAAAAAAATGTTATTCTATTCTCTTCTGGCTCCATGGTTCCTGTGGAGAAATCCACAGTCTTTTGAATTGATATTCCCTTATATGTATGATTTTTTTCTCTGGATGCTTTGAAGATATTTTTTCTTTATTTTTGATTTCAACAATTTGATTATTATGTATCTGGGTGTGGTTTTCTTTGAGTTTATCCTTTTGGGTTAAAAGAGCTTCTTGAATCTGTAAACTTATGTCTTTAACCAAATTTGGGAAATCTTTAGCTATTTTTCAGATTTTTCTTTTTCTGCACCAATCTCTTTCTCATTTTCTTCTGGTACTTTTGTGATACGGATTATACGTCTTTTGATAACATATCACAGGTTTCTGATGTTCACTTTTTTTATTCATTTTTACTCTATTCTTCAGATTGTTTTTATTAATCTATCTTCAAGTTCACTGACATTTTTCCTCTTTCATCTTTATTTTGCCTTTGAGCCTATCTAGTGAATTTTTTAAAATATTTGTTTACTTATTTATTTATTTGACTCCGTTGGGTCTTAGTTGCAGCATGCCGGATCTTCACTGAGGCATACAGGATCTTTCATTGCTACACATGGGTTCTTCATTGTGGCTCACAGGCTTCTCTCTAGTTGTGGTGTGTGGGTTTTCCCTTCTCTAGTTGTGACGTGGGCTCCAGAGCACGTGGGCTCTGTAGTTTGCGGCACGCTGGCTCTCTCACTGAGGCGCACGAGCTCAGTAGTTGTGGCACATGGGCTTAGTTGCCCAGCGGCATGTGGGACCTTAATTCCCCGACCAGGGATCAAACCCGCGTACCCTGCATTGGAAGGCAGATTCTTTACCACTGGACCACCGGGGAAGTCCCTCCAGTGCATTTTTAAATTACAGATATAGTATTTTTTCAGTTCTAAAATTTCTATTCAGCTGCCTTTTTATGGTTCTATTTCTTTGCTAAGAATTTTTATCTTTCCATTTATTTCAAAAGGAGAATGGTTATAATAGCTGCTTAATATTATTTTTCTAACAATTCCAGTATCTGAATCACCTTGGAGTTAATTTAGCATCTGTTGATTTTTTCTGTGAGAAGTGCTCAGATTTTCCTGATTCTTTTCTGTGTTGAGTAATTTTGGATTGTACCCTGGACATTTTGAGTATTATCTTTTAAGACTCTGGACTCTGTTAAAATCCTCTGGAGAGAGTTAGTTAGTTAGTTAGTTAGTTAGTTAGTTAGTTAATTTGTTTCAGGAATCAAGCTGATTGGATTCAGATTGAAAATTTTGTCTCACCTTATGTGGATGGTGATTCAGCCTTTGCTATACTGTCCGGGTCTGCCCAGCACATGAACCATTCAGGAGTTAGCCTGAGGTGTGGGCAATGGAGTATATTTTACTTATGTTTTTAAAAGCCTTTCTTATAATTCTTTGAGTTTGTTACATGTGCTTAGCTCAGGAGTGAGCCTGGAACTTGTTTCAGTTCATTCGCAGAATTAAGGAATCCGCCTTCTCCAACTCTCTCCTCTCCAAGAATTTCCCTACACTCTACAGTTCCCAGTTAATACTCTATAAGAAATAGCTTCTGGCTAAAGGAACTGGAAATAGATGATATTTCTTGTAGAGTATTAATCCCCTGTGCTATTATGCAATTCCGCACAGTTGGAACACCTTCAGGGCAAAGGCAGAAGAAAAGGAAAAAAAAAAATAATAACAGAGCTTCCTCTCACCCAAGCTTTTACACTTTAGCCAGAGAGATAGGTCTTCTCACCGGGTTCTAGTGCTTGCACCATCACAATCACAGTAGTACAGCTGTGTAACTGGAATTAGCCCCCTAAGGGTTATTGACTCAAGTTCTGACTTCAGTCCCCAGTTTGCCTGCTATTGTTTATGTTCAGAGTTCTCAGGTAGTCACTCTTTGATTTTCTGTTCTCAATAAGTAGGAGACAGAGCCATAGTTAAGGTTCTACTATGTTGGTCAACACCAACAGAAAAAGAGCTCTATTTTAAAAATCAGATCCCTGAGTTTATATCCTAGCATTTACTATCTATGTGACCTTGGGAAATTTACTCAGCTAGGTTTAGCACTTCCAGTCCCAGGAGCTAATAGAACTGCCCACAGAAATTCAGCATATAAGCTCCCCAAATCTGTAATTTATGCCCCACTCACTTTTTAAAGAGATCAAATACTTTTTTTTCTAAGCATCATTGACAGTAATAGAGCAACCACTGTGGTTACACATTGAGACATAATTTATCCTGGTTTTATTCTCAGTTCAGTCATTAACTTGATTTGTGATCTCTACATAGTTTTTTAGTGCCTTCACATAGCTCATGGAAATGTTATGAGGTCCTATATAGATTAACTCACTAAGAAAAACTATCATATGAATATCTAAATTCATAAAAAGAAAAAGTGATAAGGAGTTTTTAATTTTATAAAGAGATTTGCCATCGTAATACTCCATAACGTATCTTTCAATTGTGTTTTACATATTCAGCTTATTTTTTTGTTACATAGAATTTTCCATAATATCTATCTTATGAAATAGAAGATGAAGTCTCTAGTTAGTTTTTAATATATGAAGTAGGACTAATCTTTTTTTCTTACAGTTTGCCCTACTATCTACCATTATTACCAATTTGATCTCAGCTTCATCTAGTCAGTAACTGAACATAAACACTCAAAACACATGCACTGTTATTGTGGAGGAGTAAACTTTTTCCATTCAGTGCCAAAAATGCTTTCATGCTAATATTGTTTAAAAGTTTTTTAAGGAAAAAAATACTGGATTTAAATTTTTGTATCAGTGAATTAAATTATCCCTAGTATTATTTAATACATGTTAAAACAACATGGATCATTTAAAATAATAATTGACAACAACAGTATTGCCATCTTGAAGTGCTTCTATTTTTTAACCTAAAACCAAATATACTTAGCTTATAAAAGGCTGTAGAAGGGAGCTGGGCAGAAGACGATGGAGAGGAAGTACCAGTAATCCACTTCTTGACCTAGACAATAGTTGACTAACAGAATCTGATATAACAATTTTGGATATCTAGAGTGTATTTGAAGGCTTTCAGCTTCCAGGGGTAGGTTTAGTTGGTAAACTATGGTGAATTTTAGTCAATTTCAGCCCAAAATAATTGTAACTATACACTCCCCAATCCCTCAACCCCATGGCAGGCAGCCACACTAACATGCTTGTGGGAGCCAGAGTGGGCAATTAGGACCTTGTCGTTCAAATATCAGGAATCTAGGTTCTGTTTGTGGATTACTGCTTTGATTATAGGGGTACGGACAAAGGCAGGTGGCCGCTGTTGTAACCCCCACCAACTGAAGTGACTTCAAGGGGAATTAAAGGGACAGTGCCTTTTTTTTTCCCTTACAATTTTCTCTTTTACCCTTTTTGGGAGCCAGACATTTAAGGATTAGGACACTCAAGAGCAACCACATACATAAGGGAATTTAAAAAGCCATTGCACATGCCCAAAGAGGAATGCAGGCTCAGAAAAGACCTGAGTTGGCCTTAGGTTTACACCTCAGACTGATCCCAACACAGAGACACTCTACAACAATCAAAAATATAGCAAACCCTGCAGGGAGGGGGAGAATGTGACTTCCAGAATTACCACATTACAAGATTCAGATACCCAGTTTTCAACAATAACAACACAACACAAGATATAGAAAGAAAAAGAGAAGTGTGGCCCATTGAAAGAAAAAAAAAAATTGACAGAAAAGACTGACTAGGATGACCAGATGGTAAACTTACTAGACAGAGATTTTTAAAACAATTGTCTTAAAGATGCTCAAATTACTAAAGATGTGAACAAAATCAGGAAAATGATATAAGTAAAATGTAAACATAAGTAGCAAGATAAAAAATAAAAAGGCAAAAAGAAATTCTGGAGTTGAAAAATATAACTGAAATAAAAATGTCACTAAAGGGATTCAGAACCAGTTTCAGTAAAAGGAATCAGTGAACTTCAAGATAGGGCTATTGAAATTATCAAGTCTGGGAGCAGAAAGGAAAAAAATTGAATAAAAGTGAACAGAGCCTAAGAGACCTGTGGAACACCATTAAGTTCTTGGTCTAACACCATTAAACCATGCTTTGTGAAAATCCCAGAAGGAGAAGAAAGAGAGAAAGCGGCAGAGGATTATTTGAAGAAATAATGGCTGAAAACTTCCCAAATTTCATGGAAGATATAAATCTGCAAATCCAAGATAAAAAACAAACTCCAGGGGCTTCCCTGGTGGCGCAGTAGTTGAGAGTCCGCCTGCCGATGCAGGGGACACGGGTTCATGCCCTGGTCTGGGAAGATCCCACATGCCGCGGAGTGGCTGGGCCTGTGGGCCATGTCTGCTGAGCCTGTGCATCCAGAGCCTATGCTCTGCAACGGGAGAGGCCACAACAGTGAGAGGCCTGCATACCGCAAAAAAAAAAAAAAAAAAAAATCAAACTCCAAATAGGATAAGCTGAAAGAAGCCCATATAATAATCAATCTGTTAGAAGCCAAAATCAGAGAATATTGAAAGTAGCAAGAGCAAAGACACTCATCATATACAAGAGATTCTCAAAAGATTATAAGTTGATTTCTCATCAGAAACATTGGTGGCCAGAAGCAGGTATGGAAGTGAAACATTCAAAGTAATGAAAGGAGAATACTGTTAACCAAGAATTCTATAACTGGCAAGCCTGTCCCTCAAAAATGAAGGAGAGGGCTTCCCTGGTGGCACAGCAGTTAAGAATCCACCTGCCAGTGCAGGGGACACGGGTTCAAGCCCTGGTCTGGGAAGATCCCACATGCCCACGAGCAACTGGGTCTGTGTGCCACAACTACTGAACCTGCACTCTATAGCCCACGAGCCACAACTACTGAGCCTGCATGCCACAACTACTGAAGCCCGCAAACCTAGAGCCTGTGCTCTGCAACAAGAGAAGCCACCACAGTGAGAAGCCCATGCACCGCAACGAAGAATAGCTGCTGCTCGCTGCAACTGGAGAAGGCCCACGTGCAGCAATGGAGAACCAACGCAGCCAAAACTATAAATAAATAAATAAATTTTTTTTTTAATGAAGGAAAAATTAAGACATCCCTAGATAAACAAAAGCTGAGCAAGTTCATTACTATTACACTCAACCTACAAAATAGGCTAACAGGAGTTCTTCAGGTTGAAATAAAAGGGCACTGTACAATAACTGAAAGCCTTGAGAGGAAATAAAAGATCTCCAATAAAGGTATAAATATGGACAAGTATAAAAACTAGTATTATTGAAATTTTGGTTTGTAATTCCACTTTTTATTTTCTTTATTTAAATTTTTACAATTTAAATGCATAAGAAAATTATTAGTGTTTTGGAGCACACAATGTATAAAGATGTAATTTGTGACAACAATAACTGAAAGGGAATGAGATGGAGCAGTTTAGGAGGAGGGTTTTTATATGCTATTGAAGTTAAGCTGGTATACATGCAAAGTACACTGTTAAATTTTAGAATGTTAAGTGCAATTTCTATGGTGACTACAAAGAAAATAGCTATAAAATATACACGAAAAGAAATGAGAAGGGAATTAAGATATTTCACTAAAAAAAACAACTAAACTCAAAAAGAGACACTAATATGGGATATGAAGAACAAAAAAAGCTATAAGGCATATAGAAAACAGTTAACAAAATGGCAAAAGTAAGTTCCGCCTTATCAGTAATTACTTTAAATGTAAATGGATTAAGCTCTCCCGAGAAATAATACAGACTGGCACAATGGTTAGAAAAGCATAATCTGATGACATACTGTGAACAAGACTCTTGGTTTAGATCCAAAGACACAAATATATTGAAAGTTAAAGGATGGAAAAAGATATTCATGCAAATATTAACCAAAAGAGCTGGTTGACTATACGACTATCAGACTAAATAGACTTTAAATTTTAAAAGGTTAAATATCCTAAGTCAAAACAGGTTACAAGAGACAAAGATATTTATATAGTAATAAAAGTTTCAATTGAATAGGAAGATATAACAATGATAAGCATTTATATACTTAATAACAGACAAATAACAAAAATAGATGATGATGGAATTGAAGGAAGAAATAGATGGTTCTGAGCTTCCCTGGAGGTGCAGTGGTTAAGAATCTGCCTGCCAATGCAGGGGACATGGGTTGGAGCCCTGGTCTGGGAAGATCCCACATGCCACAGAGCAGCCAAGCCCGTGTGCCACAGCTACTGAACCTGCGCTCTAGAGCCCATAAGCCACAACTTCTGAAGCCCTTGCACCTAGAGCCCACGGTCCGCAACAAGAGAAGCCTGTGCACCGCAATGAAGAGTTTCTGCTGCTCACCGCAACTAGAGAAAGCCCGCACACAGCAACAAAGACCCAGTGCAGCCAAAAATAAATAAATTTATTAAAATAAAGAAAAGAAATAGATGGTTCTTCAATAGTAGTTGGAGACTTCAATATCCTACTTTCAGTAATGGATAGAAAAGCCAAACAGAAGATAAGTAAGGAGATATGAGTTGAGAAACACAATAAATCAGCTATCTCCAACAGGCATATAAAGAACATACCACCCAACAACAGTAGAATATACATTCTTCTGAAGTTCCCATGTGACATTTCCTATAATAAACCATATGTTATGCTGCAAAATAAGTCTCAATAGATTTAAACAGGTAAATGTCATCTGAAGTATATTCTCTGACCACAAAATGATGAAGTTAGAAATCAGTAACATCAGGGACTTCCCTGGCAGTCCAGTGATTAAGACTCCACACTTCCACTGCAGGTTCAATCCCTGGTCAGGGAACTAAGATCCCACATGCCATGCAATGTGGCCAAAAATAAATAAATAAATAAAAAATAACATCAGGAAAATCCACAAATATGTGGAAATTAAACCAGTACACTCTTAAACAACCAACTGGTCAAAGAAGAAATCATGAGGGGAATTAGAATATATGAACAAATTTAAATGAAAACACAGACTACCAAACTTTCGGTGATTCATCAGAGAAAACAGTGCTAAGAGGGAAAGTTATAGCTGTAAGTGCTTACATTAAAAAGGAAAGATCTCAAAAACAACCAGCTAACATTACAGATTAAGGAACTAGAAAAAGAGTAATAAACCAAAGCCAAGACTAGCAGAAGGAAGAAAATAATAAAGATTAAAGCAGTGTTAAATAAAAGAGAAAGTGGAAAAACAATAGAGAAAATCAACTAAACCAAACATTGGTGCTTCAGAAAGATCAACAGAATTGAAAACTTTTAGCTATATTGACTAAGAAAAAAAAGAGATATGACTCAAGTTAATAAACTTAGAAATAAAAGAAGGGATTACTACCAATTCTACAGAAACAAAAAGGGCTATAAGAGTACTATAAACAGTTGTATGTGTATGTCTAACCTAGATAAAATGGACCAATTCCTACAAACACAAAACCTACCCAGATGAATCACATAAAAGTAGAAAATTCAAGTAGATCTGTAACTAATAAGATTTATTCAGTAATCAAAAACCTACCTACAAATCAAACACCTGTACCAAATGACTTCCCTGGAGAATTCTACCAAACATTTAAAGAAAAACAGACACCAGTCCTTCTTCAACTCTTCCCAAAAACTGAAGAGAAGGGAACACTTCCTAACTAATTCTGTGAAGCCAACATTGCCTGCAGATCAAAGACAAAGAGTTGCAAGAAAAGAGAACTACAGAGCAATATCCTTTAGGAACATTGATGCAAAAAAATCTTCAACAAAATACAACCAAATTCAGCATATCAAAAAGATTATACACCATGATCAAGAGGGATTTATTCATAGAATGCAAGAGTAGCTGAACATACAAAAGCAATCAATGTGATAAACTACAGTAGCCGAATAAAGGAAAAAAAAATCTTCTCAATTGATGCAGAAAAATCATTTGACAGAATTCAGCATGTTTTCATGTAAATGACCCTCAACAAGCTGGGAATATATTGAAGGAAACTATCTTTAAATAAATAAATAAACAAACAAACACAGAGCTAATGTCATGCTCAGTGTTGAAAGAGGAAGCTTTTCCTCTAAAGCAGGAACAAGTCCAGGATGCCTCCTTTTGCCACTGTCATTAAACATACCACTGGAAGTTGTAACCAAAGCATTAGGCAAGAAAATGAAATAAAAGATATCCAAACTGGGAAAGGATAAGGAAATTTGTTTCTGTTTGACATGATCTTATAAGTAGAAAACCCTAAAGCAAAAAATCTGATAGGACTAATAAATGTATTCAGCACAGTTGAAGATATATAATTAACATGCAAAAATCAGTTGTGTTTCTATACACTAACAGTGAACAATGCAAAAGAAATTACGAAAACAATTCCATTTACAATAGCATCAAAAAAATAAAATACTGTGTAATTAACTTGATCAAGGAAGTGAAACACTTGTACACTAAAAACTATAAAACTTTGCTGAAAGAAATTAAAGAAGGCATAGATAAATGGAAATACACTCAAGTTTATGGATTGGAAGACTTAATATTGTTAAGATATTAATACTGCCCAAGGCAGTCTGCAGATTTAATTCAATCCCTATCAAAGCACAGCAATATTGTTTTGCAGAAATAAAAAAATCTATTCTAAAGGGACCCTAAATAGCCAAAACAATCTTGAAAAAACCTCAGCAAAATTGGAGGACCTGCACTCCCTGATATCAAACTTACTACAAAGCTACAATAATCTAAATAGTAGTAGTGGGAAGAAAAAAAACAAAACAATGGTAGTGGCATTAAGTCTGACTTCTAGTCCAATGAAATAAAACAGAAAAAACAGAAATAAGCCTTTGCATATAGGGTCAAATGATTTTTAAGAAGGGTGCCAAGAGGAAAAAACAGTCTTCAGAAAGAAATGGTAATGGAAAATTTGGATATCCACATGCAAAAGAATGAAATTGGACACTTACACCATATGCTAAAATTAACTCAAAATAGATCAAGACGTAAATGTGAGAGCTAAAATTATAAAATTCATGGAAGAAAACGTTGGGGAAAAGCTTCATGACATTAGATTTGGTAACATTTTATTGAATATGACACTAAGTGTACAGGCAACAAAAGGAGAACTCGATAAACTGGATTTCATCAACATTAAAATCTTTGTGCCTCAAAGGACACTATCAACAAAGTAAAATGGCAACCACCAAATGGGAGAAAATATTTGCAAATCATATACCTGGTAAATGTTTAATAGCCAGAATATATGAAGAACTTCAACCCAGAAGCAAAAGCAACCCAATTTTAAAATGGGCATGTTTATCTAAGCAATGGGCAGAAGTAAATTTTCTCTGGAAGAATTATACTTCAACCTAGATCTCAAAGATTTCTCACAGATAAAGTTCTAACAAAATTAGCAGGTCACACATACAGAATAAAAGTTGACAAAAAAAACATAAGAATCAAGGCATACTAAGGAATGAGAGACTACAGTTGGATCCTGAAAGACTTAAAATCCTGGTATTATCAAAAGAATAAAAATAAATAAATGTAATATATTTAGAGAACTAAAAAAGAAGCTTGAAAATTATATATGAGGAACAAATAGTTTGAAAAAGAACTAAATATGCATTTAGTTATGTAAAATATAATAATGAAAGTTTAAAAACTTAATAGATGTATTAGATTGCAGATTATATAGAATTGAAGAGAGAATTGGGGAACCAAATAAAGCTATTTAAGAAATTATCCAGAATGCAGCTCAGATTGACAGAAACATAAAAATGAATGAAAAGTTAAGCATGGAAGATAGAGTTAGAAAATATAAAATATACATAGAGTTCAGAAGGAGATAATAGAGAATGAAGGAAAGGAAATGGTTGAAATAAAATACCAAAAGTAATCTCAAAATCTTGAAAGACATCAACCTGCAGATTAGGGAATCCAAACATATATTTAGCAGGATGAATAAAAAGGAATCTTTGGGCTTCCCTGGTGGCGCAGTGGTTGAGAGTCCGCCTGCCGATGCAGGGGACGCGGGTTCGTGCCCCACTCCGGGAAGATCCCACGTGCCACGGAGCGGCTGGGCCCGTGAGCCATGGCCGCTGAGCCTGCGCGTCCGGAGCCTGTGCTCCGCAACGGGAGAGGCCACAACAGTGAGAGGCCCCTGTACTGCAAAAAAAAAAAAAAAAAAAAAAAAGGAATCTTTATCTATGCACATGGTAGTAACCCTGTAAAATATCACAGAAAAATAGATATTAAAAATTTCCAGGAAAATGAATTTTATGGTATGTAAATTCAGTAAAGTTTTAAAAAGTGGAATTTTCTATATCTTGACATTATAAATTTGATTCTTTCTCATTGTGATAAGCAGTAAATGATATGTCATTATTTACCTGTACATTTCATTGCTTAATAGCAATATTAAACATTTTACATGTGTTTTTTTTGACTATTTATAGTTCCTCATTTGTTAGTTGAATATTCACATCCTTTATCAATTTTTAGTTTGGTATGTTTCCTTATTGATTTTATGAGTTTTTTTTTATATGTTAAGATTTTAAACTTCACTTGTAATTTTTTTCTAATTAGTCATGCATTTTATTTACAGTATTTTGTCAAACATAAATTTCAGTTTTATGAAGATAAATCTTTAAAAATAAAATTGGGGAGACAGAAAATACAGAGTACCTAAATTTAGACAGCAATTTGACCAATTGCTAACCTCTCAATAACAATAATTAAAAAGAAGATACTGGAGTAGTACCTTCAATGTGCTGAAAGTAACTATCTGTTAACCATGAATTTCACAACCAGAAAAGCTGACATTCAATTATGAGGGAGGAAAAAAAATGTTATTTTTCTACTAAGGCAAATGGCCAGATTTTATCACCAAAAGAATTTCACTTCAAAGATTTGAAGGATATTCTGGCAGAAGAAAAATTCTCTCAGCTGAAGAGTGAGGATTCAAGAAGGAAAAGGGAACAATGGTTAATGTCTGCTTTATGGATGAAAAAAAGACACTGGAACTGATTCTTGAAAACAACAACATTGGGACTTCCCTGGTTGTCCAGTGGTAAAGAATCCACCTTGCAGTTTAGGGAACGTGGGTAAGATCCCTGGTGGAGGAACTAGGATCCCACATGCCCCGGGGCAACAAAGCCCATGTGCAACAACTACTGAGCTCGTGCACCTCAACTAGAGCCCACATGCTGCAAATTACAGAGCCCATGCACCCTGGAGCCTGCGTGTCACAACTAGAGAAGAGAAAACCCGCACGCCACAACTAGAGAGAAGCCCGCACACCACAACAAAGAGCCCACGCATTGCGACAAAAGATCCCGCATGCCTCAACAAAGATCCTGTGTGCCACAACTGAGACCCGACACAGCCAAAAATGAAAGGAAGGAAGGAAGGAAGGAAGGAAGGAAGGAGGGAGGGAGGGAGGGAGTCAAAGTAAAGAAAAGAATGTCACTGATGATTATAGATGCAAATATTCTCAACTAAATAGCAAGCCAAACTCAACAGGACATTGAAAGAATTATATATCACGTCCAAGTGGGAATTATCCCTGGGATGCAAGGATGGTTCAACATATTTAAATCAATAAATGTAATATGCCACATTAATAAATGAAAGATTAAAATCATTAAAAAAGAAAAAAAAAGAATAACATGTAAATTGGGTTGATATGATTACAGTTAAATATTCTAAAAGTCCTGTGGTTTTTCTAGTAGATTAAAGATACTGATTAATTTTTTAAAGTTAATGTACATACTAAAATTGTTAGGGTAATCACTAAAAGAATGGATATAACTTTCAAAAACAAAGGGAAGAAATGAAATGAGGAAAACAATCAAAATAAGGCACTGAAAGGAGGGAGAAAATAAAAAGAAACAAAAAGGCAAGACAAGTAGAAAGCATATAAAATGTTTTTTTTTTCCACTAAAGCATTTGAAATACAGGCAGACCATCAAAACATCTCCCCAGATAATAATTTCTTAGTAGAACACCACTTGGTTTTTTATATTCAAATTTTATAAATGTGTACCTCTTAGTATACCTTTGGCTGATATTTACATATAAAAATATTTATATCTACAAAATTCAGTACATTTTTTAAAAATTGGTTATTAACTAAAACTTTTTAAAGATAATTGTAGACTGACATGCAAATGTAGGAAACAGTACATGGAAATCCCATGTACCCTTTATCAAGTTTCTCCTAGTGGTAACACCTTGTAAAACTATAGCATAAAATTATAATCAGGATATTGACATTGATATAGTCAAGATACAGAATGATTTTATCCCCACAAAGATCCCTCCTGTTGCCTTTTATTTCCACAGCCAACTATCTCCCACTCAGCCTTCTTTTTCTAACCTTTGGCAACCACTAATCTGTTTTCCGTTTCTGTATTTTGCTATTTCAAGAATTTATATATTTAGAATCATACAGTATGTAACTTTTGGGGTTGGCTTTTTACACTCAGCATAATTCCCTAGAGATTCAACCCAATTGTTATATGGTTCAATACTTTGTTCTTTTTTATTGCTGAATAGTGTTCCCTGGAATGGTTGTACCAGTTTGTTCCACCATTGAAAGACATCTGGGTCTTTACCAATTTAGGGCTGTTATGAAGAAAGTTGCTATGAACGTTTATGTACAGGTTTTCATGAACATGTATAGAATTATTCCTCATTATCAGCATCCCCCTCCAGAGTGATACCTTTGTTAACAATTGATGAAGCTACATTGACAATTCATAGTCACCAAAAGTCTACAGTTTACATTAAGGTTTACTCTTTGTGGTGTACATTCTGTGCATTGGGGCAAATGTATAATGACATGTAGCCATCTTTATGGTATCATACAGAGTATTTTCATTGTCTTAAAAATACTTTATGCTCTGCCTATTCATCCCTCCCTCCTTGTCAACCCCTGGCAACCACTGATCTTTTCACTATGTCCATAGTTTTGCCTTTTCTGAAATGTCATATAGTTGGAATCATGTAGTATGTAGCCTTTCCAGATTGGCTTTTTTTCACTTAGTAGTAAGAATTTAAAGTTCCTCCATGTTTTTTCATGGCTTGATAGCTCTGTTCTTTTTAGCACTGAAAATATTCCATTGCCTTGATGTACCACCATTTATTTATCCATTCACCTACTGAAGGACATCTTGGTTGCTTCCAAGTTTTAGCAGTTACGAATAAAGTTGCTATAAACATCTGCGTGCAGGTTTCTGTGTGGACATAAGCTTTCAGCTCCTTTGGGTAAATATTAAGGAGCAAAATTACTAAATTGTATGGTAAGAATATGTTTCATTTTCTAAGGAGCTGTCAAACTGTCTCCCAAGGTGACTATACCATTTTGCATTCCTACCAGCAACAAATGAAATTTCCTGTTGCACTACATTCTTGCCAGCATTTGGTGTTGCAGTGTTATGAGTTTTGGCTGTCTAATAGGTGTGTAGTGGTATCTCATTATTGTTTTAATTTTCATTTCCCAGATAACGTGATGTTGAGCTTCCTTTCATGTGCTTACTTGCCATCTATATATCTTCTTTGGTGAGGTGTCTGTTAAGGTCTTTGACCCATTTTTTAATTGGGTTGTTTTCTTATTGTTGCATTTTAAGAATTATTTATTTTGATAAATATTCCCCTAATGGTTGTGTTTCTTCTAATATTTTCTCCCAGTCTATGGCTTGTCTTCTCATTTTGTGAACATTGTCTTTCATAGAGCAGAAGTTTTTAGTTTTAATGAGGTCCAGCTTATAAGTTATTTCTTGTGTGGATTATGCCCTTGGTGTTACATCTAAAAAGTCAATGCACCTACTCCTATGTCATCTTCTAGGAGTTTTATAGTTTTTGTGTTTAACATTTTGTGCTGTGACCCATATTGAGTTAATTCTTACAAAGAAGTAAAGTTTCTGTCTAGATTCATTTTTTGCGTGTGGATGGATGTCCAGTTGTTCTAGTACCATATGTTGAAAAGCCTAATTTTTTGCTCCATTGTGTTGCCTTTGCTCCCTTGTCAAAGATCAGTTGACTATATTTGTGTTGGTTTCTTTCTGGGCTCTCTATTCTGTTCCATTCATCTGTTTATCTGTTCTTTTGTCAATACCACAGTCTTGATTACTGTGGCTTTATAATAAGTCTCCAAGTCGGTTAGTATCAGTTCTCCAACTTTGTTCTCCTTCAGGATTGTGTTGGCTGCTTGGGGTCTTTTGTCTCTCCGTAAAAACTTTACTTTTTTTAATTAATTACTTAATTTATGTATTTATTTATTTTTGGCTGCGTTGGGTCTTCGTTGTTGCACGCAGGCTTTCTCTAGTTGCAGCAAGCAGGGGCTACTCTTTGTTGCAGTGTGCGGGCCTCTCATTGTGGTGGCTTCTCTTGTTGTGGAGCACGGGCTCTAGGCATGTGGGCTTCAGTAGTTGTGGCCCACGGGCTCTAGAGCGCAGGCTCAGTAGTTGTGGTACACGGGCTTAGTTGCTCCGTGGCATGTGGGATCTTCCCAGACCAGGACTTGAACCTGTGTCCCCTACACTGGCAGGCAGATTCTTAACCACTGCGCCATGAGGGAAGTCCCCTCCATATAAACTTTAGAATCAGTTTGCTGATATCCATAGAATGACTTGCGTGAATTTTGATTTGGGTTGCATGAAATCTGTAGATCAAGTCAGGAAGAACTGAGATCCTGACAATATTCAGTTTTCCTGTCCATGAACATGGAATATCTGTCCATTTATATAGTTCTTCTTTGGTTTATTTATTTATTTCATTCAGGGTTTTGTAGTTTTCCTCATGTAGAACTTGTACCTATTTTATTAGATATATCCCTAAGTATTTCATTATGGGGAGTGCTAATGTAAATGGTATTATGTTTTTAATTTCAAGTTTCTATTGTTTGTTGCTGGCATTCAGGAAAGCAATTGGCTTTTGTGTATTTACTTTGTATCCTGCAGCCTTGCTATAATCACTTATTAGTTCCAGGAGTGTTATTTAATCTGCAAGAATTTGGGGATTTTTCAGTTATCTTCTTGTTATTGAACAAGTTTAATTTCTAGTTTAATTCCATTGTGGTCTGAAAGTAGACATTGTATAATTTCTATTCTTTTAAATTTGTTAAGATGTTTATTTTATGGCCCAGATTGTGGTCTATCATGGTGAATGTTCCGTGTGAGCTTGAGAAGAATGTGCTTTCTGCTGTTGTTGGGTGAAGTTTCTGTAGGTGTCAATTATACCCAGTTGATTGATGGTATTGTTGAGTTCAACTGTGTCCTTACTGATTTTCCCTGAGTTATATCTGTCCATTTCTGACAGAAGGGTGTTGAGTCTCCAGCTATATTAGTGGACTCATATATTTCTCTTTGCAGTTTTGTGGTTTTGCCTCACGTAGTTTGACACTTTTGTTAGGGGCATACACATTAAAGATCATTATATCTTTTTGGAGAATTGATCCCCTTATCATTATGTAATGTCCTTTATTCCTGATAACTTTCCTGACTTCGAAGTCTGCTTTGTCTGAAATTAATATAGCTACTCCTGCTTTTTTGATTAATGTTAGCATGGTATATTTTTATACATCTATTTACTTTTAATCTATATGTGTCTTTTATATTTAAAATGGATTTCTTGTACACAACATATATTTGGGTCATGTTTTTAATCCACTCTGACAATTTCTGTCTTTTAATTCATGCATTTAGACCATTGGTACTCAAAGTGATTATAATTGGAGTAATGTCTACCATATTTGTTACTGTTTTCTATTTCTTGCCCTTTTTCATTCCTGTTTTTATCTTCCACTCTTTTTTTCTGCCACTTGTGGTTGTAATTGAGGCTTTTATGTGATTCTATTTTTTTCTCTTTTCTTAGCATATAGGATAAACTTCTTTTTTTTTCTTTTTTTTAGTGGTTGCCTTAGAGTTTGCAATACACATTTATAGCTAATCCAAGTTCACTTTCAAGTAACATCATACTACTTCACAGGTACTGTGAACACCTTATAATAATGAAGTTATCCTTATAATAATAAAGTTATCCTAATTCCTTCTTCGCATCTCTTATATCATTGCTGTCATTCATTTCACTTATATATAAGTATACATAAGCATATATATACATAAATATACATAATTAAATACATTATTACTACAATTTCGAACAGACTGTTACCTGTTAGATCAGTTAAGAATGAGAAAAATAAAAGTTTTTATTTTACCTTAACTTACTCCTTCTTTGATGCTCTTCCTTACTTTACATAGATCTGAGTTTCTGATCCCTTCTTTCTAAAGAACTTTCTTTTTAATTTTTTTTTTTATTGAAGTATGGTGCTATGCCAATCTCTGCTGTACAGCAAACTGACTCAGTTCTACAGATATAGACATTTCTAAAGAACTTCTAACGTTTCTTGTACGGCAGATCTGTTGGCAGCAGATACCCCCAATTTTTGTTTGTCCTGCACTTTTGAAGCATAATTTCACAGGGTATAGTATCTAAGTTGGTTTTTCTTTTCTCTCAGCACTTTAAATATTTCACTCCACTTTCTTCTTGTTTGCATGGTTTCTAAGGAGAAATCAGATGTAATCCTTTCCTTTGTTTCTCTTTAGGTAAGAGTTTTTCCCCTTTGGCTTCTTTCAAGATCTTTTTTTTAATCACTGATTTTCTGTAGTTTGAAACGATACTCCTATGTGTAGTTTTCTTGGCACTTATTCTATTTGATGTTCTCTGAACTTTCTGGATCTGTAATTTGGTGTCTGACATTAGTTTGGGGAAATTCTCAGTCATTATTGCTACAAATATTTCTTCTGTTCCTTTCTTTCTTCTCCTGCTAGTATTCCCATTATGCATATATTACACCTTTTGTATCGATAGTTGTTCCACAGTCATTGCATATTCTGTTTTGTTTTTTTCTGTTGTTTTTCTCTTTGTTTTTCAGTTTTCAGAGTTTCTATTGATATATCCTCTAGCTCAGAGTGTCTTTCCTCAGCTGTGTCCAGTCTACTAAGGAGCCCATCAAAGGCATTCTTTATTTCCTTTACATTGTTTTTTATGTCTACCATTTCTTTTTGGTTCTTCTCAGGATTTCCGTCTCTCTGCTTACATTGCCCATTTGGTCTTGCATGCTGTCTACTTTAACCATTGGGCCCTCAGATAGTTGTGTTAAGTTCCTGGTGTTATAGTTTAAGCACCCCTGCCATGTCTGGTTCTGATGTTTGCTCATCTTCAAATTGTGTTTTTTGCCTTTTAGTATACCTTGTAATTTTTTTCTTAATAGCTAGACATAATGAACTGGGTAAAAGGAATTGCTGTAACTGCCCTTTATTGACTTGGTCATGAGGTTGGAGGGGGGAGCATATTTTGCTCTATAAGGTTCTTAAGGTGGGAGCTTATATTATTGATTTGAGACTTTACCTCTTTTTAAATGTATTTTTAGAAACACTCTTTTAGGTGAATCTCACAGATTTTGATATGTTGTCCTTTCATTTTCACCCACTTCAATATATTTTTTTCATTTCTTTTGAGACTTCTTTCATCCATTGGTTATTCAAAAGTTTATAAACTTGGTTTAAGTTTGAAGTGTATGGCAATTTTTCTGTTAACTTTCTATTATTGATTTCTAATTTTATCCTATTGTGGTTAGAAAACACACTCTGTATGATTTCATTTCTTTTAAACTTGCTGAGCTTTGTTTTTATGGTCCAGGATATGATCTCTCTTTGTGAATGTTCCATGGGCTTTGGAGAAGACTGTAGATTATTTTGTCAGGTGAAATGTTCTATAATGTCAGTTAGATACTGTTGATTGATGGTGTTTTTAGTTCTTCTGTATCCTTGTTGATCTTCTGTCTAGTTATTCTATCATAATAACTGAAAAAGAATTTACATCAAAAATAAAGGAGCTCCTAGATATTAACCCAATTGATTTGAAAATTTATATTCATGAAAAAATCTGCATGTGAATGTTTATAAGAACTTTATTCACAATTGCCAAAAGCTGGAATCAACCAAGATATACTTTAATAGATAAATAGATAAGCAAACTGTGGTGCATCCATACAATGGAATATTATTCATTGTTTAAAAAGAAATGAGCTATCAAGCCACACACACACACACACACACACACACAAAAAAAAACCATGGAGGATCCTTAAGCGCATATTGCTAAGTAAAAGAAGCCAGTCAGAAAAGGATGAATGCTGTATGATTCCAATTTTATGACATTTTGAAAAAAGTAAAATTATAGAGACAGTAAAATGATCAGTGACAGTGACTGCCAGGGGTCTGTGGGGAGAGGAGGATAGATGCATGGATGAGTCACAGCAGGTTTTTAGGGCTGAAACACTATGCTATATGATACTGTAGTGGTAAAATATGGAAACATGACATTATGCATCTGTCAAAACTCACAGAACTTTATATCACAAAGAATGCTTACTATATGCAAAATTTTTATAAAACATTATCTAGACATAAAATAATTCAGACTCTTGACAAGAGAATCTGAATGTCTTACAAATACAGGAAAAAGTGTCACTAAAGGGGATAGAGGGAAAAGACACTGACCTAAATAACTTTGGATATGAGTGCTGTTTATAAGACTGAAGGTGAAAGGAACTATACATAAGCATTTTTGTTGATAATGTTGTAGTCCATGTTGGTGTGCATTAACAATTCTGATATTTTACTGTATTTGTACAGATCTTCCTCAGTTTGACATGGGGTTGCATCCAAAAAAACCCATTCTATTATAAGTCAAAAATGCATTTAATACCTCTAACCTACCAAATATCATAGCTTAGCCTAGCCTATCTTAAATGTGCTCAGAACACTTATATTAGCCTACAGTTGGGAAAAATTATCTAACACAAAGCTTGTTTTATAATAAAGTGTTGACTATCTCAAGTAATTTATTGACTACTATACTGAAAGTGAAAAACAGAATGGTTATATGGGTAAAGAATTGTTGTAAGTGTATCATTTTTTTACTCTCATGATTGCATGGCTGACTGGGAGCTGCACCTCACTGCTGCTGCCCAGCATTAGGAGAGAATATCATACCGCATATATTGCTAGCCCCGGAAAAGATCAAAATTCAAAATTTGAAGTATGGTTTCTAGTGGATGTATATCACTATCACACCATCATGAAGTCAAAAAATCATAAGTCAGAAATCATAGTAAGTCAGAGCCCTTACTGGGAATGAACAATGTAAATGGGTGATGAGTGGTGGGAACCATATTTCTCACTGATACAGTAGGAAATCACATAGTTACAAGCAAGAGGAGGAGGCTAGAATGATCCATGTGATGTAATGGATCAGAGTTGGAGAAATCAGTATGGATTCATGTTAGGTTTAATATAGATACAAATGAGATATATAGAAATATTTGTAGATATGTATATATATGCAGGTTAGCATGCCCATATATATTCCTTTGCTCTGTCAACAGAGAGGACCTAAAAGAAACAACACCCCAGTAACAACAACCATATCTAATGGCTCAGTTCTTGGTTTTGAATACGATTTTCCAATAAACGGAATTTTGCCTCAGAGAAATGGCTGATTCTAGGACTGGAGCAAGAAATATACAAAATGACCCTGGAGTATCTTCTTTCAGTGCTTGAAAGTAAGGAAGTGCTCAAAAAAAAAAAAAATTAAAAACCATATTATGGATGAATGTCACAGGAACATAGGAGCCAACTGACAAAGCTTCTAATGGCCAAAGATAGAACAGTTTGAGGAACAAAACAAAGTAGTATTTGATTATAACCTAAAGTATAAAATAAATATTCAAGTCTTTACTGATATCAATAAATAATTGAATAAAGTAATAGTGAGGGAAAAGAGACAGATATCTCTTACAGAAGATTTCCAAATAAATTATGTAGACATTCCACCCTCGAGGAGGGGACACGTAACTCCCCACTCCTTGGCATGGGCTGCACACAATAACTTCCTTCCAAAGTGTACAGTATGGAAAGGAGAGGAGAAGAGTAACTTTACTGTGGAGAAATCTCCCAACTACCTCAGCTAGGCAATCAAGATTAATAACATGCATAAATCATGTTGATTGCATGGACCTTTGCTGTGATGTGATGAAAATAACACCTTACTTCTATGGTCTTCCACCCTAAATTCCATTATGAGAAGAATATCAGGCAAACTCAGTAATGGGGCACTCTACAAAATACCTGACCAGTACTCAAAAACTGTCAAGAGAGCGTTAGTGGTATAGTGGTGAGCACAGCTGCCTTTTAAAACTGTCAAAAGCATTATAGCCAAAGAAAGCCTGAGAAATTGTCACAGCCAAGAGGAGACATGAAAACTAAATGTAATATTATAATCTGGATGGGAACCTCGAACAGAAAAAGGACATTAGGAAATATGAATAACGTATAGGGGAAGCTGGGTGCAGGGTATATATGGACTCTCTATACTATTTTAATTTTTCTGTAAATCTAAAACTCTTCTAAAAAATGAATTTTATTTTTTTAAATAAGTTTAGTTCATTTTATAGGCATATTCTAAACAACTTTCAAGGAACAGATCCAATCTTACATAAACTGTTCCCGAGAATAGTAGAAATGTAAATGTTTCCTAATTCATGTTATGAAACTAGGATAATCCTGTTATCAAATCCAGAAAAGGATAGTAGAAAAAGGAAAACTATAGGCTAATGTCATGGTGAACGTAGATAAAAAACTTCAAAAATAAAATATTAACACAACAAATCCAGCAATGTATAAAAAATGATACATCAAGACCAAGATAGATTTAGTTCAAGAATACAAAGATAGTTCAGCATTAGAAAACTGATTAACATGAGTCATCTATTAACAGAGTAAAGAAGAAAAGCCATGTGGTCTTCTCAATGGGTTCATAAAAAAGCATTTATTAAATTCAACACCCACTTATGAATAACAGCTCTTAGCAATCTGGGATTCGAACAGAGAACTCCCTTAATCTAATCAAGCAAATATAGTTAATAATTAGATGTTAGACTAATAGTTTTCTCTTTAAAGTTAGGAATAAGGCAGAGTCCTACTATAACTACTTTTATTCAGTATTGTGCAAAGTAAAAGAACTTGTATAAGCATTGAAAAGGCCAAAACATAGCTTCATGATTATCTGTGTCGAAACTTAGAAGAAATCACTAGTCTTTTAGAACCAGTGAAAGAGTTTATCAAGTTTCTTAGATAAAAAATGAAGATAGGGCTTCCCTGGTGGTGCAGTGATTGAGAGTCCTCCTGCCGATGCAGGGGACACAGGTTCGTGCCCCAGTCCGGGAAGATCCTACATGCCACGCAGCGGCTGGGCCCGTGAGCCATGGCCGCTGAGCCTGCGTGTCCAGAGCCTGTGCTCCGCAACGGGAGAGGCCAGAGCAGTGAGAGGCCCCGTGTACCGCAAAAAAAAAAAGAAGATAGATACACCAGTTTTTATCCTATAAACCGAAAATGTTTTTTTCAAAATGGAGTCATTTGTAAGGCTTATTTCTTGTTTATTTCATAATGTGGAGATTATAACGGCACAATTTTCTGAACTTACCTTGTTTCATAAAAATTGAATTAAGTGCATAAATAAATGATCATGACATTGTATTAGATGGTATATGAAAAAGTCCATACCTGCCCACCAGAAGTTTACAATTCTTAGGCAACCTGCACAAACAGACGGAGGTACATAAATTACAGGAGAAAAATAATGAGCTAAAACATAAATAAACAATGATATATAGAGTCCCAGTACCTTTCTAAGGGTGGGAAATAAGGATGAATATAGTAGACAGGGAATTTAGAGAAAATCAGTAGGATATCCTTGTCCAAACTGGTCAAGGTGAAATATGAAATTCTTTTTCATAACTCTGTGGACACCTCTTAGGGCAGGTGGTATTTTCAGAGCTGTTTACAGGATGAGATCAATGAATGGTGGTTAGAATGAAAGAATCTTCCAGTATGACATTGCTTTGAAAAACCTCTTAGAAAATTTAAGTTAAAATAATTTTACTCCAAGCTTTTATTATGAAAAATAACAAACATATACCAAATTGAAAGAATTTTACAATGAATACCTTTATGTATTCTAACTAAATTCTACGGTTAACCTTTACTGTAGTTGCTTTATCACTTATCTATCATCTGTTCATCCCGATGTTTAAAAAAATCCACTTATGGGTGTTTATCTGAAGAATATGAAATTACAGTATGAAAAGATACATGCATCCTTATGTTCACTGAAGCAGTTATTTATAATAGCCAAGATATGGAAACAACCTAAATGTTCATCAATGAATGAATGGATAAGGAAAGTGTTTTATTTATGTATATATGTATGAATACAACACAGCCATAAAAAAGAAGGAAATCATGCCATTTGGGACAACATGGATGGACCTTGAGGGTATTATGCTAAGTGAAATAAGTCAGATGGAGAAAGACAAATACTGTATGATTTTACTTATATGTGGAATCTAAAATATGACACAAATGAACTTATCTACGAAACAGAAACAGACTCATGGACATAGAGAACAGACTTGTGGTTGCCAAGAGGGAGGGGGTTGGGGGAGGGATCAGTTGGGAGTTGGGGATTAGCAGATGCAAACTATAATATAGAGAACAGATAAACAACAAGGTCCTACTGTATAGCACAGGGAACTATATTCAATATGTTGTGATAAACCACAGTGGAAAAGAATATGAAAAAGAATGCGTGTGTGTGTGTGTGTGTGTGTATATAACTGAATCCCTTTGCTGTACAGGAGAAATTAACAACATTGTAAATCAACTATACTTCAATTAAAAAAAGAAGGGAGGGCTCCATTTCCCATGAATGGGGGCGGGCAAATAAATAAAACAAAACAAAACTCATAGATAAAGACAACAGATTGGTGGTTACCGGAGGGGAAGGGGACTTGAGGGTGGGCAAAATGGGTGAAGGGTGTCAATTATATGTTGATGGATGATAACTAGATTTATGGTGGTAATCATTTTGAAGTTTACACAAATATTGAATTATGTTGCACACCTGAAATTTATATAATGTTATATACCATTTTACCTCATTTTTTTAAAAAAGTAAATCTTTAAAAATAAAACAAATGCTAAACTAAAAAGAAGACAAAAAGAAAAAACTATGTCAGTATCAAGTTTTGTCAGGATAGACAGCAATACTGCTGCTGATAGGAGTATAAATTGGTACACTATGGAATATGATTTGTTTTTATGTAGTAATGCTGTACATCTGCTTATTATTATGACTTATAAACTCCACATCTGGTGATATTCTCTAGAACAGTAGCTTTCACTTTTTTGACCATGAGCCATACTAAAAAATATACTTCACATTGTAATCCAGTACCCTCACACATATGTATGTGTATGGCTCTGTGTATGTGGGTATGTATATATGCATATATATGGACACATATGTGTTTAGAAGGTACAAGTTTTTGGAAACAATAGTTATCCTAACTACAAGGAAGGCATTCTGATATTTTCTGTTTTCTGTATTTGTATGTGTGTGTGTATGCTACTTAAGACAAATATTTAAGTTGGTGTACTGCTCTACTAATTGGTTTTGACCTGCAAGTTGAAGAACACTGCCTTAGGGAAAGACTTACACATATATACCAAGAGAAATGTAAAGGAAAGTTAATAGCTGGATTTTTTGTAATAGCAACAAATGGAAGCAAAAAATGTCCATTAGCAGAAGAATGCATAAATATACCACATTTTATTTATCCAAGAGAATATTGTACAGCAGTGAAAATGAATGTCAACATGGAGGAATCTCACAAATACATCATTGAGTGAGAAAAACCAAGTTATATAAGAATATATGCCACATGATTCCATTTGTATAAATATCAAAAACATGCTAAACTGAACAATATATTTCTATAAACCTATGTGCAAAAGTATTTTTTTAAGTTAACTATGACTGACATATATTCCAACGTGGATGAAACTTGAAAACAAAAGAAGCTAATCTCAAAAGGCCACATGTTATATGATTCCATTTATGTGAAATGTCCAGAATATACAGATCTATAGGACAGAAAGTAGATTAGTGGTTGCTCAGGTCTGAGGGTTAGGAGAAAATGTGGACTGCTGTTAGGTATGGGATTTTTTTTGCGGGAGTGGGGTGGGAGTTAATATAATATTCTAAAATTGATTGTGGTGATGGTTGCACAACTCTGAAATACACTAAAAATAATGTTTTTCACTTTAATGGTGAGTTGTATAGTATGTGAATCACATCTCAATAAAGGTGTTACAGAAATAAGTAAGGGAATGATTTTTAAATTCAGGAAAATAGTTATCTGAGGAAAAATAGAACTTGAGATCAGGATAAAGCACCCAGAGTCTTTGAAGATATAATAGTCTGTTTCTTAACCTAGACTGTAGGTACATAGGTAGGTTTTTTTCATTATTGTCTACATTTTATACATACGTTACAAACTGTATGTATTTAATACTTAATAAAAATTTCTTTTTAAGGGAAACAAAATGGTATTTTTCATATTATTTTATATCCATGCCTATTGTCATCAAGTTAACACAGAATATCAAGTTTCTGGTATTAATCTAGACTAGGACTTAGTTTTCATCCAAGTATGTCCCATTTTAAAGAATTATTCTCTATGTAATTTACAAATATATATATATTTTAGGATTGAAAGGTTACTGTCTCATTATAGTCTCTGTAAGTCACAAAAAATTAAGACTCTGTAAGTCTCTGTAAGTCATTTAAAAACTATAACCTGTCTATTTTCATCACCATTGCAACCATCCTAACTCACCTCTCATATTCCAACATTCTGTTTTCTTTGCACCTCTTCAATCAGTTTTCCACATTGCAGCCCAGAGACATCTTTTGAAAACACAAATATTAGTATGTTATTTCTCTGCTTAAAACTTCAGTGGTATCTCATTTTTCTATGGATAAAGACTGAATTCTTTAAGATTATTTTCCAGAACCTATGTAAGTTGTCTCTGCTGTCTATTTAGCAGCATCTCCCACTGTCTTAATTTGGGCTGCTATAACAAAGAACCAGAGACTGGGTGGCTTATAAACACCAGAAATTTATTTCTCACAGTCCTGGAGGCTAGAAGTCTGAGAATAGGGGGTCCAGCACGGTCAGATTCTGATGAGAACCCTCTTCCAGGTTGTACACTACTGAGGATACAGAAAAGAACTCACATAGTGACAGGTGTGGTGCTCTATAGCGCTCTTTGGAGTCTCTAAGGGCACTAAATCACATTCATGAGGGCTCTACCCTCATGACCTAATTGCCTCCCCAAGCCCCCAACTCCTAATACCATCATATTGAGGGTTAGGATTTCAATATATGAATTTGGGGAGGATACAAACATTCACTCCATTCCACCCACCTACCCTCATTATTGTTACTACACACATCAGGTTCTGTCTCTAGCTTCCGAGTCGTTTGTTCATGCCATTTCCCCTGCCTAGAATGTTCTTCCCACTCTAACTGATAACACCTGTTCTTCAGGTAGCAGCTTAGGTTTTCCTTCCTTCTAGAAGCCTTCCCTAACCATCCCTTGCCCTCCCCCGACTAAGACTAAAGTGCCCTTCCTGTTGTTCCTATAGCTATTAATATGCCTATAACTTAGTTAACTGTCTTAATACTTACTGATGTTTTCCTATAAATCTGTAAACTCCCCTAGGGCAACACTGTTTGCTTATTGCCCAGGTTAAGTACTCAGTAAATATTTACTGAATGAATGAATTAATTCACTCTGATAACCATACTTTATATATTTTAGAAGGTGTTTTTAAATAAGAAATTTATGTTAAATTATCCCACAATTAGTTAGCAAATAGGTTCATGGTCTTTAGTACTTGTTTTTTTGTTTTTTTCCCCTGATAGCTCTCCATTAGATGAGTTATATTGAAATTAATGACAGTTCAGTCTATCATTTAAGTTTATGCACTAACCAAGTTCACCTGATTTTTAAATATATTCTTTATTTTTTAAAAAACGACTGTTACATTACCATTTAATATTGAATATTTCTGGCTGTTTATGCATCTTCTCATTTGATATCTTTTTTTTTTTTTTTTTTTTTGTGGTACGCGGACCTCTCACCGCTGTGGCCTCTCCCGCTGCGGAGCACAGACTCCGGATGCGCAGGCCCAGCGGCCATGGCTCACGGGCCTAGCCGCTCCGCAGCATGTGGGATCCTCCCGGACCGGGGCACGAACCCACGTCCCCTGCATCGGCAGGCGGACTCTCAACCACTGCGCCACCAGGAAGCCCTCATTTGATATCTTTAAAGAAGACAAAAACTAGAACATTCTTTCAAAGGAAATAAACAAAAGTCCTATTATTCTATTTCTAATTTCCTTTTTAATTTCTGAGATTTATTTTGTAAGTATAAATTCAGGCAAATATATCTCAAACCTTCATTGAATAAAATGTTGCTATTCTACCTATAGTGCTTACAAAAATAATTTATCTTCCGTATCAGATCTAGAAATATCTAAAAATGAGAGCTAAAAGGCAAGTAATATCTGTCAAAGTTGGCAGTAATTTATATTTACATATAAGAAACTAGAAGGTAATATACTATTGTATACATACCTCGAGGGGGTGTTTTGTGTGTAATGTAAAAATGCCAGTAAAACACATGACATATAACAAGGACTAGTTAGATGTTAAGTTTTTCACAAGTCTTCTCAATCTCATTGCCATATCATTAATAGCAAAAGAGAAAAAAATCAGGTGTTGCCCCCTTTCTCCCTGCAAAAAAAGAAAAGTGAAAAAACAGTAGAAAAGGAAGCAGGATTTCTCTAGAAAAAACAAAGTACTGTATGAGGTACTGAAACAGATACATCACAGAACATATACCAGAAATCATTCAACTTGTATTTAGTGTTTCTATTATCAGACTTTCTTTTCTTTGTATCTTGTATTATGCCCTTTCCATTTATTTTAGACTGTTATTCCTCAAGTAGTGCTTGATTATATTGAACAGAATCCATCAGTGGTCCCTGATACCTTAGGAATACATTCTAGCTCTTTATCGTGAATTTATGACTTTCAGTGTCTAATCACAATATACTTTCTAAGAGAAAAAGGGCCAGATACTTATTAAGTATCCATTAAGTACCATACTGTATATTATGTATCCACTGTACTATACGTTATATGTCAAGGATTATATTAATTCCTACAACAACTCAGATTTTGAAAACTACATTAAAGAGACTCAGTAACTAACTCAAGTTTACACTGATAATAAATAGTAGTACCAAAATTCAAGCATAGTTTATCACAGTAGTTCTCAAGTTTTGCCATGGAACAAAATCAACTAGAGAGCTTAGTAAGATACTAAGTGGTAGATCTCACCCCATAGTTTTTGATTCAGTAGGTCAGTCACAGTGAGGAAAGGAGCAGGGCAGTGTGGAACGTTTTACATTTCTAACAATTTACCAAATGATGCATATATTGCTGGCACAGAGACCACACATTGCAAACTATTAATCTTTCAGACTGCAACATCTTTCCACTGGTACTTCTTATCTCACATTACTCCTCTGAGTACAATGTGCTCTCACTAGATGAAGGACTTAATATACCCAGAAAGTACTTGGTGCTATTTTTTTTGGCTCTGTGCTTTTATCTTGTTTTTCCCCTCCACTTAAAACTATCCTCTTTTTCTTGCCCTTCCCCCACTTTCCTACCTGTTGAAATATTTTCCTTTATAAAATCACTCAAGAGCTATCTCTTGCATAAAGACATACTTCATACCCTCCCATAGAAATTTATTTCTTTTATTTTGAGCTCATTGTATTTTAGGATAACTTGTGTCATCACCTACTATCTTGTAGTTGTTTATATGCTTTTGTGAATCTGTATTAATATTTGTAAACTCCTTAAGGAATTGGGTTGCATTTATCCCATAATACTCACTACAGGTCATTTAATAAGTTTTGGAATATGCTAAGAATATGGTGCTTATGTTTTTGAAAACTGTTAAGTAAAACGGTGTTTGTAAAAATACTTCATTAACCAAAAAGGTTTATATAAATGAAAAGTACTTTCTTCTTACAATAACTCTGGACGTTCTAGAAGTGAAAAAACACATCTCAAAATTAATTTTTTTTTTTGTGGTATGTGGGCCTCTCACTGTTGTGGCCTCTCCCGTTGCGGAGCACAGGCCACAGGCTTCGGACGCGCAGGCTCAGCAGCCATGGCTCACGGGCCCAGCCGCTCTGCGGCATGTGGGATCTTCCTGGACCAGTGTGCACGAACCTCTGTCCCCTGCGTCGGCAGGCGGACTCTCAACCACTGCGCCACCAGGGAAGTCCTCAAAATTAATTTTTAAATATTCAAAGAGAACAGGGAACTAACAAAGAATTTTTGTTAAGTCTTATCTCATATTTTTGGCAAAATAAAAGGCCACAGAGATTGAGGGGGAAAAAAGATATAATTTCTCATGGCTATTTACTAAGGCTTTTAATTATATCACACATACACACATAACACATACAGAAATAGTGGTCTAGGTATTATGATTATTATGTACATACAGTACTGGTAGAAGTTTATACCCATAGCTTTATTAACACTGCTATTTGGGTATCAACCTAGAGCAGATGAAGTATTATTGGAGACATAACAGGACTGGGCTCGATGACCAAAAAGTTGGAATTAAAAGTATTGACTGAATTTTAATTTGTCACTAACCTTGTGGTGGAGGGAGTTAATAAAACCTGGAACATTCTTGGAAACATCCTTGGAAAATAGTTATATTCTTGGAAAATATATTCCATGTTTTGTAATACTTGATAAATTAAAAATGTAGATAGACCCAACATCATTCTAAGAAAGGATAAATTTATGACCACTATACTTAGAAAAAGAAATGACATAAGCACAGTTAGAATGAACTTGCTTCATAAAATTACAAAGATCCCAGAGGCATGTATCAATCTGTACCTAAAACACAAAACCTCAAAAAAAGACCTTAATGAAACAGATATAAATGGTTTACCTGGAAAAAAGTTCAAAATAATGGTCATAAACGTGCTCACCAAGGTCAGGAGAACAATGCATGTACAAAGTAAGAATTTCAACAAAGAGAGAATATAAGAAAGTGCCAAACAGAAGTCACAAACCTGAAGAATACAATAACTGAACTGAAAATTTCAGTACAAGGGTTCAACAGCACTAGATAATGCAGAAGCAGGGATTGAGGAACTTGAAGACAGGGCAATGGAACTCATCCAGAAAGAGGAACAGAAAGAAAAAGAGTGAAGATAGCTTACAGGACTTACAGGACAACATCAAGCAGAATAATATTAACATTTCTGTGAATTCCAGAGAGAAAAGAGGAAGGGACAGAAACCTATTTAAAGGAATAATTAATGGCTGAAAATGTCCCTAACCTGGGAAACAGACATCCAGATCCAGGAAGCCCAGAGAGTTTCAGTAAACATGAATCCAAAGAGACCCACCCACACAAAGACATATTGCAATTACATTGTCAAAAATTGTAAAGACAAGGAGAGAATCTTAAAAGCAAGAAAGAAAAACAATGTCTTATATATAAGGAAACTTCCATAATACCTTTAGTAGATTCTTTAGCAGAAACTTTTCAGGCTAGAAGGGAGTGACATGATGTATTTAAAGTGGTGAAGTGAAAAAATTGTCTATCAAGAATACTTTACCCAAGAAAGTTGTCCTTCAGTATTAAAGGAAAGGTGAAGAATTTCCAGTCACGCAAAAGCTAAAAGAGTTCAGCACCACTAGATTGGCCTTACAAGAAAAGTTAAAGGGACTTCTTTAAGCTGAAATGAAAGAGTGCTAACAGGAAAGCATATGAAAATGTAAACCTCACTGGTAAAGGTAAATACATAGTTCAATTTAGAATAATCTACTCTTGTAATGGCAGTGGATTGACCACTTATCTAGTGTGAAGGGTTAAAGTAGTAAAAGTAACTATAACTACAATAATTTGTTTAGTGAATACTCAAAAAGATGCAGATTGCAACATCAAAAGCATTAAACATAGTAAGAGTAAAACTGTAGAGCTTTAGAATGTGTTTGAACTTAAGTTGTTATAAGCTTAAAATAGACATAAATAAAAGTTGTTATCAGCTTAAAATAGATTTATAAATAAAAGATGTTTTGCATAAGCTTAATGGTAACCACATAGCAAAAACCTATAGTAGATACACAAAGATAAACAAAAAGGAATCTAAGCATACTACTACCAAAAAAATCACAAAGGAAGGGAGCAAGAGAAAGAAACAAAGGAATTATGAAACAGCAAGAAAATAGTTAACAAAATGGCAATAAGTGCATACTTATCAATAATTACTTTAAATGTAAATGAATAAATTTTCCAATCAAAATATACAGTAGCTGAATGAATTTTTTTTAAAAAAAGCACCCCACTATATGCTGCCTAACTTCTCACATAAGGATACATACACATTGAAAGTAAAAGGATGGAAAAAGATATTCCATGCAAATAAAAAACAAAAGAAAGCTATAATTGTATGAGACAAAATAACTTAAGCAAAAGACTATATAAGAGACAAAGAAGGTCACTGTATAATAATAAAGGGATCAATCCAACCAGAGGATATAACGTTTGTAAATATTTACGCACCCAACATAGGAGCACCTATGAATATAAAGTATATAAAGCAAGTATTAACATACCTTAAGTGAGAAATAGACAGTAAATACAATAATTGGAGATTTCAATACTCCGCTTTCATCAGTGGATAGATCATCCAGACAGAAAATCAGTAAGGAAACACTGGACTTAAATGACACTTTAGATCAAATGGAAAGCAACAGAATACTCATTCTTCTCAAATGCACATAGAACATTCTCCAGAATAGATCACATGTTAAGCCACAATACAAATCTTGAAATTTAAGAAGATTAAAATCATATCAATCATCTTTTCTGACTATAATAGTATGAAACTAGAAATCAATTACAAGAAGAAAATTGGAAAATCCACAAATATATGGAGATTCAACAAAATGCTACTAAACAACCAGTGGGTCAAAGGAGAAATCAAAAGAGAAATCCAAAAGTATCTTGAGGCACATGAAAATGGAAATACAACATACCAAAACTTATGCAGCAAAAGCAGTTCTAAGAGGGAAGTTCAGAGCAATCAATTCCTACATTAAGAAAGAAGAAAGAGCTTAAAGAAACAACCTAACGTTACACTCCAAAGAATTTTTAAAAAACAAAACAACTAAGCCTGTAGTTGAAGGAAGGAAATAACAAAGACCAGAGTAAAAAAAAAAAAAAAAAAAAAAAATAGGGACTTCTCTGGTGGCACCAGTGGTTAAGAATCTGCCTGCCAATGCAGGGGACACAGGTTTGATCCCTGATCCAGGAGGATCCCACACCCCGTGGAGCAAGTAAGCCCATGTGCCACAACTACTGAGCCTGTACCCTAGAGCCCATGAGCCACAACTGCTGAGCTCACTCACCGCAACTACTGAGTCTGTGTGCCTAGGGCCCGTGCTCTGCAACAAGAGAAGCCACTGCAATGAGAAGCCTGCACACTGCAATGAAGAGTAGCCCCTGCTTACTGCAGCTACAGAAAGCCCACGCACAGCAACAAAGACCCAATGCAGCCAAAAATAAATAAATGTATTATTTTTCTTAAATGACATAGAGACTAAAAAGACAATAGAAATGATCAATGAAATGAAGACCTGGTTCTTTGAAAAGAAAAACAAGATAGACAAGCCTTTAGCTTAGACTCATCAAGAAAGAAGAGGACTCATAAATAAAATTAGAAATGAAAGAGGAGACGTTACAACTGATACCACAAAAATACAAAGAATCTACTGTGTACAAAGAGACTGCTATGTACAATTATACACCAACAAACTGGACAGCCTAGAAGATATGGAAAAATTCCCAACATCCACAAATCAGTGAGTATGATAGACCACAGTAACAAAATGATGGATAAAAATCATATGATCATGTCCATAGATGCAGAAAAAATTTTGAGAAAATTGAACATCCATTCGTGATGAGAATTCTCAGCAAAGTGGGTATAGAGGGAACATACCTCAATGTAATAAAAGCCATATGTGACAAGCCCACAACTAACATACTCAATGGTGTAAAAACTGAAAACTTTTCCTCTAAGATTAGGAGCAAGACATGGACAGCCACTCTTGCCACTTTTATCCAAGATAGTAATGGAAGTCCTAGCCAGAGCAATTAGAGAAGGAAAAGAAATAAGTCACCCAAATCAGAAAGGAAGAAGTAAAATGTCTTTCTTTGCAGATGACATGATATTATATATAGTATACTATACGGGCTTCACCAAGAAAAAAAAAAAGTTAAAACTAATAAATTTAGTAAAGGTTCAGAGTACAAAATCAATATATAAAAATCAGTTACATTTCTATGCACTAATAACAAATTATCAGGAAGAGAAATTAAGAAAACAATCCCATTTACAATTGCATCAAAAAGAATAAAATACCTAGGAATAAATTTAAGAAATTGAAAGACTTGTACACTGAAAACTGTAAAACATTGATGAAAGAAATTGAAGAATTCACAGAGAAATGTATATATCATTCAAACATAAAGTCAAAAAGGAAACATAGTCCTTAAATGAAACAGTGGACTTAAGATATTTATACAGATCATTTCATCCAAATGCAGCAGACTACACATTCTTCTTAAATGCACATGGAATATTTTCAAGAATATACCATATGTTGGAACACAAAAGAAGTCACAATGAATTTAAATATTGAAACCATATCACGCATCTTTTCCACCGCCATGGCATGATCAACTATCAATACAAGAAGAAAGCTGGAAAAATCACAAATATATGGAGACTAAACAACATGCTACTGAACAACTATTGGTTCAATGAAATCAAAAGGAGAAATCAAAAAATACCTGAACACAAATAAAATGAAAATGCAACATATCAAAATCTGTAGCAAAAGCAGTACTTACAGGAATGTTTATAGCAATAAGGCCTACCTTAAGAAACAAGAAATATCTCAAATAAACAGTCTAACATTACACCTAAAGGAGCTAGGGCGGGGGGAAAGAACAAAGTCTAAAATCAATATAAGGAAGAAAATAAAAATCAGAGCAGAAATAAATAGAGACTAAAAAAGGCAATGGAAAAAAGTCAATGAAACTGTTTCTTTAAAGAGATAAACAAAATTGACAAACCTTTAGCTAGACTCACTAAGAAAAAAGAGAAGGTGTAGATAAATAAAATCAGAAACAAGGAAAAATTACAGCCAATATCACAGAAATACAAAGGATCATAAGAGAATACTGTGAAAAGCTATGCATCAACGAATTGGACAACCTAGAAGAACTGGATCAATTCTTAGAATCACACATTCTTCCAAAACTGAATCATGTGAAATAGAAAATCTGAATATATTGATCACTAGTAGGGAGATGGAAACAGTAATCAAAAACCTCCTAAGGAACACATCCAGGACCAGACAACTTAATTGCTGAATTCTACCAAACATTTAAAGACTTAATACCAATTCTTCTCAAACACTTCCAAAAACTAGAAGAGAAGGGAACACTTCATAACTCTTTTTGTGAGGCCAACATTACCCTAATACCAAAACCAGACAAGAACAACACACAAAAAAGAAAATTACAGGCCAGTATGTCTGACAGACATAGATGTAAAAATTCTCAACAAAACATTAGCAAACTGAATACAGCAATACATTAAAAGGATCATACACCATGATCAAATGGGCTTTATTCCAGGGATGTAAGGATGGTTCAGTATCCACAAATCAATCAACATGATATAATACATTAACAAACCTGAAGGACAAAAATCATGATTATATCAATAGTTGCCAAAAAAACAGCATATGACAAGAGTCAACTCCCATTTATGATTAAAAAAGAAAAAACTCAATAAAATGAAGGAGCATACATCAACATAATAAAAGCCATATGTGACAAACCCACAGCTAACATCATACTGAATGGTGAAAAACTGAAAATTTTTTCTCTAACATTTGGAACAAGAGAAGGATACCTACTCTTGCCACCTTGCCACTCTTACTCAACATAGTACTGAAGTCCTAGCTAGAGCAATTAGGTAAGGAAAATCCAGATTGGAAAGGAAGAAGTAATACTGTCACTATTTGTGGATAACATGATTTTATATATAGAAAACCCTAAAGATTCTACAGAAAGACTATTAGAAATAATGAATGCAGTAAAGTTGTAGGATACAAAATCAGCATGCAAAAATCTGTTGCATTTCTGTACACTAAGAATGAACTAGCATAAAGAGAAATTAAGGAAACATTTCCTTTTACAATCAAAACAAAAAGAATAAAATACCTAGTAGTAAATTAATCCAAAGAAGTGAAAACTATAAGACATTGTTGAAAGAAATTGAATAAGACACAAAGAAATGGAAAGATAGTCCATGCTCATGTTACAAAAATTAACATTGTTAAAATATCCACATTACCTAAAGCAACCTATGGATTCAGTGAAGTCCCCATCAAAATACCAATGACATTTTTGATAGAAATAGAACAAAAAATCCTACAATTTGTATAGAACTGCAGAAGGCCCTGTATAGCCAAAGCAATCTTGAGGAAAATGATCAAAGTGGAGGTATTACACTCCCTGATTTCAAATTATACTACAAAACAGTAATAATCAAAACAGCATGGTATTGGCAGAAAAACAGACATAAATCAATGGAACACAATTGAGAGCCCAGAAATAAACCCATACATATATGGACAATTAATTTGCAACAAAGGAGCAAAGAACATAAAATGGAGAAAGGACAGTTTCTTCAATAAATTGTGTTGGGAAAACTGGATAGCACATGCAAAAGAATGAAACTAGACCCTATCTTGCACCATACACAAAAATTAACTCAAAATGGATTAAAGACTTGAATGTAAAACCAGAAACCATAAAACTTCTAGAAGAAAACGTGGGCAGTATACTTTTCACATCAGTCTTAGCAGTCTCTTTCTGGATATGTATCCTCAGGCAAAGGAAACAGAAACAAAAACAAAAACAAATGGGACTACATCAAACTAAAAAATTCTACACAGCAAAAGAAACCATCAACAAAATGAAAAGAAACCCTACCAAGTGGCAGAAGATATATGCAAATCATGTATCCCATAAGTGGTTAATATTCAAAACTATAAACAACAATTTTTTTAAAATTAAAAAATGGGCAGAGGATCTGAATAGACATTTTTCCAAAGAAGACATACAGATGGCCAACAGGCACATCAGAAGATGTTCAACATCACTAATTCAGGAAAAGCAACTCAAAACCACAATGAGATATCACCTCACACCCATTAGAATGGCTGTTATTGAAAACAATAACAAGTGTTGGAGAGGAGATGCAGAAAAGGGAACCCTCATACACTGTTGGTGGCAGTGTACATTAGTGCAGCCACTCTGGAAAAAAGTATGGAGGTTTCTAAATACATTAAAAATAGAACTGTCATGTGATCCAGCAATTCGACCTTTGGGTATTTATCCAAAGCAAACAGAATCCCTATCTCAAAAAGATATCTGCACCTCCATCTTTACTGCAGCGTTATTTACAATAGCCAGGACATGGAAACCAACTAAGTATCCATTGATGGGTAAATGGATAAAGGAAATGAGGTATGTATATGCTATAGAACATTATTCAGTCATAAAAATAAGAAAATCTTGCTACTTGTGACAACATGAATGGACTTTGAGTCCATTGTGCTAAGTAAAATAGGTCAAAGAAAGACAAATACTATATGATCTCACTTACATATGCAATCTAAAAATAATCAACTCATAGATACAGAGAACAGATTGGTGGTTGCCGGAGGCAGGGGTTGGTGTGTGGGTAAAATGCGTGAAGGTCGTTGAAAGGCACAAATTTCCACATATAAATCCTGGGGATGTAATGTACAGCATGTTGATTATAGTTAATAATATTGTATAGTTGAAAGTTTCTAAGAGAGTAGATTGTAAGAGTTCTCATCACAAGAAAAAAATTGTACTGTGTGTGGTGATGGATATTAACTTATTGTGATAATCATTTCACAAACTATACACATATCAAATAATTATGTTGTATACCTAAAACTAATACAATGTTATTTGTCAACTATATCTCAATTAAAAAGAAAAGCGTATGGAAAGTTTTAAATAGCTATGAACACTTTGTGAATAGGACAAGAAAAAAACAATAAAATAAAAGACAATTTTAGGTTATTTCAAAGACTTAAAGTAATTAAAGAAGAAACTCAATCAGAAGTTTTAGGAAAAGACTCTTATGTGGCTTACAATCTAAGTTGTGAAATTTTAGAAATAGACTAATCTGATCTAGTCCTTTTGTTTTCAAATGATGGAAATGATATCATTACCAGGTCAAAGTAACACAGCCAATTATTGGAAGAGCATGATTTGAACTCTCATGAAATCTAGGCCTTCAACTCTTTTTTTTTTTTTTAAGATGTTGGGGGTAGGAGTTAATTAATTTATTTATCTTTGCTGTGTTGGGTCTTCGTCTCTGTGCGAGGGCTTTCTCTAATTGTGGCAAGCGGGAGCCACTCTTCATTGCGGTGCGTGGGTCTCTCACTATCACGGCCTCTCGTGTTGTGGAGCACAGACTCCAGACGCGCAGGCTCAGTAGTTGTGGCTCACGGGCCCAGTTGCTCCGCAGCATGTGGGATCCTCCCAGACCAGGGCTGGAACCCGTGTCCCCTGCATTAGCAGGCAAATTCTCAACCACTGCGCCACCAGGGAAGCCCATAGGCCTTCAACTCTTTATTCCAGTTTCCCATGCTTTTCCACTATTTATGTTTCTTATCTAACCACTTGGTTTAAAAGTGGCCTGAAAATTTACAATGATCTCTGAAAGACCTTTCTACTTTAAATTGACACATTATCAATGAATCAGTTAACAGCTGAGCTCTCTAAACTCTCCCCACTGCTGTTGAGTTATGAGAGACCTGTCTTACTTTAAAACTTATAGACTTCCTGAGAAGCAAGAGTTTAAACATCTCACTCAACTCATGAGTGCCTTATGTGTTAGACTTTTGAACATAGATATTACTATACTAGTCATTTTTAATATGCTATCTCATTGAATTAGAACTGTAAGAGATATGAAAAAGTTGAAGTTAGAGGAAGAAGATAATTTGGCCAGTATTTCTTTAAAGTGGCTAATTTATTCTGATTTCATGTTCAGTGCATTTTTCAAATCCCCTACACTAACCATTATTATAAAAACCTCAGCTAGAGTGAGTGCCCAATTTGTATAACAGTTGGTGAATCTTTAGCTATAACAACTTTATTCCTAAAACAGTTGTTCACATATAAAGTACAATGATTGATCTTTGTTGTTGAATGTATTTAAACCAACTATCATTCTAATTTAGTATTCATCAGGTTTCTCTTTCCTTCCAGGCCTGTATGTGGAATCAGAGGGAAAACTCTGATAATTAACTTGCCAGGTAGCAAGAAAGGATCTCAGGTAAGCTATCTTGAGATTTATATGGTTTAGTGTAAGAAATTTTGGCCACTATGAGAGCCAAACAAAAAGTTGGAGCACTCCACAAGACTACCCTCACTTCTGACACCAATTGCAGTTCAATGCCTTCCCCAAACCACCCTCAGTTTCAGTAATTCACAAGATGGATTCAGAGAACTCATTGAAAGGTGGTATACTCATGGTTATGGTTTATTACAGGAAAAGGATACAGATTAAAATCAACCAAGGGAAGGAGTACATAAGACAGAATAAAGGAGAGGTACCAAATGGAGAGCTTCTAATATCTTCTTCCTGTGGAATCATGAACACATTGCTCTCTGGGCATCAGTGTGTAACAACACAGGGATTATTGCTTATCAGGGAAGCTCTAAGCCCTTAGCATCTGGAGTTTTTATTGAGGCACATCATATACTGCCCATATACCTGTAGTCTCCAACACTTTCCAAAGGCAAAATTGATACCACATTTCCCAAAGCCCCCATCATAAATCACAGTTAGACTGTCTGGTGGCCAGAGTTTCCAGACAAAGACACTCCTTTCATTTCCCAGTAACTGAGGGCAAAGGCCAGACTCTCTTTGGGTAAGGTTAATTCTGTATTACACAAGCTACCCCCTGGCCTCTGGCCAAGGCTTTCTTACAACAAAACAATCATATTTGTATGGCTGGCCATCTGTATTTAGTATAGCATGTGTATTATAGACACAACATCAGTAACAGTGTGACTATGCCTAAGATTTGGAGGAGCCAGAGTGGGATAGGAATAAATTTAGAGAAACAGGTAATTCATCCTCTAAAGCCATTATACAAATTTTCATATTTTTGTACTCATTTATTAATTTTCCATCTTGATCTACTATTATTTGTGCCCTATGATACATTCTCACAGTTATTTACCATAGAAATTAGCTCTCTTGCTCAGGCCAATCATTTCCCATTGGTATTGCGTATTGAGGAGGCTTTAATTCAAATTCCCAGTATATATCACTATCAATATCATCATTATAATCTTATTAACAATGCCTGTATTATAACATATCATAGTATATTAGTAAATATAACCTGAAAAATAAGAGTCAAAAGATACTGGCACATTACTGGAGTCCTACACAGACATTAACAGTTATCCTAGTCGTCATGATATCATATGATCAAAACATGTCCCAGAGCAATGTTCCTCAGGTTTACAGACTTGTCAGGTTCCAAAAGCAGGAGTAGTCTCAGCAACATATGGCTTTTCCCTTTCTGGCATCTGCTACAGCTGAGCCAAGAAACAATATCGTCTTTGTTCTAAGCTTCTTTTGAGACACCAAGGTAATACTGGATTTCCCTTGTTGCATAACGCATTTACTCATTCCTTTACCTTCAACTGCCATTCCTCCTTCTCTCCATTTATACTCAGACATTTCCTTTGAACATCTTTGAATGAGACTGTTGGTTTGGCCACTGGGCTGGCCCAGATTGCCATTAGTAATACTAGTTTAGCAAGTACTTCCCACTCAGTCCATTTCATTCATATAAGATAAGGTTACGGTTACATAGGTACCGAGCTAGTAGGCAGTCTGAAACACCAGGCAATATAACTGCATTTACTGTCAAGCCCAATTTGACCAGATGGAGTAAGACATAGTCTACACCATCAGGCCCTTAGGAATTCTGACATAAAGATTTAAAAGTATAGTTACAGTTTGGGCTTAAGAATCATCCCTGCTTCTGGCACCCACAGTTGCAGCCCTGGTCCTAGGACCATTGCATCAGGTAGAAAAGAAGAAAGTTGAGGTGACGTGGGGAAAAACGAAAAAGGTTAACCGTAAAGAGAAAAGTATAGTTGTACAAGCATCCTTTGCCATCCCCTCTTCCCAGAAAAGTAGAGGAATCTGTCTAGAAGGAACTCACACTTAGCCTCCCTATTGTTGAGTGTGATCACACACTAATGAAGGCTTCATGACTTTATCTCCTCACATTTTAGACAACAAATATTTCAATTGCCCGTTTCAATTTTCTATCATATTTTTGCTCTGAGGATGAAAGTGTTCCTTGGTCTGAAGAAATGTGCCTCCATGGTCGTTGATACAATATCTTCTGTTCTGGTCCTTTTATAGTACATTGAACATTTGCATCTACTCTGGGATAAGCAAAGCTCATACCAGAGTAAGTGTCTATACCTGTTAGGACCCATTTGTAGCCTCCAGGGACTAAAAGCATCAGTCCAACATGACAGCTATGTGTAGGACTTTTCCCCTGTGGAATTTGCTGCATATCCCTCTGCCTCTGTGTCTCTCTTTTTAGCAGACAAAACAGTTCTTATTGGCATTTTGTGTCTCAGAGTGTAAGAGGAATATAGCTAGATTCAGCCCATCTCTGCATTGCTACAGACCTCCAGTGTCCACTCATTTCATGGACCCAGGTGGCCATCTCAAGCAAGTACACCAGGATATCTGCTCGCCAGTACCAATCAACTTCCAGTTCTGGAAGGGAGTTCTTCTTGTGGGCATTAACATAATCTACTTTAATATACCCCTTAGGTTCCCAGAGTGATTTCCCCAGGGCCATGTCCCATACAGGTATTCCTTTAATAGACCAGTTTTCCATTGCCCATCTGCCTGACCATACGGCCAGGCCATTTGGACACTTCCCGTGACTCAGTAAAAACCCAAACATAGGTGCAAACATGTAGTTCAGCCCATCGAGCTGATTTGTTTTTACCTTCTTCAATCAGAGTGGCGGCCTTCCAAACAGGATGCTGTCCCTTCACCTTGGAATTGCCATCCATAAACCAAGCAGCTCTTTGTTGATCAATAGAAAGCTGTTTATAGGGCACCGCCCAAGTGGCCCAAGTGGCCATAGGATCCAGCAGCTCCTCAGGTGGTTCCGAAGTCAGCCCTAGGTGAAAAGAGGCTGCCTGCTCGTGAGTACCTCCTTGCATTCTCCTGGTAGCATGATTCTATATGCAACATTTCCATTTTATTATGGAACTCTCCTGGGCATTGCCGTCCCCATTAGAGCTTTTCTCTGAAATTACCCAAGACCTTTTGGATATTTCAGGTTTTAGGATTATTTTGTGTCCTTTAGTTATAAAGGCAGTCTCAGTTAAAGTCAAATAGCAAGTAGTAATTGTCTCTCAAATGGAAATTTTCTGGTCCAAAATCCCAGCAGTTGTTGTTGGGTGGCACTCACAAGTTTTTGCTATAAGCCCAGTCTGCACTCCACACAGGGCTTTTGTACAGCAAATTAATGAACTCTGTGGGCCCATTTAGCATGTCCAATTATATTGGTGGACGAGTGGATTTACATGCCTGCTGCTTTACAATATGAGGTAGAGGACGAATTCTCCAGTCAGACACAACATCCATGCCCATAATACATTCAGGTAAAGGAGATTCATCACTTCACATAAAGTTCACTTTCCAAACATTCTGATTCTTATCCAAACATTCACCTTAATCCCATCAACTATTGCATTCCTATATCTTCCCATTCTAACTGTACCCCCTCCCCCATTAGGATTTCAACAGGTTGTAGAATCACAGTACATGAAGCTCCCATGTCAAGGAGTTCCAGAAAAGTCTCTTCTCTGTCTCCTGATGATTTTAGCCATTTATGTGCATATGGCCTTGGAGTTTAAGGCCTGGGTTGGGTCAAGGGATCCATACCCTTTTGTCAGGCCTTATATTGATTAGATTATGGGTCCATCACTTAAGGTGATGAAAGGTAAGGTTTCTTTGCTTCCTGGCTTTTTTAATTGCTCCAAACCAGGGTAAATAGAGATTTGCTTAGGACCCCTTAATGTTAGGAGACCAGCAGGGTCTCCAGTCTGTCTATTCAGCCCACAGCAGTGCTTCTTTAAGACCTCTGTTTTGTCCCCATCAATGCTCACTTTTTTCATACATTTCTTAATAACCATTTAAATATTTCCACCCTGCTAGGACAAGTTCCTTGAATCTCTTGTTTCTTTTTCCCCATTTTCTTATGAATCAGTCCAACTTTATTTACTGTTTATTGCTTCAACATAAATTTTTCCTTGGGAAGCAGCTCTGAGGCTAGCAGCTATATGTCAGACCATTCAGAATCCAAACTTGGCCCAGCCTCAGGATCCACCCCAACATTCTCCATTACTTTTGTTTTAGCTAGTACAGATACCATTAACCAAGAAATAGTGTGTTTACTTTGTTTTTTATCATTTTGCATTTCTTGTGCTTTGACATAACCTTAGGAGTTAGATCTTTCATTTTAAAACTTCATTGCTAATTTTATCTCCAGTAACTAATTACAGTACAGCTGCAGTTCCATACTGTGGGTGACCCTGTGTTCATCTAGGCTCTAAAGATTCGTTATCCGCCACCCTCTCTTCCTTCCTCTTCCCAGATCACAAGTTCCAGTGAGTCAGGGTCTTTCTATCAAATCCCACTTCTTAACACCAACTGTAAGGAGTTTTGACCAACTGCAGAAGTTAGCCAGCTACAAAGTTGGAGCACTCCATAAGGCTGCCCTCATTTCTGACACCAGTTGCAATTGAGGGGATTTCTAAAATCACCCTCACTTTTAATAATTCACAAGAAGGACTCACAGAACTCACTGAAAGCTGTTATACTTATGGGTATGTTGTATTACAGGGAAAGAATACAGGTTGAAATCAGCCAAGGAAGGAAGCACATATGGCAGAGTCTAAGAGAGGTACCAAACAGGGAACTTCTGGTCATCCTCTTCCATGGAATCATGGAAGCATCACCTCCTCTTAGCCACAATATAAGACAGTATACACAGAGTATTGGTAACTATGTACATTCTCCTTTGCCTTTGGTGTTCAGAGTTTTTATTAGGATTTGATCACGTATTGTCCACATGGTTGACCTTTAGTCAGCCATTCCCAGTTCTTTCCAGAGGCAAAACTGATACAGTGTTTCCCAAAGCCCTCATAGTAAACCACATTGTTAGACTGTGCAGTGGCCAAAGCCCCCAGGCAAACAGAGACACTCTTATCAGGCATGACATAACAAGGAACTAGAGATCACCTCCCAAAAACTGAGAGTAAAGACCAGACCTCTCTTTGATTAAAGTTAAATTCTTCACTATACAATTTTTTCCAGTAGGTTAAAAGATTAGATACCTTCCAGGTAGTCCATAAATTGTAAGATATTTCTTTACATATTAGATTTTAAGGTAAGTTACTGTAAATGTAAAAGAGAAAGACCTCTGCTCAAACATATTCCCCAAACATATCTGGCCTTATGTTCTGATTTTTAAATTCTCACCTATTTTCTTTTGGTGATACAATATAGGTAATAATGGATATATTTTGAGCATTAGCTGCCTGTTCTCCTTGCTTGGCACCCTGCAATAAATGCTGTACTTTCTTTCACTGCCCACTAAAAAAAAGAAACCAAGAGACTATATTGACTTTTATGCTGTACAAACTTATACCTATTTTTACATATTGTACAACGATGTCTAGCTGTACTTTATGATTGTAGTCAGAACTTATTTCTCTGAATAAAATAGTTCAGTACTCAATTGGTTTGTTAGTTCTAGTATCTTTCTCTAACCAGAAAGGTAAAAATTCTTACCTGCTCTCTCATAATGTATCTTTAAACCCCAAAGTTTTATAGAAATTTTACTTAAAAAAAAAAAAAAAGTACTGTGTGCTTATATAGTGTAGTTCTTCAGCTTATGGAGAATACCGTAATATATACCATTCTTACTTCATATTTTGCATTGCAAAGACAATACATTAAATATGATTCTTTCTTAAGACAGATGGAGAGAAAATCACAAATCCAAAATCACAAACACATTTGACTGCTGCCATTTTGTATGCCTATAAAAATGCTTTATCTTCATTTTTTTTCTTCCTCTTGCATACAGGAATGCTTTCAGTTCATACTGCCAGCCCTACCTCATGCCATTGACCTTTTACGTGATGCCATTGTAAAAGTAAAAGAAGTGCATGATGAACTTGAAGATTTACCTTCCCCACCACCACCTCTTTCCCCTCCTCCCACAACTAGCCCCCATAAACAGACAGAAGACAAAGGGGTTCAATGTGAAGAAGAGGAAGAAGAGAAGAAAGACAGTGGTGTTGCTTCAACAGAAGATAGTTCTTCATCACATATAACTGCAGCAGCCATTGCGGCCAAGGTAAGCCTGCTGAGAGAGACCCAGAGATCTAAAGGACCCACAGGTAAATGTATTGATCTCATCTCTCTTTCCATCCCATTCTTCCATAAGTTAAATACCACTTCAGGGCATCCTTTAAAAAGAACGGGGATATTCATGACACTCCACAGCTATATTCCCTCCATTATGTAGAGTTCTTGAAAGCATTGAAGTTTTATTCTGCGTTCTGAGGCATTAAAAATTCTGCTGTTATCTACTGAAGTAATAGCTCCAGTGATAAACAATGTGACATTTAAGAACTCTTTGAAGATGTCATTTTTGTGATCATAGTAAATATACAATGTTCATGTATTCAGAACATCAAATATTCACAAATTCTTAGAGGAGCACCAAACTGAAGGTAAGATACCTAAGGTGGTTCAAGAAATTAGCTGAGGAAGATTAATAAATATTTTTTTTTAAGACAAGACTTTTCAGCAGTTAAGTAGCACTTATTTAACTATTGGACACAAATTACTCCAGTCATAAAGAGAAGAAATGGATGGAAGATATTCATGTTTTTAATTTAATAAAGTAATAAATATCATTAAAACAGCATCAAAGTATTACAAGTTCTCTTTGAACAATTCTGGGAGTAAATATAGTACCATGAAGTATTTCAGTAAATTTAGTTATCATCTTAAAGTCACAGAACATGATTTATATTATTATCCATATCTAGTATAACCCACCTTGTACACTTTAAAATCTTCAGACAGTAGCATATCACTTCTGGGAGTAATGATTGTTCATTGAGAGTGTAAAGATTGAAAATCTAATCGCTATATGAAGTAATTTTTAAAGTTTATGGCTCATCCAGATACTTTGGGTATGAGCATAGCATGAGAGGATTTTTTGGACAATGTATATATTGGAAAGGATCATAGAGATCCTTTGGAAGTGTCCATTCAGACAACAAGTAGGTGGTTCTTTCACTGAAGATGGTATTATTCTGTCTCCAGATCCATTCAGTGATCCATTAAGTCCTTGCTTAAGGCTAGTAAGTATTTGTTGTGCGTGAGGTTTGTTCTGTTTTTATGGAAATGATTGATGAAATACATTATTAAGTCATCGTATGTTCTCTTTCTTTTACTCTTAATTAAAAGAGTTAAAAGTACCATCAGTTTCAATCTTAAAAAAAGCTTGTACCATTTGATATCTAAGCTAATTTTGTCATTCTTCATTTGAAAATTTTTGACATTCCATTGTTCCATTTGTTTTCACCCTTTTTCCTTTCCAGTCATTTTGCTTGTATAGTTTCATGTTTTCCTGTCACTATATTCATAGTTGTTATGTGTTGTGCATTAGAAGCATCCATTCTACACCAGTCCTGCTGTTATCATGGCACACGGTGAGCAGCCCATCCCTGGTCTCATCAGTTATTCCCATGATGCAACAGGCAGTGCAGAGGAACCGGTAAGACAAGAGGCTTTTGCATTAATGATTTTGCAAGCATACAGCCTACCTCCTATCCTTGGAGGTAGGCTATAGCATATGACGGAAGATGTGTTTTACTCTGAAAGACCTTCACTAGTGCTTTTTTGGGAAAGTGTAAGTGCCACTGAGTATCTTCCATCAAGGAATTTAATAGAGTTTCTCCTGTACCTAAAGTACTCTAACATCATTAAGATTTTGTAGTATGTGGCAATGAACTTTCATCACATGACTTTCAAGAAATTCATTGCTCAGAAGTTATCTTTTTCTTTAGTAATTTCATCACATACCTTAAAATAAATTGCCTAGCTTAATTAAGATAATCCCTTAAGAGGATCACATTAAGTTTTAATATCCAAACAGATTGGTCAAGATAATATTTAATTTGTATTAATCTTGCTTTTTTTCCTTATGATTTTGCATCTTTTTTTCTTTTCTTTCACTATGTTCTCATTACAACCATTTAGAAAGTTGAGTCTTTGTACAAATTCTGATATACATATAGAAACTTTTAAGGGTGTTTATCACTTCTTTCAGTCATTGGCTGAATGATACTTTGTAAAAAGTGTCAGGCTAGGAAAGATTAAACTGATAAGTATAGCTGAATAAGCAGTGACAATTTAGACCATGGCTGCAAAAGAAACCTCAGTCCCTGATATGAATATAAAATGAGAAGGAAAAAGAAAAATAAGTAATAAGTGTAATTTTGTTTTTAATCCTTAGGAAGAAAAAACACCCAGGATTTCAGGGGGATGCAGGGAGGAAAACTAGTATCAGTTGACCCTTAGGAGCTAAACTACCAAATGATGACTTTAACGCTTATATTCAACAAGCCATGCCTGGTTGGAAACAAACTTAGCTGAGTCAAAGGCCAAGTAGAAAATGTAAATATTGATTAATAAAATTATTAATGAATTCCAGTTGACAACTGAATTCTCCAGCTATAGCTTTGCTATAACTTATAAACATTCCAAAGTATACCAAACTGTCTTTTGTATTCTCATATTATAAAGCAACCACAGCAACTACAATAATTATCCTGGTTTTCAAACTAAAATATTTGGAAGTTTTGTATTCATAACCAAGCTTTTAAGTTATCATATTCTGAGTTTCATATTATTACACAGAAAATGATTTGAATAACTCTTCAATAGTTAGCTCCTAGTGATCTGAATACTGGTTATTGCCAAACTGATCAACTTGCTTTTTCAGGAAACAAAGAGGCTTGAGAAGTGCTTCTCATAATGGATATTTGTTAGTTGCCTCTCCAGCAGCCATTTCCCATCCCTCTTTCTAACACTACACTGCATTTCCCAGTCATATAGTTAGGGTGAGATTGACTAATCCTCCAGGGTAGGTGGCTTAGTATAATCAGCATATCTATTTCACATAACCACAGTTTTTAGTTCAAGGAACACATAATTCAGGTCAATAGGAGCAAGTGGGTCTCATCTCTTAGATTTTATTTGAATGACTAGGAATATAGACTCTATTTCCTATTGAATATGAATGAGGAAATATACAACTCAAAGAATTCCTATCTTGGAACCATGAAAGTAATGCCTGCCAGTAATGGAGCCAACTGTAAAGAAGCATTCCTAAGAAATGGGAGAGAAAGAGAGGTACTCGGTCCTGTCACATTTTTCAACCACTTACTCCAGCCCCGTTGAACTATACCCGCCTCTACTTTTCAGTTACCTGAGCCAATACGTTACTTTGAAAAAGCTAATTAGAGATAGAGATGGGTAAACTGTTGTCTGCAACCAAAAAGCATCTTGACTAATAATTCTCAGTATGTAGTGTCTCATCAAAGAGCTGAAAAGACTTCCTTATAATAACTGAAACATATCAAATAGGAATCCCTGAAGTTTCATATTTGAGTGAGAAACCTGATTCAAGAGAACAGAGAGTGGGGGCATGTGACACACGGAAGGAAAAAAGGAAAAATAAATCTTGCCCCTCTGTGATTACTAAATAAGTGTAAAGGTCTTTTCAAGGAGACTGGATCCAAACCTGAAGAAATTACAACTATACTTTGCATAATGCTTGTATTATGCTTGCAAAACTCCAAGCATAATGAGAGGCAAGGAGGAATTTAAGACAAAAATAGCCATGGAGATACATAATAAGAAATCTTGTCTTACTGACAGAAATTAAATCTTCTGGAGAAGTCCCACATAATAATGATGGTCCCCAAGCTCCACTGGATGCAAGAAAATCTGCTTGCCCTGGGAAGAAAGAGTTGCTGATTTCCTTTTGGGAAAGGATATGGAGAAAACAAATATGTTAGATTGATATGGCCAGTCGGGAAGTGTCTGTCTTCCTAGGGCATTTATTTGGAACTTAAGAGAGAAAATGCTAAAAGTTAGCAACCTGACACTCATAGATTTGCCTGGAGATAAATGATACCATTACAAAAGACCAGAAGTACTTAAAAAGTTTTGGTCAGAAAATTGAAGAATATACATGGTTGTATATATATGGTTTTATTGTTTCTTCCTATCCATGATGATTTTAGTATATTAAAATAATATTGTCAGTCATTCTTCTAAACAGTTTACATATACCAACACTTTACATACATTGTCATTTTACTTATGAGAAAATTGACACACAAAGAGGTTAAGGACATATAACCAGCTAGAGACTAAACTGGTATTCAAGTCCAGGCAGTCTGGCTCCAGAATCATCACTCTTCACCTCTCTGCTATAGCAACTCTCAGTGCAAGAGAGAAAGAAAAAGAATGATGTTATGGGAGATGACTAACTAGTTACAAATTCTTCTATAGAATGAGAATTAGGATTTTTGGACCTTGGTTTGGAATACTTGAATGATAAAATGTATTGCACAACGTAAGAACTGTGAACAGTAGACTATATTTACTCTGGAAGTTTGCTGGTCCAAGCAGCAAAGCTTTAAGCTATAAGCACAATTGGAGTCAGAAATATATTTAGATAAATCCATGAAAACAAATACTTCGGAGAACACAGTATGATATGCGTTAAAGGATAATATGTTTAAAGGTTGAATCATAACATTCATAGAAATATAAATGTGTCAGTTATTCTATTTAATTAATTAATGAGAGAACAGTAAGCTGTTAAACCAGTTCAAAGAAAAAAAAAGGACACATACATATATCAACAGTCACAAAGACTGGGATGAATTTATAAATAGATACAAAATTGGTCAGTATACACAGGACAATAATCAATTGTTCCTTCTCAAGACAAAATTTATTTGCATTTCTGTAGACAATAATTTGCGTTAGCATTAGTTTTCTATAGCTTGCAGAGTTGTAAAATAGTGAAAGTAAAAAGTGCAGATAACCCAGAAGAGTATACAAATCAGGACATTTAATAATCTTTCTTGCCCATTTTCTTGACAGCTCTCTACACCCCCAATCATAATAATCTCATAATGATTTTTGTTGCAAAAAAATGGCAGATCTCATTAGTTTGGGATTGATTATTTATTTAGCTGCAGCAAGGTATTAATTAACCAGGTAGCTTCTCTGAGTTTGCTTTGCAAATACTGAGGCTGCAAAATTAACTTCTCTCTGGAAGTTTTCATAGGGAATCTCAGATTTTACTTTTAAAAGTTTCTATTTTTGCCATTCCAAGTTTAGGAAGCCAAGCCCCAGACAATCTCTTCACCCTATTTCACCTGCAGGTACCTGTTACTGGGTGAATTCCTCTCTTCTCCAGGTCACCAAAAGTTCATTACCATATATAAGTGACCTTCCTTAACCACATGTAAGGCTGAGACCCTCTACTTCAGGTACCAGGTCATTTTTCCTGGGAGGGCTTTATAGGTATTAGCTTCGTGAGTACAGCCAGTCTTTGTTCTTCAGAAGTGGTAGACATATCTGATTAAATGGGCACCATTCTCAAACATGACACAGGTAAGTCCTTGGTTCCACCATCAGTTTGTCCAATTATATCCTGTTAAAAAGGAAGATATTCTTAATAAATCTATGGAAATCACTATATTGTCAAAAAAAGTTAGCAGACCTAGTAAGAGTTTCTGAATTCTGAGGGACTCGGTGAGAATCAAAACTTTTAGTTTTAAGAAATCAGGATGTACGAAATTGTGTGGGTTATATATAGATTGAGAAGAAAGAAGAAATTTCTTCACACACCCTAAAAATAGAACATTTAAAACATCAATAATATTCCAAACAAATAGCCAGGAAAAAATTCTTCTGTTTACTCAGTCCTATGTAATTAATTCTCATTCTACTAGATCTTAGCAGTTTGCTTTCATGAAGCTTTCAGCTTCTAGACTAATGAGAGTTTTGGAAATACTAACCCAGTCCACTATTACAGTCTAAAAGTTATCTAAGCAATATCACTTCAGCAGTCTGTACCCAAGAATATATATTTTGAAGTGTCAGTAGTTGTAAGTATCTGGTACAGTTCTTTCTGTGAGGCTTGTGAAACTGTCCTTCTTGTTAAATGCACAAGCTCTGGTCTGTAGCTTACAGCATAACTTTTAGGTAAGCATCAAAATCCATCTGTAGATGACAGGAACTTAATAGCTGTAGTTATTAACTGTATCCAGTAATAGCGGAATGGCAGGGAGTAAAATTCTCTATTGAGGGATGGAATATAACTATTTCACGAGTTTTTAAGCAGTATTTCCCCTTAGAGTAAAACCATTAGGGACTGGGGGTAATTGACAATTCTCCAGGGACTTTACACAAAGCACACAATTAATGAAATAGTTATATTAATAACATTTTGCTTATATAAACTTAACCTAGAGGAGACTGGGCTTCTCTTTTTTTGTTGTTTTTTTTGGTTTTTTTTGTTTTTTCTGTACGTGGGCCTCTCACTGTTGTGGCCTCTCCCGTTGCGGAGCACAGGCTCCGGACGCGCAGGCTCAGCAGCCATGGCTCACGGGCCCAGCCGCTCCGCGGCATGTGGGATCTTCCTGGACCAGGGCACGAACCCGTGTCCCCTGCATCGGCAGGCGGACTCTCAACTACTGCGCCACCAGGGAAGCCCTGGGCTTCTCTTTTGATATGACGACTTCTTATGAAATTTATAGTTGTAACTCATCAAACAAACTAATTATATCTTTCATCACTCTTATCTATGCTGAAAGAACAAATTTCTGTGATTTCTAGGAGCCTGCCAGGAAATCTCAAAGATAGTTTTCAGTGAAAGATACCCTGAAATTTTTTAATAATTTGATTTGATTTAGAGTTGTCAGAGGAAATTTGGACACTTGATTTAAGATAGGATCATGGATGCCTGAGAAATAATTTTTTGGTTGCCTTTTTTTATTAAAATGACAATAAAACATTTTTAAAAGCACAAAAGGTAACACAGTTAAGAAGTAACTCTTTCATAACTGAGGAACTTTTTGTTCTTTTTCCCCTTAAATACTCAAGCATATAATAAAGTTAACATATAGCAGAGAAAATTATTCTGGTAAGACACAGGATCTCTGCTATCTAGGCAGATTACATAGATAGTGGGTAAAAGCACTAATCAGTAGGCCAAGGAAAGAAGCCCATCAAAATTAAGTGAACCTTGTTTTAAGTGAATGTGTATTTTAACACATTTTATAACTTATTTTCAGGCTCGGGCATTATAAATCAAAGGAAATAATCTTCACTTTCCGAGTTTTATCTTTCATTATGTTCTTTCAAATATTCTGGAACAAACTGATACTTTGCTTTAGTATTACAGTTCTTTCTCAAATGACCCACAAGTTGAAAACTATCTTCATAATAATATAATGGTATAGTTTATTTAACATGCAACATGTTAATCATTGCTTTTTTCAAATGAATTAGTAAGTTCGTAAAATTTTTGTTTTGATTTCAAATTCAGTAAATATTGATAGTTATAACCCACATGTACAAAAGCTCTAGGAGTTCTAAATAAATTATAAATGTGTAAAGGGGTCCAGAGACCAAAACGTTCGAGGACTGCTGCTTTAGGGCAATTTTTTTTTTCCCCTTAAAAAAATAAAAGCACATGCTCAGTTGTATATCTCTATCACTGCTGCTTCTGCTGTAGTCTCAGCAACTCATATTAAGTATAACTTTTAATGAAAGTCATTTCTATTTCACAGAGAAAACTTGGGGTAGATAATTAAGAACTATCTGACATACGCATATATTAGCAGACAGCAAAGCTCATAAACATGCATAATATAATTTTCTACAGTGACATGCAATCCCTTGACTACTTGTTAAAGTAGCAAAAAGGAACATGTTCATAAATATGACACAAATTTCTAGCATCTATATAGCAAATAAAAATAAGCAAAAGTATATAAACTTAAAATTATGATTAGTAATCAGTGCAACAAAAGAAAAAATAGATAAGACTCCATCAAATTAAAAACTTTTGTGCATCAAAGGATACTGTCAAGAGAGAAAAAGACAAATGACAGAATGAAAGAAAATATTTGCAAATCACATATATGAGAAATGATTAATATCTACAATATAAAAAGAACTGCTGCAACTGAGAAAAGAAAAAAAGGGAACCCAATTGAAACATGGGTGAAGGATTTGAATAGACGTTTCTCCAAGGAAGGTATACAAATAGCAATGTGCACACAAAAAGATACTTAACATCACCAGTCATTAGAGAACTGCAAATCAAAGCCACAATGAGATACCACTTTATATCCATTCTGGTGTTTTATCAAAAAAAAAAAAAACCTCCCCCCCCCCAAAAAAAAACACACAAATAACCCAGAAAATTAGTGTTGGCAAAGAATGTGGAGAAATTGGAACCCTTGGGCATTGCTGGAGGGAGTATAAAATGGTGCCACCACGGTGAAAAACACTTTTGTGGTTCTTCTAAAAGTTAGCCATGTGATCCAGCAATTCTACTTCTACTTATATACCCAAAAGAATTGAAAGCAAGCACCTAGTACACCAGTGTTTATAGCAGCTATATTCACAATGGCCAGAAGGTGGGAACAGCCCAAAGATACATGGATAAACAAAATGTGTTATACAGATATAACTGAATATTATTAAGCCGAAAGAAGAAATGAAGTTCTGATACATGCTACAACATGAATGAACCTTGAAAACATTATGCTGAATTTAATAAGCCAGAAATAAAAGGACAAATATTGTATGAGTTCACTTACATGAGGTACTCAGAATAGTCAAATTCATACAGGCAGAAAATAGGATAGATGAAAGTGGAGAGTGGGAAGTTACTGTTTAAAGGGTATGGAATTTCTCTTTGGGATGATGAAAAAGTTCTGGAAATGGATAATGGTGATGTTTGCATTACATTGTGAATTTGCTTAATGCCATTTCATTGTACACTTAAAACTGGTTAAAGTAGTAAATTTTATGTTATGTTTCACCACAGTAAAAAAAAATTTATTTACGCTTAGTACTTGATGTTTCCTATTTTATCTTATTTAAAAATTATCTAGGCTTCTAATGATTATCCATTAATTTAATGTAATGCACTCCAAAGTTTAAGTTACCTAAAGATCATGGAAATTATGTTCAAGCTGACATGGATTATGTAGGAATAATGTAAGCTTCTTCAGTCAATAAACCTGTATATGTTTAGGGAAAGCAACCCAAGAAAAACAAAATGTGTACTTGTATTATATTTAACATTAAAAATTATTTAAGACAATTTTTAAACCAAAATTATTAAGCTAGTCTTATTTGCCAAAGATTTACCCTAATTTTATGAACTTGGATTCTTAAAATATTTATGAGTTAGTTTCTAGTAGAAGATTCTTTTTTAAGTCTAGCATATTTGAAGTTTTAGAAATTCAGTTTATTTTGGGAAATATTAGGAATAATTAACTTATTTAGGCATTTAGCTCTGTAAGCCAGTCAGAACAGAGCTCCTTTAACTTCAGAGACAATATAGCTTTATACTTCCCAGAGATTGGGAAACATTTCGCAATGGTAAAGGGTAAAGGTCTTTCTGAATTACAGATAAACACAGAGAGGGCTCATAATTTCAATTCTGCAGCTTCAGCCACAGGTCCAGAGTAAATACAGAAACACAAAAACTCATCCCCAATACACCCCCCCCAAAAAAATCAAAGACCTGTTCTCCTTCCCAGAGGGCACCAGTTTAATTGTTTTGAGCTCAAAATGGAGAAATAGACAAATAAAACTACAAGTAGGACTACAAATAGGATTCTCTGTCATCTTTCACCCAACAAAGAATGGACATCTATAATACATTTACAGAGATCACCAAATGGTCAGACCATAAAAGCAAAGTCTCAAGCATTGCTGCCACCAGGAAGCAATAATTTCCTGGCAGTGCACAAACTAGAAACAAAGACAAAACACAAATCAAAAAACAATGGGGTTGGGGCTTCCCTCATGGCGCAGTGGTTAGGAATCCACCTGCCAATACAGGGGACACAAGTTCAACCCCTGGTCCAGGAAGATCCTACATGCCACGGATCAACTAAGCCCATGCGCCACAACCACTGAGCCTGCATTCTAGAGCCTGAGAGCCACAACTACTGAGCGACGTGTCACAGCTACTTAAGCCCATGCACCTAGAGCCCACGCTCTGCAACAAGAGAAGCCACCACAATGAGAAGCCCATGCACTGCAACAAAGAGTAGCCCCCCTCGCCACAACTACAGAAAGCCTGCATGCAGCAACGAAGACCCAGTGCAGCCAAAAATAAATAAATAATAATAATGATGATAATAAAATAGATGATTTTTTTTAAAAAATCCACCTGCCAATGCAGGGGACACGGCTTCGATCCCTGTTCCAGGAAGACCCCACATGCCACGTAGCAACTAAGCCCGTGGGCCACAACTATGGAGTCTGTGCTCGAGAGCCCCAAGCCACCACTGCTGAGCCCACGTGCCACAACTACTGAAGCCCATGCACCTACAGCTTGTGCTCTGCAACAGAGAATCCACCACAGTGAGAAGCCCGCACACTGCAACGAAGAGTAGCCCCCGCTCACTGCAACTAGAGAAAGCCCGCACGCAGCAACGAAGACCCAACACAGCCAAAAATAAATTAATTTATTTTTTTTTTAAAAAAAAAACAATGGGGTTTTGTTTTCTGTTGTTTTTTGTTTTGTTTTGTTTTTTTAAACATAAAGAAACAGTCATCTAAGTAAAGTTCTGTTGGTATTTGGGATTCACTCCAATTGCCAAGAAAAGATACTTGTGGGCTTAAGCAAGTGCTTAAAAGTGTACTCTTTACTATACTACAAAGCTACACTAATCAAGACAGTATGGTACTGGCACAAAAACAGAAATATAGATCAATGGAACAGGATAGAAAGCCCAGAGATAAACCCACGCACATATGGTCACCTTATTTTTGATAAAGGAGGCAAGAATCTACAATGGAGAAAAGACAACCTCTTCAATAAGTGGTGCTGGGAAAACTGGACAGGTACATGTAAAAGAATGAAATTAGAACACTCCCTAACACCATACACAAAAATAAACTCAAAATGGATTAAAGACCTAAAGGTAAGGCCAGACACTATCAAACTCTTAGAGGAAAACATAGGCAGAACACTCTATGACATAAATCACAGCAAGATCCTTTTTGACCCCCCTTCTAGAGAAATGGAAATCAAAACAAAAATACACAAATGGGACCTAATGAAACTTAAAATCCTTTGCACAGTGAAGGAAACCCTAAAGAAGACCAAATGACAGCCCTCGGAATAGGAGAAAATATTTGCAAATGAAGCAACTGACAAAGGATTAATCTCCTAAATTTAGAAGCAGCTCATGGAGCTCAATATCAAAAAAACAGACAACACAATCCAAAAATGAGCAGCAGACCTAAATAGACATTTCTCCAAAGAAGTTATACAGATTGCCAACAAACACATGAAAGAATGCTCAACATCACTAATCATTAGAGAAATGCAAATCAAAACTACAATGAGGTATCACCTCACACTAGTCAGATTGGCCATCATCAAAAAATGTAGAAACAATAAATGCTGGAGAGGGTGTGGAGAAAAGGGAACCCTCTTGCACTGTTGGTGGGAATGTGAATTGATACAGCCACTATGGAGAACAGTATGGAGGTTCCTTAAAAAACTACAAATAGAACTACCATACAACCCAGCAGTCCCACTACTGGACCTTTACCCGTGAAAACCATAATTAAAAAAGTATCATGTACCACAATGTTCATTGCAGCTCTATTTACAATAGCCAGGACATGGAAGCAACCTAAGTATCCATCAACAGATGAATAAAGAAGATGTGACACATATATACAATGGAATATTACTCAGCCATAAAAAGAAATTAAATTGTAATTTGTATTGAGGTGGATAGACCTAGAGTCTGTCATACAGAGTGAAGTAGGTCAGAAAGAGAAAAATACTATATACTAACACATATATATGGAACCTAAAAAGAAAAAATGGTTATGAAGAACCTAGGGGCAGGATGGGGATAAAGACGCAGACCTACTATAGAATGGACTTGAGCACACGCGGAGGGGGAAGGGTAAGCTGGGACAAAGTGAGAGAGTGGCATGGACATATATACACTACGAAACGTAAAATCCATAGCTAGTGGGAAGCAGCCGCATAGCACAGGGAGATCAGCTCGGTGCTTTGTGACCACCTAGAGGGGTGGGATAGGGGGGATGGGAGGGAGATGCAAGAGGGAAGAGATATGGGGATATATGTATATGTATAGCTGATTTGCTTTGTTATAAAGCAGAAACTAACACACCATTGTAAAGCAATTGTACTCCAATAAAGATGTTAAAAAAAAAAGTGCACTCCTCTGGCAATGCTGTTTACTGGTTCTATTAGGTGAATCCATTGGGTATCTCAGTGGATGATCTCTAAAACTGTTAAAGAATTATTTTTTAAATTAAAATCATGTCTTTGTTACAAATACCAAATGAATACATGTCAAAGATCTTATTTCATTTGTTAAGTAATGAGGGAACCAGAAAGATGTTACAACTGGTTAACAGGAGAATTCAAAGAACACAAATATATAGGCATTGGGAGTGCTGAAATGAATTTACAAATAAATGCAACACTTGGTGATTACCTGCAAGGCAGTCCATTGTACTTCCATGGTACAAAAGGATCATTTGGACGAACACTACTTACATTACTCTCAGTTTTTTACAACTTATATTTGTAAAATAGCTAAAAGACTAAACAGTGTAGATAATTCAAAATGGTCCACTACACAAGACACCTAAGAATATTTTTGTCCATTTCAAAGTCTTTCACAATTTTTCCTGGCATATGAAAGGAATACAATAATGCATGGATGTTTACAGAATAAAATAAAATTTCTGTTCAAGATGTCCATGTGCTTAATGTGCTTTTTTATTCTTGTTTATTTGCTCCTACTCATATGGGTGACATGTAGCAGGATTTTTTAGAAGGTTATGTTATCTTTAGTAATGTTTGACTTTCTCAAAATTTTAATTGAAAGAACCGAGAAGTTTTTATATCACTACTATAGTTGTTAATGTAGGGATTGAGTTATTAGGATGCCAGTTGTTTTTTCCTAGCATTAACCTTTTAGTACTGTGGACTGATTTTGTATGCATGTGTAGTAAACCTGTAGTAATCACTATTTGGGCCAATAAGTATATGTTCTTATAAGTTTTTCACAATGATTGCTATTATTATCAATAAAATAAGTAGGAAACTGTATTAAACTACGTAGACCTTTTTCAAATCTGGGAAATAGTATGCATTGTGCTTTAACAACATGAGCTTTGGCATCAGATAGTTTCTGTTCTACTAGATTCTACATGATCTGGTTCTAGGCCCTTCCCTTACCAACTCTCTCCCTCTCCCCTTTGCTCACTAAGTTTACATCCAGCTTTTTCTTGGCTCTGAGCACATGCTGTTTCCACTACCTAAAAGCTCTTGACCCCACTCTTTACCTGGCTAACTTCTGTTTATTTTTTCTGTTCCAGTTTCAGTGTCTCTTTATCACAGAAAGACTTCACTAATCTTCTCCTCCAATCTAAATTTTTCTCAGAGCTATTCTCTCTCATAACACCTTGTTCTTTTCCTTTATAGCACTTACCACAATTTACAATTATATACTTATTCATGTGTTTGAGTTCTATATATGTAGACTATAACGTCTATGAGACAAGGATCACCTCTGTTAGTTTATATGATTTATCCAACATCCAACACAGTTTGGCACATAGTATACACTGTATGAATATTTGTTTAATATGTTTTATGAAAAACTACAATGCATCATCCAACTAAGTTCACAAGACAGATATAAAAAAACCAAAATATATTTAGCAATCCCCATTACGTACAAGGACTTTTGCATGAGATAGACAAATAATCAGCATATTCTCTCCCTATAGTAAGCAAATGTATTAAGCAGCTATAGTAATAATGATAATATTGATAGATAGCTTTAAATAATTATGTAGCAGACACTATTCTAAGTGTTTTAGACAGATACACCATCAGAAATTGATACTGGAATGCAGGTATCAGCAAGGTTTTACCTTTTTATTTTCCTGGAAGGCAAATTTATATGGAATAATAAGAACTCTGATTACTACCATTGAGAACAACAAAAATCCCAAATGATTTTAGTAAGTATAAACAGTTGTTGTTAAGAAACAAACTCATATGAATATTTAAATTTTTATGTTTATTTTAAAAGATCTGTTATAGTCAAGCCTCATAAGTTCTCTGTCTAGGCAAAATCATAAAGTGTGGCTTTTCTTTATAAATATAAATCATAAATTCTTGTGGATTTTTTATACCATTGATTTTAATCTAAATCCAGGTCTTCACATTTTCTTGTTTAATTTCATTTTTTTGCATTTAACTGATCAGTCTACCCCAAGGAGACCTTTTTTTAAATCTATGTCAGACATTTGGTATTTTACCTGTCTTTTCTAGTGCTGTTACCTGCAAGTATGTTAGTCAAGTCATTCAAGTCACTGATGGAACATTTTTTTAGGATAGGCTATTTCACATACTACCAGAAACTGTACTGGTTAAGTGCTTAACTACCTAATATATGTTTCTCTTCTAGCCCATCAAAACGCACTTTGTCTATCTTGTTCCAAGAACTTTTAAAATTCTCGTCAAATATATGACTTGTCAAATACCTTAGTGAACTCAGGATACTCTGGTTTGATACTTTTGTTCTTTAGTAAATTTTTATAACACTTAATCATAACACTTTAATTGGTGTTCTGATTAGTATTAGAAGCTCTGGGAAGACACATGATATATATTTTTTTTTCTGAAAGAACCCATTTAGGCATTCATATGTAATCTATTTTTATTATTAGTTCAGATCCTATGTTGCACAATTGTATGTATAGTAGGATTTTTAAGAGAGTGCAACCTACCTTAAAGGTCTCTAAATAGAGACGTTACCAGGAAAGGGTTCACTTGATAGAGCTAACCATCAGGCTGACAAGGACTGCAAAAGCCTTACAATGGGGACTGGCGAATTGTTGCCGTGGAAGCCATACTCCTTCATGCATGGCTGTTTTGGGAGACTCACTTCAATTATTATCAATCTGCTCACTAGCTACCCAAAATTAAATCCAAATAACAGATCTTCTGTTGTATTAGTCTTGCAACTTTTCTGTAAGTTTAAATATTTTTTCAAAACAAAAAAATATTAAGTGGTAAAAATAGTGCTTCAAAGAGGAAATGTATGCCGACTAAAGAATTTCTCTAGCTTCAAATACAAAGTTGTATGTTTACTTCATTGGTATTCTTACTGGTATTTCAAAAGACAGAGTTTATAAAGGGAAATGATACTTTGGCTATGTATTCTAATTTTGATAATATAATTCTCCATTTCTTCTTTTAGAAGTGTTTGCCTAATCAGTCTAAGTAGCTTTCGGACAGAATAGCTACATAACTAGAAAGAATCAGCACAGTTCCTAAGAAAATATGTATTCCAGTTATAATTTCCCTTACGAGGAAAATTCTGTTGTTTAATAATTCACAGTTGAAATTACAGTGCATATCCTTAGAGAGTTTGAGATCAGCTGAAATAAATTGTCTTCCCTATCTTCTCAGTTGCATAATATAATACAGATTAGTGCTCTAAAAGTAGGAATGCTATTTCTTTTGGAAGTTATTTGGCATTTCTCCTCCTTATTTGTGCTGACTTACCCACTACAAATTCTGCTTGCTCTAGAACCTCACTACTTAGCAAGCCTTTCATTCATCTCTTATTGACTCCTTTATATACGTTAATGAATTGCAGTTTTCAGACTTTTACCTTTTTTCATCTCCTCATTTCCCCTATTCTCTCCTCTTGCTTATTATATTAAAATAAAGATCACCAAGGCTAAACAACTATCCTTTCTGATTAAACTTTTTCTGAGTTAATACTTTGTTCCATTCCTTCTATCTCAAAGAGAGCTTGTAATTCTCAGAGTTGGTGGCTGCTTCTGCTTCTTTATTATCAAAGAATAAATTATTAATTATCAACTGTATACAAGACATTATGCTCATATTTTTGACTTCTCTCAGGCTCTTGAGTACATTGATCACTCCTTAATTTTTGTAACAATCCCTTCCATAGTTTTCATCACTAAAATTTTTTTTATTGTACAATAATACATGAGTACATTCTTTTTATTAAAAAATAAAAATAAACGTGGATAAGATTAACATCCGCTTGAACCACCCTCTCATCTCATTCTCATTTGCTTTCACACACCCCCCAGAAGTAAACACTTTTCAGTAAATTAGAGGGGTATCCTTTAAAACTATTATCCTTTTCTGTACAAGCGTAGTAAATGAAATCCTAACAGTTTGTATGTGGTGTGTGTGTGTTTGTGTATGTATTTAATTAAGAGAGGGAGAGAGAAACTTGACAAGCTGCTTCTAAAATTTATACAGAATGGAAATGCAAAGGACCAAAAATAACCAAGATACTCATGAATAAGAAAAAGAACAGAGTGATAAGATCTGCTCTATAAATACCAAGACTTAAAATGATATAAAGTGCATTATTGGTGCAAGAATTAACACTTAGATCAATGGAACAGAATAGAAGCCTAAAAAATGCCAACACATATGGACACTTGGTATATGACAGAGTTTGTACTACAGATTAGTGAAGTTCTTTTTTCAATAAATGATGCTGGGACAACAGGCAGTCCTTATGAAAAAATGAAATTGATTCGCGTATCCCATACAGTATCCCCAAAAAAGTTCTAAATTTTTTAGAGACCTAAGTATGAAAGACAAAACTATAAAGCTTTCACAGATTTATATAGGACAAAATTTTCATTGGGCTGGATTAGGGAAAGATTTCTTTTAAAATATATAATTGAAGTAAAAGTCACATAAAATTCAACATGTTTAGGTGTACAGTTCAGTGACTTTTAGTACTTCTACAATATTGTGCAAGCATCACCTCTAATTCCAGAATATTTCATCACCCCTCAAAAAATACCACACCCAGTAAGTAGTCACTCCCCATACCCCCACCTCCCATCCCCTATCAACTTACTGGTTATGTATTTGCCTACTCTGGACATTACATATGAGTGGAATCATACAATATGTGGCTTTTTTTGTCTAGTTTCTTTCACTTCACATCATGTTTTCAAGGTTCATCTGTGTTGTAGCAGACATCAGTACTCCATTTTATGGCTGTAAAATATTTCGTTGTATAGATGTCATGCCTTTTGTTTAGCCACTGATCAGTTGATAGACATTTAGGTTGTTTCCACGTTTTCATTATTAAAATAATGCTGCTATCAACATCTGTGTACAAGCGTTTGTTTGAACACCAGTTTTTGATTCTCTTGGATATACACCTAGGATAGAACCGTTAAGTAATATAATAATTCTGTGTTTAACTTTGTGAGGAACTGCCAAATTGTTTCCACAGAACTGCCCCATTTTACATACCTAACAGAAATGTATGAGGTTTCCAGTTTCTCTACATACTCAACAACATTTATTTTCCTTTTTTAAAAAAATTACAGCCATTGAGTGAGTGTGAAGTGTCTCACTGTGGTTTTGATTTGCATTTCCCTTAATGACTGATGATAATGAACATCTTTTCATGTTGCTTGTTGACCATTTGTATATCTTCTTCAGAGAAATGTCTATTCAAGTCTTTTACCTCATTTCTTAAAATTAGGTGTTTTGTGTTATTTTTAAATGGATTCATCTTTTGTTGTTCTGTTGTAAGTATTCCTTATATATTCTGGATACTAAACCATTATCAGATATATGATTTGCTATATTTTCTCCCATTCTATTGGTTGTCTTTTCAACCTTTCTTGATAATCCTGTGATGTACAAAAGTTTTTAAATTTGATGAAGTCCAGTTTGTCTAAATTTTCTTTTGTTCCTTATGCTTTTGGTATCATATCTAAGTATCAATTACCAAATCCAAGGTAAAGAATATTTATCCCTCTGTTTTCTTCTGAGAATTTTATAATTTTTAGCTCTTACATTTAGGTCGTTGATCCATTTTGAGATAATTTTTGTATATCATGTGAGGAAAGGGTAGAACTTCATTTTTTTTTTTTTTTTTTTTTTTTTTTGGCTGTGTTGGGTCTTCGTTTCTGTGCACGGGCTTTCTCTACTTGTGGCAAGCGGGGGCCACTCTTCATCACGGTGCATGGGCCTCTCACTGTCGCGGCCTCTCTTGCTGCGGAGCACAGGCTCCAGACGCACAGGCTCAGTAGTTGTGGCTCACGGGCCCAGTTGCTCCGCGGCATGTGGGATCTTCCCGGACCAGGGCTCGAACCTGTGTCCCCTGCATCGGCAGACAGACTCTCAACCACTGCGCCACCAGGGAAGCCCGAGAACTTCATTTTTTAAATGTGGATATCCAGTTGTTCTGACACAATTTGTTGAAAAGATTATTCTTTCCTATTGTCTTGGCACCTTTGTCAGAAATCACTTAACCATAAAAGAATAAGAGGGTTTATTTCTGGACTTCCAATTCTATCCCATTGATCTATATGTCTATCCTTATGGCAGTATTACACTGTTTTGATTACTGCACCTTTGAAGTAAGTTTTGAAATTGGCAAGTGTGAATTTTCCAACTTTGTTTTTCAAGATTGTTTTGTCTATGTGGAGTCCACTGAGATTCCATATGAATTTTAGGATGGACTTTTCTATTTCTGCAAAAAATTCTATTAGAATTTTATTTCCAGTTTTCGTGATATTTTTAAATTTATTTTTTTATTGGGGTATAGTTGCTTTACAATGTTGTGTTAGTTTGTTGGAATTTGATAGAGATTGTATTGAATCTGTAATTCCCTCTGTGTAGTATTGCTACCTTAACAATATATGTCTTTCCATTTATTTATGTCTTTTTAAAATAAATTTATTTATTTTATTTATTTATTTTTGGCTACGTTTGGTCTTCTTTGCTGTGTGTGGACTTTCTCTAGTTGTGGTGAGCGGGGATGACTATTTGTTGCAGTGCACAGGCTTCTCATTGCAGTGGCTTCTCTTGTTGCAGAGCATGGGCTCTAGGCGAGCGGGCTTCAGTAGTTGTGGCACGTAGGCTCAGTAGTTGTGGCTTGCAGGATCTAGAGCACAGGCTCAGTAGTTTTGGCACATGGGCTTAGTTGCTCCGTAGCATGTGGGATCTTCCCAGACCAGGGCTCAAACCCATGTCCCCTGCACTGGCAGGCGGATTCTTAACCACTGCACCACCGGGGAAGCCCTATTTATGTCTTTTTATGGAGGAAATTTATTCCTTAATATTTTTTTTTAAGAAGATGTTGGCAGTAGGAGTTTAGTAATTTATTATTTATTTATTTATTTATTTGCTATGTTGGGTCTTCTTTTCTGTGCAAGGGCTGTCTCCAGTTGTGGCGAGCCGGGGCCACTCTTCATTGCGGTGTGTGGGCCTCTCACTATCGCGGCCTCTCCTGTTGCGAAGCACAGGCTCCAGACGTGCAGGCTCAGTAGTCGTGGCTCACGGGCCTAGTCGCTTTGCGGCATATGGGATCCTCCCAGACCAGGGCTCGAACCTGTGTCCCCTGCATTAGCAGGCAGATTCTCAACCACTGTGCCACCAGGGAAGCCCAATTCCTTAATATTTTATTCTTTTTGATTCTGTTGTAAATGGAAATGCTTTCTTAATTTTCTTTCTTTAAATTTTCAGTGTTAGTGTATACAAATACAACTGATTTTGGTGTGTTCCTCATATGTCCTGCAACTTTGCTGAATTTATTAGTTCAAATATTTCTTTCTGTGGAAAAAAAAAATTGTGTCATCTGTGAATAGAGATTGTTTTACTTCTTCCTTTCCAATTCGGATGCCTCTTCTTGCTTTTTCCTGCCTAATTTCCCTAGAACTTCTAGTACAGTGTTGAAAAGAAGTGATGAGTGCAGACATCCTTGATCCTGATCTTAAAGTAAGCTTTCAGTCTTTCATTAAGTAGAACGTTAGCTGTGGGGTTTATAGATGCCCTTTATCAGGTTTAAAGTTGTCTTCTATTCCTAGTTTTCTGAGTGTTTTTCTCATGAAAAGGTGTTCTATTTTGTCAGATGCTTTTTCTACATCATTTGGATTCTGGGATCATGTGGATTTTTTCTTCATTCTATTAATGCATTGTATTACACTTTGATTATATTTATTATGTTGAACCACTCTTACATTAATGGAATAAATCCCACTTGGTCATAGTATATAATCCTTTTAATATGCTGTTAGTTAAGTTTTATAGTACTTTATTTAGGATGTTTGCCAAACATCTATATTCATAAAGGATATTGGTTTGTAATATTCCTTTCCTGTGTCATCTTAATTTGTCTTTGGTATCAGGGTAATACTGGCCCCATAAAATAAGTTTAGGAAGCCTTCTCTTCCATTTTCTGGAAGAGTTTGTGAAGGATTTATTATTTAGAATTATTTAATTCTTCTTTAAACATTTGACAGAATTCTTTGATGAAGCAATCTGGTTCTGAGCTTTTCCTTGTTGGAAGCTTTTTTCTAATTACTGATTCAGTCTTTTTACTTGTTATTTGTCTATTCCAGATTTTCTATTTCTTCTTGAATCAGTTTTGATAGTTTTTGTGTTTCTAAGAACTTGTCTGTTTCCTCTAGGTTACCTCATTTGTTGGCATATAATTGTTCATAGCATTCCCCTTACAATCTTTTTTATTTCTGTGAGATCAATAATAATGTTCCCACTTCATTAGTGATTTTAGTAATTTGAGTTTTATCTTTTTTTTTCTTGGTCAGTCTAGCTAAAAGTTGGCCAATGCTGTTGATATTTTCAAAGAACCAATTTGGGTTTTGTTGATCCTTTCAGTGTTTTTCTGTTCTCTATTTCATTTATCTCCACTGGAATCTATATTACTCCTTCCTCCTCTTTTTTGGGAGGTTAGTTTGCTTTTCTTATACATTTTCCTCTGAGCATTCCTGTTGCTCTATCCCATAAGTTTTGGTGTGTTGTGTTTTCATTTTCATTCATATCAAAGTATTTTCTAATTTCTATTGTGATTTTTTCCTTGACTCATTGGTTGTTTAAGAATGTGTCTAATTTCCACATATTTGTAAATTTGTCAGTTTACTTCTATATTGATTTCTACTTTTCTTCCATTATGGTCGGAGAAGAAACATTGTATGACTTCAGTATTTTAGTGAGACTTATTTTGTGGCCTTGACATTTGGTCTATCCTGTAGAATGTTCCATGTTCACTTGAGAACATGGAACAATCTACCTGATAGGTAGATTGTTTTCTATATGGTTACTAGGTCTGATTGGTTTATACTCTTGTTCAAATCTTCTGTTTTACTTGTTGATCTTCTTACTGGCTATTCTAGCCATTATTGAAAGTGCTGAGAGCATTGAAGTCTGCCAATTTTATTGTTAAAATTTTTTTTTCTCTCTTTAATACTGTTGGGTTTTGTTTTATATATTTTGGGGCTCTGGATAAGTGTTTATAACTGTTTTGTCTTCTGATGAATTGACCTTTTTGTCATTATCTGAGGTCTTTGTCTCTTTGGACAGTTTTTGCCTTACAGTCCATTTCATCTAATATTATTATAGCTATTCCAGCTCTCTTTCTTTTTTATTTATTTATTACATTTTTATTGGTGTATAATTACTTTACAATGGTGTGTTACTTTCTGCTTTATAACAAAGTGAATCAGTTATACATATACATATGTTCCCATATCTCTTCCCTTTTGCATCTCCCTCCCTCCCACCCTCCCTATCCCACCACTCCAGGAAGTCACAAAGCACCGAGCTGACCTCCCTATGCTATGTGGCTGCTTCCCACTAGCTATCTACCTTACGTTTGGTAGTGTATATATATCCATGCCTCTCTCGCGCTTTGTCGCATCTTACCGTTCCCCCTCCGCATATCCTCAAGTCCATTCTCTAGTAGGTCTGTGTCTTTATTCCTGTCTTACCCCTAGGTTCTTCATGGCATTTTTTTTTTCTTAAATTCCATATATAGGGCTTCCCTGGTGGCGCAGTGGTTGGGAGTCCGCCTGCCGATGCAGGGGACACGGGTTCGTGCCCCGCTCCGGGAGGATCCCACATGCTGCGGAGTGGCTGGGCCGTGAGCCTTGGCTGCTGGGCCTGCGCATCCAGAGCCTGTGCTCCACAGCAGAAGAGGCCACAGCAGTGAGAGGCCCGTGTACCGCAAAAAAAAAAAAAAAAAAAAAAGTCCGTATATATGCGTCAGCATACGGTATTTGTTTTTCTATTTCTGACGTACTTCACTCTGTATGACAGACTCTAGGTCTATCCACCTCATTACAAATAGCTCAATTTCGTTTCTTTTTATGGCTGAGTAATATTCCATTGTATATATGTGTCACATCTTCTTTATCCATTCATCCGATGATGGACACTTAGGTTGTTTCCATCTCCGGGCTATTGTAAATAGAGCTGCAATGAACATTTTGGTACATGACTCTTTTTGAATTATGGTTTTCTCAGGGTATATGCCCAGTAGTAGGATTGCTGGGTCATATGGTAGTTCTATTTGTAGTTTTTTAAGGAACCTCCATACTGTTCTCCATAGTGGCTGTACCAATTCACATTCCAACTAGCAGTGCAAGAGTGTTCCCTTTTCTCCATAACCTCTCCAGCAATTATTGTTTCTAGATTTTTTGATGATGGCCATTCTGACTGGTGTGAGCTGATATCTCATTGTAGTTTTGATTTGCATTTCTCTAATGATTGATGATGTTGAGCATTCTTTCATGTGTTGGCAGTCTTTATATCTTCTTTGGAGAAATGTCTGTTTAGGTCTTCTGCCCATTTTTGGATTGGGTTGTTTTTTCTTTTTGTTATTGACCTGCATGAGCTGCTTATAAATTTTGGAGATTAATCCTTTGTCAGTTGCTTCATTTGCACATATTTTCTCCCATTCTCAGGGATGTCTTTTGATCTTCTTTATGGTTTCCTTTGCTGTGCAAAAGCTTTGAAGTTTCATTAGGGCCCATTTGTTTATTTTTGTTTTTATTTCTGTTTCTCTAGGAGGTGGGTCAAAAAGGATTTTGCTGTGATTTGTGTTCTGCCTATGTTTTCCTCTAAGAGTTTGAAAGTTTCTGGCCTTACATTTAGGTCTTTAATCCATTTTGAGCTTATTTTTGTGTATGGTGTTAGGGAGTGATCTAATCTCATACTTTTACAAGCACCTGTCCAGTTTTCCCAGCACCACTTATTGAAGAGGCTGTCCTTTCTCCACTGTAAATTCCTGCCTCCTTTATCAAAGATAAGGTGACCATATGTGCGTGGGTTTAACTCTGGGCTTTCTATCCTGTTCCATTGATCTGTCTTTCGGTTCTTGTGCCAGTTCCATACTGTCTTGATTACTGTAGCTTTGTAGTATAGTCTGAAGTCAGGGAGCCTGATTCCTCCAGCTCCGTTTTTCGTTCTCAAGATTGCTTTGGCTATTCGGGGTCTTTTGTGTTTCCATACAAATTGTGAAATTTTTTGTTCTAGTTCTGTGAAAAATGCCATTGGTAGTTTGATAGGGATTGCATTGAATCTGTAGATTGCTTTGGGCAGTAGAGTCATTTTCACAATGTTGATTCTTCCAATCCAAGAACATGGTATATCTGTCCATCTATTTGTATCATCTTTAATTTCTTTCATCAGTGTCTTATAATTTTCTGCATACAGGCCTTTTGTCTCCGTAGGTAGGTTTATTCCTGGATATTCTATTCTTTTTGTTGCAGTGGTAAATGGGAGTGTTTTCTTGATTTCACTTTCAGATTTTTCATCATTAGTGTATAGGAATGCCAGAGATTTCTGTGCATTAATTTTGTATCCTGCTACTTTACCAAATTCATTGATTAGCTCTAGTAGTTTTCTGGTAGCATCTTTAGGATTCTCTATGTATAATATTATGTCATCTGCAAACAGTGACAGCTTTACTTCTTTTCTGATATGGATTCCTTTTATTTCCTTTTCTTCTCTGATTGCTGTGGCTAAAACTGCCAAAACTACGTTGAATAAGAGTGGTGAGAGTGGGCAACCTTGTCTTGTTCCTGATCTTAGTGGAAATGCTTTCAGTTTTTCACCATTGAGGACGATGTTGACTGTGGGTTTGTCATATATGGCCTTTATTATGTTGAGGAAAGTTCCCTCTATGCCTACTTTCTGCAGGGTTTTTATCATAAATGGGTGTTGAATTTTGTCAAAAGCTTTCTCTGCATCTATTGAGATGATCATATGGTTTTTCTCCTTCAATTTGTTAATATGGTTTATCACATTGATAGATTTCCGTATATTGAAGAATCCTTGCATTCTTGGAATATACCCCACTTGATCATGGTGTGTGATCCTTTTAATGTGCTGTTGGATTCTGTTTGCTAGCATTTTGTTGAGGATTTTTGCATCTATGTTCATCAGTGATATTGGCCTGTAGTTTTCTTTCTTTGTGGCATCCTTGTCTGGTTTTGGTATCAAGGTGATGGTGGCCTTGTAGAATGCGTTTGGGAGTGTTCCTCCCTCTGCTATATTCTGGAAGAGTTTGAGAAGGATAGGTCTTCTCTAAATGTTTGATAGAATTCGCCTGTGAAGCTATCTGGTCCTGGGCTTTTGTTTGTTGGAAGATTTTTAATCACAGTTTCGATTTCAGTGCTTGTGATCAGTGTGTTCATATTTTCTATTTCTTCCTGATTCAGTCTTGGTAGGTTGTGCATTTCTAAGAATTTGTCCATTTCTTCCAGGTTGTCCATTTTATTGGCATAGAATTGCTTGTAGTAATCTCTCTTGATCTTTTGTATTTCTGCAGTGTCAGTTGTTACCTCTCCTTTTTCATTTCTAATTCTATTGATTTGAGTCTTCTCCCTCTTTTTCTTGATGAGTCTGGCTAATGGTTTATCAATTTTGTTTATCTTCTCAAATAACCAGCTTTTAGTTTTATTGATCTTTGCTATCGTTTCTTCATTTGTTTTTCATTTACTTCTGATCTGATATTTGTGATTTCTTTCCTTCTGCTAACTTTGGGGGTATTTTGTTCTTTCTCTAATTGCTTTAGGTGCAAGGTTAGGTTGTTTATTCGAGATGTTTCCTGTTTCTTAACGTAGGATTGTATTGCTATAAACTTCCCTCTTAGAACTGCTTTTACTGCATCCCATAGGTTTTGGGTTGTCGTGTCTCCACTGTCATTTGTTTCTAGGTATTTTTTGACTTCCTCTCTGATTTCTTCAGTGATCACTTCGTTATTAAGTAGGGTATTGTTTAGCCTCCATGAGTTTTTATGTTTTACAGATCTTTTCCTGTAATTGATATCTAGTCTCATAACGTTGTGGTCGGAAAAGATACTTGATACTATTTCAATTTTCTTAAATTTACCAAGGCTTGTTTTGTGACCCAAGATACGATCTATCCTGGAGAATGTTCCATGAGCACTTGAGAAAAATGTTTATTCTGTTGTTTTTGGATGGGATGTCCTATAAATATCAATTAAGTCCATCTTGTTTAATGTATCATTTAAAGCTTGTGTTTCCTTATTTATTTTCATTTTGGATGATCTGTTTATTAGTGAAAGTGGGGTGTTAAAGTCCCCTACTATGAATGTTACTGTCGATTTCGCCTTTTATGGCTGTTAGTATTTGCCTTATGTATTGAGGTGCTCCTATGTTGGGTGCATAAATATTTACAATTGTTATATCTTATTCTTGGATCGATCCCTTGATCATTATGTAGTGTCCTTCTTTGTCTCTTCTAATAGTCTTTATTTTAAAGTCTATTTTGTCTGATATGAGAATTGCTACTCCAGATATCTTTTGGTTACCATTTTCATGGAATATCTTTTTCCATACCCTTACTTTCAGTCTGTATGTGTCTCTAGGTCTGAAGTGGGTCTCTTGTAGACAGCATATATATGGGTCTTGTTTTTGTATCCATTCAGCCAATCTGTGTCTTTTGGTATGGTAGGAGCATTTAGTCCATTTATATTTAAGGTAATTATCGATATGTGTGTTCCTATTCCCATCTTCTTAATTGTTTTGGGTTCATTATTGTAGGTCTTTTCCTTCTCTTGTGTTTCTTGCCTAGAGAAGTTCCTTTAGCAGTTGTTGTAAAGCTGGTTTGGTGGTGCTGAACTCTCTCAGCTTTTGTTTGTAAAGTTTTTAATTTCTCCATTAAATCTGAATGAGATCCTTGCTGGGTAGAGTAATCATGGTTGTGGGTTTTTCTCCTTCATCACTTTAAATATGTCCTGCCAGTCCCTTCTGGCTTGCAGAGTTTCTGCTGAAAGATCAGCTGTTAACCTTATGGGGATTCCCTTGTGTGTTATTTGTTGTTTTTCCCTTGCTGCTTTTAATGTGTTTTCTTTGTATTTAATTTTTGACAGTTTGATTAATATGTGTCGTGGCGTATTTCTCCTTGGATTTCTCCTGTACAGGACTCTTTGTGCTTTCTGGACTTGATTAACTATTTCTTTTCCCATATTAGGGAAGTTTGAAACTATAATCTCTTCAAATATTTTCTCAGTCCCTTTCTTTTTCTGTTCTTCTTCTGGAATCCCTGTAATTTGAATGTTGGTATGTTTAATGTTGTCCCAGAGGTCTCTGAGACTGTCCTGAGTTGTTTTCATTCTTTCTTCCTTATTCTGCTCTGCGGTAGTTATTTCCACTATTTTATCTTCCAGGTCACTTATCCGTTCTTCTTCCTCAGGTATTTTGCTATTGATCCCATCTAGAGTATTTTTAATTTCATTTATTGTGTTGTTCATCGTTGTTTGTTTCATCTTTAGATCTTCTAGGTCCTTGTTAAATGTTTCTTGCATTTTATCTATTCTATTTCCAAGATTTTGGATGATCTTTACTATCATTATTCTGAATTCTTTTTCAGGTAGACTGCCTATTTCCTCTTCATTTGTTAGGTCTGGTGGGTTTTTATCTTGCTCCTTCATCTGCTATGTGTTTTTCTGTCTACTCATTTTGCTTATCTTACTGTGTTTGAGGTCTCCTTTTTGCAGGCTGCAGTTCGTAGTTCCCATTGTTTTTAGTGTCTGTCCCCAGTAGCTAAGGTTGGTTCAGTGGGTTGTGTAGGCTACCCGATGGAGGGGACTAGTGCCTGTGTTCTCGTTGATGAGGCTGGATCTTGTCTTTCTGGTGGGTAGGTCCACGTCTGGTGGTGTTTTGGGGTGTCTGTGGACTTATTATGGTTTTAGGCAGCTTCTCTGCTAATGGGTGGGGTTGTGTTCCTGTCTTGCTAGTTGTTTGGCATAGGATGTCCAGCACTGTAGCTTGCTGGTCGTTGAGTGAAGTTGGTTGCTGGTGTTGAGATGGAGATCTCTGAGAGATTTTCACCATTTGATATTATGTGGAGCTGGGAGGTCTCTTGTGGACCAGTGTCCTGAAGTTGGCTCTCCCACCTCAGAGGCACAGCACTGACTCCTGGCTGCAGCACCGAGAGCCTTTCATCCACACGGTTCAGAATAAAAGCTAGAAAAAGTACAAAGAAAGAATTAGTAGAAGTAGAAAGAATGGAGGGAGGGAACAAGGAAGGAAGGATGGAAAGAAGGTAAAAACAGAAAGAAGATAAAGTAAAATAAAGTAACATAAAATATAATAAAGTTATTAAAATAAAAAACAATTATTAAGAAAAAAAAAACAGACGGATAGAACCCTAGGACAAATGGTGGAAGCAAAGCTATACAGACAAAATATCACACAGAAGCATACACATACACACTCACAAAAAGAGGAAAAGCGGAAAAAATCATAAATCTTGCTCTCAAAGTCCACGTCGTCAATTTCGGATGATTCATTGTCTAAAGGAGGAAAGGAAGGAAAGAAAGAAAGAAAGAAAAGAAGATAAAGTAAAATAAAGTTATTAAAATAAAAAAATAATTATTAAGAAAAACAAAACGGATGGATAGAACCCTAGGACAAATGGTGGAAGCAAAGCTATACAGACAAAATCTCACACCGAAGAATACACATACACACTCACAAAAAGGGGAAAAGGGGAAAAAATCATAAATCTTGCTCTCAACGTCAACCTCCTCAATTTGGGATGATTTGTTGTCTATTCATGTATCCCACAGATGCAGGGTACATCAAGTTGATTGTGGAGCTTTAATCCGCTGCTTCTGAGGCTGCTAGAAGAGGTTTCCCTTTCTCTTCTTTGTTCTCACAGCTCCCAGGGGCTCAGCTTTGGATTTGGCCCTGCCTCTGCGTGTAGGTCACGAAAGCGCATCTGTTTTTCCCTCAGACAGGACGGGGTTAAAGTAGCCGCTGATTCGTGGGCTCTGGCTCACTCTGGCCGGGGGTTGGGAGGGGCACGGAGTGCAGGGTGAGCCTGCAGCGGCAGAGGCCAGCATGACGTTGCACCAGCCTGAGGCGCTCTGTGTTCTCCTGGGGATGTTGTCCCTGGATCCCAGGATACTGGCAGTGGCGAGCTGCACAGACTCCCCGTAAGGATAGTGAATAGTGACCTGTGCTCTCACACAGGCTTCTTGGTGGTGGCAGCAGCAGCCTTAGCGTCTCATGCCTGTCTCTGGGGTCCACGCTTTTGGCCGTGGCTCGCGCCCGTCTCTGGAGCTCCTTTAAGCAGTGCTCTTAATCCTCTCTCCTCACGCACCAGGAAACAAAGAGGGAAGAAAACGTCTCTTGCCTCTTCGGCAGGTCCAGACTTTCCCCTGGACTCCCTCCCGGCTAGCCGTGGTACACTAACCCCCTGCAGGCTGTGTTCAGGCCGCCAGCCCCAGTCCTCTCCTGTGCTCCATCCAAAGCCCAAGCTTCCGCTCCCAGCCCCGTCTTCCCTGGCAGGTGAGCAGACAAGCCTCTCGGGCTGGTGAGTGCCGGTCGGCACCGATCCTCTGTGCGGGAGGATCTCTCCGCTTTGCCCTCCGTACCCCTGTTGTTGTTCTCTCCTCCTCGGTTCTTTCCCCCTCCGCCACCTGCAGTCTCCACCGGCAAAGGGGCTTCCTAGTGTGTGGAAACCTTTCCTCTTTCACAGCTCCCTTCCACTGGTGCAGGTCCTGTCCCTATCCTTTTGTCTCTGTTTATTCTTTTTTCTTTTGACCTACCCAGGTACGTGGGGAGTTTCTTGCCTTTTGGGAGGTCTGAGGTCTTCTGCCAGCGTTCAGTAGGTGTTCTGTAGGAGTTGTTCCACGTGTAGATGTATTTCTGGTGTATCTGTCGGGAGGAAGGTGATCTCTGCGTCTTACTCTTCCACCATCTTCCCCTCGTCCTCTCCAGCTCTCTTTCAATTACTGTTTGCATAAAATATTTTTTCCAGTTTTTCACCTTCAACCAATATGTGTCTTTGGATCTAAAGTATATACTTGGATCATGGGTTTGTTTTGTTTTTTTTTTTTTTGAGGGGGGTTTAATCTATTCTGCCAGTCTTTGCCTTTTAATTGAGTAGTTTAATCCACTTATATTTAATGTAATTACAGATAAGGTAAGATTTCTTCCAGTTCACTGTTTTTTTTCAGTGTCTTTTGTTGTTGTTCTTGTTCCTCATTTCCTCCATTACTTCCTTCTTTTTTGATTAATAGATATTTTCTAGTGTACCATTTTGTTTTTTCTCTCATTTCTTTTACCAAATATTTTTTCATTATTTCCTTAGAGATTGCTGTGAAGGTTACAGTTAACATCTTAATTTGTCACAATCTAGTCTTAATACCAAGTTAGTTTAAATATTATGCAACAACTTTTCACTATCTCCCTCACTTTTATTCTTATTTTAACAAATTATATATGTATACATTGTGTGCCCATCAACACAGATATATAATTAGTCTTTTATGTAGTTTTCTTTTTAAATTATATAGGAAAAATACAGATTCATGACCCAAAATATACATTAATAGTGACTTTTATGTTTACCTATGTAGAGTACCAGTGTTGTTTGTTTCTTTACATGAATTCCAAATTACTGTCTAGTGTCCTTTCATTTCAGCCTAAAGGAATCCCTTTAGCATTTCTTGTCAGGCAGGTCTTCTAGCACTGAACTCTCTCAGTTTTCGTTTATCTGAGAATGTATTGATTTCTCCTTCGTTCTTGAAGTGTAGTTTTACCAGACAGAAAAATTATCGTTGACAGATTATTTTTCTTTCAGCATTTTTGAGTGTCTTCCCACTGCCAACCAGCCCCTTTGCTTTCTGTTGAAAAATCAGCTACAATTCTTATTGAGGATCCCTTGAGTTGCTTTTCTCTTGCTGCTTTCAGGATTCTCTCCTTTCACTTTCAATAATTTGATTATATATCTAGTTGTAGATCTCTTTGAGTTTATCCATCTTGGGGTTGTTGAGTTTCTTGGATGTGTAGATTCATGTATTTCATCTAATTTGAAAGTTTTCAGGCATTATTTCTTCAAATATTTTCTCTGCCTGTTTCTCTCTTCTACGTGGGATTCCCATTATGCATATCTTGGTACATTTATTGTTTTCCCACATGTTTCTTAAACCCTGTTCATTTTTCTTTATTCTTTATTTATTTCTGCTCCTCAGTTCATTGATTCTTTCTTCTGCTTGCTCAAATCTTGTACTGAACGCTTGTAGTGAATTTTTTATTTTAGTTATACTTTTCAACTTTAGAATTCCTACTTGGTTTCTTTTTATGATTTCTACCTCTTTATTGATATTCCCTATTAATGATACATCATTATCATGCTTTGTTTAGTGCTTTTCCATGGTTGCTTTTAGCTTTTTGAATATATTTCAATTAGTTAATTTAAAAGCTTTTTCTAGTCAGCCCAGTGTCAGGACTTTCTCAAGAACAGTTTCTATTTCTTCTTTTTATTTTTTTTTCCTATACATGGGTCATACTTTCTTGTTTCTTTGCATACCATATAATTTTTTTGTTGAAAACTGGGCCCTTTGAACATTTCTAGTAGCAACACTGGAAATCAAATTCTCTCCCGTCCCCAGGGTATGTTATTACTGCTTGTTATAATTGTTGTTGTTTGTTGATTAACTTTTCTGAACTACTTTTTTTTTTTTAACATTTTTCTTGGAGTATAATTGCTTTACAATGGTGTGTCATTTTCTGCTTTATAACAAAGTGAATCAGTTATACATACACATATGTCCCCATATCTCTTCCCTCTTGCATCTCCCTCCCTCCCAACCTTCCTATCCCACCCCTCTAGGTGGTCACAAAGGACTGAGCTGATCTCCCTGTGCTGTGCATCTGCTTCCCACTAGCTATCTATTTTACACTTGGTAGTGTATATATGTCCATGCCACTTTCTCACTTTGTCCCAGCTTACCCTTCCCTCTCCCCGTATCCTCAAGTCCATTCTCTAGTAGGTCTGCATCTTTATTCCCGTCTTGCCCCTAGGTTCTTCTGACCATTTTCTTTTTTTTTTTCTCTTCCATATATATGTGTTAGCGTACAGTATTGGTTTTTCTCTTTCTGACTTACTTCACTCTGTATGACAGTCTCTAGGTCCATCCACCTCACTACAAATATCTGAACTACTTTTGTCAAGTCTGTTCTTCTTTGTTGTGTGTGGCCACTGAAGTTTCTGTTCCATTAGCTTCGTAGTCAGCTAGTGATTTGACATAATTTCCTTAAATGCCTGGAAAATATAAATATACAGAAAAGGAAAATCTCCCATTCTTTGCAGATGAGCTCTTTTTATATATTGGAGCATGCCTTCAACACTCAGCCAGGCAGTTTACTACTCTGCCTAATCTTCACTTCCTACTTGTGCAAAATCTTTAGTTCAGCAGAAGGTGAAACATTAGGTGAAGTCTTCTAAGTATGTGCATTGCCTTGGGCATAATCATGACCTCCTGGAACTCAGGAATATCTGGGAGCTTTTCAAAGCTCTTATGCCTGAAAGCATCTCATTACATGGCCTTTCCTCCCAGGTTTTTAAGTTAATCTGTTACTCATTCCACCTGTTATCCACTGCCCAGACAGCAGTGGCTAATATGTTTGACTTTAAATATTTGGATAACCTCCCCTCCAGTTAGTTGCCTGAGCCATGGGAGTGTTCCAAGATAGGGAAAATAAAGGAAAGCCCTTTGAGGGTATCCTTCAATGAGCTACCAGACATGTTGAAACAGCCACAACCCTTGAGAATAAGGTTTGTTTCCCTTCAGTATTCAGAACTTTTACCAGACATGTGGGCTGTGTCTTCAAGGCCATCACTGAGCTATGTAGTAGGGGATCAATTGGGGGGTTTTGTGGGGGGATTTTGATTAAGCATTCACCTGGCTGCTGTAAACTTGATTAGTTTTTAGATTTCTGATAAAGTTGATTCTGACAGATTTTGTTAGTTTATTCATTTCTTTAGTAGAGGTGTGGACTGTTGACATTACCTACTCTACCTTTCTACTGATGTCACTCAGAAAGTATTCCTTTTAAGACGCAAAAACCACTTAACTATAAAGGAAAATATTGATAGAGCTAACTAAATTAAAATTAAAATATTCTGTTCATCACAATACATGATAAAGAAGGCACGCTACATATTAGGAATAGATATTTACACCATATAAAACTGATAAAGGACTTGTTATCCAGAATAGATACAGAAATGTAACAATTCAATAAAAAATGAATGACTTAATAAGGGAAAAATAGGGCAAATTGAATAGGGACTTTACAAAAGAGAACATCTAAATAGCTGATAAACATGAAAAGGTATTTACTCTCATTAACAATGATGGGAAAAGAAATTAAAACCACATTAAGGGGACTTCCCTGGCAGTCCAGTGGTTAAGACTTCACCTTCCAATGCAGGGAACGTGGGTTTGATCCCTGGTCAGGGAGCTAAGATCCCACGTGCCTCGCATCCAAAATATCAAAACATAAAACAGAAGCAATCTTGTAACAAATTCAATAAAGACTTTTAAAAAACACATTAAGATATTTTTAGTATCCCATTTGAAGAAGAATTAATAATACTGACAATACTAGGTAGAGCTAAATACTGGAGTAAGAGGAATTGTCACCATTTTCTTTTGATAGACATATAAATTGACTTAACCAATTTGGGAATTTGTAAAAGAAAGTATTCACACCCTACAACCAGCAATTCTGTTTCTGAGTATATATATCCTAGAATTAATGCATGTGGGAATTATGGTACATGAACAAGAATTGTTCATAATATCTCCAAAAAGGAAACATTACAAACACTGTACAACAGAGTTATCCATATTCACTGCATCCTTTTCCTCCAACTTTTTTCTTTACCACCTATATTGAGGTATCTATCTTCATCAAATAATAGCTTTCTTTTAGGTTACTAATGACCACCTCTATCTTGTTCTTTAATGTCTGTTTCTTTCTCCTTTTTCTGTTTTGCTGTATTCTTTCCATATGGTCTTTGTCTTTCAGGTCTCATCTATTTCTGTAGCTTCCACAATCTTATCTCTGCAAATAATTTCTAAGTCTCTGTCTGTAGCATAACTTTCTTTTTTGAGATGGGTGAAATTTTATTTCTACACTATATTACCTAATGAAATTGGAAATTTATGGTTGCCAGTATTAACTGGATTCTCAATGATGGTTGATATTTCCTTTGCCAATGCCTTAGTTATCCTCCATGCTTCAGTCATCAATGCATTTTTCCAGATTTTTATGACTCTCCTAGAGTTATCTTTCCCACTTTTACTTCCCATTTTTCTCATTAGATAGATCTTCATTCCAAGCACCAAAGAAAAGAATATTAGTGAATGTCTCTCTTTTTTTTCCACCAATTACCCTGGTTTGTCATCCCCACTTGCTTCCTCAACTCGTTTCTGTTCTTTTTACTTTACTTGTATCTTCTTTAATTGCTAGATCTAATGGCATCTTTTCAACTCTCACCTTACTCCTGTTCTCCCCAATAGTTGATATTTTGTAACATCTTTTATAGCATCTTTCTTCTCTTTTCTCTTCCCTTATGTTCACTCTGTCTTAATTTTCCTCTTTTGTCTCTGTTTCTTAAAGATAGGAAGACCAAATAATTTATCTTCCAAACTGAAACACTTCTGAAAGTGAGAAGATGTGTTATTTAATAAAGTCAGGATAATAGATATAAACCCAGATTATTCAAGGAAAACAGGGTTGTATCATCATACCATTTACAGGGCTTTTTTTTTTCCCTAATTCCTTTTCTTCTGTTAGCCCCTTAATATGGATATCACCTAGAATTTTGAACCGTCATCGTTTGTTCTTTTACATGCCCTCCTTGGGTGACCTGAAATATTTGCATGACTGAAACTACCACCTTCAGTGATAATTCCCAAAGTATATATCCAATCCCTAACTTTTTCCTGAGCTCCAGTCTCATATTTCCAATAGTTAATTCTGTATTTCCAGGCTAGTAACCCAAAAGTATGTACCTCACAATTTAAAGTTACCTTCTCCCTCAAATATCCTACTCTTTTGTTTCTTGGGGGGATGAAGACTGTGTGTGTGTGTGTGTGTGTGTGTGTGTGTGTGTGTGTAAGTCTGGAAATATATATTATACATGTATACTACTTTGTGCAGATGCTTCATTAGGTACTGGATGTACAGTAGTAGCAAAAACACAGTTCCATCATCATGACAATGCATTCTGGTGTGGGAGATAGACATTGATCAAACTAGCATACATATAAGTATAGTATAAGTATGGGTAATTTCTGTGAAAGAGAGAAACGTGGTATTATGTGAAATATAATAGGGGCGTTTGACCTTTTTCTTTCCAATACATGGCCTTTTATATTAGACATAAGTGACAACATATAGCTCTTCTAAATTAGACTACTTACATTTCTTTAAAATATTTATTGCAATTCACTATTCAAATATACTAGCAAATGGAGCTGTTTTTCTTCTCAGAATTCCCATTGCTTTTCATCCTAGTTATGGGGTTATTGTTCATAAATCACATAAATTGTTAAGCCCTGAAATGGTGGAAGTACCTTTGGTATTGAGGATGTAGGTATGGAAACTAAATAAAAGAGCATTTATGAAAATAATATGTCGTTTGTGAGAAAGAGATGGTGTGTAAGATAGAGAGCACCTTTCTAGTCACAAAATCTAGCTGCTGTTTTCTTCTTTTCACATAGTAAGTAATATTTGTTGATTGAATGATAATTGCTTGAAAGTAGTCAAGTTCTCATTTTGAGATTAGAAGACCTACACTCACTAGTACTAGCCTAGAACATGAACTAAATTATGCATAGCCCCAAATTATAATAAATTTTATAATCAACATAAATATTAATATTTTTTTAATAATCCACATTATTTGTCCTTACATTTATATGTTTTTACAGTAGTAATATTCAGTTACATCAGTCTTTACCCTATTGATAGGTATAATATAATAACTAGCAATTGCCAACATTTCTTAAGTACTAACTACTTGTAAGTGTTATATAATTTATATACATTATCTTATTTAACCCTCAGCAATAATCTGGTGAGGTAAATGCTATCATTATCTACATTTTTTAGGTAAAGGAAATGGCAAATTAAAAAAGTATATCCATCAGTATCCCAGCAAAGTCACAGCATACTTAAATGGATAATTGAAAAGAGTTTAATAAAGGACTATGATATTTACAAAAGCTTGGGCAGATTTTAGGGAAAGCAACAAAACATGATGCAGCACCCTGGGACTAGTAATAGTGGGAATCATTAATACTCCTAGTCCTAATGGGGCAAGGGAGGGAGCTGCTATTGGAATCCAGAAAAGAGCCGAAGGCAAGGGTCATCTGATAGGGGCTGTGATCTTAGCCAACCTGCAGTGACCTGGTAGAGAAGGAGCCAGGGGAATAAATGTCAGACCTTACTCTCCTACAACTCTTCAGTTTCCTGACAGTGGCTCCTATTAGCTGAGCCCAGCTAGAAACCAGAGAGCACAAAATAGCTTATTGATTGTATCTGTACAGGTTAGCTTCAAGCAGAGAGAGTGAAGAAGGGTAGAGAATGAATCTGAAAGGGAAATGGAAAATATCTAGGAATTAAATAACTATTAAGTGGCAGAGCCAGTATGTGAATGCCAAACACTTTACTTCTCACTACAATTCTGTACTGCCTCATAAAAAAAGCTTTGGTGAAATATTATTTGGCCAAGGAAAATATTTTAAATCTGAAGGTTTCTACCCTATCCCAAATTGTTGGATGCATTCATACGTAACAGTGAGTGAGACCAAATATCTGAGAGCTTAGCAGCAAAGAATGCCCCCCTCAAAAAATGTTTGATGTGGGTATTGATTTTACATGTTGTTGGTATTTTCAGCATATTAAACCATACTTGTTCCTCTTGTCCAGATTCCAGACTCCATCATTTCTCGTGGCGTTCAGGTGCTCCCACGAGACACAGCCTCCCTCAGCACTACTCCTTCAGAATCTCCTCGTGCTCAGGCTACATCTCGCCTATCTACAGCTTCCTGCCCAACACCAAAAGTAAGTACAGTTGCTTGGCACCTTACACCTGCTCTGCTATGTGAATCTGGGAAAACTAACCAACCAATATTTCCCTCCGCTTGTCAAGATTGGATTGCATGCAAGATAATATGATGAAAAATTAATGGACTATAACATAATTACCACCTAATGTTTCACAGATTGTCATATTAGGCCAACAATAGAGCAATAGAAATTTCATTCAAAATGCCTACCACCTCACAGCGATCGGTATTACTTTGTGTAGCTCCTGTTTCTTTGTTGTAGACTTATTACTTTTTAGCATACTTATTAGTATAGAAGTAAAGTTATTTATGCAGAGGATGAATGTGTTTCTGGCCAATAAACAGAAAGATTAACAAAATAAAATAATATCACCAAAGGGATTTTTTTTTAACTTGTCCAGGCAGGGGTAGCTCCCTGCTCTAGTATCATTCCAAATTTTTTCAAACATATTCAACTTGGAATGTTGCTGCCTAATATTTGGAAACAAATCTAAATTGATTAGAAAGAAAGTTTTAATGCCAACCTTTGGGGGAGGGAGGAAGTGTCTTAGTATTTATTTTTATAATTTTTCCCAAGTACTGAATCATGTAAGGGGGTGGGGGGAGGATTAGACATTTATTTGCTACCTGACATCTTCATGTATGTGAAAAATTGAGAAGCAAACCTAATTATGACTGTGATGCTTTTTCCTGGAATATCTCTTTCCTGGCAAAGTTAGTCATTTGTGCTTTCAAGTTTTCTATGGGATGGATCCACTATTGGCATCAAAAGCTTAACAGTAACATTCCTTCTTATTTAATAGGATATGATGTTAGATATCAGGCTATACAGTAAATTTATTTCAGGGCTCTCTAGGTAATTTTTCAAACTGTGGCTTTTTCACTGTCATCAGATTTAAGGACTTATATAGCTATCTTCCTCAATTCCAGCTTTTCTATGAGTTTTATGAATGTTATCATTGAATTTAACTAGAAGTAATCTCAAGCAATTCTTGATATGTGTAGTGCAGTTGTTTTTACATTCCATGGTACAACCTTTTCAGCAAAGTCTTCAGAGTGTTAACTGTTGTATATCGTTTTTAGACTTGTGTCAAAAATAGCTGATATTAATTTTATAGTTTAAAAAAATTGATGTCCTAAATCTTTAATAAAGAAAAACTATAAAAACATTCTAGATATAAAATGTATGTTATACATTTATACATGGGGTGCCAGTCAGCTACATCTTCAACTGAATGAAAACATGGAGTTCTCAAGACATAAATTGGATAGAAGAATCTCATCCATATCTTATAAATTTTTAAAACAAAATAATTTATTTGACTTCATTAAATTCCAACAGTATAAGTTGTACTCATTTATAAAGTCTGGGAATAATTAAAGCTAAATGTTAAGTCCAGTATAAAAGTTTACTCATTCACCAAATATTAAGACCTTAATGATGGGAATACAGAATTATCTAAGACACGGTATTTTTTTCGTAGTGATATACTGTGTACATAAATATTTTAAGCTAAGTTTAATTATACATAGTAGTTCTTGAGCCTTTTTAAAACTCTGCAATTACATCTTAATTGCAAAGAGAATATTAAATACAGTTTTAAAAATCACTCCAAATTTCTACATTAAGTTAATTTGCTTATTGCAGAATTTTAGGGGAGGAAGTTGCTTGTCTTGATATTTTTTCCATAGTTAACACTTAGCTGCTCACATTGACAGTAAATTCAAATAAAACAGAATACTTGAATATCTTTTTTTTCAGGAATTTTTTTCTGCATTTTTGTCTAGGAATAAGATTCTATTTCTTTTAAATAATTTTTACCAGCACCAGAATGTAATCTCAAAGATAAAATTATTGCTTTGTTGTAATTTTAAAATTAAACTTTTACGGTTGAATCAGAATAGTAATATAATAGAAAAATTAGTTTGAATACTTATATTTTAAAAAGAAGTGAAGATAATCAAATTAATCCTCCTATTAAAAGTCTCAAATTATAAGACTGCTTAATTGAATGCAAACTAGATGCTTTTATATGTACTTTTATATCAGTGACAGATATAATCTCTGCCCTCATGGAGTTTACAGTTTAGTCAATGGTATATTGAAGTAAATAGGTATTTTTAAAATAAATTTATTTAAAATAACTTTAAATTATAATAAATATACTTTTACAGTAACTTAATAATGATACATTGAAATTCACACTAAGGAGAAGTAAAAAAGTGTAGTGATAGAAAATAAAAGGAGGGAAACCTCACTTAGATGAGATGATCAGAGAAGGCCGCTCTAAGGAGTAACATTTCACCAGGGACATGAAAGATGAATAAAACAAAACAAAAGGTTTTTTGCCAGGTGGAGGTTTTGAGAATTATATTCAGCAGAAATGACCACCTTACAGGTAGTATTCACCAATCAAGAACTCTCAGACTAAAACTTCATTAGTACATAAATAACCTAATTCAGTGACTTCAAAATCCAACTTCAGATATCAATTCTTTTTTATTTTAAATAATGACTTTTTTTTTTTTGCCTTTGCCTGCCGAGTCAAATTTCAAGGATGTAGGTTTTAGGACATTAATCTGTTCTAGATGAATTCTTTATTTTAATTTTATAGCATAAAAATTTAGGGCAGAGAAGAAATCAAAAAGAAAGTCAGGTTTCTAATTTGAGATATGGGTAAATGATGTTATTAACTATACTAAGGAATAAAAGAGAAAAAGCAAAGGAGAGTGGTTAATACATTTTGGTTTTGAATGTTTTCAATCTAATATATGTATAAGACATCCCAGGAATGATATCTAGCACAAGATTAGAACACAAGTTGAGTTTGACATTGTTATTGTTACTGCATCTTGGATGGGATATTTATAATTTAGTACATATTACTGTTAGCCAAACCCCATAGAAATCCCCCTTCCATGTTTCAGATTAGGCATGCAATCTGTCATGTGTAGAAATATATGTGCGAATATGTTTTCTTTACATCGGAAATACAATACAGTCTTAAAAGATGAGCACTAGAAAGATCACTTGACTTGATAATAGGCGACCTGGATTCAGATGCTGACTTCTCTACTTAATTACTACACTGCATTAAGCAACTTGCTCAACTTCTCTGAGCTTTTTGTCTATGATGAAGCTGGTAATCCTTGCCTCCCCAACAGGGTTATTAATCTATTAGATAAGTCTTTGCCTGGTTCTGGGAAAGCAGTGGTGAGCAAATAACATTGTTCTTGGCTTTACAAACAGATAAAACAGGCAACTATAAATTATAATAAAGTATAATAAGTGCTATGATTTATCAGCAGGAGTACAGAATACTCTGGGAATAACCATCAGAAACACTTACCCTAGTCTTTGTGAAAACACAGAAGGGTTAAATAACCAAATTATGATTAAAAACTAACAGTTCCAACCTTTCCCTCTGTAGCTTTTTATCATGGGGCAGCATTTAAGATGAAAACTTTCTGTCCATTTGTATGTATGCATCTATTCCTGTGAGGTCAACAATACAATATTAAACGTTATTTTGAATTCACGTTTTTTATGCTCACTGCAATATAATTGTGCTTTGATTGTGCTTTGATCCTTTAAGATTCTCCAGCTATAGTGAGAACACGATCTGTAAAACATACAAAGTTTGGATTTCCTTTTCAGTACACTCATCACAATCTAACAAGGACAACAAGGTGTTATCTTTTCTAAACAGTTCTTCATAGAATGACATTGTCTCCAGCAAAAATTTATTTGCTGAAATGACATATTTTTCTGTATATGGAGAAAGTCGTTTCTCTTTCATATCAGATATTTTCTTTTAATGAAATCTGACTGAAATGACAATTGATTTTCACTTCTCTTGCTTGAGAACACAGTGAAGTATATTTTAAAAACAAACTTGGGATTTTAGTCTTTCATTGCCCTAAGTAAATTAGTGCCTAAGCCAAAAAAGTCAAATAGTATGTAGATTCTATGAATGGGCAATATCTAGAGGACTCAAGTTCTAAAATGGTGATAGTCTCCCAAAAATGGTTTGCTAAAAGAATAATTCTGTAACAAACTGCGTTTTAAAGTGAGCATGATCCACAACTTAAATGAGTTCTGATTTTCAATTATGAAAGGCAGCAGCACCTCTGTTAGAATCAAGAGGCTTGTTGTAGAGAATAATGACCAGAACAAAAAAGAAAAAAATTCCAAACTTCCAATCAATTCACCATTCCCTATAGATGTTATTAAAATAGAGAATTTTTTACAAAGACCAATTCAATTTTCCTTTTATTCCCTAAGCATCTGAAGTTTGACTAAAATAAGTAAATGAATAAATGTAATCTCTTGTCACATATTCCCTTGTACCTCAAAGGTTAGAATAGAATTTTGTGCCCAGACTAACCAGCAAGTTTTTTTTTCCTCTTAAGAAGAAAATATAAATTCTCCCTGTCTAATTAAAGTTTATAAAATAATTTAAATGTATATATTGAAATATCTTTAGGTAGTATGTGTTCATTTAATAATTAGTAATAATGTCTAATCTTATATTCAAACAAAATGCAGAATTATGACTTCTCTCTAGGCTTCTGTTATTGTCCTTTGAGCAAAAGAATTTATATTACTCTGGTTAAAGAATATTTTCTTAACTCAAAGTTTTTAATGTGTATGTCTGAAAGGCAGTGTGATTTCCTTTACATATAAAAATGGCATTATTTGATCCAGTAATATTTGATCCAGGGTAATATTTTCTCTGAGATTTTTTTCCTAGGATGTTAGCTTTTACAAACTATTCCATATTATCACCACTTTCCTTTGTGAACATCAGAGTGATTGTGTAATATGGCTAGTTCATTGGTTCCCAGGCCTCTGGAGAATGTCATGAAATTTCTAAAATTCTAGCCTAGATCAAGGCAATAACTGAGGACTGCAAATGATTTTCCACTATTTTTGAGAGCCTAAATAAAATCAGTAAGACTATACTAAACATCAGGTTTCTTTGCTTTTGTCTGAAGTCATGTCAACAATGGTATATCAACAACTGTTCAGCAGTTAATGACATTGTAGAAATGTATGGGTTCTACATGTGGAGTCAACAAACACCAAAAAGGTTGGGAAAAACTGAATTAATAACATTAATTAATTTAATAAAATACATCCTCTGGACATAAAAATATGTTTTTTTGTGTTCAAAGTTAACTGTCCCATGGGGCATTGGTTATTGAGCAATAATATTCTCAACGTTATTGGTCAGATCCAGCAGTTCTCAAACTTAATGGTCTCAGGACCTCTTTACAAACTTAAAAATTATTAAGGACCTCAAATAGCTTGTTTATGTGAGTTATAGTTGGTGATATTTACTGCACTTAAAATTAAAACTTAGAAATTTTTTAAATGTTTATTTATTTGCTTCAAAATGAGAATAATAAGGCCTTTCTATGTTAATATAAATAATACTGCTATGGGAAAAATAATATTTTCCAAAATTTTTAAAATCTAAAAAGGATGGCACTGTTTTACTTTTTTTTCACATTCATTTTGATGTCTGGTTTAATGGAAGGCAGGTAGATTCTCACATCTGCTTCTGTACTCAATCTGTTGTGATATGTTATTTTGGTTGAAGTATATGAAGAAACAAATCCAACCTCACAGATCCGTAGTTAGAAAAGAAAGGACTATCTTAATAACATTTTCTTATAATTGTGGATATTCTTTGACACTACATCAAAATTTTTCAATTAGTAGTCTATTAAAAGTTAGTTGAAGCGTAGGGCTTCCCTGGTGGCACAGTGGTTGAGAGTCCACCTGCCGATGCAGGGGACACGGGTTCGTGCCCCGGTCCGGGAAGATCCCACATGCCGCGGAGCGGCTGGGCCCGTGAATCATGGCCGCTGAGCCTGCGCGTCCGGAGCCTGAGCTCCGCAATGGGAGAGGCCACAACAGTGAGAGGCCCGCGTACCGCAAAAAAAAAAAAAAAGTTAGTTGAAGCGTAGAATCTAAAACCCTGTCAAGGACAATTTCATACTCCTATGTATTAAAATCTGTCGGGCACACTACTGTATATAAAATAAACAAGGATGTACTCTATAGCACAGGGAACTGTTCAATATCTTATAATAATCTATAATGGAAAAGAATCTGAGAAAGAATATATATATATATATATATATATATATATATATATATATATATATATATAAAACTGAATCACTTTGCTATGCACCTGAAACTAATACAACATTGTAAATCAACTATACTTCAATAAAAAGTTGTTTGTTCTGGGGAAAAAAAATCCATTGGTCTGTCCTGAACGTTTATTGGATCTTATATACAGGTATGATTTTGTAACATATTTTTTGATCACATGGAAAATATAAGTTCTTCCAAGTGTTGACTATATCCAAAATCATTTTAATTAATATAACCACCAAGCTCATTAAAAATGCCTTGAAAGCATTGGAAGCTCTCAAGCTCATGGTGATATACATTTTCCACAGTTCTAATTTTTGCTTAAAACGTAGAGTTTCTTCTTTGGCAAAAAAAAAAAAAAAAAAAAGCCAACAAATCTTGTCTGTTTTCCATGAATTGACAGTCTCATTTCATTCATTTTCAAGAAAATGTCTACCAGACATCTAAGTCTGAATAGTCATAGTTTGTCAGACATTGTTTCGAGTAAAAATGTTGTTCTGTGCAAAACCTGGCTAGTTCAGCTTGCAACTCAAACTATTGCCTAAGTACTTTAACCTGAGACAACTGTCATTCTTTCTTATGCAGCAGAAGTATTTTATTTCATACTTTCCATTTTGTCACATTCAAGGGACAAGCTTTAATTAAATTGAGTTAGTATTTACTGTTTCATTGAGGAAAGTGTTAAACTGTTAGTACATAGTGGTGAATAATACAATAACTATTCACACTATTTGGATCCACTGCCTTAATTTCTTACTATAGTACCAACCCACCATTGCTTTTGTACTATCGGTGCAAATGTCAACATAGTGTAAGAGACAAATAATGTCTTAGTATTATTATTAAAATAATTTGCCCTTGTGGACCCCTGAAAGGATCTCAGGGACCCTCACAGGTCTGTGGACCACACTTAAAGAACTGTTAGTATAATCAAATGAGCAGAGTGGTTTATGTTTCTTGGAAACATCCTGGGTCAAAATTATGTGTGTACTCTTTTTCATTTAGACCATGTTACGGTGGTATTCTCATTCCAGAGATCTTATTCTTTAGGAAAATGACCACTGGTACCATGCTTAATATAAATGATTCACCCTAGATTCATTCTAGGACAGGGAACAGAGTTTCTCATCCCTGATTCAAAATAATAGAAGACTTCACAAAGTCTTTTGAAGATACAACCAGAAAATGTAATTCCCAGCTAACTTTACTCATTTCCAATGTGATACTACTTCTATATTTGTATAGTAACTGATGTTTCCCTAGGGTCTCCTTTCTAATTATAGGTGCACAGAGAGCCCTCTTTTAAGTCATAACCTAGTTGATGGAAGATAATTTTATTAGAGATATCTTTGGGGATGACTTCTTTTTTTATAACTAGTTTGGAACATTTAAAATTGGTGAGATTTTAAATAAAAATACAATTTTCAGCTAATCTAAAAAAATCAGATTGACAGGGCTTCCCTGGTGGCGCAGTGGTTGAGAGTCCTCCTGCCAATGCAGGGAACACGGGTTCGTACCCCGGTCCGGGAAGATCCCACATACCACGGAGTGGCTGGGCCCGTGAGCCATGGCCGCTGAGCCTGCGCGTCCGGAGCCTGTGCTCCGCAGCGGGAGAGGCCACAAAACTGAGAGGCCCATGTACCTCAAAAAAAAAAAAAAAATCAGATTGACATTACTGGGCCAGCACGACATATATCAGTACTCAGCTGGCATTCTTTATACCCTCCAGCCGACTTTACTTATTTGCATTAAATGCCTGGCTCCTATAGACTTTTGAGTAACTGATTTCCACTCTCATTCATTATTGTCTAGTTTCTCCTCATTTATAACAGCATATTTATTTTGCTATTTATTCTAGTTTGATAGCAAACAGATTTTTGAGACTTCAAAAAAAGGATTGTTTTCATATCATTTCTAACAGGAGAGACACTATCCAGTATGGTAAATTAGTTGTTGACACTTTGAAGAAAACTAAAACCAAATAGTAATAATATATTTTAGCTATGAATTTTGAGTTTACAAATTATTTTAAATGATTGTTCTTTGACATTCTGCTAAATATACAGGATTTTACATTGATTTCTGTTTTTCATTCATCTGATTAAGTGTCCCCTCTACCTTTATGTACAATGAAAATTGAAAATGGAATTCGCCCCATCTTTTTCTTATTATTTAATGCTCACAGAATTAAATTTATCATTGAAACTAAGAATAACTTAACTGTGAAGTGTACAGTCGCCACTTTGGAATCTGAGTTACAAATGAAATTTGATTAGCTAGCCTGAGAAGATATAGCTAACCAGAAATTATTAGCTATAGAGTTATCAGTTTTATAGTTTAGACAGTCTATAAGTGGCATGGTCTTTTATTTTTTAATTTTAAAAAAGTAATATACATGCTCATTTTAGAAAATTAATATAAGCAAAAAAAAAAAAAAAAGAGTTCCTGTAAGACTGCCTTTAATAAATAACAACTGTTAAAACTTTGCTTATGTCATTCTGGTTTTTTTTCCTATGCATTCAAATATTTTATATAAATGAATCATGATAGCAAGGCAGTGATTAAGAGCTCTGGTTCCAGAGTCTCCAGGCTTGGCAATGAATCTCAGCTTTATCACTTACTAAACGTGTGGCTTTCAGAACGTTACTTCACTTCTATAACCTTAATCATCTGTAAAATGAAAAATAATAATACTATTTGCCTCATAGGGTTGTTGTAAAGTTTAAATTTTAAAATGCATATACATCACTTACCACAGTGTTTGAAATATAAGAAACGATCAGTAAATGTTAGCTATTGTTATGAAACTATATTTTAACCTGTCTCATTCATTTAGTAACATTCTTTCTATGTCATGTACATCTTTACATGTTTTTAAATTATCTTCTTCAACATTAATATCAATTATTGTTCAGTATTCAAATTTGTGGGTATAGCATAGTTTTTTTCACCAGTCCCTATTTTGCATATTTTAGTTGTTACCTATTTCCTAGTTTTAAATATAATGCTGTGATAGTCTTCTGGAAGTGAAGTGTTTTAGAATCTTCTCTTAATTAAACTTAGCAACTTGTATTAATTCTACCTTTGTTGAAAGCATATGCCAAACTTTTAGGCCCATGGTTCCCATAATTCATATGGATATCAGGAAGAGATCATTTTTGCATCTTCATGAATTCAATTTAATGATATTCTGGAAGGAGCAGTCTTTAGCATTTGCCTTTGACAGATTTACTGACAGATATTTTAAAAATTATGGATCCAAAGTTGTTTGAAAAGTCAACAGTATTGAGTATATAAAAGTATTGCACTATCAGGCACCAAATATTGAGTATCAGCCCTAGTCTGCCACTTTATACCTTTGTTAGAACTAGTAAACCTCAGTTTCTATATCTGTAACATCATGATACTAAATTAAGTAGCCTCTAAAGTCCCTTCTAGACCTATAATTCTGTTTGCAATAAGTTTCTACACTGACTGAATAAATATTATCATTCTCTTTAGCCCTTCTGTCTGATATTATGTTAATATCCAATTAATGTAAAATAATTTACATTTATTTCAGCTTTTGCATTTCATGCTACTACATAAAGTTAAAGATTATGAAGTGAAAACGTTCTAACTTAGTTTAAGATCTTTCTCAGTTAGGTCAAGCTTTGTCTTTGTTAAGTGGAATATTGATTTCTCTTGGTATTCACTAGCATTTTGTTTAAGTTATAGGATTTGTGTAAAAGCAGCTCAACAAAAGTAATCTGTGCCATCATTATTTCACCAGCAGAATTGATTAGATATAGCCATTATTCAAATCTATATAGTTAACGGCCCATGTCTCATTCATGACTTTAATAGACAACATATACCAAACTAAATTATTTTCTAGATCTTTATATTTTTAAATGATACATATTCTAAAATTGGCCATGTATTTTCTTGCCCAAAACTTCAGGATTATCTGCTCTCCCTTTTCATCCTACTTTCATTAAAGACAAAACACACATTAATTCAGAAATTCATTCAATGAATATTTTTAGTGAATATTATGTCAAGTACTGTGCTAGGTTTTGGGAATATAGCAATGCAAAGACTTACTAACCATGACCTCAAGGATCTTATAGTGGAGCAGATGTGAAAAAGAAAAAAAAAAATTACAACAAATCTATCAAAGCTTTGATAGCCTAAAAAAGCTCTTCTAATCTTATAGGGGAAAAAAAAAGAAATAAAGTGAGTAAAGGGCAGGAATAGCCATTTCATAAAAAGAATTAAATTCAGCAAATAATTATGTGGGAAAAAAATGTACCCTCACAGAAATCTGTTAAAAATTTTGTAGTCAAATTGGTAACTATTTTTAAATTATAATCATCCATGCTATAATGAGCAGTGACATGAATATTCCTAGTCACACTAGTAGGAATATAAATTTGTATAACCTTGCAAGCAAACTATATATATAAAAAATTTTGTGTTTTAACCAATCATATTATTTGCAGAAATTTTTCAATGGAAGTTATGAAAGAGGACATGAAAGACTTATGTACAAGATTATTTTTATCACAGCATTATTCATATTCATGAAAAATTAGAACCAACCTTAATGTCTATGGTTAAATGACTTGTATAATAATATGTATATATATGAGTTATTTATATAACCTAAAAAATCATATCTTTAAGAATATTTAATGACAAAGGAAAATGCTCAAAATAAAATATGTAGTTTTAAAAAGTAGTAAACAAAATTGCATAGGGATTAAATTACAGGTTATTTTATAATCTATATTATTTTTTAAACCAGAAAAGTGTAAGTTTTTGTTGGTTTGTTTTGTTATGTAGACAGGTTCTGGCAATGATGAGGATGGATGTCTTTTGCCTGCTTTTCAGATTTAAGGCAAATCTTCATAAAGCCAACTATTTGTGTTTGTAAGTCTGTTTATACCAGAGCATTTTTATATGCAGGCTAAGCCATTCTAAATCTTGCTGGATAGAAAATTATATTTCAATGGAAGTTTGAAAATAAACTTTTTTCTATCTCCTACACAAATAATAAATAATTCTTAAAAACATACTATTTAAAACTTATCTATTTCAAAATGCCTAATAAATTTTTTATACCATACCTGTGATGGGCTTCATTATTTCTTTTTAGACAGATACGAAACTTGGGGAAAAAGAGCATGGATTGAATTATTCTCTGGCTAGTGGGCAGGAAATAACTTGCTTAAAAGTCTAATTTTGTATAGATTGTATTATTTTGGAATCAAAGCTATTATAGAAACTTAGGGATCAAAATTATAAATGTACAGTAAAATGTAAATAAATATTTGAAATGTTAATAAACCATTAGAAATCGGAGCCTTTAAAATAAAGGATCTCCTAAGTATAAAAATTTTTCATAAGTGGGTGGGGCAGTTGGTAGAGCTGTGACTTGCTACCAAGATTCTAATTTTTGACTTAATTCTTCATTATTCTTTGCAATATTTCCTTGAACTTCTCTATTCTTTTATTGGTTTGCCTTTCTCCAGAAATGCATTAGAGTGTTTATTTTTTCCCGACACACTTATAGAATTATTGCTTCTCTTACTTTCATTTCTTTCTTTCCTCTTTTTTACTTTGCCTTAATAAATCACAAATGAAGCAGAATTGTTTTACAATGAAGCACCAGTTTTACTGAAAGGGCTGAAATATAGTGAATTGAAATATTAACCAGATCCCCACAAGAATTTCTTTATTTACAAGAGTTTGTTTAAATTTTGAGTTCTCAAGTAAAACTTTTTTAAAAACCTCCTTCTCCAGTCACAACTACCAGAAGCAATCTATAGCTGTACCAATATGTACTGAGTGATATTGGTTGGAAGAGAAACAATTTCTAAAAAAAAAAGTTTTCTTTCCTGTCACTGATACCCATACTTTAAAAAAGAAACTGGCATAATAAAATAGGATTAAAAATGTCTGTCTCTCAGGGTAGTTCTGAATGTTTTAAGTTAGATAATTCTAAAAATAAAACAATTCAATCCCTAGGACAAACAAACAGAATTTTTTTTAATCTGTACAATCTTAATCTAAATCAATACAAAATATATCAGGGGAGAAAAGGGGGAAATCTACATTAGTCATTCAATAATGAGAGCCCAAATTTAATGAAGAGACCTGAGAGCCAGAGAATCTAATATAAGCTATGCTTTTTTTATTGATATGTCTCCAAAAAGCTAATGGACCTCTCTAAGACCTGCGTTCTCTCATCAATAAAACAAACACACAAAATATATAAACTTTTCTCACAGTTCTTCACCAAACATCTTGCAGCTAAAGAGATGTGTTAATGCATACATCCAGCGATATGGGTGCCTACCTTAAGTGGCTTCTACAACCCCAAAATTCCTTAAAGTTTCATATTTTATTTCAAAAATCAATACAAAGTTGGATTTCTACTCCAAAATCTTGTTTTTGCCTTTAAAAAATATTACACTTACAACTACTTATTATTGGCAAGAGAGATGAGGGTGAGATGGGGTAATTTTCTACTTTGTTAATAATGGAAATAATTTTACAGTGAGCTCAGTTTTGGAGAACTGAGCTAAATCAAAGGGAATCAACAGTCCGTATTGTGTTAGCACCCAGGCCATTTCTTTTGTTGCATGATATATCTAAAATTCAAGCTCTTATTTAAAAAAGTGAATACAAATAACAGTCATTTCACTACTTTAGTAACCACATCCTGGTAATTAATTCCTGAGGATAGATTACCCAGTAATTAATTCCTGAAGAAATATTCCCAGAATGTTGCAAAACAGGTGATATAGTGCAATCTTTTCAGACAATTTTTAATGGATATCTTGTTAAATATATTTAGGCTGAGAGGCTGAATAGAAGATTGAAATGATTTTGATCCTCCGATTTATGTCTTAACAATCTCAGTAAAAATATTTTTAAAAGGATTTCTTCAGGGTACAAAAATCATTAGTGATAATATTTTTTGTTTTGCAGGTAACATTTTAGTTTTCATATATCATTATTATAAACTAATAATCTCAACCAACCTGTAATCCCTACAGTTCTTTACATCCAATTCTCAAACTTCATTTATATTGCAGTGATCTTGTATGTAGTATAAACATTGCAGTTTAGCCTCTCTTAGTTATTGATACAGAATGTTTATAGCCTCATAGAAAAATATGTATAAAATTAGCTAACAATGTGAGGCTTTTATAATTATCATGAAGAGTGAAGTTCATTTTATTCAAATGCTAATCTTTTGTGATTTCTTTTAAATTCTAATCAAAGAAAAATAGTAATCAGGTATCTGGATTAGCTGTGAATTTCTTTTATTTATACTACTCCATAATTGATGATTAAGGGTTGACTAGCATAAATGAGAGCATTATGTCTTAAAATCTATCGATTTGACTTTTCTCTACAACTCAAATTTTAGTATATGTGACAAATCTTTTTCATATTCTTTCTGAAGTTTTTCAATATTAGGGATAATTTCTCATTAATTAGGGATAACAATCTTCCTGTTATGATAATTTCTCATTAATTAGGGATAACAGTCTTCCTGTTACGATAGTTAAGGATTCACAAAATCAGATTTAAATACAGAAAATTGGTGTCAAGCATTGACAGATGAGCTGTCTGCTCCTAAAAGTCTTTGTGTAAATTGGTATATAGTCTGTTTTTCATGTTCAGAGTTCAATGGTGATTGTCTTTTCTCTTCTTATATTTCATTCTTTAAGCTTCTGTACTTGCACTTGCATTTGGAATTGAAATGATTTAGGAAAACTTTCATTCATACATTAATGTGGTAACATAAAATTTCTTCCATAAATGAGATAGATAGACAAACAGACACACAGGGACATGTATACATATACATCCTATTATAAGCATCAGGTTTTTTCCAACCCATTTATTTCCAGGCCTATTAAGGGAATACAGCTTTAAAGTAGAAACCAGGAATGGTGGTGGTCTTAGATTTGTCATTAATGTCCTGTGTAACCTTGAAGAAACTACCTCATGTTGCTGGACTTGATGTAATTTTAAGCTTTCCAGAAATAAAAGATAATGTAGAAAATGGTGTTCACTTGTTACTATATAACAATGCAGTTTCTAAAAGTTTTCAGAAAGCAGCATGAAACATTAGACTTTATATTTTTTTATAGAAAACTACGTTGTTTATAATCAAGATATTGTGTCAATTTAAAATGGAAAATAGCTTTTGATATAAAGATGTTCTCTGAAATCAAAGAAAATAGCATAAGAAAATGACTAAATAATATGAACTCACTGTCCATCCAGAGGCCCTTTCTTATAGACTGTTTCCATTCTAATTAGTATCCACTGTTTCTAAATTTAAGAACTCTGTTCAACCAAGAAGGGTAAGAATCAGTGATTATCTTTAGGGTACGAAATTTAATTAATGTTGAAGGATTAGTAAAAACTATTTATATCAAATAAAACCAAAAGTTGACAGAATTCTTATGGATCAGGATGCTTTTTTTCAAAGTGAAAATCCAATTTTCTCAGTATTATTCCTAAGCAATCTACTTATGCTATCAGAGATGTCCTAAAAGGGATAAGACAATCTATAGCCTGTCTCCAGAAACTATAATTTTGTAGCACGGTCAGATTTCTTATTTTTCCTGAGGACTTTAACACTGGGAATTTGGCATCACAATGATACTTCATCAGTTGTCTCCTAATACAAGCAAGAGAATCACAACTAACTTGAGCTATGCTGCTCTGAATGGAGACCGTTATTCTGCACATGTAGGAATCCATTAATGTAAAAGCACTTGGTCTGAAGCTTCCCTTCCAATCTCCCCCCTACTCTTTTTTAGTTTGACTTCCTCTTTAACCAAAATATTATTGTTACAGCTCTATTAAAAAGCAAAGGGATTTCTAATTTATACCTAATCTAATAGGTATATTAGATTGGGTTTAGAATCTTCCTTTTCTCATTTACACAGTGAGGTGAAACAAATTTTTAAAATAGCAGCTTTACTTTTCTTTTTTTCCTATCTTACCCAAAAGGAAAAAATAACTGAAAACTTTGAGGGAGTAAATGTATCTAACTTTGGTCTGGCATTAAAATTTTCTGGTTGGGCAGCACAATTGTTTAATTGGAATCTCAGTGACAGCTGAACAACCTCAATGCTTGGGTTAACAAGCAGAGGAGCTTCATTCTGTCACCTGTCAAGAATGATGCTTGTCAGGACTGATCTTTCCACTTAAGGAACACTCGTGTTTCTAGTCATAGCACTGATGTTTTCTGATATTACAATGGAATAGACACTAAAGGAGACTAAGTTTTCTGCATAGGTATATTTGTAATTCTTTGTTTTTCATAAGCCAAATGCAAATGTAACACTACTCCAGATACTGCTTCATAAGAAGTCCCCAAGATAACCAAAAGTAAGTGCCCATTTCCTTATCTTAGGAATAGTGTCATAACAAAGACTGAATTCTAGTGACCAACCTATCTGCAGAGCATGTCATATAGCCTCTGGGTTAGTTAACTCCTTGGCTTGGCCTCCTAAGATGTATCTCAAAGAGTCAATTGATGTTTTTGCATGTATTATTTAGTAATGTTTAGAAAAATTTTTAAGTTCACTTTTTCTTTATTCTGTCTTTTTTACCCATCTTCCCTCATTGTAGCAAATTAGACGGCCGGATGAAAGCAAAGGAGTTGCTAGTAGAGTTGGATCCCTCAAAGTAAATATGTTTCTAACATTTTTTGGCAAGATTTCGTCTATAGCCTACACTTCTTCCTTTTTGGAGGGTGGTGGGAGGAAGGGGGCTTTTTCCATTTTTCACCATCCCATTTTGTTTTATTTTAATATTTTTATTGGCTGTTGGATCATATTTTTTTTTGTTTGTTTCAGCTACACATAGAGCAACCAGCTGAAGGCAAGCTGCCAAATAACTAGCTTTGAGTGGCACCACAAACAATAAAAAGGGCACTGCCTCATTACGGGTGCCTGTAATTTGGGGTTCTAGAGTAAACCGTTCCTCTGATTGATGTCACTGACTATGTGTTAAGTTCCTGTTACACAGAGAACTAATATTTTCAGAATGTTATATGCCCTTTTTACTTTTTTTTGTTAAATGTTATTTTAGTGTCATTACCATTTGTAGTTCATTCCAGAAAATAATTATTATGAGTTAATAGCATGTATATTTTATATATATATATGTATATATATATATATAATCTTAAGAATTAGAAAAGGAATTTCATATGATGCTAGCTAGTATAGGGGCTCACATATAGCTAATAGTAAGCATTCTTAATCCCCTTTGTTTTATTTGTTAAAAGTTAAAAAATTTATATAACAATCAACAGAAACTGATATATATATATATATATATATATATATATATATATATATATATATATATATATGTTTGCCCATTTGTGTATGTGACCTACAAATACACCACCTAAAGATTTCTGATCTAATGGTCCCATTTGGTAGTCGTTAAATATCCATTTGGTCAATTTATCTTGGGCATTCGATACTCTAACATTTAATCACAATGAAAGGTAAATAAATTATCACCCTTAAGAGATATAGACATAGCCAATTAATCACTTTTAATGCTGCCACTATAAATGCAAGTTAGAAAATTTGCTGAATTTTAAAAATATGCAGAGAAATCTCCCTCAATATTAACCACTTCTTCTATCTCAGTCCCACTTGTCCTTACAGCAATAGTAACTGCTAAATTAATCAAAATGACATAATTCACTGTACTGGGATGTCCCAAAATTCAATAACTACTTTGAGGCTAATATTAAGTCATTTTAAAATTTTACACACCTCCAATTTATTTCCATTTAACAATTTATGAAGCACTGATTTCTGCACTCTTTTCTCTCCTTGCCTCTTCTGCCTTCTTAATTTTACTTTTTTGTTGTTGTTTATTTATGTGTGTGCACACACATGAGTGCACATGGATGAGGGTGTGTCTGTATGTTTGTGTCCTTTATTCCAAACAAGCCATCTTCTCTGTTCTCTAACACTGCTATATACTGGGTAGCATTTTTGTAGTTGTTGTTACTTCACTAAGAATAATCAGAGGGGATGGGAAGTGTCTATTATATACCTATTTCAGAAGCGAGGCAAGCTAAAATTATTTAGTCAGAAAAATATGACTTTATGTATCTTGATGATATATCAGTAGCATTCCTCACTGTCTACCTGTGAGGTATCATATTTTAATTTTTTAAGGGAAGATAAATCCATTATTGTTGAGACTATTAATTATGACTCAGATTCAAGTGAAAAGGTGCAGATGGACATAACTTTTTGGAAATGACTGATAGTGAAATAGAGATAAAATGGCATCCATACTGCAGCACCATCTGTTATAAACTGGATTGTGTGTGCGAGTACACGTGTGTTTATCTCGAAGTTCAGCTTTTGGATGTGTAGAACTTCAAGTTGTGATTGTATGTTTATTGTTTTTAAGTGTATATACAATATGATTATGTGTATACACATAAATATGTATAAGAACAAAATATACATTTTAGGGTTCAATCAGTTTATTTGAATATGGATGCAGACTTAAATCAAAAAGTGTGTTGGGAAAGGCAAATTTCATAATTTTTAAATGTCTTTATTCCATATTTCTACAAAATAGAAAATTGTAAAGTGAATCTCTAGGGGTTTATAAGGATAGTTAAGGTATTTATTTTCTCTAACACTTTGGGGAGAAAAGAGGCTTTAATTAAAATAAAATATTCTCTTCCTAGTCACGGTTTATTGAGCATGTATTCTTGCGCTATACAAAGATCTTTGATGTTTTGAAATGTTTGCCAAAGGCAGTGAGAAATGTATAATGCTATGATCTTATTTTTAAAAGGAAAAAGGAAAACTGAAAAGAGACCAAGTTGCTTTTTCAATTCATTTTCTGATGTTTACATGTAGCTCCATCGAAAGCTGGAGGAGCTCAGAGATCACCTAGAAGGCAATGTGAAAGGATACTCTCTCAGAGTAAATGTACGATTTCACCCGGTGATTTTTTTTTTTTTTTTACCTAAACTTCTGCTGACTGGTAATTCCAAATCTGATTGGTTTGTCCTCTCATCTCCATCTTTTTTACTTTCTGTCTCTTTTCTCCCTATCTCTTTCTTTCTTTTCTAACTGCAGCTTCATGCTCACATTTATGAAAGAAAGATTAAATCGGCATAGAAGACCTTTAAGCCACACTAACATTGCATTTGATTTAATAGCATTCTGGCTCCAGTGCAAATTAAAACCTTTTTTTTTTTTCAAAATCTGTGTTTCTTATACAATTGTATAATTTTCTGACGATCGTTTTATGAGACTTCATTTGGAGCTTTTCCATTTACTGTGTCTTCTGTCCCTTGTTGGATGTGTCAGCAGGATTATAAATTATGGGCTGGATCCAAGTGATAGAGCCTTGATGTTTCAGTTTCAGTTGTCAAGGAAGGTATTCAGTGTTAGAGTCTCAGTATAGGTAATCTGGCAAGTAGATACATCTATTCTGAGTTAATAGACGTCTCTTAACTCAGACTCCTTGGGAATAACTATAAGATATCATTTTTTGTCTAAAAATAAGAAAATTAGGTAGTAAGAATCTTCACTATGAACACTATTATGTAACATCTTACAAATACTTGAGATAATGGCTAATATACCCAGGACAACACTGAAGGAGAACAATACCTTATAGCCACTCAATACTGTACATACGTCATATAGGCATACTAACAATAGTATTTTTTGTGACTGATAGTTCAGACTCAGAATGCTTGGTCCTTCTCCTGAATATATCTTTTCAAGATAAAGGAATTAAAATCTCTAAAATGGTACATGGTATAAATATGGTAGAAGAAAAGCTAAAATATTACAGTAAATAATTGCTGTCTCTATTTAACCTTGATCCCTATTTCTGAGGCTTTAAAAAGAAGTTCCTATGAAACCTAGCCCTGGTTTACTTCTCCCGAGATTATTGTCATACATTTAATTCATATTGCTATAATAATTTTGTTATGAAGGATAGAATAAAAAATAATAGTGTTATGAAAATTCTCTGGTTTCTTAGCTTTGTTTTTAATTATATACTATGTGTATTTTGTATATCTCGTCATTAAATTTCTGTTGACTAAAGTTCAAAGTTTTTTAATAATATCAGTCTTTAAATTCTGATAGCTAAACAGAAAAGGAAATTAATACACGTCTCATTTTTCTACTTCTTTCTTTTGAGCCAGTCCTTCTTTTCAGTCATATTCTTAGAGAATTTGAAAAATTACCCACAATCATTCCCAGAATCTATCCCACTGTTTTAAAAAAAATAAAAAAGATTAGTATGAATTTTATGATTAAATCAGTCTAGATATATCTGGATATCATTCTAGAAACTCCTAAAAAGATTCTGATAATGTGTGTTTTAGTGCCACACTCTTCCCTAACCAGTCATAAAAAATGATATTATTTTTCTTTCAGTGAAACCAAGACCAGAAAGTTGAAACTTGCTAAGATCTATATGATAGGGAGTTTGTGTTAGATTAGGGTTAAATTGAAATCTCTGTGCTTTGGAAATTGGTTTTCTCATGCCACTCTTCAATTTCTTTTTTTCAATACCTGTACTGCGTGGTGGAGTACATAATAACTAGTCTCAGTGTCTTCATCTTTTGTTTCATTTCACTGGGTCACACTTTGTTCTGATTACCTTTCTCTAAAAAGATTGAATATAAGGTGTATCCTTCTAAGATTCCTGTTAACTAGAAAAGTACAGAAGAACAAAAAATATATTGTCAAAAGGCAAATAATAGTATTTTCTCTACAGAGTTCAGCTAGGAAAAGACACAAATCAAAATCTTAGCCGAGGGCTTCCCTGGTGGCGCAGTGGTTGAGAGTCCGCCTGCCGATGCAGGGGACACGGGTTCGTGCCCTGGTCCGGGAAGATCCCACATGCCGCGGAGCGGCTGGGCCCGTGAGCCATGGCCGCTGGGCCTGCGCGTCCGGAGCCTGTGCTCTGCAACGGGAGAGGCCACAGCAGTGAGAGGCCTGCGTACCGCAAAAAAAAAAAAAAAAAAAAAAAAAAATCTTAACTGAATGTTCAGTGTCTCTCCTTCCCTTTAATTCTTATTGCCCCAGAATGCCTTAAAATATGCCTTGTATATTAAAAATTGTTGTTTAGAAGCAGAATAAAGTTATTCTAAGTACCCCACACGCTATATAAATAAATTTCGTTTCTAAAATGAGATAAATTGGCATATAGTGACCATTCCATTTTGTGAAAATTTATTGTAGGTGTCCACACAGAAGAGCAAGTATATGAATGCCTTTTAATTCATTGAACATCGCTAAATATTTCAGTAAGATGACAGGTTCAGAACCATGTTGCCACTTAAATATCTTATAGTTGAAGAAGGTGAGACATCATTCAGAAGTTTGGGATAAGAATTTAATTAAATTATTCATGTTTCAATTGGTATCATCTATATGATGTATTATTTTTTAGAGGACCTGCATTTTTATTTATTACTTATAATCAATGATATAAAGTAGACTTTTATTAAGAGGTAATTTTTAGAACAGTATTAAATTTTATTTATTTCTCATATGAAAACATACTTTTTAATTTTACATGGACTCTTCTATAGCAAAAAGTAGGATGCATTCGATTCTTGAATTCTAAGTTAAGAATGTATCATCTTTTTCTATACTTTATACAAAACTGAAGTATTCTGAACCCTAAATGAGTTTTTAGTAATTTTCATCTTGTACCTAAACACAGTTTGCCTAATTTAACTACTGCAAAAGTAACTACAAATCCTTAGATTGATAATGTGCTGAGAACAATGATTGAAGAATAAAACCACATAAAGGAAAAAATTAATTTTCCATGTAATCTAATGCATGAATCTAGTAGGAAGTATATAAATCAGACAAAGAAAGACAAATACTGTATGATATCACTTATATATGGAATCTGAAAAATACAACAAACTAGTGAGTACAAAAAAAGAAGCTAACTCACAGATATAGAGAAAAAACTAATGGTTACAAGTGGGGAAAGGGAAGGGGAAGGGGCAACCTAGGGTTTAGGGATTAAAAGGTACAAACTATTACATATAAAGCTACAAAGATATATTGTACAACACAGAGAATATAGTCAATAGTTTATAATAACTGTAAATGGAGTATAACCTTTAAAATTATGGCTCACTATACTGTACACCTGTATTTACATAGTATTGTACATCAACTATACTTCAATAAACAATTAATTAAAAAGTAACGCAGACAGATGATAATTGGAAAACATAAGATAATGCAAATGAATTCCTTTAAGTAATGTACATCAAGGTAAATTTATAAAATTAAAGTTAATTCATTAAAGAGCAATAGGGCCCTAGGAAGCTTGAATGTTGAAACATTCAGAAAAAAAGTAGATAAGTACTCATGAAATAAAGACAAAAAGAAAAGAAAGGAGATGAATAAAAATACCTCAAAGCCACAAATTTTTTATTTTCACTCAGTCTATGTAATATGATGATACATTTCCATTCAGCTACAAATATATGCAGGTAGGTTTGGGGTAATCAAATATGTTAATTTTTTAAAGGCTTTAACAAACAGTAAAAGGGAAGGTGACTTATGAGGACAGATTATTGGCACATAAGTGAACTAAGAAGAAAGGTGATGAAGCAGAAGGAATATGATAATTATAAGTACTTGCTATGCTAACACAAAAAAGGGATGGTATTATCTGAAGTGGAAAAAGTTAAGGGAGGAGTTATCACTTGACTATATTTTTATTAAGTTTAAGAAAAATGTTTGAATCAAGCCAGAAAGTAATATCTTTTGAAGTGTAGTTTTTAAATGTTTAATAATTTCCTGAGTGCCAAAATAAGACTGGTATGAAATGGGGTAATACAAATAATGAGTTAGATGGTTGTGATTTTATGTCTTTCAAGATTAGTGTCTTCATTCCAGCTTTAGTTCTAAACTAACTCATCTCATATTGTTGATGAATTGTCTTTGGGTTTTTTGCACTTTTTTATTAATTAAATTAATGCTATAACTCAGGAGTCAGCAAACCACAGCCCTTGGGCTAAATCCTGTTTCTCTTTTGTGGGCCCGTGAGCTAGGAATGATTTTTGCAGTTTTAAATGATGTGGGGGAAATCAAAAGAATATCATTTTGTGACATGTGAAAAATTATATGAAATTCAAATTTCAGTGTCCCAAAAATAAAGTTTTATTGAAACACAGCCATACTCTTTCATTTGCATATAATCTGTGGTTGCTTTTGCAGTACAACAGCAGTTGAATAGTTATAACAAAGACCATATGGCACATAAAGCCTAAAATATTTACTATCTGACTGTTTACAAAAAAGTTTGCTGACACCTGCTAAAACTGGTTAGTGTGTCAAGGCGACATTGACAAAGAAATTATTATAATAGAGATTGTGTGAAATTATCATCGTTTTACAAACTGAGAAAAGGATAGCTGCTTATTTTTTCTGAGGATGGTTTCGGATCATTCTGCATGGAAGCATGCACTTAAAAGAGTTGATCCCCTGAAATTTTCTACCTTTATGTTTTTATTCTTCCTTTTTACACTGTTTATTCTGTGCTCTTCGAATGCCAAGCACACAAGGTAAACTCACTATGGAATTACATTAAACCCTTCAAATATAGAACTATCATATGGATAAAGTATCGATTATAAATTCATCTTCTTTGGGGAGCCCCTTACAGAGATTTAAAGATAAATTCCACTGTTGCTCTTTAAACTTATTTAAATATTTAAATGTGTTTTTAGAGTATTTTTATTTAAAAATAAAAATGTGTTTTTAGAGTATTTTTGCTGTACACATTGTATTTTTCTGTTTATTACTTCCTTGCATCTTAATAAAGATATTTCCCCTGAAAACCACGATCAAATTTTGATTTCTGCTAAATTTCCTACTTGACCTCACCTAAAATCATACCTTCTATAGGAAATATCGTACAACTAAGAAAGGCACCCTGAAGTGATCAAGTAATACATCATATCTTAATATAGGGCTTAAGAATCTGAAAGTGTCTACATTGAATCAGCCTACTTTGATTGAGGTGAGGAAGAACTACTGGAACATTAGTCCTTAGATGAATAATCTTTTGGTAGCTTTTAAATGAGTAAACATCAATTTGTTTATGTACTCTACTTTCTTTAAGCAAATTTCAGTGTTTTTTGGTTCTTGTATGTAGAACATTGAGCCTCCTGAGTCTTCCTTGTTTGACATTTACTCATATTAATAAAATGTGTCTTCTGCTTTGAACCATCTATTACTTATAAAATTGTCTGCAGTAGCCTAAGACATCATTTGGAGTGGAAGTGACACATCTGTGAGGTGTTTAATGCTTACTGTGGAATTGCTTTCTCAGAATTGACATTAAGACAATAGGGTACTAGTAAAAGATCTCCTTGACAAGTAAATTTCCCTAGTAATTAAAAATGGAAAAGTGAGGGGAAAAAAAAGACAAGGCTCAAACTATTTTGAAAGATAAAGTTTTTCACTTTTATGGGTATAGTTATAGGAACAGAACAAACGTGCAGAGAAAAGCTTTCTTAGAACTAGTATCCCGCTAAAGAAAATCAGATATGTATGTGGTTGAAAGATTTAATTTCTTAATACGTATAGAATTGATCATATTTTAGAAACTACCTCATAGTAACTCATTAAGTGGCAGTGATACATTTTATCACAAATCTTTGTGATGGTAAGTGTAAAACCTTCTGAATATTATTTCATACAATTCAGTTTTTGAGGATAGAAGCAAAAGATTTTGTATATTCACTTATTCAGTAAGCCATTATTGAGTGCCTACTATATTCCGCTCTGCTGGTTGCTGGAAATACACTTAAAGAACAGATCAGATAATAAGGACATTTCTGATTTCTCCACTGTGCCATCTTCTTTACCTTATTTCCCTACCCTAACTTTGTATTTTGGAACTTCCTGAAGAATTTCTAACTAGAAAATGCATACTTGAATATTTAGCTCACATGGCATTCTGACAACATAATGAAAGAAGAGGCCACAAAATTGAATGTGGCAGTGTGACAACCTAGAAAATAAGAACAGGCCAGGAAATTATCAAGTGAAAGTCATGAAGATTAAACATGGTTTTAAGTATAAAATAGTTATCACAAAAAAACCAATGAAACAGTCTGATAAAAGACAGGTCTGGAGAAGAGTTTTGTGGTTAAGTTTTGAAAATATCTTTTTGGTGTTGCTACTGGCTTATTTGTTTATTTAGATTCAGTAATACTGAATGGATTCAGTAATGAGAATGGAATAGTAGGAACAGGAAATTAGAATCAGAATACTGATCTGGCTTTGGTGCCCTCTTTAAAGAGTAATATGAAAATGTACAATAGAGTCATTCTATAAATAATCTCACATGTAGTTTGCTAGTGTTAAGACTGAGATCAGTGTGGTACCATAGGAAAAAGTGACCAGTGTTCCACTTTCCTGTTAACCTTAAAAGAGCGTCTTCTGAGCAAGATCATACCAGATTCTGATCTGGGGAGCCATCTCCATCATGGATTTTTTTTTAAGCCAGGTATTTTTTTATCACACAGTTCTCCTCAAATAGTATGAACCTTGAGATTTCAAGCTCAAGTGTCTCTTTATAAGGCTGTTTTATTATCTGGCAAATGTGTTGGTGATGGAACCTTCTAAATTTCTGAGACCCTTACTGTGCTATCATTTCCTCTTTAACAGTGTTTTCTTGTCCCCACTGCAAAACCAGGCTCAGCTTCCCTCGTGCTCATCTACCTATAGTGTATCTGAGGTATACTTTGCACATAGTTTACTTACATGGTCAACAACATGCTCACCCTCACCATTTTTCTTATTTTATTTTCCTTTTGCCTTAATTTATTTTGCCTTGCACTTTGCACTTGGCTGAAAGAGATGAAGGGACCAAAGGGGAAAAGCTAGCTGTTTTATGGGGAAACTTCTATATTTTCATACAGCACTTTTTTCTGAGTAACTTTTCTTTGGCAGTCCCTGTATCAAATTGAAATGGTTAAAGCCCAAACAGCCAACTTAATTGTTGCCACCACCTTAATTCCATAAAGATTCCTTTGAACTGGGTAATTTGTTGTTAAACTCATGTTGGCTAATGGCAAAGATTCCAGTTTGCAGAGCTGTGTAGGTCTGTCTCTGGTAGCTGAAGGTTTACATTAAATTAGTAACAATCCTGTCCCATTAACCATAGACAGAGGAAAGCCTCCAAATCGATTATTAAATGAAAATTTAATATGATTCCCCTATTTTTATGTAAAATAGAAGATTCACTCCCTTTTAAAGAACTGATTAGGTTACTCAGGAAAATAGTCTCCTTGATACTTGTATAAGGTTCTTAAAATCTGGAAAAGCTTACCACTCATGAGATTCATGTTCTTTTAACAGAATACTTTACATCAACTTCGACCTATGTTATTTGCCTTTTCAGAGGTTTAATTTCTTATTCTTACAGTGTTAAACCATAGCATAAGTGGGTTTTCTGGTTGTGTAAACCAGGGTCCCTGAAATATCACTAACAGGCTCTGAATATCCTTTAAGTCAACTATTCAAAGCAGGGACACTATTGAATAGCTAAGAGAAAAGAGTGTATGTACCTCAAAATATGACTAGTAAATAACAGGCCTTTAATAGCCTGTGAATTTTAAGATCTTAATTTTTTACTTTACAGACATATTTCTACACATATTCACTTTGTGCAGGCAACTTTAGCTACTAATGCACAGTCCACTATTGTCGGCGTAATTCTGATCACAGAAATAGCTCTGAATTTCATGCAAAAAACAGAAAGATGGCACTGTCTAAAATACCAGGTAAATGTATGTAGAACCACAGGCAGAATATCATCTTCTGACTTTAAAACTTTATAAAAAGCCTTGAAAGGAATATCATTGCTAAACCTGTAGCTTCACAAAGTTGAACTTATTGAGTCAATAGAATTAAAGCCATCTTCTTTAATTTTTTCCTTTGCAGCTGTTACAAGTTTTTTTTTTCCTCTTAAAACTGATTTTGTGGAGAATTGATTTCTTCTTGAAATGTGTGTTTGTAGGGAGAAAGGAAGTAATGAAAGGGAAATGAATTAACTTGTGATATTAGCAAAGACTTTTGAAAGAGAAGATTGGTATCATCTCATCACCGCATTTTCCACAGGTGTTTTCTTAATACCCCAGGATTATGATTCCCAGTGTAAAAAATATATAACCCATTTCTTTCTGCCACTTCATCCAGGCAATTCTCCATTTCCCATGAGAGTGTTTAAGAAGTTTACCATTGGCATCATCTCCAATCACAGCCTACAGCATCCATCAGGGTATTACTTTCTCTGTGACAGCATGTTTGCAGGAGGGCTCTCAGGTTGGAATGCGGAACTGGTTTCTGGGGAGTCGGGATTGTGGCCTTTTCTCCATAGCACTCAGCTCTTAAATGAACTCTGGCTTCACCTGGGTTTGTTTCTTTCATTGTGACACATGAGCTTTTTTTACTTGTCATGAAGTGTGTTTCTCCTTTTGTCATCTGTGGTAGGGTTTCTATATTTTATACTCAGTGCCACATTTCTGTGGACTCCATAGGTGGTGTTTATGTTTAATTTATGAAGCTGTAATGACCAATACAGTGAAGAACTCCTTAGGGAATCTAACATTCATGGTGTCCTCTTTACAGAAATAACCTTGCATAATTGTTTCCTGTTTCATTTTAATTTAGTAAATGATTGTTTCACAAAATTTAGACTACAAGCCTTAACAGTTAGAATTTCAAGGAATGTTCTCATGTTTCTATTTTTCATATGGAAGCCTCTTCTTATTTATTTTATAGCATCACTATGGAAGTAGCCAAACCTTCCATGTTTGGCTTCTCTTCTTTCCCTCACATTTACATCATTTTCATTTATCTCCACTGCTGAAGAAATAAATTCTCCACTCCCTGATGTAGCACACTGATTTTACCAATTTCATGTCACTATCTTCTGTGACGTTCATGAGACCAAAATAATAAGCCTTGTTCAAAAATTAATCTATCCATGAGATGTACAAAAACAAGATCATTTCTAACCTTACCTGGCTCAGCAAATGTTACTCCATGTAGTTGACAGCCCCTTTGTAAAAAATACAATTCTCTTACTATGTGACAAGCTCTATGTTTGACATCTTATTTATCTTATCTCAGTCTTTACTACAGCTCTGTTTGGAGAAGATATTATTGTCATCCTCATTTTGCAGATGAGGAAACTGAAGCTCAAAGAGGTTAGAGGGCTTCCCTGGTGGCGCAGTGGTTGAGAGTCCGCCTGCCGATGCAGGGGACACGGGTTCGTGCCCTGGTCCAGGAAGATCGCACATGCCGCGGAGCGGCTGGGCCCGTGAGCCATGGCCGCTGAGCCTGCGCGTCCGGAGCCTGTGCTCCGCAACGGGAGAGGCCACAACAGTGAGAGGCCTGCGTACCGCCAAAAAAAAAAAAAAAAAGAGAGAGGTTAGATACCTTGCCCAAAGTCGTAAAATCTGCCAAGTGAGTAGCAGAAAATTGTTTTGTCTTAAAAACCATGCTTTTCACTTTTCAGGAGTTATTAAAAGTCGTCAGCTCTCTGAATGGCATGTGGTAGTCTTGTGTTTTCATAGTACCTGGTTCAGGTTGATTATATAGTTTTGGATTTTATCTTATGAAAGGATACAGGTATTTCTATAAGATATGAAACTTTAATTCAAGGAAATATTAGAAAGACATTCCTTTGTGTAATTTATTATTCTTATTTTCCTCATATTTAGTCATTTAATAAATATTTATTGATCACCTACTATGCCTTACTTAAATATAATCCTCTAGCTATTTCTTGATCTTTGGAATTGGCTTCACATTTAGAATGTATAAAATATTATGAATGTAATGAGATCAGTGGCTCAGGTTGTACACTAATCATCCCTTCAAGCCAAGTTAAAAAAAAAGCTGGGGGTTGGGGGAACAGGGGAACTCACCTTCCATATCTCTAACTAATCTTCAACTTTGTTCCAACAGTGTTCATTTTTTTAAATCCTTTGAAAAAATTGCTTCAGAATTCCCTTAGCTTAAACCAAAGCCAGAAATAGTACTATCTCTTGGTAGAAATAGTGTTCTTTCTGACTTATTTGAAAAGCTGGAGTATATACTAGATATGTCTTTTATGATTTGTAACAGTATCTAAACAACAACAACAAAATTAATAAACATTGAACCTTTTGAAATCTTGTTTTTAATGTCTTAGATTTCCCAGTAGCAAGATTGATTTAGATAATTTGAGATTTTGACGCTAAATTCATTTTTCCTGTTCAGTGGACAGAGACTGAAACTTAATTATATTTTTACTTAATGCTTAAGGACGTTTAGGGGACTTCCCTGGAGGTCCGTACATCCACTGCAGGGGGCACCAGTTCGATCCCTGGTTGGGTAACTAAGATCCCAAACACAGTGCGGCCAAAAAAAAAAGAACTTTTACCTTTAACTTTTAAAGAAAAGGAGGCATTTTTAAATTGTAGCATGCAAAACAGTTGCCATTTGAACTCTTAACCCACTATTAGCACACCAATTCTAATCTAAACAAACCTTAATTGACTGACAATTTTGAGCTTATACAAATGGAAGTTTTAGTTGAATTGCAGATAGGAGATTCAAGGAAGGAAGGAAAGGAATAAAACTTGACTTTAAGCACTGTAGCATTTCCTGTTTCAAAAGGAAAAATGGGACCAATTTTTAGAACCAACAGGGCCACAAAATGTTTAAGCTGGAGGAAACTGTAATAAAATATTCATAAAATGAATATACTGCAAGATAATCACATAAGATTTTCTACTTTACAAAATCTCCCTTAGAAAATCTTTATTTCTTACTTATTTCAATATAGTTGTCTGGGGTGTTCCACGTTCCTTTCTCTCTTATCTGAATTATTTTCATGCTGTTTCTATATAATAGTTGGAAATTTGGAGATAGTGTAAAGAGATCTGTTAGAAATGTATCTTTTGAAAACACTGCAACTACTCTACCAAGTTTCTTAACTAATACCTCTTTTTGGAATCTTTGAAAATGAATTGGGGAACCGCAGTCCCGCGCGCAGAGGGCAATGAGGCTGGCGCCAATGGCCGGCAATTCGCAGCGGGAGCGCGGCATGGAGGGGCTGGCCTAGCTGGGGCTCGTGGCCCTGCGTCGTCTGGTTGCGACGTGGGTCCTGCGCATGCTGCGGGGCGGCAGCCACCGGGCGGTGAACGCCCGAGGGGCCAGGAGGCGAGCCGGGGACCCCAGGCGGGTGTGGGCATCATGTCCACAGCCAGCGTCCCCGAAGCCGCGCTCGGGCCATGATCACTCGGTGAAGCTGCGCTGCGACACCGCGGCCGACTTCTTCCCGCGCTGTGAGGAACTGTGCGCGCTGCAGGGCTCGGTGCCTCTGCCCGCCTTGTGCGCTTCCCTGCGGGAGGCCCTGCTGGACTTAACACCGACCGCCTCCGCGGGGTAGACTGGGCGCCGCTCCTAAGCACCCTCTGCCCTTGATCTGTATCCAGAGCTTCTTCCAGCCATGGCTGGGCAAGACAGTTATTTGTCAAGGTGTAAAGAACTCTATCACTCTTAAGACAGTAAACTTCACGGGGTGTAATCTGACATGGCAGGGAGCAGATCACATGGCCAAGATCTTAAAGTATCAGACTACCAGAAGGCATGAAGAAACCTGGGCTGAGAGTCTTCGTTCCAGGAGACCTGATCTTGACTGTATGGCTGGTTTGAAGCGCATCACTCTGAACTGCAATTTGCTCATTGGTGACCTGGGTGCAAGTGCTTTTGCAGAATCTCTTAGGATTTGTGGCTTGGAGTACCAGTGAATAACTTCTCCATCAGTGAAGGAACCATCCAAAGATGCTAGACAGAAAAAGAGAACTATAATTTTGGGAAGTGGTCAAAAAGGAAAAGCTACTATTAGAATTGTGGAGCCCCAGAATAGAAGCAAGATGAATATTCCATTCCACATTGGCAACACCAAAGGAGATGATGCTTTAGAGAAAAGATTTCTTGACAAAGCTCTTGAACTCAGTATGATCTCTCTGAAAGGGCATAGCTCGAGAGAGGCTATATTCATCTGTGTTAATCACTGCTCTGTTTCCTGAACATGCCTATAAAACATACTGAAGAAGGATGCCTGAAATTTGACTTTTAGAAATTAAAACTCAAGTTAAAAAGTGAATGACGAGCTTCCCTGGTGGCGCAGTGGTTGAGAGTCCGCCTGCCGATGCAGGGGACACGGGTTCGTGCCCCGGTCCGGGAAGATCCCACATGTCGCGGAGCGGCTGGGCCCGTGAGCCATGGCCACTGAGCCTGCGCGTCCGGAGCCTGTGCTCCGCAACGGGAGAGGCCACAACAGTGAGAGGCCCGCCTACCGCAAAAAAAAAAAAAACAAAACTTTGAACCAACAATGGCTAAGAATGAAAGGAACTCAGACCTGAATATTTTTTCCTTTGTCAAGCACAGAGAATATGGAAAAAATGAAATTGGGAAATTGTTTTGCTCCTCGTCCTTTCCTCCTTTTTGGTCAGTTACCTTAGTCGTCCACCTCACTTTGTATTTCTAGCCTGGCTTCAGAAAGACCTGAATTTGATGAACTACACACTGTTGGAGTAGTAGATTGCTAGAAGGAACCAAGATCCAGACGACCTTAAATGGCGTCTTCATGGAATTATATTCAAGAAGGATGGTCCAGCCAATTTCCTCACTACCATTGTGAAGGGAGTTCCTGTTTCTAAGAAAATGGACCTATGTCCGACTGACACAGAAGATGGAGATTTATCCCAGTGCATTTATATGTGTATATATATTAAAATTATGTATATATATATATATATATATATATATATAAATGCCTAATGGAAATATCTCAGATGGTCTATTTTGTGTTTTTTCTTTAATTTTACTTATAAAATTGTAACCATTTTTTAACTCAAAAGAGGAGAACCTTAAAAATTAAAAACACATTCTCAGTAGTCTAAGGTTCAGAGCAACTTGGCAGAGAAAATTACTGAATGGTTATATAACAGTGCTGGTATGCTTGGCTATTGTAACACTTTACATTTGAGTTTCTCTTCCTTGAAATTACAAGAACTATATGACTCAAGATAAAGATTGATAATTAGGAATATTCTACTTGCTTTTTATATAGCCCATTGAAGAACATTTTGATTATTTGGAGGTCATAGGAAGGTACCTTCATGATCTAATTTTTGAACAAGTAGTGTTACAACACAAAGCTATGACTTAAAATTAAAAAGGAAATTTGAAATGAAAAAAAAAGAATTGGAATATTTAAATTGTTTGAGTCAAAATAAGAAAATTAAGTACATATTTCTCTCTGACATCCAAATAAGTGACCAGCCATAAAGATAGTGGGAAAGCACATGACTTTCTCTTTGACAGGGATATTTGATACATATAATCAAAACATTCTTGAAAAAGAATTGGTTGATAATTTTTGACAAAAGACAATGGGTACTTCTTTCTACTTGGCCATACATTCTTAAATTTCCATTATAAAAAAGATTTTTGAAACACATTATTGTAGTTGACACTAATGAATTTCTGCTTATCCTCATATATTGCCTCATATACTCAGGTCATTTGAAATACAAAAGAGGGTCATCAATGGAAATAAGAAATGAGAATTCTAAAGTTTAAGATGAGGAAATATTAATGCTGTTAATATGAGCAGGTGAGTTCCCCTGCTCACCATCTCCCCCCAGCTTTCCTTAACTTGGCTTGAAGGAATGAACAATAGTGTACAACATGAGCCATTGATCTCATTACATTCATAATATTTTACACATTCTAAACGTGAAGCCAATTCCAAAGATCAAGAAATACTAATGCATAGATAACAAGTTTAGGAAGTTTTTGAGGTAAGTGTCTTAAAACTAAAATATAAACTATATATATCTCTCTTTGAGAGAGAGAGGAGATAGAGATATATTGTCTTGGTCCAAACGCAGGTTGGAAAAGAATTTCCAGACACAAAGCAGAATGTAAAGAAGGTAGAATTCATTAGAGGGAAGGGTTGCTGCCAGAACAGTGGGGCCGACTTCCTAGTAGTTTGGGAGAGTCGAGCCCGAACATGCGCTATTGATCAGGTTTTATAGCCAGAAAACAAAAGAATGGTCCGAGGTGAAAATTTCATTTACTGATTGTTTGAGGCACATATACCTTTCTTCTATAGGGTGGGAGTGGGACAGGCCAGACTCCTTTCCTTATTTGGGACAGGTCCCATTGCCCAGGTGGGCTCAGGAATTTCGTAACCATCACAACATGGTGGGGAGGGTGATTAAGAGTCCAGTAAGGGGTGTAACGCTTAAACGTTTTCAGGCAGGGTCGTCCTTTGTCCTTGAAGCATCATTGTTCCTGGAGCACCACATATATCTAGATAGACAGATAGATAGGTAGGTAGGTAGGTATGTAGATTGGTAAAAATCTCTTCTTATGTGGAAATCCAGCTTTATGCAAATAGATTAGCTTATTGTCGTGATGTTATCATTCTTCCTATGCCATAGAGAATTTACAAATACAATAGATTAATTAGAGTTATCGATAGTTAAAGCCCAAATAAATGTTAGCTTGTTAGAATATACACTAAAGTGACATAGCTCACTTGCATTCATACTTATATTTCCAGTTGTTGTTTGAATGTTTTTTTTATGATTTCAAACTAGTATATCCAACTTCTATCTAAATCCCTTCTATCATGTTCTTAAAGTTCTTAGATCATGTTCTTAAAGTTTCCCATCATAGAAATCTTCTAGTTATTTTTTACCCTTCCTTATTTTTCATCTTTGACAGTGTGCCATTAAATTTTGTCATTTTTGTTATTTCTTCCTTTGAATTATTCTTACTTCTAATACATACAATGAACTTTGTAGCCAGATCTACTTTCAAATTCTGGCTTTAGTAAGACAAGTAATGAACTTGGTGTGTCATATAGAAGTCACTCAAAAAATATTTGGGAATGATGAGTAACTGTTTAAACAAATAAATCAATCAACTTTTCAAAGGTTTATAAAAGTTTCAGCATCTGAGTGTCAGGAAGAATTGATAATTTATGTAAAATCTAGTAGAGTACCTGGGATATAGTAAGGATTAAATAAACATAAGTTTCTATTTTAAGCCCTAATCACCTCAGACTTAGATTACAGTAGTAGCTAAATAATTGGATTCCCTTTGTATAGTCCTTCTTCCCTCTAATGGCAGACTAATCTTCCTAAGCACTACTTTAATTCCTTTTAGTTCCCTGATTGAAAAAGCTGTAATAGCCTACCTCTGAGTTGTATCAAGGGTAGATGCCTCTCTGCCTCTCTTTCAAAGTCCTTCATACTTTGGCCAGCCACTGTTTATCTAGTAGTAGTCTCTAGTGACCAATTCCTCCCAGTTTACCTAGGACTTCCCTCATTTTAGCACTGAAGTACCATGTCCTGGGACTGTCCCAGTTTTAAAACTGAAAGTTCTGCATCCCAGGAACCCCCTTAGTCCCTGGCAAACAAGGACCGTTGACCACTTACTCCCTATCATGTGCCTACCACTCCAGTCAGGGTGAACCTTCTTGTCATATTATGCTCCTTCTTTCTTGTTGGCCGTTATGTGTGCTAGCCTGTCTCCCTGAAATGCCCTCCTCCACTTCGTAGCTCCAGTCCATACTCCTCCAGAAAGCTTCCTCTACCAACTCCCATTCATCCTAATAATCCTATCAAGGGAATTTCAGTTGTGCTTCTAAACCCTATTACCCTATATTGTTTTTCCTTTTGCCTATTTGACTGTTTTTCTGCTATTCCTTACATGTTGATGATCAACTTGATTAATTCCCAGATTCTCTTGATTTCATTTCTCACTATATATCTACACTGTCCAAAACAATAACCAGCTGCTCCATATGACTTTTAAATTTAAATTCATTAAAATTAAATAAAATTTAAAATTTTCTCAATTGCAACAGCCACATTTGAAGTGCTCAGTCACATGTGACTATTGGCTACCATATTTTAAAGTATAGACGTAAAACATTTTCATTATCACAAAAAGTTCTATGATGCTCTGCATGCTTCTGAGTTATCTCATAATCAACCATTTTTATTATTATGATCATCACCATCCATCATCATTATTATTCTACTTACGGTATAGCGCTTACTTTGGTCAGGGATCATTCTAGGAGCTTCACATATATTAATATTACATCACTATATAGTAACTACCTTGGCATCAACTCCTATTTACAGCCCAGATCTCTCTCCAGAGTTATAAGCACCTTGTACATAACTCAACCCCCAAATTTGTACCTTCATCCACTATTTCAGTATATGACACTACCCAATCACGCAGACTAGAAACCTGGGAGTTATATCCCTTCTAACCAATCAGACCTGAGTCTTAAAGATTCTGCCTCTTTTGTATCTCTAGAATCTATGCCCTTCTCTCCAGAACCTCGTTCAATTATTTAGTTGGATTTTTCATCTGGATTACTAGATTAATATCCAGACTAGTTCCTCTACCCTCATAATTTATTCCATAAATATCTCTAATCCATCTTCACATGCTTACCAGAATGAACTTTTTAAAATGTTAATGTAATCATTGTCATTCCACTATTTAAAATATTTTCAGTGGCTCTCCACAGCCCTTAGGAATTGGTCCCTACCTACATCAACTACTCCTCTTACCACTCCCTATCATGGTTAAAACTAGCTTCAGCCATGCTTTTTGCCATTTCCCAGTTGCCAGGATCCCTCAAATCTGTGAATTGCGCTAGCCTTTTTCTCTGACTTTCCCATCTTTTCTTCACCCAAATTATAATTGTCCCTTAAAACTGTGCTCATATATCCCAGCTCCAGGAAACCTTTCCTGATAACCTTCCCCCATTCCCCCCCCCCCCCCCACCATCTGCGTTAGGAGCATCTCTTACATATCCCCATAGCAGTTTGTACTAAATTCTATTATACTACTTATCATGGTGTATTGTAATTGTATGTTTTACTTGTCTTTCTGTAATGAATTGTGAACTTCTGGAGACCAGAGGCTGCTTTCTTTTTAACCTGTAATTCACAGGCCAGATTAGTGTGGGGCATACAGCAGATAGCAAGTGTAAGTTGAATGAATGACACTAATTATGCCTTAATTGCTATATATATAATATTCACTTTGTTATTAGACTATGAAACTTGGTTGGGTAAAGACATTTATTTAGCTTCTTTACCCCATCTAGCACACAGTAACCATTTAATAAACACACATTACCCAAATTATGAGTTACAACCCAGTCTCAAATATCCCATTATATATGTATCAAATGTCCCTAAGATTTGTATGCATTCTTCTAATTCCCTGAAGCACATATTAATCTAGGTCAATGCTTCTAAAACATTTTAATTCTACACTGCCTGACTGTTCCTACAGTCTACTCTAATATTCCACTTTTAAATAAATAACAGGGGTAGCTGGCCCAATTTTTCTTCATTGTGGCTCAAACAGTATCAAACAGTCATCCCAGTCTCTACAACTTTAATTCCTTGTTGACCTTGAATGTTACAGGAGGGAAGAGTCTCAAACAATAGAATTGACTTTCTTGCCCTATTATTGAAACTTGAAGTTTACATAGAGCAATGCAGCTTTGTTCTCTGTGACCGCAGTCAGTCTCCTTGACATCCTGTTTGAAAACCACTGGGAACTAAAAGTCTATGAAAAATCACACTCTCGTAAATTCAGATGGGAATTCATATGGGAATCAGAATCGGTACACAAGCAAAAAAATAATAATAGAAAGTTGAGGTTTATTGTTAAGTCAGTAAGTATTTCTTAGTTAGCTTTCAGCAAAATTGTAGTCAGAATCTAATGTTACTGATTGATAAGTAAGTTGAATAATCAGACCTCTGAATAAAGCTTCTTCATCTATTACCAAGACACAAAGGGAGTACTGACAGGCAATTTAAGTCAAAAGAAGGCTCAAAATATAAATTTCCAGTGGCTTTTGTACTCTGTAACCAATAGTGAGGGAAACTGACACCAAAGTGATTTTTACTCCCCATTGGGCTCATGCCCATCATTCTTTTCCTTCATGTGCCCTTATGCACCACAGGCCAGCATTGTGTCTCCATTTTTCTTTTTCTTTCTTAACCCAATTGTCACTTCTGTATAGGAGGTAATACCAATGCATGCTTGCACAGCTTCCTGTAAATTACAGAGGTTTAATGAATTCTGAGCAGTTCATGACCATACCCTGATGTGGTTCATACCCATAGATTTACAGACAGGTTTGGTTTACCACCAATCCTGTTCTAATTCTTAAAGATTTTGATAAATATCTTCTTGACTACTAGCAATGTAAATTTTCTTTTACTTGTTTACAGAAATATGCATTTGGATACAATGGAATATATAGCTTGGACTTCAGCAAATAGAATTATCAGTTTTCTCTAGTCACCTTATTTTTCCCCTTTGAAAAGCACTTCCTTTCTTAGCCAGAGTTCCTCATCTAAACCACAGTACAAGAAGTGACTTGTGTGGCTATTTTCTAAAGCTCCTGTGAAGATGGTGCCATTCTAGATTCATAAAAGAGAAGTTAATTCATTATATACAATGGATGTATAATGCATCAGGGCTTAATTCTCTCCCAGAATTGAAAAAGATATAGTAATTCTTTCTTTGCTTTTTAAGTAGTTCAGTGCTTCCTGAAGCCATTTGTTATTTAAAAACATACTTAAGGGCTTCCCTGGTGGCGCAGTGGTTAAGAGTCCATCTGCCAATGCAAGGGACACGGGTTCGGGCCCTGGTCGGGGAGGATCCCACATGCCGCAGAGCGGCTGGGTCTGTGTGCCACAAATACTGAGCCTGCGCTCTAGAGCCCACGAGCCACAACTACTGGGGCCCACGCGCCTAGAGCCCGTGCTCCGCAACAAGACCCTGCTCACAGAAACTAGAGAGAGCCCCTGCGCAGCAATGAAGACCCAAATGCAGCCAAAAATAAATAAATAAATAAAAATAAAAATTTTAAAAACATACTTAATATTTCTTCTTTGGGAATTCTCCCTGTTGCCTTATTCTTTGGATACTAAAATCTCTAAATAGCTTCATGCTTAGTGTGTGAATTTAAGAGTTGAGAGTATGAGGCCGTGTTTTCATTTGAGAGTTTTTTTAAATAAGCTTTTTAATTTTCTGGAAGAATCAAGAACTTTAACCAGCCTCTTAACATATTCCAAAGATGTTCATGCTTTGGCGGTAATTATTGTTTTATTGGTTGTCTCACAGTGCTTAAAAATCTGAGATTGGGCTAGATTTCAATCCCAGCCCTAGATTTGAAACCCAGCCCTGCCTCTTACTAGCTTTGTAATATTAAGCACTTGATTGTAAACTTGATTAAGTTAACTTGTCTGCACTTCATATTTCTATAAAATGGAAATGATACCACTTTAAGGACTGAATTGCTAAAGACTGCTTGGTGCAGTGCCTGATATGAATAAGTACTCAATAAATAATAATAATTATTATTATCAATACTGGTTATTATACTAAAGGCCTAAAGGTAAAATTATTTTTAGTTTGAACTAACTCTGTCAGACATATTATACGCTACATTTGTCACACAGTAGAATGTGTTTTGCATATGGTTTTTAGCCACAATCTGACTAAAATATCAAATATTATTAGCTTCACTGTCAACTTGACACAAGTTAATGTCAGCACTTGTGCTATTCCTGCCTTGCTTCTTTTTCCTAATCATTATCAAGTGTATTGAAGATGATATATATGAACATATATCTACGAGATATATCTTTTTTCATTCAATGAGTTGACTGTCTTCTCCAGTTTTTATCTTATCTCTTCAAAATCACTTTCCTATTTAGTGGCTGGATTATTTATGCACACACACCCCACCTCACTGAAGATTATGGCTAAAAAGAATAGCACTTTTTATTATAATTATTATTTTAGGGTAGGAAAAAGTTTTTCTTGACCCCCTTAGGGTCCCTGGTTGGATCTGAAAATTAAACTGACAAAGATTAACAGGAGGAAGCATACAAATTTATTTAATATAAGTTTTACATGACACGGGAGTCTTCATAAGGAAATGAAGACCCGAAGAAATAGTTAAATCTAAGTGTTGTTATGCTAGGTTTGATGAAAAGGGGATAGTCACAGAGAAATATGATGGGGCATAAAGTATGAGCTTAGGGTAGTAAACTAGAAGAAACTTAGTAAGGCCTGTTCATTCTTATTCTTCTTGGTGTCCTTTTGTCTTGGAGAAAACGATGCTCCTTTCCTCAGGGTATAAGGAGGACCCCTCTTGTTTGAGGGTGTTTTGACCTTTTTCAGGGGAGAAGGGCAGAGGAAGGACAAGAGACCTTCTTGCTTTTGCCATCTTCTCATACTTCTTCAGTTTTATTCAGTATGCAAGATGCCATGTTTTGGGGTAGCACGTCCTGAACCCCATCATTATATTATCCTTAAATTCCATTATATGCCATACTCTACAGACAGTCACCAACTTATAAGTGGGGCAAAGCAGTTTCCAATGAAAACAACTTTATAACTGGTTACCAGATTCCTAGGCTAGTTCTCAAAAGTTAATATAACCCTTAATAAGCTGAAATGGTGCTACGGTTTAACTGAATTGAGGGTCAAATAGACATATATGGATTAATGTAGGAATCTATGTACTATATGTAACATTATTTCTTGGGAAAATGCTTTTTAACCTCTAACAGAATCCAGCTTACTCCAAACTAATTTTACCCTGGCAAATTCTGAATGGCAATAGGATCTTACATTCTGTTTTCTTCTTCCAACAGCTCAGATGGAACATCTTCTTTAAAGTACTCATTGTAGTGGAAGGTAAAGGGGAAGGGAAACTGGCAGTTTGGGGCAAGGACTTCTCCCCAGCACCATCAGTCGGTGTTTGTTGAATGAATTTATAAATTGAATGTTTCTATGAAGGGGTTATGCCTATATAGTTAAGTTTCAATAAGCTTTCTATAGTATGGTATTATTATTTTCTAATTCCTCTTTCTAGTGAATGCTGATTTTTCTGACTTATTAAATGCCTTCTGTGTCCTTAGTATCTTGTAAACAAGCTATAGGTCTTTGAGCCAGCTGAGCAAAGTAAAACAAACATATGACTGTGAATTAAAAGAGGTGATTTCTACTGCGTGGTCTGTTCACGAGAAAACTAATATATGAATATTATAATGAATGTAGCAAACAGGATTTTTTATCCTGTTAAAATATTAATGGTATAATTTTAAAGGAACTGGACTTTGAGTATCCTGTATCCATTTTGCTTTCTACATGAAAGTTCAGTCATAGTGCCAAATGCAGATAAAAAACATACTTAGAGCTTGAAAGTCTATAATGCATCTTGATGCCCTGAATTAATGTAAAAATTGTATTTGATATGATAGTTATTTTTACTTGATTGTTTATGCTTCCAGGATTATTGCAGACCCTACCAGTAGGTCACAATTAGTCATCTAGTGTCTGTTGAACATCTACACTGCAGAGTAGATATTACCATATTAAGTATATAGAGAACATAGCAAAAATTAAATATGGGGCCTCACTTAAGGATTTTACAAATTGGAATATTGTCTTTTTTTAAATCGTATTCTATGTATTCAGGCTGTGGTGTTTGAAAATATTACTAGAAAAAAATGCCTTTGGCTTGAAAATTAAAGCTCTTCAGTGTTAGCATCAAAAAAAATCCATAGGAAAATTATCATTTTGAGGTCCTGTGTTTACAAAATAGTCATGGGGGAATTACTCAAAAATTTACGAAGTTATCAGTAAGTCCCAAAAAGGAACTTGCATAAGGTAGATTTTCCTAGAATAGATTTGAGTTCTTGGGATCTTATTTTATAACTTTAAAAATGCCATATTTCTTTAGGCCACACAGAGATGGTGTCAGTTATTCTAAATTGGTGGTAGGTCTTATTTAATTTATTTGCAAAGTACGCACCTCTTTGGAAAAGAGAAATAAAAGCAAAGCATGATATTACATTTTATTTCCATTGCTTATGGCAAATTTTCACCCCTTAAATGTTCTCCTGTGCTCTGCTAAGCTATCTGACACATTGGAGTGGTATAGGAAGACAGAGGACTCCAGTAAACATTATAAGTCAGGATGAATAGCATATGCAAAGGAGATATCATTTATGAAAAGGAATTTGATATGTTTTTTTAAGTCTACTCAATTGAATTTAAGGGCATGTTTTGAATCCTGTGGAATCCGTTGTTATCATACTGATAGTCTTTCGCGTGTATTTTAGGCACTTACCTGTGTTATCTAGTAACACCCTATTTTACAATTGCAGCTATCATTCTCCAAAGTAGATTAATCTATAATATTCACAGTCTTGTTAATCCTATGTGTACTATGTCTATTATTCAAGAATTTTTTAATGGTATTCTTTTGTCTTTTCACAGCATCTCTCATTAAGATAGAGTTTTCATTTTATCCTCATTTTTAACAAGAATTACATAATTTGGAATTATAAAGAACTGTTGAGGGTTTTTCCACAAGGCACCCTATCATCATCAGTAGGCTAAGCTAGAAATAAAAATGGATAATGTATGGTAATACTCTTTCCATTAGCTTTTAAAAGTTCAGCTTGTGTAATTACATGTATATAATGTCAGAGTATTTCATAGGTATGCACATTTATCATATTCACTTACTTCTCTTCAGCTTAAGTATTTCAGGAACCCAGATTCATGTTTGGTTTTTCAGTGAGGTATATTTTTTTATCCATGAATAAGTATCAATGCATTGGATGATAAATTGTAATTACATACAGCTTTTTAAATATATGTGCTTATTAACATTTATCAATCTACCTTTTAAAGTGCTTTTGACTTAGTTTCCATGTGACTTATGTTATGAAACATAGTAATGTTATTATATAAAATAACATTATTTTTAATATAACACATCTCGATGTGTATTATGAATAGGAAAACTAGAATGGCATATATCCCTTGGAATTGAGTGGGGAGAAAATGTAGGTATGTTGGTACTCAAATGTTTTGCCATTATAAGAAATTAAAAAAAAAAAAAGAAACAGAGAAGTGGGGGGCAAGGGGAAGGGAAGAAAGGGAGAGATGGAAAAAGGAAACAAGCCCTAGTTTTTCATTCCCTTTTCTGCCTCAGTATTTTAAAAATCGGTCACTTATTCTAACTTTCCCATATTAAATAGTTGCAGAGCATAAGGAACAACTTATAGAACAAGGTGAATTCAGAAAGACCTTAAAGATATTTTTAGATTCATGTTCTATGAAACCCTGAATGGAATTCAGATTCATATGAACTTTTATAGCCACAGTTTTCAATTATATTAGCAATTTTCCTTGTTCTATTTCTGAGTCTGCCTTAGGGTAAGAAAAGAAGGGTCTATTTTTGAAATTTTGTCCTTGCCATTCTGCAGTCAGTATTGCCTACAGTCATAAAAATCAGGCTTGCTGCTTTTTTTTTCCCCCCCTCTGGCAACTTGCTGCTATCCCAGCACACAGCAATTAAATCCAATTCTGTTTGGGCTGCCATGCCTAACTTTTTTTGTTGAGAAGCATGGCATGAACTAATGCATGGCTCTTTGAGAACGCTGCTGTGTATATCTGCACTGAAAGAAAACTTCTGTAGCAATCTAGCCCTTTGAATTTAGTATTAAAGCTGCAGTAATTAATGATGAGCTCCTGTACAGTGCTTGACAGAGAAGGGAATTCCCCAGGAATAAAAGTGGAAACTGAAGGAAAAAATGATCTTTTGCAGTCAGATGCTGCTAAATTAGTCGTTAGTACTTCTCATCGGAGGAGGTAGGCATCCTTTCAGAGCATGCACATGAGTGAGAGAGTAGGAAAGAGATAAAAGGATGCCATTGAGAACTGAAAGAGGTTGTATAAGGAAATGTTGGGTCAATTCTTAATCTAAAATATTTGGCTCAAGAGTCTGAAGTAGTTTGGGTGAAAATGAGACTGGTTTTAATTATCTTGCCACGAGATTTCACAGCCTAATCATCCAGCATTAAATATACTGAACATGACTTAACTCCTTCATACCATGACAGTTTCAAGCTGTTTTTGTAAACAACCTTATAATGGCCTTCAGTATTTTAATTAGGAGCATTGGTTTAATGATCAAGTGATCAGCACCCTTTATTAGTTCCGTTAAGCATTTGTCTTGTTTCATATATACATTCTTTCTTTACTAGAAAATAAACTAGACACTATTTTTCCAAGTGGAATAAACCTTCCTTTTTTCCTTTGATATTACAATTTGATCTTGAAAAGATGGGAAGCAAGTGAATGGTCCTGAAATTGGGCATTTAATCTTTATATTCCTAAACAATTTTTCTGGGCATGAATTATTAAGTTTTACCTAATTTATATCAGGATGTTCTCAAATAAATGTAAGTACAGAAATTGAACCATGCAACTGTCAATTACTCCAACCTTGATATGTAGGTTAATGAAGTTTGAACAAACAAAAAATGTTGTATGACCAGAAGTTCAGAATCATCTAAATTGCCTCCTTTAGCTCATTTCCCTTTATACATAACAAGTTTATCTGTAATCTCCCCAGTTCATCTGTTTTAGAGCCATGTAGCACAGTTCAGGAGTTCAAAGGACAAGTCAAAATAATATTGGGTTATTTGTTCAACCTTAACTGCCACCATATAGCAAGGATCTCTGTAGCCATTCTCACTATTACAGGTCAGTGATAGTAGCATTTCTGAAGCGTTCATTTAGGTACCACTCTTTCAGTCCACCTATATCACTATCCTTTCACTTGCAATTATCTGTCTTTCAGCATAACTGACCTCTGTTTCAAGACTTTGGTCTGAAATATTCTCCAGCTAGAGTTACCTACTTGGGCTTTGCTTTACCAAGTCATTTATCCTGGTGGATGTGGTCATACTGTGTCATTGTTTTAAGTTGTGTTTGAAATCACTTTGGTTTCCTTTTAAATATCCCATCCACAAAGAGAAATTTTGCTACTGCTCTTAAGATTAGTCATGATGGGGCTTCCCTGGTGGCGCAGTGGTTGAGAGTCCGCCTGCCGATGCAGGGGACATGGGTTCGTGCCCCGGTCCAGGAAGATCCCACATGCCCCAGAGCGGCTAGGCCCATGAGCCATGGCCACTGATCCTGCGCGTTCGGAGCCTGTGCTCCTTAACGGGAGAGGCCACAACAGTGAGAGGCCCGCATGCAGCAAAAAAAAAAAAAGATTAGTCATGATGTGTTTCAAAATACCTATTTTTTTTTTCTTACACACACACTTCTTTAAATTTTATAAGCTATGACTTTTGACTTTAAAAGACAGTTTCAGAGCAGGGATGATATTGGTGGTGTTAAGGTCTGCCGTGTGTTTTGAAGGTTGACGTAAGAAGTGTGAAGAGGAGAATAATCTCTACGAATCCTCATTCCCTTATTTATTACCTCATTTACATTCATCCACCTTCCTAACGCAGTTCCCTACACTTCACTCTTTTCTGTGCTGCTTTCCCCTTTCCTTGTGTGTGTTTTATAATAGAAATTACCTGCCTTTATCTAGCTGTTTCTTGTTTTCCTTTCCATTTTCAGTGAAAACCCATCTCAGCCACTGAGAATTAGAGTATGAACCTTAATGATTGTTGTTAAAATGAATATGTGTATCTCATTTTGCTATAAAGGGACAAAATAAGATGAACATACCTGCTCTAGTGTTTAAATATGGTGACTCAACCATATACTGTGCCTCAATTCTAGGCCAACTAGTTCACAGCAGTCTAGGAGAGGTAATCTGGATGAAACTAGCATAAATGAATTAGATATAACATCTCTACAGGTAAAATTTCTAAGTCTAAAATACAGTGATCCTGTGAAAAGACTATAAAGTATTTATGTGCCTTTTTCAGCTTAGATGAGTGAAAACATAATGCTAATGAGTCCAGGTTTACAATTTATAAAACCAGTTAGCTTCACAGCTGTTCTATGATTATAGACTCTAAACTAATCCTAAGTATCTTATCGCAGATATGTATGCAGAGGAAGGACTGAGGAAGTATGTGTTGATGGTTCAAAATAAACCTATCAGCAATTGACTGAGACTGACTTGAACAAATATTATAATGGTCAATCTATATTATACTAAGAGGTTTGAATTTTAGAATTTTTTAAAAAATCAAATGTCTATCATTTTCTATGACAGTTTCTATTTTCCTTTCATTTTCAATGACTTTTGTCTTGTTTTTCACATGTTCAGTAAAGAATATAGATAAGCAAAGAGGGAGGAAAAATCACCCATGAACTCTCCCATGTTAATTGGTATTAACATTTAACAGAAAGAAATAACATGGATGGTGAGCTGAAGAAAAGAGAGGAGAAAGTAGGGAGTTCTACAGAGACAGTAGAGTAAATAAGCAATAAAGAAGCATGTATACAAGGAAGAATTATTATTTAAGAATTCCCTATGTGGAAAAATTTTAAGAACAGCTAGTAAATAAGAGATTTAAGAGTTGGAAAGCTCTGATGGATGCATTTCTGTGGAGTTTTGAGTTGATTGTGATTGTATTCCTCATGTAACAACTGAGCAATGCAAGGCACAGCAAAGCTACCTGAAGCAATCCTGAGAAGGGTTGAGGGAGTAAACTGGCTAATGGTGAAACTATCAAGGACAGTGGTTGCAATTTAACAGCATTCTCAGTACAGTGTATACTTAGTAAAGAGAAAAGAAAATGATGAAAAATATTTGGGTTGAAATCATTGGCATTGGATATTTTTAGAATAAAGAGGGCAAAAGGGTATCCAGATGATCCCAAATTCTAAATGTAAGAAATCTAAGCCAAAGGATTTGAGTATGGACAGCATCATGTCAGTGTCCTTTGGTAAATCAGTCCCCTCTTTTCTTTTTTTTTTTACAGTTCTCATTTTTTAATGAAATATTTCAAATATATAGTAAAGAATATAGCTGACAAACACCCATACACTGACTACCTCGATTTAATAAATATTAAGGTTCTCTTTCCCTTAGGAATTTTTCATGACTGAATCTTGACAAGATAAGATTTATATTCAAACTGAGTTTTCACTGAACTTGGATGAAAAAGAAAACTACAAAAATGTGTGTGTATTAAGACTTGGAAGTTATATTTTTCAAGTCAGATTTTAAAAAGAATGCAAATTTCATATAAATTCCATTTTTTCAATGTAGTAAACTTATTTTAATATTACAATCAACACAAAAACTGAAGTCCATTTAAAAGGGACTACAGTAGGTATTTCATATAATCTTATAAGGCAAAGTTATACACTAGGGGAAGAAGTATCTAAAACTAAACTAAACAAAACTAGAACTCAATTAATAGACATAAATTCTATTAATAGTTACTCCCAGGTCAGAAAGTTATCAGGTAAAATTGTGAAAGACTTTGAAATAAATGAAAATGATTATTGGCTGTCTTATCTAGGGCATCCTTCTGAGACATCTCCTTCTTTTACCATCTGAGCTATTGTACAAGATTAAACTGTAGTAGATGAATAGTAATGTAAATGATCCTAATCCATAGAAATGCACATTGTGTCCAGTTGGAAATACAATTGATTTTTGCTCAGTTAATCTGAAAATTCATTTCAACATTCCTGATGGCCCATATATGTGTGTTTTTTTGATTCTCTTTTGAACCAATTAAAACATCTTCCTGGTTCTCTCATTAATTAACACTTTAGACAAAATCTTTAACAGATGTTCATTTTATATTTGTTTGAGAGTCATGAGTTTATCTTTCAAAAAAAATAATAACTTTTAATAGTTATGCTTTCTCTGTAAGCCAAAAGTTCTGTTTTAATGACAGTGGATTTTTCTGCCTTTCCTTTGATTAAGCCTAGACATCCAAAACTTGAGAATTCAGAGAAAATGGAAAGGATATGTATAATGTAAACAGAAGTCTAACAATAATATCAAACTATATCTGTTAACTGTTTACTTGGTTAGGTCATGAGAGACTTGATTGACAATATAATATACACCACACATGGCTGCAATATAAGACTTCAGAAAACTTAGCTCATATCTCCAGGCCTCACAGGAACTGCCTAAACATTTTCTAAATCATTGCTACTTACTAATATGTTTTAGAAATGTCTTTGCCTTCATACATCTTCCATGTGTCTTACGAATGCTAATTAAGCATTTAGAGAAATAAAAGTCACAACTTTTTAAATCAATGCTGTGTTTAAAAAGAAACAAGAGGCCCAAAATGGAGTCACTTGTGCTAAACCCTACATCAGCAAACCAAGACTTAACACTTAACCTAATTGCAGTTTCAGCCTCTCCCAGGAATGTAACCTTTAACTAGTCAATCTAGGGTTTCCTGGCCAGCACTGGTGAGGCAATCCACCTGATAGACACCTGCCTTCCCCCACCCCGCTCCACCACCCTCAAGGAAGTTAGCCTAGCCTAAAATATTTCTTTCTTTTGTTTATGACTTCCTTGTCTTACTGCCTTTCTGCCTTCAAAAACCTTCCATTTTGTACAGCTTCTCAGAGCTCCTAACTAATTACTCGGTGGGATGATGCTTGATTCATGGAATGTTGAAAAAAGTCAAGTAGATCGTCAAATTTTCTCACTTGAATTTTGTTTTTTAACAACTGCAATACAACAGCCTTTGATTTAGGAAGGAGAACAATGCAGCCATACTCTTACGTGGTATATTACACTCAGTAGAAATAGTAGGTTTTTTGTTTTGTTTTAATGAGTAAGTAAGTGATATGACATGACATTTAAGAATGTGTAGAGGAGGCAAATAATCTTTCATGTACCCTTCTGAGTTCTTGGCTGAGACACCTGTGATAAAAGATTAACGAAGGAAAACAAAAGTTTGTTAACATGTATACCTCATGTTTACTTGGGAGCTACCAGGAAAAGATGAGTAACTCCCTAAGATAGCCTAAACTACCAGTTTAAATATCATCCTCAACTAAAGACAAATGAAAGGTGGGGGCAGTAAGGCCAGTTACAGAGAGGTTCCCAGGAAAAGCACAGCAAACAAGAATAAGGTTTGCTATATAGATTAAATTGGTGCCTTCTCCATTGACAAGATTTATCTTGTGATTTAAGAGTCATCGTTCTTCTTCCAAGTCCAGAGGACTGAGACCCCAGTATAAATGGAAATTTATTTCATAAGTGTAAATTTCCCTTACAAAAGGTAACTTCTACTCTGTTTTCAGAGCCTCTTTTATGTCTGCTCTTTCTCAAAATAATCTTTATGTCAAGGAGGCACATTTCTGCTACCACTCAAGGAAAACCAAGAATATTAAATCTAGTTAAAAACTCAGCATTTCAAAACTCATATTTAATGAAAACGAAGGTGATTTTCTTCTAAGAATGTCGGAAAATGATAATAATTACAAGTGCTCAATAATTCAGGTTTTTATATTATTGACTATCTATTAGGCTTTATTTCATAAGATATATTCGGTTTTTTTTTAAACTTTCTATTCAAATACTTATCTAAACTAATCTTACTTGATCTTATTTATGAGAACTGTCAAAATCATGAAAGAAATTAGACAACATTCTTTATTACAGATCTAGAGTATCATCCAAACAGAGAATGGTAATAGTATTGATAACAACAGTGAAATGCCCACGGTCGCGAGACCCCTCCACAAGACCACCAGAGACAAGAGTCAAAGCCAAACGGCAAGGGTCATTTATTGCAGGTTCGAACCCGGACCTCCGCGCAGTCGTTGCCGGTGACGCTAAGAGGTCCCGATGGAGTTTAGTACAGCTCTTTTATAGACAGGTACAAACAAGCTCGGGACCTTCTGCGGGGTTTTCCAGGGGTGGGGAGTACTGATTGGCTAACTTTTAAACAAAGACACTAGTCACTGATAGGTTAACTTTTAAACAAAGACACTAGTCACCGTCTGATTGGTTGGATGGTTGCAAAAGACGGTTCAGCAAGCATAGTTACAGAAGCGAGAGCGGCTGGTTAAGTTTCGGTTTCCTGAGGTTTTGTTTCTCAATTAGAAATACTTAAGATGGGGCCATAGTTACAAACAGTACAAACAGGAAGATCGATGCAATCCTAGCAGCGCTACGGCCTAACGGCAGGGCATCGATTCAGTCCTATTTCTACCAAAGTAGAACATAGCCCTTCAACAGCAAACACAGTATTAGTTAATACTCATACACTGTTCACTCTGGGCCAGATATTCATCTAAGCAAGCACTTTATGTATATTATCTCATTTTCTTCACAACAACCCTATAAGTTAATTATTGGTATTATTCTCATTTTATACATAAGAAAACAAAGACACAGAGAGATTATGACTTAATCCAGTTTCAACAACTAATAATGATAGAATCAAGATTGAAATCCAGTTTGGCTCCAGAGTGCTACTCCCCAAACTGCCTTCCATTACATCATTTTTTCTTCATTCCTGCATTCACATACCTATTCTTAATGGTTTTCATTGCTAAGAGAAATAGGAGCAAAGAGTCAATGAAAGTTCAAGGTCTAATTAGGAATGCAGTGCTTGCCATTGGTAGGTTAGAGAGATAAGGTCATCTACTAGTGTACAGAGAAATGGATTTAGAAGTCAAGAGGGCTGAGTTCCGTTATTACTTTACTGTGTGATCTAAAGCCAATAACAATCCTTGCTTTCTCATCTCTAGAATGAATATAAATTTCTCTTTAAAATAATCAGTTATTCATCTGAAGATTGAGAAATTGTGTCATCAATAATTGAAAAATCCCTACTAGTCAAAAAATTTTATTTAGGTTTGTTATATATATATAATTTATATATATATATATATATATATATACACATATATATATAATTAGGTAGTTGTATTTTCCTCATGTTTATCATGATCAACATTAAAATTCTCAGAACAAAAATCAACTCACAAATATTGTTGGTACCAAGGGAAGACCAACCTAGGACTTTCAAATTTTTTGGAGGTCATTGAGAGTGACTCAATTTAGAATTAAAGCTTTAAATAGGAAATACATTAAGAATATTCACGATTGATGTTCAAATTATATTCCCTTGAGTCATAGTGTGATCAGTTCTATTCTTAGATATGTTCTACATATTATAGTATTCTCTTTGAGAATAAGGAACTCACCATGTTACCTATAAAGCAGCATAAATAGGCTTTTCATTTTTAATGGTAATTATTCACTTCACCAGCTGTGTAACCTGCCATAGTTCAGCTTCTTTTAGAAGAGGTTAATACTGAAAAAAGAGAAATTCTTCACATTTACCTAGGACTTAGGAAAGCTAAGTGGAATTTAAGACAGTAGTAATTCAAATGGTGGTGGGAAAACAATTAAGAATGGTCCTCTGGAAAAGATGTGTAAAATTATGTTGCTTATAAATATTGTCTGTGTGCCTGCAAAGATTTATGTTATACTTAGATAACAGCATTGTTGCTCTCTACCTGTGATCAAGGTATGACTGGGTTCAAAGAATATTAATGATACACATTTATCCACACACACGTATGTGTGTGTGTGTGTGTGTGTGTGTGTGTGTAAGTTCACCTTTGGTTAGAGAGTTTGAAATGTGATGACACTTAAATGATTATTCCATTTAATTAATTATCTAAACCAATGGGAAAAGAACAAGTAAAGCAGAATTTTTTTTTTTTAAGTCTGAGGTCTTTATAACTTTTTAAAAGCCATGTATCTTTTTTGTTTCTGAGATGGTCTGTCTATTAAATGGGCAGTTGCTTAATTCAGTGACCAATATATAATTTTCTCAAAAAGAGAAGGGCTTCTTTTATATGTGGTTTGATAAAGGGCAGCAGACGGAGGTGTTAAAGATTTCTTACAGCAACAAAATCCTAGAGATAAAAGGAAGCTTAAAAGTTATCTAGTTCAGAGTTTTTTTTAACCTTTTTGCTCCCATAGACCCATTTGGGAATCTGGCAAAGCCTACAGACTCTTTTTCAGAAAAATGTTTTAAATATATATATAATAAAATACATAGGATTACAAAAAAAACTAAATTGAAATCATTAGCAAAATATCTATTACAAATTATGATATAATAATACTGCCTTTTTAAAAACACATCAAATAACAAAATTTAGCAGCAAGTCATTAGACTACTGTAATTTGAAATCCTGGTGAACATACACAATATTTTTAAATATCCATAATAATTTGAAGCGATAGATTCTGCTATTATTACTGTAATTTGTCACCTAAGCTCATAATGAAAGAAAATAGTAAAATTTAATTAGGTTGGTGAATATAAAAATGATAATTTTTTTCTCCATCACAGTAAATGGACCCCTCATTTTTATCCACAGGTTCTCTCAAGGGGTCCATCAACCTCAGCTGAAACCCCTGAAAACATCCTCATTTTGCAGATAAAGAAACTAAGTCCCATGGAAGTGAGATAACTTGACTAAAATCATACAACACAGAATTAGATTAACCCTTGCAGTGGTAACCTCACACCTTAACTCAGCCTTTTTTGAAGCTTTAGTCTAGAAATTGGCAATTATATAGTCTTCTGTTTGTCCCTGATTTATGGCATGATCTGGAGCAAATTCTTTATTCTCATTGTGCCTCAGATTCTACCTATATAAAATGTAGGTGACTTAAAATGTACGTAAGGATAATAATAATGACTTAGATTTGTATTGCTCTTTTTCATTTACAATAGTTTTTACATATATTATCCTGCTTAATTTTCCTCATTTTATGGATAAGGAAATTAAAACTCCAGGATGTTGAATGTCGTCTAATGTTCTAAAGATCAGAAAAGGAAAAACCAGTATCAGAAACCATACCACTGGACTCCAAAGAACATTCCTTTATCATGCTGCCTTTCACGTTATAAATAAAACTCTTGAGTTCAGTCACATATGTATTGTGATATCATAAACACAAATTAAACACAAATAAATGGTCATCGGGCACAGATGAGCCCAATATTTATATCCTAATTTATCCAGATAAAGTGATGAATGAATAGAACTATGGAACGGAGCTTTTCTAGACCAAGTCTCCATTTTTGCAATAAGAAGGGAGAAGAGAAAGAAATAGAATTTAAGAGTCTAAGATTGTAGAGTTGTTGGCTTAATGTTGTTTAAATCAATCCTTTCTTTCCTTCTCTTTCAAGGTAGGCTAAAGAGGCAAGTAATCTGAGTAAATGCCAATGAGGTCATTTTTCTCTATTCTCTTCAGTTTTACTTTTATGAGTTAATGATATTCAGTGAAGTTTGTTCTTTCAGAGACAGATTACTCTTAAATAAGTTTAATAAGGTAGAGAAATTAAAGTCAAAAGGGCCATGATACATCAAATATCTCTGTCATTCAAGTGACCTGACCTATGAGATACAGGACATTCTGTTCTCTCAAAGAAATCTTCTTAACCTGACCTAAAACCTATGGTATAGAATAACCTTTATTGGACTCCAAATGTCACTATTTGATTAACCTTAAGCAGTATTAATAGTAATTTGTTTTCCAAATTCTTATAATCATTCTATAGGGTATTCAGATATTTCTTTGCTATAATCCACATACTTTTCATATTGTATCTCTTATTATTACCTGATCCAAATAAATAAAAACATTTTAAGATAGTACAGGAATAGCTATGATCATACTTATACTATAAATAATAAATTTGAATCTGCTGAGATTGAAAAAAACTATACTACAAAAATAAATACATTGAGATTTGGCAAATGTTTATACAAAGCACTATATTTGACTTAGTTAGAAATATGAAGAGAATTAAAGTCATGGTCCTCTCTCTCCAAAAATAAACCGTATATTTGGGAACCTACATCAATAATTGAAATGTGAGTAACTATGAGAACTCTTAAAGTAGAAGTTCAGTTAAGAGGCTTTAAGAATTTAGGTATACCCTAAAACGAGATTGTGGTGATGGTTGGACAGCCATATAAATCTATTAAAAGCTATCAAATGTGTACTTAAAATATGTGAATTTTATAGTAAGTAAATTGTTTCTCAGTAAGGCTGTTAAAAGAGTTCAGGGAAAGAAGAGATTATTTCTGGTTGAGGAACTTGGGGAATATTTTTTGCCCCAAATACAATTTAAGCTGTATCTTAAAGGACAAGTAGTATTTGGATCAGAAAATAAGCAACAGAGTATTCTAGAAAGAGGAAATAGCTTGTCTAAGGTCTAAAAGCTCAGGAGTGCAAGAAATATGCTAGAGGAGCTAGTTCAGACTTTGCTCCATGACTTAGATTATATGGCTTTCATTCCTACCAGTACATATGGCCGTATGGCTATGACATTTCCAAAAAGTTTTGGTCAATCCCTATTGAGAAAAACATACAACTGTACATGGATTTTTTTTCTTTCCATCAAAAATAAGAACTTGCCTCCATTTTGAGCTGATGAGAAAGTTATAATGAGGAGTGTGTATAATTCAGAATGTTTCACAGCTGTCAGTGGCTCCACTGATCATAACAACCACTGACATTTGTTTCCATCTTTATAGCTTAAAATCACTGATACATACATTATTTCCTTTGAGCCCATAACAGTCTTTATTTTACCAATGAAGAAAGTAAGATTAAAGGAGGGTCCAGAGCCTAAAATAATAAAGACATGCTAAAGTAAAGATCAAGATATTCTGGCCTGCTAAGAATAGGATGAGGGAGAGAAAATGGTAATATAAGTAAATGATCTTTAAACAATTAAAAATCTGCTAACTAAATTGCATGCCACACATGAATCAAAACCCATCTCATACAAAAAATAAAACAGATAAAGTTAACTACTGTCATCAATAATAGGAATCCAAAGTTGACATTTTTTCTAATAAGCTGATAAAACCCTCTTATTGACTGGAACAGCCCATGTTAAAATAAGATTTATCAACAGTAAAGAAAAGTACATAGGGAGCTTACTAACAATTTCTAAATAGTCATTTTTGTTATTTGCTCTTTAAAATTTAAACAGATTAAAATTTAAAGCAAACCACTGACATAGAGTTTCTCAGATTATATAAGTAAGCATATATACAGAAGCTTAATTTTTAATTTAAAATGTAACTGCCAGCCAGTAAAATCATGTTAAAAATAGAGAGGGCTTTCATAATGTCCATCAAAGAAGATGACTTTTGTTCTTGACTTTGACACCATCTGACCAACTGCTCAGAAATTTTAAATATGAGCCATATTGTATAGATTTATTCCAAATATTTACAAGGAAAAAGAATACAAATTAACCCAGTGAGCAGCAAAATAGAGGCAGTTTTTATGAAATCTGAGTTGTGTTAACCTGCAATCAAATGTAATCTCCATTTTAATATTTACACATCTTTATATTGTTATGAACCTATTCTTGACATGGGTTTTATTTTGTTTCTCTCCTCCCTCACTTCTGTGAAATGCAGAAGGGAAAAGATGTTTGTTATTCACATATTTGTACCCCACTAACTGGTGTTACACATCTGGCTTCCACTGGAGAGCCCCTGACATCGCAGGGAACGGTGATCAAAATTCCACACACTAGCTTCAAGCTGGGGGCTCGTAGCTATTGCAGCATTGAAGGGGGTATTTTCCTGGCTTCTTTAAAATAAGCATGGTGATGGGATGGTTTAAGGGAAGAACACCTCTCAAATCACATGACCATTGCTGTGCTTCCGTGTGTCCTGCTTTCTTCATAACAGCTTGGCACTACATTCTTTCTCTGTATCTTAGTGGGCTTTTGTGTGTACAAGTGGGATGGGGGTTGGGTGTGGGCGCTTTCAGTGGATGCTTACACATTATGCATGCATCTTTCTATGTTAGAGTGATGTGCCTTCCCTTATGTGTCACAGATTATGGTCACAGATTAAATCTTCTGTGTTCTTGAGAGATTGGGCTGTCTCTCTCTTATTGGTGTGAGATTCATGTGTTTTGATGTTTACACCCTCAAATGTTCTCATGTTGCATTAAACATAAGTTGAAATGTTTTCCCGTAAGAGTTAGCTTTTCATGTTGGGCTGAAAAAGTCTTCATTTCTGTGTAGCAATTCATGTTATTATAACCTATGGCTTTCAATTGTACCTCCCATAATGAAGAGCTGACTTTAAACACTGTGCTATTCTTGTTAAGACCTAAGCATAAGGTAAGTCACTTCTCTAACTGTATCTAAAGATTGTGGTTGTTTGTTAAAGTTTTCTCAGCTTTGTTTAAAGCATTTTCACTTTTTTTCCTTACCGTTTATTACGTGCTCTCCCTCCTTTTGTTTTCTGTTTCATTGCTTAAGATGTCTTAATGGACAATGTGATCTTCAGCAAAAATTATACATGTAAACACATGTTGAAATGAATTAAATGAATTATTTGATGTCTGAAAGCAGTCTTGATTAGTAAATGAATACCTTCATTTTCAGTAAGTCTCTTGTGTTTTTTATTTCCTCCATTGACTTTAATATACTGTTTCTACACATGATTTTAGCTTTGATTTCAGTTGAAAGGGGAATTAATTGTCAATACTATAAATGTTATCTTAGTAAAATAACATAATCCAGTAGAATAAAGTAACAGATCATCCAACACCATACTTTTCATTTTTAATCCCTGACAAATTGGGTAAGATAAAGAAAAACAACAGCAAATCATAAAACTTGAAACAGACCTGTGTTACCTTTTTTATAGTCCATATCATGAGAACAATAGTTGTTTCTCAACTTTATTCTTTCAAGTAAATCCCATTACATTGTGAGCTAGGCAAAGTCTTCATATTGGGATTTTATTAAATTAAGTCAGTATTATAATGATGACAAGTTTCATGGTACAGAAAAGGGCATCCACTGCACACATAAGTATTAAAATGTTTTAAATTAATTTTCTCAATTTTTTAATGTGTACTCAAAATCACTACAGTAAAGAAGGTCATTTAATCATTGATTTTTAAAAGTGATTTCCCTCAAATCTGGGTCAAATAGCCAATGTAATGTAAATGAGAAGACATTGGTTATACTGATGTTGGCAATTTTTGAACCCAGATTCAGAATATTGAATTTTTCTCATCATCCAAATTTCTCTTCAAAACTGTTTGAAATATATTGTTCTAAACTGATGTGCCACAAAGCAAGACTTGGGTTTCTTTATTAAATTCATGCTATGAGGGACTTCCCTGGTGGCTCAGTGGTTAAGAATCCGCCTGCCAATCCAGGGGACGTGGGTTCAAGCCCTGGTCCGGCAAGATCCCACATGCCACAGAGTGGCTAAGCCCATGTGCCACAACTACTGAGTCTGCGCTCTAGAGCCTGTGAGCCACAACTAATGAGCCCATGTGCCAGAACTACTGAAGCCTGCGTGCCTAGAGCCCCTGCTCTGCAATAAGAGAAGCCACTGCAATGAGAAGCCCGCACACCGCAACGAACAATAGCCCCTGCTTGCTGCAACTAGAGAAAAACCCTCACACAGCCACAAAGACCCAACGCAGCCAAAAATAAATTAAAAAGTAAATTAAAAAAAAAACTACTTTTAAAAAAATTAATGCTATGAATGAATTTTTTGTTAATTTTTAGGCCACCTAAGAAAGGGAGAGAGTGTTTTTTTTATTGTGGTTTTGATTTGGTTTGCTTTTTTTGGTAAAGCCAGCTAGTACTTCACCTCCATTTCCATTTAGACATTATATAAGTCTGTTGAAACATTTGATGAGACAATTTGAACTACTCATCTGAACTGCTCTGTTCATTGTAAATCTCTTGTTTCTATCCATACACTAGCTCCACTCTAGATTGGAAGGGCTTAAAGATGAACTCTGGAGGAATAGAGGATACGACTTAAGAGTAACTATTACTGATCAAAGGAGCTGCTTTCCATTCGCAAACGTTGCTTTGCGCTATGGGTTTGGCTCCTTCTGTTTCTACATCCTGTTGAAGACTTTCTTGACTTCCATTTGACTTCTTTGAATTCTGTTTTTGTCCTTCAACATTTTCCCCTTTCTTTTCCTTCTCTCTCCAGATTTTTCTCTCACTCTTTTGGCTATCTCCTGTGTTCTTTGAATCATTTTTAAAATGTAGTTTATCTCTTTATTAAGCTTGTCTATTAATTTGTCTATTAGTGTTTGTTTCTTTTCTCCTTTAAGGCTTTAGTGATATAGTTAACACTTATTTTCATTCCATGGTATGCCAACTTGCTTGTTTATTTTGCAGCAAGTTCATTGGTCATTCTTACCCTCTTGGTATGAATTTTCAATAAGAAATAGCAGAACATTCTGCATTTACATATTGTCCCCTTCTATAAGACCATACTTTCTTTTCTATCTACTAGATTTACCCTCCTCAAACCTCTCTCTCTTTTTTTTCTTTTCCTTGCTCTCGTGTCTTCCTTACTGTATTATTTTCTTTAAGTAGTCATTAATTTCTTTCCCATTTGGTCCAGCATTGTTCTCCAATAAAACTTCGAAAAAAGAATATAAGAATATTATCTTACAGATTAGCATCTTCATTCTAGTGTATTTAAAACTAATTAAACAATCTGGGCCAAAAGAGAATAACTTTAACATCTGGAATTATATTTCCTCTCTTTTTTTTTTTTGGTGTGTCTTGTATGTATGTGATTTTTTTTATTGTTGTTTCTTTAAACATTAACAATTGTTTTTTTCAGGGAAGGACAACCATTACCCACCCTAAGTTGCAACATTACTTTCATAATTTGTTTCATTACAATAGTAGACTGTGTTAAGCGATAGAAATTAATTTGCTGTGTATACCATTTGGGGCAAGCTGCTGGGGAGTGGGAAGAAGAGGTGTGGAGTTTCAATACAGTTGCCTCTGAAATCAACAAGTGTCAGTGCCATCCAGCATGGCCCTTGAATTCATCAGTTTTGCAACATGTAAAAGAATGTTCCACTTTGACCTGAAATATTTGAATCAGCATGAGTTTCTGATTGATAACTATATACACACTTAAGAACTGGCAAATAAGTGACTTCAATTTCATTGATTTCCAATTGAAACATCTTTCATAACTAATATTATAATTATAATCAATTATTATAATCAGTAAATAACAAAGGTTATTAGACTCACATGTAAATATTGTATATGAAGATTTCTCTTTTCCCCTCATTAACATATGTAACTAAAAATGACTACCAATGAACATTTGATTACAGCTTTATTACTTGAATTGCATTATTAGTCAAGAGATAAGCACAGTATCTTTAATATTAAGCATCTGAATTCACAACTGAATATGTGGTAACTTGAATTTTTTCCCATATACTGATTTCCAATACACATCAATTAAAAAAATGCCATTAGTTTTACCCTTGTCCCATGTACAATATTGTGCCCCCAGTTTTTTTTCTAGAAATCAGTCCTTTCTTTAAGTAAGAAAAGGAAAAATTAAAAATATATGGAATAAGTGTGACATATTTTTATTAACATGTTTTTATATGTGAGATACATAAAGCCTTTGCTCCTAGACCTCAGGAGTTTGCCCATTAAATATACATATCTGGCTATCTCTGTTATGAGCCCTAAATTACTGAGTTTATGCTCTCTCTGCAGGTCCAGTCCAGGTGCAGCAGCAAGGAGAACATTCTCAGAGCCAGTGAGTATATCATTATTTCAGATGGACTACTGGATTAGAACTTGTGGTTCAACAAGAAGGAAAGCTAAAAATGACATTTTGGTGAAAGAATGAAGAAGAGCAATGGGGAAAATTTATGTCAAGAATATGAATTTTAGAGCTTTTGCCTTCTAAAAATAACAGTATCAATATACTAATGAATATTTCCCTTATCACAATTGTTTTTGCAAGTTCTGACATCAGAACTTTGACAGCACTACTGGTTAGGGTAGTAATGAGCTCCTCTGTGACTCCAAGATGAGAACCCTCTTTAATTGCCCCACTGCCAAAAAGTTATTTGGAAACAGACTCACTGAAAATAATGTAATATAAATCCACTAAATGAATCTAAAAAAGAAAAAAAGGACCCCTAAGCAGGTACATCATAATCATTTCGTGAATATGAATTCCTAAAAGATGTTATCTTCACAGGCAGCATATTTCAGAACATAGTGCCCTAAACCAAAGATGAAGAAACCTTATTTTTCTGTTTTATCACCAATAACATTTGCATAGAAGTCATTTGACTTTGTGTATTATTCATTTTCTGACTTTGTGTATTATTCATTTTCCTATCTTATAAAAAGGAAATATAAATAGCTTTTCCTTACCTGTATCCTTGAAATGATGTGACATCAAAGGTTGTGCCTTGAAAGCTTTGGGATTCTAAGAGAAAAGTGCGGTATAAATGCTAATTTTGTAGATATTGTTCTCTGTCACTTAATATTAATGGTATCACCCTATCTTCTTCCTGATCATTATCAAGAGAAGAAGTTCAGGAGGACCATACTGAAATGGGTCCTTACTTATACCACTGGGAGTTTTAGTAAATGGAATGATTTCTATTTACAGTAGAATGTCTGTATTATTTAACAATTTAAAAAGTACCTGGAGAACTTCAAAGAGGTAAAATTTTGTTTCATTTTATTTTTTTTAATGTAAGATTTTCCCATTTCTGTGTTGTAAATCTGCTACCTTAGCTTGAAAACCTTGAGTTATTAGGCAAGCACACTTCAGTTGTTTGTCCAGGACCTTCATATTAGAGTTATATAAAAATAAATGCAAACAGGCATGTTTAACTTGTATACTTTTGTGAGTTTTCATAACATCTGACAGGCGTGTGAATCTGAGGGAGGTGCTTCAATAATAGGAGATGTAAAGTCCTATAATCCCTTCTTAAGACCTAAGGTTGAGAAAACTAAGAGTCAAGGAAGTGATGATTCAATATTTGCTAAAATAAAACAAAAGAAATAAATGAAATTTTAAAATGACATTTTTGATGATTACTGTATGATTTCCATTTGTTGATCCTGAGATGATGATGGATCACTGATAGTGATTGTGGTGATTAGGAATTAAAAAAATTTCTTACTGAGAACAGATTTCTTTGAAACCTTTTTCACCTCTATCATGGATCTTTGTGCTGTTAGAACTGCTTTCATTTCACTTATGCTCTAACTGGCTTGTTGGTTGTTAATCACTTTGGATGGACCTTATGATGGTCCAGGTTTTTCTGTTCACCTTTTCTTAGGATAAAATAATCATGTAGATGGTCCATATAGCCATTTAGATCCATGTAGAGAGCCCATCCGACATTGTAGCCTCTTAGTTCTGTGAGTTCTATAAGTTTAAGGTCGTTCCTCTCAATACTGCTTTAGTAACTCATACTCATGCCCATAGCCACACCCAGGACTTTTCATGAGCTGTTCTTCCTCTGAACTTCTTAATCTCATTGCTTATTTAGTCTACTTCTATCTTTTTTTTTTTCTTCCTTTGCCATGTAGTACTATATTGCAGTCATAGAGACCCTATTAGTAGTTCTCCCATTCTCTCAGTGCTATGTCCTGCCTCTATTCCTTGGGACCCTTTCCCTCAGAGCATAAAATATCCATTCCCCTTATTTTCCTAGAAAACTCTTACTTATCCTTCCATACTCAGTTCAAGTGTGATCTCCTCTGTGATGGCTTCTCTGAGTTCCCCCAAGGCAAGGTGACTAATCTTTCTTGTATACCCCATACAGTTTCTTCTATTTTAATCATTTTTTCATTTACTTACTGAATTAACTATCCTCAAGGAAAACATTTCCAAAATGTAGCTAATAAAAAGAAAACTATGATCAACTTCTTTTTTAGCACATATAAAAATGTATCAAAGCAAAAATCAGCAGATACTAGAGAAAGGAAAAAAGTTAGAACTTAATAGAGCTTGTTCAGAATTGTCCAAGGAAGAGTTAACTTTGGTAACTTTGTTCAAGCAAGAGGTAACTTTCCTTTAGCACCGCAAAACTATTGAATTGGCCAAAAAGTTCCTTCGGTTTTGAAGTAAAAACGAGAGACACATTTTTCATTTTCACCAAGAACTTTATTGAACAATGTATTCACTGTTTTGTTCCACTACCTTCTGCCATTTTTCAGGCAACTTCATAATTCCATCTTCCCAAAACTTTTTATCTTTTTGAGCAAGGAACTGTTCCAGGTGCCTTTTACAGTCTTCTAGGGAATTGAAATTTTTTTCATTAAGAGAATTTTGTAAAGACCAAAATAAATGGAAATCTGAAGATGCAATATCTGGTGAATATGGCAGATGAATCAGAACTTCCCAGCCAAGCTGTAACAGTTTTTGCCTGGTCATCAAAGAAACATGTGGTCTTGCATTACCCTGGTGGAAGATTATGCATTTTCTGTTGACTAATTCTGGACGCTTTTCGTCGAGTGCTGCTTTCAGTGAGTCTAATTGGGAGCAGTAATTGTTGGAATTAATCATTTGGTTTTCCGGAAGGAGCTCATAATAGAGGACTCCCTTCCAATTTCACCATATACACAACATCACCTTCTTTGGATGAAAACTGGTCTTTGGTGTGGTTGGTGGTGGTTCATTTTGCTTGCCCCATGATCTCTTCCATTACACATTATTGTACAATATCCACTTTTCATAGCCCGTCACAATTTGTTTTAAAAAACAGTCCGTTTTTTTTATGTTTAAGTAGAGAATCGCATGCGGAAATATGGTCAAGAAGGTTTTTTTCATTGAACTTATGTGGAACCCAAACGTCAAAGCGATTAACATAACCAAGCTTGTGCAAATGATTTTCAATGCTTGATTTGGATATTTTGAATATGTCAGCTATCTCCCACGTGGAGTATAACGATGATTGTTCTCAGTGAATGTCTCGATTTGATCGCTATCAACTTCAACTGGCCTACCCGACCGTGGAGCGTCGTCCAGTGAGAAATCTCCAGCACAAAACTTCGCAAACCACTTTTGACACATTCGATCAGTCACAGCACCTTCTCCATACACTGCACAAATCTTTTTTTGGGTTTCAGTTGCGTTTTTACCTTTCTTGAAATAATAAAGCATGCCGAAAATGTTGCTTTTTTTCTTCCATCTTCAATGTTAAAATGGCTACACAAAAATTCACCAATTTTGATACGGTATTTTTTTAATGCACACTGATATTGTAGCTGTCATAATACAATCTAACAAAATTGTTTCGAATGAAGTTAAAGACAAGTAAGCACTACTAGAGCCGTCTTACAGAAAAAAACCAAATGAACTTTTTGACCAATATTAAAACAACCTGTTGATAAAAGGCTGAGTTTATTCTTACTCTGGTGAGAGAGAGTGCCACTTCAACAAAGTCTTAGTCTCAGAGTCTCAGAAAGGGAACGGAAAAGTCAGGATATTTATGAGGTTTTGAAATTTGATTTAAAGCAGTTCTTTTTTTTTTTTTTTTTTTTTGCGGTACGCGGGCCTCTCACTGCTGTGGCCTCTCCCGTTGCGGAGCACAGGCTCCGGACGCGCAGGCCCAGAGACCATGGCTCACGGGCCCAGCCGCTCCGCGGCATGTGGGATCCTCCCAGACCAGGGCACGAACCCGTGTCCCCTGCATCGGCAGGTGGACTCTCAACCACTGCGCCACCAGGGAAGCCCTAAAGCAGTTCTTTTAATGTGGGCTTGATTAGAATTAAATAAGGATCATGATATAATCATTTAGAAATCACGGACATGACAAGGCAAGGACTTCTGAGTCTTGGTGTATAAACCGTTTGTTGGTGCTTTCTGTTTAAGAAGCTTCTGGAATGAGCAATAAAGTTATTTATAACTTTTATCTTCCAAGGAAGAATCTTCTGGAATAGTAAAGTTATGCTGATAAAGACAATGGAATAGTAATGTTATGCTAATGAAAACAGTAAGCTGTGCACTTACAGATGGTTTCAGGTATCAGAATTCCCCTTGTGATCAGCCTAAGCTGAAAGATAGACCATTAACATCTAAGGATGTGATCAATCAATCAATCTAGACCTTCACCCTTACTTAAGGAATCACAGTATTACATCAACTATCTAGGAAAGTTTTTTCAACCTTCATAAGTGTCAGTTTGCCTGTGTTTGTTGTTGTTGGATGGTCATTTATTGAACTATTGAATGAGACAGCAGCTATATAGCAACATTTAGGACTGTGGAGGTCTCACATCTGAACCCTGCTACACAAATGTGAGAAGGATTATGATCAGAGTTTGTAGTCCTTTTTTCAGCCAGGAGCCAAAAGTGTCCAAAATTAAGCCAAGAACAACTATATGTCAACAAACTGGACAACATAGAAGAAATGGAAAAACTCTTAGAAACATACAGTCTATCAAGACTGAATCAGGAAGAAATAGAAGATCTGAAGAGACCAAATACTAGTAAGGAGATTGAATCAATAATCAAAAATCTCCCAACAACAACAAAAAAAAGCCAAGAACAGATGGCATCACTGGTTAATTTTACCAAATATTTAAAGAAGAATTAACACTGATCTTTCTCAAACTCTTCCCAAAAATTGAAGAGAAGGAAACACTCCCAAACTCATAAGACCAGCATTACCCTGATATCAAAGCCAGAAAAAGATACCACAAGAAAAGAAACCTACAGGCCAATATCCCTAATGAATATAGATATAAAAATTCTCAATAAAATACTAGCAAACTGAATTTATCAGTACATTAAAAAGATCATTCCCTGTGATCAAGTAAGATTTACCCCTGGGATACAAGGACAGCTCAATATATGCAAATAAATAAATGGGATGCATCACATTAATAGAGTGAAAGAAAAAAATTATATGATAATCTCAGTAGACACAGAAAAAACATTTGACAAAACTCAACATTTGTTCGTGATAAAAAAATAAACTCTTAACAAATTTATAGGTATAGAAGGAATGTACCTCAGCATAATAAAGGCCATATATGGTAAGCTCACAGCTAACATCATACTCAATGGTGAAAAGTTGAAAGCTTTTCCTCTAAGATCAGGTATAAGATAAGGGTGCTCACTTTCGTCATCCCTACTTAACGTATTACTAGAAGTTCTAGATGGAGCAATCAAGCAAGAAAAAGAAATTCAAAGCATCAGAATTGGAAAAGAAGAAACAAAGCAGTCTGTATTTGCAGATGACATGATTATATATAGAGAAAATCCTAAAGACTCCACCAAAAAACAGAACTGATCAATGAATTCAGTAAAGTTGCAGAATACAAAATTGACACACAAAAATTCAGTAGCTTATCTGAACTAACAATTATCTGAAAAAGAAATAAAGAAAATGATCCCATTTATAGTAGCTTCAAAAAGAATAAAATACTTAAGAATAAATTTAACCAAGGAGGTGAAAGATCTCTACACTGAAAACTACAAGACATTGATGAAAGAAGTCAAAGAAGACACACATAAATGGACAAGTATCCTTTGTTCATAGATTGGAAAAATTAATATTGTTAAAAATGTTCATACTACCCAAAGCCATCTATAGACAGTAGACTATTCCTATCAAGATTCCAATGGTGGGCTTCCCTGGTGGTGTAGTGGTTGAGAATCCACCTGCCAATGCAGGGGACACGGGTTCAAGCCCTGGTCCAGAAAGATTCCACATGCTGTGGAACAACTAAGTAACTAAGCCCATGTGCCGTAACTACTGAGCCTGCATTCTAGAGCCTGTGAGCCACAACTACTGAGCACGCATGCCGCAACTACTAAAGCCCATGTGCCTAGAGTCCATGCTCCACAACAAGAGAAGCCACTGCAATGAGAAGCCTGCGTACTGCAGCCAAGAGTAGCCCCTGCTCGCCGCAACTAGAGAAAGCCCGCGTGAGGCAGCAAAGACTCAGTGTAGCCAAAAGTAAAATAAATAAATAAATTTATGTAAAAAAAAAACTTTCCAATGGCATTTTTCGCAGAAGTGGAAAACAAAAATCCTAAAATTTGTATGGAATCATGAAAGACCCAGAATAGCCAAAGCTATCCTGAGAAAGGAGAACAAAATGGGAGCCATCACACATCCTGATTTTAAGCCATATTATAAAACTATAATAATCATATAGTATGGTTCTGGCATAAAAACAGACACATAGACCAATGGAACAGAATCAAGAGCCCAGAAATAAATCCATGCATATACAGCCAACTGATATTTGACAAGGAAGCAAAGGATATTCAATGGAGAAAAGACTATTCCATAAATGGTGCTGGGGAAATTGGATATTCACATTTAAAAGAAGGAAACTAAGGACTTCTCTGGTGGCACAGTGTTTAAGACTCTGAGCTCCCAGTGCAGGGTGTCCAGGTTTGATCCCTGGTCAGGGAACTAGATCCCACATGCGTGCTGCACCTAAGAGTTCGCATGCCACAACTAAGGAGGCTGCCTGCTGTAACTAAGGAGTCCACGTGCCGCAACTAAGGAACCAGCAAGCTGCAACTAAGGAGACCTCAAGCCGCAGCTAAGGAGCCCACCTGCCACAACTAAGAAATCAACGAGCTGCAACGAAGGAGACCGCCTGCCACAACTAAGACCCAGCACAACCAAATAAATAAATATTTAAAATAAAATAAAAGAAGGAAAGTAGACACCTGTCTTACACCACTTACAAAAATTAACTGGAAATGACTTGAAAGACTTAAATGTAAGACCAGAAACCGTAAAACTCCTAGAAGAAAACACAGGAAAAAAGTTCCTTTACATCAGTTGTCCCCAACCCCTGGGCCATAGCCCGGTGCCAATCTGCAGCCTGTTAGGACCTGGGCCGCACAGCAGGACATAAGCAGCGGATGAGTGAGCAAAGCTTCTTCTGCCGCTGCCCATCACTCACATTACCACCTGAACCATGCTTCCCATCACTTGCATTACCACCTGAACCATCTTCCCCCGCCACCCCGGTCTGTGGAAATATTGTCTTCAACAAAACCAGTCCCTGGTGCCAAAAAGATTGGGGACTGCTGCTTTACATGGATTTTGTCGATGATATTTTGGATATTACACCTACGGGACAGGCAACAAAATAAAAAGTACGCAAGTGGGACTACATCAAACTAAAAAGCTTCTGCATAGCAAAAGACACTATTAACAAAATGAAAAGACAACCTATAGAATGGGAAAAAAATATTTGCAAACTGAATACCTGATAAGGGTATATTAAAAGTATATAAAAAGCTCATACAACTCAATAGCAAAAATAAATAAATTAAAAGTCCAGTATAAAAAGACCTGAATAGGTATTTTTCCAAAGAAGATATATGAATGACCAACAGGTACATGAAAAAGGCACTCAACATCACTAATCATAAGGGAAATGCAAATCAAAATCATAATAAGATATCGCCTCATGCCTGTCAAAATGGCTTTCATCAAAAACACAAGGGATAACAAATGCTGGCAAGGATGGGAAGAAAAGGGAACCCTCATTCATTGTTGGTGGGACTGTAATTTGATGCAGGCAACAGGGAAAACAGTATGGAGATTTCTGAAAAAATTAAAAATAGAACTTCCATACTACTCAGCAATGCTACTTCTGTGAATATATCCAAAGGAAACAAAAACACTATGTTGAAAAGATATCTACATCCCTTATTCATAGCAGCATTATTTACAATAGCTGAGACATGGAAAGAACTTATGTCCGCCAATGGATGAATGGATAAAGTAGTTGTGTCATGTATACACACACACACACACACACACACACACACACACACAATGGAATATTATTCAGCCTTAAAAAGGAAAGAATTCTTGCTATTTGCAACAACAAGGATGGACCTTGAGGGCATTATGTTAAGTGAAATAAATCAAAGAAAGATAAACCCTGTATGATCTCACTTATCATAACAATCAAAAAAAACTCCTAGAAAAGGAAATCAGATTTGTGGTTACCAGAGGCAGGGAGTGTGTGTTAGGAGAACTGGATGAAGGTGGTCAAAAGGTACAAACTCCCAGATATAAGGCACACAAGTACTGAGGATATAATGTACAACACGGTGACTATAGTTAACATTATTGTATGGTATATTTGATAGTTGTTAGAGTATAGGTCCCTAGAGTTCTCATCGCAAGAAAAAAATTTCTTTTTCTTTTGTATCTATATGAGGTGATGGATGTTAAATAAACTTATTCTATTAACCATTTCACAATATATGAAAGTCAAATTATTCTGTACACCTTAAACTTACAATGCTGCATGTCAATTATATCTCAATAAAACTGGGGAGAGAAACAAAAACAAAATTAAGCCAATCTGAGGAGTTTTTAGAAGAAGATATAGGGTTATTAGCCAAACTACCCAATTTTCTGACTTCTTTGTTTGCTTACTGGACCCTTTTAGTAATATAAATGATTCCAGAGACGTATACAGGCATGTAAGAACAACATTCTTATCTAAAAGCAGCACATGTTTTTCCTTCAAAAGCCAATATTATATCTAAAGCAGCTGAGCCACTGCCACTGTAATTTCATGTTTCAAGTGAGGAGTTCTTTAGTCTTGGTGGCATTATCTAACTCACCTATAGTCTCTGAATCAGAGCATGTAGCACACTCCCTACTTTCTGCGCCTCTTGTAAAGCTTGAAGTAAAGAGGCTTGAGAAAGGAAGAAAGATATCCAGAATTTCTCTGGAGTGATCATGATATTTATTCTTAAATCAAGGTCCACTTTTCCTACTTTTTTAAAAATTAAATTATCTAACAATCTTTTTTTTCTTCAAAAAGAAACTGATGGCTTAAAAATGGATCTTGGATGATGCTGAGGACTCTACTGAAGGCAGGCATCAGTTTACAAAGATAGTAAGATCCTATCCAGTCTGTAGGCTTTGTACCACAAATCCAATACCAGTAATTGGGGAACACCCAATGACCTATTTGAGACCAAAATACCCATAAGTGCTTATCAAATATGTTATAACATTTGGAGGCACTCATCAAAAATAATTCTGCACCATACAATAAAATTTAAAGTGTTGAGTCCATTTAGAGGATCTGAAGCAAAAGAAAAATAGTAACTTGTAAGGTGTATAAAAGTGAGACAGCCTCCAAATAATACATTGTTGTTTCTTAGTTCCCTTACAAGTTCTATTTCTTTTAAAGTTTGCTTCCCACCCAAAAAAAATTAGAGAATTATTTTGGTGGAGTCAAGAACCTTGTCTTCTAGGTATGACGTAAGAAAGGGTTTTAGATCTCCATCTCTTTGGCCTGTTATACAGTTTGTCATTGGGAAAGTCACCTAATAGTTGAGTATAGTTCCCCAGGAAACCAACAGATTCATTATGAGGAAGTGGAACCAAAGGAATCTGGGTGGCTACCAAAAATAATAATAATAATGTAGTGCAAAACCAGTTTGGTTGTATGCTTTAGCTAGTTCACAAGTAAATAACAGCCAAGTATTAGATACATACCACTGAATGATTAAGGATGCAAACGAAGTGCAATATTAAGATTAGGGCAATATAGATAACAGTTAAAGAAACATTAAACCAGGGGAAGAAAGGGAAGAAAATAACAATGAAAATAAAGAACAATAGAATGCAGATAAAACTGTGGCAGTCCACCTTCTTATTCTGTGGATCTTGGGTAGAAGCTCCCTACACTCATATGGTCAAAGGTCTTGGATGGAGGATGTCTCTTTCAGAGAATTGTCTGTTTCTAGAGGATTTCTAAAAACTCCTCGGCTTAAAATCTACCAATTCAGGAATGGATTATGCCTCTTTGGGAGACATGAATCCAAGGATCAAACCTTTAGAGTTGTATAGCTGTGCTGATTACTAACAGTACTTGATAAGGCCCAACGGGGTTCCAGAGCTGTCTTTCTCTGATGTCTCTTCCAAAAGACCACTTCTCTGGGTTTTAGGTCATACAAGGTTATTTAAAAGCGTGTTGATGAAAGGCTGCTTGTACCTGTTTATAAGACTTGGTGTATGGCATGAATAATTCCTTGCAATATTTAGCCATATCTGCTTGCAATAGTGTGGAATTTAAGGAGATATTCCTAGATGTATGTGGGAGAGTTGATGAACCACAGAAAGATTTGATCTCGTTGCCATTAAAGACAATGCCTTAGGTCATGGAAGTTCAAGAGTCTCTAGGTTTGTTCTCTCTACCTTTCCTGAAGATTGGGGGTGAAATTAGTAAGTGGCATATCTTTCCAAAACTCTTTAGTAATAGGCCCAGGAAAATGGATGCCTCCATCACTAGAGAGAAAGGTCAGAATTCCCTGGATTGGGAACATGAAATCAAGAAAATTTTCCTACTATTAGAGTTATAGCTCTTTATCAAGGGAAGGCTTCATACCATCCTAAGAATAAGTAAACAATCACCATGAACATATTCAAAACCCAGAGAGTAGTTTCATGAAACCATTTGGAGGTGTTTAAACCTCAGGAGGGGGCCCTGAGTTTTGGACTCTTAACCATGTCCCACCTTTATATTCTTACCAGGATTATAGTGGTGACAGATGAGATAGAGTAAAGCTTTCCCATCAGTATTGATTATGTACAGTGGCAAATTTCTTCTTTAACTTGTGGGTAATTTCATGTAAAATTTTTATAAGATTCTGCTTGAAGTCCTTCAGTGCTGCTAAATAGCTAATAGTGCAATTTACACCCAGTTTTCTCGTGGTACCTCTTTTCTGACTGGAGCTGATTGCTAGCATTCTATAATAGGGGCTTTGAACTCAATTCGCTTTTGAAGTAAACACTTGGTCCCTTGGGGTATTATAAGGGCTATAATTTTAGTGAAGGCTGTCTGTCTGGCATGATGATTAGTCAAGACATTTCCTCTAGCTTCCATATTATCTCCTTTTGTTTGAGCTCCTATTTTTATAATAGCCACTTCCTCAGGAAGCATTAGAGCACTTAAAATTTCTATAAATTGCTAACCTTTTTTTTTTTTTTTAATTTATTTGGCTGCGCTGGGTCCTAGTTACCACACGCAGGATCTTCATTGCAGTACGTGGGATCTTTAGTTACGGCATGCGGGATCTAGTTCCCCGACCAGGGGACGAACCTGGGCCCGCAGCATTGGGAGTGTGGAGTCTTAACCATGGACCACCACAGAAGTCCCTAAATTGTTAACCATTCTTAACTGAGATTCCTTCTGAGGTCAAGAACCCTTCCTTGTTTCCAAAGCATTTCAAAATCATGGAATAACCCAAAGGCAAATCTACTGTCAATGCATATATTAACCCTAATATCTGTAGCTAACTAAAACTTCTGGTGTGCTCACAGAGTTCTGCCATCTGGGAAGATTTGCCTCTGACAAAGGATCATATCCTAGGGATGAAATTTTATAAAAATTAAGTAGGAAGTTAGTAAAGAGCTAATTTTAACTCACAAAAGGCCTGTTCATGTTTGGTGCCTAGGGAAGAGGTTCACTTTCAAAGGACTTGGCTAAGTCTTTTATTGGCATGGCAATTGCAGAAAAGTTGGGAACACATGGCCCACGACAGTCAGTGAGACTCAAGAATCCTTTTTATTGTCTCTTAGTTAAAGTCCATATTCTGTCAGGAGTAAGAGATTTACTTCCTTGAGAGAAATCATGTTCTAGGTAATGAACTTTACTTAGACAAAGTTGTAACTTCTCTTTGGAAACTTTATCCTCTTTGTGAGTTAAAAAAGTAAGTTGATAGATGGAATCAATCTTAGAGCTCACTCCATCTTTAGAACACAACGTTACCCACATGTTGAATTAGAGTAGGATCACAGGGAAATATAAAGTCTTAAGGTCCTGGTTGAGGACTTGTGAAAAGTAGGAGAGTGTTTCAGTAAATCTTTGCAACATAACAGTCAAAGTATATTTTGTATTTTCTCAGGAGAAGGCAAACAAATATTGACTATTTTGACCTAAAGAGTCATTAAAGAAAGCAAAACATAAATCTCCACAGTCAAATATGCAGCCTCAGGAGGTACTGAAGATAAAATACGTTTGGGGATTGGTACTACATGGAAGTGGGAAATGACTATTCTATTATGGGCCTGTTGTGCTGAACAAATCCCTCTCCCCACCCATGCAGTATTTTGATTGAGGGATAGAAGTGTTACAAAAACTAGTACAACATATGTTGCATCTTTTCTCTATTTACTTTTACCTGTTAGTTTTAGTGCTTCTTTAGCTTCTGGTTCAAAAGAGCATTTTACACTTTGGAGTGTAGGTTTCAATGGCTTGATTTGGGTACTAATAGGTTCAGCCCCTGTAATCCTCCCTATATTCATAGAATTTTTGCTCACAGAATGAAAAATTCTGGCATCTCCTTCAGATCTTCAATTTAGGGTTGATTTAAACACAAAGATACTAGTAAATCAATTTCCAAATTAGCTATATTCTCTTTGCAAATAAGGGAGTCCTCAGAGATTTCAAGAAAGAAACCATCAGGAAAAGATTTAACAATTCCATTATAGTACACCCTGCCTAGCAAGTTAGCAGGTATGATATCACAGAAGAAGGAAGAATGTTATTTTGTTAAATGTCCAAAGATAACAGTTATGAATGACATGGAACCAACAAACGGATTATTAGAGATACCCACTGAGTAGGTTTTTTTACCCCGTGGGGGAGATTGTGTAACAGTGGTCGAGTTTAGGATTGATAGTGTTTGCCTCTATATCAATAAAAAAAAAAATTTTTTTTTGGCAAGGTTCTCCTTTAATATTTAGAGAAATTTCTCCCTGGGAATTTAAGGGTAAAACAAAAAATACCCCTCATTAATTTATTTTTTTTCCCCTTTAGCTTCTTAGCTAACACAAGATAGCTCTTTTTCCAATATCCTTTTTTATATAGTATCTGTATGTATCTTTATCAAGAGATTCCCTCTTTTGGGATTTACTGACCCTGGTAGAAACATCTAGTTGTTTTATCTCTAATGCTATCAATTTATTCTGAGTTTTATTTTGTTTTTGTTCTAAGACTCTCAAAATATTCAGCAAGGTGCTTGAGTTCTGGCAGTGGCATTACTTCCCATACTAGTTTTTGCTTGCCTACTAAATCCCCTATTTGGCTTAAGACTGTTTACAAAAATCTAGAAGAGAGTTAGGAGTCACATCTGCTTTAACATCTACTCCTGAGTGCTGTCTAAAACTGTTAAAGAGCCTATCCCTGAGGTCTCCAATGTTATCCTTCCCTTGCTTGTAAGACTAAGTCAGAGCCCAGTCTACTTTCTCAGGAAGGACTTCTGGAATCGCCTCCAAAAGACTATGACCAACTTCTCTAGCTTTTCTAAACCCCTCTGGTTTCCTGTGCAGTTTAGGTTCTTCTGAGTTACCCTCAGGTTCTTCAATTCTGCTTTCTCATGGAATTTTTTGCGTCTCAAGCTTCCACAAACATAAGAACTAATTGTTATAGAACTGGAAGCCCTGGGTATGTTCTTAAAATTATTCCAAATTTCTCTGCAAATTTCACTCTGCCCTTTCTAGGCTTTGGAAAGTCATTGATGACTCTCAGCTCAGAGGAAGAACGGAGTTAAAATCAACCATAAGGGGATTTTTTTCTGTTCCGAAGGAAGTTAAACTTTAAGAGGTAACTGAGCTTTGGAAGTTTCTGGCCAGCCACAAGGAAAGGGGAGTGGAACAGAGGGAGAGATGGATGGAGGGAAATGGAGGAGTATAGGATGGGGAAAGAGAAATAAGATAAAATCCACTAGGTTCAAGGTATGATTTTGGAGGATCTAAACAAACATTATTTTAAGTTTTTCACATTTTTATTTTGCCTTTGCCAAGGAATTTCTTTAAGCAATTTTGGAATCTGAATTTCTTTTGGTTATTTCCTCACACCAATCAAAAATATCCAGCCCATTAGATGTTTGGAATTTTGTTCCTTTTTTGTCCTACAGCACCTCTCAAACAATTTTGTTTATAACAGAAGTTCCCCAAAGTGACCACTATAATTCTAAATTATCCTTGGTGAAATTAAAGATAAATACATAGATTTGGGGTATAACATAAATGCATGTAAAAAGTAGGATTCTGGCCTGGATAGAGGCATAGATTTAAGTTTAGACTAACGCAAACGAGAACCTGTGAATAGTCCATCCAAGGTGTTGCTTGGACACCTCATACATCAGACTCCCCAACCTAATGAGTGGACTGTCCAACTACAAACTGACGTATTTGTAGTTCCAGAGCATCAAAAGCTTTGAAGAGGAGCTCTCTTCCACAGTCAGACTCTCACTAACAAAATAAGAACAAGGGAAGTTCTCAGAGGTTGATGGGTAACCCAGGGCAAAGCTTAATGAAAGGACACCACTTTGAGAAGGAACCTGAACCTCTCAATTCCCAGAGCCAGTTTGCAAAACAGACTTATTGGGGCCTACGCCCATATTTTTCCATATGAATTTTCCCCTTATAGAGGTATAACAGAAAATGACAAGGATAGACAGAGACAAACAGTAATGTTAGTAAGAAGATGGGTTCCTTATTCCTACAAGACAAAATAAATTTAGCTGTTGGGGAGCTCAAAGAAAATAAATGAGTGCTCCGTCTAACGTGAGACTTATCTCACTGTGGTGATTAGAGACACTCCCATTCCCCAAAGCAGGAGGGTCAAGGGGTCTCAGAGGAGCTTGCTGTTGTCAAATCAAGAATCTTGCGCTTTGGCGGGAAGGGGTCAGCCTTGACTGGGTCTCCTTATGGCCTCTAAGACTGTTGAATGTTGACTCCCCACAAATATGAGGTTAGTGTAGCCAGGGAGAATACCACCTTAACAGAGTATTAGTAGCATCTCGGTGTGCGCTCAACATTGAGGTATTTATGATATTTTGAAGCTAGGTTTAAGTTGAGTTTTTCATTGTGACAGTTTGATTAGAATTGGGTAAAGGTCATGATGTAACAGTGTAAGATGGGTGGATACAGCAAGACAAGGATTTTGTGTGTATGGTGTGTGGCTTTGTTTGGTTTTACTTTAATTTTGGCCTTTCTACTCTACAGAATAGATTTACATGTAAGTAAAATTAATTACAACCTGAGCAAAGCTCAAGTTGAACAAAAGGGCCAGTGCTAACTCCAGGAAATCCTGCAGGGATCCCCAAAAATAAAGACAACATGTTAAAGTTATGACTTGAACATATGGATTTTTTTTTGGTGTATTCAGTCATTTAGCTACAGTCTTCACGTGTCAGTCAGCATGAGTACCCAGGACACAGGTAAGGCTTATGTTAATAACAACCTAACCAAACTATGTAGCGATAAGGAGTTATATTTTTCAGAGAAATGAGTCATTCCCAATCTGAAATGACTAAAATAGTTCACTTCACTTCATTCATACTCAAATTCCACTGGACTCAGAGATGAAGTGTCATCTTCAATTCCAAAAATGAAATCTTTAGGTAATGTTAGATGCTATCTAAACTAAATGTCATATGAGTACATGATCCGTAATTTCTCTGGTTGGTAGGTTTCTCTGGTTTCTAGAACATCAAATGAATTACCATGGCTGCCAAAGTCCACATAAAACCAATCATCAGTGTCTTTCCTTTTAATTTTTTTAATTGAAAAAAATTAAAAGGTGAAATTCACATAATGTAAAATTATTAATCATTCAAAGTCAATAATTCGGTGGTATTTAGTAAATTTATAATGTCGTGCAACCACCACCTCTGTCTAGTTCCAAAACATTTTCATCACCCCAAAGGGAAACACCATACCCTTTAAGCAGTTACTCTCCATCCCCCAGCCCCTGACAACCACCAGTCTGCTTTCTGCCTCTAAGGATTTGCCTATTCTGAATATTTCATATAAATGGAATCATACAATTTCAGATGAATGTAATATGTGACGATTTTTATCTAGCTTCTTTTACTTAGCTTAATGTTTTCAAGGTTCATCCATGTTGTAGCATGTGTTAGTATTTCATTCCTTGTTATGGCTGCATAAAATTCCACTGTATATTTATACCACATTTTGTTTATGCATTGGTCAGTTTATGAACATTTGTGTTTCCACCTTTTGGCTGTTGTGAATAGTGCTGATTTGAACATGCCTGTACCTACATTTGTTTGAGTACCTATTTTCAGTTCTTTGGGGTATATACCTAGGAGGTAGAATTGCTGGATCATATATTAATTCTATGTTTAACTTTCTGAGGAGCTGCCAAACTATTTTTCACAGTGGCTGAACCATTGTACATTCTCAGCAGTAGTGTACAAGGATTCCAATTTCTCCACATCCTTGCCAAAACTTGTTACTTTGTTTTTTGTTTTATGTTTTTTCTGTTGTTGTTGTTGTTTTTTGTTTTTTGTTTTTTGTTTTTTTCATTATAACCATTCCAGTAGAAATGAAGTGGTATCTCATTTTGGTTTTCATTTGCATTTCCCTAATGGGAAATGACGTGGAGCATCTTTTCATGTACTTCTTGGCCATTTGTGTATCTTCTTTGGAGAACTATCTTTTGAAGTCTTTTGTCCAGTTTTTATTCAGGTGGCTTGTCTTTTTGTTGTTGATTGTAGGAATTCTTTATATATTCTGGGTACTAGACCTTATCAGATATATCATTTGCAAATACTTTCTCCCACTGTCTAGGTTATCTCTTCACTTTCTTGATAATGTTCTTTGTTGCACAAAAGTTTTTAATTTTGATGAAGTTTTATATATATATGTTTTCTTTTGTTGTGTGTGCTTTTGATATCCTATCTAAGATTTCATTGCCAAATCCAAAGTGATGAAACTTTACTCCTATGTTTTCTTCTAAGACTTGTATGGTTTTAGCTCTTATATATTTAGGTCATTGATCCATTTTGAGTTAATTTTTGTATATAGTGTGAGGTAGTGATCCAGTTATTCTTTTGCATATGGATATCCAGTTGTCCCAGTGCCATTTGTTAAAGAGACTATTCTTTCCCCCATTGAATGGTCTTGGCATCCTGGTCAAAAATCAACTTACTATAGGTGAATTGGTTTATTTCTGAACTCTCTATTCCATTAATCTATATGTCTATCGTTATGCCAATATTACGTTGTTTTGATTACTGTAGATTTGTAGTCAGGTTTAAAATCGGGCAGTGAGAATCCTTCAGCCTTATTCTTATTTTTCAATATTGTTTTGTCTCTTTGGGGCCCCTTGCCATTTCATATGAATTTGAGGATTGGCTTTTCCGTTTCTGGGGAAAAGAAAAAGGTCTTTGGGACTTTGATGGGTATTACAGTGAATCCATAGATTGCTTTGGGTACGATTACCATCTTAACAATATTAAATCTTTCAATCTGTCTTCCTTTGGATCTTAATGTGAGGCTCACTTTTACATCTCAGGCATTTGTACATTTCACAGTGAACTAGGTAGGCCATGACATGTAAGTATCTGATGGAGATTCCATTCCCAATCACAATGTGTATATACACAATCTGTATACACAATATACACAATCTGTATATTTCATCTCTGGAGAAACTTTTATCACACAAATATCTCTTTCATTTTCTTGCCCCAAAGTGAAACCAGCATATCAATGCCAAATTTGGGATTAATATGATCTGCTGTGCCAGACTCCAGGCACCCCTCCCCACTTTTCCTCCCACCTGCTTTTCCAGGCAGAGCTTAGGGCCAGGTAGCCCAGGCCAATTGCTAGTTCTGCAGTAGGCCACCTCATGGCCAGCAGTGGAGACCAGGGCCATGTGCCCACAGCATGCCTCACTCCCTGGAAAGAGGTTGTGTACCACAGCAGTGCCCAGGGCCCCCACCCCCACCCCACCCCCAGCACACAAGGATTTGTGGATGAGGGCTTAAAATAGTCTTGGTGTTTAAACTGTCTTTGATACTGTCTATTTAAGAGCTAATGGGTCGGGATTTACCTGGCAGTGAAGTGGTTAAGAATCCGTCTGCCAATGCAGGGGACATGGGTTCGAGCCCTGGTCCGGGAAGATCCCATATGCCACGGAGCAACTAAGCCCACGCACCACAACTACTGAGCCTGTGCTCTAGAGCCCACAAGCCACAACTACTGAGCCCGCATGCCACAACTACTGAAGCCCCTGTGCCTAGAGCCCATGCTCTGCAACAAGAGAAGCCACCGCAATGGGAAGCCTGGGCACCACAACAAAGAGTAGCCCCCCCCCACCACAACTAGTGAAAGCCCACATGCAGCAATGAAGACCCAACACAGCCATACATATGTATATACATACATACATACATACATATATACATACATAAAAGAAGAAACATACACACACACACACAAAAGAGCTAATAGCTCTTTCAGAAAATTCCTAGATTAAGTAATAAAGTTATTTGAAGTTTTATCTTCCTGGGCAAGAAGTTTCTGGATTAATAAAGTTATGATTATGAAAACAATAGTATAGTAAGGTCATGTTTCAATTCTCATTCTAACATAGTAGTCAACTTTATTTATCTAGGCAGAAATATCCCTAGAGTGCAAAATAATTTATCTGCACCTAATTTGGTGAAAAGGCATTCTTCTTCATTTAACTGTGTGTAAAATTCTATGCTAATTTCTGGAGAGTATTTGAACAAACTGTAAAAGAAGTAAAATAGAGGCTTCGGGATTTGGGTTATACAATGACAGAACTGACTTTCTTCTTTTTTTTTTTTTTTTAAACATCTTTACTGGAGTATAATTGCTTTACAATGGTGTGTTAGTTTCTCCTTTATAACAAAGTGAATCAGCTATACATATACATATATCCCCATATCTCCTCCCTCTTGCATCTCCCTCACACCCTCCCTACCCCACCCCTCTAGGTGGTCACAAAGCACTCAGCTGATCTCGCTGTGCTATGCAGCTGCTTCCCACTAGCTAGCTATTTTACATTTGGTAGTATATATAAGGCTATCTATTTTACATCTGGTAGTATATATAAGTCCATGCCACTCTCTCACTTCATCCCAGCTTACCCTTCCCCCTCCCCACGTCCTCAAGTCCATTCTCTATGTCTGCATCTTTATTCCTGTCCTGTCCCTAGGTTCTTCATAACCTTTTTTTTTTTTTTAGATTCCATATATATGTGTTAGCATACAGTATTTATTTTTCTATTTCTGACTGACTTCACTCCGTATGACAGTCTCTAGGTCCATCCACCTCACTACAAATAACTCAGTTTCATTTCTTTTTATGGCTGAGTAATATTCCATTGTATATATGTGCCACTCTTTTTTTTTTTTTTGCGGTACGTGGGCCTCTCACTGTTGTGGCCTCTCCAGTCGCGGAGCACAGGCTCCAGACATGCAGGCTCAGCGGCCATGGCTCACGGGCCCAGCCGCTCCGCGGCATGTGGGATCCTCCCAGACCGGGGCACAAACCCGTGTCCCCTGCATCGGCAGGTAGACTCTCAACCACTGCGCCACCAGGGAAGCCCCACATCTTTTTTTTTTTAAACATTTTTATTGGAGTATAATTGCTTTACAATGGTGTGTTAGTTTCTGCTTTATAACAAAGTGAATCAGTTATACATATACATATATCCCCATATCTCTTCCCTCTTGTGTCTCCCTCCCTCCCACCCTCCCTATCCTACCCTTGTAGCTGGTCACAAAGCACCGAGCTGATCTTCCTGTGCTATGCGACTGCTTCCCACTAGCTATCTATTTTACATTTGGTAGTGTGTATATGTCCATACATATACTACCATTCTCCCACTTTCTCCCAGCTTACGCTTCCCCTTCCCCATGTCCTCAAGTCCATTCTCTAGTAGGTCTGTGTCTTTATTCCCATCTTGCCCCTAGGTTCTTCAGGACCACTTTTTTTTTTTTTTTTTAGATTCCATATATATGTGTTAGCATACAGTATTTGTTTTTCTGACTACTTCACTCTGTATGAGAGACTCTACGTCCATCCACCTCACTACAAATAACTCAATTTCGTTTCTTTTTCTGGCTGAGTAATATTCCATTGTATATATGTGCCACATCTTCTTTATCCATTGATCTGTCAATGGACACTAAGGTTGCTTCCATGTCCTGGCTATTGTAAATAGAGCTGCAATGAAAGTTGTGGTACCTGACTCTTTTTTAATTATGATTTTCTCAGGGTATAGGCCCAGAAGTGGGATTGCTGGGTCATATGGCAGTTCTATTTTTAGTTTTTTAAGGAACTGCCATACTGTTCTCCATAGTGGCTGTATCAATTTACATTCCCAGCAACAGTACAAGAAGATTCCCTTTTCTCCACACCCTCTCCAGCATTTATTGTTCGTAAATTTTTTGATGATGGCCATTCTGACTGGTGTGAGGTGATATTTCATTGTAGTTTTGATTTGCATTTCTCTAATGATCAGTGATGTTCAGCATCCTCTCATGTGTTTGTTGGCGGTCTGTATATGTTCTTTGGAGAAATGTCCGTTTAGGTCTTCTGCCCGTTTTTGGATTGTGTTGTCTGTTTTTTTGATATTGAGCTGCATGAGCTGCTTCTAAATTTTGGAGATTAATCCTTTGTCAGTTGCTTCATTTGCAAATATTTTCTCCCATTCTCAGGGTTGTCTTTTTGTCTTGTTTATGGTTTCTTTTGCTGTGCAAAAGCTTTTAAGCTTCATTAGGTCCAATTTGTTTATTTTTGATTTTATTTCCATTTCTCTAGGAGGTAGGTCCAAAAGGATCTTGCTGTGATTTATGTCATGGAGTGTTCTGCCTGTTTTCCTCTAAGAGTTTTATAGTGTCTGGCCTTACATTTAGGTCTTTAATCCATTTTGAGTTTATTTTTATGTGTGGTGTTAGGGAGTGTTCTAACTTCATTCTTTTACATGTAGCTGTCCAGTTTGCCCAGCACCACTTACTGAAGAGGCTGTCTTTTCTCCATTGTATATTCTTACCTCCTTTATCAAAAATAAGGTGACCATATGTGCATGGGTTTATCTCTGGGCTTTCCATCCTATTCCATTGATCTGTATTTCTGTTTTTGTGCCAGTACCATACTGTTTTGATTACTGTGGTTTTGTAGTATACTGTGAAGTCAGGGAGCCTAATTCCTCCAGCTCTGTTTTTCTTTCTCGAGATTGCTTTTGGCTATTTGGGGTCTTTTGTGTTTCTGTACAAATTGTGAAATTTTTTATTCTAGTCTGTGAAAAATGCCATTGGTAGTTTGATACGGATTGCATTGAATCTGTAGATTACATTGGGTAGTATAGTCATTTTCACAGTGTTGTTTCTTCCAATACAAGAACATGGTATATCTCTCCATCTGTTTGTATCATCTTTAATTTCTTTCATCAGTGTCTTATAGTTTTTTAGAGACAGGTCTTTTGTCTCCTTTGGTAGGTTTATTCCTAGGTATTTTTTTCTTTTTGTTGCAATGGTAAATGTGAGTGTTTCCTTAATTTCTCTTTCAGATTTTTCGTCATTAGTGTATAGGAATGCAAGAGATTTCTGTGCATTAGTTTTGTGTTCTGCTACTCTACCAAGTTCATGGATTAGCTCTGGTAGTTTTCTAGTAGCATTTTTAGGATTCTCTATGTATAGTATCATGTCATCTTCAAACAGTGACAGCTTTACTTCTTCTTTTCTGATTTGGAATCCTTTTATTTCTTTTTCTTCTCTGATTACTGCGGCTAAAACTTCCAAAACTATATTGAATAATATTGGTGATAGGGGACAACCTTGTCTTGTTCCTGGTCATAGAGGAAATGGTACAGTTTTTCACCATTGAGAATGATGTTGGCTGTGGGTTTGTCATACATGGCCTTTATTATGTTGAGGTAAGTTCCCTCTATGCCTACTTTCTGGACGGTTTTTATCATAAATGGGAGTTGAATTTTGTTGAAAGATTTTTCTGCATCTATTGAGATGATCATATGGTTTTTCTCCTTCAGTTTATTAATACGGTGTATCAGATTGATTGATTTGTGTATATTGAAGAATGCTTGCATTCCTGGGATAAATCCTACTTGATCATGCAGTATGATCCTTTTAATGTGCTGTTGGATTCTGTTTGCTAGTATTTTGTTGAGGATTTTTGCATCTATGTTCATCAGTGATACTGGCCAGTAGTTTTCTTTTTTTGTGACATCTTTGCCTGGTTTTGGTATCAGGGTGATGGTGGCCTCATAGAATGAGTTTGGGAGTGTTCCTCCCTCTGCTATATTTTGGAAGAGTTTGAGAAGGATAGGTGTTAACTCTTCTCTAAATGTTTGATAGAATTCGCCTGTGAAGCTATCTGGTCGTGGGCTTTTGTTTGTTGGAAGATTTTTAATCAAAGTCTCAATTTCAGTGCTTGTGATTGGTCTGTTTATATTTTCTATTTCTTCCTGGTTCAGTCTCAGAAGGTTGTGCTTTTGTAAGCATTTGTCCATCTCTTCTAGATTGTCCATTTTATTGGCATATAGTTGCTTGTAGTAATCTTTCATGATCCTTTGTATTTCTGCAGTGTCAGTTGTTACTTCTCCTTTTTCATTTCTAATTCTATTGACTTGAGCCTTCCTCCTTTTTTTCTTGATGAGTCTGGCTAACGGTTTATCAATTTTGTTTATCTTCTCAAAGAACCAGCTTTTAATTTTATTGATCTTTGCTATCATTTCCTTCATTTCTTTTTCATTTATTTCTGGTTTGATCTTTATGATTTCTTTCCTTCTGCTAACTTTGGGATTTTTTTGTTCTTTTTTCTCCAGTTGCTTTAGGTGTAAGGTTAGGTTATTTATTTGAGAGGTTTGTTGTTTCTTGAGATAGGATTGTATTGCTGTAAACTTCCCTCTTAGAACTGCTTTTGTTGCATCCCATAGGTTTTGGATCATCATGTTTTCATTGTCATTTGTTTCTAGGTATTTTTTGATTTCCTGTTTGATTTCTTCAGTGATCTCTTGGTTATTAAGTAGTGTATTGTTTAGCCTCCATGTGTTTGTATTTTTTACAGATTTTTTTTCCTGTAATTGATATCTAGTCTCATAGCATTGTTGTCAGAAAAGATACTTGATACAATTTCAATTTTCTTAAATTTACCAAGGCTTGATTTGTGACCCAAGATATGATCTATCCTGGAGAATGTTCCATGAGCACTTGAGAAGATAGTGTATTCTGTTGTTTTTGGATCAGAATGTCCTATAAGTATCAATTAAGTCCATCTTGTTTAATGTATCATTTAAAGCTTGTGTTTCTTATTTATTTTCATTTTGGATGGTCTGTACAGTGGTGATAGTGGGGTGTTAAAGTCCCATACTATGATTGTGTTACTGTCGATTTCCCCTTTTATGCCTGTTGGCATTTGCCTTACGTATTGAGGTGCTCCTATGTTGGGTGCATATTTACAGTTGTTATATCTTCTTCTTGGATTGATCGCTTGATCATTATGTAGTGTCCTTCTTTGGCTCTTTTAACAGTCTTTATTTTGAAGTCTGTTAACTCTGATATTAGAATCGCTACTCCAGCTTTCTTTTGATTTCCCTTTGCATGGAATATCTTTTTCCATACCCTCACTTTCAGTCTGTATGTGTCCATAGGTCTGAAGTGGGTCTCTTGTAGACAGCATATATATGCCTCTTGTTTTTGTATCCATTCCGCCAGTCTGTGTCTTTTGGTGGGAGCATTTAATCCATTTACATTTAGGGTAATTATCGATAATGTGTGTTCCTATTACCATTTTCTTAATTGTTTTAGTTTTGTTACTGTAGGTCTTTTCCTTCTCTTGTGTTTCCTGCCTAGAGAAGTTCCTTTAGCATTTTTTGTAAAGCTGGTTTGGTGGTGCTGAATTCTCTTAGCTTTTGCGTGTCTGTAAAGGTTTTAATTTCTCCCTCGAATCTGAATGAGATCCTTCCTGGTAGAGTAATCTTGGTTGTAGGTTTATCCCTTTCATCACTTTAAATACGCCCTGCCACTCCCTTCTGGCTTGCAGAGTTTCTGCTGAAAGATCACCTCTTAACCTTATGGTGATTCCCTTGTATGTTATTCGTTGTTTTTCCCTTGCTGCTTTTAATATTTTTCCTTTGTATTTAATTTTCCATAGTTTGATTAATATGTGTCTTGGCATATTTCTCCTTGGATTTATCTTGTGTGGGACTTTCTGTGCTTCCTGGACTTGATTGACTATTTCCTTTACCATATTAGAGAAGTTTTCAACTATAATCTCTTCAAATATTTTCTCAGTCCCTTTTGTTTTCTCTTCTTCTTCTGGGACCCCTATAATTCAAATGTTGGTGTATTTAATATTGTCCCAGAAGTCTCTAAGACTGTCCTCAATTCTTTTCATTCTTTTTTCTTTATTCTGCACTGAAGTAGTTTTTTCCACTATTTTATCTTCCAGGTCACTTATCCGTTCTTCTGCCTCAGTTATTCTGCTACTGATTCCTTCTAGAGATTTTTAAATTTCAATTATTTTGTTGTTCATCATTGTTTGTTTGTTCTTTAGTTCTTCTAGGTCCTTGTATTTTCTCCATTCAATTTCCAAGATTTTGGATCATCTTTACTATCATTACTCTGAATTTTTTTTCAGGTAGACTGCCTATTTCCTCTTCGTTTGTTTGGTCTGGTGGGTTTTTACCTTGCTCCTATATCTGCTGTGTTTCTCTGTCTTCTCATTTTGCTTAACTTACTGTGTTTGGGGTCTTCTTTTTGCAGGCAGCAGGTTCATAGTTCCCATTGTTTTTGGTGTCTGCCCCAGTAGCTAAGGTTGGTTCAGTGTGTTGTGTAGGCTTCCTGGTGGAGGGGACTAGTGCCTGTATTCTGTCAGATGAGGCTGGATCTTGTCTTTCTGGTGGGAAGGACCGCATCCGGTGGTGTGTTTTGTGGTGTCTGTGACCTTACTATGATCTTAGGCAGCCTCTCTGCTAATGGGTGGGGTTGTGTTCCTGTCTTGCTAGTTGTTTGGCATAGGGTGTCCAGCACTGTAGTTTGCTTGTTGTTGAGTGGAGCTGGGTCTTAGCATTGAGATGGAGATCTCTGGGAGAGCTTTCACCTTTTGATATTACATGGAGCTGGGAGGTCTCTGGTGGTTCGGTGTCCTGAACTCGGCTCTCCCACCTCAGAGGCACAGGCCTGACACCTGGCCGGAGCCCCAAGACCCTGTCAGCCACATGGCTCAGAAGAAAAGGGAGAAAAAAAGAAAGAAAGAAAGAAAAAAGGAAAATAAAAAGAAATAAAGTTATTAAAATTTTTTAAATTATTTTTTAAAAATTAAGTAATAAAAAAAAGAAAGAAGAAAGCAACCGAACCAAAAAACAAATCCACCAATGATAACAAGTGCTAAAATTATATTAAAAAAAAAATAAAATAATGGACAGAACCCTAGGACAAATGCTAAAAGCAAAACTATACAGACAAAATCACACAAGGGAGCATACATATACGCACTCACAAAAAGAGAAAAAGGGAAAAAAAAAATATATATGTAAAAAAAAAAGAACAATCAAATCAATAAACAAATCTACCAACGATAATAAACTCTAAATACTATACTAAGATAAAAATAAAACCAGAAACCAGTCAGTCACATTCAGCAAACCCCAAGTCTTCAGTTGCTCCCAAAGTTCACCACCTCAATTTTGGGATGATTCCTTGTCCATTCATGTTTTCCACAGATGCAGGGTACATCAACTTGACTGTGGAGATTTACTCCACTGGTCCTGAGGGCGCTGGGAGAGATTTCCCTTTCTCTTCTTTGTTCGCACAGCTCCTGGGGTTCAGCTTTGGATTGGCCCCGCCTCTGCTTGTAGGTCGCCTGAGGGCATCTGTTCCTGGCCAGACAGGATGGGGTTGAAGGAGCAGCTGATTAGGGGTCTCTGGCTCACTCAGGCTGGGGAGAGGGAGGGGTACAGAATGCAGGGCGAGCCTGCAACGGCAGAGGCCAGCGTGAGGCGCGCCGTGTGTTCTCCCGGAGAAGTTGTCCCTGGATCACGGGACCCTGGCAGTGGCGGGCTGCACAGGCTCCCTGGAAGGGAGGTGTGGATAGTGACCTGTGCTTGCACATAGTCTTCTTGGTGGCTGCAGTAGCAACCCTAGCACCTCATGCCCAGTTTTTGGTGTCTGCGCTGATAGCCGCGGCTCGCTGCTGTCGCTGGAGCTCGTTTAGGCAGTGCTCTGAATCCCCTCCCCTCGCGCACCCCGAAACAATGGTCTCTTGCCTCTTAGGCAGATCCAGGCTTTCTCCTGGATTCCCTCCCAGCTAGCTGTGGCACAGTAGCCCCCTTCGGGCCGTGTTCACGCAGCCAACCCCAGTCCTCTCCCTGGGATCTGATCTCCGAAGCCTGAGCCTCAGCTCCCAGCCCCCACCCTCCCTGGCGGGTGAGCAGACAAGCCTCTCAGGCTGGTGAGTGCTGTTTGGCACCGATGCTCCATGCGGGAATCTCTCCGCTTTACCCTCTGCACCCCTGTTGCTGAGCTCTCCTCCGTGGCTCCGAAGCTTCTCCACCCCACCCCCGCCCACCTCCCATCTCCGCCAGTGAAGGGGCTTCCTAGTGTGTGGGAACTTTTCCTCCTTCACAGCTCCCTCCCAGTGGTGCAGGTCCCATCCCTATTCTTTTTCTCTGTTTTTTTTTTTCTTTTGCCCTACCCAAGTACGTGGGGAGTTTCTTGCCTTTGGGAAGTCTGAGGTCTTCTGCCAGCATTCAGTAGGTGTTCTGTAGGAGTTGTTCCACATGTAGATGTATTTCTGATATATTTGTGGAGAGGAAGGTGATCTCCATGTCTTACTCCTCCACCATCTTGAAGGTCTCCTCTGACTTTCTTCTTTAAATGAATTAAGACATTTTATTACTTCAGTAGCAAAAAACTGGAATAATGATTCAGTCGAGTCACTACTGAAGTAAAGGATTTCCCATGGCTCTATTTTGAAACTGACTCAGCATTGTCCTTCTTTTCAAGCTACTCTTTTCTTCCAAATTGTTTTGGCAGTTCTCAAAGACTAGCACATTCATCCCAGGTTTCAAATTGGCTTTTAATTTCAAAGTAATTTTATCTTACAGACACATTTACTTGAAGACATTACTGTTTATTTGGAGACACTCATTATATGATAAAACAGGGTTCAGTGGGATGCAGATGAGATAAATGTCATTCATTAAAATTCTTACCATAACTATTAAGTGAAAATTTTAAGATATGTTAGTTTATCTGCAGCTCCTAACTTTCTGTGAGGCTTTGCTTTTTCTACTTTATGCACAAAAGTTTGCTAGTCTTATTCTAATCAACTGAATTTTATGATTTTTTAGGGTTCCTCTCAGTGACCTTAATACTTCAGGCAAAGGTTTCAGGAGTTAGATTTACTTCTGTTTTATTTTATAATTATTTTCTATCTATAACCTTACTTATATCTCCTTCTGTTCACATACTTTTAATATCCATACATAAATGTGATACTACATTTATGTATGGATATTACATACATAATATTCACACGTAATGGATCATCTTTTTAATGATGCCATCATCACCTTAATGATAGTGATCTTAAATATTTGTATGAAACCTGTCCATCATCCTATTACCATCAGGTTTGATAAACATTTCCTGTAATGACAGATCTAGTCCATTAAAACCCCTTAGTATTTAAAGTATTATAAGTCCCAAATGTTAATTCTAACTTAAGAAAGTAATGAAACACTTTCAATAAGCAAGATTTATGATTTAACAAGCCTGAACTCTCTAAATTGATGTGCTGCTCAAATTCAGGCACGTACATAAGCAGAGCAAGTGGGTGCCTTTTTTATATATTTTGAGATACAATGAAAAATCTGTGGATCTCAAACACCTGTCCTCACTGGCTCATTTTATACAGGAAAACACACTCTAGTATTCAACTACCTGAATCTTGGTTTCTCTACTTACTAGCCTTCATTTTTTCATCTGTAAAATGATAATAAGAGTATCTACCTTAAAGGTTATTATGAGGATTGAACTGTGAAATGTTTGGTAAACAGTAGTCACTCAATAAATGTTAGCTGCTACTATTGTTATTATTACTAGTAGTACTGCTGATATTACCGTTATTATTTTAATAATTATTCTTTAGAGTGAAGGCATTGTTTCAAAAAAAACCTACTACTTCAGTGATAATCTGTTCATTGAATGGGGTAACAAATCAAGCCTTTAGAATCCATTAATTTCAGGTAAATTTATCAGATAATCTGGCTGCGACCTCTAAGTGTTGAGTTTTAAGAAAATGGGTGCATACAGTACTATTATTAGGGTATAAGAGAAAGGGAAAGCCTAAAGGTAGGTAGGTCAAGGTTGGGCAACTCTTCTAATCACCCCCTCCTTGAAACAATTATCTTCCTTGGCATTGTCCTCTCTTTTTATTTATTTTTTTAACATGTTTATTGGAGTATAACTGCTTTACAATGGTCTGTTAGTGTCTGCTTTATAACAAAATGAATCAGCTATACATATACATATATCCCCATTATCTCCTCCCTCTTGCATCTCCCTCCTACCCTCCCTATCCCACCCCTCTAGGTGGTCACAAAGCACCAAGCTGATCTCCCAGTGCTATGCGGCTCTGTCCTCTCCTTTTAAAATATCTGTTTCCTTTTTTTCCAGCTTCTCTGAAGGCTCCTACTTTAGACCCAGTCATTAAATATCAGTGTTATTCAGAGTTCTCTCTTAGACCTTGCATTCACACTCTGTATTCTGCATGTGCAAGGTCATCTACTCACAAAGCTTCAGTAAACCTATATATTTCCCTAAACTTCAGACTTATTTCCAATTATCTACTGTAGATCTCTTCTTGGATATTCCACAGTTATCTCCTACTCAGCATGACCAAAACTAAATTTATAATCCTAACCTGTTCTTCCTCACATCTCAAGGAATGACATCACTATCTACCTAGTTGTACAAACCAAAAATCTTTCAAGTGTTTATCTTTTGTTCCTCTTCCTGCAACCATTATTATCTTTCTAAAATGCAAATCTAAACCTGTCATACTCTTTTAATTACTTTCATTCTTTAATAGTTTATTCTTGTTCTTAAAGTCCCAAATCCTTGAAATTGTTTATAGTCTAGCTTCTGTTTACCTCTAGTTTTACCTTTACCACTCCCTTGAATTCAGTGCTCCAGCCATACGACACTTTCAATTTGCAAAAGGTTCCCTCTTTTCCAAAATGTTGTCCCTTCTCTTTCCCTGGAAAACTTCTACTTATTTTATATTTCCTCAAGGGGCACCTCTCAAATCTGAGCAAAGTGCCCCTCCTATGTTTTTCTCTTGTGCCCTGTAGTCCCTTATCTTATCTGTCTTGTTCACCAGTACTATTCTCAGGATCTAGCACAATTACTGTTTCTCAATAAATGGGTTGAATGGGTAAGTGAGTAAATAAATTAAAGGAAGACCTTGGGCAAGCAGAGCAGGCAAGGGACAGCAGAACATCCAGAGTAAGAATTCAGAATGGGAGCAGAGAAGGAAAACAATAGACATTAGCAGAAATGCTAACCTCTTTGTTACCGACACTATTTTTCTTAACTGCTCCTTCTCCTTAAATTATTTTGTGTTTTTATTCTGGCCCTTATTCCTTCACTCATTCTCACTACTATCACCCAGATTTAGGACCTATTACTGCCTCTTACCTGGAGTGTATCATTACCTTTTGGTTTTAGTCTTATGCCATTCAATCTATTCTTTATGAATAAATCTTCTAGTTAATTTTCTTGCACCTTGCCATAAAAAACATGAAGTTTTCTTTTTTCTTCATATTCCTCAGAAAAGAGAATTATGAAATAGTTCTTGAAGAAGTATTCTCATTTCTTATAGTTCTTATTTTTAGAAGAAATTTCCTAGTTCTCTCCTTCTGCAAACTAATTCCTTACTCCCTTAATTGGCACTTACTGGATCAAACAACAACTGCTTAGCAGAATAAATCAACTGTTTCTTTCATATATCCTCATATAGTTTATATACCAAGTTTTCAAATATTTTTTTTATTTGTAAAACTTAATAATTCCATAAGGAGTATTTACCTTCAATTTAAATTTGATCTCACTTGTCTTGTTTTCCTAGCTTATCACATTTTTAATTTATATGAAAAATCGTGACTCATTTATTACTTTTAGTCAATCTTTTTAACCTCCTCATTTTCAGTATTGTATCTGGTATAGCTAAAAACATTAAGTTAATAGATTGCAGAATAGGAAGTCCTACCCTTCTTTCCCCTACAGACACCAACTTAACAATATATGGACCAAAATATCTTATGAGAACTTCAGAAACCACTTAAGATGTTGCAGTACCCAGGTGTGGGCAAAGCCAAGAACAAGCCAAGAACAGCTGCATTAAAATGGGTAAGAAGAGTCTTTTCACTTTACCTGTGATCTCTCCTCCCCCAAGCCAACACAGCTCACCATGATCAGCGGAGAGCACCTGGCTTGTAGTCTGTCACTGGAGGGACAAGGAGAGAAAAGAATAGAATGTGCACCCAACATTCCAGCTTTTCACAAGGCTGCCCAAGGAACTCGTTTCTGTCTTGCTTGATGCAATGCTAATGGAATCGACATAGTTTGGGTACATGGGGGCCACTAAAAGCAAGGGAGAGCAGAAGCAGCTTGCACTGACACCACAGAGCCTGAAATGGTGCAGAGGCCAGCATGGCTCAGTTTGATGGGGAGAAAGCACCCAACTCACAGTTTCTCCATTGGGCAGAAGGGAGAAGAGTAGAGCATGTGTCCGGCTTTTTTTTTTTTTTTTTTTTTTTGGTGGGTGGGGAAGTTTCTGTCTACCTGACTCAGGACATTTGAGCCAGCATACTTTCAATGCCTAAGAATAAAAGAGTAGATTGGTTTGCTAATGCAGCACCAGAGAACCTGCAACACTGCAGGCAGACACCAGAAGGAATAAGAGATTATGGACTTCTGAAAAGAAACTGGCAAACCTCTGATTAGAAAGTTACATACACAGCCAAGAGAAGTTACATCACCCAGAAAAAGGTTTCAGAGGCCTGCAGAATCTCTAGACAGGCTGACTGGTGAAAGTCTTCACCTGTACAAAGCCAGTCCATAAAGACTAGGAGATGTGGCTAGTTTTTCAAATGCATAAAACTCAGCCAAAAAAAAAAAAAAAAAAAAAAAAAATTCACAAGGCATGTGAAGAAACAGGGAAACATGACCCAATCAAATGAACAAACTAAATCACCAGAAACCAACCTCAAAGGCACAGAGATCTATACATTTCCTGACAAGGAATTCAAGGTAATTTTCTTGACGCTAAATGATCTACAGGAGAGCACAGATAGAAAACTGTGCAAAATCAGGAAAACAATTCATGAACAAAATGAAAGTATCAACAAAGACATAGAAATTAAAAAAAGAACTGAATAGAAATGCTGGAACTGAAGGATACAATAACTAGATTGAAACATTCACTAGAGGCATTCAATAGCAGACTTAACCAGGCAGAAGAAAGAAGTTGAAGAAAGAACATTCGAAATTATCAAGTCAGAAGGGCAAAAAGGAAAAAATGAAGACAAGTGAAGAAAGCCTAAGGGATTTATAGGACTACATCAAGCAGATTAATATATGTATCATAGGAGTCTCAGAAGGAGAGAAGAGAGAGAAAGGGACGTAGAGCTTATATGACAAAATAATGGCTGAAAACTTCCCAAAGCTGAGGAAAGAAATGGAATTTGAAATTCAAGAAGCTCAAAATCTTCCAACTAATAGGAAAGTTTGAAAATTCACAAATTTGTGAAAGTTAAACTCTTGAGCAACCAATGAGTCAAAGAAGAAATCACAAGGAAATTAGAAAATATCTTGAGACAAATGAAAATGAAAACAAAACACCAAAACTTATGGGATGCAGGAAAAGCAGTAATAACAGGAAAGTTTATAGCAGTAAAACCTACATTAAAGAAGAAGAAAAGTCTCAAGCCAGTAACCTAACTGGACAAATTAAGGGACTAGAAAAAAAGAACAAACTAAACCCTTGCATATATGGTCAAATGATTTTTGACAAAGGTGCCAAAACTACACAATGGGAAAAGGGCAATCTCTTCAACAAATGATGTTGGGAAAACTTGATGCAAAAGAATGAAGATTGACCCTTATCTTATACCATATACAAAAATTAACACAAAATGTCTCAAAGACCTGAAGGTAAGACCTGAAACTATAAAACTCCTAGAAGAAAACATAAGGGGAAAGCCTCAAGACTGGGATGGGTAATGATTTCCTGGATATAACACAAAAGCACTGGCAACAAAAGCAAAAATAGACAAATGGCACTACATCAAACTTTAAAACTTCTACACAGCAAAGGACACAATCAGTAGAATGAAAAGGCAACCTATAGTATGGAACAAAATATTTGCACACCATATATTAGATAAGGAGTTAATTTCCAGAATACAGAAAGAATTCCTGCAACTCAGTAGCAACAACAATAAAAATTGTTTAAAAAAATGGGCAAAGGACTTGAAGAGACCTTTCTCCAAGGAAGATATACAAGCATATGAAAAGATGCTCAACATCACTAATTATAAGGAAAATGCAAATCAAAACCACAGCTATTAGGATGACCACTATCAAAACAACAGAAATACAAGTGTTGGTGAGGATGTGGAGAAATCAGAACCCTTGTGTACTGCTGGTGAGATTGTAAAATGGTGCAGCTACTATGGAAAACTGTAAAGAAGTTCCTCAAAAAGTTAACATTAAAACTACCATATGATCTAGCAGTCTCACTTCCAAATAAATAATCAAAAAGAATTAAAAACAAGATCTTGGGGCTTCCCTGGTGGCACAGTGGTTATGAATCCACCTGCTAATCAGGGGACATGGGTTCAAGCCCTGGTCCGGGAAGAGCCCACATGCCACGAAGCAATGAAGCCAATGCACCACAACTACTGAGCCTGCGCTCTAGAGCCAGCAAGCCACAACTACTGAGGCCGCATGCCACAACTACTGAAGCCCACATGCCTGGAGCCCGTGCTCTGCAACAAGGGAAGCCACAGCAGTAAGAAGCCTGCGCACCTCAACAAAGAGTAGCCCCCGCTCACTGCAACTAGAGAAAAGCCACATGCAGCAATGAAGACCCAGTGCAGCCCAAAATAAATAAATAAAATTTTTTTAAAAAACAAGATCTCAAAGAGATATTTGCACATCTGTGTTCATTGCAGCATTATTCACAATAGACAGGATGTGGAAGCAACCTAAACGTTCATCAACAGAGGAATGAATATATACATACAATGGAATATTATTTAGCATTTAAAGACAAGGAAATCTGTCATATGCTACCACACCAGTGAACCTTGAGTCATTATGCTAAATGAAATAAGCCAGTCACAAAAAGGCAAATACTGCATGATTAGACTTATCTGAGATATCTAAAGTAATCAACTCATATAAACAAAGTAGAATGGTGGTTGCCAGGGGCTGGAGGAAGGAGGAAATATGGGGCATCATTGTTCCATAAGTACAGAGTTCCAGTCACACAAGATGAAAATGTTCTAGAGGTCTGTTGTACACAATGTGCATACAGCTAATAAGACTATACTGTACACTTATAAATTGTTAAAAGTGTAAAAAAAAAAAGTGTGTATTATTGGATTTACTAGGTGTATACTACTGATGCTTAAATATAGGCCTACCTGCTCTCCCAAACTCCAGATACTCCTTGCTGTTGCATACTGGAATCACCCCTTGATGTCCTACTGACATCTCACATTTCCCTCATCAGTAACCAAATTTAGTACCCTTCCATCCAAATTGTTTCTATATTGCTCTCTTAGTTAATGATACTCTCACCCACCCTAATAACCAAACTTGAAATTTCACTATAATATTTACCTTCTCCTTCCCAAAGCACAATCACTCATAGAACCCTTTGTTATGGCTCTTCTAAATATCCTTTATCCAATTTCTGTTGTATTCTGGGCTTCATTGTCTTTTAGCTTTATGATTGCAGTAGCATACTAACTGCTCTGCCTGTCTGTAGTCTCTCTTCCTTACAATCTACCATTAGTCAAGAATTACATTTTTATGTATCACTTCACTGTAAAAAGTCTTGAATAGTTCTCTATTTTCCACAGTACTATAAGCATCTTCAAAATTTGTCCTAACTGAATTGACCAGTTTATGTCTTATATTTCATCCTGTCCATCCAACCTCTAACCTCATTATGCAATTTCTCATTCTCTAAAATGAGAATTCTCTCTCTCTTTTTTTGTTCACTCTGTTTCAAATGTTCCTTCCTTTTTCTTATTGTTTAAAGATCAAAGCAATTGTTACCACCTCTATGAAGTTTTGCAGGTTGTTCCATCAGAATTAGTTATTCCCTTTTCTGTGTTATCATACATAGTATTTTGCTTTTACATTAAAACATAAGTATTTACAGGTTTTTTGTTTTTTTTTTTTTTACTTAAAACACAGCCTGATTTGTGTGTTCCATGAGATTATGGAAACTGGAATCCCATCTAATTTACCTTAACATCACTCCCTAATGCTTAATAAACAGCCTTATATAGAGAGAGTATTCAATTTATATTTAGTAAATGAAGTTGACAAAGAAAGTTCCCCTAGTGTAAGATAGGAGGAAGCACACCAGACAAAAGCTGGAGATTTGGTCTTTTCATCTTGACCTACTGTCTATTAAGACATTTGACTTTGAGCTAATCTTTTAACCTCTTTGTGGTAGAATTTGTTTTCTACAAGAAATATTTATAGGCATCACACCCATGCTTAACAACATTAAAATATTGGCTTACATGATAAAATTATGTAAATGGTTTTCCATCGGCTTACATGATAAAGTTCAAAGCCTAGCATTCAGAGGCCTCCACAGTCTGGTTTTAGTTACTGTTCTGGTCTTAGCTCCCACTAACAGGAGGCCAAGGGGAAGAAATACCTTAGTTCTGTACTGTTCTCCTGCTCACCACTCTCCTGCAATACTTCCCATTGGCTGAACTCAAGCAGAAGCCACAGGGACAGGGAAACCATTGGTCCTATTCATAAACACTAGCTCCTTGAAGGCACAGAGCAGGGTAGAGAAGAGTGACAGTGATGAGAAGGAACAGATGGAGCGGCCTTATTCAAACTGTTCTCACTACCTGAATTTAAGGCTATTTATCTCAGTCGATGGCTCTATAAAAAATAATATTAATGCAAGTGGTTAACATTTATGGAGAGGTTACCATGGTCCAGGCAGTTTGACATGCAGATAGAGGAGGATGTATGGTTTGAGGAGGAGAAAGGAGGGAATGAGGGAAAAAAGAGGCTGAAGAAGCTACCAGATGATGGCCTCCAATTGGCCATATAATTTTTGCAGACAGACATCCTAATTGCCATCCTAATGGGTTTGGACCTTATTGTAAAGACCAATAAAGGAATTTAAACATGGAAATGACAAGATCAAGTTTGAGCTTTTGAAATAATGTCTACTACTATGTGGAGAATGAATTGAGTCAGGGTGAGATCAGAACCAGGAATCTGATGAGAGCTTGAATGAAAGCTGAAGCAATAGTAATAGAAAAATAAAGCAGGATTTTTGAAATATTAAGGAATCACAATTGACAGGATTAGAAACTGGATGTGGAAGTTAAGGAAGTCAAGAATGACCCCCAATTTCTAACTTGAGCAACATAAGAATTAGAATACCATATATTGATATAATCCATACCTTATTTTCATAGTCTTAAAAAATAAGCAAGTATTTGCTAGTTGGACTGCAAGAAGAAGGAGAGTTGATACAGATGTGTGACAAAATTGTGCTGTGTACTAGAAATTATTGTTTGCTATAGCTAGAAGAAGGGTATGTGTAAGAGCAAAGAGAGATGAAATTGAAGAGAAAGAACAGATCATGAAAGGCCTAACACATTACTCTAGGCAGCCTGAACTTTATCCTTAGAACAGTAGGAAACTTTTAATAGTTAAAAGTGCAATTAAATCAGATGCTGTTGAAAAATTTCCCTATAACCCTAGAATTTGGACCATGAGTTTGGAAGATATTGACTAGGTTTGACTAAGAAAATAATAATTTCAAATTAAAAAGCATTTATTAAATATTTTTGAGTATTGTAGAATCAGTCAACAATCTGAATAATAAGGGCTTCCCTGGTGGCGCAGTGGTTGAGAGTCTGCCTGCCAATGCAGGGAACACAGGTTCGAGCCCTGGTCTGGGAAGATCCCGCATGCAGCGGAGCAACTAGGCCCGTGAGCCACAACTACTGAGCCTGCGCGTCTGGAGCTTGTGCTCTGCAAAAAGAGAGGCCGCGACACTGAGAGGCCTGCGCACCGCGATGAAGATTGGCCCCCATTCGCCACAACTAGAGAAAGCCCACGCACAGAAACGAAGACCCAACACAGCCAAACATAAATAAATAAATAAAATTTAAAAAAAGAATCTGAATAATAAAAGTAGGGAAAAAAATCACTTTCATCCTACTACTTAAACATAACAACTACTAACACATATAATTATTTTCTTCCAGTATATACCTTGGATTGTACTTTATTTCTACAGCTAAAGTCATACTATGATTCACACTTTTTTTTAATGTACGGCATTTATATCAGCAGAATTAGTAGTGAATTAACCCTACTTTTTAGGCCTATGGAAAGACCTAGATCATATCAAGTGGCCAATAAATATACAGTAAACCACAGAGTTTTTATCTACATATTGTGCAAAATACCTTAAAAACTAGATTTGTTTTCACCAATGACACTAACTCAGTCTTCACATTTGCTTCATTCTCTGTGATCACCTGTTCTAAGATTTCCTTTCTCAGCCATACAAATTAACATCTACTACTTGCCTAAAGACTGTGATATATATGTATGTCTGAAATTGAATCTTGACAGCCTCTTTGGGGAATAAGAGAATTCTCAGTCAGCTTTTTTGACTACTGAAGATTAAAAGGGGGGTCCTAGCAGCCTAACAAAGGCAGCTAGAGTTCAGAGACCCAAAGTGCACCAAACCAGAAATCAGATAGTAGGACAGGAATGAACCAAGGAAATATAAACCAAGCTCTGAGGTTTATATTCCTGAACCAGCATAACAGCAAAGCAAAAAGTAATTACCAATAGTGTAAGCAAAGAGAAAGATCTGAAGAAAGATGGGGGCAGAAAAGGGGAAGATTGTGTCTGAAAGCTGGTCTTTTGCCGTAATGGCTATAACCAGCACCCACAATTCTTAATGTATATAAAGCACTAGCACTGCTAGTAAGGGCAAGAACCCAGGGATCCCGATTTGAGAGCTTCCTCAAGAGCCCTCATCCTTAAGAATACCTCGTTGTGAAATCCAGCCCTATAAACACAGTCATGAAAAACTACTGTTGGTCATCTGAAACCACCTCAACTCAAAAGGCTTTGCTTCCTTTGTTAGGAATATTGGCACTTGATTCCTACACTTAAAGTTTTTTAAAATAATTTTATCCTTTTTTAGTGTTACTTTAACTGTTCTCTTTAATCATTATATCTTCTAATACCATTTTTTTCACTTCATCTCTGTTTACACTGTTCTGTCAGTTCTTTTACCTATTTACTTTTAGTTTTCTATATTTAACTTACCTGATGTGACAAATTTAAAATAAAAGCCAAAGGAAGACAGCTGCCAAGATAGTTCATACCTGACCATGGGAAATGAATTACTTTTTCCTCCTTTTGGACTTATAATTTTTCTGTAGATAAACTTCTAGATCTCAAAAAGAACCTATAAGGATTTATTTACAGTGTTGCTTACAGTGTTATCATTTAATCTTCAAGCTAAGTAGTACATGCATTGAACAAAGCTAATTTTCCATTTCCCTGATTATTTGACCTTAGCTAAAAGTGATAATTATCATATTTTTTACTCTCCTTTTTCTTTTCCCTACTACAGTGACTCACTACTTTTTAACAAAAAGGTAGAGAAAAGAGAGGAATACCTAGTTTTCACTTCATTGTTAGCAAATGTCTGCAGTTGTCTTTAAAAGGGGGGCAGTTCTAATAAAAAGAACATTGAAATTAATGACCAGTATAGGGTTTGAAATTGTATTTCTATATATATAGAATATATATATATAATTCTATATATATATATATATATATATATAATTCTATTCTATATATATATATTTCTATATATATAGAATAGAATATGTATATATCTCTACAGCCCATCTTCTTTGGCAATTTATGTATTCTAGACTGATTAAAATCAAGCATTTAGAAACTCATTCATCAGAAATTTTCTATGTGACCGCTGTGTGCACAGTATTGTTGGGCCTTGACTTAAAACATGTTTTCCTTTCTCAAAGAGCTGTTAATCTAGTTAAGAAAACAGACATGTATATAAAAAAGTATAATTACTGTAAGATATGTAGTAAATACAATATGCAATGAGAATCCTGTGATAAAGTATTTCCTAGTGCCTCAGTGCAGAAAAAAATAGAATGGTCATGCATTGCTTCATAATGAAGGGACTGTTGAAAAAAGCTTCTTTAATTTCTTTTATTTTGAAGCGATTTCAAACTTTAGAAAAGCTACAAGAATGGTACAAACAGTTCCTGTATATCTTTCACCCAAATTCCCCCAAGTGTTAGCATTTTGCCACATTTGCTTTATCATTTCTCTCTACATATTAATATACGTATTTTCCTGAACTGCTTATGAGTAAATTGCAGACATGATGCCTTTTACCCCTTAATACTTCAAATGTATATGTCCTTTTATAAAAAAAAAAAAAAGGAACAAAAGAAAAATATATATATATTCTTACCTAACCACAGTACAATTACCAAAATCAGGAAATGAACCTTGCCATAATGCTATTATGTAATCTTATTCAAATTACATTTTGCCAATTTTTCTAATAATGTTCTTTACAGCCAAAAGGAAAAAACATTCTCTTCTTCTAATCTGGGATCCAATCCAGAATCATGCATAACTTTTAGATATCATGTGTCTTTAGGCTCTTTTATCTGGAACAATTCTTCAATTTTTCTTTGTCTTTCATGGCCTTGACATTTTCAAAGAGTATAGGAGAGTTATTTTGTAGGCTATCCGTCAAATTTAGACTTTTCTGATGTTTCCTGATGACTTGGTTCAGATTATGGATTTTTGACAGTAATACCTCATATGTGATTTTGTGTCCTTCTTAGTACATTATATTAGGAATTTCATAATGTCATTTTGTCCCATTACTAGTGGTATTAACTTTGATCATTTGGTTAAAGTGGTGTCTGTCAGATTTCTCCACTGTAAAATTACTGTTGTGGTTAATAAGAATCTTGTGGGGATATATGTTGAGACTATATAAATATGTTGTTTTTCTTGAGGTTTTTCAGCTTCTAGTTTTAGTATCCATTGATGATTTTTGCATGAACTAATTATTACTATGATAGTAGCCAAGTGGTGACTTTCTAATTCCTTCTTTTCATTTATCAGTTGATATTCTGCTATAATGAAGAATTTTATTTAATCATTACTTTATTAGTATATGCTCATGGATTTTAATTTTTATTTTATTAAATTGATTGTATTATCTGTTCATATCCTAATAACACAATCCCCTCAGCCATGGTTTTTAGGTTTTGTCAGATATATTATTCATTATCTTGAAAAAACAAGTAGAAAAACATTGAATAATCAAGTAGAAAAAGGCTATTAAATTGAAAACAATATAAGAAATTATTTTCAGATATACAAAATGCCCTGTAGACCCGAGCCTACAAATGCTACTATTGCCACAGTTTCCCTAGAGCTTTGGACCTGATTTCTCTTAATTTGAGGTTTATATGAAAGACTAAATGCTTTGTGTATCTGAACCACACATTCTTTGAATTACCAAAGGCCCTAGCTATTTAACCTGAATAAATTACTATCACCTTTGCTTTTTAAGCTTCCTAGGAAAGTTATTCATTGTCTTCGATGGTTTGTGTTCAGAAAGATCCAGGAAGTAGAAATATAAGAAACTCAAGCTTCAAATACAATGGGAAATAGAGGCAGTAATATTAATAAGGCAGACCAGGTCTCTCCCGTGAGATTTTCTGTATCTAAGGAATGAATAATGATTTACACTTTAAGTAGTTTGGAGAACTCTTTTATCGATTGTTTTGAAGAATAAACTTTTCTCTTGAGATTTTGAATTCAATCAAGAAAAACCTGCATGAACATCTTGTTTCTATTATACTCTGTCACCTGAAAGCATCTTTTCTTCATTTACTTCTTTTTTTTTTTTTTTTGATTCTCTCAATTTTCATTTACTTCTAATTTAAAAAATGGATTTTCAAGCCAAGATGAAACGTTGTATATTAAGAATTGGCAGGTTAAAAAGGATGCATTTGAAGTGGGAAAAAGTCATTCCATTGGTATGAACAGCTTCATTTAAGATGGCCATGCCATAAGAAAAAGATTACTGCTGTATAACAAAGATCCCTGGTTTACTCAGTAGAAAGGAATCCATTTGTACTTTTTTGTCCCTTTGAAGGCCTTGTACATCGTAGACATTGCCATTAGTATTTAAATATGTCTTTGATGATGGCAATCTTCAGTGAACATCATATATAGTCTTCTTAGTGATTATAAATGCTGCATGGAAAATAGGAAATCTCAATAATATTTTGAGTACTTTACCTGCAAAGATTCTGAACTCACATATAATCAACCCCATGTCTGGACCTAAACACAGGAAAATATAAAAGAGACAAGTTAAGTTTTACTAATGGAAACCTAAGCTTATTAGAGAAACCTCTAGATCATCAATCTGTGGCTAATTTAGAATTGCTTTAATCCTGAAAATCTACTTCAGAAAATTAAACCCATCATATAAGAATGCTGTCAATTTAGATGTTATAATAATTCAGCCTGTTACTCTTTGCTTAGGTCGAACATCTATGAGTAGGGAAGATGTCTAGACTTCTACTCCCCATCACCATCCCTACTCCCATATAAAGATCCCATATCCTAAAGTACTTTGTAGTTTATTTTTCTCAAAGTAGCCAGTCTACCTACAAATTATCATTACCATACATCACCAGCTAAACTGTTATAAGTTTAGATTTGATCAGCTCAAGATGGTGGAGTAGGAGGACATGGAGCTCACCTCCCCCCATGAACACATCAAAAAATTATCTAGAGCGTCCCCCCACCACTAGGGCACCTGCTCACCGCTGATGGGAGACTCTGATGCCCAAGGAGATGGGAGGAAGCCCAAAGCAAACCAGCGGCTTGCGGGATCTTGGTTCACGAGCCTGGGGTCAGGCAGAAGCTCCTGCAGTGGGAACTCTGAGTCCGAACCACTGGACTAACAGAGAGCCTCAGACCTCCAGGAATATTCATTGGAGTGAGGTCTCATGGAGTTCCTCATCTCAGCACCAAGACCCAGCTCTACCCAATAGCCTACAAACTGCAGTGTTGGAAGCCTCAGGCCAAACAACCAGAAAGACAGGAACACAATTCCACTCATTAAAAAAAAAAAGAGAGAGAGAGAGAGACGGCAAAAAATATGTCACAGATGAAGGAGCAAAGTAAAAACCACCAAGACCAAATAAATGAAGAGGAAATAGGCAATCTACCTGAAAAATAATTCAGAGTAATGATAGTAAAGATGATCCAGAATCTTGGAAGTAGAATGGAGGCCCAGATTGAGAAAATACAAGAAATGTTTAACAAAGATCTAGAAGAACTAAAGAACAAACAAACAGAGATGAAAAACACAATAACTGAAATGAAAAATACACTAGAAGGAATCAATAACAATAAGGCAGAAGAACGAATAAGTGAGCTGGAAGACAAAATAGTGGAAATAACTGCCAAGGGGCAGAATAAAGAAAAAAGAATGAAAATAATTGAAGACAATCTCAGAGACCTCTGGGACAACTCTAAACGCACCAACATTCACATTATAGGGGTCCCAGAAGATAAAGAGGAAAAGAAAGAGTCTGAGAAAATATTTGCAGAGATTATAGTGGAAAACTTCCTAACATGGGAAAGGAAGTAGTCACCCAAGTCCAGGAAGCACAGAGAGTCCCATACAGGATAAAACCTAGAAAAAAACACACCAAGACACATATTAATCAAACTAACAAATTCAAAGAAAAATTATTAAAAGCAGCAAGGGAAGAACAAAAAATAACATACAAAGGAATCCCCATAAAGTTATCAGCTGATTTTACAGCGGAAACTCTGCAGGCCAGAAGGGAGTGGCAGGATATGCTTAAAGTGATGAAAGAGAAAAACCTACAACCAAGATGACTCTACCCAGCAAGGGTCTCATTCAGATTCAATGGAGAAGTCAAAAGCTTTTCAGACAAGGAAAAGCTAAGAGAATCCAGCACTACCAAACCACCTTTACAACAAATGCTAAAGAAACTTCTCTAAGCAGGAAACACAAGAGAAGAAAAAGACCCACAAAAACAAACCCAAAGCAATTAAGAAAATGGTAATAGGAACATACATATCGATAATAACCTTGAATGTAAATGGATAAAGTGCCCCAACCAAAAGACACAGACTGGCTGAATGCAAAAAAACAAGACCCATATATGTGCTGTCTACAGGAGACCCACTTCAGACCTACAGACATATACAGACTGGAAGTGAGGGTATGGAAAAAGTATTCCATGCAAATGGAAATCAAAAAAAAAAGCTGGAGGCTTCCCTGGTGGCACAGTGGTTGAGAGTCCGCCTGCCGATGCAGGGGACACGTGTTCGTGCCCCAGTGCAGGAAGATCCCACATGCCGCGGAGCGGCTGGGCCCATGATCCATGGCCGCTGAGCCTGCGCATCCGGAGCCTGTGCTCCGCAACGGGAGAGGCCACAACAGTGAGAGGCCCGCGTACCGCAAAAAGAAAAGCAAAAACAAAAAAAAAGCTGGAGTAGTATCAAATAAAATAGACTTTAAAATAAAGACTGTTACAAGAGATAAGGAAGGACACTACATAATGATCAAAGGATCAATCCAAGAAGAAGATATGGCAATTATAAATGTTTATGCACCCAACATAGGAGCACCTCAATACATAAGGCAAATGCTAACAGCCATGAAAGGAGAAACTGATAGTAACACAATTATAGTAGGAGACTTTTAACACCCCACTACACCAATGGACAGATCATCCAAACAGAAAATAAATGAGGAAACACAAGCTTTAAATGACACAATAGACCAAATAGATCTAATTGATATTTATAGAACATTCCACCCAAAAGTGGCAGAATACACTTTCTTCTCAAGTGCACATGGAACATTCTCCAGCATAGATCACATCTTGGGTCACAAATCAAGCCTCAGAAAATTTAAGAAAATTAAAATTGTATCAAGCATCTTTTCTGACCACAGTGCTATGAGATTGGAAATCAATTACAGCAAAAAAAACTGTAAAAAACACAAATACATGGAGGCTAAACAGTGCACTACTAAATAACCAAGAGATCACTGAAGAAATCAAAGAAGAAATTAAAAATACATAGAAACAAATGACAATGGAAACACAAAACCTATGAGACACAGCAAAAGCAGTTCTAAGGGGGAAGTTTCTAGCAATACAATCTCACCTCAAGAAACAAGAAAAATCTCAAATAAACAATCTAACCCTACACTTAAAACAACTAGAGAAAAAAGAACAAAGAAAACCCAAAGTCAGTAGAAGGAAAGAAATCATAAAGATCAGAGCAGAAATGAATGAAGTAGAAATGAAGAAAACAATAGCAAGGTCAATAAAACTAAAAGCTGGTCCTTTGAGAAGGTAAACAAAATTGATAAACCCTTAGCCAGATTCATCAAGAAAAAAGGGAGAGAAACTAGCACACCATTGTAAAGCAGTTGTACTCCAATAAAGATGTTTTAAAAAAAAATGGAGAGGATGCAAATCAATAAAATTAGAAATGAAAAAGGAACAATCACAACTGACACTGCAGAAATACAGAGGATTATAAGAAACTACTACAAACAACTATATGCCAATAAAATTGACAACCATGAAAAAATGGACAAATTCTTGGAAAGGTACAATTTTCCAAGATCGAACCAGGAAGAATTAGAAAATATAAACAGACCTATCACAAGCACTGAAATTGAAACCATAATTAAAAATCATCCAACAAACAAAAGTCCAGGACCAGATGGCTTCACAGGCGAATTCTATCAAACATTTATAGAAGAGCTAACACCAATCCTTCTCAAAGTCTTCCAAAAAATTGCAGAGGGAGAAACACTCCCAAATTCATTCTATGAAGCCACCATCACCCTGATACCAAAACCAGAAAAAGGTATCACAAAAAAAGAAAATTATAGAACAATATCACTGATGAACATAGATGCAAAAATCGTGAACAAAATACTAGCAAACAGAATCCAACAGCACATTAAAAGAATCTTACACCATGATCAAGTGGGCTTTATCCCAGGGATGCAAGGATTCTTCAATATACACAAATCAATCAATGTGATACACCACATTAACAAATTAAGGAATAAAAACCATACGATCATCTTAATAGATGCAGAAAAAGCTTTTGACAAAATTCAACACCCATTTATGATAAAAGCACTCCAGAAAATGGGCATAGAGGAAACCTACCTCAACATAATAAAGGCCATATGTGACAAACCCACAGCAAGCAACATACTCAATTGTGAAAAACTGAAAGCGTTTCCATTAATATCAGCAACAAGACAAGGATGTCCACTCTCACCACTCTTATTCAACAGAGTTTTGGAAGTCATAGCCACAGCAGTCAGAGAAGAAAAAGCAGTAAAAGGAATACATATTGGAAAAAAAGAAGTAAAATTGTCAGTGTTTGCCAATGATAGACATTCCAAAAGATGCCACCAGAAAACTACAAGAACTAATGAGTGAATCTGGTAAAGTTGCAGGATACAAAATTAATGCACAGAAATCTCTGGTATTTCTATACACCAACAACGAAAAATCAGAAAGAAATTAAGGAAACACTCCATTTACCATTGCAACAAAAAGAATAAAATACCTAGGAATAAACCTGCCTAAGGAGGCGAAAGACTTGTACTCAAAACTATAAACACTGATGAAAGAAATCAAAGATGACATAAACAGGTGGAGAAATATACTATGTTCTTGGATTGGGAGAATCAATACTGTGAAAATGACTATACTACCGAAAGCAATCTACAGGTTCAATGCAATCCCTATCAAACTACCAATGGCATTCTTCACAGTTTTAGAACAAAAAATTTTACAATTCGTATGGAAACACAAAAGACCCCGAATAGCCAAAGGAATCTTGAGAAAGAAAAATGCAGTTGGAGGAATCAGGCTCCCTGCCTTCAAACTATACCACAAAGCTACAGTAATCAAGACACTATGGTACTGGCACAAAAACAGTAATATAGATCAATGGTACAGAATAGAATGCTCAGAAAGAAACCCATGCACATATGGACACCTAATTTATGACAAAAGAGACAAGAACGTACAGTGGAGAAAAGACAGCCTCCTCAGTAAGTGGGAAAACTGGAAAGCTACATGTAAAAGAATGAAATTAGAACACTGTCTAACACCATACACAAAAATAAACTCCAAATGGATTAAAGACTTAAATGTAAGACCAGACACTATAAAACTCTTAGTGGAAAACGTAGGAAAAACACTCTTTGACATAAACCACAGCAAGATCTTTTTAGACCCACCTCCTAGAGTAACAGAAATAAACACAAAAATAAACAAATGGGACTTAATTAAACTTAAAAGCTTTTGCATAGCAAAGGAAACCATAAACAAGAGGAAAAGGCAACCTTCAGAATGGGAGAAAATATTTGCAAATGAAACAACAGACAAAGGATTAATCTCCAAAATATTCAAACAGCTCGTGGAGCTCAATATCAAAAAAGCAAACAATCCAGTTAAAAAATGGGCAGAAAGGGCTTCCCTGGTGGCACAGTGGTTGAGAGTCCCGCCTGCCGATGCAGGGGACACGGGTTTGTGCCCCGGTCTGGGAAGATCCCACATGCCGCGGAGCGGCTAGGCCCGTGAGCCATGGCCACTGAGCCTGCGCGTCTGGAGCCTGTGCTCCACAATGGGAAAGGCCACAACAGTGAGAGGCCCGCGTACCACCAAAAAAAAAAAAAAAAATGGGCAGAAGAACTAAATAGACTTTTCACCAAGGCAGACATATGGGTGGCGAAGAGACACATGAAAAGATGCTCAACATCACTAATTATTAGAGAAATGCAAATCAAAACTACTATGAAGTATCACCTCATGCCAGTCAGAATGGCCATTATCAAAAAATCTAGGAACAGTAAATGCTGGAAAGGGTGTGGTGAAAAGGGAACCCCCCTGCACTGTTGGTGGGAATGTAAATTGATACAACCACTATGGAAAACAGTATGGAGGTTCCTTAAAAAACTAAAAATAGAACTACCGTATGACCCAGCAATCCCACTACTGGGCATATACCCTGAGAAAACCATCATTCAAAAAGAGACATGTACCACAATATTCACTGCAGCACTATTTACAATAGCCAGGACATGGAACCAATCTAAATTTCCATTGACAGATGAATGGATAAAGAAGATGTGGTGCATATATACAATGGAATATTACTCAGCCATTAAAGGAAACGAAATTGAGTTATTTGTAGTGAGGTGGATGGACCTAGGGTCTGTCATACGGAGTTTAGTAAGTCAGAAAGAGAAAAACAGATACCGTATGTTAACACATATATATGGAATCTAAAAAAAAATGGTACCAATGAACCTAGTTTCAGGGCAGCAATAGAGGTAGACATAGAAAATGGACTTGAGAACATGGGGTGGGAGGGCGAAGCTGAGGCGAAGTGAGAGTAGCATCGACATATATACACTACCAAATGTAAAATAGTTGGCTGGTGGGGAGCAGCAGCATAGCACAGGGAGATCGGCTTGATGCTTTGCGATGACCTAGAGGGGTGGCATAGGGAGGATGGGAGGGAGGCTCAACAGGGAGGGGATACGGGGCCATGTGTACGCATATGGCTGATTCACTTTGTTGTACAGTAGAAACTAACACAGTATTGTGAAGCAGTTATACTTCAATAAAGATATATTTTTATAAACTATTATAAGTTTAAGTAAATATTTCTTTGAACACAATAATCTCAGTAGGACACATATTTCCATGTTTGTTAGTTTTGTTTTGTTTTTTATTGGGTTGACCAAAATGTTAGTTCGTTTTTTTCCGTAAGATGGCTCTAGGAGGGCTTAGTTGTCTTTAACTTCATTTGAAACAATTTTGTTAGATTGTATTGTGACAGCTGTCATTATCAGCATGCATTTAAAAAAAGACATCAAAATTAATGAATTTTTGTATAGCCATTTTAATATTGAAGGTGGAAGAAAACAACATTTTTGGCATATTAGGCTTTTTTACTTCAAGAAAGGTAAAAACGCAACTGAGACCCAAAAACAGATTTGTGCAGTGTATGGAGAAGGTGCTGTGACTGATGGAACATGTCAAAAGTGGTTTGAGAAGTTTTGCGCTGGAGATTTCTCGCTGGACGATGCTCCAAGGTTGGGTAGACCACCTGAACTTGACAGCAATCAAATCGAGACTTTCATTGAGAACAATCAACATCATACCATGTGGGAGATAGCCAACATACTCAAAATATCCAAATCAAGCATTGAAAATCATTTGCACAAGCTTGGTTATGTTAATCACTTTGGTGTTTGGGTTCCACGTAAATTAAGCAAATAAAACCTTCTTGACCATATTTCCTCACACAATTCTCTACTTAAACATAGCAAAAACATTTCATTTTTAAAACAAATTATGACGGGCTATGAAAAGTGGATATTGTTCAATAATGTGTAATGGAAGAGATGGTGGGGCAAGCTAAATGAACCACCACCAACCACACCAAAGGCCAGTCTTCATCCAAAGAAGGTGATGTTGTGTATATGGTGGGAGTCCTCTATTATGAGCTTTTCCCAGAAAACCTAACGATTAATTCCAACAAGTACTGCTCCCAGTTAGACCCACTGAAAGCAGCACTCGATGAAAAGCCTCCAGATTTAGTCAACAGAAAATGCATAATCTTCCATCAGGATAACACAAGACCACATATTCCTTTGATGACCAGGCAAAAACTGTTACGGCTTGGCTGGGAGGTTCTGATTCATCTGCCATATTCACCAGACATTGCACCTTCAGATTTCCATTTATTTCGGTCTTTACAAAATTCTCTTAATGAAAAATATTTCAATTCTCTGGAAGACTGTAAAAGGCACCTGGAACAGTTCTTTGCTCAAAAAGATAAAAGTTTTGGGACGAAGGAATTATGAAGTTGCCTGAATAATGGCAGAAGGTTGTGGAACAAAACAGTGAATATGTAGTTCAATAAAGTTCTTGGTGAAAATGAAAAGTATGTCTTTTATTTTTACTTAAAAACCAAAGGAACTTTTTGGCCAACCCAGTAGTTTACCTACATTGAATGGAGCTAGTACAGTCACAGATTATCTTTGTGACTGTTGGTATTCATTTGTAAGGTAGTCATCAGGATATGTTTGTGGCCGGGAAATAGCTTTTGCTTTATAGGAAAAACTGTATCCAAATTTTGGATATTTTCTCTGTCCAAAACCCCAACTTCCTTTTGTTATAACCTTCTTTCTTTTTAAAAATTATTCTCTCCTCCCTTTCCTACTTCTTTGTAAATGGATTTATGGACCACTCAATGAAAACTGGCTGCTAGGCTATAACCCATCTGGCCTTCAGAGACAAGAGTGCATACTTTTTTTTCCCCAGTTTTTTTCTCTTCTATCAGATTTCTGTGCTGAGCTCAGAATCAAGAAGAGGGCTGGGGTGTCGGGGAGAACATTTCATGGTGCTTTTTCCTGTCTGAGTCAGTTCTTCAGTGGCCCAGGACTGTTAGAAGTGCTTTGGGGTTTTAACTTGCAAAATAGGAGAAGTCAGAGGCAACTATTCTTAAATTTCGTGAAGCTTTCATTTTAAAGCTTCTTGTCAGTCACTGGTGTCAACATCAAAAAATAGTTGAAATTTTTTTTTTATGGAAACAAAAGAAGGAAACATAACTATTTGCTTACCAGATTCATTTTGGAAATGTATGCCTTCTAAAAATGGGCCTCACCATGCCAGCCCATGGGAGGCCTGCATAAGAGCCCCTGAGCTATACATGTGAGTGCTGTGCATCCTCAGCCTGTGCCTCCAGCTGCCAGTGGCTCTGTGTGTGTGTGTCCCTGGTGCTGTCCCTCAAGCATGGCTTATCCACTTTTGATCTGAACATGAGAGCACTGCATCACCTAGATCAATGGTTTTCAAACTTATGTTAGCTACAGTCTTTTGTTACATGGAATCTTATGTGGTCACGTAGTCATCCTATATGTGGTGACTTGGTAACATACCAACAGAACTTGGTATGTTAACGTTATATATGAATTCTATTTACATAAAAGGAGCAGCTATTAATTATTAGAGAAATGCAAATCAAAACTACAATGAGGTATTGCCTCACACCAGTCAGAATGGCCATGATTAAAAAGCCTACAAATAATAAATGCTGGAGAGGGTATGGAGAAAAAGGGACCCAGCTACACTGTTGGTAGGAATGTAAATTGGTGCAGCCACTGTGGAGAACAGTATGGAAGTTCCTTAAAAAAACTAAAAATAAGAGTTACCATATAATCCTGCAATCCCACTTCTGGGCGTATATCTAGAGAAAACTCTTAATTCAAAAAGATACATGTGCTCCAGTGTTCATTGCAGCACTGTTTACAATAGCAAAGACATGGAAGCAACCTAAATGTTCATCAACAGATGAATGGATAAAGAAGATGTGTGTGTGTGTGTGTGTGTGTGTGTGTGTGTGTGTGTGTGTGTATAATGGAATACTATTCGGCCATAAAAAAGAATGAAATAATGCCATTTGCAGCAACATGGATGGACCAAGAGATGATTATACTAAGTGAAGTAAGCCAGACAAAAACAAATATCATGTTATCACTTATTTGTGGAATCTAAAAATATTATACAAATAAACTTATTTACAGAACAGAAATAGACTCACAGACATAGAAAACAAACTTATAGTTAGCAAAAGGGATAGTGGCAGGGGGGGAATAAATTGGGAGTTTGGGGTTAACATATACACAGTACTGTATATAAAATAGGTAAACAACAAGGACCTACTCTATAGCACAGGGAACTATACTCAGTATCTTGTAATAACCTATAATGGAAAAGAATCTGAAATAGAATATATATATACATATATTCTTAGCTGTATACTTGAAACTAACACAACATTGTAAATTATACTTCAGTTTTTAAAAAGAGCAGCTGTTATCTATATCATTTTATTCTTGTGTGTAGAAGGTAACAATACTGTTTTTCTCATATTTACACAACTAAGTTAGCCCTTCTTTATTGGTGAAGTAGCTGACTATTTCTACTATGTGACCGTGGGTGGGTCTTGAGTGGGAAGAAGCCACTTGGCACATAGAAGGTCCTCAGTGAACACTTGTTGAGAACACACACATACACATACACACACACACACGTATCTGCTAATGTGCCAGAGAATTAAAATACTCCTCCTTTGAGACATTTCTTTCAGTTAATTTATTTTATATCCAGAAAGCCTCTGTGATAACATGCAAATAGTTTAGTGAGGGACCAATATTAACCCATTAGCATCAAAGTTTGGATTATTTATCTAGCAATCTGGATTATTTATCTGTCACTTTGTGACAGAGAGTTTATAAATATGAAAGGACCTAGAGATGCAAAGGGCAGAACAGGAGGTGCCACTTTGAATCTTCCTTCCCAACTTTAAGCTTTGTTTGAAGGATTTGCTATTCATTCATACCTCGTTTATTCAGTACCTACTGTTAGTATAAGGAAAGCATTGCTCTAAAAGTAGCAAAGGGTACACAGATTAATAAGATACAGGTTCTGCCTTCAAGGAGTTTATGATAGACTAGCATAGGTAAGGCAAATATTTAAATGTCTATAACATTAGATAGAAAGTGGTAGTTGCCATAAGAAAGATATAAACAAGGTACAAAATTATCTTAAAGACAGGAAAGATTTTTCCAGGCTGGGGGAAATTGGTATGCAATTTCCAATTTAAAAAAATATCAATCTCTATAGTTAGAGAACCATCCATTTGTTTACTGTCCTCCTGCCCTTATTTTTTTATTCACTTACATGTCTTTCCTTTCTGCTGAGCTGAAACATTCTTCATGGCAGGGTGTATCTTACTCTTTGTATACCAAGGGTGTAACTGTGCCTGGCTCATAAAATGCACTCAATAAATATTTTTTGAATGGACGTGTGTGTCACTGATAGTCAAACTTGCTTTCTAATAAAGTGCAATTTTCTCCTCAGAAACCAAACATTTTAAAAGCACAGCTTTTGTAAGATTGTACACAATTTTCACCATAAAGAAAGTAAAGAATATCTTAGAAAAGATCAGATCTGAGATCTATAAACCCGAATAAAAGGGTCTATAGAAACACCTATCTATCATTCTCTTCAGTTACACTGGTTGTGACAATATGTATTTATTGATATTTAATGACGTGGCAGGGACTGTAGTGAAAGTGAGTTATGAATAAATTTATGTTTCAATTATAGGTAAATGATAAATCATACATAATCCTTCTTTAAGTGTTCACCTTAAAGTAGAAAAAAATTTTCATATTTAGCACTAAATAATTTCTAAGGTCCTTCAAGCTTTGAAAATTTTGTAATTTTGTGATTACCCATGGGTGAGAAATAAGTATAAGCATATTGTATGTCTTTTTCTTTGACTACTTATGACAATGTCATTTGTCTTAGAATGAAAACTCTTTGGGACAGTTCCTGTAAGTCAGTTCAGTGAATATGCCTGAAGCAGCTGCTGGGGTTTGGGTAGGAGGACTAAATTTAATAAATTGCAGTGACCAGGAACTTACAGACTGCAGGGGAATATATACAATCATTATAAAGTGGATTAAAGAAATAGGAGCTTATTTGTCTCACATATAAAAAGTCTGGAGGCAGGCAGTCCAGGGCTTGTACAGCAGCTCAGTATTGTCATCAGAGACTCTGCCTCTTTTTATTCTCGTGTTTCCAATACTTATGTGTGGGTTTCTAACCTCATGGTTGAAAAATGGCTATGGCACCTCCCAATATCTAACCATGCTCGCCTCTTAAAGCTTTATCTCTTTATCTTTTTATTTGTAGTAGGAAGCCTGCCCCAGGAACTTCTTCCTACATCTCACTGACCAGAACTATATCATATGGCGAGTCTTAGCTGAAAGGTGGCTACGGAAGAAGGGAATTGTGGATATCAGTTACAATAGCCAAGCAACAGTGTTTGCAGTTACTCCTTTTATGTTTACCCTTTGGGCCAAGTTGTTTATGCATGGGCCAAGTTGTTTATTGTGCTCTAAGAATTTCCTTTTTGTCATTAAATGATTCATTTATTAAGTCAACAACTATTTATTTTTTATTGCCTAATATGTGCCAGATACTGTTCTAGGTTTTGGGGATGACAACAGTGAATAAAAAAGACAAAGTTGCTGCTGTCATGGAGCTTACATTCTACTAAGAAGGTTATAAACAAATAAGTATAAATATATATTATAGGTATATAAATATCAATATATATGTGTATATATATGTATATATATATATTTTTTTTTCCCATGAAGAAAAATAAAGTAGGGTAAGGAGAATAGAGAGTGATGGTAGGTAATATTCTATGTAGGATGTTTAACAAAGGCCTCTGATTAGGTGATCCTTTAGCAAAGACCTGAAAGAAATGAGGGATGAATGGAACCATAATATCTGGGGAAGAATGGTCCAAGTAGAGGAAATGGCAAGTATGAAGACCCTAAAGAAAGATGTATTTGACATTCTCAGGCAAGGAACCAGTTTGGCTAGAGCACATTGAATAAGGGTGAAATGATAGGAGAAGAGAACAGTGTAGGCTATAATATGTTGGGCTTTGAGGGCCATAGCAAAGATTTTACTCTGAATGAAATGGAAAGTCATGGAGAGTTGTGAGCAGAGATTAGCACAATTCAACTTACAGTTTAAAAGGAGCATTGTAACTACTGTGTGGAGAATAAACTGTAATGGGACAAGGATAGAAGGAAGGAGACAAGTTAGGACACTATTCAATTTCCCAGGAAATAATTGATGGTTCCAATTATTGTAATAATTGTAGAGATGGTGAGTAATGATCAGATTCTAGAGACATTTTAATGGTAGTTTAGATATGGTCCTGACGAAACTAGAAGAATCAAAGATGTCACCAAGGTTTTGGATTAATAACTGAGTGAGTAGAGTTTCTATTTACTGAGATGCAAATTGCAAGAGAATAAGACATCGTGCAGGTAGGTTAGGAGGGTGGGGAATCAAGAGTTTGATTTTGAGCGTGTTAAGTTTGAATTGCCTGTTGCACATTCAAGTGCATATGTGATGATTTATAAGCTTGTAGATATACACTGTTATCCACCAGCTATTTGGATGACATATAAGTCTAGAGGTGAAGGTAGGGGTTGGGGTTGGAGATATAAAATTAGGGAGTTTAGTGTATGGGTGGTATTAATGCCAGGGGACTAGATAAGGTTACATGGGGAGTGAGTAAATAATAATATTTTTCTATGTTTTTAGAAGAAAGAAAATTTCCTATGAAATTCTGAATAAATTCAAGTTTGTATATTTCACTTCACTAACTAGCTCATTAAGTGTTCAAACTTCAGTATAGTAGTTAAGGACATGGACTCTAAAGCCTGGCTACCTAGGTTTGAATCCTGGCTCTTCAGTTTCTAGCTTTGCGATTTAGGCCAAGATATGTAAACCTCTTTTTCCTCATCTGTAATAAAGGATAATAATGATGGCTCCCTTTAGGTTGTTGTGAAGATTAATTAGAATAGTGCCATGGCACATAGTTAAGCACTCAAAAAGGATTAGCCACGGCTTCTCTGGTGGCGCAGTGGTTGGGGGTCCGCCTGCCAATGCAGGGGACGCGGGTTCGTGCCCCGGTCCAGGAGGATCCCACATGCCGCGGAGCGGCTGGGCCCGTGGGCCATGGCCGCTGGGCCGGCGCGTCCGGAGCCTGTGCTCCGCGGCGGGAGGGGCCACAGCAGTGAGAGGCCCGCATACCGCAAAAAAAACACAACAACAACAAACAACAAAAAAGATTAGCCAATATCATCATTAAATTTCATCAACTTTTGACACATGGTGTAACATTACTAACTTGATTTAATGTTCCACCAAAGCAGGCTATATTTTTGGAAGCAGGAAAAAGTTTCTTACCTTGTAATCTTCATTTCTGGACACATGAAATTGAGAATTGTTGATATTTATAAGCCTTTCCCACTTTTTAATCAGTGTTTCAGCATCATATTCTTAGTTAATTATCTTCCTGTTTAGGTCACAGTGCTGTTGATATCACCAAGGTGGCTAGAAGACACCGCATGTCTCCTTTTCCTCTAACATCTATGGACAAAGCCTTTATCACAGTCCTGGAGATGACTCCGGTGCTTGGGACAGAAATCATCAACTACCGAGGTACTGTTATATTTGCCCATTGCCTTTTATTTTCATTTTTTTTCCAAATAAGATTCATCTAACACTAATACACAGTTTTCCTGAAAGAGAAATGTTATTATTACTGCAATTATCATCATCTTGCTTTTTGCTTCTTATTTCTACTCAACTCTAAGATCAATCTTAATGGTATACAGAGTAAAATACCCATAAAGCTTCCTTTACATAAAGAAAAAAGGAAAAAGTCAACAGTGTTTCTCCTGTTCATCAAAATACCAGTACTCTAAAGAAAGGGCTGTCAGCCCTGAGTGAGAAAAACAGTTGACTGTGAGTCTGCCTTATGTCCTTTCTGACAGAAATGGGAGATAACTAATGTGTCTCGTAATTATTTTCATTTGTGGAAATCATGTTTTTAAATGTAAAATGTAAATACTACGTTAATTTATCTATGGATCACTGAGCAACCAGTCTGATCTCAGTTTTTCTGCTTCATATATCTTCTCATTTTCTGCTCTTAGTTTAGTAGTACATTGAGACCAGCTTGTGGAAAGATAATGGAAGGGTAGTTTTCTCCAGTGTTTTCAGTTTTTAATCAACTACTTCCCTTTCTAAAAATTCAGTTCAGGTGCAATCTGAATAAAATGTAGTTTCTTAATTGTTTTTGTTATACAGATAAAAACAATACAAAAGGATTGCTTTTACAAATAAAGGACTTTATTCACAGATCATAAAATACTCAAATTTCAATGAACATTAGAGAGCATCTATACAGACACCATAATTTTTCTACAAGAAAACTCAAACTCAGATAGAACAGCAGAAAAGGAATAGGATTAAGGCTCAAGACTTAACATTCTTGGGAATTCCTTTGCAGTCCAGTGGTTAGGGCTTGGCGCTTTCATGGCGGTGGCCCGGCTTCAATCCCTGCTCCGGGAGCTAATATCCCGCAAGATGCGTGGCACGGCCAAAAAAGAAAAAAAAAAAGACTTAACATTCTTATTTTTACTACATAATAGTGCTCTTCTTCCAGTGTTGAAATATAAAAAACAATAGTAGATAAAGTAACAAATTATGTGAAAATTAAAAGGCCTAAAATTAGTGAAATATTAAATGCCAAATTCTAGCTCTTTGATCCCTGACGCGACTTAGACAAAAATTATTTTTACATAACTTACACCTATCCTACATCTTTGACTTACATTCTTTTAGATATGTTATCATTAGGTTTAAACCTTTTCTTTTGTTTTTGTTTTATTCCTCATTAAAGGAAATAAAGATAATAAAACTGACTAGAGTGGGGAGTTAGGAATTAACTACATAATTTCAGAAATCAAGTTTAATGAAATAGGTTTCTTTCTATTATTAAGTACAGATATTTAGATATTTTTATGTCAAGCAACACTAAGACATCTTCAGAAAATATGAATGTAAAATTAAGTTGAAAAAATTTACATGTTATAAAAATAAGTTAACCATCCCTGGCCTCTTGTAATATCAGGGTAGTTTCTCTTAACATCAGTCCTTAGAAAAATCTCACTGTGATGCCAAGTCACATTTAGACAGAAATTCCAGTCCTTTTAAGGAAAAAGCAGAACTGGAAATGGCCATTTCTATTTCTCCTCTAGAAAAAAAATAATACTGTCAGGTGGATTCTCTTTTCCTTTCATGTGCTTGTTTCCCCTTCATTTGTTCATCAAATCAGTTGTCACTCATAAGTAAGCAAACTCTTCATGGACGGTTAACTTCTTGTCAAGTGTTTCCATGCATGATGATGAAAAATAATAGTTAGGTTTGCATTCAACCTTTGAGTTGGATCAAACTCGATTTGTAATGCAAAAGAGCATTATAATTAAACCTCCTAGGCACTTTAATTAGTTGTTTAGAAAACAACACCATATATAGAAACAATTCGATTTGTTTAACAATTATCTATTAAAAATCTAAATTCCAGGTACTATGTTAAGTCCAGATAATGCAAAGATGAATAAAATAAAACCCCACCCCATGCATCTCACTGTGTAGTGCAGGAGAGGGACAGATAAACAATGTGGTACATTTTCTCCTTTACTGGCTCTTTTGTAAGCTTGCCTTCCTTTGTCAATTCCTTGAATATGAACTTTCTTTAGAGTGTTTGTCTCTGACCCTTTTCAGATCTTACACGTTCACTTCAGATAACCTCATACATGCCAATTGTTTCAAGTACCAACTATTAAGTGATTTCTAAATCTGTATCTTTGCCCAGACCTTGCCTGAGCTCCAAACTCTTACGACAAATGTATACCTGCTGCTAGTAAATTTAACATGACCAATATTAAACTTATTTTCTTTACTTCTACAATACTCATTTCCTCTACGTCCTCTTGAATCTGTCCCTTGTTTGCCATCCCCACTGCTATGATTTTAATTTAGGTCTTTATTATTAACTTCCTGGATTATTGTAAAGGCTTCCCTCCCCCAATTAGCATCTTTACATCCATTTTCCAATTTCATACCAAAGTTATCTGTTCAAAATTTGATATTAACATTCCTGCATATAACTCTTCAGTAGTATTCCTCATAACCTCCAGATAAAATTCAAATTCCTTGATATGTCATATAGGGCCCTTTATAATTGGCCACTATGTATTCTTTTTTTTCTGACTTTATTGAGGCATAATTAATAAATTAAAATTGTGTATATTTAGGGTATACAACATGATGATTTAATATATATATACATTGTGAAATAATTACCATAATCAAGCTAATTAATACATCCATCACTTTATAGTTACTCTGTGTATGTGTATGTATGGTGAAAATACTTAAGATTTACTCTTTTAGCAAATTTCAAGTATACAATACAGCATTGTGACAATACAGTCACCATGCTGTACTTTAGATACCCAGAATTTATTCATCTTATAAATGAAAGTTTGTACCCTTTGACCAACATCTCCCCATTTTGCCAGTACATGTTTTTTAAGATTAAGCTTAAGAAGCTCTCCTCCATGAAGACATTTCTGGTGTCCACTTCTCCCTTTCCCTAGCTGGGTTAAGTATCCTTCCTCCATGTTCCCATAGCACTTTGTTCATTCATTTTGTAATAGCAATGACTGACATATTTGATCACTGTCTCTCATAAGTGCCCTAATAAACAACATGGGTATAAAAAGCTGAGTGATCTAAATGTGAATCACTATAAATTGAGTTTTGAGTCAAATGTGGCCTGTAATTCTCTTACTCAAGATAAGCAATTTCTCCCCAGAAAAAAGATTAGAAACTCATTCTCACTATACTTTAAATGTTATCTTTTCCGAGGATGTTTGCATTTTAATGAGCAAACCTTCATAGTTCATTTTGATTTCAACTAGATGCACCTCTAACTATTGAATTTCATAGGGGTGAGGAGGACTGAAAGGCCTTCACAGTTCTCTGAAATCCCAAATATTTTGCCTCTGCAAATACTCTGACACCTACAATTATAGAAGCCTGTAGAGGAAAGCCCATGTTTCCTAAGAGAGATCCAGAACCACTGAATCTATGAGGCAGTTTGCTACTGTAGGATCTCTAAAATTACTTTTTATATGTCTGTGAAGGTTCAACAATAATCCAGAAAACTAAGAATAAATCATGTATACAGAAGTGCTGGTAGTGATGCTCTCAAGGTCATACATATAGGGTAACTCTGTGAAGGAATGTTACCATATAATATATTAAATACTTATAATATTACAATAAGAAGGTAACTTGGAGATGAGGTAGTCTCTCTTACTTTAAAGACAAAGGAATTTAGGACCAAAGAGGTATAATAATGTTCTTAGAGTTAGGAAAATTGTTATGATTAAAAACAACTAGAACCTAGGATTCTTGACTCCTAGTCTACTGTTCATTCCATTATAGCAAAGTACCTCTCAAATCAGTATGAAAATTATTCTTCTAAAGTAAGTGCCTAGATGTGTAAAGTGTATTGTTTGTTTGTTTAATCTATTTTGACTACAGGTGAATTTTCTATTGTCTCTGGTCTGCCTTTTAGCGTATCTACTATTTTCAGCTCCTATCTGCAAGCAAGGCCTTTAAGGAGCAAGTGCTCCACCGATTATAAATACCTTACTTTGGTTTCTTGGGAGAGGAATACCAATAGAAGATAACATTTGCAAGACTACCATTTATGATTCATCTTTGCTTATAAAATGCATGACATGAACACATTACAAATTCACACTTGGTACAGTACTAGCTACTGAAAGGCAGATTCAAATATTCTAGAATTCCCTGTAATCCCCAATATTGTTCAGTTAACAATGGAAAAACTATAACCTTTGAATAGAAAGGATTCTGCCTTCTTAGGAGCATTATTTTATAAGCGCTAGGCTTTTATTTAAGATTTCATGACCAAAGACTTTAGCATCACTGACCTCAGTTCTTTGTATTTCCACAAAAGACTTAAGCAATTCTAGACAAGGAAGCTTTAAGTTTACTGAACTCAGTTTAAAGCAGTGAAGTATCCTTTTTAGAATATTGACCACAACAGAGGTAGTTCTCCCTGTCTCTGACCTAAAGCAAGATATATTTATAATACATTTTAAAAGAAAAAATATATATGAAAATATATAATGATATGCATAGAAGGAGGTATGAAAGAGGATGATTAGTCAACCTGGTTGTGACATAGGAATAATTCAGCCAGCATTATAGGTCTGATTCCTCTGTGAGTTAATTTTACTCAATTGTGTAACTATAAAAAGAACTCCCACACACAAGGGGGCTTTATGGGTGCCTAAACAGTCATAATATCTAGTTGAGAAGTTACTGCTGCCTGGCTCCTTTTCTAAAACCACGTGCCCAAAGTTTATTCAACACTAATACTTGGGCTCCACCTATGGGCAAAGAGAAGAGATGGTTTAACATCTATCTAAGTATGTATATGTATGCAAGGGAGACTGCCCCATGTGATAAAGTAATTTGCAGCACTACTATATACTTTTTAAGTTCCAAAGTCGATCATTGAAAGAAATGTAATATTGACTGCTTGGAAGAGCTATCCATTGTCTAATCCTTGAATCCTACTGAGATATATGGATATAGTTGCTGCTGTAGCAGAGGGGTGTACCTGACGTTTATTCCTTCAGTTCTCAAGTATTTGCTGCCAGCTGGGAGTCCTTATCATTTTCTAATCAATTGCATTTTTCTCTTCAAATCCTTTCCCTTGCCTTACTCAGGCTTTTAGAAAAAAACTTGAAGTAATGCATGTTTTTCTCTTTGAAGAGACGTAAGTTCTGCTGGTAGGTTAACTTGATACCAACTCCAAAAGCAGAACTAATCCAGTAGGGATCTAATTTACCTTAAAGATAGAAATCCCTATATTTAGCCTGAGTACAAAATAAAAATCTGGCCGATTTTCTATTACTAGATTTATATTGATAACCTTAAGCATGAAGCTGTTCTTTCTTTCCAAATGAAATGTTTTATTTTTCTTTCCAAGATATTTTAAAGATCTATAAAGACCAGATGGTATATGTGTGCTTCAAATATGACTTTTCTTGACTCTTCTATATATAGCTATATGTTAAAATGAGAGAAATATTCTTTTTTTAAAAATCTCTTATTCTTGCCCTTTAAAAAATAAGTTTACTGAAATACAATTCATATACAGTATAATTCACCCACATAAATTATACCGTTCAGAAGTTTTTAGTATATTCACAGATATGTACAGCCATCACCACAGTCAGTTTTAGAACATATTCACCTCAAAAAGAATCCCCATCCCCTTTAGCTATCAGCCTCCTCCTGTCCCCACAGCCCATCATTCAGCCTTAAGCAACCATTAGCCTACTTTTTATCTCTATGGATTTACCTATTCTGGACATTTCACATAATGGGATCATATAATATGTGTCTTTTATTACTGGCTTTTTCTACCTAGAATAATATTTTCAAAGTTCATCCATGTTGTAGCATGTATCAGTATCTCATTCCTTTTTAAAATATTACTGTAGTAAAAAAATATATAACATAAAGTTTATCATCTTAACCATTACAGTTCAGTGGCATTAAGTACATTCACATTGTTGTGAAACATATCTCCAAAATTTTTTCATACTGGATACCTGAAACTCTTTACCCATTAAACAACAACTCCCTTTTTCCTCCTCATCCCAGCCCCTGGTAATCACCACTCTACTTATTATTTCTAATAATTTGACTACTTTAGATATGTTATATAAGTGCAGTCATACAGTATTTGCCTTTTTGTGGCTAGCTTATTTCACTTAGTATAATGTCCTCAAGGTCTGTTCATTTTGTGCCATGTGACAGTATTTAGATATATACACCACATTTGTTAATCCATTCATCTGTTGATGGACATTTGGGATGCTTCCAACTCTTAACTATTATGAATAACCATACTATATGAACATGGGTGTACAAATATCTCTTCAAAACCCTGCTTTCAATTCTTTGGGATATATACTCAGAAGTGAGATTGATGGATCATATGGTAGGTCTATTTTTTAATTTTCTAAGGAAACTTCTTCTGTTTTCCATGCTGGTTGCACTATTCTACAATCCTACCAACATTACATAAGGATTCCAATTTTTCTACATTCTCATCAACACTTTTTATTTTCTGATTTTTTGATAGTAGCCAATTTATGGATGTGGGGTGATATCTCATTGTGATTTTGATTTGCATTTTCCTGATAATTAGTGATGTTGAGCATCTTTTCATAAGTTTATTAGCTATTCATACATCTTTAGAGAAATGTCTATTCAAGTCCTTTCCCATTTTTAAAAATTTTTTAATTTTAGTTTAATTTGTAATGTTCTGTTAGTTTGAAGTACACAGCAAAGTGATTCAGATATATATATATGTGTGTATATATATATATATATTCAGATATGTGTGTGTATATTCTTTTTCAGATTCTTTTCCATTATAGGTAATTAAAAGATACTGAGTGTAGTTCCCTTTGCTATATAGTAGATCCTTGTTGTTTACCTGTTTTATGTGTAGAAGTGTGTATACGTTAATCCCAAACTCCTAATTTATCTCTCCCCCCACCTGCTATCCCCTTTGGTAACCATACCTTTGTTTTCTATGTGAGTCTATTTTAGTTTTGTAAATAAGTTTATTTGTATCATTTTTTTAAAGTCCACATATAAGTGATATCATATGATATTTGTCTTTCTCTGAATGACTTACTTCACTTACTGTGATAATCTCTAGGTCCATCCATGTTGCTGCGAATGGCATCATTTCATTCTTTTTTTTTTTTTTTTTTTTGCGGTACACGGGCCTCTCACTTTGTGGCCTCTCCCGTTGCAGAGCACAGGCTCTGGACGCGCAGGCTCAGCGGCCATGGCTCATGGGCCCAGCCGCTCCGCGGCATGTGGGATCTTCCTGGACCGGGGCACGAACCCGTGTCCCCTGCATCGGCAGGCGGATTCTCAACCACTGCACCACCAGAGAAGCCCCATTTCATTCTTTTTTAAGGCTAAGTAATATTCCATTGTGTATATACACCAGTTCTTTATCCACTCATCTGTTGATGGACGTTTAGGTTTCTTCCATGTCTTGGCTATTATAAATAGTGCTTCTATGAATATTGGGGTGCATGTATCTTTTCAAATCAGAGTTTTCTCTGGATATATGCCCGGGAATGGGATTGCAGGATCATATGGTAACTCTTATTTTTAGTTTCTTAAGGAACCTCCACACTGTTCTCCACAGTGGCTGCACCAATTTACATTCCAACCAACAGTGTATTTGGGTTCCTTTTTCTCCACACCCTCTCCAGCATTTATTATTTGTAGGCTTTCTAATGATGGCCATTCTGACTGGTATGAGACAATACATCATTGTAGTTTTGATTTGCATTTCCCTAATAGTTAGTGATATTGAGAATCTTTTCATGTGCCTATTGACCATCTGTATGTCTTTTGTGAAGCAATGTCTGTTTAGGTCTTCTTCCCATTTTTTGATCAAGTTGTTCAGTTTTGTTTTTTTTTATATTAAGCTGTATGAGCTGTTTGTATATTTTGGAAATTAATCCCTTGTCAGTAGCATCATTTGCAAATATTTTCTCCCAGTCCATGGCTTGTTTTTTTTGTTTTGTTTATGGTTTCCTTTGCTGTGCAAAAGCTTTTAAGTTTAATTAGGTCCCATTTGTTTATTTTTCTTTTTATTTCCATTACTCTAGAAGACGGATCCAAAAAAATATTGTTGTGATTTGTGTCAAAGAATGTTCTGCCTGTGTTTTCCTCTAGGAGTTTTATAGTATCTGATCTTAAATTTAGGTCTTTAATCCATTTTGAGTTTATTTTTGTATACAGTGTTAGAGAATGTTCTAATTCCATTCTGTTACAAGTGGTTTCCCAGCACCACTTATTAAAGAGACCATCTTTTCTCCATTGTATATTCTTACCTCCTTTGTGGTAGAGTGATAGACCATAAGTGTGTGGGTTTATTTCTGGGCTTTCTATCCTGTTCCATTTATCTATAAGTCTGTTTTTTTGTGCCAGTACCATACTGTTTTGATTACTGCAGCTTTGTAGTATAGTCTGATGTCAGGGATCTTGATTCCTTCAACTCCGTTCTTCTTTCTGAAGGTGTTTTTGGCTATTTGGGGTCTTTTGTGTTTCCATACAAATTTTTCAATTTTTTGTTCTAGTTATGTGAAAAATGCCATTGGTAATTTGATAGGGATTGCATTGAATCCATAGATTGCCTTGGGTAGTATGATAATTTTAACAATACTGATTCTTCCAATCCAAGAATACGATATATCTTTCCATCTGTTTGTGTCATCTTCAGTTTCTTTCATCAGCATCTTATAGTTTTCAGAGTACAGTCTCTTGCCTCCTTATGTAGGTTATTCCTAGGTATTTTATTCTTTTTGATGTGATGGTTTCCTTAATTTCTCTTTCTGATCTTTCATTGTTAAGTGTATAGACATGCAACAGATTTCTGTATATTAATTTTGTACCCAGCAACTGTACTGAATTCATTGATGAGCTCTAGTAGTTTTCTGGTAGCATCTTTAGTATTTACTATGTATAGCATCATGTCATCTGCAAACAATGACAGTTTTACTTCTTTCCCAGTTTGGATTCCTTTTATCTCTTTTTTTTTCTCTGTTTGCTGTGGCTAGGACTTCCAAAACTATGTTGAATAAAAGTGGCCAGAGTGGTCATCCTTGTCTTGTTCCTGATCTTAGAGGAAATGCTTTCAGCTTTTCACCACTGAGTGTGATGTTAGCTATGGGTTTCTCATAGATGGCCTTTATTATGTTGAGGTATGTTCCCTCTGTGCCCACTTCTGGAGTTTTTATCATAAATGGATGGTGAATTTTATCAAAAGCTTTTTTCTGCATCTGTTGAGATAATCATATGGTTTTTATTCTTCACTTTGTTAATGTGGTATATCACATTGATTGATTTGCAGATATTGAAAAATCCTTGCATCCCTGGGATAAATCCCACTTGATCATGGTGTATGATCCTTTTAATGTATTGTTGGAGTCAGTTTGCTAGTATTTTCTTGAGGATTTCTGCATCTATGTGCATCAGTGATATCGGCCTGTAATTTTCTTTTTTTGTGATATCTTTGTGTGGTTTTGGTATCAAGGTTATGGTGGCCTCATAGAATGAGTTCGGAAGTGTTCCTTCCTCTGCAATTTTTTGGAATAGCTTCAGAAGGATGGGTATTAACTCTTCTTTGGTCATCTTTACGATGATTACCATGAACACTTTCTCGGGTAGATTGACTCTCTCCACATCACTTAGTGCTTCTTCTGGGGGTTTTTCTTGTTCCTTTGTCTGAAACATCTTCCTCTGTTGCTTCATTTTGTCTAAATTGCTGTTTGTATTTTTATGTATGTGGTAGATTTGTTACGTTTCTTGACCTTTGAGAAGTGGCCCTCTGTAGGAGATGTCCTGTGTGTCCCAGCAGTGCACTCCCTTCTTGTCACCCAAGGGCCAGGGGCCAGCTGGTCTGTATCTGGCCTTTGTTCGCGGACTCGATATGCAGGCTGCAGGACTGTAGTTTTCTTGCCTCTGGTGTCTGTCCCCTGGTAGATGAGGATGGTCTAGAGGCTTGTGCAGGCTTCCTGGCAGGAAGAGTTGGTGCCTGCCCCCTGATGGGTGGAGCTGGGTCTTGGTCTTCTGGGGGGCAGAGCCATGCTTAGGGACGTGTCTAGAGGTGGCTGTGGGATCAGGAAGTCTTTAGGCAGCCTGTCTGCTGATGGGTACAGCTGTGTCCCTATCCAGTTTGTTGTTTGGCCTGAGGCATCCCAGCACTGGAGCCTACATGCTGTTGGTGGGGCCAGGTCTTGGTGGCAAAATGTCAGCCTCCAGGAGAGCTCACACAGATGAATCCTCCCCGATATGTCCTCCACCAGTGTCTCTGTCCCCAAGGTGGGCTATAGTCACCCCTTGCCTCCCCAGGATACCTTCCAAGACCAGCAGGTACGTCTGGCTCAGGTTCCTATCAAATTACTGCTTTTGCCTTTAGTCCTGGTGTGTGTGAGATTTTGTGTGTGCCCTTTAAGAGTGAAGTCTCTCTAACACAACACTGTGAAGCAATTATACTCCAATAAAGATGTATTAAAAAAAAAAAGAGTGAAGTCTCTATTTCTCCCAATCCTGTGGAGCTCCTGCAATCAAGCTCCACTGGCCTTCAAAGCCAAGTGCTCTGGGGGCTCCTATTCCTGGTGCCTTTCCCATTTTTAATTGGGTTATTAGATCTGTTTGTTTTTGAGTTGTAGGATTTCTTTATGTATTCAGGAGATTAACCCCTTATCAGATATATGATTTGCAGATATTTCTCCCATTTTGAAGTTTGCCTTTTCACTCTGTTGATAGTATCCTTTGATGCACAAGAGTTTTTAAGTTTGATGTTGTCCCCTGTGTCTAGTTTTGCTTTAGTTGCCTGTGCTTTTGTTGTCATATTCAAGAAATGATTGCCAAATCCAATGTCATGAAGCCTTTCCTCAGTGTTTTCTTCTAAGGTTTTATAGTTGTTGGTTTTACATTTAGGTCTTTAATCTTTTTTGAGTTAAGTTTTGTATATGGTGGAAGATAAAAGAGTCCAGCTTCATTCTTTCAAATGTGGCTATCCAGTTTTCCCGAAATCATTTTTTGAAAAGGTTATCTTTTCCCTATTGAGTGGTCTTGATATCCTTGTCAAAGGTCATTTGACCATATACATGAGTGTTTATTTCTGTGCTCTCTATTCTATTCCGTTTGTATTAGACAGAGTTCTCCAGAGAAACAGAACCAACAGAATATATATAGGAGGAGATTTATTATGAGGAATTGACTCACATGATTATGGAGGCTGAGAAGTCCCATGATTTGCCATCTGCAAGCTGGCGACCCAGGAAAGCTGGTGTTATAATTCCAGTCCAAGTCCAAAAGGCTGCAAACCAAGGGAGTTGATATAAAGCCCATCCAAGGGCAAGAGAAGACCAATGTCCCAGGTTAAACAGGCAGGCAGAAAGCAAAAGGGACAATTTTTTTCCTCCACCTTTTTGTTCTGTTCAGATGCCCAGTGGATAGAATGATGCCACCCACAATGGGGAGGGCAATATACTTTATTGATTCCACCAATTCAAATACTAATCTCATCTGGAAAAACTCTCACAGACACACCCAGAAATAATGTTTAATCTAGGTATCTCATGGCCAGTGAAGATGACACATAAAATTAACTACCAAACCATTAGTCTATTTGTCTGTCTTTATGCTAGTGCCACTCTGTTTTTCTTACTGTAGCTTTGTAATATGTTATAAAATCAGGAAGTGTGAGTCTTACAACTTTGCTTTCTTTATAATCGTTTTGGCTGCTCGGGGTCTCTTGAGATTCCATATGAATTTTAGGATGAATTTTTCTATTTCTGCAAAAAATGCCATTTGCATTTTTATTGAGATTACATTGAATCCATAGGTGGCTTTGGATGGCATGGCCACTAAGAATATTATGTCTTTCAATCCATGAACAAAGGATGTCTTTCCATTTATTTGTATCTTCTTTATAATTTCTTTCAGCAATGTTTTATAGTTCCCATTAATACCTCACTCCTTTTTATGGCCAAGTAATATTTCATTTTATGTATATACTATGTTTTATTTATCCATTCATCAATTGATGGACTGTTGGATTGTTTCCATCTTTTGACTGTTAATGAATACTGCTGCAATTAGTATTTGTGTACAGTTTTTTGCATGGACATATGTTTTCATTTCTCTTGGATTTGTCCTTGCCTTTTAAGAAGAACTGAATTTAAATAATAGCAGAGACTCCTCTGGAAGCCTAAGCTGCTATAAGTCATTTTAAATATAACCTGTGTTTTTTGCTTTGATTAACCATAAATGAAAAATACAGTTCTCTTTCTTCAGAATCTTAAGAAACAAAACACACACTTTTCTCACAGTCACCACCTTGAGAACTCTTACACACAATTTTGCAAATACTTGCTGATATATTACTAACTGAATATACAAGAGTAGTAATCAGAGGGGCAATAATCAAGGAGAACCTACTGTCTTAAATGGGGTCTTGAAATAGGTGATAGACATTTATTGATAACAAAAAGGAAGATGATAGTCCAGGTTTAGGAAAGTCATGACTGTAAGCATGGAGGTGAGCATCCATTACACACACAAAAAATGACTTGCTTAGAGGAGTCTAAGTGGGAAATAATGAGAGTAGAAGTTAACAAGATGTCCTCCTCCATTTTATGTATTCTCTGGATGAAGTTGGTTGTATTTGATTGATATTACCTTTTTCTCTATTTACCTGACATTTCTTTCCCTCCTTAGTTCTAATCATTAATGTACTCAATCATTGACTCAGTCATTCAACAAACATTTACTGGGTGCCTTTTAAGTATCAAGCACTGTGCTTGGTACTGGGGATACAATGATGGGTGAGATATGCTGTGACAACAAGGAATTCACAACCTGATGGAGAAGTCAAGATAGTTTCACAAACAACTGTAATGTAATGTGGAAAGTGTACCATAACAGATGGATACAAATGTTTTAAGAATATGAAGACTAAGTACAATCCCTCCAAACCATTCTGTATCTTGTCACTAGGCAAGTTCATAAAACGTTCCATTATCTCTGAAGAGACTTAAACACTGCTGGGAGGTTAACTTGAAGTCATTACTCTGCTTAAAAATCCTACATTGGATTCCCATTTTCATAAGGTTAAGTTTAAATTCCCTCGATCCTGCTTCCGTTGTCTAAAATGTCCCCTCCTTTCTCCTACTTGGTTCTTACTTCAAACTGTGAAACTCAGCATAGATACCTCATCTAGGAAGATTTTCTTGATGTTCCACAAATTGTTGGTTAGGTGGGTTTTTCTGTATGCTTCCGATATTGCCCTGATCATATATCTGTCACTGCCCATATCATACTATCTTGTAATCATATTTTTATTTTTCCATATCCCCCTCTCTCACATGCACTGTTACATGTGCATTCCTTGAGGAAATCAGCAAGGTCTTACTAGTATTTTTGTCCCCAGTGTCTAGCATATAGTAGGTTCCCAGTGTTTGATGAATGGATAAATAAATTGGTCAATGAACTAACTTTTCCTGGTTAGAGACAGAAGGCCAAAGACATGACATCTGAGCTGAAACTTAAAGGTTGCCTAAGATTCACTAGGGGGAGAAAAGAAGAAGGAAAAAATGTATTGCTGTCCAAGGCAACATTATTTGCAATGGCATAGAAATAAGAAAAAGCCCACCATGTTTAAGATGTGGCAAATCATTCTTTGTGTCAGAAACTGGACACTTGTCAAAAATAAAGTTCAATCTCAGTATAAACATTTTCAAATTACGCTAGGCAAGTCTTATGCTAGAAATATAGAATTCTTAAAATAGGATCTGTGTATTATTTTGTAGCCTAATGAAGCTTGGGTAGATTGTAGCATTTAAATAACTCGCTTATAGGATGTAAAGAAAAGGGAACCTCCTCGTACACTGTTGGTGGGAATGTAAATTGGTACGGCCTCTGTGGAAAATAGGATGGAAGTTTCTCAAAAAACTAAAAACAGAACTACCATATGACCCAGCAATTTCACTCCTGGGTATATATCCAAAAAAGCAAAAACACTAATTCGAAAAGATACATGCACCCCAGTGTTCATGGCAGCATTATATATGATTGCCAAGATATGGAAGCAGCCTAACTGTCCATCAGGAGATGAACAGATAAAGAAGATGTTACACACACACACACACACACACACACACACACTGGACCACTACTCAGCCATAAATAAAGAATGAAATTTTGCCATTTGCAGCAACATGAATAGACTTGGAGGGCATTATGCTAAGTGAAGTAAGTTAGAGAAAGACAAATACTGTATGATATCACTTATATGCAGCATCTAAGAAATACAGCAAATTAGTGAATATAATAAAAAAGAAGCAGACTCACAGATGTAGAGAACAAGCTAGAGGTTACCAGGGTGGGGAGGAAAGAAGGAAGGGGCAAGTTAGGGGTAGGGGAGTAAGAGGTACACATTATTAGGTATAAAATAAGCTACAATCATATATTATACAACACGGAGAATATAGCCAATATTTTGTAATAACTATAAAGGGAGTATAACCTTTAAAAATTGCAAACCACTATATTGTACACCTGTAACTTATAGAACATTTAAAGCAACTATACTTCAATAAATAATTAAATAAACTCACTTATTCTTGTCATATGTACATCTTCCCAACCCAGAGTTATTATTTGAGCCTCCTCAGATTTGAGGGCTATTTCTTAGTGTTTATGTGTATGGTAGGATGGGGGTAGGGGGTCAATTATTATTGGAAACTTACGGAACAGAGTTTTTACTTTAGTTTCCAGAATCTAATTTTGTCAAATTATGATTGAGTAGACTCTATACCTTAGGAACCCTCCAGAGTGGAATTGCACAGTAAGATATATGAGTAACTCAGGCATTAAAGGGAGAAATCAAGTCAGCTGATACCCTTTTCTCTAAATTGGCTGTCAGTGAGAACTTAGTTAATTTATGTTAAGCCACTACGATATCTACAACTGTCAGTATCAATAGTCTTTCATACTTAGCATACTAAGTGTTCAACCTCTTTCTTTCTGGAATACAGGAATAAAAAGAGCCATGATGAGCATGTATCACTTCTCCTGGGCTACTGGCAAGGACTTAGGAAGGAAAAATAACATGTGCTAGCTGTTGATGCCATCAGTTCTTTGTAGTTTTTTGTGATGGTGGTAACACATACATAAAATAAGATTTACCGTTTTAATTGTGTTTAACCGTACAGTTCAGTGACATTAAATACATTTACATTATTCTGCAGCTGTCATTACCATCCATCTCCAAAACTGTTTCATCTCCCCACACTGAAACTCCATACTCATTAAAAAATAACTTCCTATTCCTCCCTCTCCCCAACCCATGGCAACCACCATTCTACTTTTTGATACTATGATTTTGATTTTGAATATTCTGATTACCTCATATAAGTGGAATCATACAATATTTCTCCTTTTGTGACTGGCTTATTTCACTTATTTTCACTTATTTTATAATGTCTTCAAGTTTCATCCATATTATGGCATATGTCAGAATTTCCTTCCTTTTTGAGGCTGAATAATATTCTTAAATGTACATACTACACTTTGTTTATCCATTCATCTGTCAGTAGACACTTGGGTTACTTCCACTTTTTGACTACTGTATTGTGAATAATGCTGCTATAAAAATAGTGCACAAATATCTGTTCAAGTCTCTGCTGTTAATTCTTTTGAATATATACCTAGAAGTGGAATTGCTGGATTATATGGTAATTCTATGTTTAATTTTTTGAGGAATCACCTTGTAGCTTTTTTAAACGTCAGGGAAACAGAGGAAGAGCTGTACATGGAGAGTATGTAGCTATTGCCATTGTAGTAATGATTGACACGCTAAGATCTAAATTTCATTCCTACCTTAGCCACCTGTGAAATATATGGCCTTGGATAAGTTACTTACCCTGTTTAAATTTCTCTTTTTTCATCTGTGAAATGAATATAATAATGCTTTACTAGATTTTTTAAGGATTAAATGAGATTATATATGTATATAATATTACTTAGTAACTTATAAAATGCTATATAAACATTTACTAGATTAACCGCACCAGCTGCCAGAAAAACTCAGCTCTGGTGCTATATTTGATTATTAACCACTGTTACTGAGCTATGCCACATCCCAGAAAATTATTCTCTTAGGATCTGAACTGGCATAGCACTTATATTTTCATTCGGCACACCAGACCAGAATAGTTTCAGATAAGGAGCTACCCCAGGTAGTTCATTGTGGCCCTGGACAGATGTCACGGGGCTCACTACCAGAGACTGCCTTATAGCTTCAGGTTCATTTGGGAGTTAATGTTGTATATATGAATACAAACCAGACCCTCTGGTCCTACCACTTCCCTGGTCTTACAAAGTATGGTCCATAGCTACAGAATAGCTTCAACCTCCTGGGAGTACCTACAGCTAGAATCTGCTAAGAAGTTCTCCCTTCCAATTCAGGTGTCACTTTCCTTAAAAAGAAAGAGTCAACATCACTATCACTGTGGATCAGAGTACAAAATTTAAAATCTGTCTGTCCTTACTTCTTTGTCCTGGAATCTGGAAACCAGAGGCTCTAGGTGGCTAAGAAGGACAAAGCTAAAAACGAAAAAGAAACAAACAAAATAAGACTCATCCAACTCTGGAAACAATGGAATTTTCTAAATCTATACAAACATCTTATGTAAATCAAGTTCTGTATTACTTACAGTCTTTGGAGAGAAGCTTGATTTTTTTTTCCTCCTCCTCTTCTTCCTTCTCTATCTCCTATTAATTATTCTGTTACTTCTTTAGAATAATAACAATAGTAATAATAATAATAATAATAATGACAGATTCTGACTAGAGGATTTAAGGAATTGGTCATGACTCTTGAAACTTTTATTCTTTTTGGCACTAAATCAAACTCCTGAGCTGTAACCAAATGTGATTTTCATCCAGAGTGGATGAATAGTGGTTTGAATAGTCACTTCACACAATAGATCAATGGTGCTCTTCTTATAGTCACTAATTTTTTTTAGGTTAATAAAGCCAAAATTTTGGCTAAAGTTAAATAGAATGATAAGGAAGCTCCTTTCTTTTCTTTACTTTTCTCTTCTAAAGGAAAAAAAACTCTAGAAATTACATGTGATCATTGTAGAAAACTTGGAAATTTTCAGAAAATTTTAGCAAAGGGTATAAAATTATACATAATTCTAACATACTGCAGTAAACAAATACTTTATATTTTCATGTATGCCTTTCCCATCTTTTTCTATTGCTCTATATACATATATCTTAACATAGTTAGGATTATACATTGTATATACAGTTCTGCATGTTTTTAAAATGTATGTCATAAGAATTTTCCTGTGTCAGTGAATATTTTTCATAAATATTACTTTAGCCTGTATAATATTTTATCATAAGGATACATCATTGTTTAAATTTATGTATTGTTAAACTTTTGATTTCTTTCCATTTCTCACTAATGTAAGCAACTCTGAAATAAACATGTACAGAAAGATTTATCCATTTTCTTAAGATGGATTTCTAGAAGTGAAATTACTGGATCAATGACTATGACTGTTTAAGAATTTACTTTTTAAAGAAAATCATCTTTGGATTGTTAAAGGATTAATGACACATCAACTTGAACACATCTTTGATGACTGTGTAGCTACTCATATTCAAATAATCCCTGGAAGCATTGCTATTAATTGACTGAATCTTAATCTTTCATTTCAGACACTAGGATGCATCTCTTCCTTCTGTCGCCTATTCCTTGGGATAGAAATCAGGAGATCTGACTGAGCCCTTATACAAGCCTTGTCAGACAAGTACCTATGTCCATCTTGTTTAGGACTACCTGTTTAACCCACTGCACTTAGCATCCATATTTTCCTTCTTTTCTCTTACAGATGGAATGGGGCGAGTCCTTGCTCAAGATGTATATGCAAAAGACAACCTACCCCCGTTCCCAGCATCAGTAAAAGATGGCTATGCTGTCCGAGGTAAATATTTTGGTTTTCTTGAGTATCAACATACTCACATTGTAATTTGTTGGGTTTTTTTTTTTCAGATTTTTGGCTCAGCCCAGGTACCTAATGACTATTACATCTATTTCCCCCTTGGCTGTCAAAATAATTTTATTCACAGATAACAATGTTAACCTACACCTATATATTTTCCAGCACAATCTTGATTAAAACTTTTCAGTGACAGTACTATAGTTACTTGAAAATTCTTACTTACAAATAAATATGTAGAGGTTGATAAAGACACTGTATCATGATTTATTCTTTCGGCCTCTACACATACCAGATGGCAGACAGTCTTGGTCTGGAAGTCCAAATGTTTTCTAGTTGAAAACATCTATATGGTCCAAGAAAGAAGAGCAAACTCCCAACACAGGGATAAAGTGGGGAATTTTTTTTCTCCTGCTTTAAACTCAAACATCAATAAGGGCTTCATAGAAAGCAAGCATGAGGAAAACCTCTAATTCCCTAGAAGATTCCATATTTCAAGGCTCTGAAGCCCCAGATGGTACCAGCAGCTCATGCCTTTAGAGTTGCCTGGGATTGCATGAAGCTCAAAAGCAAATACTAAATAGCATTTGCCTGCCTAAAGTCCAATCTACGAAAGAACCCAAAATGAAAATGCAACTGAATTGCTTAGAAACTATTATTGGTTATTAACTCAAGGCTGGTATCATTGAAGAAATGTCTAAAAACATTTCCCAGTTTATCAAAGCTGTTAAGAAGGCCAGTTCCTTTTTAATGGTCATTTATGGAGTCCCTTACTTGATTTTTTGGTTTTGGATTTTTTTTTTACTCTATCTAGCTATTAAAATAATTTCTTCTTCCTTGTAATTAAATACATTCATTGACCTCCTCCGTGTTCCATTGCCATATCTTAGCAGTATCTTTCTCTGTTGGAGACAGTAGAACAAATGGTTAAGATTATGGACTTTGAGTGGTAGAAAAGTGAGTGATAACAAAGTAAGAGTGATCTGGGTTCTAGCACCAGTTTCATCTATGTAAGTTTGAGCAAATCACTTAAACTTTTTGAGCCTTGGTTTCCTCATCTATAAAATGGTGATAATTATAACAGTATTTATCCCAACAGGTTATTGTGAGAATTAAGTGAGACTGTAGAAAGCCTTAAAGTATATGGCAAACACACACACACCAAAAAAGCACTCAATCGTTGTTTTTTAATGTTTAATAATAGTACCTATTATTACTATTTTTTTTATTATTATTATCACATTTTCTTAAACCATCTCTGAAAAAAGGATAACATTTATCTAAACTGTTATTCTCATAAAATGGTGGAGAGATTAATTCCTACTAGTGTATTCTTTCTCAGGAAACTGTCTTAAATGCACCTCATTCAGCTCTATCTCACAAATTAGAGTATTTCTGAAAATATAAATAACAAATCCCCAATGCCTCCTATGTTTTCTCTTCCAAATTCATTTCTTCTATAGTGTTTATTATAATGAATATTATCCAGAAAGAAATTTATTTTAGTCTTCTGATAGCCTCACTGGCTCTTGTTTCTTATTCCCTCTAAAATGTAAATTCTGTTTGAACTTATAATTGGTAGCCATATTGGATTGCTATGAAATGATGAATTCTTACTTCCAGAGTAGAACAAACAACTACAGCAGATGAAACACCAAAAGGACAAGAAAGTCTATTTTTTATATTCTCGGTAATGTAAAGTAAGAGAAAGTGAGAAAATAAATTATATTAGGCAGAATTATTCTGAAACAGAAAGTTGTTCTGTGATTTTTAGATGAGGTAGCAGCAGCTCAATAAAAAGAAACTATTGCTTTTAGCTTTTCTAGTTAGCCCATGTGAGCCAGGAAAGAGCCTTTCTGCAACTGTAGAATCTATCAAAGAAATTTATATATAAAATTACCATTTAGTATATCATTTATTTTGTTTTAGAGTGGTGGTGTTTTTAGTTATTTCACACACATACACAAGCACACACACACACACACACACACACACACACAAACATTTGAAATGACATCTTACGGTATAAAATGTTCAACAGATAATCCACCATGCAGCTAATTCACATTATTTCTTTCCTGTGAAACATTGCTAGTTCTCTAAGATATGGAATGTATAACAGAGACATAACACATAACAGATAACCATCATGGATATGGTTAAATTTCAAAGTAGGAATGACTGGTTAATTATGATCAACATAATTAAGGCAGCAGAAGTCATCAGTGAACAAAAAGGCATGGTCTTAGTCTTTTCTGTATTATAATACCAACCCCAGGCAGTGTTTTGGTAAAGAATATCCTTGAGGCTATTGTTGTGGCTCTCTACCTCTCTACTTTGTATACCTTCTTCTCTCCACCCCTTCTTCCTTTACTCCCACTCCTTTCTCCCCACTCCCTTTATTCTCCTTGTTTTTCTTCTCCTCTGCCTTTGCCTTAGGCCTTCCAGTAATAACCAGTGGCACCTGTGAGCATTGCTAACCCTCTAGGTGTAAAGAGGTTGCTAACTTGCTCTGGATCACTAAGCATTAGCCAGTATCCTTCAGAAACATGTGGGATAAAACTCCAAACCAGTTGGAGGATCACTTGCTTTAAGGTATGTGGGTTGAAAAATCAAGACAGTAACAAATAGCTAAAGAAATAAGAAATAGGAACAGCTTTTAAAAAATAAAGAATAGAGTATAAAGAAGATAGGAATCAAGTGATGATGATGTAAACTAATAAACCTAAAACTACATTCAGGAGGGAATGAATTTGAATGATGAAAGAAGAGAAAAGAAAATGAAAGTAGCATTTACCAGTTAGAAGCAATACAATAGTTTTTTTCGTATTTTTGAGGAGTTATTTCTCCCTTCACACTGATTAAGCCAACCATCTTCTTGATGCATTCACACGCTCCTATAGAGATGTGGGTGCCCATTGTCTCACAATTGCTTCTTAGATGTTAATAAAGGTAAAAATATCTCAGAATACCAAATTCACTCTCTTGAAAATGTTCAATTTGAAAGGCTTATCACTTCAGAATTAGTTTGGGGATTATTTAAGAAAAGGGAAAATTATAAACAAGCCAGTAATTATTTTGAGAACCATGTGCAACAAACAATTCTGGAAAATTATATTAAGAGAAATCCTTGCCATTTAGGTTAAGTAAATATTAAAGCTTTTTCTTTTATACATTCTGATTAAATACATGCTTATGGAAAATACAGAAAATCAAAAAGAACATTTTAACCCATTATCTCACTGTCTAGCTACTATTAACATTTTGTTGTACTTCCTTCCAGTGTGTTAAAATGCATACTAAAATTCGGTATAACCTTTTTGATTTTGCGCTAGTTCTTATTCTGTCACAAAAGTAATGTTTTAGAGTTTCTGTTTTGTCCATTTAAATCCTGTTTGGCCATAGCTGGTTTTCCAACTCATTTGACAGCCAGTGGCCTTCCACTGTAGGACACTTTGGATGAAAAAGAAAGCCTTATGATCTAGGAGTATTACTCATGTGAGCAGAGAGATAATTTTGAATAATTAATTTAAGTTAATCCCCAAAAGCTTAAAATAATGTATTTAAGGAAATAATATATCTTTTCCCAATACTAACAATATGTGGGCATTTTTCTCCTGGAAGATGATGGTAAAGAATATAAAATGCCTTCTCATTCATCTGTTCTACTCCTTGCTCCCTGCTTTCCAGGCAGCAGATTTAAAATTCCAAACAACTCACCTGATTTAATCCCTCAGTATAACTGCAGCAAGTATTAATCCTGTTGTGCTAGTCTTGTCACCTACCCTTGCCACCACTCCAAACTCGTTCTACAATGTTAATTTTAGTATACACATAAATATCAATACTATTACCCTGTTGCCTATCATCCAGTCTTAGACAGTTTGGTTCTATAATTAGAGATAAACAGAATATTAGTCCTTCTGCCTTATTCCTCTATTGAAGAATAGAGGTGCCTAGGACCTCTGAAAGTTATGCTATCTATGGCCTCTGTTTATTCAGTCCTAACATGGAAACGATGAGGCTTTTGTTATTGAAAATAAGTGAATAGCTATAAAGGATTTCAAGAGATTTAAAGAGAGCTCCCACATGGCTGGAAAATGAAAATAAGGGATAATTCTAGGGCAAATGGCTTGAGGATGATCATTTTCTATACATTGACACAATGAATAGTTATCTAATGGTATCAATTTTATATCAAATGATATAATCAGAAATCTTCAAATAAAGACTAAAAGTGTTTTCTGGACAATAAAAAGGTGGAAGTGGGAGCAGTTTCAGGGTCTAGCATTAAGCATTATACAGTGCATTTGCTGTTAGGATTTGGTTTATATTGCTTTTATCTCTTCCTTCAAATTAAATCCTACAGTTACAAAACAGAAAAGAAAACTTATTAATAGAAATGCCAGAATTAGTGGGGGGAAAGAGTCTAAGCCTTTACAGAAATCCTTGGAATCCATCCATCTTTTCTAATGGCGTACTGTGGCTTACTTAAGTTCTTTCCAAGCTTTAGCTTCATCTGCCACTGTACCTCCACTTCTGCCCCCTCCCACCCAAGCTGGTAGAATTCATCTTGAAAATGGCAACTTTTCTTTTACCTGTCTGTTTAATAGATGTTTTAAAATAAATATCAGTAAGTTAGGTAGATTGATCGTTACTTTTCTGTCTTTATAATAAATAGTTAGCCTTGGTGTTGATGTAAAATCAGGACTTCTGTTGTAGTTCACTAATTTTTTATTTCTTAAGTTTTCTCTTCGTCTGAATTTGTCTGTATTCCGTTCAATCTTACAGTGCTGTGCTCCTCAGAAAGGGTAGTCCAAGAACCAGCTGCATGAGCATCAGCTTGTTAGAAATGTAGAACCTCAGGGCCTGTCCCAGACCTACTGAATCAGAATCTGTATTTTAAGATCTCCAGGTGATTTCTATGCACATTAAGGGTTGAGAAGCACTGTTATAAGGGAAATGGTAAAAATGACTCCTCCGTTGATACCTGGGACTTTCTGTAATGTTGGTTGACTGAGCCTTCCTTATCTAGCATGTTTCCCAGGTGGAAATTTTCAGGGCAAAGTGGAGAACACAGTTAAAGTGAGATATATTCTCTCCCCAGTCAGTGTACCTTCCTTGGCAACAAAGCATCTTGCTTCTTAGAATCACTTAAAGGCTCTTTCAGTTGTTGGCCTCCCTGACACTCTATATCAACCTTGCCCCGGATTATCTCTAGCCACTCATTATATAATGACATTTGTTTGGAGCATTCGTGCAGAACACTGATATGAGCATTTTGAGTGTATGTAATATTTGCATGTGTGGGGAACAGGAGACAAGAGGAAGACTGAGAGCAGAGGGTTTCAAAAAAGAAATAAAGGAAGTGATCCCTACCTACCACACATTTATAAAATTATTTAAGAAAATTTACAAAGCCCAATACTAATGTGTATAAGACAGTTTACAAACTTCCCACCTAAGTATTATGGAAGTGCCAAATTGATTTCTTTGTTTTATCAAATATTTACTGAGCATCAGTGATGAACTAGGCACTATGCTAGACATAATCTAAGTTATATAGAATTAAGCAGAGCAGTCTTTCTGAACATTCTAAAGCTGGTGAATGTTGACTCGTATTTTGAAGAAAACAATATACACGAACCAGCAGAAAATGGAAGGCATTCAAAATACAGCATTTTGCAGTGGAAAATATTATTTATTGTTCATTCATGCATGCATCTTTCTACAAAGATTCTTAGGAGGCACACTCATTCGTTTCTTGGACTTCCGAATACTTCGTATATTGAACATTTATTGAATACCTGTTATTCGGCAGATACTAGGAATTTCCCTGAGACAGGTAAGCAAATGGTTACAAATACATTAGGAAGTCGTAATTAGAGTTATTTCAGGAATACACTGTGGAAACAAAAGAAGAAGTAGGTGACTCTTGAGGGAAAGGAAGTCAGATATGACTTCCTAGAGAAGGTGACACTTGAGCTGAGTCTTAAAAGCTAAGAAGTCTTTAACCAGAAGGCAGGGAGAAGAAAAGGACACTCCAAGCAGTGAGAGTAGCATATGTTATGGAGCTGAAATATGAGTCATCTTGGTATTCTCAGGTACTCCTGAGAGTAGCTAGACTATAGGATAGAGGGAGGACGTGAACCAGAGCCTTTACACATACTGTTTTCTTTAGGTGAATATCTATAGATGAAGCATTTTCATTTCCTCTCTGTCTCTCTCCCTCTCCCTCCATCTCTCCCTCTCTCCCCATCTCTCCCTCTTCCCCCCACCCCATCTCTCCCTCTCCTTTTCCCTCTCCCTCTGCCCCATCCCCATATATTTTTGCCTACTTAGCTCTTCCTCATCCTTCATTTTCAAATCATAAATGCTTTTATCAGGGTGTCTTTCCCTGACCCTCCAGTGTAGTTCAGGTACTTTCAGTGTATGCTCTCATAAAACCGTGTTCCTTTCCTTTAGAATGGTTTTCTTAATTTGTATTTATATACAAATTTATATGTTTGTTAATGTGACTCTTTGATTAATGTCTACCTCCCTCACATCGGTGGCTTTAAGAGTTTTGTTTTCACCACACCCATAGAAAGACACACATTAATACATTAGACATCACAAACCAATGATATACACATACATATATAACATATACAATGCATATAAATATATATGCATGCATATATATAAACAAAAATAAGTTTCTTGACACAATTTTCACCTTTACCATGTGTGACGAGATATATTTTCTGTTCTTTTTCTTTACAAGATGATTTTACAGCCCACCTCTATTTGTGATCTAGAGTTTGAAAAACATTGCAACAGACTGACACTGCATTAGAATAGAAACAATATCTAGTTTTACTCTCTACTCTGTCCCGGCATCTAATATAACACTAAGAGCACAGAAGACCTCAGTAGAAATTTAGTGAATGAATGAAAGGAATAAAAAGCCTTAAAAGGTATTATTTTTAAAGTATGGTTATTCCTATTTTTATCAACAAGCAAACGGAAGGTTAGAGAAAGTTTTAGTAATTTGCTGAAAGTCCTGAGGCTAATAATAGGCAGAACCAGGATTCAGATTCAGCTTTTACTCTAAAACCATGCTAATTTTCCCTTGAGCAAGAAGTAAAAAGAGAAGACATCTAGGTTGCTTATGGGAGGTGGAAAGCTGGTAATATCTCTAGCAGAGAAATAATCAAAACTAAGTTTATTCAGTTTTGAGATGCAGTTAGTACAGAACTCTGAAAGATAATTGACTTTTTAATTTTCTACAGTAAGAAAATTATGATTAACTTTAAAATACTGCAGAAATAAGTGTGGGGGCAGATGAAACAAAATTGGTAAAATGTTGATAACTGTTGAAGCAGTGATTTCTATGTCTGTTTTAAATTGTTTCATTAAAAAAAAAAGAGGAAAGAAAAAAGAACCCATGAAAGCAGCATAAGAATACCATTGCAGGAAAACTACAGTATTCTCTTTCTTACAAGTGAACACTGAAAATACAACAGCATTCCAAAAAAACACCAGAAAGCCAAGAGTTTATTAACTGAGACAATGTCTAAAAAGCACAAGATACAACATCTAGTAAGTAGAAGACACCCAATGTTAATTTTTGTTCCTCTTCACATCAGGTTAACCAAAGCCAGCTGTGCAAAATAGTGACTTATTATAAACGGTATTGTATATATAAGGCTTCAGAAAAAATACTACTTTGTAGTCACATAAAGAAACAATAATTTTTTAAATCAGGCTACATGGATTCTCTTATATCTGGCTTTCTTTCTTTCTTTTTAAAATTTATTTATTTATTTTTGGCTGCTTTGGGTCTTTGTTGCTGTGTGTGGGCTTTTCTCTAGTTGCAACGAGCGGGGGCTACTCTTCCTTGCGGTGCATAGGCTCCTCATTGCAGTGGCTTCTCTTGTTGCCGAGCACAGGCTCTAGGCGTGCGGGCTTCAGTAGTTGTGGCTCGCGGGCTTCAGTAGTTGTGGCTCACGGGCTCCAGAGCACAGACTCAGTAGTTATGGCGCACTGGGCTTAGCCGCTCCACAGTATGTGGGCTCTTCCTGGACCAGGGCTCGAACCTGCATCCCCTACATTGGCAGGTGGATTCTTAACCATTGCGCCACCAGGGAAGTCCAAGAAACAATAAATTTTATATATCCTTTCTAAAAGAGGGAAAATACTTTTAATTATTTATCAACATGACTGCAAATATGATTAAAATATTCATATAAATAGTGTTATCTTTGCTGTGTATGTGCCCCCAAACCCTTGCTGTATGCTGATTACAAGGAGATAATGGTCATGATCATGAAACTCATTAGGTATGCATTGCCTTGCCAATAGTATTGGTCTGAAATCCAATTGTATGTGAAGAAAACTCTTTTGAATACATTTATCTCCAGGAATATTTTTTCATCCAGCCATTACTATACTGTATATAGAAAAAATTGGATGAGAAGTCTTTTCCGTCTCAACTCTGAAAGTGTTTCTTCCAATTAAAAATAAACAGTCAATGGGAATTGTGATGCAGCACTGCCTGTGTATTTTGATTTAGAAACAGAATTTTGATCCATCATAAAAAAAAATACTGTATTGGAAATTCAGAGACTGGGGTTTTAGTCCTAGCTCTACCACTAGCCAGAACTTGTTAAAGGTACTGAACCTTTTCTACCTGAGTTTCTTCATTCTGTAACTCATTTCCTTCAAGTGTCAAATGAAGAAAAGAATATATGTTCTTCCTACTTCACTTGCTACTTCATACATATGTCTCCATGAGTGTGTACACACATATAACACATACATACCCATTTATTTAGGACGATAGGCTAAAAGAACTTCCTATTAAAAAGTGCAAGAGTGGAAATTATGGAACAACAAGAAAACTATCTCCAGAGACACCAAGAAAAGGCACAATCTGGACCACTTCTGTTGGTTCTTGTGAGTTGTGGATACCGAAGATCAAACTAGTAATAACAAAGCCCTTTTCTAAACTAGGAGATCAGAAAAGTATTCCACTTTCCTGAAGCCTTATCTGATCATTTGAGTCAAGTTTTAGAATTCCAACACTAGGTTCTTATTCTTTGCTATAGGTCCATTCTGATGATTGTTCTTGGTTCTGTTCATCTCACAGCTGCCGATGGCCCAGGAGATCGTTTCATCATTGGGGAATCCCAAGCTGGTGAACAGGTGAGATTCATAAGCCTGAAAGGCCCTAAAGATTTTAGTTTCATGGACTTTGGGCTTCTAATTCTAGACTTCTGCCATTGTTGTAATGGAAATCTTAGAGAAGGATTAGACAGGTTATCAAAGAGATGAAAGGATGGTTCCCATGAGAAAGAACCAAATGAATTATTTCTTAACTGAAAGAATCTGCATCTATTAATATACAGCATGATGTTACTGGTATGTCTCAGATGACATGCCGCACAAGCATTTTCCAGCCCTGTGATTGGATGAATCTTTCTTCTGGTATAAACATTAATGTTTGAATAGAGCTAAAATTTCTAAGTGGTCTTTGCAGAGTTTTCCCGGACTCGTGTTACATACAGGGAAATTTAGAAGAAGCAGATTATTTAATCTGTCTAGCTAATCATTTTGATTAATTTTTCTCATCAGGGAGCTAACCAGAGAACAGGTATTTCTTAATAGAAACGAAGCACTGATGGGCCATGGTCGAAGTACAACAGAAGTCCTCTTAATTAATGCTTTGGATACCAGTAATTGGTCATTTAATTGGAAATAAGTTACAAGTGGGAAATTATCTTTTACTTTTAAAATAAATGTAAATGTAACTTAAATAAATGAACATTTATTTGTCAGTAATTTGATGGAGAGCTAGGCTTTTTTTTTTTTTTTTTTTTTTGCAGTACGCGGGCCTCTCACTGTTGTGGCCTCTCTCGTTGCGGAGCACAGGCTCCGGACGCGCAGGCTCAGTGGCCATGGCTCACGGGCCCAGTCGCTCCGCGGCATGTGGAATCTTCCCGGACCGGGGCACAAACCCGCGTCCTCTGCATTGGCAGGTGGACTCTCAACCACTGCGCCACCAGGGAAGACCTAAGGCTTTTCTTTTAATAAGTATCTGCTATTTGAACTTCTCTTATACCCAAAAGGCATTATATGTGATTTCAAGTTTTAGTTTCTTTAAAGTGGAAAAAAATTTAAGGCCTTTGCAAAGTATCTAAGTATAGAATCCTTCTAGATTTTTATTATATTTTTATAATTTTTTTTACAGTTGCTTCACCCATACCTAATTTGACATCAGTTCTTTTTAGCAGCCTTTTTTAAATGAGTTTTTCCAAAGGTTTAACTTAATTTTTATAGGAAAAAAATAGCTCCTTTTACACTCATATATCATTGGTTTGTGTAATATTTATTTAAATAACTTAATTCAGTAGCAACTATTGCCACAAACAAGTTTGGGAGCAAACTCGGTTGAATCTTAGGTGTACAAGAGAAGAGTCTAACAGTTTCAAACAAGGGTCTGTAGGCATCATTACGTTCAATAGGAAATAGAGAGCATATGTTAATCCAGTGAGTTTTGAAAGTTGGTTAAAAGAGCACCTTCCTTATTGACTAGAGGCAAAGGGAAAACCAGCGCACTTTTCTCTTCTGCTACCACCGAACACTCATAAGGATTATATAAAAATAAAGGAGGGGGGCTTCCCTGGTGGTGCAATGGTTGAGAGTCCGCCTGCTGATGCAGGGGACGCGGGTTCGTGACCCGGTCTGGGAAGATCCCACATGCCGCGGAGCGGCTGGGCCCTTGAGCCATGGCCGCCGAGCCTGTGCGTCCGGAGCCTATGCTCTGCAGTGGGAGAGGGCACAACAGTGAGAGGCCCGCGTACTGCAATAAATAAATAAATAAATAAAATAAAGGAGGAAATAAATAAATAAATAGGGCAGTTTGAGCAAAAGCTATATCCCACGCCTTAGCATGTACTCCCATATGTGCTAAAAATAGAGAGGGGTTGAGGAAGTATATAGGAGAAGGATGGTGCCAATGGTGGTAACCCTAGCTGCCTCACCTCTACATCCAAGCATTGAGGAGTACTGTGTACAAGTCTCTGAAGCTAAGCCTGACACTGTAGTAATTAGATCCTTGTCCATGCTGTGCACAGGCTGGTTTTGCTCTTCATGACTGTTCTCCTGACAAAAAGAACAACTAGACCTAGGTCGTTTTTTTATAAATAACTTGCATTATGACCTCATAACTTACTTGACCTCTTGGTATGTGTATCCATCAGCAATGGACATACAAAGCATCCATTTTTTTTTAACAAAGCCCCAAAATATCAATTATTCAAGGAGTACTTCTCTGATCTTCAACTGAGTCTATCCAATATTTATCAAACATACCTACTGTTTGTACCAAGAAGCACTGTGCTAGGTTCTAGGAATATAAAATAGATTAATACATGATTACTACTCTTAACAGTTTACATATAGTGGAGGAGACAGAGTATAAACAACTAAATATAATACAATATATTAAGTGTTAAACTAATGCTCTCAGTCATGTGCTATGGAGCACAATAGAGAGGTTGAGCATTTTGTCCTAGAAGGGCTAGGCAGATGACATTGGAGCTGGGCCTAAGAGAGTTTTACAAAAACAGAAACAGAAATGAAAAAGGAACATTCCAAGCAGAAAGAACAGTATAAGTCAAGACCCAGTGGTGTTTGAAAAATTGCATGGTATTAGGAAATTGCAAATCGTTTGTGGTAGTTACTGCCTAGAATACTTAGGCATAGGTAGCAGATTGTTAAGAGCCTTATGGACCCCTAAACTTTATTTACTAGTTAAGACTTCCAACTGATAACAAGGAGCACAAGAAAAGTTGTGAAATTAAAAAATTGCCAACTTCTTGTAAGTTTTCATAAAATTTTGATGGGAAAAAAGGTCAAAACTATATAAGAAAACAGGGTTTTTCCTCAAGTTACCTGTGATGTACTTTATCTATAACTGATGTATCATACACATACACTCTTTACAGCAATCTCAGGGATCTTGTAAGAGCCAAATTGCTCACTTATTTAAAGTAAATACACTTGAGCACTAGGGGACCATTGCATACACTGAGACAGTTATTTACAACATGGTTTATTGGTGTACCAAAATACTTAACCTTAAATCACTTATAGTTTGGTCCTATTGGTTAACATTGGACAGTTTCAGTTGTGTAATTATGAAGTGCTATCATTGGACAAAGTTCAAAAAATCCAACTCAATATCTCTATTAAGGAAAAATCAAGATTTTTATAGTTTTTACTTTCTATAAAGTATATAAGGTACCTATATCAATAAAAATTAAAAAAAGAGTTGGTAGTCTTAACAATCTAAAGGAAGTACTTTATTGCTAGAGTTTTTCCAGTTGATTCAATTCAATTGCAGGTTATATGTCTACTCTAAGTAGATATATAAATGTCTTTATATATCCAGTAATATCTTTTACATTAGATTTAATATAAGTGAGCTGGTGGGAATCCTTCACCTACCATTTAGAATTACTGGTTTTGGAGAGGAGCCAAATTTTTTATTTAGCAGCCACACAGAAACACTTCTTTAAAGTTGGTTTAAGCCAAGAAGCAGAGAAAATTACAGGTATAGCCACAGTAAAGCTTGAAGTAAATTTACATAATATGGTTCATTGAATCAGACTAAATTGAGGGAGGGCTCCAGGCTAACACACATCAGCTTAAGAAGCAACTACCCTGAAACTCACTTTGGGAATCACTTTCTGCCTTAGCCAGAAAGGCACTTTCAGGGGAAAAAAAGGACTTCTTTAGACCTACATTAAATATTTTTATTGCACAGTCTCAGAAGATAGTTTTGACATTAGCACCTCTACTAAAAAACACATATATCAAAACAATGCTTTTCATCAAAAATCACTGCACTGCAAAATGGTCATGTTTAGTGAATTAAGAGATGCACCAGATAATAAGTAGTATCTGGGGTTGAAAAAAAATTAATGCATTGAGGAATTCCCCAGTAGCGCAGTGCTTAAGAATCCACCTGCCAATGCAGGGGACACGGGTTCGAGCCCTGGTCCAGGGAGATCCCACATGCCGCAGAGCAACTAAGCCCGCGCCCCACAACTACTGAGCCTGCACTCTAGAGCCTGCTAGCCACAACTACTGAGCCCGCGTGCTGCAACTACTGAAGCCTACGTGCCTAGAGCCCGTGCTCCACAACAAGAGAAGCCACTGCAATGAGAAGCCCACGAACCGCAACAAAGACGCAATGCAGCCAAAACTAAAAATTTTTAAAAATTAATGCATTGGGCCCTAGGCTTTTTTTTTTAATTCTATGCATTATCTTGGTAGAAAATTACAGTAGAATGTAACAATTCCAAATAAGCCTGAAATGTGTTTTGTTTTGTTTTGTTTTGTTTTTATTGCGGTACGCGGGCCTCTTACTGTCGCGGCTTCTCCCATTGCGGAGCACAGGCTCCGGACGCGCAGGCTCAGCGGCCATGGCTCACGGGCCCAGCCGCTCTGCGGCATGTGGGACCTTCCCGGACCGGGGCATGAACTCGTGTACCCTGCATCGGCAGGCGGACTCTCAACCACTGCACCACCAGGGAAGCCCTGAAGTGTCTTTTTGTCAAATAACATGATAAGGGGATATAAAGTATGTAGTTCAATGCCAGATTTGATCCCAAGAACCTTTCTCCAGTGACTTGTGGGAGAAAATCAGTGAGAACACCGGAGTTGTAAGCCAAGGAGGATTACATGGTTCATGTAGTTGTTGTGGTAATGAGACCATGCATACTTATTCATTCATTCTGGAAATATTTATTGACTACCAACTTTGTGCCAGACACTTTCTAGGCTTTGGGATGATAGAGCAATAAATGTGTCTGGAAAGAGGGTGATTAAAGATTAATGAAATGACTCTACCCAAGATATAGACAGGATTAGGGGAAACTAACAAAGGAATGTGAAGCACTCAGGTACTAGCAACAGGGAGATTTCATTACCTCCTCTAGGTTTGAAGGGGCAAAGGGAGAGAGTAGTACCTAGACCTGGGAGATTGATAGCTATGGGAGAGGTCCACCTAATAGGAGCTGTGGCATCAGTAGTAGAAATGACATACCCATCACCAAACTGCAGCCCAGCAGGGAAAGGGCAAGGGGAATAAAAATTGTACTTCTCTCTCTCTCCTACCCTCTGATCTCTTGTTGGCCCCTCCCATTGGCTGAACCTAACCAGAAGCCAGAGTGATGGGAACCTGGTTGAAACAGTCCATAGAGGTTGGCCTTATGGGCCACAGCACAGGAAAATGACGATGCGATCTAGAGAGGCAAACAGAAAATGAAAATTTCTGTCTTTATAAGGCTTATATTCTGGAATATAATAATGCACCTAACACTGCCTAGCATAGATTGAGTATTCAGTAAATATTAGCTATTGATGGTATTGTTTACAGCAATAACATTATGGAAATAAGCTTTTTAAGGCTTTTCTAACAAATAAATTTCCAGTTTTACTTTGATTGTACATCTAGTGGAAGGGTATTTTCCTTAATCATGCCCTAATATTTTTTAATGTGGTAAAAAATGTATAACATAAAAAGTACCATCTTAACCATTTTTAAGTGTACAGTTCAGTAGTGTTAAGAATATTTACGTGTTGTAACCTAAAATTTTAAATACCTAAGAAGCAGATGTCTTTGGAAAGATATCATTTTTATTGGGGAATTAATGTTATCTCAGAATTTTCTTTTTGGGGAAATTTAAAGCATTCCTTTTCCCAAATCTGACCTAAATCATGACCCATGACAAGTGACTCTTCTGAGGCCAGATCAAACCTATTAGATGGAGCTGACAGAAATATGATTTTTCCTGTGCTGGGAGGAAGTGTGCAAGGTAGGTCCTGTAGTCAGTCTCCCATACCATTCATATGAGAGCTCAAACAATAAAAATCTTGGATATAATATTTAACCCAAATCATTACAGACACTGGAATCATTTTTAAATGATTTATTTACATTTGTTAGACTTTTATTATTAGTTGCAAGGTGAACTAATATATTTTATAAAGATTTTCAAGAGTAATAATTAAAATAATTTTTCTGGCTTGCCTTTATTTAACTAAAACGTTGGTTAATAAAATACTACATTTCTCAAACATCAGAACTTCAGTAAATGATCAACATGATGGTTTTTCATAATTGTCATTCATAAAATCATATTACATGGTATTTTTTTAAAGACTGTAAAATCACTTTACATATATTAAGAAAATTCACAATGAGTGAGAGACAGTAGTGGCAAATATAAGTGGTAGTTCTTCAAAAGGAAAGTAGGGCACCAAGAAAGACATCTAATTAAGTCATTACTTAAGTCAAACGAAAGCCTCTTTGGTGTAAGTATATTTGTTTGTGACTTTTATTACATTTTCCCAAAATGAATAAGACTGTAAGATTTTCCTTTTATGGTTTGTTTCAAAAACTGTCACATCTCCTGCAGACTTTTCCTTTGCAGCAGTAAAGTAAATCAACTCTTTCTTGCATGTTTGTATTTCCAGCCGACTCAGACAGTAATGCCAGGACAAGTCATGCGGGTTACAACAGGTGCTCCAATCCCCTGTGGTGCTGATGCAGTAGTACAAGTGGAAGATACTGAACTGATCAGGGAATCTGATGATGTATGTCATTACCAGGTCTTATGGCTCCATTCCTATGGCAGTATTATAAGTCATGCCTATTTTCTGCAATGTTTATGAGATTAGCCCAATTTTTTTGGTTATGTTAGAACCTTACATTGTAGTGTATAGTAAATAAGGAACTGCCTTAGGCTTGAAAACCTTTTGTTATAGTAGATGTTTTTATGATCATTACTGTGATTACAGCAGAATTTGAGCCACATTTGAGCCAAGAAATTTCATATGCAAGCAAGGAAAGAAACTACCTCAAGATAGAAGAGCAGAGATATTAACTGTTGACTTATCATCTAGCTGAGAAACTTGTTCATCAAGACTAGCTTCTGATAAAATGTGAAGGAGATCTTAATAGAGAAGAATTTAACAAAGAACACTTGGGCAAGTTCTTGAATATTACACTAAGCCAAGCATTTAAACCAAATGATCCTTTCAGCTCTGGTTTTCTATAATTCAGGAAAATCTGTGCCGCCAAATTACAGTCTGGAAACATTAAATTTATGTCAGTTCCCCCTCTATTGCCTAAAATAAAGGACTCTGTTCTAAGTAGGCCTTTATCTCACTGAAACTAGTGGCAGTTATTGAAACCAGAGGATCAGTCACTAATAAAAGAATAATTTCAACTGATGCTTTAATGACTGGCTATCTTAATTGTTTTGAGAAGTTTAAGATATCTTGTATTTTTAAAGTTAGAATTAATAACAAATATATATTCTCCTCGGCTGGGTATATAGTAAAATTTGGCCATGCTGAGACACACCCTCTTTTCTTGATTTGGGGATTTTCTCTTTAATCACCTTCCCACAGGTAAGTCTTATAAAATTCAACTCTTAGCACACAGATCACATTGCCCTGCTGTTAAAACTGTCCAACAGATTTATTGGCATCAGTGAAGCCAGCAGAGCATTGAAATCCAGAACACATGCCTCCACAGACTCTGCCAGATGACAAGACACAGTTCCAGTGTCACAATGTTATTCACAGTCCATAAATGTAAAAATGATGATCACCATTAATTTATAGAAATCTACTACCAGATAAACTATAAGTCCTTCACTGAAATTTCTGCAAGTATTTCAGAAATACCTGCAGGTATATATGCAAGGAACCTTGGCATAGTATTGAACCCATGATTTAGAAGAGACAGGTTATCTCCATGCATATTCACTGTATCTATTAGGGTAGCCATCTTTTTTTTTTTTCCTAAAGAACGCTGCTTACAAAGTAAGAGTCAGTATTTGAATTGGTACATTTTTTAAAAGCATGAGAATCAGTGAAAATGTTTGTTTGTTTATTTATTCATTCATTCATTCCTTGGCATCAAAGCTGATTTTTCAGGAACGTGTGGTAGAAATTCATCATGTTCAAAGGGTTTAGCAAAGGCTTTTCTGTTCCTCTATATTTTTATATATTCTGGGCCTATCTGATGATGAAAGCATCTGAGTAGCTAAATTCTATTGATCAAAATTCAGTTAGATTGTTCTGTTTGAAATTACATGATTTGCTCTTATTATAGGGCACTGAGGAGCTTGAAGTACGAATTCTGGTGCAAGCTCGGCCAGGCCAAGATATCAGGTAAGTTCATAACATATAGAATGTATAGCCAACTTTTGTTTCTGCCATGATCATGAACTCAGGAGAGCATGGCTATTATAAATTCACAGCTCAATCAGTTAACCATTAGCTTTCAGGGCTTTTAACAAGTAGCAAAATTAATTTTCTGAATTCTGTATCCCATGTGTGCCCTCCCTACTTTTTTGTAAAGTTGGTAAAGGCAAATGAAATATTCAAAAGCAACACGAGAAGGAGGCAAAGTCATGAGCCTACATAATCCACAGTTAATCCTCCTCCTAGATAATCCAGAATTACCCATCCCTACCCCTTGGTAATCCAGAATTTGATATTAACACAGATACTTTCAGAGTTGAGTATTTATATAATTAGCTGAAAGCCCCTCCTCTATTGACTGCCAATAATAATGGAATAATGTACTACTGCTTATATACAAAGATGAGACTACTGTCTTACCATAAGTAGTGTATATTTGTCAAATGATTTTTCTTACAATTGAATATGTTTGCCCTGATTCTCTTAATGCTAATTTGCTCAACGTTTTGTAACAAAGCTATACTTCTCCAGTTCCTGTGGCGGCAGGCCAAGAGTGAATGGACCTATGCAGCCACAGAACTGGACCAGCCTAAGTGGTCTAAATGGAAATTATCTCCATGACTGTAACCTCATTAGCATTATTCTCCTCACCACAAAGCTAACAAGCTGTGGACATGGCATTAGATATTTTCATATAAATGCTTGCCTTACATCAGAGAAAGATTGCAATTGGTGTTTTGGACTGTAATGTGATACAAAACAATTTATAAAATAACTTTCAAACATGAAGTAACATATTCCTGTTTAACAGCAATAGATACAAATCTATTTCTGTCTTCTGTTATGTGATTTAATTTTTTTAATTAAAAAAGCATAGAGTTTTTAGAATCTCTTCGTTTTAGTATTCTGGTCCTGCCTCATCTCTTCACTTTTTCCCCCTTGAGTGTCCTCCTTCTTTAACACTAACGTTTCCCCTGAGTTGAGAAAATACTGTTCTTAGTCATACTGTTTATGGTTCTGCTTTGACTTTCAGACCCATTGGCCATGACATTAAAAGAGGGGAATGTGTTTTGGCCAAAGGAACCCACATGGGCCCCTCAGAGATTGGTCTTCTGGCAACTGTAGGTGTCACAGAGGTTGAAGTTAATAAGTTTCCAGTGGTTGCAGTCATGTCAACAGGGAATGAGGTAAGGAAAAAAAGCGGAGGGGGGTGACAGCAGGGGAAAGATGGTGGGTAGTGGGGCTTTCAGAGGAAAGTATTTCTGACATTCTGTGTTCTGTGTTATAAATAGAACATTAAGGATTATAGATCTTACCACATTTCTATAACAAGGAAATAATAAATTGGCCTCAGGATAGTTCAAGTACAGAAAATGAAAAGGAAGAACTAGAAATTACATATTAAGAAATGTTCCCTTCCATTTACTAAAATGAAATATTACAACCAATGACCTTCCACACACTCAGTACATATAAACAAAGAATGTTGACTGCTAGCTGTAGGTATTCAACTGTGCAAACCAAGTACTTAGTCTGTTGGGACAATCAATTGTGCATACCCTGCTGCTGAGATGATGGGCCACCTCTGTGTGGGAAATAATTCAACGAACTAGGACACCATGGCTAGCCCCTTTTCTTGCTAAACATTCCATGTGATCTTTAATCACCAGGAAGGATTTGAAAATCAGAGGGTTTTTTTTTCTCTAAAGATGGCATCTCTAGTAGCATGCTATTCAGAATGTGTCAAAATGTCATTTCAGCCCTGATTTAGGAAGGGGAATTTAGTCAGTCTTTTTATGAGAACTCTTGAAAAACTTCCTGTTCCCTGTATGCTTAAGTTATACAAAACTTCAATTGGAAGCTGTAAGGTCAAACTGGGAATATTGAAAAGTGAATCCGCTGGAAATTCAAAGCCTAAAAGCAGAATCAAACTATTGAGATTTTTTTAAGTAATTCCTTTAGATCTTATACTATTTTTAAACAGATTAACAGGATTTTGTTTTTTTTTTTTCTCTTTTAACCTCTAAAAAGAGGTTGCTACCATTATTTTTAATTTCCTAGAGTCTTGGAGATGGATGTTTTCAAGGGTCTATTACCGTTCTAGCTCTTTTGGAAAAGGCAAAAGAAAAGAATGTTTTGTTTTGCTAATGGAGAGGTAAATCAGAATTCTAGATTTGCTTACTTCCCAGTATAGGTGTGCTAGTCATTCCCAAAAACTATTGACTGACCCAAAATAAACATTCTTTTTAATTGATCTACAAAGTGATGATTCTAATATCCCTAGGACGAACTGATACTATGTTCAGCATCAGAAAGAAATTTCTGTTAAACTGGTTGACTTAATGATCTATTCTTATTTGAGATTTATTTATATGCTTTGTGCATCTAAGTGACTTCATGGGGTTTAAGAAAGCTAAGTACAATGAGCAAACTAATAGACAACTAGTTATTAGGCAACTTTGTTTAAGCTACATTTATTGTGTTCTTCCTAATGACTTTGTAGGCCTGGATTAATATTATCAGTTATCCCCCAGAGTACATTGGTAGTATTTTTTAAGCTATCTTTTTTTTTTTTTTGCGGTATGCGGGCCTCTCACTGTTGTGGCCTCTCCTGTTGCAGAGCACAGGCTCTGGACGCGCAGGCTCAGTGGCCATGGCTCACGGGCCTAGCCGCTCCATGGCATGTGGGACCTTCCCGGACTGGGGCACGAACCTGTGTCCCCTGCATCGGCAGGCGGACTCTCAACCACTGTGCCACCAGGGAAGCCCCTAAGCTATCTTTTATACCCTTTATTAAAACTATTTACTAGTAGTAGGGAAAAGTGACGGGGTGAGAATAGAGATGGTACATACATGGTAGAATCTAAAGAAGATTTTGTAGTCCTAGTTCCCTGCCCCCATAGATTTGATTGTCCTTAGAGAAGCTTTGACAGATTCCCCTGCGTTTTCTGGCCTGCTGTACTTAACATGGTTTTCCAAGGGAATGATGCTTCTAAGTTCCATGATCTCTGGTTCCATGTAGTTTGACATTCCTCCCTACTCCCATCCAAAGTTAGCTATTATTATGACTCTCTATCACCATATAGTTTAGTTCAACAAATGTTTGTTGAATACCTCTATGCCAGACACTATACTGGAAACTAGAGATAAAAGTGATAAATAATGCATAGTATCTCTCCTGAGGCTTGAGATCCTCAGATAGCCAGAAAATAATAAGGAAAAAAAAGTACTCATTTATTTCAGAAAGGCCAAAAGAAATTACATTTGTCTATGAATGTGACAAGTCTATAATTTATTCAGTCACAGCACAAGCTCCCCTTAAGTATTAGTTCTGATTTCCCCTGATATGTATGGCTTCACATACGCCACCTCTTGAATCCAGTGTGGTGTATTGCTAAGCAAAACTGTAACCTTAGCCAACCCAAAGAATGCCATACAAGATGTCTATGTATACTATATTTAAAGCCTGCTCTGTATTTTGTGACTACATGATCTTATTCAGGATGAAGGAATTCTTTTAGAATTGGGAAGGTAGAGTTGTAAACAATAACTAACACAGACCAGCTGTTGTAGACATTTGTTGATTTTGACAAACTATGCAGGTTAAAATTTAGGTAATAGAATACCATTCAGTAATTACTTAATTGTGGTCGTACATTTCCAACCTCATGTATTTGTTCAATATATATTTATTAAGCATCTGTTACACGCTGGAATGCTCACCAGAGGTTCTCTTAACTAAACATCAGACTTAACAATATATGAATATACTGTACCTTGAACCAGCTTACTTAGAAAGATATTGAACAGGAAACTCAGCATCCAGCAGGGGAGCATCATGCTTTCTTCAGTGGGACCAGTCATCTTAGCAGTTCACACAGCCACCCAACAGCTGTTCTCTTTGTTCTTCAAGTGACATTTAAGTGCAAGGGAACAAGAATTCTACTAGGGGAGTATGGGAGCCAGCAACTTAGAAGCACCATCTCCTACATAGGAATCAATATTTCTTATAACAATCTTAGGCAACTTCCAGAGTCCCTACAAGGGATATGCCCAGCTTCAAGTGTCACCACATTCGTGGAAGCCCAAAGCTTGGCTTTCCACTAGGGATTTATAGGTCATCTGTAATTTCTTCCATTCCATATGCAAGTTACTAATCAGAGACCATTTTACCATAGAAGTGTTGCCTGCTAACAAGCTGACATTTTTCTTTATCAAATTTCCAGAGGAACTGAGCTAGAAAGTTAACCCAAGTTCAAATTTGTCCTTAGACATGGTGAAAGCGTTTTATTAAGGCTTTACCCTCACATAAAAGAATGCACTGTCTGCAGAAAATTCGAAAACAGTAATAAAACTAACTACAAGTCATGTTGTTCTTTATTATCACCATGCACTGGCAATCCTAAACAATGTCAGTGACAAAATACTCCTTTCCACTGAGGCAGTCTTCTCTCACAACCCCTCCCCTTTTAGTATGCTACCATACTGATGTCAGGCAGTGTTCTGACTCCTGGAGATACAGCAGCAAGCAGGACAGAGAAAGCCTCTGCTCTTACAGAATTTATATTCTGATGGGGGGGGCAGGTAGTCAATAAACAAACATATAGTGGTAAATGATATGAATTTTTAAAAAGCCGAGTGAGATAATACAGAATGCTAGCAGAAGAGGTATATGCCAGGTATTATCTATTGAAACTTATTCCACATCAGCCCTTTTGTTCTCTCCCCTATACAATAAAGCTGGAAGCCTGAAAACAGTTTCCCAGACTCTCTTTCCAGCTGTGGTCCAGTTAGGTTTTGCCATTGAGATGCATTAACATGGTATTAGAAGGTGGAAAGAAGGTAGCAGGAGTATATCTCCTCAACTCAGTAACATCACTTTCCTCCAACAGCCCTGGGGACGATGGTGACTGCAGTTACTGATCTTAAGTAATACACGTTTCTTCTTTTGTTTCTCCAACCCTGCCAACATATTTGTAACCAATCCCATGCATTAAATCCTCTCTTCTCCTACCCCCTCCATTTGAAATACCTAGAGGAGTTTTGGTTTTCTTGTCCCGGACCTGACTGGTAGACAGGTAGAGTCCTCTGTTTTACAAAGGCTAATCAGGCCACACTGATGAGGGGAAATTAGAGTGGAAATCTGAAGCCATTGAGGGTATATGCCTCGTGAACAGAACTGTGTTTCAAGCAGAGGGGACAACAAACACTAAAGCCCTGGAGTACATGCTTATCAAGTTTGAGGAACAGCAAGGAGGCCAATGTGGCTGAAGTATAGAGGGAAAGGAGAAAAGTAAAAGGAGATGAGCTTGGAGAGGTAACAGAAACAAGATCATTTTATTCTAAATGGACAGTTTTGAGGAAGCGAAACATAGCATGGAACATAAAATGTCTTAAATTTTTAAATGATCACTCTGACTTCTATATGTATGGCTTGGCATATGGGAGAGAAAAAGTGAAAAGCCGGGAGGCCAGTTAAAAGGATATGCAGTGGTTACTGTCTGTACCTCTTTGAAACTTGTATTGTTTGTTCACTACTGTATTACCAATGCTGATAAAATTGCCTGACACACACACACACACACACACACACACACACAAAATTAAATTAAAATTAAAAATTAAAATAAATTTTAAAAAGGAAAGGATATGCAATACTCCAGCAAGAGATTTGGACTAGAATGGTAGTGGAGATGGTGAGAAGTAATCAGATCCAGGATACATTTTGAAGGTAAAATCAACAAACAGGATTTGCCAGTGAATTCAAGGTAGAAGATAAGAGAAAGTGAAACATCAAGATGAGCTCCATTCCATAAAATATATTGTTTCCCTTGAAACTGTAGATGGTGAATTTTAGGTCTTTAAACTGGACATCAGTCAGCCAGCTGCCATTAGCTTCAGGAAGTCAAGATTGTATGCTTGTTATCTAGTTACCCAAAGTACTAGCAATAAATATTCCTTCCATAGATGGTGAGTTTTCTTCTAGTTTCAGTCACCTTCTGCCATATTCCATAACTCATTCATTCATTTCTATTCATTCTCATTCTTCCTACCCCCTCCTTCCCTGTCTCTCCCTCTCTCTTCCTCTCTCCCTTTCTCTCTCTCTTTCTCTCTCTCTCTCTCTCTCTCTCTCTCACGCACACACACATACACATACACAGAACTAAGTGTATTTATCTCCACTATGCCTCTCCTTATTTTATTCTGTCTTTTGTAAATCTCTTGGCCACTCTCAATAACAGATGTCTGTACAAACAAGTTTAAACTTTAGATATATAAAGTCTGTCTAAAATTTCCATATACTGTTCTTTGGGAGCTGCCACAAGCAGCTGTTATTATAAAAGTAGAATCTTTAAAATCTTTGTCCCCACTAATAAGAGAAGGAATAAGAAGTTGAGTGTCTACTATGACCAGTACCGCTATGTGCTTTATGATTAAAGCAACACTATGAGGTTAATATAATTATCCTTCTTTTTACATAAGAGAAACTTGAAGCTCAAAAACAAAGCAACTTACCCAACATTATATATGTTGTGTAAGTGATGAAGCCTGGTTTCACACCTAAATCTTTTGGCTGTAATGACTTTTTTCCACTATTCCACAATGCTTCCCACTTCCTTAAATTTCATTTCCCCAGCTTTTTAATGGCAATCTCTGAAACTTATCAGGTTAGATAGTCCATTACTTTCTTCTAGCCACACTATACTTCTTGTCCAGATTAAGGACTATGACTCACCACTTTAAAGTTGCCTTCATAACACTTTAGATAGCTTCACTCCTTTAACCTATTCCTTTGCTTACTGTGGTAATACCCAAAGTGAATGACTCCATTCTCCACTTTCTCCATTTTTGCTCCCAAGCAGAAAAACATTACTGAAAAAATTCATAGAACTATGATTACCTGAACAACTACAAATTACTGCCATTTAATGGCAACCTGGCACTTAAAGTTGTTCAGTAATTCTGATGTAACTGTCTTGTTGATTTTCTAGTACATTCTTCCAGTTCCAGTATGATAGTTCATTCATGCACTCTATACCCTCTTTAAACCTCAGTAGCAGCCCTATTTTGTACTCTTGGCAGATGACCTAACCACCTTTATGGGAAAAAAGTAAAGGTAAAAAATAAATATATTTGTCAAACTGAACTAGGTGAGATCTCTTCTTCCCGTCTCATTACCTCGAAAATTTCCCCATTCCTTTAGCTATCCTCCTTTCTTCCAATCTAAAAGGAAAAGGTACTTCTTTCTAAGAACAATTCCTTTACTTGTACCTTTAGACCCACTTTTTCTCACCTTCCTCAGAACTTTGATTTCTAAATTACTTCCTGTGTCTTCTATGTTCTCTGATTATTTTCTCTCTAGTGGCTCATCCTCCTTTCACATCCAAAAAGACAAAGATTACCGCTATCAGAAGAGAACCTATATTTAAAAACCTTCTTGCCTCCTTGAGCTACTGCATATTCACCTCCTATCCACTACCAGCTTTGTTGAAAGAGAGGTCTGCACATGCTGGCTTTCCTTCCTCACTCTGCACTTTCTCCTCAAACTCCCAAATCTCATTATTGCCCCCCATTAGTACAGAGACTGCTTTCCTGAGTATACTATTCACCTCCTAACCTCTAAAACCTGCTCTGATATTTATCTTCCTTAAACTGTCTATATCATTTGACATCAGTGCCATTCCTCACCCACCACCTTGAAACTGTCTCTTTCCTGGTGTTCCATGATTGTTCTCTCTTGATGCCCTGCCAACTACTACTTTTTTTCTTCATTGTTCCTTATCTTGATCCCATTCCCTAATTGGAATATTCCCCTAGGATGCTGTTCTCTACTGTGTCTTCCACTCTCTCTAAATTCTCCCTTAGAGTTTTCCTCTCATGTCAAATATATGCAGGTAACTTCCCATATCTGTAGCCCTAAACTTAACCTCTTTTGTAAATTCAAGCCTTCATTTACAACTTCCTCTGGATATTTCCACCTGATGTTCCACCATTACCTAATCTCACTCACCATCTTTCCCTTCCTACCAGGAAGAGTGGAATACTTCCTTCCTGACTTGCCACTTTTTTAAAGGCATCACTATTCCCTGAAACTGTTATTGCCAAGGTCATCAGTGACATTTAATTTTTTTCATTTTTAATTACAGTAGAATACACATAACAAAAAATTTATCATCTTAACTATTTCTAAGTGTATACTTCAGTAGTTTTAAGTACATTCACATTGTTGTGCAACCAATCTCCAGAACAGTTTTTATCTTGCAAAACTGAAATTCTATACTCATTAAACACAGCTCCCCATTTCCTCCCTCCCACAGCCTGTGGCAACCACCATTCTACTTTCTATCTATATGAATTTGGTTACTCTCAGTACCTCATCTGAGTGTCATCATATAGAATTTTTCTTTTTGTGTCTGCCTTGTTTCACTTAGCAAAATATCCTCAAGTTTCAACCATGTTGTAGCATGCGTCAGAATTTTCTTCCTTTATAAGGTTTCTTAAAGGAGGTGAGTCTTGATCCTTCAGTATAGTTTTTAACAATGTAAAAAATGACCATGGATTGGCAGACAGGGAGACAGTGCTGAGTATAGTTGAGGAGGAGAAAGTCATAAGATTGGTGTTTGAGAAAGATCATTTTCAGTAGATGTGGGCTCCTGAGCAACAGAAATGTCAAAACCCCTGTACAAAGACCACCAGAGCCCTGGGTAGGACTCATTAGAATTTGTAATCTAGGCAGGTTGCTGGAACTGGACAGTCAGTAGCTTTATCTTTGGAACATATGAATCTATGTGGAGTTACTATTAAATCACTTTGTTCATGATCTTAGAACATGTGGTTCTGAATGAGCTGGTGTTAAAAAACAATTTCAGCTAAGACAGTTTGTGCTCTGTATTATGGTTTGGCACAATTTATCTGTATTAAAAGTCATAGTACACTTTTGCAAATTCTGATTTCAATTTCATTCCTCAGTGCCCCCACTTCTGGTCACTTTCAGCCTAAATTAGCTCATTATCTTTGAGATGTGATCAATCCAGATTGGTACCACTTTTTGATGGGCTATGATTGTGTATTAGGTTTTCTGAGGTAGTTTTTTTGATCTCTACATGCACCATGCCTTTGTGTACTCTTTATTTCATGATAATTTGTTGAACCATATAGCTTACAGTAAAATGTGCGGCAACATTTAAGGCTCTAGAGTTTATATATTCGGCCACTGCCATACAGACAAACATTAGGACAAATATATTACCAAAGTTTGCAAGGTACTTCAAAGCCATGATTCTAGACTTCCAAACCTGTATATGAAAATATGTCAAATATTTTAGCATGGTTCTCTTTATAAGAAGAAAGGAGCAAATCTTTGTATTATGTAGTAGCCATCCAGTAAACTCAAAAATGGCTTAAAAGGTATAAAAGACAACAGATTTATTCCAAATTTGGGAAAGGCAAAACCAAGAAGAGTTGTCAGAGGAAACAAGATATTAATATGTCATAAATAAAGACAATAAATATTTACAGACAATAATTTTAATCAACAATAAGTAACCATTATTTTTAGAAGCTTTTGATTAAAATGATTTAAGAATGTGCCATAAACCAGAGAGTTAACAGAATATTTTGGTTATAAAAAGGGACCTTTGTTATCTGGACACAAATTAACTTAGCCATTTTTAACAAAAAGATAACCCAAATTCTAGTAACAATTTACAATAAAAGATCCATAGGCCTTTTTTCCTTATGAATAAGCCCACGTCACGTAGCCAACTTTGTCAATGTTTTTAATATATATTATTCTTCCCGTATATTCATTATTTATAGTTATTACTGCCAAGCAATAAGTCATTTCCATTCAGACCTTCTATACTTTACTGAATAATACTCCTAAATTTATTTTTTACTGTCTTCCTTTATATTTTGGCACAATCAGTAATTTTTACTTTAAGAAAAATATTGTTCTGTTTTTTCCTAATAAATAAAACATAATCATTACCTTACATAAGCATTCCTCTATCTTCATATATCCTTTCTACCCTGTTAATGATGGTTACTTTAACCTGTTAATGATGTACTTAATATAAACACTGGTATATATATTTTTTAACATCTCTATTGGAGTATAATTGCTTTACAATGGTGTGTTAGTTTCTACTTTATAACAAAGTGAATCATCTATACATATACATATATCCCCATATCTCCTCCCTCTTACGACTCCCTCCCACCCTCCCTATCCCACCCCTCTAGGTGGACACAAAGCACTGAGCTGATCTCCCTGTGCTATGCGGCTGCTTCCCACTAGCTATCTGTTTTACATTTGATAGTGTATATATGTCCATGCCACTCCCTCACTTCTTCCTAGCTTACCCCTCCCCCTCCCCATGTCCTCAAGTCCATTCTCTACGTCAGGCACTGGTATATTAAACATTACAGTGTCCACATATCCAAGATTATTTACCAGTCAATCAAATTAATATTAGTTTAAGATCTTAGAGTTAACTAAGGATCTGGCAATTAAAATTTAATTTCTTATAAAGTCATGATTTAATAGAAGCATTATAAGAATTCATCTTGTAAGGGAGGAAAAATATTTTTTCCTCTACCTTTCTAATTTCTCAAGCTCTGAATTTTATTACCTCTGTAACAAAAGACAGATTAATAAGAGAAAAGCACAGCATTAATTTAATGTAAGTTTTATGTAACACGAGAGCCTTCATTTAAAAAAAATGAAGACCTGAAGAATCAGTTAAACCTGAGCATTTTTTAAATTAGTTTTGATGAAAAATGGAAAGTTGTGGAGAAATAGGAAAGGACAGAAGTCATGAGGAAAGTGTAGTAAACTGAGGGAAACTTAGCAAGGCCTGTTCCTTCAGATTCCTCTCTCTGTCCCTTCACCTTCAGAGATAAGGATGCTCCTTTCCTCTGGGCATAGGGAGGGCACCTCTAACATAAGGGTTTTTTGACGTGCTTCAGGGGAAAGTCAGAAAGTCCTTCCTGCATGTACTATTTCTCAAATTCCTTCAGCTTAAAATATTCACTATGCCAAATGCCATATTTTGGGGTAGCATGTCTTGAACCTCATCAGTCTCTTTTCACGGAGACATTCCATATCATCATCCCCATATTTAGATGAACACAATTTAGAAGGTTCAAATTAGGATTTTTTTAATAAGAAAATAGGGAATTCCCTGGCAATCCAGTGGTTAGGACTCCACACTTCCACTTCCAGGGGCCCAGGTTTGAACCCTGGTCAGGGAACTAGGACCCCACAAGTCGTGTGGCATGGCCAAAAAAAAAAAACCTATTAAGATTTTTTATATATGTATATGTATAGCTGATTTACTTTGCTGTACAGCAGAAACTAACACAAGGTTGTAAATCAACTATACTCCAATAAAAATTAATTAAAAAAAATTTTTTTTAAATAAGAGTTTTTAAGAATAGAAAAAAATAAAGCAGAGAGACCCAAGGCTTACATAACTAGAATGTTATACTAGTATAACTTTCTTATATGGTAGTAAAGTTAGGAAAAAGACACAGGACAGTTTTTAAACTAAAATTATTAAATCAGTCTGACATGTCCAGAATCATGATAATAGAAATAGAATATGAATTTTTTCTAATACAATTTGTAAACATCTGTATTTATAAACCAAATTCTTAAAGACTCCATAGATTATGTTTAAAAGCTCTGTATGTTCCTTTTTCTTTCTTACATCCAAGCAACCAAGGCAATTAATTTAACTCTCAATTAAAACTTATTTTTCAGAGTTTAATTAAAAGCCATTTAGAATAAGACCATTCTCCATTAGAGTTTATAATCTGACTTTTCTCACCTTATTTTGTGTTAGGTCTGTTTGTCTGGACTATCTAGGTATTTCTAAGGTGTGGCCATAATTAATTAATGTCCATAATTAATTAATTAATTACATTTTCCAAAAGAAGGAGAAAGTAAGGATGTATAAGGAAGCTGTTTGCAATGGATATGGTAATAGTTACTGACCTATAAAATTCTAATACCTTCTCTTTGCAAAGAGGAGAAGTCTTAGATGCAGACAAACCCATTTCAATACACTAAAAAGAGAGAAAGTAAGTTATTACAACCAGTCTTAGGCCCTTTGACAATTCCATCAAGACCATCAAGATAGAATTAAATAGGATTATTCCATCAAGGTAGGATTAAATCTCTGAAGAACAGAAACAAAGAGAGAGGTCTCTTAAAATAAACTAAGTGATTCCTCTTTTAGACAAGTAAGACAGAGAATTTCCTCAATACAGGGTTCAACAAACTTGTAAATATTTTGTATTTTTATTAAAATTTCATTTTGAAGCAGTGCATAACAATAAAAGTGATAATCATTGAATATTCCGAATTGTATTCGCCCTTTATTCTAAAAGTGCTTTCAAGTGAATAATTGTCATGTCAAAAGTACTCCAAAACGACCACTGCAATTCCAAATTTTCCTTGATGAAACTACGCTTTCTAGAAAAATAAATGCAAGAAAGATAAAACAGAAGCCAACTTATGCCAGGAGAAGTACAAGTTTATTATTAGGTGAATCCATGAATTCATTAGCTAAAAGCCAGTCAACAGGGAAAATATCACTTATATATGTCTAAAGTCCTTAAAACTAAGGTTGAGAATGGAGCTGGAGGAATCAGACTCCCTGACTTCAGACTATACTACAAAGCTACAGTAATCAAGACAATATGGTACTGGTGCAAAAACAGAAATACAGATCAATGGAACAGGATAGAAAGTCCAGAGACAGACCCATGCACCTATGGTCAACTAATCTATGACAAAGGAGGCAAGGATATACAATGGAGAAAAGACAGTGTCTTCAATAAGTGGTGCTGGGAAAACTGGACAGCTACATGTGAAAGAATGAAATTAGAACACCTCCTAACACCATACACAAAAATAAACTCAAAATGGATTAAAGACCTAAATGTAAGGCCAGACACTATAAAACTCTTACAGGAAAACAAAGGAAGAACACTCTATGACATAAATCACAGCAAGATCCTTTTTGACCCACCTCCTAGAGAAATGGAAATAAAAACAAAAATAAACAAATGGGACCTAATGAAACTTAAAAGCTTTTGCACAACAAAGGAAACCATAAACAAGACAAAAAGACAACCCTCCGAATGGGAGAAAATATTTGCAAATGAATCAACAGACAAATGATTAATCTCTAAAATATATAAAGAACTCATGCAGCTCAATATTAAAAAACAAACAATCCAATCCAAAAATGGGCAGAAGAGCTAAATAGACATTTCTCCAAAAAAGACATACAGATGGCCAAGAAGCACATGAAAAGCTGCTCAACATCACTAATTATTAGAGAAATGCAAATCAAAACTACAATGAGGTATCACCTCACACCAGTTAGAATGGGCATCATCAGAAAATCTACTAATAACAAATGCTGGAGAGGGTATGGAGAAAAGGGAACCCTCTTGCACTGTTGGTGGGAATGTAAATTGTTACAGCCACTATGGAGAACAGTATGGAGGTTCCTTAAAAAACTAAAAATAGAATTACCATATGACCCAGCAATCCCACTACTGGGCATGTACCCAGAGAAAACCATAATTCAAAAAGACACATGCACCCCAATGTTCATTGCAGCACTATTTACAATAGCCAGGTCATGGAAGCAACCTAAATGCCCATTGACAGATGAATGGATAAAGAAGATGTGGTCCATATATACAATGGAATGTTACTCAGCCATAAAAAAGAATAAAATTGGGTCATTTGTTGAGACGTGGATGGATCTAGAGACTGTCATACAGAGTGAAGTAAGTCAGAAAGAGAAAAATAAATATCGTATATTAACGCATGTGTGTGGAACCTGGAAGAACGGTACAGATGAACCAATTTGCAGAGCAGAAGTTGAGACACAGTTGTAGAGAACAAGCGTATGGACACCAAGGGGGGAAAGCGATGGGGGGTGGGGGTGGGGGTGGGATGAATTGGGTGATTGGGATTGACAGGTATACACTGATGTGTATAAAATTGATGACTAATAAGAACCTGCTGTATAAAAAAATAAATTTAAAATTTAAAAAAAAAAAACAAAAAAAACTAAAGTTGAACCATTGAGAGCTAACCCTAAAAGTCAGCAGGCCAGAATGGGGAGGTAGATCTCTCTGAAAGCCAGTTTCTCATACATAAACAAAGAAAAGTTCTTACAGACACACAACAATGTAGCCAATTGACAAACAAAATGGTTAGTAGCAAATCAACACTTTAGCAAACCAACACTAAGGAAAACAAAAATCCTTACAAATTCAGTCAGATAACCAAAAAGTCCTGGGAATCTTACTCTTAGAGCAGAAAACTTTTCCATCTACCCTTCTAGGTTCTTTGGCTAATCTAATAATTAAATTGACATAAGGCAGATTAACAGGAGAAAAGTTTAATTTTGTACATACAGGAATCCCATAAAAATATGAGACCCAAAGGCAGTCAGGCAATTGAGGCTTGTATGTCAGTCTGAGCTAGGGAATGGGATAGGGCCTGGGGCTTCAAAGGGGAGAAGGGCAGTTCAGGAAGATGAGAAGAGCAGATGTTCAGTAATCAGATGTTTGCCCTACCATGCAGGTAAGTCAGATAAAAAGTTATCTCTGGTAATGGCTCTCTTTCTGGGCCAGGCCCCCTATCTAGATTCTTTTAGGCAGTTAAGGGAGTAGTAAATGTTTGTATTGAGTCTGCTGGGTCTTGATTGCCTTCAGCTGAAAGTAATGCATGTGCCAAATGGGCACATTTGGAGGCGGCATATTCTGCTCCCCTTCAAAAACAAAACAAATTTCAGCTAACTTTGGGAGCTCAACAAAAAAGGATCAGCGTTTAATGTAAGTGCTGGACTTACCATCATAAAGACTCCCGTGAGCAAAGAGGCTCAAAAGACCTCAGTGAAGTGCAATGTAACCAATATGAGAATAGTGGCGGCATGAGGTCTTGCCTAAGTGTTGGTAGGGACCTTCGTGACCATCATTGTCCTAATACAAAGACCACCAGGGAAACCTGTTGATCATACAAAGCTGGATATATTAAAGTTTCTGAGCAAGGAAGAGCATCACCTTGAAAGTCTCAGTAGTGTCTCAAGAGGAGGAAGTTACAGAAGGATACTTACAGGATTTTGAGGACTGGGATTGGTCATGAGGTGGTTTTAAGGTAGTTAGTAAATACGGTCTAGGCAGACTGATCACATTTTGTGAAATAGGTGAGTTGCTGAAACAATTTCATTTTATCTTTGGAGCACGAGTCCATATGGAGTTACCATGGTCTCTAATTGTCCATAATCTTATAGGACCATACAGGTCTGAACAAGCTTATGTTATAACAATTTGACTTAAGATAGTTTGTTACATATCATAGTTTGGTACAGTTTACCTGTTATGCAAGTAATCGTACAGTTTTGCAAGTAGATGTGTCTATTTTATTTCTCAGAAGGAAAGAGTCTGTCAGCAAGATAGCCAATTATAAGGCTTTTGCAGAAATTCAGATATATTGAATGCCTGAAATTGGGGGATGGGGAGGGTTGATAAGAGAGTGAATAAAAATGTAGTGTCGAGGAGATGGATTCCTGTGTATAAAGCAGCAAAACATTAAAAAAAAAAAAAAGATGGAGTAAGGATTAAGGATTGAAACCTTTGGGAAGATAGTGGACTACAAAATGAAAAAAATCAAAGGCTAAATGTTTGAAAGCTGGAAATACGTGGCACCATTGACAATAACAGAAACAGGAAATTGAAATTTAGTATGGGGTGGATAAGAAAGTAACAAGGTATCAAGATAATGGGTTATGTTTTTGTTTTCTTTTTTGTTTGTTTTGGGTTATGTTTTATTTTACTTTATATTGTATTTTTTCTTTTATATTTTAACTACAATAAGTTTCAGGCATCATTCCAGAGATGACTAGAAGTATAAGAAGCTGGAAAATAAGATTACATTTTTAAAGAGGAATACTGTGAATTTATTCTAGTGTATGCAACCTTATAATCTTCCATTCGATTCTGTATGTTTTCTTTGAAAATACTTAAAATGCACTGGAAATCCCATACCCTCACTTAACTAGCTATTATTTCATTATGTCAATTTTACAGACAAACAACTGGTTCTCCAGTGATCGCTAATTGTTCTATTATTTCTGGAACTGTGTGCAACAAAATAACAGAGAGGAACATGAAGGGCAAAGAAACCACCCTAATAACGGGGAAATCTTATTACTCAGTTGGTGGTCAGTACCCTTTGTGAAAAAAATATTATATAACCATTCAGTTTTCTTTCTGCAGCAACTTGTGTGATTAATGGAGTTTAAAAGCTGCAAGCCTTGGCCTTATAAAATTATAAGTTCAATAACTGTGTGTTAATTAAGATCAGAAAGTTAATCTGTATTAGTACCGCAATAGCAACTTTCCAAGCTCTGCCAGTGACAAAGGATGAAAGTGGGTTGCAGTGTCACATGGGATCTGATTAAGTTAGATTAGTGCAGTACTTGAAGGGAAGTCTCCCAGGTGACAGTGAATAAGATGACCAAAGTTTTTCTGCAGATATTTTAAGGGGACAGTTGTTTGCAAAGCTACTACTTTTCCAACATAAAGCCAAAGGTCCAGCCACGTGGTATCACTAATGAGTCAGAAGGAAGACTAAAGGGGCTTTAGGTCATTGTTTGGCAGAACTGAGATACAAAACCCTGGGTATTGGCCATATTAACAGCCTAAGCATCTGAAATGTGCAGGCTTGCCTTCAACCTCCTAAGATGATATTCCAGATTTTCTCACTTCAAAGATGTACTTTTTTTTTCATTTTGTAATTTTCTGAAATCAAAGTATATCTTAAAATTGTGTAAATTAAACTTGCATGTTGTATGTGTCTGTGTGTGTTAGGGACCTCCTACTCTTAAGTATTTTATAATCTAATAAATGTAAATCTGTGTTCACGTTATAAACTGATTCCATCCATACTAGCACCTAGGAGTAACAATATGAGAACAATTGGGGGGAATTAGGTGCTCTTTCAATATCATGTATCATAAAGAAAGGACAGAGAAGTGTTTTTATTGTATATTTATCTATGTTAACTGAGTATTCATTATCTCAGTCCTAACAACTGCCTTTCAAGGTAGTTTTATTACTATATATTATAAATGAGAAAATTGTGGCATAATGTGTTTGGGCAACTTGAATTTGAACCCTATCTGAATAAGGTAGACTCTTGCTTGCTACTACGCTACACTGCTTCATTGGAACATCCCAACATAAAATAAGCTTCTTATAATTTTCTTCATTGCCATATAATAGTAGATATTAAATCTCTAAAGGGTGATTCAGTTCAAAGTCATGGAATCATGGGTGTATGCAGTTAAGTATTACTTGTTTAAGTTTGCTAATAGAGGCAAGATATCTGGCTCCCTCTCCTTCAAATAAGTTTAACTTCTTCGTTACTACTGATCCCACTTCACAAAAGAGATCAAAAGCTTGAAAGAAAAGATAAATGATCATTCTCTTCAGACTTGAGAATATCATGTCACACAGTCTCTTCCTCAAATATTCTCAGTGAAGGACAGATTAGAAAATAATAGTGGGAGGAAAAAAGAAAGTTTTTTTTTTTAATTTGACCCAGTAAACAACCAACCAGTAGAAAGGCAGCTATCTCCAGAGCACTATTCTGTCAAATTGTAGCCAAAGCTGGTGTGATATTTGGCCTGCTGTTTAGTCACCACTTAAATTTCTGCATGTTTTTTAATTCTGGAGGACTGTTTTCTGATCCTCCTGTGCTTTCATTATTTATCAAAGATCCTTTGAGCATATATCTTCTATGGGCCAGATACTGTTCTAGGTGCTAGATGTGCTAAACTCTGTTTACTAGATCTATTTTTTCCCCATTAACAATAGGCAATATTATCCTAAGAAAATAATTTGTAGTGGTTTTTTTTTTTTTTGGCTTTGTAGCTGCTAAATCCTGAAGATGACCTCTTACCAGGAAAGATTCGAGACAGCAATCGTTCAACCCTCTTAGCAACAATTCAGGAACATGGTTACCCCACAATCAACTTGGGAATTGTGGGAGACAAGTAAGTATTGGATTTTATTTTGAAGTTGTTATTGTACAAATTTGAATTTTGGGAATACTAACTAGGCAGGATTGTTGCTAAAGAGAAAGAAATTTAATACCATAATTTTCACTTATTTCATTCTTCAGAAGTCAAAGAATTATGCAGATGTCTATGTCCTTTAAGGACAGACATTTTCCTGGAATGCCTTTTACAATAGGAGGAATATGTTGCTCTGCTTTGGGTGTTATTCCTATTCATACTTTTATGTATGTCAAGAAAGATAGGGAAGACATGGGTGAGAAGAGTAAGAAGGAAATGTCAAAATTAGTACTAACTGATTCTTTGAAGTTCATTTATTTAAGCTCAATTATTTTCTAGGACTTTTATATTGATTTTCGTACTCTTATAAAACCTGAGTTTCTCCAGGCTTCACCCACTTGTAAATACAAAGGGAGGCACATTGACTATAATTGCCCATCTCTGAGAGCATATTACCCCATTTACTAAATTAACTCAGCCCTCTGCTAAATTCTCCAAATATTTCTATAAATTTCCAACTGCGTCTCCAGCTCCAACTGCACATGCAATCAAAAACAAGTCTGCCCCTTCTGAACATCCCACTTCCATGCAACACTGCTGTTCAGCTATCTTTCACCAGGCACTACTTCCAGTTCACCAGAGGTGTGCCTGCTCTTAGTAACACTCAAACAACAGCCTGCTGGAGACAAAGCTAGGAGACATATCTGAGTGATGGATGCCCTGATGTATCTGTCACCCATAATTGCCCCTATCTGTCTTATCACCACCTTGTCACTGAGCAAAGCTCATTATGCCTGGATCCTCCTTCCCTTAAGATGAGTGCTTTCCCAGGGCTCAAATATGCTCTTGAAGAGGCTCTGTCCTACCATTTCACAAGGTATGCTGGGACTCCTATAAACCCCAGTTTAGGCTCAAACTGGACACAATGTAGTCCAAACCTGGAACACAGCGTCTTGCTAGTAACCTGAAAGGCAGTAGTTTTTATGTTAATCTCACCTTTTAAACTTCTCTTCTTTCCTGCTGATTTTTTTTCTTTCTCTGTGGACACTGGAGTAGAGTCTGTGACACATATTTTCAAACATCATTTTATTTTTTTAATTCACCATTTGTATTTACCTGAAAGTTTAGTTCTAGAGAAGTCCATAGGTAAGTAACCAGCCAACTTAGAACCCATGCTGGTGAAGCCAGTGCTGCAGGTTACCTAGTATCACCCCTGACCCAGTCTCCGTAGCCCTGGGAAGGGATAGAAAGAACCCAGTGAAAAAAAGCAGGGAAGGTTGAACTTGGACCTGACTGGTAACCCATCCTTTCATATATAAAAACTTCCAAGCATCTAAAACTTATCCTGATGCAGATACACCTTTAAAGAAGGCAAAAAGTAATTTCTGAGAGGAGGTAGGATGAATCCAAGAGTTCCAACAGCACAGAACAGACCTGAAACTCCAGGGAACAAACGCACCAGATTTAGAATTTGTTTCCCAGCCACCGCTGACTTTGGCCCTGCCTCCAAGTACATTAATGAGCTCTAAGAACTATTATAAGGTAAAAGGTGCTTTTTGTTTGTGTGTATCATTTTTACCTTATGCTGTCTTGACTATAATTCTGTTCATTCTCTCCTCCTAATGTTGTACTTTTGTATTAAAATGAAAAGCTATGCTGCCATTACCTTACTACAAAGGCCAAAACACCATTGAAAGGTTCCTATGCTGATATGCTAATATTTGATTTTCTAGGACGAGCTGTTGATTCGTTGTAGACATTTCCTAATAATTAATGTTGCTATTACATGTAACTTCAAAATGTCCCTTGAAAACAGCATATAAAGAACAACAAAACTTATAAGCAAGATATAGGCAATTTTGAGAATATGCACATCTTTAGTATATTCTTTTCTTGGATTTAATACCTTACATAAAACTGAGAACAATTTTTTTTTTAAATACAATTGATGCAAATCTAAACTTTCTCAGCCTAAGAGTGCTGTATTGAAGAGGCCCAGAGTAAATGGTTTAAAATGCAGAGGTGGAATGTGGGAGGAAAGAATTTATAAACTGTTCAGATGGAAATCTGTGCTGGGAATTTAGCAAAGGAAACAACGCACATTTAATCTGCAGCCTGTTGATATTCTGTGAAGGTTGTCTCCCTCTTCATTCTTCTCTTTCCTATATAGCCGTTTGCTAGTGAAAGCAAATGTTGTTATACAGAAGCCTCTATGTGAAGCTCTCCAGGGAAACAAGCAGGGTCACGGGAGAAACTACCCTATGTTTAAAGCAGGGAGAGAAATAGCTCAAGAATGTCAGCAAGCACAGAACCCTTACTCAGCTATGCCAGATAAGAGTAGGGAGTAAGAGTGCTATTCTTGTTATTTTTAAAAGGTTTCAGTCTGGGTTTAAATTCTGTATGATTCTACTTCTTAGCTCTTATTCTTATCACCTACCATGACTTTAACAATAAATGTTAAAATTGAAGGGTAAGACTCTATAACTTACTTGGATTGACCTGGATGAATTTTGCCTTTGTTTCTTGTACATTTCATTTAAAAAGAGGGTACAGTGGAGCTTATGGGAGGGGTGCTTCAAATACGTGAGCATTAACCATATTTTTAAAACATTCATTTTTAACTATTATGTGAATATTAAAACATATTCCTTAGACATATTTTCTCTCATTGTGTGGAACACAATACCATTGTGGTTCCTAGCGTTTTTCTTTAAAAAGACAAATTTTTTATAATGTAAAAAAATTTTTATTGAGGTATAATTTACAATGTTATATTAGTTTCAGGTGTACAACATAGTGATTCAGAATTTTTATAGATTATACACCATTTAAAGTTATAAAATATTGGCTGTATTCCTGTGCTATACAATACATCCTTGTAGCTTATTTATTTTATACATAGTAGTTTGCACCTCTTAATCCTCTACTCCTTAATCCCTCTTCCCTTCCCTCTCCCCACCGGTAAACACTAGTTTTTTTTTCTATATATGTGAGTCTGTTTCTGTTTTGTTATACTCACTAGTTTGTTTTATTTTTTAGATTCCACATATAAGTGATATCATACAGTATTTGTCTTTCTCTGTCTGACTTATTTCACTAAGCATGATACACTCCAGGTCCATTCATGTTGTTGCAAATGGCAAAAGTTTGTTCTTTTTCATGGCTGAGTAGTATTCCATTGTATATACCACATCTTCTTTATTCATTCATCTGTTGATGGACTTTTAGGTTACTTCCATATCTTGGCTGTTATAAATAATGCTGCTGCTGTGAACACTGGGGTACATGTATCTTTTCAAATTAGTGTTTTGGGATATATACCCAGGAATGGAGTGTCTGGGTCATATGGTAGTTCAATTTTTAGTTTTTTGAGAAGCCTCCATACTGTTTTCCACAGTGGCTGTACCAATTCACATTCCCGCCAACAGCATAGAAGGGTTCCCTTTTCTCCACATTCTCACCAACATTTGTTACTTGTGGTCTTTTTGATAAAAGCCATTGTGGCAAGTGTGAAGTGATATCTCATTGTGGTTTTGATTTGCATTTATCAATGATTAGCAGTGTTGAGCATCTTTGCATGTGCCTATTGGCCTTGTGTATGAAAAAGACTAGCTTTTAAACCCAGAGATGTTCATTGAACTTGCCCAGCAATATACAAGTTAGTGGCAGAGGTGGAAATGGAATCTAAGTTTCTTGAAAGTAACAATCCACAATTCTCATTATGAAGACAAGATAATATCATTATGAAGATATTTCATTTTAGCTAGGACAGGAAGGATAAATAGGATTTGTGTATTTAGAAAAAGAGAGTATGTTAACCAAGTAGGAAACGGAATGAACAAAAATAGAGAAGTAGAAAGAATAGTTTACTCAGGTCAGGCCAGACTGTTTAGAGTAGGAGGTTCAGGTAAAAGGATAATCTGTGTAAATTTGGTAGAAATTTGAAGCCAGATTTTGAAAGGTTTTGTAATCCAGGCAGCACTACCCAGTTTGGTTAAATTTGCAGCTTGTTTTAAACGCAGAATTAACATAGTAAACCATATTTTGGAAAGATAATTTGCCCAAGTTGTATCACATGAGCTAAAGTTGGAGACCTACTAGAAATAAGAACAACAATACGGTTTGTTTATTCATTGTTCAGTTAGTCAGGAAGTATTAATTGTGTACCTGTTTGAATCACCTGGAGATCTCATTAAAAATGCTGATTGTGATTCAGCAAATCTGGAGTGGGCCAAGATTTTGCATTTCTAACAAGTTCCCAAGAATACCAAGCCACTGGTTCATGGATCACAGGAAGTAACAGAGTATGGTAAACTTAATCATGATTCTACTATGAATTTTAAACCAAAGGCTCTTGATTCAAAACTGAAATAGATATAGATCTTGTCCTTAAAATTGCATGTACTGTAAATGCACTATAAATTACAGCCTAGTAATAAAGATGTTTTAGAAAGTTCCAGAGCTTATGCTCAAATTTGGAAGTAGAATTTTAAAAAAAGAGATTAAATCGAAAGGCATTCTGAAGGCTATTACATAGAACAGAAGGGTGTCGGTGTTGATTCATCTTCATCTGGATTGCAAAGCCTCATCAAAATGGTATGTGTCTGTAAACACAAATAAAATGCCTGCACAACCCAGCTGTTAGGTCTCTCTACCACAATTTTACATCCCTCTCCAGCAATACACCATTTCAACTTCTTCATTCTCCATTTGTAGTTTATTCTTTTCTTGTTTTGGCAGCTTCTCTTCCTATGCTCATTCCCAAATGGAAGTGTCACCATGGCTCACCCTTGACCTTTTTTCCTTCTAATTCTGTATGCTATTGACTCCCAGATCTTATTTCTGTCTTGAGCTCCATGCCTAGATCCACCTGCTTACTAGGTATATTTTCTTTAAGTTCAATAGGCAGAGCAAATTCAACATGTAAAATTAAATTCATTGGGTTTCCCTGGTGGCACAGTGGTTGAGAGTCTGCCTGCCGATACAGGGGACACGGGTTCGTGCCCCAGTCCAGGAAGATCCCACATGCCGCGGAGCGGCTGGGCCCGTGAGCCATGGCCGCTGAGCCTGCGCGTCCGGAGCCTGTGCCCTGCAATGGGAGAGGCCACAACAGTGAGAGGCCTGCGTACCGAAAAAGAATTAAAAAAATTTTTTTTAAATTCATTTTCCCTCCTTTCCTTTCTCACTGCGCCTCCCACTACCATCTTACTCCATTTCTTTGAGTTCTTCTAGCTCAGTGACTGTGCCCACCAGCCACCCAGTCACCCGAGCCATAAGAAACCTGAATGGAAAGTTTCTGTCTCTCACTCAGCCCTGTATTTAAATCCCATACAGTTTCCCTCATCAGTACTTCTGTACGTTCCTATCTCTTCATTTCTACCATCCTGGCTTAGTTTGGGGCTCTGTTTACTTTTTGTCTAGGCACATGAGGCTATCCTCTTAACTGGTCTCCCTGCCTCAAGCCTTGTTCTCCTCTAACTCACCCTCTATTCTGCTACAAATATGATCTTTCTAAGGTGCCAATTATATGCTTGTGGCAGAATTGGGGTTTTATTATATGTGGGTAAGTATACTCTAATAATCCAACAAACTTTTATGAAGGGTTATGCTATATCAGATGTTGTCTCAGTCTTTGGTACTACAGAAATGAGTAAGATAGTTATTAGTAAGAACTACAAAGAAGTTTTCAATTCTGTTTCACTCCTGTCTTTCCTCCCCACCCAATCCACATCCATTTTCTCCAGCCTCCTCACTCCAAACATGCCAGTCTTTTCCTGGAAAGAGATACTAATCTTTACTTACTACCTACTATATATATAGTACTATACTACATTCTTTCACTTACTTATCTTATTTAGGCCTCATGAAACAACCGATCTAGATAAGTGTCTTTTATCCCCATTTTGTAGATAATAATACTGAAGCTCAAAAAAATTAAATAAGCTGTTCAGAGTCACACAACTAGTAAAAGACAGAATGAGGAGTCCAACCTAGGCCTGTCAAACTCCAGGGTCTTTCTCCTTTTGCTGTACCATGCTGCCCTCTTAACTGGGCTTAGCACCCACAATTTATTAATATTAAGGTTAATAAACTAAATATTCTATATCCATTTTAATAGATAAAACCCCTAAGTAAATAGTAACTGTCAATATTTCAAAAGCCAGAGAGGAAAATTTAGTTTAAATTTTGAATTAAATATTGACTGTGTGTATGAATGAATTATAAGGACTTGAGTTGCAAAATTCTAGATCTTTAGGTGATATAGAAGTGGGAGAAGAAGGCAAGAGGATTTATTACAGTAGCTCAAGTTTACTTTCTGGACCCCTAAATAAAGCTTCTTATTCACTGTAAAATAGACACCTCTCCCTTCCATAAAGAGAAAATCCCCTTCCTTTTATAACTTCTTATTTTATCTTTCCTCCCACAACTACTAGAGCCACTTTTGCAGCATTTATTACCTCTGGGTAATTTGTTATAACAAGTTCATAGTATCTTCCAGGGGGTGGGAAGGAGTGGAGAGAGGAGAATGGGAAAGAGGAGAAGAGAGCGTGCATGCAATGTAAATAATGGTAATTTGGTATTCAGACCTACATTAATTCAAGTTATAAATGACTGAGATTCACAAATGGCTACCCTATTCTAAACTTTCCCCTACTCACCATCTAAGCTCCTCTGTCAGTACTTTTAAGAGAAGGGAAGGGAGAGAAAGCTTTTTGAGAAGTGAAAGGGCAAAAGCCATGAACAGCAAGAAACTTTAAAGGAACAGTTAATCTCCTTATTCCCTGACTCTCAAGACCCAGTCTGTTTAGGAGAGGTGTTTTATTAAGCCCAAATATCCTCCACATTGGCCAAATGTGTTTGTTCTGTTCACTTTGCTATACTTCTTGATAATCTAATATTTAGAGGTGCATTTGTGTTTAAAAGTATTCTACCTGAGAGTGAGTTGTTCACATATTAATATTTAATAGTTCAAATCAGACATGCAACATCAGGGTAAATCTGCTGTCCTAAATAAACAGGAACTAATCACTTAGAACTTAGAGTTCTTTGACTCATAGGGCAAATCCTGAACAGGACCACATCAGAACCTTAGCACAGCAAGATACTGTAGGCATGGCAAGAAGTACCTTTGACAGCAGGAAAGGACCCTAGAAAGGTAGATGGGAAGATAACTTAAACAAATGCTTTCCATTTCAACATTCTTTCTTCAGTCTTCCACCTTGTTTCCAAAATTCAGATTAATACTAAAGCATAATTCAGCAACATATTAGTAACATTATGAGCTAAATGAAGATTTGTTTTTTTGTTTTTAACTACCCTGGAGTCTTGCCCACCATCTGTAATATTATTTTTAAAGGAATGTGTTCCAGGTTCCAAACAGCCAATTTCTCATATAGACTCTGGGAACATAATCTGTGAGTTAGGAACTACCTGTGTGAAAAAAGACTCTCCTGAAGCAGTCAGCTTGCTACTGACTGTATACTGTCTTTCAGCGCTGTTTAAGGAGCTGTATTGGGTTGGCAAAAAAGTGCCTTCAGTTTTTAAGTAAAAATGAAAGTCACATTTTTCATTTTCACCAAGAACTTTATCAAGCAACATATTCACCCTTTTGTTCGACTACCTTTGCCATTTTTCAGGCAACTTTGTAATTCCATCTTCCCAAAACTTATCCTTTTGAGCAAAGAACTGTTCCAGGTGCCTTTTACAGTCTCCAGGGAATTGAAATTCTTTCCATTAAGAGAATTTTTGAATAAATGGAAATCCAAAGGTGCAATGTCTGGTGAATACGGCGGATGAATCAGAACTTCCCAGCCAAGCTCTAACAGTTTTATCCTGGTCATCAAAGAAGCATGCGATCTTGAGTTATACTGATGGAAGATTATGCATTTTCTGTTGACTAATTCCAGATGCTTTTCGTTGAGTGCTGCTTCCAGTTGGTCTAACTGGGAGCAGTACTTGTTGGAATTAATCATTTGGTTTTCCAGAAGGAGCTCATAATAGAGGACTCCCTTCCAGCCCCACCATATATAAAGCATCACCTTCTTTGGGTGAAGACCGGCTTCTGGTGTGGTTGGTGGTGGTTCATTTCGCTTGCCCCACGATCTCTTCCATTCCACATTGTCGTACAGTATCCACTTTTCATCGCCTGTCACAATTTGTTTTAAAAACAGACCGTTTTCATTACATTTAAGTAGAGAATCGCATGCAGAAGTACGGTCAAGAAGGTTTTCTTCACTTAATTTATATGGAACCCAAACATCAAAGCGATTAACATAACTAAGCTGGTGCAAATGATATTCAGCGCTTGATTTGGATATTTTGAGTTTGTCAGCTATCTCCCACGTGGTATGACGTTGATTGTTCTCAATTCATGTCTCCATTCTCGATTTAATCACTATCAACTTCAACTGATCTACCCAACCGTAGAGCATCGTCCAGCGAGAAATCTCTAGCACGAACCTTCGCAAACCACTTTTGACATGTTGGATCAGTCACAGTACTGCACAAATCTTTTTTTGCGTTTCAGTTGCGTTTTTACATTTCTTGAAATAATAAAGCATAATATGCCGAAAATGTTGCTTTTTCTCCTCCATCTTCAATACTAAAATGGCTACAGGGCTTCCCTGGTGGCGCAGTGGTTGGGAGTCCGCCTGCCGATGCAGGGGACGCGGGTTCGTGCCCTGGTCTGTGAGGATCCCACATGCCGCGGAGCGGCTGGGCCCGTGAGCCATGGCCGCTGAGCCTGTGCGTCCGGAGCCTGTGCTCCGCAGCGGGAGAGGCCACAGCGGTGAGAGGCCCGCGTACTGCAAAAAAAAAAAAAAAATGGCTACACAAAAATTCACAAATTTTGATGTCTTTTTTTAAATGCACACTGATATGACAGCTGTCACATACAATCAAACAAAATTGTTTAGAATGAAGGTAAAGGCAACTGAGTGCTGCTAGAGCCATCATACAGAAAAGAACGATAGAACCTTTTGGCCAACCCAATAATTAGTAGTAGGACGGTGAAACATTTTAAAATGGGTGTAACATGATCACCTTCTCTTCCTGGTCCAGTTCTATTATGAACTTCTTAGGCCATTGTTCTAGATATTCTAGGTATACATTTTCTTTTTTTCTTCTTTTTTATTTTCTTGTTTATTTACTATTTTTTTTTATTGAAGCATAGTTGATTTACAATATTATACAAGTTTTAGGTGTACAACATAGTGATTCAAAATTTTTATAGATTATACTCCATAGATAGTTATTATAAAATGTTGGCTATATTCCCTGTGCTATACAATACATACTTGTAGCTTGTCTATTTTGTACATAGTAGTTTGTACCTCTTAATCCTCTACCCCTATCTTGTCCCTCCTCCTTTCCCTCTCCACACTGGTAAACACTAGTTTGTTCTCTGTATCTGTGAGTCTGTTTCTGTTTTGTTATATTCACTAGTTTGTTGTATTTTTTAGATTCCACATATAAGCAATAACATTCAGTATTTGTCTCTCTCTGTCTGACTTATATTATTAAGCATAATACCCTCCAGGTCCAGCCATATTGTTGCAAATGGCAAACTTCCATTCTTCTTTATGGCTGAGTAGTATTCCATAGTGTATATACACCACATCTTCTTTATCCATTCACCTGTTGATGGACATTTAGGTTGCTTCCAAACTTGGCCATTGTAAAGAATGCTGTTATGAGCATTGGAGTGCATGTATCTTTTCAAATTAATGTTTTCATTTTCTTTGGATATATACCCAGGAGTGGAATGCTGGGTCATATGGTAGTTCTATTTTTATTTTTTTTGAGGCATCTCTGTACTGTTTTCCACAGTGGCTGCACCAATTTACATTCCCACCAACAATGTACAAAGGTTCCCTTTTCTCCACATCCATGCCAACATTTGTTACCTGTGGTCTTTTTGATGATAGCCATTGTGACAAGTGCGAAATGATATCTCATTGTGGTTTCAATTTGCACTTCTCTGATGATTAGCGATGTTATGCATCTTTTCTTCTGCCTCTTGGCCATCATATATCTTCATTGGAAAAATGTCTATCAAGTTCTTATGCCCATCTTTTAATCAGGGTGTTTGGGGGTTTTTTAATATTGAGTTGTATGAGCTGTTTATATATTTTGGATATTGATCCCTTATTGATCATATCATTTGCAAATATTTTTTCTCATTCAGTAGGTTCTTTTTTCATTTTGCCAATGGTTTCCTTTGCTGTGCAAAAAACTTTTGAGTTTAATTAGGTCCCATTTATTAATTTTTGCTTTTGTTTCCTTTGCCTTAGGAGACAGCTCCAAAAAATTATTGCTACAATTTATGTCAAAGAGTGTTCTGGGTTTTCTTCTAGAAGTTTTATGGTTTCTGGTCTGACATTTAGGTCTTTAATCAATTTTTAGTTTATTTTTGTATATAGTATGAGAAAGTGTTCTACTTTAATTCTTTTACATATGGCTGTCCAGGTTTCCCAGCACCACTTATTGAAGAGACTGTCTTTTCTCCACTGTACATTCTTGCCTTCTTTGTCATAGATTAATTGACTACCACAGGGGCATGGGTTTATTTCTGGGCTTTCTATTATAGTCCATTAATCTATATTTCTGTTTTTGTGCCAGTACCATACTGTTTTGATTACTGTAGCTTTGTAGTATAGGCTGAAGTCAGGGAGTCTGATTCCCTCAGCTCTGTTTTTCTTTCTCAAGATTGCTTTGGCTATTCAAGGTCTTTTGTGTTTCCATACAAATTTAAAAAATTTTTGTTCGAGTTCTGTGAAAAATGCCATTGGTATTTTTTAAGGATTACATGGAGTCTGTAGATTGCCTTGTGTTGTGTGGTTGTTTTAATTCTTCCAATCCATGAACACGGTGTATCTTTCCATCTGTTTGTGTGGTCTTCAATTTCTTTCATCAGTGTCTTATAGTTTTCTAAGTACAGATCTTTTACCTCCTTATGTGGGTTTATTCCTGGGTATTTTATTCCTTTTATTGTGATTATAAATGGGGTTGTTTCCTTAATTTCTTTTTCTGATCTTTTGTTGGTAGTATATAGAAATGCAACAGATTTCTGTATATTAATTTTGTATCCTGCACCTTTACTGAATTCAGTGATGAGCTCTCATAGTTTTCCGGTGGCGTCTTTAGGATTTTCTAATGCATAGTATTATGTCATCTGCAACAGTGACAGTTTTACTTCTTCCCTTCCAATTAGGATTCCTTTTATTATTTTTCTTGTCTGATTGCTGTGTCTACAACTTCCAATACTATGGTGAAGAAAAGTGGTGAGAGTGTGCATCTTTGTCTTGTCCCTGATCTTAGAAGAAATGCTTTCAGCTTTTCACCATTGAATATAATGTTAGCTGTGGGCTTATCATATATGGCCTTATCATGTTGGGGTATGTAACCTCTATACCCACTTTATTGAGAGTTTTTATTATACATAAATGTTGAATTTTGTCAAAAGCTTTTTCTGCATCTGTTGACATGATCATATAGTTTTTATTCTTCAATTTGTTAATGTGGTGTATCACACTGATTGATTTGCAGATATCAAGCCAGCCTTGCATTCCTGGGATAAATCTCACTTGATCATGGTGTGTGATCCTTTTAATGTATTGTTGGATTTGGTTTGCTAATATTTTGTCCAGGATTTTTGCATCTACATTCATCAGTGATATTGGCCTGTAATTTTTTTGTGTGTGTGATATCTTTGTCTGTATTGGTATCAGGGTGATGCTGACCTCATAGAATGAGTTTAGAAGCATCCTTCCTCTGCAATTTTTTGGAATAGTTTGAGGAGGATAGATGTTAATTTTTCTCTAAATGTTTGGTAGAATTCACCTGTGAAGCCATCCGGTTCTGGACTTTCGTTTGTGGAAGTTATTTGGTTACTAATTCAGTTTCATTACTGGCAATTGGTCTGTTCATGTTTTCTAATTCTTCCTGGTTCAGTCTTGGGAGATTGTACATTTCTAGGAATTTGTCCATTTCTTGCAGGCTGTCTATTTTATTGGTACATAGTAGTTTTTATAATCTGTTATGATCCTTTGTATTTCTGTGGTATCGGTCATAACTTTGCCTTTTTCATTTCTGATTTTATTGATTTGAGTCCTCTCTCTTTTTTCCTGATGAGTTGGCTAAAGTTTTACCCAATTTGCTTATCTTTTCAAAGAACCAGCTCTTAGTTTCATTGATCTTTCCTATTGTTTTTTCAGTCTCTATATCTTTTATTTCTGCTCTGATGTTTATGATTTCTTTCCTTCAACTAACTTAGGTTTTTGTTTGTTCTTTTTCTACTTCTTTCAGGTGTAAGATTAGGTTGTCTATCTTAGATTTTTCTTGTTTCCTGTGGTAAGCTTGCATTGCTATAAACTTCCCTCTTAGAATTGCTTTTACTGAGTCTCATAGATTTTGGATCATTGTGTTTTAATTTTCATTTGTCTCCGGGTATTTTTATTTCTTTCATTTTTTCAGTAATCCATTGGTTGTTTAATAGCATATTGTTTAGCCTCCATGTGTTTGTGTTTTTTGCAGTTTTATTTTTTCTTGTATTTGATTTCTAGTCTCATAGCATTATGGTCAGAAAAGATGTTTGATATTATTTCAATTTTCTTAAGTTTACTGAGGCTTGTTTTGCGGCCTAATATGTCATCTGTCCTGGAGAATGTCCCATGTGCACTTGAAAAGAATTTGTATTCTCCTCCTTTTGGATGGAATGTTCTATATATATCCATTAACTCCATTTGATCTAATATATCACTTAAGTCCAGTGTTTTCTTATTGATTTTCTATCTGGATGATATTTCCATTAATGTGAGTGGTTTGTTTATGTCCCCTACTATTACTGTGTTACTGTAAGTTTCTTCCTTTATGTTTGTTAACATTTACTGTATGTATTTTGGTGCTCCTATGTTGGGTGCATATATATTTACAATTGCTATATCTTCCTGTATTGATCCCTTGATCATTATGTAACATCCTTCTTTTTCTCTTGTACGATCTTCGTTTCAACATCTATTTTGTCTGGTATAAGTATTGCTACCCCAGCTTTTCTTTTGATTTCCATTTGCATGGAGTACCTTTTTTTCATCCCCTCATGTTCAGTCTGTGTGTGTCTTTAGATCTGAAACAAGTCTCTTGTAGGCAGCATATATATAAGTCTTGTTTTTGTATTCGTTAAGCCACTCCGTGTCTTTTGATTGGAGCATTTGGTCCATTTACACTTAAAGTCATTACGGATAGGTATGTATTTATTGCCATTTTGTTACTTGCTTGGGGGTTGTTTTTGTAGTTCTTTTTTGTTCCATTCTTCTTTTGTTCTCTTCCCTTGTGGTGTGATGGCTATCTTTATTGTTATGTTTGGATTCCTTTCCTTTTTCTCTGTGTGTATCTATTATAGATTTTTGGTTTGTGGTTACCATGAGGTTTATATATATAGCAATTTACATATATATATGTATACCTGATTATTTTAAGTTACTGATCTCTTAAGTTCAAAAACATTTTAACAACCCTGCATTTTTACTCTCCTTCCCTCAAAATTACTATTTTTAACATCATATTTTATGTCTGTTTGTTTTGTGAATCCCTTAACTGCTTATCATGGATATAAATGATTTTGCTACTTTCGTCTTTTAACCTCCTTACTTGCTTTGTATGTGGTTGACTTTTACTGTATATTTGCCTTTATGATGATCTTTTTCCTTTCATAATTTTCATGTTTCTAATTGTGGCCTTTTCTTTTTCACTTAGAGAATTCCCTTTAACACTCATTGTGAAGCTGCTTTGGTGGTGCTGAACTCTTTATGTTTTCCTTGTCTGTGAAACTTTTGATCTCTTCATCAAATTTGAATGAGAGTCCTGCCAGGTAGAGTATTCTTTGTTGTAGGTTTTCCCCTTTCATCATTTTAAATATATTGTGCCACTCCCTCTGGCCTGCAGAGTTTCTGCTGAAAAGTCAGCTGATAGCCTTAGGGGAGTTCCTGTGTATGTTATTCATTGCTTTTCCCTTGCTGCTTTTAATATTCTCTCTTTATCTTTAATTTTGCTATTTTAATTACTAGTGTGTCTTGGTGTGATCCTCTTTGGGTTGATCCTGTTTGGGATTCTCCATGCTTCCTGGGCCTGGCTGTCTGTGTCCTTGCCCAGGTTAGGGAAATTTTCAGCTGTTACGTCTTCAAATATGTTCTTTGCCACTTTCTCTCTCCTCTTCTCCTCTGGGACCCCTATAATGAAAATGTTAATACATTTGATGTTATCCCAGAGGTCTCTTAAATTGTCCTCATTTTTTAAATTCTTTTTTCTTTTTTTTCTTCAGCTTTAGTGACTTCCACTAGTCTGTCTTCCAGCTCACTGATCTGTTCCTCTGTATCACCTAGTCTACTGTTGATTCCTTCTAGTGTATTTTTCATTTTAGTTATCATGTTCTTCATCTCTGGTTCTTCTTTATATTTTCTAAGTCATTGTCAAAAAATTCTAACTTCTCACTCTGTTCATCCATTCTTCTCCCTAGTTCTTTGATTATCTTTACGATCATTACCTTGAACGCTTTCTGGGGTGCATTGCCTATCTCCATGTCACTGAGTTCTCCTTCTGGGGTTTTATCTTGTTCCTTCATTTGGAACATATTCCTCTATCACCTCATTTTGCCTAACTTGCTGTTTTTTATTTCTGTGTTTCTGGTAGGTTGGTTACATTTTCTGATCTTGGAGAAGTAGCCTTTTGTAGAAGACTTCCTATGTATCCCAGCAGTGCACCCTCCTCTGGTCACCAGAGCTATGTGCTATAGGGGTGTCCCCTGTGTGGGCTATGTAGGTCCTTCTGTTTCAGCAGGCTGACTACTCTGGGCAATCTGGTAGGTGTGACTGGCCCCCAGTTTTGTTGGTTACCAGGCGCTGCCTTGTACAGAGCTGCCAGCTACTGGTTGGTGGGGCTGGGTCACAAGACAGCTAGCTGCAGAATCCCAGGGTGTCCAGGGCTATTGCTGGCTCACTGGTGGGTGAAGTCGGAGTCCAGGACATCCTGGGGCTGGTACCCACCTACCAGTGGGTGAAGTCAAGTCTTAGAGCTAGTGCTGGCCCATTGGCAGGGTTTGGCTGCAGGGCCCGGTAGTCCCAGAGCTGGTGTCAGACCACTGGTCATTGGGGCATTCCTGACACAGCTGGCTATGGAGTCCAGGGTGTCCCAAAGCTTGTGTTGGCTTGCTGTTGGGCAGTGTAGGGGCCCAGTCAGTCCCAGGGCAGCTAGTGGCCTGCTGGTGGGTGGTCTGGGTCCTGCCACAGTGGGCTGTGGAGCTGCAGTTGTCCCAGGCCTAGCATTCTCGTCCAAGGTGCCTGCTATTGCGTGAGACTGCTCCCAAGGCTAAAACAGGCACACTGGTAGGTGGGGTCAGGACCCAGGGGATTCTGAGGCTGGTGCCTGCCCACTACTAGGTGGAACTGGGTCCCAGTATCTCTGACTGCAGAGTCTTGGGGGTCTCAGGTCCAGTGCCTATGCAGTGGTGTGTGGGGACAGGTCCTGTGCCCTCAGTTGGGCAGGGCCGTGTCCAGGGGTGGCTGTGGGCTCAGGGGATCTTAAGGCAGTCTGTATGCTGGTGAGTGGAGCTGTGTCCTGGCTCAATTAGTTGCTTGACCCGAGGCATCGCAGTACCAGTGCCTACAAGCTTGATGGGCAGAGGTGGGGCTGGGTATTGAGACTAATAAGCTAGAGGGAGGATTCCAAAATGGCATTTGCCAGCACCAGTGTCCACGTAGCAGAACAAGCTCTCAAAAATGGCTGTCGCCAATGTCTGTTTCCCCAGGGTGATCTCCAGTTGTCTCCTACCTCTCCAGGAGACTCTCCAAGATCAGCAGGTAGGTCTGACCCAGGCTCCTTTCAAATTACTGCTTCTTCCCTGGGTCCCAGAGCATGTGAGATTTTGTGTGCCCTTTAAGAGTTTAGTCTCTATTTCCCACAATCCTCTGGGACTCCTGAAAGCAAGCCCCGCTGACCAACAGAGCCAAATGTTTTGGGGGCTCGTCTTCCTGGTACAGGACCCCCAGGCTAGGGAACTTGATGTGGGGCTCAGACCCCTTGCTTCTTAGGGAGCACCTCTGCAATTTTAATTATTCTCCCATTTGTATGTCACCCACCTGGGGGTTTGGGTCTTGACTATACTATGACTTCACCCCTCCTACCCATCTTGTTGTGCTTCCTTCTTTATGTCTTTAGTTATATTATCTTTTCTGGTAGGTTCTGGTCTTTTTCATTGATAGTTGTTCTGTAAATAATTCTAAAATTTTTGTGCCTTTGAGAGGAGGTGAGTCCTGGATCCTTCTACTGTGCCATCTTGGGAACGCCCCCCACCCAGCTATACATTTTTAATGTAACCTTTTTTTTTTTTTTTTTTTGACCTAGCCTCATGGCATGCAGGATCTTAGCTCCCTGACCAGGGATCAAACCCGCACCCCCGAGAGTGGAAGCATGGAGTCTTAACCACTGGACTGTGAGGGAAGTCCCTAATGTGACTTTTTAATCTTAGAACAAATAAACATTCATTGAAGAAAATTTACAAAATATAGATTTTTTTAAAGCAAAGGAAATTAACACATAATGCTGTTCCCCAACATTACTCTTCTTCTATTCTTTAATTCTATGCATGTATACAGTTTATGTGTATGTGAATGTGTATTAAAAAACAAAGAAATTATACTTATTTTTGCCTTCCATTTTCCTTCCCTCCATTTTTATACTCAGTATACCATAAACATCTGTCCATATCATTGTATAGTACTCCGCTATGTCATTTTAATGCCTACATATTATTCTCTAGTAAAAAGTATAATTTGACTGATTTATACAATCGCTTGTTGTCAGACATTAGATTGTTCCTAATCTTTCTCAATTGTGAGTAATTGATGAAGACCTTTATAACTAAATCTTGGCATACACCCACAATTATTTGAGAGTGTTTTTAAATTTTTTATTTTATTAGCTTTACGACCATTTGTTGAGTGTCTGCCGTATGCAAAGCTATATTGATACCAGGGGTAAAATGATAAATAAAATAACTGCTATCCTCAACTGCTTGCTGGTAGGCATGTGAAACAAGTTGTTCATGGCTTTATCCTTAGAATTTAGAACGTTGCCAGCACATAGTAGCTACTCAATAAATGCCAGGAAGTAACAGGAAAGGAAAGAGGGGGACACTGAATATGATCTGAATATGAAACTAGTCAAACCTAGTGATTTCAAACTGGCACAAATTAGTTTGTGTTTACAGGGGTAAACTGTAATACTTCTAAGCTACATCCTATTTCTACTTTGAATATGGAACAGTAGATATCCTAGTTTTCTTTTCCCCATGGCTGGTTCAGTAACCTGTTAGCTTCCTTTTGTTCTCCTAGGCAGCATGAAATACTGTTTCCCTACTGTGGAGGAAGTCTAAGACAAATGAGGATGTTTGCATACATACATAAGTAGAGAGTATTATATGTGACATGACAATTGTGGCCAGACTTGGTTAAGATATTGGTCATTTAGCACATATGTGCTTCTCTGTTTTTACATTTTTTCTCTTTTCCCTCAGTGTCCTGATGTGGCCTAAACAGGGTGGGAAAAGGATTTGTTCATATTGAGCCAGTGTTGTTTTCTTTCCCAGCATGTAAGCTCCATGAAATCCAGGACAAGGTATGTCTTGGTAACCCTATGTCTATAGCACTTAGTAGGAGTACCTCTTCTAGATTAGACAACTCTGCTATCCTTTCCTATACCATCCTCCTTTTCCATGGAACCTAGAAACTTCCAACTGTGCAACTGTCCAGAAAAATCTTACAGGGTCCCTTCAAAGTGAGTACAAAAACCTTAGCCATAGGAGCAGACCAGAAAATACGGCACTGACAACAAAATTATATTGGTAACTGAGGTACCTCAGAAAAAAATGCATGATATAAAGCTTTGCACCTAGGATGATTCATTTTATATTTCTGAAGAATGTGGGGCAGGACGGGGGAACAGAATTCCAAATGAATTTAGGAAGCTTCTAACTTTAAAAGTTGGGGAGCTGTTTCCACTGGCTTACATGATCTTACACATTAACATCTTTTTTTTTTTCCCAAAAAATAATTTTTATTGTCACTCTCATTCACTTCACACACAGTTAATTCTCCCAAGCCATCTTTCACAAAAGGTAAAATGTTTTTCCAGAGTAACATATATGCATTCTGGCACCTGGAAATTTAAGTACAAAATGACTCATTATATTGTGAGGAGCAGGATGGTGATGATTTTAAAGAATCTGTCCAGCTCATGAATATAAACCAATTAACATATCAAGTTCAATGCTTAAAACTACATCTCTGAGAGGTGTTGTCATGTGCAGTAGCAAAGGGAACAGAGTGAGGGACTCAGTTCTCAGTGGGTACATCTCTTCATGCTCCAAAAAGTACTAGATGGTCACAGCAGGTATTAAAAGAAAAAAAAAAAAACTACTATAATAAAACATGTCATGCATTTCTATCAGGCCAAAAGAAGTAGAGTAACAGAGTAAAAACTGGGTAGATTTGGGGGATTTAATCATTCAATGGATATTAACTTCCAAACATTACACATTAACTTCTTAAATATACCAAGCAGTAATTATGATTCAAATACACAAAATCCACTTGAGGAAATCTTTTTAAATAAAGTTCAACATTGATTAAATTTATATCATTCCTAAAACTGAGTTTTAACTATTGAGCTGTTTATATTTCTACATAAGTTTTGAAACAGCTTGGTGTAAGGTAGCTAACAAACTGCTGACTTGGACTTTCTAGGCTTTCAAGGCCTGAAAGGCTGGGAAATTCCCTTAATTAAGAAAAGAATTCCCCTTTCTGGAAAATTGCCATCACGGAAGCCTGCCCCACTCAAATCATGCTGGGCTTGCTTGGTTCTGTCATAAATTGATGTTTTGGACTTAAATTGCCTGCTCCTGCTGCTGCCAATTTGTAAAGCTGCCTCTTCGCAGCGAAGCGTAAAACAGAAGGGGAACAGGCACGGAGATAGCAAATTGGATTCTTATAAAACTGACACTTTTAGCAGGAATTATCAAGATAGACTTAACAGAGCCCAGTGCCTTACATCCTCCAATTTGTGAACCAAACATATCCTAGCTTCCTAGTGCTTAATTTATAAAACTAGAAATTTCATATTATCACAATTTAGATCTGAATTTAAATGGTTCTTATCCTCTTTATAAACTATCAGCTTCCCTTATGGAATAAAGTTTTAATTTTTAAGTCAACATAATAGATTTATTTTCTGATCATTTATCAACAGAGGTCTCTCATTTTCTATTGGTTAACCAAAAATATTTTTTTTACCATAAAAAACATGTGTTTATTGACAAGAGATTCTTCCCATTCTTAATGACAGACTTTTTAGGGGCTACTACATTTGCCTTTTTTAATCCTTAAGAGCTGCTATTACAGTTGATGTTACTGTTTCTTCCAAGAATTACCTCTAGGTATTACTGTAATTTTTGAAATGTTTTTCTCATATGACCTGACTCCCATAAAGAGTAATATGTCCAGAAAGCCTTTCCTAATTATCCCAAACCAATTCTGATCATTCTGTTCCACTCAACATTTATAACATTTCTTTTTATATGTATTTTCACTTTAATTAATGTATTTTTAGTTCAATCAGTGTTAATTTATTTACTCATTTTATTCAGTTTTCTAAATTTTGTCACATGTTTTCTGCACTGGTTTGTACATTTAAAGGCAGTGACCATACTTTGTTCTGTTTTATATGACTCCATAGTACCTGAAAACCCAGTGAGACTGAAGGAGGACTAAATGATGACTATATGTAGTATATAGTTTGATCCTATACATGAAGTAGACACCCAGAAAATATTTATAGTCCAGGAATTTATCCTTGACCTCTGAAGAAATTAGTATATGATTGGTTTATCCTTAACTATTTTTTTTTTGTTATCTTGGTATGATCAACTGCCATTATTGTTTTAGTCTCCAAATCCTAGAATTTTTTTCTCAGTCTCCTGCTGTCATCTTCACTCATCCTAAAATGATACAGCTCACAGTTGGTGTAACAGATGAAACAGGAAACTAATTAGCAGCTGTTGTCCATCTGTGTGTTTATATTAAATATGTTAAAATAAAACTGCATTTGCATTCTGAATACGCTAAGTCCATAAAATCTAATCTTGGGTAAAGGATCTGTCTTTGTTTTGACTTCTATAGTAGACTATGTGATAAAGCAAAAAAAAGGTTTATCCCAGAATCAGGATTACAGTAACTTAAGGCAGATACAATTTTTTCCACTTTTATTGAGATATAATTGACATCCAGCACTATATAAGTTTAAGGTGTACAGTATAATCATTTGACTTATAGTAGTTCTATATTTAGTTTTCTAAGGACCCTCCATACTGTTCTCCATAGGATTGTACCAATTTACATTCCCATCAACAGTGTAGGAGGGTTCCCTTTTCTCCACACCCTCTCCAGCATTTATTGTTTATAGGTTTTTTGATGATGGCCATTCTGACCAGTGTGAGGTGATACCTCATTGTAGTTTTGATTTGCATTTCTCTAATATTTAGTGATGTTGAGCATCTTTTCATGTGCCTCTTGGCCATCAGTATGTCTTCTTTGGAGAAATGTCTATTTAGGTCTTCTGCACTGGGCATATATCCAGAGAAAATCATAATTTGAAAAGATACATGCACCACAATGTTCATTGCAGCACTATTTACAATAGCCAAGACATGGAAGCAACCTAAATGTCCTTCGACAGAGGAGTGGATAAAGAAGATGTGGTTCATATATACAATGGAATATTACTCAGCCATAAAAAGAACAAAATAATGCCATTTGCAGCAACATGGATGGACCTAGAGATTGTCATACTGAGTGAAATAAGTCAGACAGAGAAAGAAAAATATCATATATGATATCGCTTATATATGGAATCTAAAAGAATGGTACACGTGAACTTATTTACAAAACAGAAATAGAGTCACAGATACAGAAAACAAACTTATGGTTACAAGGTGGGAAACATGGGAGAGGAATAAATTGGGAGATTGGGATTGACATATACACACTACTATATATAAAGTAGATAACTAATACGGACCTACTATATAGCACAGGGAACTCTACTCAATACTCTCTAATGACCTATATGGGAAAAGAATCTAAAAAACAGTGGATATATGTATATGTATAACTGATTCACTTTACTGTACACCTGAAACTAACACAACCTTGTAAATCAACTATACTCCAATAAAAATCTTTTAAAAATCATCTGACCACATTATGAAATGATTACCACAATGAATTTAGTGAACATCCATCATCTCGTATAGATATAAAAGAAAAGAAAAAAACATTTTTTCCTTGTGATGAGAAGTCTTAGGATTTGCTCTCTTAACAACTTCCATGTATAATACACAGCAGTGTTAGTTATATTAATCATGTTGTACATTACATCCCTAGTATTTATTTATCTTGTAACTGGAAGTTGGTACCTTTCTACCACCTTCATCCAATTCCCCCTCGCCTCACCACCTGCCTCTGGTAATCAAAAGTCCAATCTCTTTTTCTATGGGTTTGTTTGTTTGTTTGTTAAGTGTAATTGACCTACAACACTATGTTAGTTCCTGGTATACAACATAGTGACCCAATATTTCTATACATTACAAGATGACCACCATAATAAGATTAGTTACCATCTGTTACCATACAAAGATATATTATTATTGACTGTATTCCCACACTGTACATTTTATCCCTTTGACTCATTTATTTTATGTTTGTACCTCTTAATTGCCCTCACCTATTACAGTCATCTCCCCCATCCCCTCCCCTCTAGCAACCACCTGTTTTTTCTCTGTATCTACGACTCTGTTTCTGTTTTGGTTTTTTTTGTTTGTTTTTTTATATTTTAAAATATTTAGATAATGCTATTACATATATTAATAAATATCAACCAAGCAGAGAAATAGGTATAAAAAATATAACCAGTTATTGACTTTTTTTTTTAGGGCTTGCTTTAGTAAATCAAGTATTGATCTCTCCCATTTGGAGCTTTGCTCTATTCCACTCTCCACTCCTCAGTGAAATGGATTCATTGGTCTTGGCTTCTTCTTAGCAAATCGTAATCCACATAACAAAATATAAGCTGTTCATCTCAGCCAATTTGGTCTTTTCTTTATGAGCAGAGGCTCACAGAAGTCTTCCATGGAGACCCAAAGAAACCATCTCCTAAAAGTACGATTTGAAATCATCTACCTGAAACATGTCTTCTCTCCACATTATTTTAATAAGCATTATAAACCTCTCCCCACCTTTTCTCCGAGATTTTCTTCTGACCCAGAATTAGGTGCTTTTCATGGACTCTAAGAAACTTTTCTGCCACACCCTAGGTGTTGTTTTGTTTCTTTTTCTTCTTTTTTTCTTTTTCTGGCTTTTTGCTTTTGCTTTGTTTTTGGTCAATAAAAGTCATTAAAATGCAGGAATGTGTTTGGAGGCATGGCAAAGCCAGCAGTTAGCTACTCTCTCATTATTGTTCATTAGCAAAAGCAGCGCAGCCTCACCACACCCAGAGGGAAACTTAAGAGTCATCGCAGCCATAAGAAATGCAGTGGCTCACTCAAATGTAGTGTTAATCAGTAACTACAAACAGTTACATGTGTTTAACAAGTTTGATCTGGAAATTAAAAAATTATCTAAGTCATGAGATATTGAAAATCTTGCAAGAGACAAGATTATTTTTACTGGGAAGTAAGAAAAAACTGAAAAGCCCTATTTAGCAAAACCTTAAGATATTCCCCATCAGAGGCAAGATATTTGGTTCTCTCCAGTCAAAGCAGAAGCCTCAATATCCATGAGAAACAGCCGTCAGTGTCAGTGGAGGGAAGGCATACCTCCCCAAGGTCCTTTAGGTGGGAAACAAAAGCCCAAAATCTCTTAAATTCTACGATTAGCATTAGTACTGTCTAGATGTGAGAATGTGTCAGATTTACCATTGAAGGTATGGAAGGACCGCAGCCAACACTTCTTCAATCACAAATGTTATGGTTTTCGAGGGAACTTCGTGCCAGTGTCTCTACATGTTCCCGTGAAGAAACAGTTTAGTGCATTTACCAAGGAAGCCTAAGTTAGGAAAATGTTTATGACTCATTTTTTGAAATGCTAAATTAAACTTAAATAGTTAAGTTTACTAAAGTTATAGGGCCTATGTGTTAAGTCACAATTTTACTACCCTACTGAAAAATGATGCTAATTTTTCTTTAATCCTATTTCCATTTTTTGTCATTTGCATGCAGTGCAGCCTCATTGGGTTATAATATGTAGGATCTATACTACTTAGCCAGCTACAGACATATCAAAAAATCACAAACCTTCTCAGTTTTCCCAAATAAATGGAATTAACTTTAAAAATGTAACTTTTAATAAGAGTTGAGGTGGGTAAAGGAGAAGAATGGAAACGTCTTTCTCTTCATTTTGGCAAATTTTTATAAATGTGAGAATTATTTCCTCCTGACGAGTCAGTTGAGTGGCTTAAGTAATGTGCTTTCTAGGCCATCAGGTAACATATGGCAAATAGTTTTTGTTTTGGGGACTTTGCTCTATTCTACTCTCCACTCCTCAGTGAAGTGGATTCATTGGTCTTGGCTTATTCTTAGCAAATAGAAATCCACATGACAAAGTATAAGCATCCTACCTAGTAAATTCTCAGAGACAACAATGAGAACTTCTTTAAAACAAGTGTAAAATAGGTCCTGACCTTTTAAATGATTAAAGTTATATTCCAATGAATGTAAACTTAACAGAGACAATGAAATCTCCAAGAGTTAGATTATTACTACACTCTGTTATTAACGTGGTCAAAAGGCTATTTTCCATAAGTTCCCACCTCTCCTTCCATCTCCACACCTACAAAAACATCCATAGAAAGAATGATAGGTTGGTTAGTAGTAAAATCTACACGCTAAATGTTAGGTGAAAGTCTTTAAGAAACAAAGGCACGACAGGAGAGTTTGCAGCGAAACAAAACATGGCCATTGGTATCATCCTTTAAGACTACATGATAATAAATACATGAATAATAAATCAATTTTCTAAATCATTTGAATTCAGGATGTATGCATCAGAAAGGCCAATATAGTTACTGTTCCCTGTAAAAGTGCTCACTGCTTTTTATGCATTTAATTAAATTTTAGAAATTAAAAAGTTTTTAAACTTAAGGTTTCTAGAAATTTAAATTTCATTCCTGATATAAAGTGAGTTTGCTTCTTTCAGTGATAGCCATGCAACCCAGAAAAATTAACCTGGAATTTGCAGCAATATGTTTTCTTAATTTCATGACTAATCAAGTATTTATGAAATCAAATCAAGTTTTTATCAAACAGAGCACTATACTTGTATATGTGCGTGAAATATACAGTACACGTTATTAAATCCTTATTTCATTTATGAAATGTCTTCACTTTTTTCCTATTACTGAGTTAAATGCTTTCCTGCCAAGCCTGTTTGTATCAAAATCTACAAAGGTAATTCATTTCATGCACTCCTCAGCTTCACCTATAGAAAGAATTGGGGCTTGTCATGATGCCAAATGAGATTTTCAATAAAATATCAAACATGAGACAATGCACTATGAACAAGAGACATAAAGTTTCTTCTCATGAAGAAACATGAAGACAGAAATGCAGACATTGACCTTGGGGGCTGTGACTTGTCTCTCCTCTAGCTAGCAGCACCATCATTCCTAGAGTTCACTGTGATTAGTAGAAGTTTCACACAGACCTGATTTCTCGCTGCACAGCTTGTCAGCGAGGTAGTGTGCCTCCTGGGCCATAAGTGAGAACATTTCATCTTCGTACTCTTCCATTATAGTTTCACACGCGAATTTCAAATGTCTGTAAGCATCAGAATAAAAATAGAATTTTAAAAATTCTTTGTATATTTTGTCTCCTTTCCTTGGAGCAAATCTCTTGAAATTCTTCTCCTTAATCACGGGGTCTTCTTCAAGCTTGTAGTCATTCATTCGCTCACACACTTTATCCAAGCGGTCTGTGAGGAATGCCTCTGACTGGGCTAAGGGAATCGAATCACACCTCTCGCAGGTGCAGCTGCGCTGTCTTTGGAACAGCTGGTGCCCGTCTCCGCGTGCCCCTCTCCCTCCGGAATCCAGCGAGGATTCAGAGGACCCTTTGGCCCACGCCTCTGTTTCTGTTTTGATATGTATGTTCATTTGTCTTGTTTTTTAGATTCCATATGTAAGTGAATCATAGAGTATTTGTCTTTCTCTGTCTGACTTATTTCACTTAGCATAATACCCTCTAGGTCTATCCATGTTGTCACAAATGGCAAGATTCCATTCATTTTTATGGCTGAGTAGTATTCCATATACAGTATATACACACACCATCTCTTCTTTATCCATTCATCTATCAATGGACACTTAATTGCTTACGTATCTTCACTATTGTGAATAATGCTACAGTGAACGTAGCGGCACATATATCTTTTCAAATTAGTGATTTTGTTTTCTTTGGAAAACTACCCAGAAGTAGAATTGCTGGATCATATGGTAGTTCTATTTTTAATTTTTTAAGAACCTCCATAGTGGCCACACCAATTTACATCCCACCAACACTGCACAAGCGTGCCCTTTTCTCCATATCCTTGCCAACACTTGTTATTTGTTGTCTTTTTTATAATAGCCATTCTGACAGGTATGAGTTGATATCTCGTTATGGTTTTGATTTGCAATTCTGTGATGATTAATTATGCTGAGCATCTTGTCATGTGCCTGCTGGCCATCTAAATATCTTATTTGGGAAAATATCTATTCAGGTCTTCTGCCCATCTTTTTTTTCAATTAATTTTTATTGGAGTATAGTTGCTTTATAATATTGTGTTCATTTCTAATGTACAGCAAAATGAATCAGTTGTACATATACATATATCCCCTCTCTTTTTGGATTTCCTTCCCTTTTAGGTCACCACAATGCATTGAGTTCCCTGTGCTATACAGTGTATTGTCGTTAAGTTACCTATTTTATACATGGTATCAATACTGTATATATGTGAATCCCAGTCTCCCAATTCTGCCCATTTTAAAATCAGGTTGTTTGTTTTTTTGATATTGAGTTGTATGAGCTATTTATATATGCTGTATATTAACCCTGTATTGGTCATATCATTTGCAAATATTTTCTCCCATTCAATAGTCTGCCTTTTCATTCTGTTGATAGTTTCCTTCTCTGTGCAAAAGGTTTTTAATTAACAAATATAGTCCCATTTGTTAATTTTTGCTTTTTTTTCCTTTACCTGGGGAAACATATCCAAAAAAAATATTGCTACAACCAATGTAAAACAGCATACCGCCCATGTTTTCTTCTCGGAGTTTTATGGTTTCTGGTCTTACACTTAGGTCTTTAATCCATCTTTAGTTTATTTTTGTATATGGTGTAAGAAATTAGGCAAGTTTGAGTCTTCTGCAAGTAACTGTCAAGTTTTCCCAACAACATTCATTGAAGAGACTGTCTTTTCTCCATTGTGTATTCTTGCCTCCGTCGTATATTAATTGACCATAAGTCTGGGTTTATTTCTGGGCTCTCTATCCTGTTTCATTGATCTATGGGTCTGTTTTTGTGCCAGTGCCATACTGTTTTGATTGTTGTAGCTTTGTAGTGTAATTTGAAATCAGGGAGCTTGATACCTCCAACTTTGTTCTTCTTCTCAAGATTGTTTTGGCTATTCAAAGTCTTTTGTGTTTCCATACAAAATTTTAAATTATTTATTCTAGTTCTGTGAAAAAATGCCATTGGTATTTTGATAGGGATTACATGAAACCTGTAGATTGCCTTGGGTAGTATGGTAATTTTAACAATATTAATTCTTCCAATTCATGGACACAGTCAGTGTATCTTTCTACTTGTGTCATCTTTAATTTCTTTCATCGATGTTTTATAGTTTTCCAAGTACTGGTCTTTTACCTCCTTAGGTAGTTTTATTCCTAGGTATATTTTTTCTTTTTGACACAGTTGTAAATGAGATTATTTTCCTGATTTCTCTTTCTGATAGTTTGTTGTTAGTGTATAGAAACACAACAGATTTATGTATATTAATTTTGTATCCTGCAACTTTACTGAATTCATTTATTAGTTCTAACAGTTTTTTTGCTGGTGTCTTTAGGATTTTCTATATATAGTATCATGTCATCAGCAAACAGTGACAGTTTTACTTTTTCCTTTCCAATTTGGATGCCTTTTATTTCTTTCTCTTGTCTGATTGCTGTGGCTAGGACTTTCAATGCTATGTTGAATAAAAGTGGGTATCCTTGTCCTGTTCCTGATCTTAGAGGAAATGCTTTCAGCTTTTCACCATTGAGTATGATGTTGGCTGTAGGTTTGTCATATATGATCTTTATTATGTTGAGGTATGTAGCCTCTGTAACCACTTTATTGAGAGTTTTTATTATACATGGATGTTGAATTTTGTCAAAAGCTTTTTCTACATCTATTGAGATGATCATATGATTTTTATTCTTCAGTTTGTTAATGTGGTGTATCACATTAATTGATTTGTGGATATTGGACCATCATTGCCTCCCTGGAATAAATCTTACTTGATCATGATATATGACCCTTTTAACATATTGTTGAATTCTGTTTGCTAATATTTCATTGAGGATTTCTACATCTATGTTCATCAGTGATTTTGGCCTATAATTTTCTTTTTTGTGTGATATCTTTGTTTTGATATCAGGTGATGCTGACCTCGTATATGAGTTCAGAAGCATTCCTTCCATCTCAGTTTTTTTGGAATAATGTGAGAAGTGTAGGCATTAATGGTTCTTTAAAAATTTGATAAAATTCACCTGTGAAGCCATCTGTTAATGGACTTTTGTTTGGTGGGAATTTTTTAAATTACTGAATCAATTTCATTACTGGCAATTGGTCTGTTCGTATTTTCTAATTCTTCCTGAGTCAGTCTTAGGAGATTGTACGTTTGTAGGAATTTATCCATTTCTCCAAGGTTATCCATTTTATTGACATATAATTGTTTGTAATAATTATTTATGAACTATTGTATTTCTATGGTATCAGTTGTAACTTCTTTTTCATTTATGATTTTATTTATTTGTGTCCTCCCTCTTTTTTTCCTGATGAGTCTGGCTAAAGGTGTACCAATTTTGTTTATCTTTTCAAGGAACCAGCTGTTAGTTTCATTGATCTTTTCTATTGCTTTTTTAGTCTCTATTTCATTTATTTCTCCTCTGATCTTTATATTTCTTTCCTTCTATTAACATTGGGTTTTGTTTGTTCTTTTTCTAGTTTCCCTTTAGGTGTAGGTTAGGTTGTTTATTTTAGATTTTTCTTGTTTCCTGAGATAGGCTTATATCACTATAAACTACCCTCTTTGAAATGCTTTTACTCTGTCCCATAGTTTTTGGTTGTTGTGCTTCCATTTTCATTTTTGTTTAGGTACTTTTTTACTTCCTCTTTGGTTTCTTCAGTGATTCATTGGTTATTTAGTAGCATATTATTTGGCCTCCACGTTTGGGGTTTTTTTTGCAGTTTTTTTCCTTATAGTTAATTTCTAATCTCATAGTGTTGTGGTCAGAAAAGATGTTTGATATGATTTCAGTGTTCTTAAATTTAATGAGCCTTGTTTTGTGACCTAGTATGTGTTCTATCCTAGAGAATGTTCCACATGCACTTGAAAAGTATGTGTATTCTGCTGCTTTGGATGAAATGGTCTGTATGTATCAACTAAGTTCATCAGGTCTAATGTGTCATTTAAGGCCAATGTTTCCTTATTAATTTTCTGTCTGGGTGATCTGTCCATTGATGTGAGTGGGGTGTTGAAGTCCCTACTGTTATTGTGTTACTATCAATTTCTTTCTTTATGTTTGTTAATATTTGTTTTATGTATTTAGGTTCTCCTATGTTGGGTACATATATATTTTACATTGTTATATCTTCTTGTTGGATTGATCTCTTTATCATTATGTAATGTCCTTCTTTGTCTCTTGTAACATTCTCCATTTTAAAGTCCATTTTGTCTTGCATTAGTATTGCTACTTCAACTTTCTTTTCTATTTGCAAGGAGTATCTTTTTCCATCCCCTCCCTTTTGGTCTATGTGTGTCTTTAGATCTGAAGTCAGTCTCTTGCAGGCAGCATATATATGGTTGTTTTTTTTTTTAATTTATTCAGCCACTCTCTATCTTTTGATTGGGGCATTTAATCCATTTACATTTAAAGTTATTATTGATAGGTGTGTACTGATTGCCATTTTGTTACTTGTTTTTGTAGGTCTTTTTTGTTCCTCTCTTCCTCTTTTGCTCTTTTCCCTTGTGATTTGATAACTATCTTTATTGTTATGTTTGGATTCCTTTCTCTTTTTGTATATATATCTTTTATAGATTTTTGGTTTGTACTTATCATGAGGTTTGCATACACATATACATGATTATTTTAAGTTGATGCTTTCTTAAGTCCAAATGCATTCTAACAACCCTGCATTTTTACTTTCCCCTACATGTTTAATATTTTTGACATCATATTTTATATCTTTTTGTTTGCATACCCTTAACTACTTACTGTGAATATAGATGATTTTACTACTTTTTTCATTTAAGCTTCCTACTAGCTTTATGAGTGGTTGGTTTACTACATTTACTGTATATTTGCCTTTGCCAATGAGATTTTCTACTAGTCTTCAGGTCATTCTCATCGATAGTTTCTCTGTAAATTGTTGTGATTTTGGTGTGCCCATAGCAGGAGGTGAGCTCAGGGTCTTCCTACTCTGCCATCTTGGCCCTATTCCAGATAGAAATTTTAAAAAGCAGAGTCTGAACTGAAAGTGGACCCCCAATACCCACTGAAATCTGAGTAGATATAATAGTCAAAAGATATCATACCCTTTAGACATATTCCTCCTTCACAGAAACTGATTAGTATGTAAAGTCTTGAGAAAGCCACATTCATTTTGATAGATTTATTTTGAGATATACTTCTTTCTCTTTTATCTACCTTTCTATTAACTTTAAGCTTTTTTGACATCTAATTAAGTTACAACTCTAGGAAGAGTTGTTATTATTATTGGTGACCATCTTCCAAGATGAAGGTGAATGTCACAGCTTGGGGGAGGAAAAATGCTTCTATTTTTTTCACTCAAGTCAAATAGTCAAATGTTCCTGGTGTCCAAAAAGTGAGAGGGAGACACGTGTGATCTACAAGCTGAGTATTATATTGCAATGCCTGCATCAGTTTCTCCATTTCTGGTTCAGTCTATATACGTGAAGAGAAAATAGTCATTGTGTTAATTATATAAATTTTGGTATTTCCATACAATACAATATCTTAGAATTGAAAGGAATTTCTGATGTTAGCTTCTCCAATATTTTACTCAGTGGAGGTGTTAGAGAAAATTTCTAACAGCTGGCCATCAGGTTTCTGTTTGATGCTTTTAGTGAGAAAGATATTATTTGCCTCATGAGGAGAACATTTATTGTTGGATGGCTGTTATGGCAAGGATGTTTTTCTATTACCCTGAGCCAAAGTCTTTATCCCTGTTTCTCTTATCCATTAGTTCTAATTCTGCCTGGAGCAACACCAAATAAATTGACTCCCTCTTCTACATGACATCCACTCAAAGAAAGTACTATTTATGATTACGTAAATGTTAGTAGTATCTTCTCTTCCACCCACAGATAATATTATTTGCCCATAATATCATTATAGTTGTAAATATTGTACATTATTTATTCCCAAAGCTACTGTGGAGAGATTAATTTGAGGCCAGTGTTCATTCATTTATTGAGTGCCTACAATGTGCAGGGATTTGGTAGGTCAGTCAAGAAGCCTAGATAAAATGAGAACATGACTTGTGAGACAGTTATATATTATTGTATCAGTTTTATAAATTTGCCTTTTATCACAATTAGTTTCCTCTCTTTATCCTTTTTAGTTCTTTTGACTTTAAATTCCACTTTGACATTAAAATGCCATTCCTGCTTTCTTGAATATTTATATTAGCCTCGTGTCTTTTGGGCATACCTTTTATTTTTATTCTTTCATCTCTTTTAAGTGTATCCCTTATAAATAACATCCAAATGGGAATTGAGCTTTAAAAAACTCAATCTTGCATCTGCCTTACTGTAACCCTGATCCTAGCTTGACGTTCATTTTGCTTTACCATGAAGTTTGCTATATATTATTCTCTTGATATTTTTTCCTTCCATCTTACTTTATTTTTACTATTAATAGAACTTTGTTATTTCTTCTTTGTCCTTTTCCCTATTATTGGTTTGATGCAGGTGCTATTTTTTCCCTTTCACTCATTATTTTGGAAGGTGTGCTGTACTCTACCATTGCCCTCATGCTTTCTTTCTAATTTCTGATACTAATAATCAAATATTCATTTCTCCACTATTATATTTTTAAAAGGTGCTCACTATATCCCTCCTACAAGGCCTTCCTATTTCCTCCATGCACATCCTACACCAATGAGACTTTGAGAACACTTTTACTTCTCCCATCTCCTCCCACTCCCTCAACTTTTAGGCATTGCTGAGATAATGCTTTTAAATCTAGACTATTACTAAGTTTTCTCTTGCAGTATGTCTCTATAACTTCTGGGAAATCCATGTTTAGTACATATATTATAATCCCCCAGTTTATTTGATTGTTATTCATTTAGATTTAGTTATATAGTTTATAAATATGTGTGTATTTTACTAGTGTTTTCTCTACTCTTCATCTTCCCCTATCTTGAGGTCTCTGATCTGGTTAATATTTTTCATTTAGAGTCATTTTTCCAGAACATTACTTGCTGATTTATTATCTAAATTTTTACATTTTCACAAATATTATTCTTCTGTCCTGACAGGTGAGTGGTGTCTGACTGGATATAGGATTTGGGGGTTGCAAGCCTTTTTTCTCAGAGTATGTTGATATTAATCTACTGTTTTATAGTTTTTAGTATTGTAGGTAAGAAGTCCAAAACCAGTATTCTTTTTTTCTTTGTTAGTAAATTTTTTCTTTCTGTCTGACAGCTTGTAAGATATTCTCTTTATCCTTGAAATTATAAAATTTAACCAGGACATTTTTAGGTGTATAATTTTTTGTCAGTCTTACCTGGAACTTAGTAAATCTTTTCAATCTCCAAGCCAAGTCATTATAAATAAATGAAATTTTCCTCTATTTTCCCCTTCTATCAGTTCCTTTTTTCCCGTATGGGATTCCTATTAATAATATGTCAGTGTCTTGCTGTGTCTTCCAAATTTCTTATCATCTCCTGCATGATTTGTGTCGTTTTATATTTTTGTACATCTCTTTGAGACATTTCTACTACTTGGTTTTCCATGCCACTAATTGAGTTTCAACAGAGACTATATTCACCTTCATCTACTAAATTTTAAATTTTGAAAATTATATTTTTTGTTCCAGAACATCCTTTTAAGGTTGTAAATGAATCTCCATTAGTGCTTTAATTGTGTGTTGTTTTTGTTGTTGTTAAAATTATCTATTTCCCCCAACATGTTGATTTCACTAAGAGCCATCCTAACTATCGTTCTTATTCTTCCACCCTCCAGTTGCTGGCAGCTTAAATTGCTGGTATTTTCCTTTACCTACTGAGAGTTGTATTCACCCTCAGCCCTCAAGAAGCTGCTAGGGTGCCATAGACCTGACAGGAATGTAGTTATAGTGGAAAAGAGGATCAAAGTGGTAAAAGTCATGGAAGTCACAACTTCTGAATTGGCAAAGCAGCAATAGCAAGCTGCCAGTCTTCTATTGAAGCCTCTGTGCTTCCTGGACATTTAGTTATGAAGGTTTGGGCTTTCCCAGTTGTTAGGGATAGGGCAGTCATAGTATTTTTTAAGTAGACTTCTGGGTCAACTTAAAAATAATACCTTTGTGCTTAAACTGCATCCCAATCAGCTTCTAGTGCTTTAAATCAGTGAATGTTAGACATGGAAAGGACCTAGTCAAAATGTTCTCATTTTACAGATAAGGATAATGAGACCCCAAGAAATGATGTTCATTTTTCAAAGTCATCTCAGCGGTAGAGACAAAACTGGATTCTAGGCCCTGACACACTCAGGCTTCAGTTGACAGTTCTGTTTTCTGTCACCGAGTACTTAAATTTCTAGCATTTAGCACTAAATCAATACTCTTATAGAATGTTTTCATATAATATTGTACTCTCAGAGAACCATGGGTAGGTACTTATTTCAAGTGAAAATGGATAGAAAGTGTTAGTAAATCAAGATTAATGCTATTATTAGATTTATCTTTAAAGAAATGGTTAATCACCTTTCAAATCTAATTAAAACTGTAGTTTTTAATGAAGAAAGAATTAAATGGTATCACAATATCTCTTTAAGATCTGCTGTTCTTTGAGAAAAGGGAAGCTACTGGTATATACCTAGAAAACTTACTAATCTGCTTAATTGAACATCCCTTCGAGTGGCAATGGTGAGAAGATATTTCAAATGTAAAAAATACAAGTTATCGGTCTTTGATTGTCACTATTTGGCATACACAAATAATATTTACATACTTAGATAAAAATGATCAATAACTTTTCTGACAATGTATATAACAAAGTGTCTTTCACAGTGTGAATACTACTGTAGTTTAAAAGAATAGTAGAGTGAACATAGGTGACCTTGAACCTGTCACTACCTCTGTGAATTTCATTGACCTCTCTTGCCCTGCCTACATCATAGAGTTGTAAAATTAACACATAAGTGTGACAGTGTATTGTTCTTTTAAAACAAGAGAATTATTGTCATTAATTTTATTTCTTAAATATCAACTGATCTTATATATAAGAAGTAATGTCATATATAAGACATATAAGGTCATATTATGTTTTCATTTTACTCTCCTATCGTTGCGAAAATTAATATGCTATGCTCTCTATTTAACAAAACTGAGAAAATCATGATTTTTATCCTACTATAATGTCCATGATTATAATCCTTGCTACCTATTTTTAATCATTATTCAGAGTAATCTCTTAGTCTTAGAAGCAAACTCAATTTTTAGTTCTTAAAAGTGAAATGGTTGGGGGGATGGAATATGAAATAAATATGGGAAAATATTAGCATTTGTCAAATCTGAGAGATGGATACATGGGTGTTATACTGTTATCTTATGTGAGAAATATTTCATCATTTAAAATATGAATCACAAAAAAGAGAGGAAATTTATGACTTGTGAGCAAGCCCTAAGTTATGTTTAATCAAAATCTTATTTAGTTTTCATCTGAATATAGGGTTCAGAACTATGTTTGTTTCATTCCGCAGAACTAACGTGTTCACAGATGCATTTTTATTGTCATCCCAGACAGATCTTCTCCTGCTGCCTTAGCATCCTCTGTTTTATGCTTTTGCATAATGGTCCATTCTCATGAGAGTTTTCCTTGTATGACATATCATATGCCTGAAAAAGCTAGACAGTCACTCTGCTTAGGCGCTCGACAAGGAAACAGGTTCTAGTCCTAGCTCTGCCACTTACTGCTCCGCCTAGCCTTTAATATGCTACTTTGCCTCTCTGAATATCACTTTCCTTTTCTGTAAAATAGGCATAATCACACTGTTCAATCTACCTCAGAGATTTATTGTGAAATAATAAATGGAGTTATATCATGCAGTATAAGTGAAGTTACAAATCCTCTGACAGTTGCCATACATTGGTCCCTGTCCCTGTAAGCTATGATCTCTTACTAGGTCCCACACACCAGAAGTATGCAACTGAAAGTAGAGTTAAAGAGATGGGCAGAGGGAGATAGAGAAGGGCAAGCCCCAAAGAGTGCTCCCAGCTCTGCTACTGAACACAATGACCCCCAAAGACCTTTCCAGTTTTAAGATTTGGTGATTTTGTGGATCCATCAGCCACAGAGAAGAAAGCAGCATTGAGTGTATTCTTTGAAACATAATAAATTATAGTAAGGACTTGCTTGATATAAAATTCCTTTTAGTTTATTTCTGCAAGTTAGAAAATATCATGTGAAGAGTTGATGACTCTGCAGTTTTACAAAATAGGAAAAAGTCTTTCCCAGATAATATGAAAACAAGGAATAAGGGGGGAAAAAAAATCACTGAAAAGTATGTTTATTTGCAGCCATCAGCTAGCCTGTCCCAGGAACTTTACCCACCTACAAAGATGTTGATGTGTATGTCACTGCTGCTTTGTTTCCAGTGACTTTGCCATAATCCTGTAGAGTTGACAAGCTATAAATTAAATATTGTAAGATTGGTAGAATTAGCAAATGTCTCTTATACTAACACAAAATTATATGTCGTGTTGATAATAGTCATTGTCCCTTCACCTGAATCACATCCCACATCACCCTGTGTTTGTGATGTTTTTCCCATTGACTCCACAGGCCAACAGTTTGGCTCAGCTGAATGATTCAGCAAGGCAAGGGGACCAGAGTGCTGGGCATGCAGTGATCAGGAATCCCTCACATACATATCTTATAGTATTTCAGTACAAAAGAGTAATTTGTTATCTTTTTCCCTAAAGCTAAATGAAAAAGATTGATGAAAAATCTGTTCAAAATACATAGTTCAAAAATACACCCATTTTTTAATATAATTCTTCCAAGATGTTTGCCCAACCAAATTAGCTTCAAAATTCATGTCAGGGATTTTTTTTAAGTTTTTTTTTTTTTTAATGTTTTACACATAGATCTGACCTTCTTTGAATACCTGGGTATCTTTTTGACTGCGTAAGCAATTAACTAGATGATTTCAAAGGATCTCTGTGTTATAGATTGAACCTCATGTGAGCCATTTTTCAAACTTTTATTGTTGTCTCCTTGGGAACTTGCTCACCAAAGCCAAACAACCTCTGGTACACTCATGGACAGGCCAGTGCTTGAGGAGCAGGAGAATTTTATCTAGAGTCAGTAAGAGAACCTAATAGTAAATGGAACTATTCAGGCTGGAACCAGGCCTAGCTTATTTATTGAGCCCTTTGGGCTTTTCACATACAGTTCTGTGAATGTATTTGAGGTCCAATCTATGATTTTCTTCTGTGTTAGTCATAGATATTCTCCTAAATAAAAACAGTCAAATATGCTAAAGTTGAACTCTGCCAGGTTGTTAGGTTTGTATGATAACTTTTGTCAGTACCACAGTAATGACAACAACAACCAACCTTTCTTATAAACTCAGTTTGTACCAGGTACTATCCCACAAACATATATATTATGTTACTTAGCCCACATAACAACCCTATACTATCCCTACTTTACAGATGGAAAACTAAGGCAAAGAAAGGTTTAGCAACTTGTCCAAGGTTCTACATCTAGCAGGTAGTAGCACCAGGATCTAAACTCAGGCAGTCTGACTCCAGAGTTCACACTCTTAATCTCTGTAATGTGCCACCTCCCAACTTTGTCTCCTGAAGAGCCTCTCCGGTAGATCTCAAGTTCCTCTCCTTACCTCTGTCACCCCGGATAAAATTTGTGCTAGTTACAAATCTCCTCCTCCTCCTCCTTTTCCTCTCTTCCTCCTCCTCCTTCATCTCCTCTCCCTCCTCCTCATCCTCCCATGAAATAGTGCATCAAGGGAAAAGGATATGAACAAACTTCACTACCATGAGAGATTTGGGAGAACATATGCTATCCCATTGAGACATCATTTGATTTCAAGTTAACAAAAACCTGCTGATTCTAGTTTAAGCAAAGGGGGGGATTTATGGGAAGATTTATGGGAAGAGTTGTCTCCTGGAGCACAAGACCAAGAATATGCCTCAGGAAGGACTAAAAACAAGAACTAGAGCATCAGAAGCCAGGATTGTTCCCTTTTTAAATGTACATGTTAAATGTCTATGGAGGGCTTCCCTGGTGGCGCAGTGGTTGAGAGTCCGCCTGCCGATGCAGGGGACACGGGTTTGTGCCCTGGTCCAGGAAGATCCCACATGCCACAGAGCGGCTGGGCCCGTGAGCCATGGCCGCTGAGCCTGCGCGTCTGGAGCCTGCGCTCCGCAATGGGAGAGGCCACAGCAGTGAGAGGCCCGCGTACTGCAAAAAAAAAAAAAAAAATGTCTATGGAGGAGAAAGGGAAATACCTCCCTTCTACACAGGGTAAAAAGTTCTTAGAAAACAAGGGTTTAGGCTGAACAAATATTCCTCAAAAGGCACCTTTTCTGTACTCCATCATTTGAAGGTAAATGCAAGTGCAGTGCACATTGCCCAGTAGCTTTGTATGCATTTAAAATTGTGACTAAACAGTCCCTTTCAGCTATTGCCTGATTTCCTATCTCTCCAGAAACCCTGATGGTTGGCATTTTGTTTTTTTCTCACTTGATTAATCTCAGGTTAGGCCTTTGCAACCCTTCTAACATCAATAGGATAAGCCTGTTGATTTCACGCCATCCTTCCTCCCAGGCCTTCCATCTGTACAATCAGAGCAGGCCTGGTGCACTTGTCTTTTCAGTTGACTGTGAGGAATCTCACTAATTTCAATCCCTAACATTCACCCTGTCCCTTTATCCTCTCAAAATATCTCATACTGTCTCTGCCTTCCTTGTTCTTTTTTTCTCTACCCTTTTCCCAATAAACACCTACTGGCTCTTTATATTTTTAGGGACCCCCCCCACCCTTTTCCCATTAGATGAAGTTCAAATTCTTGACCTTGAGAGCCCTCCAAAATCATGCCCTACACTACCTATCCCAGCCGTTCCAAGTCAGATCCCTCACCCAAGCAGTTCATTTTCCCCATTCATCGAGAACACCACAGGCTCCATCACAGTCCGATCCTCTTGCTTACAAGGCCCTTTCCCATTCCTTCCCACCTGTAAAAATTCAGCCCATTTCTCAAGGCCTAACTAAATTAAGTCATATTCCCTCTAAAGAGTCCTAAGTCTCCAACACCTAGGGCGATCGACTGTCCTGGTGTGCCTGAAATTTCCTAGGAAGTGTACCTTTCAGCGCTACATCTGAGATACTCCTAGGAAGTGTAACTTTCAGCGCTACATCTGAGATACTCCTAGGAAGTGTAACTTTCAGCGCTACATCTGAGATACTCCTAGGCAGTGTACTTTTCAGCGCTACATCTGAGATACTCCTAGGAAGTGTAACTTTCAGCGCTACATCTGAGATACTCCTAGGCAGTGTACCTTTCAGCGCTACATCTGAGATACTCCTAGGAAGTGTACCTTTCAGCGCTACATCTGAGATACTCCTAGGAAGTGTAACTTTCAGCGCTACATCTGAGATACTCCTAGGCAGTGTACCTTTCAGCGCTACATCTGAGATACTCCTAGGAAGTGTACCTTTCAGCGCTACATCTGAGATACTCCTAGGAAATGTAACTTTCAGCGCTACATCTGAGATACTCCTAGACAGTGTAACTTTCAGCGCTACATCTGAGATACTCCTAGGCAGTGTAACTTTCAGCGCTACATCTGAGATACTCCTAGGCAGTGTAACTTTCAGCGCTACATCTGAGATACTCCTAGAAAATGTAACTTTCAGCGCTACATCTGAGATACTCCTAGGAAATGTAACTTTCAGCGCTACATCTGAGATACTCCTAGGCAGTGTACCTTTCAGCGCTACATCTGAGATACTCCTAGGAAATGTAACTTTCAGCGCTACATCTGAGATACTCCTAGGAAATGTAACTTTCAGCGCTACATCTGAGATACTCCTAGGCAGTGTAACTTTCAGCACTACATCTGAGATACTCCTAGGCAGTGTAACTTTCAGCGCTACATCTGAGATACTCCTAGGCAGTGTAACTTTCAGCGCTACATCTGAGATACTCCAAGGCAGTGTACCTTTCAGCGCTACATCTGAGATACTCCTAGGCAAACTGGGATGGTTAGGCAGCCTATCCACACCTCACTGTCTCCCCTCATTATACTGCCTTGTTGAGTAAAAAGCCTGTGAAAGTACCAGTAACTACTATTTCCACACTTACAAGTTTCTTTCTCCACAATGAGTTATGCTTTTACTGTGCAGAGACCTTATTGATTCCCACTTCATACAAACTTTTGTGCTGAACTCATGTTAATGCCTACTCGTTGAATAGGTGGTCTAGTTTTTAGTTGGCACTATATTTTAAACCTTTTCCTTGTGTGTTAATTTATTTGTCTTTATTTTTTTTCCAGCCCAGATGACTTACTCAATGCCTTGAATGAGGGTATCAGTCGTGCTGATGTCATCATCACATCAGGGGGTGTGTCCATGGGGGAAAAGGTATGAAAAAATGAGGTTCATGAAGTATGCAGTTGATTAACAGTGGTGTGGTAGTCATCTGGTATCCATAACCAGACTGCCACAAAGCTGAAAATCCACAGGGCTTCAGAAATTTCTGGGCATTCTAAAAGGTATGCAGTGCAGATAAGTCAGAGAGCTTACCATCACAAATTAAATCCAGGAGTGAAGGTGTTAAAATGTAGATAGGTATTCTCTTCATAGCAGACAGATTGCTGGGTCAGTCTTCCCTCAAAGTCTCCTAGAGGTCTTGAGCCCTGGGTAGAGCAGATTGCTGCAGTCCTCTCCCAAGATCACAAAGGCTAGGCTGAGGTCTGCATTGTAGCAAAGCTATAAGAAATACTTTGCAACATGTCTGTTATCATTACCATCAAACTGCCCGATGTGCTCTGAGCATCATGAGGGCAAACCCTGAAGTTAAGAGTACTTAAATTTTAAATTTCTTATTTCCAGGGAGTATTTCGTATAAAACTTATCTTGGTTGCTAATGAACTTAATTATGGGACAGTACCTATTTGGCAGAGCAGAAGTTTGCTTTTCCAGTACTTCTGAAGAGGCAACAAGCTTATAGCTTACATAGGCTTGGCAATTGTGGCTCAATTATGGTAAGAACAGAACACTTCTGGACCTTAACCTTCTTTATTAGTGCTAACAAAGATGTCATTTATCCCAGGGATTTGCTCACAGGCCAATATAGTAAAGCATATTGGTTTTCTTTTTTTACTCTCTGTGTGGTAAGATACTTACACTAAACCTTTAATTTACTAGGAAGGAGATTTTTAGGAACTGGGCATCCCAGAGTATTCCATAGGAGCTAATAATTGTCCTTCCTAACTCCTTGAGGGGGAATCATATGAAAGAAGAACCAGGAAGAAAGAGAGAAAGCATCAATGCAGCAAACTCCTGCCAGCCTGCAAATTCTAGTCCCCAAAAGAATTCCAGTGTACCTCAGTAGCAGAAAGAAAGAAAAGTGTAAGAGAGAGAACATCTGCTTCAGCCCAAGGGCAGAGCCTGAAAACCAGTCACTGAAAAGACAGGGAAGTTAGTCAAGGAAAGATCCAGAAGCATTATGTAGCACACATGAATTTTAAGTGCAGAAACTCAGGTACACAAGAAATTTATTTATGTGATTCAACTTAAATTCTACTGTGAGTACCTATGCTACAGAACTGGCAGGAAATTTTGTTTAAGCCACTATAGGACTAATTGCCTCCAAAAATTATGCCAAAGAACTGGGAGGGGCTTAAGAGGCAACAGAGCATCAAGGAGACACATCTGGTCACCAGTCTTCGCTGGACACATCTAGAGTGTCCTTGTCATGCCATTAGATCTCAGATCTTTGTTCTTTTGGGCCATGCTAATAGCACTGGGATTATGGGGAGACTGGGAGTCTTAGGGCAGAGGAAAGGGGCCCCTGCTGCTTGTGGGACCCACAGACCTCTATCCTCTTCTCAGCCAAGGAGAAATGACTCTTCCATAGTTGCTTCCCTCAAAATCTCTCCCCACCCCCACCTCCTCCTGTTTCACATAGCCTTTGCAAAGAGTTTTCATTTTTATAAAACACCAAAAGTTTCAAGTAAACAGTATTTGCTTTCTGCCCTAAAAACTAAAGGATTGTGTGCATTACTATAAATTTTCCACCACTTACTGAATTGTAAAATAGCTCAAAGACAATGAAACGTGTAGATAATCGATAAGGATACGCTAGACTGGACATCAAATAATTGTTTCTTCCTATTTCAAGGTCTCTTAATTTTTCCTAACAGTGTCTCCCCCACCCCATATGATCAAAATAATCACAAAGATCATTACTGATCACAGAAAAGGACTGGTCTCATAGGTTTGCCCTGATTATTTAGCAACAAAAGTATTAATTAACCATATAGGTCTCCTTGAGTTTGTTTTACACATCTACAGCCATATAGCAATAGAATATTAAAATTAATGAACAATATTCCAAACAAATAAATAATGTGTTACAATATTTTTTATTTCCCTTAACATTTCATTTAGTCCCATGGTTTTCTTGTTCTGCTAGATCTTGGGTTAGCAGTCTGCTTTCTTGAAACCATCTGTTTTCATTCTAAAGAGTCCTGGGATTCCTGACTCAGTCCACTGGTACTGTACAAAAGTTATCTAAGCTATATCACCTCAGCAGCCTGTACCCTAGAGACTATTCTTTGAAGCATCAATAGTTCAAAATACCTGTGATTGTCCTTTTCCCTAGTGCTCTGTGTCTGTCTTTGTTGCAGACACAAACTATTTACTGTAACTTATATAGCAGAGCCTTCAGGCCAGCATCAAAGTAAAACAGAGGCTTTCCTTAGCTAGTAGATATTTAATAGCTGTGCTTAATTTATTACTGTAACCAATAATATTAGAAGATAAGTAAGATTCTCTATTGGTATACAGTAGGTAACTATTTCATAAAAGTTTTGGTGAGTGTTTCCCCTGAGGGTGAAAACATATTATGAACAGCAAGGGCATTGTCAAATCTCCAGATACTTCCCATAAAGCATACAATTTCTGAAACATTATATTAATGACATTTTACCTGCATAAACCTAACCTAGAGCACAGTGAGCCTTTCTTCTCAGATGTAACAGTAACTCCCTTCCTCTGAAACTCCTGTAACGGTAACATATCAAACAAACCTAACTATTTCTAATTTCTCTTTTTATAAGATGAAAGAACAAATCTTCGTGACTTTCTAGGGGCCCTCTAGGAAGTTTCAAACATAGTCTTAGGCGCTGAAGATATTCTGAAAAAAAATTTTTTCCCTAAATTTAGATCTGATCTTTAGAAGGCAAAAAAGAGTTGTCAAAAAAAAAAAAAAATTGGGCACCTGATTAAGATAGGTACCTAAGAAATATACTTGGTTACCTAATTTTTCAAAGCAACAATAAAATATTGGAAAACAAGCATAGAAGGTAACATCATAAATAATATTGGCTTATTCATGAATTATGAACCTTTGTTCTATACTTTTTCATTTCCTTAAATAATCAAAGACAAAATAAACAAAAAGGCATATTACACAAAAAGAATAACCTTACATATCATAGGGAAAGCATTAATCAGTAAAGCAAAGAAGTAAGCTCATCAAAACTGAGTGAACTTACTAAAATTTTAATATATTTCTCAGCTTCATTTCAAACACAGGTAATTAAACCAAGGCAAATCAAAGTCATTTTCAGAGTTTTGTCTTTTATTATGCTTTTTTTATATGTTGGAACAAACTGACACTTTACTTTAGAACTAAGAGTGGTCTCCAGACCAAAGAGGGTCCTGGAGACTCTTTAAGTGGGTCTGCAAGGTTAAATCTATTCTCATAATAAAACTAAGACTTTATTTGACTTTTTTATTTTCCTTCTCTCATGACTGTATAGTGAGTTTTTCCAGTGACTGTATGATCTATAATATCTCATCAGACTGAATACAGAAGCAAATAAGAGAATCCACCTGACTTCTATTAAGCTGAGCATTAAAGAGATTTTTTAAATATAGAGCAATGTATAAACAATAAGTTACTTATGTTAACATGAAATAGCTTCATCACTGCTGTTTACAAATGAACCAACAAATAAATATTCTTAACTTCTTAGTTTTAATTTCTAATACAGTAAATATCGATAGACATAACCCACATAACAAAAGCTCTAGGGATCCTTAATGGATTTTAATTTAAGAGCATGTAAAGGGTCCTGAGACCAAGTACTTTGAGTATTGGACTTTTTTTTTAATATTTTTTTTTCCTGAAAAGTGAAAGAATATGCATAGTTTACTTGTCTGTCATGATTACTTCTAACATAATTGCAACCACCCATATTTATTATAATGTTTAAGAAAATCACTAATTTCTATTTCACAGAAAAAATTAGGGGGCATCAGTCATTGACAAATCATATGTAAGCATTTTAGCAGACTAGCAAAGTTCATAAACACAGAATACAACTTTGTACAGCCACACACATCCCCTTTGTACCTTCTTAATGTAGCAAAAATGAAAACATACTCATTAACACGACCCAAAGATATATCTATCCTCTCTATGGCATATTAAAATAAGAAGCAAAGTATAATGTATTAACTAAAAGTCATGCTTAGTAAGCAGTGATCAAGTATCCTATTGTACTTAGAAATCAAGGTATCTCATGATTATTCATTAATTAATCAATTTAATAACTGTTCAAGATTTTAAATTACTTAAAAATCTTGAAAATTATTTTCAAGCTGACATTCTACAAACATAATTACTATTGAAATTAAAAGTTTGTCAGAATAATGATTCTATTTCATTGAACCAAATTTTAGATTTTTCACAGTCTTAAGTATTATATAAGAATAGCGTTAGACTCTTTGATGAGTAACCTATATAATTTTAGGAAAAAACAAACCCAAGCAAAATAAAATGTATTTTCCTACTTAACACTGATAAGAGAAAGAACATGGCTGGGTTTGCTTATTAACCAAAATAATTAAGCTAGTCTCATTTGCCAGAGATTTACCTTAACTATGTGAACTTTATTCTTAAAATTATAAGAAGAATTTTTTTTAGTGCAGCATATTTAAAATAGTATAAGATAAATTTTCTTATTATCTGGGAACTTTAGGAATATTCTATTTATGTAAGTACTTATCTCTCTAAATGAATCAGAATAGAGTATCTTTAATTTAAGAGACATTAGAAGTGTTTCAGTGTGTTCATTTTTCTCCCCGTTGGCAAAGCAAACTTTATTGTGGGCCTAAGATCAGGGCTCTTCTCTTCATGTCCTGCTAAACCAGAGAGTTGGGGATGAGAGGCTCTTGTGTTTCCCCTGCAACACCTCCATCACATTCAAATTCAAATGGAGAGAGCCAGGGTAGTAGGGGACACCCTGAATCTGCAGCATACTCCGAGGAAGGCCCACTGTGCGTGGTAGTCTCACAGGCATATAATTTATGAATACCCTCCAGAAATAGGAAAACATTTCACACTCACAAAACAAGATAAATGCCTTCCTGGATCACAGACACATAGACACACAACCACATAAAGAATATACAGCTTCAGGGACTTCCCTCGTGGTCCAGTGGTTAAGAATCCGCCTTCCAATGCAGGGGACGTGGGTTTGATCCCTGGTCGGGGAACTAAGATCCCATATGCTGCAGGGCAACTAAGCCTGTGCGCCGCAACTAGAGAGCCTGTGTGCCACAACAAGAGAGCCCACATGCTGCAACCACTGAGCCCGCATGCTCTAGAGCCTGCATGCCACAACTAGAGAGAACCCCACGCACTGCAATGAAGAGCCCACTTGCCACAATGAAAATCCCGAGCGCTACAACTAAGACCCGATGCAGCCAAATAAATAAATTTATTTTTTCAAAATACAGCTTCAGCTCTACAACTTCAACCACAGATTAAGAGTAAACACAGAAACAAACAAACAAACAAAAATAGTCTACAAATAAAGAGCTATTTTCCTTCCTAGAGGTCACAAAATTCTTAATTGGTTTAGGCTCAAAATGACAGACAAACAAACAAGAAAGACTAACAAACCAGATTCTCTATCTTCTCTTACCTAACAGAGAATAGATTTCAATCACCCATTTATAGGAATCACCAAATGGTCAGACCATAAAACCGAATTCTCAATCATTGATGCTACAAAGGGGAATACCTTATTGGCCATGCATAGCACCAAAATTAATAGAGGAGGCAAAAATAGAGAAACCCAAAGTTAGCAGATTTCAGGTTTTATTACTACTTGGAATACACTCCAGAAACCAAAGAATGATGTATGCAGGTTTAAGCCACCCATAAAATGCACTTTTCTGGCAATTGAGTTTACTTGGTTTTGTCAGATAAATCAATACGGCATCTCAGTGGAGCCTTCAGAATTGTTAAGGTATAGTTTTTTAAAGATAAAATCATGAATCTCATATATTTTTTTATTTTATAAAATGAACATGTGTCAATGATTTTATTTAACTCATAAATTAATGAGGGAACCAGTAAGATGTTGCAACTGGTTCTAAGAATTCAAAGAACAGAGACACCTATAGGTAATCATAAATGCTGAAATCAGTCTGCTAATGGATGCAGAACTGTTCTATATCCACAGGAGAATAATCAATTACACCGCCACCGACAGAATTAACTTGCATTTCTTTGGATACTAATCATGTTCACCATCAGATTTCTACAGCTTAATTTTTATAAAATAGCGCAAAGACAATGAAAGGCACAAATAACCAAGAAGGTTGTTTGGACATCCAATAATCTTTTTTGCCCATTTCAAAGTCTTTCATAATTTATCTGACAGTGTTTGTTCTTACCTGAGTTGAGGAAAAGACCTGTCTCCTTCATCCATTCGTGTTTCTTCTTCCTATCTGGATCTAGCTTTCAGAACATCAGACAGAGGTCCTTCCTGCTTCTATAGGTAGACAGAAACTTAAGAACAGTGATGGTTCTCAGCTTTTATTGCTATGTCTGGTACAAGCTTTCCATCACAAGAAACATGAAGCATTTCTTCATGTTCAGAAAGAATGAAAAGGGGCATTTTTACAACAGAAATCCTTTTTTTTCAAGAAAAATAAAATACTTTCATTCATTTAATAAGTATGTAGTGAGCATATATGCTTTCCAAATTCTGTATCATTACCCATAAGGCCCTGCATGTGTGGCCTCTGCCTATCTCTCCAACCTCCCCTTATGCCTCTTTCCTATTCATTCACTACCTTCCATTGTCTTTTCAGTTCTAGACACACTCTTTACTGCTCTTGAAGGTTTTGTATATACTTTCCTCTGTCTGGAATTCTCATCCCTCCACACTTCTCATGGCTGAGTCCTTCTCATCCTCACCACCTCTTTTAAAATGGCCTTTCCTTATTCTCCACCTCATACCGTTATTCTCTATCCCAGCACCTGCTTTTTTCCTTCATAGCATGTACCACACTTTATAGTTATTTTATTTGTTGTTTTACTTATTTTAGGCTGTCTCCTCCTCCAGTAAACTATAACAGGACATCCTTGTGCCAGGGACCATATGTATCTTGTTCACTATTAAATCTCTAGCACAAATAGAATTCCTCATACATAGTAGGCACTCAAAAATATTTGTTGAACTAGCAAATGAATGAATGAAAGTCATGTGCTAATCACCATGGACTCATTATATATATACAGAGGGTTTCTGATCTCACAAACTTTATAGTACAATAAAGGATACATATCTGTTATCAGGCAACTGCAGTATTCCTTAAGTGTATGATGTCAGGAGGACATAGTACTATAAGAACACATAAGAAAGGCCTGGAGATTTCTGCTTCTACTATGATGGAGTGGCTTATTTGGACCAACTCTTCCACCAAGGACAACTATAAAAGCTATCGTGGCACAGTGGTTAATCATCTGCCTGCCAATGCAGGGGACACAGGTTCGAGCCCTGGTCCGGGAAGTTTCCACATGCCGCGGAGCAACTAAGCCCATGCACCACAACTACTGAGCCCCCGTGCCACAACTACAGAAGCCCACGTGCCTAGAGCCCATGCTCCTCAACAAGAGAAGCCATCGCAATAAGTCAGCCCACCGCAACAAAGAGTAGCCCCCACTCGCTGCAACTAGAGAAAGCCTGTGCACAGCAACAAAGACCCAACACAGCCAAAAATAAATAAATAAATAAATTTATTAAAAATAAATAGATAAAAGCTATGTAAATTTTTTTAAAGGATAAGAAAAAGGTGTCCAAAGAGAACAACCAAGACAGATGGGATTCAAGGCACCAAGATCTCAGAGAAAAGTGAACCACAGAGAAGTTGAACTGGAATTCTTCACCATATATTTCCTCAAGGCATTTACTAACTCCTAAGCCAGGAGGGACAGGGGATGATGTAATGGTCAAGAGGTCAAGAATCTAAGCATAACAGAATAGCTAAAAGGCTAAGAAAATAAGTAGAGTTTTCAAAAGTCTTAAGAGTTCAAGACTTGCCGCGGAGGAAGGACCCTGGCAAATATCTCAGGCTTTCAATTTAAACCCTTGAAGTGCTGTGATCTAAGAATAAGGACAAACTGGAAAAAAAAGCAGTCTTCTCAAAGACTGCAATTGAGCCTCAAATTATCTCAGTCTCTGATTATATCAAGGTAATCTTAGTTAAGCTGCCAGAAGAAATTAAATTCCTTCTGGAGAAATATATCATCATTCAAAACCTCTGAATTTTTTTCATATATAATGTTTGGACTTTACCAGAAATACCAGAAATAGCACAAAATAACTAAAAATTTAGAAGGGAAAACAAGATAGTACAACCCTAAAAATGGTCCTGACATTTATATTGCCTCATATGGACTTTTAAAAACTGTAATTAATGTGTTTAAGAAAAAGAAATGACAAAGAATTTCACTAGAAAATTAGAATCTATTTATAAAAACTAAATGAAAATTTGGAAAAAATATGGAAAAGAGCATAAAAGACGTATGGGATTTGGTGAAAGGTGTAACATATGTGTAATTGGAGTCCCAAAAGGAAAGGAGAGAGTGAACAAAGGCAATATTTAAGAGATACTGGCAGAGAGTTTTCCAAAACTAATAAAAGACATAAAGCCAGATATTCAAGGAGTTCTGCTAATCTCAAGCAGGATAAATACAAAGAAACCATACATAGGTAGTCATAGCAAAACTACTGAAAACCAAGGACAAAGAGAAACATCTTACCAGAAGGACATGTTACCTTCAAAGGACCAAAAATAGAACTAACAGAAATGATTTAAACAGAAATTATGGAACTCAGAAAACAATGGAGGGACTTCCCTGGTGGTCCAGTGGTAGAGAATCTGCCTTCCAATGCAGGGGACACAGGTTCAATCCCTGGTCGGCGAACTGAGATCTCACATGCTGCAGGGCAACTAAGCCCACGCACCACAACTACTGAGCTTGCACGCCTCAACAAGAGAGCCCATGTGCCGCAAACTACATACCCCATGCACCCTGGAGCCCGCACACCACAACTAGAGAGAGAAAACTTGCACGCCACAACTAGAGAGAATCCCACATGCCACAATGAAGACCCGACACAGCCAAAATAAAATAAAATATTAAAAACAAAATCAATGTGTTCAAAACAGAACTTCTAAAACATAAAAGAGAGAGAACAATGGAATGGCATTTGTAAAATGCTGAAAGAAAATAAAAGCTAGTGTGGAACTGAACTAGATAAAAACTGAACAGACCAATCCTAAAGGGAGTTTTTCAGGTGGAAAGATTATAGAAGCATGAAAATGTAGAAAGGACTAGAGAGCAAAGGAAAGGATTAATATGTGAGTAAATGTAAATGAATTGTTATCTTGAGGTTTAAATGTATATAAATATATATTGAATATATAGAGTATATATTGTCTGTATAGTATATGTAGAATGTATATATATAATAGTTATATATATACACACACACATATTTATAATGTATATAGAGTATATGATACAAGATAGCACAAAAAGGAAAGAGGAATGGATGGAGTTAACATGTTTTAAAGTTCTTACATTGGGAAGTGATAAAAATACCAAATTATGATAGATTGTAGTAAGTTAAGAATGCATGTTGTAATCTCTAAAATAACCACTAAAATAGTAAGAGAATGTGTAACTAACAAATAGAAGAAAAAGAAAATTAAATAACAAAAAATTTTGGTGAATTGGAAGAAGACATGAAAGAAGAAAAAAATAAAAACAAAAGTGACAAATAGGTAATGAATAGGAGGGCAATAGTTTTAAACCCCAAATATAGCAATAATTATATTAAGTGTAAATGGACTGAGTCCTCCAATTAAAAATTGTCATTCTGGATTTTAAAAAACAACAAATTGCATGGTGCTTATAAGAGACCCACCTTAAATATAAGGACACAGCTCATTGAAAGTAAAAGATGAGAAAAATGTTACAAGGAAAGATAGCTGGTATGACTCTCTTGATATCAGAGAAAATTAAGATAAAAAGGATTACTAGATATTAGGTGGAGGGACATTTCCTATTCATATATGTACATGGATCAGTTCATCAAGTAAATTCTAAATTATTGCATCTAATAATATAACCTAAAAATAAACACTAATCAATCTACTATCCAGCCCTGGGAATTCAGGGGAGGCTGAGAAGATGACTGAGATTGAGAGTCATCTCAGAGATTGAGAGAGAGGAGGGTGGAAAGAAAGAGTATTCTAAACGGAAGGAAGAACATTTTCAAAGATTTGAGGCAAGAAAGTGTAAAATCTGACAGCAATATAGTCCTGCTGGAATGTAGAGAGAGAGAGATTAAGGAAGAGGAATCAGGCTGGTGGGAAAAGGATTGCCTGATAAGAGCAATGATTGGCAAAAGGGGACTAGAAAATACAAGAATCTTAGCTATGATATTTAAAAGCTGAGACTTGTTTCTGGAAACCAGGAAGTTATTGAAGTATTATATATTGATTTGATCAGATTTGTTTCCAGGAGGCCTCTCTCACTACTGTGGCGGGAATAAATTGGAGGAGGGCAGGAGTGTTGGCAGAGAGACCTATTTCAGTAATTCAGGTGAGATGATGTTGGTTGAGGCTGTGGAGATAGAAGGAAACAGCTTTTAAAAATAAAGTGTCCCGGGCTTCCCTGGTGGTGCAGTGGTTGAGAGTTCGCCTGCCGATGCAGGGGATACGGCTTCGTGCCCCGGTCCGGGAAGATCCCACGTGCCGCGGAGTGGCTAGGCCCATGAGCCATGGCCACTGAGCCTGCGCGTCTGGAGCCTGTGCTCTGCAACAGGAGAGGCCACAACAGTGAGAGGCCCGCGTACCGCAAAAAAAATAAAAGTGTCCCATAACTTGTGAAATATTTTAAATTTTAATAGGTTACTAGAATCTTGGATTAGTGAGCAGGAAACTCAGTAATAGACCAAGAGGTTGTATTACTTAAGAGAAACTTTTTAAACTGCAATTTTTTTCTTTATGTTTACAAAACCAACTACAAGCCAGTATTGCCTTTCCTTTCCAAAGATCATGTTTTGTCAGATGGCTCTGGGTTGGTCATAACCTTAGGTTGGTTGTGTTGGTAATAGCAGAATATAAAGTTGGAGCAATTAAACACCCTTGACTTTCCGTTTTAGAGCTCCCTCCCTACATTTTTAGTTGACTTATTAGATTTGGTAATCTGTGGGCAAATGTCCAAGTGTCTCCTCAAGGAATGTGCATCATTTTAAGTTATTAGACAGAATAGTGTGTGATGCATACATGTGGCTTCCCTGCCCAGGCACAGCTACTTAAGTCATATTTATTAACATCCATTCTCAGACATAAAAATCTGTCTTGAAAGAGAGACAACAACCTATCAAGTAATGATTTATATGTTAATGTGGTTACTTGGTTTACTATGTAACTACTTCTATTAGAATGTACCTTTTATGAGGGAAGGGACATTGTTTCTTTTGCTCCAGGCTGTATCTCCCTGTACATAGATTGATACTCAACATATACCAGGTGCTCAGTAAATATTTACTGAATGAATAAATGAATGAGGAATGAAGGAATATTTGTCTTAAATCAACTTCACTAAAATAAGGTGTTTCTTTTCTTTTCAATCTTACAAATTTATTTTTTTTCATTTAAAGTTTGAAAGTCTGATGTTAGAATGTTCGAAAGTAAAGTGATTATTTTTCATATTTGCAGGACTATCTCAAGCAGGTGCTGGACATTGATCTTCATGCCCAGATCCATTTTGGCAGGGTTTTTATGAAACCAGGGTATGAAAATTATCTTGTTATCTAATATGTGGGGTTGGTTTGGCTTGCTTTGACTAACAAAGTTTTTAAATGCTTTCTTTTTACATTTTCTATTATGGATTATTTATTCTAATAAAAGAAATATTATAGTATTAGAGTTCTCTGAACAAGTGTATATCCTATCTGAAATGGAAATTCATCTTCTTTATAAATCACTGGGTCTGGTTTAAACAAAGCAAAGCAACTTTCCAAACCTTTTCTCCCTTTAATTTCCATGTCTAGTTCCTTCCTTCTCTTTTTCTGCTTCTTTCTCTCACTTATAACATTTCAGTATGAAAATTCTCAAACGTACACAAAAGCAGGGAGTACAGTGAAACCCCCATATACCCATCGCCCAACTTCAGTAACCATTTTTCTGTAATTGTTTTATCAATCCTCTTCTTCACCTTTTTGGGGGGGCAGAGGGCTGGATTGTTTTAAAGCAAGTTCTAGACATGTCATTTTAGTATACATCTCAAATATTAATAACAACAGCAGTACTTTCTTACATAATCACAATGGTATTATCTCAGGTAACAGAATAAATAAGAATACCTCAGTATCATCTAATACCGTGATCGTATTTGAAAATTCTCCCAAATGTCAAGGAAAAGTATGCCTTCTTACATATGTTTTATTTGAATTAGGATTCAAGTCAGGTCTACTCACTGTATTTGGTTAAGTTTCTATTAAACAGGAACATTTACCAACCACCGCCCCCCTTTTTTGGCATGCCACTGACTTGTTGAAGCAACTGAATCTTTTGTCCTAGTTTTGTCCTAGTGAATGGATTTGGCTGATTGCTTCCTTGTGGTGGCATTTAATTTGTTCCTGTCTCTCTCCAGTATATTCTGTACATCAGAAGTTAGATCTAAAGGTTCGAGTAGATTCAGATTCAATTTTTTCTTTTTGTAAGAATACTTCATGAATAGTGTTTCATACTGCTTCTTACTACCTCCCAAGAGGAAAGAAAAGTAACCACATACCTAGATCTTACATATCTCCTGAAAACTAATAGCTCCCTCAGGAAGGGCTAATGGAGGTTCTGTAATCCATTGTAAATCCTCAAAGAATGCAAACATTGGTGTTGATAAAATATGTGTGGCCATGTCTTTAAACAACAGCCTGCCTGTTGAGACCCCTGCTCCTCTATAAACCTGTGGTATGTAAACATTATAAAAACACTGTTGAAAGCCCTCAGTGTGTGGGTGAGCATTCCAGCACACCTCCATGCTGTCAGGGACAACAGTAATGATGCTTTAGTTCAGGGTCATACTCTGATGGGTGCTCATATGAACCCTAAGAGAAAGTAGAGGTGGGACTTACCAGTTGTTACAAGTGAGCCGTGGGAACTAGCAGCAAATTCCAGAAACCTTTTTTAAGTGTCAAGCCAGCACTCCTAATCTCCCTGATTTATTGGATACCTTGTGTCAGTTCTAAGGCAGAGATCAGGCTTTACATTTAAATATGAAGTTAAGATTGTCCCTAAAGCCTTCTCCACAATGTAATAGAATTTAGAATTCTTGGCATTATATTTCTGTAGTTGCACTGATATGCTGCCACTGACAAGGCCCTTTTACTATTGAAGGTGTTGGATTGGGATCATTCCTATTAAGAATATCTTGTCTTAAGCAAATATTATTATGCTATGAGTACACAGGCTTTTTTTTACTCTGTCCCCATGGGCAGTACTAATTTGATTAGAATACAGAGGACATCCCAAAAGTATGTCAGTGTACTTCTCACTAATCTCAAAAATTGAATTGATTATTCCTTTGCAGTGAGAAAGAAGCTGACATTACTTACCCTCACCTCTAGAGGAGAAATATTTGTATAATATCTATTATTTAAATTATCTATTATTTAAATTAATCTCAGCACCCATGATGTATAATTTTGGTATTCATTTTATTTTTAGTCTATTATTTACCACTTACTTCAGCTGTAGGACTTCTGTGACTTCGGTTATTGTATAAAAGCTGTTACATTCTGATCTCAAGAGGAAAAATGAACAATAGGTGTTGAGTTTCAAGGAAATGGCTTTCCAGATCCTAAACAAAAACTTCACAGTCTAGCAATAAAACACTCATGATAGCAGCGCACATAACAAAATGTTTTATTGTAATGGAATCTTTTTAAAATGAGTACCTTCAGAGAAATCACAGTAGCTGTCTGCAAGGTTCAAAAGATGATTTAAATTGGCTTTAAATACAGTAGAAGGAAGGTGTTATGCATTCCCTCCTCAATCTTATTATGTGTGTTAGTTTGCTATTAAAAAAAAAGTGGTTTAGAAGTTTAAATGGGCTTCCTTTAATTGTCCAGAATTTTATACTTGTCTGAAGATAAGAAGAATTTAAAGGTAATTGCTACTTAATAGTAGAATAAGAAGAAATATAAAAAGCTCAAGAACAATTTAGCTTTGCTCTTCCCACATACAGTACATTCAGAATGCAATTAACCTCTTTCCTTTTAGACACGGAGATACTCAAACAGCATTTGGAATATTATCAACCAGATCTACCAATCACAGTTTTTTATGGGTCATCTACAGTGAGCATAGCTGTTGTCAAAAATGTATCTTGGAAATTATTTTCATCACACAGTAACAGTCATTGCCAAATAACCTATCTATAAATGGATATGACATTCTAATCTCAGTTTTCTAAAACACAGCAAAGAATCAGGAAGTAAGCAAAAAAAAGGCCTCAGAGTAGCCAAGAATAGATGTTACGAAGTCCATGTAATAACACTTCACAGTGTACCCTATGAGAGCCTTATCTAATTATGAGCCATAAAGTTAGAAAAACCTTGGTTCAAATCTTAGTATCTGAGTAATTTTGGCCAAATTGCTTAATCTCTCTCTCATTTTCCTCATCTGTAAAATGGGATGACAATTGTCACCTCATGGGATTATTGTAAGAATTAAGTGAAATAATGGATATAATGCTTAGATGTTTCTTTAAAAATAGTAACTTCTATTATTACTATTATTATTATCATTCCAACAATATAACTATTACTACTGCTCTCTGGTTCCCAAACCAAAGGCCAGCTTTAAGGGTCAAGATGATGGCAGTCTAGCATTAAGGGGACCTACAGAAAAAAAACTAGGGGAAAAAAACAGAAACAAGAACTATAGAAACACCGCCACGTGTACTGTTATGTTATGGTTTAATACCCCTGTGACCCAAAATCTCTGTATCATAGCAGAGTAGAATCAATCCATAATGATGGCTGTAATTCATCGAAAATATTAATGTTCATCATATTATTGCAAAAGGTAATGAGTGAGTGATCCTTTCTTCTTTCAACCAACGAGCAAAAATAGTAAAAAGAAAAACAATTTGGGTGCTTAAAAGGGTAATTTTTCAGCTACTTTTAAATCTCAGCATTCCCTAAGAATTTTGCATCACTCAAGATTCATTAATATAATAAAAATTTTAGCTGAAATTCTATATTAAGGGTAATCAATTAAAAAAATCACTATTATTAACCACCTGCCCTCTTCACACTCACACCCCTCTGCACACCCCCATGATGAGCGTTCATGTAAGACTTTTGAGGAAGTATAATTTGATAATGTTCTTAAATTACTATTGCTTTAATTTTGTTCTAGTCATGGTATTTTATTTATTTTGACATTTCAAAACATTCCCTTCATAGGAGGGAAACTTTTATGTTTATTTCTGAGTATAGTCTTAAAGGGCTGAGAAATACTCATCTTGAACAATAGGTAGTTATCTGATAGACATGTATTACCAGGTAGTCTTCAGATAAAAAGAATGATTGTTATTCTCCAGCAGAAAAAAAAACGTATAGACATTGTTAACTAGAGGGGTGGGGAAACTCCAGGATTTGGCATATGCTTCTATGGCACTGGCAAGAAGGAAAACAATGTAAACTACAGAAAACCAGGAAGTTTGGTTACCTGAAAACAGAAGATGCTAAAAAAGAATTTATTTAAATGCTCTCGAAACACTTCAGGTTATAAAGATTTAAAGGAGAGTCAACAGAAAAGAACTTTCACACAATAGGTAACCTGTATGAAAACCACGTAACAAGAAAACTGCAGTATTTAACTTACTACTCAGGTTGCTTAGCAGTCACTAACAAACAACCTCTACTTTTCCTCTAGCCTGCCAACGACATTTGCAACTTTGGATATTGATGGTGTAAGAAAAATAATCTTTGCACTACCAGGTAAGAATAATTGAAATAGTTTCTTTTGCTTTTTCTGGAAAAATAACCAAAATCTTTTTGTTTCCCAGGTGACCAGTCCCCTATCAGAGCGCATGATTTGGAATCTGAAACACCTGGGTTCAAATCCCAGCTTTTCATACTGTATGACCTTGGACAAATCACATAACCTCTCTGAAGCTGTTTCTTCATCTATAAAATGGGGCTAATTAGGGTTGGTGTGAAAGTCAAATTAGTATCTTTCAAAGCACATTTCAGACCCTAAGATGATAATCAGGAGTTAAGTGTCACTACCTCTTTCTAGGGCACCTGCTTTTCCTTACAGGAAATTGGTCAAAGTTAGCAGTATAATTACCATTCACAACTAGAGTATTATGCTCAAGGGGCCAAAGGGCCTTAAATCGCCCATGGAAATACTAGAACAAAAAAGTACAAAGCTGCCTTTGGTTCTCACCAGATTTGGACTGGTTGGGGAGAGCAGCAACACAGGAGGGGCTGCAAGTACTGATGCTTCTCAGCCAAATCCCAGGCATCAACAGTCTGACCACATCATTATCCCCACCCTCTCCCACGTGAGCAGAAACTCCCGTGTTCAGATTATAGAAAAAGCAAAGTGGTTCAGTTTACAATTTTTGGACTTTGGCTGTGCATTTAATTTAAAGCCAGGTTTTAAAGCCATTACTAATCTTGATAAATTCTAAAGCAGTTTAGAAGTTTTATGTATCTACTTATTTTTTTCAATTTTAAAAATTATCCTCTGATCTGTAGCAGTGTCCCATTCTCTATTTTTTGGCATACATTCCTTTAGAAAATAACCTACTTATTCCTTTCAGATGTACAAGTCTGGTGGCTTTGGGATATTTACCTGCTTTTCTATATTAAATAAAGCTCAAAATAGAGATAGAAAGAAAAGAAGGCAGGCAGAAAATTTTAGAACTTTAAAAACATGTTTAAAGCCCCTATCTGTAAGCATAAAGGAGAGTATGTTTCTCTCATATAGGAAATTTTAAGAGCGAGGTCATGTAAATAAAGTTTTAGTCTTCAAACGATTTCTGTGGTACAAAACTCCTTAGGGCCTTTAATACATCCCTAGATACTCTGAAGACCATTATATAGAGAAATGAAATCATCTTCCTAGCTTCATTTTGACTAGAAGAGACTGTTTTTGTTGTCTACTGAAGATATGACTTGACCTACAAAGTATGTTATGGTGGGAGCCTATTTTGCCATTACTAAGTGTTGTTGATCTGCCAAGGAAGTTATAATTAAATAGCCTATTTTCAAATTGCTACTTTATTTTGAGATTTTCACTGCTCAGCCTGAAAGTACCAAAAGAGGGCAGCAACAATTCACATGTTCAGATTGTAGAACCAGCAAAGTGGTTCTTTTTATAAGGATTTGAAAACTCAGAATTGGATTTTTGGTTTCTTAAGGTCCTTGCAATTAAAGCCATTACTAATCTTGATAAGTTCTAATGCAGTTGAAAAGTTATGTGTTATCTACTTGTTCTTTTTTTAACTTTTTAAAATTACTATAGTAACATGTGTTCACTGTAAAAACATTAGAAAACACGGATAAGCATTAAGAAATGTTATCCATAATCTCCCTCCCCGTGAAATAACCACTATTTGCACTTTTCTTGTTGTTGATTTTTCCAGTCTCTTTTCTTATATAGAACAATTCATTTTTTATAGAGTAATTTTATAAAACAGTATCATTACAAGAATACTGTAATCATTGTTGAGCAATAGCTTTCTTATTTATTTTTCTTGTATTTTTCCTTTTTTTGCTCTTCCAGAAAAATTTCCATCTGTTTATATTTTGAGGCAAGAGGAAAGCAATTGATTCTCATTAAGAGTCTGCTGTCCTGTGGGACAACTCACTTTTTCTATTGAAATAATCAATGTCATTCATCACAACTTTTTTTAACAACTTAAAAAAAATCTATTCTTAACTGCTTTTGTGGGTAGAAGAAAATTAAAGGTATGCTTTTAGCTAGTAATAGGCTAAACTGACCATTGCTTTTATTTTGATGATGAAATTAGCAGCACAAAGCCAGGCCAAGGTAACCTAAAATATAATAAGCATTCCCCACCCCCTCTCTCTCTATATATATGCATACTCACATACCACTGTATAAAAGTATTAGTAAAATTTGAATTTTAGAACCAAAAGGAATATTAAGAATCATATAATCCAAACCTTTCATTTTGTGGATGAGTAACGTTAGACCCAGAAAGGTTTGGAACTCTTGCCTGGGTCACGTGGCTTGGTGAGTTAACAATACCACACGAGAAGTGAAATCTGTTATTCTCAGCTCAGTCATTTTTTTCATAACCCACCATACCTCTCTTTGAAGTTCATGACACACCCAGATTTCTTCTTGGAGAGGTACAGTTGAATTCCTCAAATTTTTCTTATAACTGCAAATAAACTTGGTATTTGTATTAATCTGCTCAGGCTGCCATAACAGAATATCACAGACTGGGTGGCTTAAACAACAGAAATTTATTTTTTCACAGTTCTGAAGACTGAAAGTCTAAGATCAAGGTGCCAGCAAGGTTGGTTTCTGTTACGATCTTTCTTCCTTGCTTGCAGATGGCCACCTTCTCTCAGTGTCTTCACATGGCCTTTCTTCTGTGTATACACACTCGTGTTTCTTCCTCTTTTTATAAGGACACCAGTCCTATTGGATTAGGGCCTCACCCTTACAACCTCATTTAATTCTGGTTACCTCTTTAGAGGTCCTTTCTCCAAATACAGCCACATTGGGGGTTAAGACTTCAACATATGAATTTGAAGGGAACATAATTCAGTTCCTAAGAGTATTCAACTTCAAGTCCTTCACGTCTTAAATCATTGTTGTTTTTTTTTTTTAGTTTAAAGAAAATTTTGGTTAGAGGGGATTATGGATAAATTTCTTTATTCTTATCCTACTTGCTAATTTTTTTTTGCACTGAGCATGTACTACTATGGTAATTTTAGAACATTTTAAAAATAGCAAGTGCAAACTCATTACTAAAGGCTTTCAATGTACGGCTCTCAGGAAAACAGATATAAATGGTGTCAAACAGCTTCCGTGCATCATAAGTCTCTGCATTTCACTGCTAGATCCAAATATTTACACCCTCTGTGGCATTTGGTCAACTACAGCTCTATTCTGGCATCCTTTTGGATTCAAGGTGATTCAGAAGAGGAATGCTAGTGGTTAGTCGTTTCACTCTCTATGATACCTGAAGGTATAGACAGTCATAATTATATGGCAAATTTTTATGTGTGTACTATAAATAACTGCTTGGTTGACTTTCAGGGAATCCTGTGTCAGCCGTGGTTACCTGCAATCTCTTTGTTGTGCCTGCACTGAGAAAGATGCAAGGCATCTTGGATCCTCGGCCAACCATCATCAAAGCCAGGGTAATGTTTTCTAATGACCGGAAACCAAAATTGAAGCCTAATAACAAATTAGAGTATGATTTTTTTAACTGCCCAAAACAAACATCTAGAATTTTATATTAGTTTTGAGGAAAAATGTGGTTATAGTCCCCTCTTCATGATAGAAAACAGAGGGAAAGGAGTCCCTTTTATTCCCTTCCCACATTATTCCATGACTCCTAAAGTGAATAATTTTCTCCAGCTAGAAGTCCATTTAGGAGTGGATACGTAATGACAAAATGGTCAATAGAATACTAAACTAATACTAAACCTATATGGAAGGAGGGACAAGAATTTCCCCTATGTAAACTTAGAGAGAACAGCAATTTAGCTGATCACTTTTTCTGTGACCCCGCTGATAAATTTTAAACAGTTCAGAAAAAGACAATTAAAGGACAAGAAAGAGACTCTAGTGAAGCAGAAGAAAAGGGAGACCATATTGTTTGGAAAAAGGACCACTACGGCTGAGGAATTATACCTGCAGTAAAAATCACTCTGAAATTATAGTCCCCTTCTCCACCAACACTAACTTCAGTTTGCTTTACTACTACTAGTAAACTAATTATGTAACACAGTTTCTATGTAATAACTAATGAACAATTTTCCTGGCAATTTAAACTATAATACTAAATCAGTACTTTTCTTTCTTTTAAGCTTTACTAAGGTATAATTGATATACACAAATTGCACATATTTAATGTAGACATTTTGATGAATTTGGACATATGCAAACACCTGTGATACCGTCATCACAATCAAGGTACTAAACATATCCATCACCTCCAAACATTTCTTTGTGTTCTTTGATTTGTTTGTTTATTTCATGCTAAGAACATTTAATGTGAGAACTATCCTCTTAAAGTATTTTAAAGTGCACAATACCACATTGGTAACTATAGGTAATATGTTGTACAGCAGATTCTTTAAAACGTATTCACCTTGCATAACAGAAACTTTATATCCATCGAGCAACAATTTCCCTTCCCTCCTCCCCTCAGCCCCTGACAACCACCATGCTATTCTCTGCCTCTGTCAGTGACTATTTTAGATACTTCCTATAAGTGGAATCATGCAGTATTTTTGTAACTGGCTTATTTCACTTAGCATCATGTCCTCTAGGTTGATCCGTGTTGCCTCATGGAAAACAGTATGGAGGTTACTCAGAAATTAAAAGTAGAACTACTATATGATCCAGCAATCTCACTTCTGGGTATATGTCCAAAAGAATTGAAATCAGGATCTCAAACAGATATTTGCACCCCAATGTTCATTATAGCATAATTCACTATACAAAGATAAGAAAACAACCCAAATTTCCAACAACAGATGAATGGATAGGGAAAAAGAAGTGTATGTGTACAATGGAGCATTATTCAGCTTTAAAAATGATCAGTCATTGAACATCAAAAGGTATAATTGGATACCTGTTATATGAGAATATAATGGCCTATGGATTGATTAAAAAAATATTGAAAATGATAGAACTGTCTATGATTTATAAGAAATATAAACCAGTTTTATTATTATTCGGAGATGAAAAATATAACTAGGTTATAGAAACTTTGGAAAAATTAACTTAAAACTGATCTGCACCAACAGGTGTAAGAATTTTTAAAGTTACTTGATAGATTTTAGATGATTTATAAGGCAGATGAGCTCGAGCGCCTCTCTGTTGGATTAATGAAATCAGTGCCTCATAACTTCTCTAGTACTTTTAAAAGTTAGTGTAAAGCTCCTTTAACCACTCTTTGGAAGTTTTGACTAGACTTGAGCAGAGTCCGGGCCCTTAGTACCAACCAGGGCCTGGAGCATATCACGTGGGCCCTCCACTCTAATAGAATCCCCTCTGGTCATCTGTCTCCCACAAACTCTCTCCTCCAATCTGCGCAGCTTAGCCCAGCCTCTTCCCTGAGTCTCCTGGAGCTTCCACCTTGCCCTCATTACCACCATCAAACCTTCCCAAGACTGTCAGGTCTTGGCAATCGTCTAAAAGTCTTCTCTCCCTCACCTCTTATAATCAGTTGCTTTATTTTCATAATTCTAAATAACTTTATTTCTGCTTCAGCAACTCAATACACATATCCTTTTTAATACCCTGAAGTGCTCCATCTCAAAAATCACGAACTCTGGTATACAGTTTAGGAACAATGGCAAGTTACCTACCAGTAGATATAAAAGAATTTAAACACTCCTATAACACCTTCCCTTTTCCCTTTCCATAAGTCCCTTCTGGCTTTACCCCTTTCCTCATCCAACCTAAATCCTGTGGTGTATCACTTCAGTGTTTTTCTAACACCCTCAAATTTTTTTTGCCTCTTCTTCCATGAACTGTAGTAACTCTAAGAATCCACAAACTTAGATCAATCCTCCCTTTTTTGTCCTTCAGTTTTATTCCCAGGGCACTGAGTACAACTAGAGAAGAGAGTACAGCTGTTCAAGTTATCACTTCCAATTTACAAACCTCAGCAGGGGCCAAAATTCCCCTTGATGATCCTTTTATATCCTGTGGATCAACTTTTTCCATTCCTTACTGCAGTCTTCCAAATCTTCACCATTCTCCTAAAGCGCCCTCCACCATCCACATCCCCTGTGTTTTGTAGCCAAATAAGCTGGTTTGAATGATGGCTCCAATGTTTAATGGTTTCTCTTCTAATCCTGCCTCCTTTTAAATCCCTTTTCTAACTCTAATCATGTCAGCATCTCCAATTAAAATTCTTCAATGCTTCCCATGACCGCAGGGTTAAATCCAAACTGCTCAAGTGAGCACAGGAGGCCCTCCATCCCAAGGCCTGTTTTCCCCTCCAGCTTCATCTGCTTCCCATCCTGCACTCTGACCATACCAAGCTTTTTACTGCCTCCAGAACGGACGTGAGATCTCCTTCCTAGGAGGTTCTCTCCTAATCACCCCCATCTCTTTTCTCAGCTTGGAAAATTCCTTAGTCATAAGACTCAGGCATCATGCCCTCTGTGAAGCCTTTCTCAGTGTCCCTAAGAAGGGTTGATTATTTACTTCTTTGTGCCCTATTACACTGTGTTTGCAATTAATTATTTACTGTATTAGATAATTCTTTGAGGTCACTTCTCTAAAAGATGGACAGGACAAAGAGGAAGGAAAAAAATGTTCTCCCCTTTTTTTAAGTAACAAATTTTGTTTTTAGAGCACATTTAGGTTCATAACAAAATTAAGTGGAAACTACAGAGAGTTCCTGTATTACTCCTCCTCCCCACCCCATCCTTACACACACAACCTTCCCAGCTGTTGACGTCCTGCACCACAGTGGTACACTTGTTACAATCAATGAACCTACAGTGACACATCATTATCACCCAAAGTCCATAGTTTACATTAGGGTTTACTTTCAGTGTTGTGTATTCTAGGGGTCTTGACAAATGTACAGTTACATGTATCTACCATTGTATATCGTACAGTTTCACAACCCTAAAAACTCTCTGTGCTCTGCCTATTCGTTCCTCCCTCCCTGCTCACCCTTGATCTTTTTACTGTCTCCATAGTTTTGCCTTTTCCAGAATGTCATATTGTTGGAATCATACAGTATGTTACCTTTTCAGATTGTCTTCTTTCACTTATTAATATGCGTTTGTTCCTCCGTGTCTTTTCACGGCTAGATAGCTCATTTCTTTTTAGCAAGGAATAATATTCCATTCTCTGGATATACCTCCGTTTATCCATTCACCTACTGAAGGGTATCTTGGTTGCTTCCAAATTTTGGCAATTATGAATAAATCTGCTATAAACATTTGTGTGCAGGTTTTTGTATGAACATAAACTTTCAGTTCACTTGGGTAAATACCAAGGACTGTGATTGCTGGACTGTATGATAAGAATATATTTCGTTTTGTAAGAAACTGCCAAAATGTCTTCCAAAGTAGCTCTACCATTTTGCATTCCCACCATAGTGAATAAGAGTCCCCGTTCTTCCACATTCTCAGTAGGATTTGGTGTGGCCAGTGTTTTGGATTTTTGGCCTTTCTAGTAAGTATCTAGTGATGTCTCATTGTTGTTTTAATTTGCAATTTCCTAATGACTTACGATGTTGAACATTTTTTCATATGCTTACTTCTCATGTGTATATCTTCTTTGGTAAGGTGCTCAATTCTTTTGCCCAGTTTTTAATTGGGTTGTTCATCTTCTTATTATTGAGTTTTAAGAATTGTTTGTGTATTTTGGATAACAGACCTTTATCAGGTGTGTTTTTTTTACTATTATTTTCTCCCAGTCTGTGGCTTATCAGCTCATTTCATTGACCTTTCTTTTTTTTTTTTTCTCATTCTCTCTCTTAGACATTCACATGTAGAGCGTACCATACAATACTATACCAAATAATACAATTTTATCTCTTGAGTGACTACTGTGTGCCAGCAAAATATTCAAAGGCAACAGAGGACTCCTAGTCCACAGCTCACTGCCCAGTTTTGAAAGAGTAGAAGAAATAGGCAGAAGTGAAACATCCACAATTTGCAGTGTTTTTCCACCAAAATATTGATATATGTGTATGTTTACTCATGGTACATCATTCTTATAAGCACTGAAGCTTATAGTAAATAGGTGCTTTCTTAAGCTAACTGATGTAATATACCAGAACTATAATGTCAGTGTAACTAAATATATTGGTGAATAAAGTATTCTGCATTTCAGTAAAATACCATAAAAATCTAATTAGCTTCATCTCTTGCTACAAAAGGAACAGCTGTTTGTGAGGCTGTGAAAAAATTTCATTCACTTTAATTTGATGCAATTGATTCTTGTTTATTAAATTAACAAATATCTTCCGTTAAAACAAACAACCCCATTTTGTAGATGAACAAACAGGTATGGGAAAGCAAAATAAGTTGCCAATACAGCACATTGGTCAGCGGTAAAACTGGGAGTAGAACCTAGGTGCCAGTATCTTCCCAGTATAGTATTTGCTCCACTGTACTTCCATGAGCCAGTCAGTGCCATTGCTGGGGAAAAACCTTAAACACTTAGCAAATGACACAGCCACATGAATAGCTCTTGTGGTTTAGTACTGGAGAACACACACACCCACACACTCAGGTTGAAAGACAGATTTTTGTCCTCAGGTAAGCACAGAATAATTTAGGAACAATGGCAAGTTACCCCCCAGTAGGTATGAAATAGGGTATAAACATAAGTAATATCATGTGAAAGAGTAGAGTGTGATTTAATCAAGGAGAAACACCCTAGAATTGAATCTTATTCTGGATTCCAGAGAAAAAGCATAATTAGAATGTTTTAATATTCTAATTAGATTATTAGAATATTTTAAAACAAAGTAACCAGAATGGATTAGAGATAAACTCACTTCAATAAAAATTTCCAGGTCAAGTTTTAACTGTATCATTTAATCCAAGCAATATCTGTTTTAGTTGAGTAAAGGATTTCTAGACCATTTTAAGATAGAGTAACTTAAACGATTATTATGCTAATGGAAAATGTTAATTCTCATGCATTGGAATGAGTCTTGTTTTCACTAACATTGAACTAATCTTTGATGGGCTATAGATCATAATTATGTACTGTATAAACTTGTTCAAGTTATACCTTTTAGGCACCTGCTACCAACACATTATCACCTTGATCAGATTTCAGGATGAATTTAATGACATAGATAAAAAAAAAAAACCAGTGGCTCCAGGTTGAAGGTTGATTGGTCATTCTGTATAATGTGTGTGAACAGAAATTGGCTATGTTACAAAGATACGAAAGATGCCGTTCCATAGCAAAGACTCGTTCAGAGGAATTCTTTTAGTGCCAGTGATGTGACCAAACCAAAGTGGTATAACTTTTATGAGACTATTTTTATTTGCTTTAATGAGATTGTTTATCAGTATTTGGACTGATATAATCAGTCCTGATAATAGGATAATCTGATAATCAAGAGAAAAGAAAGTAACTATCTCTTTTGATTAATCTCTAAAATATACAAATACCTCATGCAGCTCAATATCAAAAAAACAAACAACTCAATCAAAAAATAGGCAGAGGAGTTAAATAGACATTTCTCCAATGAAGACATATAGATGGCCAGGGGGCACATGAAAAGATGCTCAATATCACTCATTATTAGAGAAGCGCAAATCAAAACTATAATGAGATAGTCAGAATGGCCATCATCAAAAAATCTACCAACAATAACTGCTGGAGAGGGTGTGGAGAAAAGGGGACCCTCCTACACTGTTGGTGGGAATGTAAACTGGTACAGCTACTACGGAGAACTGTATGGAGATTCCCTAAAAAACTGAAAATAGAGCTACCATATGATCCAGCAATCCCACTCCTGGGCATATATCCAGAGAAAACCATAATTTGAAAAGATACATGCACCACAGTGTTCATTTCAGCACTATTTACAATAGCCAGGACATGGAAGCAACCTAAATGTCCATCAACAGAAGAATGGATAAAGAAGATGTGGTACATATATACAATGGAATATTACTCAGCCATAAAAAAGAATGAAATCATGCCATTTGCAGCAACATGGATGGACCTAGAGATCATCATACTGAGTGAAGTAAGTCAGACAAAGACAAATATCATAGGATGTCACTTATATGTGGAATCTTAAGAAAGGGTACAAATGAACTTATCTACAAAACAGAAATAGAGTCACAGATATAGAAAACAAACTTAGGGTTACCTGGGGGTAAGGGGGGAGGTGAGGAAGGATAAATTGGAAGATTGGGATTGACCTATACACACTATTGTAAAATAGATAACTAATAAGGACCTACTCTATAGCACAGGGAACTCTACTCAGTACTCTGTAATGGCCTATATGGGAAAAGAATCCAAAAAAGAGTGGATTTATGTATATGTATACCTGATCCGCTTTACTGTACACCTAAAACCAATACAACATTGTCAATCAACTATACTCCAATAAGAATTTTAAAAAGAAAGTATCCCTTTCATATTAAAGACAAGTGTATGAATGAGTAGCTGAATTAGCACCTCAGTAAATCTTTACTGGATGGATGGATGGATGAATGGATGGATGGATGGATGGATGGATGGATGGACAGTTGGATGACACACTGATAAATGGATGTTGAGCTTGTATGTTTGTGTAGGTCTACCTCCTTTATTTTCAATGTTAAAACATCTGCTTTGATTTCTTAATTCATAGGTCAGAGGTAAAATTAGAATCCAAAAATAGACTTTATATTTTTCATCTGCCCTTTTTCCTACTGCGGGTACCAACTTCTTAGCCTTCTTTTCTCTTTTCACCAGAGCAATGCAACCTCTGGACTTCCTGTATTAAGAACATAAGGTGGCAGTGGTGGAGACAGCAGAATGCCAAGATATTTCCATGTCCATTGAACTCTTTGCACAACTGCCACCACCCTGTAGTTTTAAGAGATGATCAGGTGATCAAGTTTGTTTTCTTTTCCTCATTTTTCTGTAGTTATCATGTGATGTAAAACTGGATCCTCGCCCGGAATACCATCGGTGTATACTGACTTGGCATCACCAAGAACCACTACCTTGGGCACAGAGTACAGGTTAGTCATTCACACCTGCAGGTATCTCTATACACCCATCCTGTTAAAACACAAATTTATGTATAACCTCCTTCCTTGAGTATACCTAATTTTGTAATTATTGTACATTTTCCCTTTTGAAAGATTAGATGTTAACTTATTCCTAAAACAGTGTAGCGTAACAGGACGAGTAAAAAAATAAAAATAAAGATTTTGTTATTCCATGGAGCCATATTTTCTAGATAAACATTTGAAATACAAATCTAAAATTACAGAAGATTTTTATCTGTTTGTTCAACCAGTAAGTTCTGAGCATAACTTTGTAGGAAAAGGAGGGGACTGGGCTATGCCACCCATCAGTGTGAGATTAAAGCCCAATTAGAGTGTGATTCTCTGTAGCCTTTACTATACACTAGATATTGGTAAGATTTAAGGACTGAGAAATCAACGTTGATAATTCAGAGTTCTGAAGTTACCTGCTGTAGACTTTAAACTTTTATCCCCAACTTCTCTAGTCATATTTTACCTGACTTTTGATGGGATTCCAGAAAAAATTAAACAAAGGTCCTATCAAGTGCAAACATCAGCGCGCACAGTGAGTAGGTCTCTGATGGGCTTTGCCATCAGACTTGCATTCAAATTGGCCACCAACTAATTAGTAGGACCCTAGGCAAGTTATCTAACCTCTTTTGAGTCGTTGAGAATTAAATAAGGTAGTTGAGTAAAAGGTCTACCACCTTGTCTGGTACTTAGTAAATACTAAAGAAATGGTAGCCACTGCTGTTATTATTGGTATTATTTTAATAGGGTTTAAAAGCCTGTCTTTTCGGACACACGTCACATTTTAGCCTGAATTGAGAAATTCTATGGTATTTTCCACAATGCTGTAAAATTTTGGTTTTGTTCTTTTAAGCAATAATTTGTAATGTTTATTTTTAAAGTTCAGTGAGAAGGTAGTAGGATACAGTAGCAAGGCCACCTGGAAAAGGTACTGGGAAGTCTGATCCTCTCTCTTCCTCTTGAAGACCTGCGTTTCCGTTCATCAGTTTTTATTCTGAAAGGACTGCAAGGGCTGCGCATGCACGCACCATGACGCTGATGCTGCTGTAACGAGTGTTTCCTCCTAGGTAACCAGATGAGCAGCCGTCTGATGAGCATGCGCAGTGCCAACGGGTTGTTGATGCTTCCTCCAAAGACAGAGCAGTACGTGGAGCTCCACAAGGGCGAGGTGGTGGACGTCATGGTCATCGGACGGCTATGATGGTCACCAGCGGGGGAAAGCTTTGATGCATGTCTACATACCATTGACTGTATCCTGTAATATGCAACGGCACAGCTAGTTTTTCTGATTTGGATAAAAGTTGATCTGTATGGTCAACATCTTGAACTATATTTCAAAAGAATTTAAATACCTTTTAAAGAAGAAAACACCTAAAAATAAATCTTAACAGACAACTCTATTCTGATTATATCAAAGCAAATTTTTCCTTTCTTGCAAATTGCTTTGTGTGTTCAATGCTAGGTCTGATAGCGATAGCTTTTAGTAGACAGCAGTAGGTGCCTGCAGAACTTGTGTTTTTCTCATCTTTAAAATACAACTACTTATGCTCTTAAATCAAGGCTGTCTGCTTATTTATACTAGCGTAGGCAACACTTGGATTTCCCTTCTTAGTATGCTTCATAACCGCTTTACAGAGAGCTTTTGCTTGTTCTTTATCATGTATCTCGTGTTTATGTGCACAGTGCCAAATGGAGAGTGACTGGGTGGTGGCCCTGCCCTGCCTCAAGGAGAACCGTCCCCGCAGAGCGTTCGGGGGTGGGGGGGCCTCGCATCCCAGTAGCCTCATGGCACAGTACTCTTGGGCAGTAACTGGATACCTTTTATTTGAACAAACAAACTGGGGGGAAAAAAATGCTTCCTTAAGTGCTGACAGCCTTTTTAACCAATACATTTAAAATTGTACAGAATAAAAAATAAAATCAAAGACTGATCTTGTACAGATATTAGTGTTACCAGCATTCATGTGGAAATCAAGAGCAAAGAAAAAACAATGTTAAACAACTCTGTACCATAACATTTTCTGTAATGATACTGAAACTTAATGAATAAAAAAAAATCCTCGACCATTATTTAAAATCCAGTGTGTGTTGGCCTTGTTAATAAAAAAAGAGAAGATTGTTATGCCATTCTGATGGGGTTCTGCCTGGATAAAAGGAATAGTTAAGATGGCTTAGCAAGGTTAAGTGGTATAAAGGAGATTTTAAAAAATATAATCTATATTTTACTGTAGCATTGTGCAAATACAGATTAGAAAGTAGGAGAGAACCTGTAGTTGGTCTGGTCTTTCCAGTCATAGCTGGAGAATAGCAAGCAAATTTAGAGGAAAGATAGTTGATAATTTAGAAAAAAACTACATTTTTATTTCAGATGTCATAAAAACAAATTTCAAACATCTACAGTTCCTTGGAATAGAGGGGGAAAATAAGTAATGAACCATAAAATTGCAGATGAGTACCTGGACATTTTTTTTATCATGTTTGGAAGTGAAAAATGGGAAAAATCTGTACTGACTATAGAAAATACAGTTGAAATATATGCTATCCACAATGGCTTCTTTAATAAAAACTTAGGGGCACTTTCCAAACAGTGGTAACGGGGGACATTGAATATGCTATAGAGTACTTAGTAAAGCAAACAACAAAAATTAGCCCACTAGTAGACAAGGTGCCAAATGATGGTAATGAAAAAAGCCAATTTGTAAATAATAAATATTTGATACTTATACTTGATATTTCCAAAGTTGAAAATAAAATGTTCTACATTTTAAATTTAGTTTATATGTTCAATTAAAGAAGATAAGGTTAATTAATAGAGGTCAAATGAAAGCTCATGCAAGGAGTTTTTTACCTACATTCATCCAAGAAATATTTATTAAGCATATACTGTATGCTTGAGTACAAGGTACATCATGCTATACTATTTACAAGAATGAATAGGGATAATTGCTAACATTACAGTCCATCAAGGAAGATTAAAAAAACATGTGCAAGCATAATATTTGATATGTTTGATATTTGATAATAACATGGTAGAATGTGTAAAATGTGATGAATGCTGTAATTCAGATTTAAAGAGTTGGAGGAGTTCAAATGAGAACCTTCTACAAGGTAAGATTTCAAGGGGTAAGAAATTTTAGTGGGTCTTGAAGTCAAGGTAGAATTTTAAAGGTGATAATGCAGAAAGAAGGGTATTCTAGAAACAGAATGTACAATTAATAATAATTGTTATTTTTATTATAGAATTTAAGATCCACAAGGGCAATGATTTTTGTTTGTTTTGTTTACTGATATTATCCCCAAATCCTTAGAGTTCCTGGCATATGTGCATATGGATAGGCAAAAGTAAATATTTGTTCCATGAAACATTATACAGAGCTTACCAGACACTTTTCTAAGCACTTTTCATATGTTTAATTTTCACAACAACCTTGTAAGTGTTATTATCCCTATTATAGATGAGGAAACTGAGGCACAGAGAGGTTAGGAAACTTGTCCAGGGTGACACAGCTAATAAAAGGAGGAGCCAGGATTCAAACTTAACAATCTGGCTTCAGAGTCCATATTCCCAAACACTAAGCCATAGAAACAGAAAATTGATATATTTGTAAGACCAAAAATGTACATGTTTGAGGCCCAAACTATGAACTTCTTGAATACCAGGGTAAGGAGTCTAGATTTATTCTAGAGACAATTAAACCATTAGAGATTCTTGATCAGGGAAGTATTAGGATCATTTTTTTGGGAAAAAAAAATGCTCTGGCAGCATTGAATAGGATAGACTGGATTGGGGAAAAACTGAAGAGAGACAGCAATTAAGAAGTGATCATCATTGTGCAGGTGAGGGGTGACGATAGCCTTAACCATAATGTTAGAGGGGTAATGGTGATAGGAAGGTCATGACATCTGAGTGTGCCTCTGGACCTAAAAAATGGAAAGAATTTTATGACTGATTACAAGTGTTGGAAAGGAAGTTAGACGAATAAGAGATGATTCAAAGTCTTTAGTCTTGGCTGACTGAGAACATGTTCAACAAGAAACAAAAAAAAAAGAAAGTCAGAAACATGGATTTTGTGGAGGAGCTGGTAAGTTTGGACATGTGTTTGAGATGTCAGAGGGGCCCTAAGGTAGCCATGTCCTGTTGGCATTTGAAAGTATAGGTTAGGAGTTCACAGAAGAGAACTGAATATAACCTTGGGGATCCTTCACATGAAGGTAGTATTTGAAACATAAGGGTAGACAGGAAAGATTATTAAGGAAGGACTTGCCAAGAAAAGAGGACAGAGCCTTGGGAAGCACCTTATTTTGGAGTGTTGGAGGAAAAAGCCATGGATGTAATGAAAGGAAGAGCAGTTTTTAGAAGAGGAAAAACAGGGTACTGCAGTGTCCCAGAACAAGGGAGGAGAGTTTCAAGAAGGAAAGATAACTGTCAAAAATAAATGTCAAGAAGAATGAGGGCTCAAAATAATGTATTGATCAGGCAATCATTTGTGAGCTGCAAGAGTGCAATTTCAATAATGGGTTGAAGGCAAAAGCCAGATAGCAAGACAGAAACCGTGACTATGAAATATTTGGAACTTGGGCATGAGGAAAGAAAGATAGACACAGGATGGTAGCTTGAACCAATAACAAGATGAAGAAAAGATATTTGCTTGAAAAACAATAGTAGTGGGCATATTAAAAATTTGAGAGTAAGGTTCCAGATGGGGAAGGGAGAAGAGGAAGGAAGGGCTGGATTAAAGGACATTGATGGCCCAGTTAGGCTGGAGAAGACAAGGAACATTTTTCTTTCTGAATTAGAAAAGGAAAAAAATATATATGAACACATTTGAGGTAGATTCAAGGGAAATTTAATTTAAAACTTAAGGGTCAATAAAATGGTTCTACTTGGCACAGTGAAAGTCAATGTCATATAATCTATTTGCATTCTTTGACCAAAATTATTTTTAAATTATGTATGTATGATGTATTACAATTCTTTGTCTTAGTAGTTGATATTTAAATAAAAGATTATAAGGTGTTTTTAGATTCTTGCTTATAGCTGTGTGGAAGTTAAGCAGTTCCTTTTTTTCATGTTTGTTTGTTTTTTCTTATGATTATACAAGCAGTACATACTTACCCACCAAAGTCTACAACAAGACTGCCACCCCCACTAAATTGACAGGCTCCCTGCCCAGACACCCAGCCCCTTCTCTAGGTCACAAAGAAGTGCTTGACCCTCTTCTGTCAAGGACCCACCTTTCTGCCCAAGCCCTATACTCTGCTCTATCTAACCTATAGTGTCACCTCTCCCTACTTACATGCTTTCCCATCAGCTTTATACATCCTTAAAATTCTCCTATGTCCTAAAAACAAAAATGAAAACCTCCCTTAGCCCCCTGCCTAGCCATAGCAATTACCCAGTCTTTCTTGTTCCCTTCAGAGCTTGACTTTCAGAAAGAATTGTGTATATTTATCTATGTAGTTTCCATTTCTGGGGTTCTTCATTCTTTGGTGTGGATCCACATTTCCATCTGGTATCATTTTTCTGTTGCCTGAAGGAGTTCCTTTAAAATTGTTGTGTGGGTCTGCTGGTGATATATTCTTTCAGCTTTTGCATGTCTGAAAAAGTATTTGTTTTGCTTTTGTTTTTGAGAGAGATTTTTGCTGGGTATAGAGCTCCAGGTTTATAGTGTTTTCCTTTCATTACTTTAAAGATGCCCCTCTTCTTGCTTGCATTGTTTCCAATGAGAAATCTGCTGTCATCCTTATCTTTGTTCCTTTCTACATAGCATATATGTTTTCGCTGGCTGCTCTTAAGACTTTTTTCTTTGTTGTTGTTTTTGATCAGTTTGATTATGATGTGTATTGGCGCAGTTTATTGAGGTTGAGGTTTATTGAGCTTCTTGGATCTATGGATTTATCATTTTCATCAAGTTTGTAAAGTTTTCAGTTATTTCTTTAAATACTTTTTGTTTGCCCCACTCTCTTCTCTCTTTCAGATACTCCAATTATCTGCACATGAGGGCACTTGAAATTGTCCCACAGTTCACAGGTGCTCTTAATTTGGGGGGGACTCTTTTTCTCATTGTCTGTTTCATTTTGGATGGGCTCTATTGCTATGCTTTAAGTTCACTACTCTTTTCTTCTGCAATGTCTAATCTACCATTAATCCTATCGAGTGCAATTCTCATCTTAGACATTGTAGTTTTTATTTTATTGAAATATAGTTGATTTACAATATTGCATTAGTTTCAGGTGTACAGCATAGTGAATCAGGTGTGGGTTTTTGCAGATTATATTTCATTATAGGTTATTACAAGATATTGAATATAATTCCCTGTGCTATGGTAATTCCTTGTAAGCAGTTCCTTGTTAACCTGCTTTCTTGGTTCTGTGCTTTGGTTGTTTCAAATCATATAACACACAATGAAAAAAAGAATATAAGCAGATTACATTTACCAAGTAAGTGCTATTAAGTGATGTTGCATGTTACAGCAAGTGGATTCTTTGGATGGCTTTTGTTTTTTCAATTATTTGCTAACCAAAAAAACTGTGGATCTAACCCATAACCAACTCTTGATCTTCATGAAACCCTAATAGGTAAGTCATTATCATTCCTAATTATAGAAAGTAGGGATTTATGTACATACAGAATTCAAAGCAAATAAATTATGTATCTTATTATCCCAATGATGATGGGTGGATCTATGTTAAATAAAACATTATATTCTAACAGGCTTAGAAGAAGTGTTGAGCTCAACTGTCTGTAACAGAGTTACATCATTACAGAGTTCATTTATAACTTGGCCTAGAACCAAGAGGTTAAAAAGTTGCTCAATTCTGGCCATTTTGTATGGTCAGTTAGCAATATGTCTCCTGTAGTCTTTTGTAATAATTCAATAATTTATTTAACAAGCATATATTAAGTTCCTACAGTATGCAAGGCTCCATGCTAGGCTCTGAGGATACAGTGATGAATGAGACCAAGACTCATATCCAAGAGGAGACAGATTATGAGAAAGCAAAAACAAAAAATTTTTTTGAAATACAGATTATGAAAAGTCTATGAAGAAAATCCTATTATAGTTAGAGAGTAACTGGATGGAGCCCTAAATCATATTCAGTTGTGTAAGATCCAGCCATTAAGAAAGGCAGAAATTACACTAAGGGACTTTAGCATAACAATAAGTTAAATCTGTGTTGGAGATCTGGAAAAGCACAAAAGAAACATGGAAATGTCAGAGATAATAACTATAGGAAGCGGATACCACAAAAAACTAGGGCTGGGAGATGGGAGGAAGAGGTTAGAATTATCAGAATCTGGAAGCTCAGAGGTCAGACCTCTTGGATCTAGGACTCAACCCTCCAAGGCAGAGGCACTGCCCAGATGCTAATTCTGAGAGTGAGGGGAAAAAAAGGCTAGAACAAGTTGCCATTACCAGGGTGACAGAGAGAATCAAGAAGCAATCAGGAACGAACACAAGTCCCTTCTTCGCTCCCTCTGCTTGCCGAGTTCCCTGTAGTCTAATGCAGCCTATTGTTCAACCTAACAGGAAGCCAGCTGGCAAAAAAAAAAAAAAAAAAAAAATGTCGTTAGCTGAGTTCCAGCCCCAGCACCACAATGTAGAATGCAGTGGTGGATTTAGAGCTGAAAGACAATCACTTGTCCGGGGATTGAGGAAAGGGTTCTCTAAACAGGTGACATTTGAAGTCAGATCAGAAGAATGAAAATAAGCCCCGCATGTTAAGAACTGAGAGAAGAGCATTTCAGACAGAGGAAAGGGCTTAAAGAATACAACACCAGAAAGGAGACAGAAGCATGATGAGGGAGAGGGGAGGGTTCTGAGATACAGCTGGAGAGAACTGAAGCCGAGATGCAGCCAGATCACGCTCACACATGTATAGGCTCTTGGGTATATACTAAACACACACACACACACACACACACACACACACACACACACACATCCCTATGATATATGTCAAATAGCCTAAGAGCATGGGAAGCCACTGAAGGTTTAAGAAAAAAGCCTCTTATTTACTAAACACCTATTGAATACAAGGCACCATGCTAGACAAGGGCTCCTGCAAACAAGGAACTCATCCTTCCTGCCTCCTACACCTTTTCCTCTGCCTGTGTTTTGTTTCTTGGTTAATGGCACCACCATTTACCCAGGTTCCCAAACCAGAAACCTCTGAGTCACTCTTTCTTCTCACTTCCCACATCCAGTTAGTCACCAAGTTCTGTCAACTCTACTAATAGTTCCTAAATTAACCCTCTCTTTTCTAGTCCCACTGCTACCATCTTCATCTGTATGCCTCCAGAATTGCCCTCCCTGAGTCTGTCCTTCACACTGATACCAAAGTGATCAATGCAGAGCATAAATCTCTCTGTGCTATAACTCCTCATCAGAAAACTGCTGCAACAAATCAAGTCCAAGCCCCCAGTTAGGGTCTTTAAAGTCCTCTGTGATCTAGCCCCTCCCTCGTCCACCTTCACTTTCCCCCCTCACTTAACACCAGACCATTTGCAGTTACCCCTTCAAAGCATGTCATTTTATGCCTCAATGCCTTTGCTCAGGCTGGCTAATCTTCCAAGATTAACCTTGGACATTAACTCCTCCAGGAACCCTTCCCTAAATCCCCAGACTGGACTTTGTGCCTCTTATCTGTGCTTCCACTTATCTCTGCATCCCACTGAAATTATCTGCTTTCATCACCCCTCTTCCACTTGATGGCAGAGACTGTTCACCTCTGTAGCCCCAGGAAATAGTAGGTACTCATTGCTATACTGACCAACAGAATTGACCTTGTATAGCACTCACCAGGGAGCCAGAGACAAAACCTGGCATAAAAACTTCATATCATGCTTAGGACATGCAGTAGAGAGGACCCCATGCAGGCATGAGCGAGTTGGCACATCTCATGAGGAACAAGGACAGAAGGTTAATTGGTCATGGACCTCATTTCAACAAAGTGCCTCAGACTCAGAACTATGACATCATCTCCACGTAAAGTTATAAGTATGGTTCAATACGCTGTGCACGTTAAAAAGCATTAATATTTTAAAGGTAAATATTTAAAATATACCATGATTTTTATTTCCCTCTTTTGGTATTTCTTCACTTTTTAAGATACCAGTAACCTCGAAAAAAATAGAAGTGAGAAACGAAGAGTTTCATCAAGACATCAGAATTAGTAACACCAACATGGAAGAGATGAATCAGATTTATGCAGAAATGTACCCTGGTCCTGAGTCAGGAAGCACAGAAAATGGCAAGGGATCACACAACAAATATGCTGAAAGAAGAAAGAGCCAATGGTACTCATACAACTAGAGGAAGAATTTGTCCATCCGAAAGAGGGCATTCAGGATAAAAGACGGGAAAGGGAGTGTCTGAGGGAAAAATAAAAGGAAACCCTTTGATCCTGCACATGTACAGACTGCCCTTGCCTGCAGGCTGAGCCAGTTATACGTGGAGAGTTACTACCAGAGCTTGATGCCAGTAAACACTCCATTTATGCATCCAGCCCTCAACACTGCTTCTGGGAAAACTGCCTGATACACATCCTATGGGAGTGGATGCTGTGGTCTCCCTGACCCCAACACATGGTCCCACGTGGAAGTTACCGTTCTTAAGGAAATAGGAACCCTATCATCCACTCAAAAACTCAGATGATATTTATTCTGAGAGACTGAATATCCTCTGGGCCCTGTCCAAAGCAAGTGTTTGAATCTAGAATATGGTGACCCAAATGAAGTTAATTCACTAAGGTCATGCCCCCCAGGCCTAAGTGGTGAGTTTGCATCCCCTGGTGCCCTTCCATCCTCAAGAGCAGGGGAGGGAGTGGCTAGACAGGTGGGCATCTGCAGCACTGGACCACAATGCAAAGATGAAGAAGGACAATCTGACAGGGAAGCCACAGAGAAAAGCAAAGGCAAGTAACCTAATCATGCGTCTTCAAGAGAGAGGAGAACTTCAGAGAGAGAATGCCATGCAGTTCTTTACATTCATTCATTCACCCAACAATTACTGAGCACCTACTACAGCACGTGTCAGAATATACTAGAAGCCGGGGGTATGAAGATAAAGAGGCCTCTGCCCTCTAAGAATCCTACCTTCTTTTGAAGTTTTTCTTCATAGAAGCACAAAGCGGCTTAAGTATGTATAAGTCTCTGAAAATTGGGATGTTGGTAGATTGAATGATAAATTATCACTTGAATGATAAATGATAGTGTTTTCAACTTTCTCAGTATGATATCTTTTCCATGGTGATCCTATGACTAAATTGGCTTTTCTCTCCAGGGAAGCCTCTGAAAACTTCACATGGCAACCAGAACTACTGCTCCTGAGCTGTGCAGCTCCACAGGAATGCCAGCAACACCTCACCCCAGGGTTACGGGCTGACCTTCAGGGCTGCTGCTCCCAGCGTTCTTCTCTTACTTCAGAGACTACGTCAGCACATTATGATGCAGGAGCCTTAGAACAATGCCCAGGGACGTCTGGCCTCCTGTGCTTCTTTCACTAAGGGGTAAGTTGCCTGTCCAGTAGACTGAAAACACCTGCCAAAGAAATGTGAAAAGAGCTGGAAACGTGCTATTTGGAGACTATTCTAGTAGACATCCAGGAGATCTCCAGAGATCTGTTTCATCCTCACCTCTATGTAAGTGACTGTCTGCCTACTGCAACTTTGGTGTGAACCTGAGAGAGAAGGAAAGGATAGTTCAATGAATTCTCATAATTCGAGGGCAAAATGTCTATTCTTTATCCACCTTCCCCTTTTCCTTAAAGTTTCATTTCCTTCTAGTTTCAACCAGAGCAAGCAAGAAATCTCAGAGACTTAACACCTGGTTACTGAATTTCTTTTTCTTAAAAATAGTTTCATTGAGAGTTTCTTTGAAAACAAGTTTTCTGATGATTTTTACATTTTGATTTTTCAAACTTTCTTCCATAAGTGACTGAATTGAATGAATTTGTGGAAATGTGGTCATTTTAAATTATTCAAATGAGAGAGAAGATCTAGAACACAGGGCTTTTCTGTTCAAAGCTAAAAGGTTAGCTGGGGCCCCATTGTCGGAAGAGAGGGAGGCCACAACAGTTATATCTTCTCTAAGGTTCAACCAGAATTGCAACCTATGACTGTGATGGACCAATACGAAAAAGATGTTCACTGCTGTGTTAAGAATCTTAGAAAAAAACTAAGTAAATGCTATGCTTCAAAGTGCTACAAAGAAGCTCCAAGTATCACAGAGACCAGTTCTAATGAGTGACAGGTAAACCCCATCATTCAAGAGCTTTCACGTCATTATGGAAATAACACGACAAAAGAAAAAAAGAGAAACTATGTGGTAGGTATATGGGTGTTCACTATAGAATATTTTCAGCTTTGTTATAGCTTTAAAAATGTTTTATCACAAAATATCAGTGCGGGGAAAGACTACATGGGAGTGGTATTATTTTCAGGGCATTTATAGACACCCTCTCTGATTTCAGTGGTCAGAAAAGCCAATGAAAACACTTGCACGCTAGCTCCCAGACTTTCACTCTCTCCCTTTCCCAATTTCCATTAAAACTCAAGCTGTTGAGGAGGACCTTCAAGATGGTGGAGGAGTGAGATGTGGAGATCACCTTCCTCCCCACAAACGCATCAGAAATACATCTACATGTGGAACAACTCCTACAGAACACCCACTGAATGCTGGCAGAAGACCTCAGACTTCCCAAAAGCCATGTGGCTGACAGGGTCTTGGTGCTCTGGCCCGGTGTCTGGCCTGTGCCGCTGAGGTGGGAGAGCCAAGTTCAGGACATTGAACCACCAGAGACCTCCTGGCTCCACATAATATCAAATGGCGAAAGCTCTCCCAGAGATCTCCATCTCAATGCTAGGACCCAGCTCCACTCAACGACCAGCAAGCTACAGTGCTGGACACCCCATGCCAATCAACTAGCAAGACAGGAACACAGCCCCACCCATTAGCAGAGAGGCTGCCTAAAATCATAATAAGGTCACAGACACCCCAAAACACACCACTGGATGCGGTCCTGCCCACCAGAAAGACAAGATCCAGCCTTATCCAACAGAACACAGGCACTAGTCCCCTCCACCAGGAAGCCTACACAACCGACTGAACCAACCTTAGCTACTGGGGACAGACACCAGAAACAACGGGAACTACAAACCTGCAGCCTGAGAAAAGGAGACCCCAAACACAGTAAGTTAAGCAAAATGTTAGGCCACCCTTCTGTGATCTCCCCACAAGAAAGCACAGCAGAGCACAGGAGACTCATCAGAGGGAGAACCTTGGATCATCCACTGCCCTTTAACAGAAAACTATTTCCCAAACATCGGTTGAACCATTGGGTGCGGTTCGTTCTGGCACATCTTACAAGAGACTGTGATGTTCCCAATAGGTCCACACCATGACTGGTAACTGCTGTTTTTTAAAATATCTAATGTCATGGGAAAATATTAGTATATATTATATTATATAGCTAAAGCAATTTGTAAAACTGGAAAGATATGAGATATATATGTATATATATATATATATATATATATATATATATATATACCAAAACTTTAATACCATCTCCAGTTATTAAGAGTGGTCCTAATAAATAGTTAACGGCTGACCCTGCTTTTGGACCACTGACAAAACGCGTGGTGCTGTGCGCGTGCACAGCCACACAGTTGGTTTCACAGAACGATTCATATGCCGTAAGAGCAGTGCTATCTTGATTAATTAACCAGCATAACTGAAGAGGTTAGGGGTGGAGGCTTTGGTATACAGAGAGATAATCTCAAATCACAGTTACAACAAAACTAGTTAAAATTCAGCACACATTTACCATCCATACACATAATTCAAAAGTATCAAAGTATTTCCAGAACAAATGTTTAGCAACAAACAATAAAAAGCATCAAACCAGAGAAGATAAAATATATGGTTACATTCTTTGTTTCTTAGCTGACCCCTACCTTTGTTCCGGGGTTCAAAGGGGACAAGAGGGGCCAGGCCTGGTCTTGGCTACCAATCCCCTGGAGCCCTTCCTTCTCCTCATTCTCTCCTCCCTCTCTGTGGCCTTGGATCCACAGCTACACCTGCTCCCCTGGGAGATCATCCTCTCTCTGGAGGAACTGTTCTCAGATCCAGGGATTCTGGAAGCCACATAAATGACTGTGCTGCGAAAGGGCCACAGGGCACATACAGAGTAGCATGTGTCTGTGAACAGTAGACATACCCTCCAATATGTGGATGTTGTCACTTTGTTAAGTGATTTTTTCCCCCAAAAATGTGTACTCTATCATCCACTTGTGGATGAGCAAGAGTTGACTACTGTGTTTTATCAAATCTGAGATCCATCAATTATAAGATACAGCATTATACTATGGACCACTGAGAAAGAAAAACAATGCAGCTAATTGTATGACTCAATGCTTTCTTACTACTTGGGATTCTTCCACACAATATTTATCTGTCACTCTCTGTGCCCTCATCCTCTGTGCATTTCTTAGAGGAGTGCTCCACTCTGGTCTCTTGGACCTTCTTCCAAGCCTCTGATGTGCATTCTGCAAGTTTTATACAGAAACTTTCCCAATCTTACAAGAAGGTGTCAACAAAAGATTTTCAGGTACCCATTGGGAACACATTTTAAATGGCAATTAAATGCAACGCATGCAGTACAACCAATGTACATAATTTATTGTGAACAACCATGACTAGGTCCATGCAGGTACAGCCAAATGACAACCACCATGCAATTGTTCCCGCCAGTGGAGGGTGATCACAAGGCACACTCCATTTCACAGTTTTTAAGCTGAGGAAATTCCTTCATTCCTTAGAATGAATGAAACTTGGGAAATATGAAACTGACAGTGATCAAGAAGGAACCCAGCCCAGCAAACACTGAGGAGATTATACTTTTGGACACAGGGTCAAGTGTGGTGGACCAGCACAAGCAGCTACAGGTGCAATAGTCATGCTATTCAGTGTTTTTTATACATTGGTGCATCCAGTGGTCCCAACACTGAGTTGAGTAGGGTGCTGGTTTTTTTTTTTAATATTTATTTATTTATTTATGGCTGCGTTGTGTCTTCATTGCTGCGCGCAGGCTTTCTCCAGTTGCGGCGAGCGGGGGCTACTCTTCATTGAGGTGCGCGGGCTTCTCACTGCGGTGGCTTCTCTTGATGCGGAGCAAGGGCTCTAGGCGCGCGGGCTTCAATAGTTGTGGCACACGGGCTTAGTTGCTCCGCAGCATGTGGGATCTTCCCGGACCAGGGATCGTACCCGTGTCCCCTGCATTGGCAGGCAGATCCTTAACCCCTGTGCTACCAGGGAAGTCCCGAGTTGGGTGGTTTTATCCTCATATTATAGATGAGGAAATTGAGCTCAGGGATATCAAGTAACATGCCAAGGTCACCAAGTAGCAGGTGACAGAGCCCAAATATGAACCTGGATATGTCTGGCTCCAGATTCTTTATATCCCCACCACACCAGTTTCCATACTGGCCTTACAGCACTTGAGTTCTGAGAGCAATTATAGTTGTAGTTCACCTGGTCCCAGGTATTCCTGAAGGGGTTATTTCAGAATTTTATGGAGAGGAAAAAGGATTGTCTATAGTGTCTGCAACCACAATACGGTGTGAGAACTACATACTAGTGACAAAATAGTATGAGCATATGTAAGTGTATACATGTACACAACTACCAGTTGGGATGGTAGAGAGTTGAATAGAGTGCTCTGGCTCTTTATAGGAAGACAATAACCCAGGCTTCTTACCACCCTCCATGGCACAACGGTTATTTGAGTCCATATTACTAGCTTTGTCACATTATAGAATATCCTCATGACTATAGGAGCCCAGGATTTCACTTATTTCGTAGTTTCAGGCCAGCTATGGGCTACAGACTCATGACTGTCTGATTCCACTCACCAAAAACCGTGATTGGCACCATTGCCAACAGTTCAGTTCAAATACAGACAGCAACCTTCTGACTACTAGTATAATTAGAGGAACTCTTTTTTTTTTTTTTAATTTCAGCATAGGCAAAAGCCTTTATTTATTTAATTTAATTTTTTTTTTTTTTTTTTTTTTGCCCGCTCAGTTCCCTGACCAGGGATCGAACCCGTGCCCCCTGCAGCAAAAGCACGGAGTCATAACCACTGGACTGCCAGGGAAGTCCCTAGAGGAACTCCTTTTAAGGCATGGTCCTCATGTAGTAAATGAAAGTAAGGATTAGTATTTTCTTCCCTTGTACACTTTATTTTCCATTTCTTGTCTCCTTCACAGAAGACTTCATCATTAAAAGGAAGAAGCCCAAAATGAAGTGAGTTAAAAACTTTGTCTCTGAGAGGACTGTGGCTTGACCCTGAGTTGAGGTAAGAGGTGATGGTGCATATGGCTGGCAGGGTGTGGGGGGACCACGTAGAGCTACACTGTCACATGCGCCCTCACCCTTGGTCTCTCTCTCCCTTCGCTTTCTACTTACTCCACTTTCCAGGCTTTCTCTTTCTCCTTTCCTCTTCTGGGAATGACGCTGTACCAAAGACATTGCTTACAGGGATCAGCTTTTCTAGACCTCAAGCAGGTACACATGAACTGATAGTAGAGAGTCTGGGCTGATAGGGACAAAAGTGTAAGCAATCACAGCTGTTCTGGGAAGTGAAGGGTGAATAGTTGCTGTGATATTACTGGTAACCCTGAACCAAAAGGCTGCCGACCTTTGCTTTCCTTCCTCCGTCATACCTTGCTCTCATCTAAAAATGCACCTTTCTTGTGACTTCTTGTCAGATTCTAGGAGATCCCCGTATATTTAGGCCCCAAAGAATCCAGTTGATGTTTTCCAACATTTGCTGTGTCCTCTGATTCTCTAAGGCGGCTTCATTGTTTCTCAGCCACTCAGCGATGATAAAATAAATGCCTTGTCCTGCTGGATGTCACGGAGGAGATAAAACCTAGATGGCAATGGGCCATTATGTGCCTTTTTCCTACCATCCTGTCACTGTGAGGATTCTCTCATTGCTATTGCAAAGCTCTCTCCTTGGAAATCTGAAGTGGCTGAATACAGCCTTTTGCACTGATGGCCAAACACTCAGAACTCATCCATCTCCCCTCCTCCATGCTCTCGTCTATAGCAGCGGTCCCCAACCTTTTTGGCACCAGGGACCGGTTTCATGGAAGACAGTTTTTCCATGGACCGGGGGTGGGGGACGTTTTCAGGATGATTCAAGCCTATTACATGTATTGTGCACTTTATTTCTATTACTCTTACATTGTGATATATAATGAAATAATTACACAACTCACCACTGCCACTGATCTGACAGGAGGCGGAGCTCAGGCAGTAATGCGAGCAATGGGGAACGTCTGCAAACACAGATGAAGCTTCGCTTGCTCGCCAGCCACTCACCTCCTGCTGCGCGGCCTGGTTCCTAACAGGCCACAGACTGGTACCAGTCCATGGCCCGGGAGTTGGGGACCCCTGGTTTATACCCTCTTTTCCTTCCTCTTTCCTTGTATTATTATTCCCATTAAAATTTTTAAACAATCACAAACAGAAATATTGCAAGTACAATACAAAGACTTTTTTTTTCCTGAAGCTTTCGAGAGTAATTTGCCAAGTCGTTGCCCTATTATCCCCAAATACAATCAAGGGCATTCTCCTACACGGCCAAAATACAACCATGAAAACCAGGACAGGGGCTTCTCTGGTGGCGCAGTGGTTGGGAGTCCGCCTGCCGATGCAGGGAACGCGGGTTCGTGCCCCGGTCTGGGAAGATCCCACGTGCCGCGGAGCGGCTGGGCCCGTGAGCCATGGCCACTGAGCCTGCGCGTCTGGAGCCCGTGCTCCGCAACGGGAGAGGCCACAGCAGTGAGAGGCCTGCGTACTGCAAAAAAACAAAAACAAACAAACAAAAAAAAACCAGGACAGGAGCATTGCCTATTACCACCACCTAATCCAGAGACCCCACTCCGCGTTTGCCAGTTGTCCCAGTAATGGCCTGCACGGCCAAAGGATCCAGTTCGGAATCACTGTCATGTCTCTTTAGCCCCCTTCAGTCTGGAACAGCTCTATACTCTTTCTTTGACTTTCATTAGTTTGACATTTTTTAAGATCACAGGCCAGTTATTTTGTAGAATGTCCCTCAATTTGGATCTGTCTGGTGTTTCCTAATAATTGGATTCAGGTCATGCATCTTTGGGAGGAATATCACAGAATGATGTGTGCATCTCGTTGCATCCTGTAAGGTGGTACGTCATTATCTCGTTGCATCCTGTAAGGTGGTACGTCATTATCTCGTTGCATCCTGTAAGGTGGTACGTCATTATCTCGTTGCATCCTGTAAGGTGGTACGTCATTATCTCGTTGCATCCTGTAAGGTGGTACGTCATTATCTCGTTGCATCCTGTAAGGTGGTACGTCATTATCTCGTTGCATCCTGTAGGGTGGTACGTCATTATCTCGTTGCATCCTGTAAGGTGGTACGTCATTATCTCGTTGCATCCTGTAAGGTGGTACGTCATTTTGGTTTTTCCCATTACTGATAGTGTTCACTCATCACTTCACTGAGACGGTGTCTGCCCGGCTTCTTCACTGTACAGTTACTTTTCCCCCTTGACACTGATAAATATGTTGGTGAGAGGTACTTTGAACTAAATATTCTGTTCCTCATCGAAATTTTAATTTACATAGAGTCTCACGGTCTCCTATTTTATTAGATCAATTCCCCTGCATGAACATATTACCCATCTCTGCCACCGTCCTCTCTCCCTCTCGGACCCCCTCCTCAGGCTGCTCGGCCCTGGTTTCTTACACTGGGCTGCAGCCCTTCTCCTGGTAATAGATGCCCTCTTGCCTCCCTTGTGTCCTGAGCTGTGGCTCCTCACTCCCCTCATTAGAGTCCTGCCTCCCTTTGTCCCAGCTAATGGATTTAGGACGAAATTATTCAGGAAGGGAAGAGAATAGGAAGAAGGGGAAGGCACCTTCTGTTGTCTCTGGTTCACCCTCCTTTTCCTTTTTCCCATACGTCCTGACCTATCCTGACCCCTCGCGCCCTTGCCGATTCTCACATCCATCTTTCCAAGCACTCAGGGCAGGACTGAACCTTAGGCCATGGCATAAGCTCCTCTAGTCAGACTATGAGGTTCTGATTCCTGGTGTGGGGACTTATAAGGTGTGACCTCGGGTAAGTTACTTTCCCTCTCCAAGCCTCATGGTGTATAAAATAAGTATCTTAAAAATGCTAGTTCATAGTGCTTTTAGAATCAAATGAGACAGTGCATGTAAAGCTATTATTGCCTGCCGCAAAGCAAGAACTAAATATATTTTGTTGGTTATTATTTTCCGTCCTCCCTGTTTCAGCTGATGGTTGTTGTTTTATCTGTTTCTCTTTTTTTCCTGAATGATCTCTTTTGTCTCATTCTTTTTACATTTTGGCTCCTCTGGACTATTTCACTTTCTCTTGAGTTATTTCACTTTCCCTATGTTCATGTGTAAGATGCGCTGGAGGGGGGCATTGTGTTGTCACCAGCAGAAGGTCTGATGAGAATTCCCAGGGTCACACGCTCATGGGTTAGCAGGCAGCGGTGGTCTCTGTGTCCCAGGCCCTGGCTGGGACAGAGATGGGGCATGTTCACTGCTACTGTCTAGCTTGGCTAGGGAAAGGAAAAGAAGGATCTCTGAGAAAGGACTGAGGTGGAAATAAGCATTCAGAACTTACTGCTTTCCTCTAACCGGCATGGAGTTTGTGAAGAAGGAAGAGTGATCTTTTGAAGGTTTGAACAGAATTGCATTCTAGGACCTGTTCCTTTCTTGGAATTCTGTGATTTCTGGTAGGTGAAAGGTGAAATCCAATGAAGTAGAGCCATTGGTGTCTACTGAAGCAGTTTCTGGAGAGAGAGCCAGAGCGACAGCAGGAGGTGTACAGCTGTCAGTGACTAGATAGATACCCACTGTTCACTAAGCCTCGGTAGCGGGTGAATGGTCAGGAAGAGATGATCTCAGGTTAGTATGGTTAGTATGGTATACCCTACTTACAGAAAAGGACTTTAGGCCCATGCATGCTGGGAAGGATAGAGGTACCATTAATTAGGAAGGTGGAAAATAATGGTTTGGGGAGGGGGGATGCTGAGAGGCCTCCCTTAACCACCCTAACTAATTTCTGTTGCCAGTCCCACACCCCAGACACTTTTTATCGCATGGAATTGATCCAGAGTCTTTGTAGCCCTTATCATCCAACATCTTCTTGCTTACTTGCTGTTTCCCCAGAGACTGTAACCTGCGTGAGGGCAGGCATCGTATTGGTCTTATTCACATGGATCTCCAGTGCCCATCACAATCCCTGGAATGTCGTAGATGTTGATAAAATTAGTTGAATTAGTGGAAAAGTGAGGCGAATGAATTATTATATTAGATTTTCTCTGTCTCTGTTCATTGTATTTCCATTTCTTCAACTTTCTGAGGTTTATACGTAAGCACAATGAAGAAGAATAACAGCCAGTCTACTACGAGGATCGACGAGCAAGATGACATCTGTGTCCCAGGCTCCAAGGATCCAGGAGAGCTTCAAAATATGTTGGATGAAGGAGAGTATGCCCCTTTTGTATCTCCTCCCATATTAGAGAGCAGTTTTGTCCAGGTAAATAATAATTGAGCCCTGAATTAAGTTCTAATAACTTTGGTAATTAATTTTCTCAAAGACAACAGAAAAGGTTGGAAAAATTGTTTTAATGTGGCAAGGGAATGTGTGATACAATTAAAGGGAACAGTTTGGGAACTTCAAACAACCTAAAATAATTATGATGTAAAAGGAAAATTCATTTCAAATTTTCCCAACAAACTCTTACCTAGAAATTCTGTCCCAAGTCTACTGAAATTTTCATTCTAATATCATCTCCCCAAAACTACACAAAGAGATTATAGTCATTTTTAGAATATTCTGCCACAGGAAAGCACTCAGATAACTCCTTAACTTAGGAGACATTTTTTTTTTTTTTTTTTTTTTTTTTTTTTTTGTGGTACGCGGGCCTCTCACCGCCGTGGCCTCTCCCATTGCGGAGCACAGGCTCTGGACGTGCAGGCTCAGCGGCCATGGCTCACGGGCCCAGCCGCTCCACGGCATGTGGGATCCTCCCGGACCAGGGCACGAACCCGTGTCCCCTGCATCAGCAGGCAGACTCCCAACCACTGCGCCACCAGGGAAGCCCCTAGGAGACATTTTAAAGAATAACATCTAACACAACTAGGGATTAAAATGCATTTTCGTTCTTAGTTCTGAAGGTAAAATATAATTGTCAAATTGTGCCAGGGAGAAAAGTTTCCTTCTCCTAAAAATGTACCTACATGATGAACGAAACTACACTTCAATGCATTTGAGAGCAGTTCTAACTTTCCGCTAAACATTCAACATGAAATTATTCAGACAGGGGCTTCCCTGACGGTCCAGTGGTTAAGACTCTGTGCTTCCGCTGCAGTGGGGTGCAGGTTCGATCACTGGTTGGGGAAGTTCCGCATGCTGTGAGGTATGGCCAAAGGGAAAAAAAAAAAACTCAGACAAAGAAACAGGGAAATGAGTTAAATGGTGTGGGCCATACCCTTAAACTTCCTGAAAATGTCACAACCAAGTCTAACGTGAAACATGCCCATTTAAGCAGCTCCTCGGCTGATTCTACAAAGGAGTGACAGGAACGACAACATGAACACATTCTCTGCACTGACGGGAGACCTCCTCACTTCCAGACACCATAGGAGGGAGGTGATGCCTCAAAGAACACTAATGTTTAAGTCATGCCCCAGAAAGCATGTGATGCTGTGATTTGACGTTCTTTACCTTCTGTGTGCTTCTTTCCTACTAATAATCTTTTTATTTTATTTTTCACACTTCTGCACCTTTTTCAAATAACCATTTTCAAGTTCTAATGAACACTGGGAGAGGCAGTCAGCATTCTATAAATCAGACATGGCCCCATGTCTTAACTGGATATGTTATTCCCTTTAACACACACAACCTCTTGTGGTCGGTATGTCTCTGGCAGCAAGTTATCAAGGTTCCTGACTCAACTGTGAGCGAAAAAGAACAATTATCTCAAGTAGAGTGAAAGAACCACAGGACCTCAACTCACTCTTGGGAGTCATCAGGGACCTGGGTTGTCTCTTTTTGTTGTCACCCTCAAATTCACTCCCTTCGTGATATCACATGCAAACAGGACATGACAGCTGCCAGCAACAGAAGGGATGTGTCTCATCCTTGAACTGTCTGTGAGGGCTGAGAACCCTTTCCCAGAGCCTCCAGGAGGCCCCCAGCAGTGTCTCGTTGGCCAGGGCCTGCTGAGAGCAATCACTGGCCAGGGGATGGAATGGATCACCATGACCAGTTTAAGTGGATCAGGATTTAGCTCCTCAGCTGGGGCAGCATCCCTGAGGGGTGGATACTGGACAAAACCAGAATTCCATTAATCCGATGAATAGGAGCATGGCTTTGGGTAGGTAATCAATAGTGTAGGCTACAATCTCTTTCTAAATATATTTGCTTTTAAGTCATTTATTTTTTTGAAACAGTTAATGTACAGCTGAGAAACCAAGTGTTTCCCCTCTCTGGCTTCCTTCACATCCCTGTCTACCCACTTTCCAGTCTCCTCTTCTTCCAACTGGCAGAGATTCTCAGACAGTCTATGTCCCACATTGTTCAGGTCTCAGCTAGAGGTCCCTTCCTCAGGGGAGGATTTTCTGACCCTATGGTGAGGGTGTGCTGGAGCTGGCCGATTGGTAAGTGTTCAGGAAGTTTACAAGTCAGTTGTTAAACACAGCCATCGTTAAGAATTAAATTGTATAAACTTATAAATAAAACTATTCAGGGGCTTCCCTGGTGGCGCAGTGGTTGAGAGTCCGCCTGCTGATGCAGGGGACGCGGGTTCGTGTCCCAGTCTGGGAAGATCCCACATGCCATGGAGCGGCTAGGCCCGTAAGCCATGGCTGCTGAGCCTGCACGTCCGGAGCCTGTGCTCTGCAATGGGAGAGGCCACAAGAGTGAGAGGCCTGCGTACCACAAAAAAAACATAAAAATAAAAATAAAACTATTCAAAACAAAGGCAACAAGGGATTTCCCTGGTGGTCCAGTGGGTAAGACTCTGCACTCCCAATGCAGGGGGCCTGGGTTTGAACCCTGGTCGGGGAACTAGATCCCACATGCATGCCGCAACTAAGAGTCTGCATGCTGCAACTAAGAAGTCCACATGCTGTGACTAAGAGCCCACATGCCGCAACTAAGACTCGGTACAGCAGAAATAAATAAATAAGTAAATGTTTTTTTAAAGTACCCCCCCCCAAAAAAAAACCAAAGGCAACAAATACTCAAAACTCATCATTCCTATTATATTACTACATTTTACTATTATCTTGAGGTTATGGATACAAGTTTGACTTCTGGGAGAATCAATTGGTTGTATGGATTTAACATAAAGAGTATGGTATATCACTGTCTGTAAATTGTGTGCTACTCATCTTTTATACCAGTGAAATTGATAATAAACTTATGAGCATCTCCCGAGAGACAGTGGTTACACACTTATCAGCACACCATTGCCTTCCTCCTCCCAAGTCAAGTTTTCTGTGATGTTCTCCACAGCACAGCACCCTGAACTTATACTCAGTAACACTTACAACAACACTTAGTGACATACTTGTTTAATGTTCGCCTTCCCCAGTGGACCCCACAGGTCAGAGACTGTGTCTGTCTGTTCTCTGTGATATCTCTAAGAATTCACTTGAACAAAGGCATCATGGTTCATTTCTCCTTTATTCCTACACTGCTTGGGTAAACGAGGTTGTCAGGGCCACACACTTCAACAGAAAACTCCTCTTCCTGTTCTCTGCCTCAGGTCAACAGGAGAGGTGAATCCATTTACCTTCACAACCGAGCCAACTGGGTGACTGTAGGCATCTGCTCTTCCAGTCCCACCCTCAAGACCCCCAACGCGATGCTGTTGGCACATCTGACACCCGCCGCCCAGAAAAATTCAGAACCCCTTTTTGAAAGTCTTCTGACATCTCCTTCTCTGGAGAATCTGGTGCTCACCAGGTGAGTTACAAAGAGAAGAGGTTAAAGACCTCTCAGAAAACATGCTTTACCCCTGAGGAGCTGAGAATAGAAACACAGATGACAAGTGGTCCAAGGGAGCATCTCACTTGTGCTCCCTGCTGCAGATGAGAGAGTCACATCCTTAAAGTCTGGGGAGATAGTTTGACAACCTGGAAGTCAAACAGGCCATTCACTTTTCAAAACTTAAACCTAAGTAACAGGAACTGAAGGCTCATAATAAAATGCCTCTCTAGAACATTCCCCCCACCCTATCCCAACTTCCATCAGAATTAGCTCTGGTCTTGTCTCAAGCCACCAACTTGCTGTAGGACCCACAGCAAATCACTAACTTCTCTCAGTCTCAACCTTGCAGGATTAACTAAATGGGACAACTTCTCCTAAATAAATAGTAAATAGTTGATATTTTAGTTCATTAGAGTCTTAGTATGATTCAGGCCAGATGGCCCTCAGGAGCCTGATTACATGTACTAAAAATCAAAGTTTTGACCCTCAAAAGCTAAGAACCAGACCTGGGAACATATGGCCACAAGAAGGTCCTGCCCCGTCCCATGCCTGCCCCTCCCCAGGCCTGTCAGAGAGACACGCCTGTTGTCCTGAGTCTCACGCCACAAACTGCTATAAAAGGAAAGTCCTGCCGATAGTTTCCAATCAGGCCTCCAAGTGATATTTGCATTTGTCTGCAGGTTTCTCCCTCTGCAGTTTGTGACTCTTTCTGTGCATGATGCTGAGAATATGCGCATCAAAGTAAAGCTGGTGAGTGGCCGAGCCTACTACCTACAGCTCTGTGCCCCTGCATGCAAACAAGACACCCTATTCCGTCAGTGGGTGGAACTCATCTCCCTCTTGAATGAGGAGAAAGCCAAAGCTTCCAAAGTGTCAGAAGTCTTCAGCCTCTCAGAAATCAAAGACAGCACAGACATCACAGGGTCAGTGGACATCACGCATATTGCAGCCTTCACAGCTGTACAGACCCCACACCGGTACACATGTTCAGACCCCATCAATGGCATAGAAAGCATTGATTTCTCAGAATTCACGGACATCACCGATGTCACGGATATTCCAGAAAATGAGGTCACCGAGGCCCCAGATATAAGAATTGTCACAGAAGTCACAGAAGTCACGGACATCTGCAATGTCACAGTGGTGTTTGAAAATGATGACATACTCAGGGCCAAGCAGGAGGAAAAGGTATGTGACATGGAAGACTTTCATTCTCTAATAATCACTCTCTTTCACCTTCTTTGGTAAGCTACCTGATAGCGATTATCAAAATGCTATGGAACTTACTCTTAGTAAACTAATATTAATAATGAGTTCTGATACCTGAACCCTGGTGTAAAAGAGTTGCAAGATGTTCCCTGAAACAGGCAGTGCACATCCATACCATACAACTTAACCCTGTATCAGAAAGCTATGGTGGGATAAAAGGAACTTTGGTATCAGAAGCCCTGGGTTGGAATCTTGCCCTGCTGCATATTAGTTTGGCCAAGTCACTGAACCTGCATGAGTCTGTTTCCTCACCTCTCAAATGGGGATATTAATATCACGCAAGGGCTATATTAAGGTTTAAATGTACACAAAAGTATGAAGTATACTGAAGGATGGGGTGAAATTTCAATAAGAAGTGAAGGTGGAAATAAGAAAATAAAATACCCAAAGTGAGCATCTTTAGAAAGGGCCAGAAAGTGGAAAAACACAGAGACACATCTGAGAATAAATCAGTTTGGCTGGAGCATAACATATGTGGAAAATATTAGGATATAGGATGGAAAGTTGCTTGCAAACCTTGAATGCCAAAATAAGAAGTGTAGACTCAGTCCTTGGGCAAACCTTAGCCACAAAATCTCTGTGTAAGGGAGTGAAAGCTGTGTTTTTAAAAGATTAGTCTGATGGAAGGATGGATGGCAGGTAAAGAGATCAGTGTCTAGACTGCTGCTGAGAAACCTCCGTGGGGCCCACAACAGAAAAATGGCAGAGGGCAAAGATGGACATTTCCAGAAGAAGAAAACGCTAGCTAATGAATTTAGTGGAAAAGTTTTACCTCACTAGTAATCAAAGAAGTGCAAACTTGAAAAAAATTTCATCTACAAAACTGCTAATTAAAAGGGTAAAAATAGTCAGTGTTCGTAAAGGTGGGGTCACCTTGGAATTTGTAAAGATTCATGGTAGGGTGAGAATTGGAACAAACTTTCTTGAAATCATTATGATTCAAGAACCTAGAAATGTTGACACCCTTTGACTCAGTGATTCCACTTTTAAGAATCTTTCCTAAGGAGTTAATCATCAAAAGGAATGAGGATTTAGCTATAAAGATGTTAATCATACCACATCTATACCATGTTTATAAAAATGAAATAATGAAAATACGGAAGTAAACTGAACATCCACCACAGAGAAATGGCTAAATGAATGTAAATCCACAAAGGTCAGGTACCATGTTTATCTCATTCAGGGGCAACTACAGTGACTGGCCAGATCATAGTCACTCAGGAAATATTTGTTAAACGAATGACTACTCTGTAGCTGTTAAAATTGTTGGAGAATTTTTCTTTACTTGGAAAAATGTTTATGATGTAAACCTGAGTGAAAAACGAAGTAAAGAATATGATCCTTATTACATAAAAATGCATGTAAACACACAGACAATAGGAGGGGGAAAAGTCATATTGTTAATAGTAGTTTGTTTCTAGATTGCAAGTTTATAAGCAATTGATGTTTTCTTCTTTATATATTTCTGAATTTTCTGTTTCCTACAATAAAAATAATTTTTAATTAGAAAGATTCAAGTCGCTTTACACAGTTTTTAATAACATTTTATAATAAATCATTAAGTGAAAAATGTGAGATATGACCACAAAGCAGACACATTCAAAATAAATAAATGGACAGAAAGATCGCAATGAAATGTGTCATGGTAGTTATTTCTGGCCTGTGGCATCAAGCAAGCAATAATTTTCTCCCTCTAACTTTATATCTCTTAGGATTTCCCAAATATTCTATGATAAATATACATTACTTTCATTGTCAGAAAAAAATGTTTTAGCTTTAGAGAAGATTATTGCATTATTTTCAAGGAACAGCCATAGAGGTGATGGACTATGTAATGACAAAGGGAGGAAGAAGGTGCAGATGTGAAGGACATCAGAGAGACGGAGTCTTTTTTAAAAGATTTATTATTTATTTATTTTAATTTTTGGCTGCATAGGGTCTTAGTTGCAGTACGTGGGATCTTTCATTGCGGAGCATGGGCTTCTCTCTGGTTGTGGTGTGCGGGCTTCAGAGCTCATGGGCTCTGTAGTTTGCGGCACGCAGGATCTCTTGTTGAGGCGTGCAGGCTTAGTTGCCCCGCGGCACGTGGGATCTCAGTTCCCTGACCAGGTATCGAACCCATGTCCCCTGCATTGGAAGGCAGATTCTTTACCACTGGACCACCAGAGAAGTCCAAGAGAGACAGAGTCCTTAAGACCGGCTGACCTATTGCTCTGAGGCCTGAGAGAGATTCTAAGGAAGGCGGGGAGCGACAGAAGTGGTGTATTAACAGAAACCAGGACATTAGAACGGGAAATATTTTAGGGTACTAAGTTTTAGATTCTAAGTCTTTTGAAAAACAAACTCTTTAGTATTACTAGGAACCTCCAACTTCTGTCACCTATTAGATGCTCTTAAATCAAGAGCAACCTTGGATTGGGGAGCAGGTGTCAAGGCATTTCTAGAAAACCTTCCTTTCCTGCCAATTCAGGGAGAGGAAGTCCTGCAATTGAGTCCTAATTTTCTTGTGTGAGGTGACATTGGTATACCTGACCACATGAGTTCTAGCATGTGCTGTGTCAGGTCCCCATGCTGCCAGCCTCCAGCACCCACCTGGACTCTTCTCAATGGTTGTGCAATACCAAGCCTCACCCCCCTCATCATTGTGCCTGTGCACTTGAGGCCACTCAGTAAATATAGATGAAATAATTACTGCTCCTTAAATAATCTGCTTCTGTATGATGCTCTTCTGCTCCCTGATTTGCTGCCGCCTGTTATTTTCAAAGGAAAAAATGGAAAATATTCTGAAGGCTGGTTGTCTACGAGATACAAAAATTAAGAATGAGTTTAGAGAATCCTCAAAACATGTCACCATCTCAAACCTAATGCTAACTTTCGAAGGTGAAAGATGTTTTCAAACTACCTTGACTCCAGAAGAAGGTGAGACAAATAAATCCAAAGAGATGAGCGATAGGCCCACTGAAATAAGGACAACAGACTCTAAAAGCACGGCTCTCAAGGCTGAAGAATCCAGGTATGTGAGGCAGGGAAATGCCAAGTGATGCTAAGATGTGAAGTATGTAAATAAGTGCATGCTTTCAAGTCCCTGCAACTAGGGCATTGTTTGCTGAAGATCCTCAGACATACATACAATGTAATTGAATGATAACATAATCAACTCAGTTATCCACATTTGGTTCAACTTTGTCTAATTTTTATTTTCACACCATTCAGTTGCCATTCTGGGCCATCTGCCTGGTGTCAGTGGTGTGTGCTGAAGAAAACAACAGAATCACGATGTCCACATTTTGGAGATAGAGGCTACAGTATTTACAGGTATTTTTATCTTTACACTTCTCTGTATTTTCTTCTCTACATATCCCTTACCCTTTTTTTTTTTTTTTGGTGGTACACGGGCCTCTCACTGTTGTGACCTCTCCCGTTGCGGAGCACAGGCTCTGGGCGCGCAGGCTCAGCGGCCATGGCTCACGGGCCCAGCCGCTCCGCGGCATGTGGGATCTTCCCAGACCGGGGCATGAACCCGTGTCCCCTGCATCGGCAGGCAGACTCTCAACCACTGCGCCACCAGGGAAGCCCTACCAGTGGTTCTTAATGTGTGGCTGGTCAGCAGCATCACCAGGGAGCCAGTTAATGATGTAAATTCTCAGGCCCACCCCCACCCTGCTGAATCATAAACTCTGGGATGGTCTCAGCATTTTGTGTTGTAATAGGCCTCCCAGTGGTTCAAATGTACAATCAGGTTTGAGAACTGTTGCCTTATGAGAAGCCAGTCCTAGGTACAAAGCAGGGCTGAGCAAGGCTTGTGAGGGCTTCTCCTGAGGCCCCAGAGCCAAAATGGGGATTCCCCTTCATAGCCATAGGAAGAACAATCAGGTCAAATTCAAGGGAGGCTTCTTCAGAAATTTTTCCTATATGACCAAGAGCTTTGAAGTTTGGATTAAAAAATATATTAAAAATCAATTCATATAGATAACTAATGAGAACCTGTTGTATAGCACAGGGAACTCTACTCAATGCTCTGTGGTGGACCTAAATGGGAAGGAAATCCAAAAAAGAGGGGATATATGTATACATATAGCTGATTCACTTCACTGTACAGCAGAAACTAACACAACATTGTAAATCAACTATACCCCAATAAAAAAAAATCAATTCATGTCTTTTTCCTCTCTGATTGCCATAGCTAGGACTTCCAAAACTGTGTTGAATAAAAGTGGTGAGAGTGGACATTCTTGTCTTATTCCTAATCTTAGAGGAAATGCTTTCAGTTTTTCACCATTGACATGATATTAGCTGTGGGTTTGTCATACATGGGCTTTTATTATGTTGAGATAGGTTCCCTCTATGCCCACTTTCTGGAGAGTTTCTATCATAAATGGGTGTTGAATTTTGTCAAAAGCTTTTTCTGCATCTATTGAGATGATCATATGGCTTTTATTCTTCAATTCGTTGATGTGGTGTGTCACATTGATTGATTTGCAAATATTGAAAAATCCTTGCATCCTTGGGATAAATCCCACTTGATCATGGTGTATGATCCTTTTAAAGTATTGCTGGATTTGATTAGCTGGAATTTTGTTGAGGATATTTTCATCTAAGTTCATCAGTGATATTGGCCTGTAATTTTCTTTTTTTGTGGTATCTTTGTCTGGTTTTGGTATCAGGGTGATGGTGGCCTCATAGACTGAGTTTGCAGTTGTTCCTTCCTCTGCAATTTTTTGGAATAGCTTCAGAGGATAGGTGTTAACTCTTCTCTAAATGTTTGATAGAATTCAGCTGTGAAGCCATCTGGTCCTGGACTTTTGCTTGTTGGGAGTTTTTAAATCACAGGTTCAATTTCAGTACTTGTGTTTGGTCTGTTCATAGTTTCTATTTCTTCCTGGTTCAGTCTTGGGAGATTGTACCTCTCTAAGAATTTGTCCATTTCTTCTAGGTTGTCCATTTTTGGGGCATATAGTTGCTTGTAGTAGTCTCTTATGATCCTTTGTATTTCTGTGGTGTCAGCTGTAACTTCTTTTTCATTTCTAATTTTATTGATTTGAGCCCTCTCCCTTTTTTTCTGGATGAGCCTGGCTAAAGGTTTATCAATTTTGTTTATCCTTTCAAAGAACCAGATTTTAGTTCATTGATCTTTTCTATTGTTTTCTTCATCTCTATTTCATTTGTTTCTGCTCTGATCTTCATGATTTCTTTCCTTCTACTAACTTTGGATTTTGTTTTTTCTTTCTCTAGTTGCTTTAGGTGTAGAGTTAGGTTGTTTGAGATTTTTCTTGTTTCCTGAAGTAAGATTGTATTTATATAAACTTCCCTCTTAGAACTGCATTTGCTGCGTCCCATAGGTTTTGGATCATCGTATTTTCATTTTCATTTGTTTCTAGGTATTTTTTTTTCAATTTCCTGTTAGATTTCTTCAGTGATCCATTGGTTGTTTAGTAGCATATTGTTTAGCCTCCATGTATTTGTGGGCTTTTGCAGTTTTTTTCTTGTAGTTGATTTCTTAAGTTCATAGCATTGTAGTAGGAAAAGATGCTTGATATGATTTCAATTTTCTTAAGTTCACTGAGGCTTGTTTTGTGGCCCATCATGTGATCTATCCTGGAGAATGTTCCATATGCACTTAAAAAGAATGTGTATTCTGCTGCTTTCGGTTGGAATGCTTTTATTTATTTATTTATTTATTTTCCAGATGGAAGAAACTTTCCTGCTTCAGATTGAGGGTGGAGAAGTAGCTGAGAGAAATTTCCCTCAGGACACTGATCTATTATTTCTTGATGGTAACCACTGAGTTCTTTTGGTGGAACTAAATAATGCCCAGGAGGACTACTGGAAGTCTGATGTGTTAGAGGAGAAAGAAGGAAGGGAGATTTAAAAAGTAACCAATCGGTGCTTTCCTGGTGGCGCAGTGGTTGAGGGTCCGCCTGCCGATGCAGGGGACATGGGTTTGTGCCCTGGTCTGGGAAGATCCCACATGCCGCGGGGCGGCTGGGCCCGCCCGTGAGCCATGGCCACTGAGCCTTTGCGTCTGGAGCCTGTGCTCTGCAACGGGAGGGGCCACAACAGTGAGAGGCCCGTGTACCGCAAAAAAAAAAAAGTAATCAATCATCTGTCAGAAGTAGTGAGAGAAAAACAAAGAATGTAAGAGGCAAAGGTATAGAAGCAGGTGCCACTCAATAGAAAATATATCTTTTGCTGTGTATGAGTATGACTTTCATAGAAAAGCATAAGATTTCTAAAAAACAAATGAGATAAAATTGAATCCATCCAATCTAGCAATTTGTCCTAAATAATAATTAATCAGGTCTGATCATTCTGACATCTTCCTTCTGCTTTATCTCATTCATTATGTCTCAAAGTCCGTCCCGCCCTTGTCTAAGGCTTCAGAAACACACGATTCAAAATCTAACAAGGTTAACTGTTTAAATCATTTCAACTTCTTTCCTTGCCCTTTTGCAAATAATAGATGCCCTGAAGCACTGGATTAACTTTTAATGCCTTTAAAAAAAAAACTTAAAAATAATAATTAGTAAACTTTTTTAAAGTACAGTTTTAGATTTACAGAATAATTGAGCAGATAGTACATACAGCCCCACATACCCACCCCATTGCCACCTCCTCACCCTCCTCTCATCCCCAGTTTCCCCTATTATTAACACCTGCATTGGTGTGGTACATTTGTTACAATTAATGAACAACATTGATATATTATTATTAACTATAGTCCCTAGTTTAAGGTTCACTCTCTGTGTTGCACAGTTTTGTGGGTTTTGACACATGCATACTGACACATAGCCACATAAAGAACAGTCTCACAACCCTAAAAATCCTCTGAGCATTAGATAAGCTCTTAGCAGTTTTTTTAAATATTAAAAATTATAGAGAGAACTTAAGTTTTTAGGTTGAAAAATGATCTGCAGGTGCAAAATTTTGTTAGTCTCACTATTATGATCACTATTAGAAACGATGAGGAAATGAATGCCTATATAAATAGCAAAAGTCTTAGAATTTTAAAGATTGAAAAGGATCTTGGTTAGCAAATCCCAAACTCTTCCAGGCCCTGCCCTTCAGTCTCTCAGCTTCCTGTGTGATCTATCTGCTGACCCTACTGTAGAGAAAGAAAGAAATAGATAAAAACAAAGCAAAAAACAAATTTTGGTTCTAACTAATCCTCTTAAGTCCAATTTAATCAAGCATAAGTTATATTTTATTGCCTATTTACATCAGGAACTTAATTACTAGCTAGAGCCTAATTTGAGAATGTTCATTATAAATGAAAGATGTGATAAGATCAAAGAACAGAATGGGATTCACTGATGCTTAATCCTGGGACAATTGCAGGATTAAGTCAGGGCACCATGAGAGTGATAACTAAATTCTAGTATATATTCATTTTTCTTCTCTAAGACCATGGATTTCAGTGACACTTTCTAACCGTATACTTTGGAACAATGGGAAAAAAAATTAAACAATGATGTCATTGAATATTTTGCCCTCAGATTCATTGATCTTAAAAATGTAAATTGAGAAACTTAAATCTAGATGAGTGAAAGACGCTGGAGACTTGTATAATGTCATTTTAGAAGTGAAGGATTTACTTTATAAAGCATTTATATTCCTTCGCATACCTCGGCAATAGTGCTACTGTGACTCTTCCCTTTGTTTTAAAGAGGACAATGGCAGGCTTTATTTTAATTTGCACCTATTTTTTTTTTAAGTACACTTTCTTGATATTTCTCAGTCTCTTGAAAACTTTTATCATTAAACTCAACCTTATTTAAATCACCAGACCTACTTGGTACATGAGTAGTTGTTTGCAAACTTCTCAGAAAATTACTAATTTAACCTTAAGATCCGTTGTAGAACCTGAACTGCATGGATTTGCCAGACCTCTTAAATGGATCAGAATTATGTCTTTGCACATTTATCTGGGAAGATATTATCTAAGGATAATTATTCTTTCCAAACCCTTTTACTCAAACAGCAATACTTCCAAAAGAGTTACTGAAATGTAGCCAAGGAACAAAGATTTGGTGAAAATTAACTGACAATTTTATATTTTAGCATGTCAATGAGGTTACAAAAATAAGTATTTTTTGATATTAATTTTAAAAATCAGGCATGCAGAAAACAAACTTCTTTATCCAAAGACATCTCTGAAAGTGAAATAGCCTGAAAAACTGACAGCTAGTCTCCTATTTTATCCACTAAACCATAAGAAGTGTATTAACTTGGACAAATACTTGGGTATGTTATTCGCCTACAAGATTCCCATCAGGGCCACAGAGATTGTGATGAAGAGCTAGCAGAGTAGGCACTGTAACCCCAGTCACCCCTCCATTCCAGAATGTACCCCACGTGTCTATGAGAGCTTCCTGTGTGATCTGTCTGCTGACCCTACTGTAGAGAAAGAAAGAAATAGTGATCAAACAGCTGACTCTGTTTACGGAAGCCCCAGAGCAGCAGCAGTTAGCTTCTTGGAGTCTCAACCTCAAATGAATTTTCAGGGGCTCGAGAGGTAGCAGGTTAGGGATGGTCACAGCCTCACTGAGTGACAGGTGATAGTTACAATAAAAATAGGTTAGGGCTTCCCTGGTGGCGCAGTGGTTGAGAGTCCGCCTGCCAATGCGGGGGACGCGGGTTCGTGCCCTGGTCCGGGAGGATCCTGCGTGCCGCGGAGTGGCTGGGCCCGTGAGCCGTGGCCGCTGGGCCTGCGCGTCCGGAGCCTGTGCTCCGCAACGGGAGAGGCCACAGCAGTGAGAGGCCCGCGTACCACACACACACACACAAAAATAGGTTATATGTAATTACATACAACTCACTTTTAAAGCTTTTACACGTTGGATAGCTTACATGTTGTGAAAATTTAGGTAATTTTACCCTAAGAATACTCTAAGAATACTCTAAGAATTACTCTAAGATTTTACTTACTCTAAGAATTTGCTCTAAGAATACTCTAAGAATAAATAATTTTACTCTAAGAATAAATTATAATGAATAATACCCTTGACTTGCTAAATATGTTTCATTACTACCTACAAAGTACTTAGAGAATGATTATCTCATACTTAGTAGTTCTTTTCTAAGTATTTGTGGTTATACTGCCAAAACATTGAAATGTGCTATTTATTTTTACAGGAGCAGGAGAACTGATTCAGACACTTCAGGTATGAAACAAATTCCACTACATTTCTTTGTGATCCCTGGTATCAAGCAGTCACCTCTGGGTCCTAGAACAGAGTAGTTAAGAACAAAGGAATCCAGCTAGATGTTTTGATGCGTTCCCTTTCCTGCCTTTGCTCCATTGTGAGAGTCCTATCCTGCAGAAACTGCCTCAAGGACTATATTCATGCTATCTTTCAAGAGGTAGGCATCACTTTGCTTTTTTCTGTGCTGATAGAGTTCCCTAGTTCCCTGAATGTCTAACTCACTGGGCGTGAACCACTCCCGAGGTAGCTCTGCCGGCAGAACCTGAACATGATACGGCCTCTTATTCCTACTGATTTGGAAGGGAATTGATCCACAGCGCAATTTCTTGGTAAATCTAAAACCACCTAGCCCCTCTTTCCTTCCTGCTTACATCTTTGGCTTCTGCTTCGCTGTCAGGTGATACCATTTAGTTACCATTTTCCTTACATATTTCCATGTCTCGGGATCTTTAACCTGTAACAAGTATTTGAAGTAGAGGCTGTCTTGTAGGCACCGGTGGAGATTTCTCCCCTTACTTGCTGCTGACCCACTTCTAAGTTACTGTCTAACTTCTGGGGGGTAGAATAGGCCTCAGCTCCAGTCATGCACATAAAAGAACATCATGGAAGGAACACAGAAGCACACTTAACTAAATGTAAATGGAGAGGAAAAAAATACCAAAAACACTTGAAGACATTTTTAGTCACTTTTGCAAGAGTCCTACCAAAAAAAAAAAAAAAAAGCAAATGATTGGTGGAGAGGGCTAAATGGGTAAAGGGGATCAAGCGTATGGTGACAGAAGGAAAATAAATTTTTGGTGGGGAGCACATTGTAAGATATACAGAAGTAGAAATATAAAGTTGTACACATGAAATTCATATAATGTTATAAATAAATGTTAGCTCAATAAAATTTTTAAAAAGCAAATGATTATAGAAAAGCTATTTATACAAGCAGGATTTGTCTTTGGGCCTTCACCACTGGAATTTAGTGTCCAAAATACCAGGTGAACTTCACTGTAATGTGGTTTTACCTATATTCCAATCTACAGTATTAAACCTGAAAACAATGTAGGAAAACGCTATCATAGTTTATAAGAAAAATACAAAATTTTCTTCGCAATATATAGAATTTTCATCTATCAATTTCTATCCCAAACTTTGTTTCAAAAAGAAATCAAATTTGTAAAAATTCCAGAGATATCCTACACTGGCAAACATTTTCCTCTTATTTTCTAAAGACAAGGATAAATCTAGCAACAGCCTTACCACTAATACATAATTAGTGCAGGAGCATATAATTAGTACATTCTTTGTACATTCTGAAGCACTCCTTATTTTAGCCATGGAAATTTGAAATTAATGTAGGACATTGATAATTTTATTTTCATCTTATATGTGACTGATTCTTTTACCTGTCTTCTGGCGCAAACTCAATTTTGTTCAACTGAACAAGCGTTCATTGCCTATCTATTATATATGAGGCACTGTGACAGGCTCTGGGAGAGATTAAAAATAAATAACAGGACCTATTACCTGGCTTCAAGACATGTGCACAAATAACATAAATAGGAATGTTATAGGCCCTGTATGAGAAAAGTGGAGAACTTAGTTTTAGCTCAAGAGAGAAAATCATGAAAGATTCTACAAAGGAGGCAGTCTTTGAGTTAGGAAAGGGGAAACAAGGATATCCTGGATATAAAGAACAGTGTGGGCAAAATCAAAGGAATGAGACAGGGCTGGGCATGTTGAATTTAGGAGTAGTGAGAGAGGCAGCTGGGAAGCAAGGCAGGAGTCAGGTCATGGAGGTTTTAATCCACACTAAGGTGTTTGGAAAGTACTACTTGGTAGGTAAGGAGGAGTCACTGAAAGCCAAGGAAATGACAAAATTAGTATTACATTTTAGGATGAATACTCTGACTGCAGTCTCTAAGAGAAGCTGGAAGAGGCTAGAGGCAGAATGTCATTATAGTAGTCTAGGTGAAGGGTACCAAAGTCTTGGCCAGGCAAGAAGCAATGAGATGAGAACAAGGACATGAACACACAGTCAACAAGCTTTAATGACTAAACTACCTGTGTGGACATGAGAAAAAAAGGACTGAGGAGGACAGAGTTTGGGAGGCCACATGACTAGGAGGTAGTGAGTCCATGAAGCAAGCTGGGAAAAGGAAGAAAATCTGCAAGGAAAAGGTGAAGAAATCAGCTATGAAACACTGAACTGAGAATCAAAAGCCCTAGGTCTGAGTCCTAACTGCACTTCCTCTGTTTCATGAATGCATCATTTAATCTCTCTGGGCCTCAGTTTCCTCAGCTATCAAATGTGTGTGCATATGGGTGGGGGAACGAGGAGGGCACGACTGGCTGTCTCAAGGCCCTTTCTGCTGCTGTGATTTTCTTAGCTCCTGTTTGAGGTCCTGGTGGCGCATCTATGTAAATTTACCAGGCAGCTTGAAATGGGGCTCTGGAAATCAGGAGCTGAGGAAAGATACAGCAAACGTGCAGTGAAATTCCCCTCTTGCACTTGTTAAATCATGAAGATGGTACGATATACACGTTTGGCATGCAGTTTTCACGAAGTATTAATTATTTTCCCTGTTTGTTTTCTTTCATGTACTTTCTCATTCTTCCCGCTTTCCTTTCCTATATCCTCTCGCTTTTCCTTACTTAGGATTGTACAGTTTTTCACTGTTCCCTCTGATTAGCATTTCTTTCCCCCTTATCACACTCTTCTGAATCACTTCTTTTTTCCCCTTTCACACTCAACACTCTTCACCCCAAGAAAAGCAAAGATCGGTAGAATTTTAATCCCTTGTCCCATTGAATTTAGACTGAATGTAGACGGAAAGTGAGTTTGTAAATCTGATTTCTATTCTAGGCAGGAGCCAGAATAATAACTGCTCCCACGGCAGTAAAACAAATTGCTGTTTCTATTAGCCCCATCAGATTCACATTCACATAACTCCTGGGCAGGGCTAGTTGGGGACCATGGTCTCCAATTCATCTCTCCAACCTCTCAGCAGTTTGAAAGAATGACACTTCTTCTCCTTTTTGAGTAAGGTTTTGGGTAAAGTGGCACTGCAAATGTACTGTTTTTATGAAAAGGCTACAAGGCAGGGCCCAGGCTAAACCCATCTTCTCTGGATCTGGGTCCATCTTTCTCCTTTATTGACTTTCAATTTCTTACCTTTCTAAGCTTTATTCTCCTTAACTTTGCTGATTTCTTTACAGTGAGCCCAAACAATAGGTTTATCTATAATCCCGTGTTATTTTTCCAAGATGGAAAGAAATGAGACAAAGGATAGAGATTCAAGAAATAAGAAAAAGAGGGCTTCCCTGGTGGCGCAGTGGTTGAGAGTCCGCCTGCCGATGTAGGGGACACGGGCTCGTGCCCCGGTCCAGGAAGATCCCACATGCCGCAGAGCGGCTAGGCCCCTGAGCCATGGCCGCTGAGCCTGCACGTTCGGAGCACAGGCTCCGCAACGGGAGAGGCCAGAACAGTGAGAGGCCCGCGAACCCCCACCAAAAAAAGAAAGAGGGAACTCATTTAAGAAATACTGGGAGTCCTCCCCTCCCCCACCCATCTTTCTTTTCCACTGTCCTCTTAACTACCGCAAATCAAACCCTTGGAATCCTAAGCAGCCAGGTTCATTCTCTGTTTATGAAACCAGGGCTAAAAAGAAAAAGAGTGGGAGAAACTGAAATTTAACAATGGGCTCCATCGGAAAGAATAAAGACATTTTTGATGAGAAGGTTGGAACATCATTTGAATTTAAGACTCAAATTTAAGTTCTCTCTCCTTCTGTGACATTTTTCTCTCCTGTTTTTGGCTTTTTTCTCTCCTCACTTCCTCTCTCTCTCTAGTGACCTCTCTTCCACCTTGTCCCAGTATTTTCTGGCTCTCTCCTCTCCTGTCAAATCCTCTTCTAATTTCCTCAGTCTTGTGCCTCATCTGTCCTCCCTTTCTCAGGGGAATACATGTGAGGAAAGGAAAGTAAAACAAGAAAAGGCCAATGGAAAAAAACAAGTAAGACAACCTAAAGGTAATTTTTACAATTATAAGTCTATAGATATAAATGACAGACATGACTTTTTCACAAAAAGCTGCCAATAAACTGAATCTTTTAACATTGAATCTTATTACTTCTATTATAGTAACAATAGAGGTGGAATGGAATATTGAGATATTGTTGTGGCTTCTGCTCTAGAATCCACCAGGGGTCAAAATGTAACATCAGCACAGGGCAAGAAGGCGCTTCAGGTGAGGCACTGGCAGGGAATTACTTGCTACTGCTTTTACAGTGATTCCTTTCTCATTGCTACCTTCCTCTTTGCTCCCTTATCATACTCTTTCCCAACCTGCTTTCTCAGATTAGCCAACACAGCCAAAGCCTCTTACTTTCATACCAAAATTATACAAATATCCACAGAGTGCCTGCAGGGCTGCCATGTACAGTTGTGCGGATTGGACACTGCACAGAGTTGGGGGTCCCATTCACGTTGCAGTCTCAACTTGCACAGCCGTATGCGGTGGCATACAGTATTCTAAATGTCTTTGAGACACTAGCTTTACAGTGAGTTACTTATGAATGAAACTTCTCTCAGTTGCCTCTCCCAATATAGCTAATGCTGTGTGAGTGTGTGTGTGTGTGTGTGTGTGTGAGAGAGAGACTGTGCATGTGTGAGTGTGTGTGTGTGTGTGAGAGAGAGAGAGAGACTGTGCATGTGTGTGAGTGTGTGTGTGTGTGTGTGAGAGAGAGAGAGACTGTGCATGTGTGTGAGTGTGTGTGTGTGTGTGTGAGAGAGAGAGACTGTGCATGTGTGTATGTGTGGTGTGTGTGTGTGTGTGTGTGAGAGAGAGAGAGACTGTGCATGTGTGTATGTGTGGTGTGAGTGTGTGTGTGTGTGTGTGAGAGAGAGAGAGAGACTGTGCATGTGTGTATGTGTGGTGTGTGTGTGTGTGTGTGTGAGAGAGACTGTGCATGTGAGTGTGTGTGCATATGCACACACATGCGTTTAAGGCTGAATTCACACAATTGAAGGGAAGTTTGGTGAAACAGGGGTGGCTTCAGCAGGAAGCATAACCCATCCTATCAGGGCTCTGATGATGGAATTGAGGTGCCTACCCTCTTTTCCGCCTTTCTGTCACTCTGCCATCAAAGTCAGTTTAGCATTTGAGCACTGAGTTTATTAACAGGGCCCCACCCAGATGCACACCATGGGCCAGAGATAATGCACCAGAGAAAAACAATGTGGCCAAAAAATAACAAATGTTCACACACCATAATCCCCTGGCCTTCACATACTCTCCTTAGTCTGTGCTGTTCTTTTGTCACTCCTTAATAGTGTTTTTAAGAGCATACACTATTAAGTATGCTCTTAACAGTGTTCTATGGTGGTGGACAGTGAAGGGATGGCATTCAGGGTGATATGCTGATTCCTATACCCACCTAGGGAGAGTCCCAAGCCCAGCTATTTCTCAATATATTATAGCATTTAGAGAGAGAAGTTCCTTTAAAAAGCTAACCCAATATTCTACAGTGATTTCATCCTTTCATTGATATATTCTATAACATGAAATTTCAAATATTGTGGTCTCATTAAGAGAGATCTACAAATGCAAAGAAGGGCAAAAATGATGATATACATAACGTATTTAAATCTTGACTTCAGAAATTCAAAAAGTGGCTCCCAAATATTTAAATTATGAGTCGCTAATATATGGGAAAAGGTAGATGATTTTTTTATATGGTGAAAAAAGTTTGCTACTAATAAAGACTTCGTATTATTATAACTGAAATAATGTGAAAGTTACTTGGCCCCTTATTTACAATGAGCATAAATTATGTGTATGTAAATCTCACATATATATGACTTATTTCAGGACTCAGTTTAGCATAGATCAAGAACTTGCAAATAATTCAATGACAATATCTATAAGTCTTAAAGAATAAAAGCCCATCATTTTAATCTTGACTTTTTGATTTATTAGATTATTACATGGTAGAAATAACTTTTAAAAAACAAAGATTTTAAGAAATTAAGAAGTTCCTTTAATATTGCATCAACTTCTAGATTTAAAAAATGAGATCTTACCTGTCCAAGGATATTTATTGTTATATTAAGAAGAAATACTGTATTGTATTATAAATGTAACTTTACTTATTTCAATCACTTATTCTACTCATGTTTAGTTACTTTAAGTTTTATACTTAACAGTAATAACTTTAAAAGATTCTGTATTTCAGACTTTTGAATTAATTGAACTGACTCCATCTTTTTTCTTTGCCAGATAAATACAAACTACTAAACTAAAAAACAAGCACAGCTCAGGAAATAACAATCGAAGGAAGGGAAAACAAAGCAGTGTCTTCCATGTGGCAGAAATAAAGGCTACTACTGATCATTAAGCATTTAATCCATGTCAATCTAATTTCTTAAATCTTAATTACTGTCATTGTGCGTACCGATTTTTTTTTTTTTTTTTTTGCGGTATGCGGGCCTCTCACTGTTGTGGCCTCTCCCATTGCGGAGCACAGGCTCCAGACGCGCAGGTCAGCGGCCATGGCTCACGGGCCCAGCCGCTCCGCGTTATGTGGGATCTTCCCGGACCGGGGCACGAGCTCGTGTCCCCTGCATCGGCAGGCGGACTCTCAACCACTGCGCCACCAGGGAAGCCCGTGAGTACTGATTTTAAAATAAGTAGAGAACTATACAAACTATAAGATTTTCAATTCATAAACTCACTTTTATCTGTAGAGCTTCTTTTCTTTGAGGTTGTTGGATAAATATGTTATGCTCTTTGGTTTTACTTTTTCTCATTTGGACATTAGCCCACCACTGTGTTGTTTCTAACATTGGGCACTCTGGGGTCCTTGAAGGTGGGACTTCTTTCCGTCTTTGTGTTCCAGTGAGCAGCTGGCCTAAGAGGCAATACTTAGGGAATCAATGAATGCCATTTTCAAACAGGTTGTTTTAAACTCTCTACACTTTTCCAAGACATTCGTATCATATAAGCAAACAATCCTACTCCAGATATTTACTCAAGAAAAATAAAAACATGTTCACCATAAGACATATGTTCAAAACAAGACTTATACACAAACTCCCATAGGAGTTTTGTTTATAATAACCAAAATCTGAAAACAACCCAAATACCCGCCAACAGAGAAACAGTTCAACAAACTGTGGTACTGTGTATTCATACAGTGATACTAAATAACAACAGCAAAAAGAGATGCAACAACAACAATGAAGTCAGATACAAAAAGAATACATACTATATGATTCCATTTATATGAACATTGAGAAGGTAAAACCAGTTTATAAAGACAAGTTAGATCAGTGGTTGCATGGGATCAGGGTGGGCTGGAAGGTATTGACTGCAAGGTGGTAAAGGACACTCTTTGAGGTGAAGGAAAGTTCTATATCTTGACTGGTAGTGGTAGTACATTGGTGTATACCAATTGGTAGTACAGTGGTAGTACACTGGTGTATGCATTTATCTAACTTAACACTTTAAAGTGGGTGCATTTTATTGAATATAAATTATACCTCAATAAAACAATTTTTTTAAGGCAGTACCATATTTTTTTTTTTGCGGTACACTGGCCTCTCACTGTTGTGGCCTCTCCCGTTCGGAGCAACAAGCTCCGGACACACAGGCTCAGCGGCCATGGCTAATGGGCACAGCCGCTCTGCGGCATGTGGGATCTTCCCGGACTGGGGCACGAACCCGTGTCCCCTGCATCGGCAGACGGACTGTCAACCACTGCGCCACCAGGGAAGCCCAGTACCATATATTTATAGAAGAAAAGAAACTCAAGGTAGTTCAGCCTGAAGTTGCAAATTTTTATTAGGTTTAAACATACACACACACACACACACACACACACACACACACACACAAACTTGCTTGCTCTTAATAATGTACTGCATTTTTTTCTTAAAAATAGGTTTTTGGTCAAAGAAAGTTCATAAATATTCCATAAATGGGTTGTTTCAACTTTCTGCAATATTCATTATTTTTTGTTATATAACACGTAAGACAGGTTTATAATATTTACCTAAGGTTTTAGAATTTCGTACCAGTACTCCTTTATATTATTTTCCATATCGTCCTGCTGTAAAAATAGTTCATGGGATAGCACATTGATTCCTTAGTACAGCACTGTCCAGTAGAATTTCTGTGATTATGAGAAGCTCAATATCTGTGCTATCTAATATGATCAGCATAGCCTTAGAACACAATTCTTAAGACAATGCCTATTATAAGGAAAAATATGTTCATGATTCATTCTACTTTAAAACAAAAATATTTTAAACTATACTTTGGAAATCTTTCAATAAAATGAGCGTGATATTCCCTGTGGATGGATAAATAAGTGTTACCTATAAATACCAGATATTAATCTTGAGCATAACTGGCTATCAACTGTCAATGGTCTGTTAACGTCAATATTTAAGGAAAATTCAACTAAAGACCAATAAGCTAATTATTAATACATGGCTGATGCAAGTGAGTGCAGTGTTATCTTTCTAGGAAGCAGATGATCTCCATGATTTAGACATAAAGTCAGTCCTTGAATGTATAATATTTGTTAGAAGAGCCTTTAGATATAAACAGGCTGAGCCATCAGAAGTGCACATTTGTCCTTTGTCACTATTACTGCTACAGGACTCCGAGCCACAGAGACAGCCCTTACCTTCCCTGCTACTGGCACCACTGCGTGGGACCAGGACAAATTAGGGGTGTCCCAGATTTTCTGGCTAGAGAACTAGTGTGAATACTACAGGAAGCAATCAATTCCTACAGTAATAAGTTTTAACTTGGAACACATTTTCTGATGCATTGGTGAAGTTCTGTAGGAGCAATATTATGGATCAAATAAGGTGTTTTGGTTTTGGAACTGATATAAAAACCTCACCATCATAATTTGTCTGTTATTTGAGAGATCCTTGTATCTTTAAATATATCAAGCAGATCTAGATTTTGCAGGGCAGAATGTCTCTGTGGCTCACTGAACACGTAAATAAAGCCTTCTTACTAGGGGAAAAGCAGCATGACTTCTGAAAGGGAGACTCATGCCACAGGAATCTATCAAAGTTCACTAGAGCTAAGTCTGTGTGAAAACAAGGGCAACTTTATAGAATTTTGGAGTATGAATTTATTTGAACTGTTCACAGCTTTTGACAACGTGCCATATCAGAAATGTTCTGCTATGTGTGGAAAGCAGCCCTGCTGTGGGAGTATGACACTTCCTATGCTCACAAGAAAGGAAATAAGGGGCTTCCCTGGCGGCACAGTGGTTGAGAGTCTGCCTGCCGATGCAGGGTACACGGGTTCATGTCCCAGTCCGGGAAGATCCCACATGCCGCGGAGCGGCTGGGCCCGTGAGCCACGGCCACTGAGCCTGCGCGTCCGGAGCCTGTGCTATCCGCAACGGGAGAGGCCACAGCAGTGAGAGGCCCGCGTACCGCAAAAAAAAAAAAAAAAAAAAAGAACATGATAATATGAATAAGGACAAGTAGTTGTTTTTCCTTGTACATGTCTCTTAGTGCCTCTAAGAGTCCTGTGTTAGACAGGGTTCTTCAGAGAAACAGAACCAGGAGGGTGTGTGTGTTTGTGTGTGTGTGTGTGTGTGCGTGTGCATGTGCGTGTGTGTGTGTGTGTATGAGAGAGAGAGAGAGAGAGAGAGAGATTTATTTTAAACCTTGGCTCATGAGCCTGGGGGTCTGGTGAGTCCAGAGATACAGGGTGCATGGGCAGGTGGGCAGGCTGGAGACTGAGGGAAGGGCTGATGTTACAGACAGGGTCCAAAGGCAGTCTGGACAACAGCATGGCTGGGCTGGACTTTCTTCACTGTGAGGTTTAGGAAAATCTGGCAGAATAGAGATGGCGGAGTAGAAGGATGTGTGCTCACTCCCTCTTGTGAGAGCACCCGAATCACAAATAACTGCTGAACAATCATTGACAGGAAGGCACTGGAACTCACCAAAAAAAGATACCCCACATCCAAAGACAAAGGAGAAGCCACAATGAGATGGTAGGAGGGGCGCAATCACAATAAAATCAAATCCCATAACTGCTGGGTGGGTGACTCACAAACTGGAGAACACTTATACCACAGAAGTCCACCCATGGGAGTGAAGGTTCTGAACCCACATCAGGCTTCCCAACCTGGGGATCAACAATGGGAGGAGGAATTCCTAGAGAATCAGACTTAGAAGGCTAGTGGGATTTGATTGCAGGACTTTGAAAGGAATGGGGGAAACAGACACTCCACTCTTCAAGGGTACACAGAAAGTAGTGAGGACCCAGGGGAAGGTGCAGTGACCCCATGGCAGACTGAACCAGACCTACCTGCTAGTGTTGGAGGGTCTCCTGCAGAGGTGGGGAGTGACTGTGGCTCAGCATGGGATCAAGGACACTGGAAGCAAAAGTTCTGGGAAGTACTCCTTGGTGTGAGCCCTCCCAGAGTCCACCATTAGCCTGACCAAAGAGTCAGGTAGGCTTCAGTGCTGGGTCACATCAGGCCAAATGACCAAGGGGGAGGGAACAAGTTCCACCCATCAGCAGACAAGCAGATTAAAGTTTTACTGAGCTCTGCCCACCAGAGCAACACCCAGCTCTACCCACCATCAGTCCCTCCCATCAGGAAGCTTGCACAAGCCTCTTAGATAGCCTCATCCAGCAGAGGGCAGAGAGCAGAAGCAAGAAGAACTACAATCCTGCAGCCTGTGGAACAAAAACCACATTTACAGAAAGACAGACAAAATGAAAAGGCAGAGGACTATGTACCAGATGAAGGAATAAGATAAAACCCCAGAAAAACAACTAAATGAAGTAGAGATAGGAAACCTTCCAAAAAAGAATTCAGAATAATGATAGTGAAGATGATCCAGGACCTCAGAAAAAGAATGGAGGTAAAGAAAGGGAAGATGCAAGAAACGTTTAACAAAGACCTAGAAGAATTAAAGAACAAACACCTGGCTTCCCTGGTGGTGCAGTGGTTGAGAGTCCGCCTGCTGATGCAGGGGAAATGGGTTCGTGCCCCGGTCCGGGAGGATCCCACATGCCGTGGAGCGACTGGGAGCCATGGCCGCTGAGCCTGCGCATCCGTAGCCTGTGCTCTGCGACGGGAGAGGCCACAATGGTGAGGGGCCCGCATACCGCAAAAAAAAAAAAAAAAAAAAGAACAAACACCTAGAATAATTAAAGAACAAACAAACAGAGATGAATGCTACAATAACTGAAATGAAAAATACACTAGAAGGAATCAATAACAGAATAACTGAGGCAAAAGAACGGATAAGTGAACTGGAAGACAGAATGGTGGAATTCACTGCCACATAACAGAATAAAGAAACAGGAATAAAAGGAAAGAAGACAGCCTAAGAGACCTCTGGGACAACATTAAATGCAACAGCATTCACATTATAGGGGTCCCAGAAGGAGAAGAGAGAGATAAAGGACCTGAGAAAATATTGGAAGAGGTTACAGTCGAAAACTTCCCTAGCACGGGAAAGGAAATAGCCATCCAAGTCCAGGAAGCACAGAGAGTCCCAGGCAGGAAAAATCCAAGGAGAAACACGCCAAGACACATAGTAATTAAACTGACAAAAATTAAAAACAAAGAAAAATTATTGACATCAACAGGAGAAAAATGAAAAATAACATACAAGGGAACTCCCATAAGGTTAACAGCTGACTCCTAACCAGAAACTCTACAAGCCAGAAAGGAGTGGCATGATATATTTAAAGTGATGAAAGGAAAGAACCTACAACCAAGATTACTCTAACTGGCAAGGATCTCATTCAGATTTGATGGAGAAATCATAAGCTTTACAGACAAGCAAAAGCTAAGAGAATTCATCACCACTAAACCAGATCTACAACAAATGCGAAAGGAACTTCTCTAAGCAGGAAACACAAGAGAAGAAAAAGACCCACAAAAACAAACACATAACAATTAAGAAAATGGTAATAGAAACATACATATCGATAATTACCTTAAATGTGAATGGATTAAATGCTCCAACCAAAAGACACAGGCTCCCTGAATGGATACAAAAACAAGAGCCGTGTATATGCTGTCTACAAGAGAGCCACTTCAGAGCTACGGACACATACAGACTGAAAGTGAGAGGATGGAAAATGATATTCCATGAAAATGGAAATCAAAGGAAAGAGGAGTAGCAATACTCATATCAATAAAATAGACTTTAAAGTAAAGAATGTTACAAGAGACAAGGAAGGACACTACATAATGATCAAGGGATCAATTCAAGAAGAAGACATAACAATTATAAATATAAATGCACCCAACATAGGAGCACTTCAATACATAAGGCAACTGCTAACAGCTATAAAAGAGGAAATTGACAGTAACACAATGATAGTGGGGGACTTTAACACTTCACTTACACCAATGGACAGATCATCCAGACAGAAAATTAATAAGGAAACACAAGCTTTAAATGACACAATAGACCAGATAGAGTTCATGGATATTTATAGGACATTGCACCTGAAAACAGCAGATTACACTTTCTTCTCAAGTGCACACAGAATATTCTCCTGGATAGATCAAATCAAGCCTTGGTAACTTTAAGAAAATTGAAATCACATCAAGCATCTTTTCTGACTACAACGCTATGAGATTAGAAATCAACTACAGAGGAAAAAAACCCGTAAAAAACACAAAAACATGGAGGCTAAACAATATGTTACTAAATAACCAAGAGATCACTGAAGAAATCAAAGAGGAAATCAAAAAATACCTAGAGACAAATGACAATGAAAACACGATGATCCAAAACCTATGGGATGCAGCAAAAGCAGTACTAAGAGGGAAGTTTATAGCAATAGAATCCTACCTCAAGAAACAAGAAAAATCTAAAACAATCTAACCTTACACCTGCAGGAACTAAAGAAAGAGGAACAAACAAAATCCTAAGTTCGTAGAAGGAAATCATAAAGATCAGAGCAGAAATAAATGAAGTAGAAACATATAAAACAATAGCAAAGATCAATAAAACTAAAAGCTGGTTCTTTGAGAAGATAAACAAAATTGATAAATCTTTGGCCAGACTAATCAAGAAAAAGAGGGAGAGGACTCAAATCAATAATATTAGAAATGAAAAGGAGAAGTTACAACACACACCACAGTAATACAAAGGATCATAAGAGACTACTACTCTATGCCAATAAAATCGACAACCTGAAAGAAATGGACAAATTCTTAGAAAGGTATAACCTTCCAAGACTGAACCAAGAAGAAATAGAAAATATGAACAGACCAATCACAAGTAATGAAATTGAAACTGTAATTAAAAATCTTCTAACAAACAAAAGTCCAGGACCAGTTGGCTTCACAGTTGAATTCTATCAAATATTTAGAGAAGAGCTAACACCCATCCTTTTCAAACTCTTCCAAAATACAGCAGAGGAAGGAATACTTTCAAACTCATTCTACGAGGCCACCATCACCCTGATACAAAAACCAAATAAAGATACTACAAAAAAAGAAAATTACAGACCAATATCACTGATGAATATAGATGCAAAAATCCTCAACAAAATACTAGCCAACAGAATCCAACAGCACATTAAAAGGATCATACACCACGATCAAGTGGGATTTATCCCAGGGATGCAAGGATTCTTCAATATACACAAATCAATCTATGGGATACACCACATCAACGAATTGAAGAATAAAAACCATATGATCATCTCAATAGATGCAGAAAAAGCTTTTGACAAAATTCAACACCCATTTATGATAGAAACTCTCCAGAAAGTGGGCATAGAGGGAACCTACCCCAACATAATAAAGGCCATATATGACAAACCCACAACAAACATCATTCTCAATGGTGAAAAACGGAAAACATTTCCTCTAAGATCAGGAAAAAGACAAGGATGTCCACTCTTGCCATTATTATTGAACACAGTTTTGGAAGTCCTAGCGACAGCAATCAGAGAAGAAAAGGAAATAAAAGGAATACAAATTGGAAAAGAAGAAGTAAAACTGTCAGTCTTTGCAGATGACGTGATACTCTACATAGCAAATCCTAAAGATGCCACCAGAAAACTACTAGAGTTAATCAATGAATTTGGTAAAGTTGCAGGATACAAAATTAATGCACAGAAATCTCTTGCATTCCTATACACTAACAATGAAACTTCAGAAAGAGAAATTAAGGTAACAACCCCATTCATCATTGCAAGAAAAAGAATAAAATACCTAGGAATAAACCTACCTAAGGAGGTAAAAGACCTGTACTCAGAAAACTATAAGACACTGATGAAAGAAATCAAAGATGACACAAACAGATGGAGAGATATACCATGTTCTTGGATTGGAAGAATCAACATTGTGAAAATGACTCTACTATAACCAGTGGCATTTATTACAAAACTAGAACAAAAAATCTTAAAATTTGTATGGATACAAAAAAGACCCCGAATAGCCAAAGCAGTCTTGAGGGAAAAAAATGGAGCTGGAGGAATCAGATGCTCTGACTTCAGACTATATTACAAAGCTACAGTAATCAAGACAATATGGTACTGGTGCAAAAACAGAAATATAGATCAATGGAACAGGATAGAAAGCCCAGAGATAAACTCATGCACCTATGGTCAACTAATCTATGACAAAGGAGGCAAGGATATACAATGGAGAAAAAACAGTGTCTTCAGTAAGTGGTGCTGGGAAAACTGGACAGCTACATGTAAAAGAATGAAATTAGAACACTCCCTAACACCATACACAAAAATAAACTCAAAATGGATTAGAGACCTAAATGTAAGACCAGACAGTATAAAACTCTTAGAGGAAAACATAGGAAGAACACTCTTTGACATAAATCACAGCAAGATCTTTTTTGATCCACCTCCTAGAGTAATGGAAATAAAAACAAAAATAAACAAATGGGACCTAATGAAACTTCAAAGCTTTTGTCCAGCAAAGGAAACCATAAACAAGACCAAAAGACAACCCTCAGAATGGGAGAAAATATGTGCAAATGAATCAAGGAACAAAGGATTAATCTGCAAAATATACAAACAGCTCATGCAGCTCGATATTAAAAAAACAAACAACCCAATCCAATAATGGGCAGAAGAGCTAAAAAGACATTTCTCCAAAGAAGACATACAGATGGCCAAGAAGTACATGAAAAGATGCTCAACATCACTAATTATTAGAGAAATGCAAATCAAAACTAAAATGAGGTATCACCTCACAACAGTTAGAATGGGCATCATCAGAAAATCTACTAACAACAAATGCTGGAGAGGGTGTGGAGAAAAGGAACACTCTTGCACTGTTGGTGGGAAGGTAAATTGATACAGCCACTATGGAGAACAGTATGGATGTTCCTTAAAAAACTAAAAATAGAGTTACCATATGACCCAAGAATCCCACTACTGGACATATATCCAGAGAAAACCATAATTCAAAAAGACACATGCACCCCAATGTTCATTGCAGCACTATTTACAATAGCCAGGTCATGGATGCAACCTAAATGCCCATCAACAGATGAATGGTTAAAGCAGATGTGATATATATATACAATGGAATATTACTCAGCCATAAAAATGAACAAAATTTGGTCATTTTTAGAGACGTGGATGGATCTAGAGACTGTCCTAAAGAGTGAAGTCAGTCAGAAAGAGAAAAACAAATATCGTATATTAACGCATATATGTGGAACCTAGATAAATGGTACAGATGAACCAGTTTGCAAGGCAGAAATAGAGACAGAGATATAGAGAACAAGCATATGGACACCAACGGGGGAATGTGGCGGGGATACTGGTGGTTGTGGGATGAATTGGGAGATTGGGATTGACATATATACACTAATATCTATAAAATAGGTAACTATTAAGAACTTGTTGTATAAGAAATAAATTAAATTAAGAAAAAATTTAACAAAACTAAGCCAAATGATTAAATATATCATTACAATAAATGATTTTGATGACTGAATGAAAAAAAAAAGAATAAGGACAAGTAGTTAATGCATACAGTGTCGGGCACTTTTCTAAGCACTTTACATATACATTTCATTTAGTCCCTATAACCACTGGAGGTAGCTAATTTTATTATTCTCAATTTATAGATGAGGAAATTGAGTCTTAGAGAAATTAAGTAACTTTCTTCTGATTAAACAGCTAGTAAATGTTAGGGCTGTTTGTTCAATCCCAGGCAGACAGAGAAGTAAAATATTCCATGTGAGAGCCCTGGGACACTCCAACTTTTAGCATTCAGGGGGATATAAAAAAGAACCAGCGAAGGAGACCGAACAGGAGGATGCAGTGGGTAGGACAAGAAGCTAGAGTGGTACTTCGGGAGCCCAGAGGATAAAATGGAGAAAATGCTCAACAGTGTCAAACGCTGCTGGCAGGTCAAGGAAGATGAGGACTGAGCATTGACCTTTGCATTTAGGAAAGTTGCTCTTGAGAAAGGCTGTTTTGACTCAGTGGTGGAGTTAAATCTCAATCAGAGTGAGTGCAAGAGAGGCTAGAAGAGGCATTAGAGTTCAGCTCTTTGGAGTTGAGCACAGGTACCACTCCAGACTCAGTCTCAGACAGGTATTCACATATGGATATGAATCAAAGTGACAGGTGAGATTAACACACTAACAAAATAGAGATTTGATTGGGAGCTTGGTGAGGAAAAGATGTGGGTCACTTTATAGCCCTTTTTCAAGGAGAACAAATTTGATTTCCTTTCTCTTGGCATTCAGTCTTGGACTTCCCTTCATTAGAAAAATTTCCAACCTCCAAATTTGCCTACTACCTCTCTCCAAAATAAAAATTTTCCTGGGTCATGTTTTATTTATATATACATCTTCAGCCTAGCAAAGGACCAGCTAAGAAGGGTACAAATAAAAGTGTGATAAATGACTAATATCCTATATATTGAATATCCTAGCCTGAAGTTATTGTAGACTACTTGCTGTTCCCATATGAGCCCATGTTTGTCTCTGTGGACTGTACTCAGTCATTCAAATTGATTAAAAATTTTATATCTATCTTTCTAAAGCCATGTGTAAGATCTCGGTTTTCCTATTACTGTGGGTATTTTCATTGTAGTTTACTCTCTGTCCCTCTCTCTACCCCCCTGTCATTAGAAGCTAGTAAAGTTTCTCTTAGTATAAGACTACCTTTCTCTAAGTCCATAGAGCACCTTATTTTCATTTACCATATTTTCCCTTGTATCTTACCTATATGAACTTGCCTTACTTTTCCCTTTCCTCACCTTTTTATAGTCCAGGACAGGAGCTGTCACATGTTTTGATTCCCTATAGCCCAGTTCTAAGCACATAGGAAGTACTCAGTATACATATTTTAAATTAATGAGTGAATATTTATTGAAGTCAATTGAGTCGAATGATACTGACCTATACTGAACGATACTGATGCTAGCTGCAGACAGTGGGACCTCCCGTTCCACATGGCAACAACTGCAGAGTGTTCTTAGCTTAGGGACATAATATTTTTAGGTAGGTTTATGAAAGGTTAAGAAGTACTATAAAATATCAAAATAATAATAACTAAACCCAATTAAATTAGAAAAGTTCATGGTTTGTTGGTTTGCTTTCTGGTTTTTTTTGCATTGATAAAAATTTTAGATATTTGTTTAATAATTAATGTACCTACTAATTTGTTGTTTCATAACTTCTCATATCTGAATCAGTGAGTATTCTTCTTTTAATTTACATTATTTCTGATCATCTGGTTCATACAATTATAAGGTGATTAGGTTATTATTTTCAGTTATGAAAACTCAGATTTCACTAGTACACAGAGGTGATAAGACCAAAGGGATATAATAGCCTTAGTTAAGAATTTCACATATAACCGTTAATGAATCTTGAAAACTGAGATTTCAGACCTGCTGAAAATATCTGAAATGCAATATTAATATATTTCCCCCAAGCCTTTAATGAAATAAACAGCACAACATTTTATTACATCAACATGTAATAGAAGCTGTTGTCAGATGATAGACCGAACAGATGCCAAGATGAGGAAGGAGGAAGGGTATTTACTATGGTTACTCTGCACCGTTCACTTGATTTTACAGTTTGGCTTTCATTATTCATCCAAAGTACTAAGTTATAAATTTGCCAGGGTGATTCAGTGGGTAAAGTGCCTTCTGACAGGAGGGTTTAAACCACAGGTTGCCCATTTCATTCTATTTTGGGATGAAGATTATATTTTCTTAACTCCCTATGCTATCCATGTTAGATTACATACGCAGAGGCTTCCAGAATCTTAAAACTAGAAAAAAGAAAAAGTTGTTAACTTGTTAATTTACACATGAGAAAATTTAGGCCCAGGAAACTTGTCACGCACCCATATCACAGAACTAGTTAATTTCAAAGCTGAAACTCAAATCCAATCACCTTGCCTCCAGTTTCTATACCTTCCATTCTTGTATCTTTCATTTTTTGCACACGAGACCAGTAATTTGAGTGATTTTGGGATTCCGGGAATGGCTCTATTAACCAGAGAATAAATTTTTTATTTGCCATAGGTTCTACCCTTTTTTAAGATGAAAATACCTTTAGAAAGTAAAAATAATAACATTTGTATAGCATTTCACAAAGGAATTTCCACATATTTTGAGGTCAGTAGCTGCTATCTCAGAGAGTTGTCAGCATTTTATTAGGACGGGGCTGTGTGACAGAGGCGTCCAAGCAGCTGGGGAAGCAAGGCTAGGTAGCTGCAGGGTTCATTTGGGTGGGGTCTTTTGCAAAACTGCTTGAGGCCAGGCAATTGGAAGGCATGGGTAGAGAGACTACTTTATAAGGAGGCCGTTTCTTTGAACAGCTAGATCGGTGGTTCTCAAATGGAAGTGAGTTTGTCCCCCAGAAGATCTTCGGCAACGTTTAGAGGCATTTTTGAGGGTCACAAATGGGGGTAGTGGTGCTGTTGGTATCTAGTGGGTAAGAGAGCAGGGGTGCTGCTACACATCCTAAATTGCACAGGACAGTCCCCAAAGAAAGAATTATTTGGTCCAAATGCCAATAGCGCTGAGGTTGAGAAACCCCGAGCTAAAGGGGAAAAAAATTCATTGAGGAACCAAAGGAAATTTCTTGAATTATTACTTACTTTATGCATTTAAGAACTTAGAAAATGAACTAGATCTCTCTTCACACACACGCAAACCTTTTTTTTTTCCTTTTTGGATATGGCTGTTTCTAGGGAATCCTGAAGACTGTTTATCTGGATTTCCTTGCGTTGGATGTGGGTTGAGCCAGGGACTTGAGTTTTGTGAAACAGCTGTGGCCCTTGGCACCTTCCTGTCTGGTTTTCAGAACTCGGTCCTACGTACTAGCTTTGTGGCGTCTTCCGTGGTAGCAGAGAATTCTTTTGTGGGACACTACACACATCCAGGTGTTCAGGTATGTCGTGGTTCTTTTTTACACAAATGTTATATTGTGTGATGTGTTTCACAGGAGTCGCCTCAAGAGGAATCAGATTTTCTTCAGGAGCTGACAGACATTCAGGGAGAGAAGAAAGGTCTGCAAGAGCGTTAACCCGCCCATTGCGTCTTAAGGAAACCTCACGTCCTCCCACAACCTGGCCCGCAGACTCAAGCCGAAAGCTGTTCCCCAGCGACTGAGCGCGAAGAACTTCGCTTTTTCCACTTGAGGCGCACGAGTGCGTGTGCGATCCGGCCCCCGGAGTTGCGGAGCGGTCCAATGAGCGGGCCCTTTCTCCGCGCCGGCTCGGGATTGGGCGAACCGCGCAAGGCTCTCTGCCTAACAGCGCCGGGAGCGCGTGCGCGGTCTCGAGGTGGAGTCGCTGGAGGCGGCGGGGGCGGCTGCGGCGACTGCGGCGACTGGCGGTGGGGCGGGGGCGGGGACTAAGGATTGTGAGGTGGGGAATCGCGAGTTTCTGGATTCTTTATCCGGTATTTTAAGTGCCGCGGGGGAACTGTCGTTTCTGCAGTGTTTGGGAGAGGCCAGGGCGGGAGAAGCAGCGGCCGCCGTGGCGCGGAGGTAAGAGGCGGACCGGCAGCGGCTCGGTGTGGAGGTCTTAATCAACAGGTCCCAGCGAGCGGCCGGGGGAGGGGCAGCCGGGCTCACCCCCTCCCCCACGCGCCGGGCCCGGGCGGGACCCCGGGCTGCTGCAGGCAGCCGGCGCCGGGCCGGCAGCGGAGGGCGTGAGCCCAACCTTTGTCCCTCGGATGAACGCTGTCTGGCGGTGCCCGCTCCCTCTGGCTTGGTGAACGACTCACCCCGGCGGGGGCTCCTGCCCGGCCGGCCCGAGGTGCAGGGAGGCGCCTTCTCTCTGCGCCCGCGCTCCCGAGTTCGCGACTCTCTTGACTCCCTACAGGCAGGGTCCGGGAGATCGGCGGGGCGAAGAACACTTTTCTTTAGAAGACGGAATGTAGTTGGCGTTTCTCTGCCCGACTCAGCTGCTGGTATTCGGCTGCTCGCTGCATTCTTTAAACAAATAAACAACTTGCTTCCTCGTAACCATTTTCAAGAAGAGCCTAATCTTCTTCATGGTTTCTGATAATTTACTCTAAGTTTGCAAGGTGAACTTTGAAGATTGTAAGTTGTTTTAAGCTGCTTTTAATGAGAGGCTTTAAACAATCTTTGGTGCAAATTATGTAACTTCCTAATGGTAATAACTCACCTCTGTTTAGTTGATTGACATACGGTAAGGTGTTCGAATTTAGGTTTCGGTCGAAAGGTTTTTCTTGGCATTTGGCGCTGAAATTAAAATCTGATAGCCAGAAGGTTTCTAGTAGTACATAGTGTGTGTTTTGTCTCCGTACTCGTTTAGGATTGTGAGAATTTAGATTTGGAAAGCCTGTAGCACAAGAACTTTGAAAGTTTGATTTTAATGACAAGGTGAAAGGAGTTAATATTTGTTTTTTTTTAAAGTGTATATGTTAATGATAGTATTCTAATTATGCCTTTGGATTATACCGGAAATTAATAACGTAATAAATTCTGCAATTGGAACAAATGGCATGTTGGTTATTGGTGTCTTTGAAGTATTAGTACTGGGATAATGAAATTGTTAAATAAGCTTTTTGGATTATGAACTACTGATTTTTTACTAGATTCCTGTGGACTTGGCATATTACAATTTTTTTTTTTTTTTTAATTGCTGCGTTGGGTCTTCGTTGCCGAGAGCAGGCTTTCTCTAGTTGCAGCGAGCGGGGGCTACTCTTCGTTGCGGTGTGCGGGCTTCTCATTGCGGTGGCTTCTCATGTTGAGGAGCACGGGCTCTAGGCGTGCAGGCTTCAGTGGTTGTGGCTTGCGGGCTCAGTAGTTGTGGCACGCGGGCTCTAGAGCGCAGGCTCAGTAGTTGTGGCGCGCGGGCTTACTTAGTTTCTCTGCTCATGTGGGATCTTCCCGGACCAGGGCTGGAACCCATGTCCCCTGCCTTGGCAGGCGGATTCTTAACCGCTGTGCCACTAGGGAAGTCCCTATAAGTTTTAAAAGGCTTTTTATACTATTGTAGCAGGTGAAACCTATTAAATTATAATGTAGGAACTCTGTAGGTGAAACAGGCAAAAAATACGGAAAGCAATTTGTCATTTTATCTTTGTTAAAACAAAATCAAGTAAATCTTACCATGTACTTCAATGACTTTTGGCCAGACTGTTCTGAACTTGACAAGGTGGACTCATTAATATTAACTTGTTTAGAATGTTAAAATGCAAAAGGATATGAGGGTTATCCAAGTCAGTAGGGTGAGTTTAGGAGTTTGTATGGTCTTTCTAAATTATTATTATATGATTAAAAAGCTCATCACAGACATGCCAAGAAAGTTGGTCCATTTTTTTGTATCAGTGTTCTTGTTGAGTTGGAAATAATCTTAGTCTTTGTATAGTCTAACCTCTTCATTTTCCAGGAAAAGGAAGGTGAGGTTTATAGACAGACTAGTTAGTGGCAGAGTTGGAACTAAGTGCTAATATGCTTGCCTTCAGATTCCAAGTACAGTGTTCTTTTCACTATATACTGTTGTTAAATAAACAAACCAATAAGTTACCCTTCTCTGATTTTTTTCCATCTTGCATTTTCTTTCCTTTTCAGTTTTAAATAACCACTAACCACAATTAATTCATTCCCTGACTGAAGGGTTGTTTTCAGTTTTTCAATATTTCAAACAATGTTTAATGAACATCCCTGTGCATATCCCCTTGAGCACATTTGTGAAGTTTTCCCTAGAATGAATTGCTGGGCCATAGGTTGATGTGCATTTTCAACTTTACTAGCTGCAGCCAAATTATCCTCTAAAGTTGTAACAATTTACATACCTGCCAACAGTATATGAGTCATCCTTGTCCAAACTTGGAATTGTCAGATTGGCATTGTCAGATTTTTTAATTTGTGCCAATCTGATGGGTGACAAATGATATAATTATTTTCCTTCTTTCACAGAGGTTTTAACTTTATTTTTAATTTATGTGAAGTGAAATTAACTCTTTTGTTGTACAATAGTCTTGACAAATGCATAGAGCTGTGCAACTACCGAAGTCAAGATACACAACAGTTCCAGCACCTGCAATTTCCTTGAGCTGCTCTTTTGTAGTCAGCTCTTCCCCCACCCTTAACCCCTGGCATCTGATGTTGTCTTTCCCTGTAGTTTGTCTTTTCTAGAATATCAGGTAATGGAATCATACAGTGTTAGCCTTTTGAGTCTGGCTTCTTTCATTTAGCGTAATACATCTGAGTGGCAGTCCATGTTGTTGGGTGTATCAGCAGTTCCTTCTGTTGTATTGCTGAATGTAGTATTCCATTGTATGGATGTATCACAATTTATCCATCCACCAGTTGAAAGACATTTGAGTTTTTTGTTTGTTTGTTTGGACTATGAATAAAGCTGCTATAAATCTTTGCCAACAGGTTTTTACGTGAACATAAGCCTTCATTTCTCTTGGATAAGCACCTTCAAGTGAAATTTCTGGGAAGTGTATGTTTATTTAAAAAAAAAACTGTGGTGGGCCGAATAATGGCCCACAAAGATGTTCTAATCCCTAGAACCTGTGAATAAATTAGGTTACATGGCAAAGGTGAATGAAAGTTGCAGATGGAATTAATCAACTGACTTTAAAATAGGGAGTTTATCCTAGGATTATCCAGATGCTGTGCTGGTGTATCCTGAAGGTCCTTAAAGGGGAAAGAGAAGATAGAGTCAGAAAGATGTAACAATGAAAGCAGGGACAGAAATGCAGAGTTCTTAGTTTTGAGGTTGGAGAATTTGGGGCACAAGCTAAGGAATGTGGTGGTCTCTAAAAGCAGGAAAAGGCCAAGAAATGGATTAACCTTTAGAACTCCCAGAAAAGACTGTAGCTCTGCCAGCAACTTGATTTTAGCCCAGAGAGACCTGTGTCAGATATTTAACCTACAGAACCTGAGAATAATAAATTTACGTTGTTTTAAGCCACTAAATGTGTGGTAATTTGTTAAAGCAGCATAGGAAACTGTACACTGTAAAACTGGTTTTCCAAAGAGGCTGAATTGTAGTCCCACTGGCAATGTATGAGTGTTCCAGTTGCTTTACATCCTCATCAACACTTGGTATGATCAACCTTTTTAATTTTAGTCACTCTAATAGGTATATAGCAGTATTTCATTGGGGTTTTTATTTGCATTTTTCTCATGAATAATGATGATGATCACCTCTTCTTTGCTTATTTGCCATCTGTATATCTTCTTTGGTGAAGTGTCCAAATTCCAAATCTTTTCCCATTTTTAAATTGAATTTTCTTCTTTTTATTTTTGGCTGCGTTGGGTCTTCGTTGTTGTGCGCAGGCTTTCCCTAGTTGCGGCGAGCAGGGGCTACTCTTGGTTGTGGTGTGTGGGCTTCTCATTGCGGTGGCTTCTCTTGTTGAGGAGCACGGGTTCTAGGCATGCGGACTCAGTATTTGTGGCTCTTGGACTCTAGAGCGTAGGCTCAGTAGTAGTGGCCCACAGGCTTTGTTGCTCCGTGGCATGTGGGATCATCCTGGACCAGGCCTCAAACCCATGTCCCCTGCATTGGCAGGCGGATTCTTAACCACTGTGCCACCAGGGAAGTCCTGAGTTAATTTTTGTATAAAGAAAGGTTTAGGTTGAGTTTCGTTTATTCAGTTGTTCCATGACCATTTGTTGAAAAGACTGTTCTTCTCCATTGAATTGCCTTTGTCTCTTGGTCAAAAACCATTTGACTACATTTGTGTGGGTCTATTTCTAGACTCCTGTGTTCCATTGATCTATTTTTTTTGCCAATATCATAGTGTCTTGATTAATATAGTTTTAAAATTAAGGCTTGAAATCAGGTAATGTGAGTTCTCCAACTTGTTTTTCCTTCAAAACTGTTTTAGCTCTTTTAGTTCTTTTGCTTAAATTTTAGAATCAGCTTGTTGATATATCAAAAAAAATTCTGCTAGGATTTTGATTGAGACTGTATTAAATCTATAGATTAACTTGATAATTGACATCTTAACAAGGTAGAGTTTTCCAATCTATGAACATGGTATTTCTCTCCATTTGTTTAAGTCTTTGATTTCTTTCATGAATGTTTTGTAGTTTTCAACATGTAGATCCTGCAAATATGTATACCTAAGCATTTCAGTTTTTTAGTCCTATTGTAAATGATCATTTTTAAAAACTTGGGTTTCCAATTGATCATTGCTAGTATAATTGATTTTTGTATGTTGACTTTGTATCCTGCGTTTTTACTAAACTCATTTATAACTTTTAGGAGCTTTTTCCTATATATTTCTTGGGATTTGTCTAAGGATATAGTCATGTCATCTATGAATAGCGAAATGTTTCTGGAGATAGTCATGTCATCTATGAATAGAGAAATGTTTCTTTCTAATATGTATGTCTTTTCTTTTTCTTGACTTTGCAGTCTAGGAGTTCCAGTGAGATATTGATTAGGAGTGTTGAAAGGGAACATCCTTGCCTTGTTCACAATCTTACAGCATTCAGTCTTTCACCTTTAAAATATAATGTTAGATATAGGTCATTTTGTAGATTCTCTAAATCAGGTTAAGGAAGTTTCCTTCTGTTCTGAGGTTGCTGAGGGTTTGGGTTGTTTTTTTTTTAAATCATGAATGGGTGTTGAATTTTCTCAGATGCTTCTCTGCATCTATTGAGGTGACCATTTGAATTTTTTTTCTTTAATCTGTTAATATGGTGAATTACACTGATTAATTTTTAAATGTTGATGCAGCCTTCCATGTTTCTGGGAATAACTCCAGCGTTGTTACAAACTAAATCATTTTGGATTATTTTTCTTTGACATTAACATTTTTCTTAAAAATAAACAAGGAAACTGAACATAAGATTTTGTGAACCAAAGTGTTTATAAAGTCAGATAAATCAAGGTATTCATTAACAGTTGTGTAAATTTTACATGTTGGTAGGACTTAAGTTTTCTTGATCTGTCTATACAGGAGTTTATAGACTGTACCACTGGAGGACTCTTCTTTAAAATTACTAAATGGAGAAAGGAAATACTATTTGTGACACTGTAATCAAGCATTCCTCATGCTGGCTTAATTTAGGCAAGTTGTTTAAATGTATTTGGATAGTAAGTATATTTTGAATGAAGATAAAATGATTTAATTAGGAGATTTTTTTTTACTTGGAATGAAAACAGCCACAGGAAAAAAACAGGCTCCTTCCTCAACACCGGAAGATCAATAATAGACCCTTGAGTGATCACATAAATGTTTGGCGTGGTCCAAGTGTAATGAATTAAGTGAAAATATTAAAAAGTGTGAAGTGAAATATAAAATAAAGTACTTATAAGAAAAAGCCAGGCTCTGTTTTGCTATACTAAAGATATTCTTTCATGAAAAATGTGGGTACATAGTAAAAAGATGCATGCTTATTAAATATTCTTTAGTATGTTGAATTGTGAAATTTTTCCTCCATCAGTTCAGACTACAGAAGGCAGTTTAATTATTAAGAATAAGGTTTCATGGGGAGTTCCCTGGTGGTCCAGTGGTTAGGACTCTGTGCTTCCACTGCCGGGGGCACAGGTTCGATCCCTGATCGGGGAACTGAAATCCCACATGCTGTGCAGCACGGCTAAAAAAAAAAAAAAAGAAGAAGGTTTCAGTAACTTCATAACCAAGCTGTTTAATTTTATCATTTTTATAAATTTGGGCTTATCATATGATTTAACCACTATAAAAATTCAAGCAATTTCTCTCACATAATTTTAAAGTTCCTTCTTAAGTTATTAGTTGTCTCAAAGACCCTAAACATCGAAGTTTTGAGGCCTCTGAGGTTCTTGGCAGTATTGATCCTTTAAGGCAGGGGTTGACAAATTTATTTAAAGGGCAAGATAGTGAATATTTTAAGCTTTGCAGATCATATAATTTCTGTTGCAGGTCCTCAACTCTGCTGTTACAGTGCAAAGATGGCCAAACGAATGTGACTGTGTTCCAGTAAAACTTTGTTTATTAAAATCAGGGTATGCCTTGATTTGGCCTGTGGGCTTAGTTTGCCTACTTTGGTTTTGGGCAAAAAGTTAGCAGGAGAAATGAAAATAATTATAGTAATGTAGCAGAAAGACCCTTAGGGTCAGCTGAGTTGGGAGGTTATTCCATGCTCTAATTCCCAGCCAGGCCCTCACTTTCCTTATCTTTAACATGTGGCCACCTCGGAAGATGATTTAAAAGGTTAAAAATAGGGTATGGAAGGCACTGAGCAAAATATTCTGACACATAGTAGATACTCAATAAATATTTGCTCCCACCACCCCACCATTTTATATTATTTTACAGTGTGTAGTATATCTAATTAGTTATTCCAAATATTAGAAATTATAGTTGTGTTTATAGCTAAATTGTCTTTTGAATTATGCTTTTTGGCCATATAAGTTATAACTGTTTGATTTCACAATAGTGTCAGAAACTTCACATGAAAAAAATTGAGAATTTGTGTTGAAATATAATTTCATGTTTTGAAGATTTTACATTGTCACAAAAAATGTTTGATAATGTCACTTAAAATGCATTACTTTAATTTGACCTAAGAAGTAGGTTTTCTGTATTTTGTGTGCTTCAGAAGTGCCTTTAAGACTGCATTCATTTAAGTTAATTGACTGCCTCCTGTGAGTAAACTGAACTAGGTGCTCTGCTAGGATTTGGTTGTACTTAGAAAGTACCCATATTTAGGTACTCATTTTTGTGTAATGTTTGGGACATAAGGGAAGCATCAGAAAGTTGTTTTTCTTTCTTTCTGAATTACTGTCAAGATAAAGCTAGATTCGAGATTTTTAACTCCCCTCCAAAAAAAAATTTTGTGCTCCTTCACAGATCAGAGGCAGAGATGCCACATAGGTGGATGTTGAAATAATTTTGTGCCAGTAGTTGGTGGCAGGACTAGGGTTGGATCTCACATACCAGATGCATAATCTTTCTAGTACTCTTCTCATTGCACCATTGCCTGGTTTGTTAGCTCTGTTATCACCTGCATCTGGACTCCCAGAAATCTAGTTTTCTTGTCCCACGTTCTCCATTTTCCCCCTAAAGCTTAAACAGAAGCTGTTGCAAAGTCTTATCAAATTTTACTAAGAAAACTTTGTATTGTTATTTAAATACAGTTACAGCTTAGAATATAATTGTATTATACTTAATATGAAAGAAAAGTTGGCTGTTTTTAAGCAGATTTTTAAAATTCTGCTTTACATTGGTTATATTATCTGTATGATATTTATGTATAAGGAGTTGGTTTCCTTTGTTCTACAAGTAATCATCATTCACTTTTGCACACTTTTGTCTGCCTCAGATTTCCTAACTAGTTTATTCAGAAAATTATAGGTAAATACTGAATACTTACAATGTAAAGACTTTGTGCAGGATGTAGAGAAGTATTAGATAAAGTCACTGCCCTCAAAGGTCTGGCTTTGAAATAAGTATGGACAGTCCCTTAGAGATTAGGTTGGATTAAGAGAATTTAATAGTTGTTTGAAACGGGCAGAGTCAGAGAATTGCTCAAATAATATGCAAATAAATTGTGGGATTGTACTTATAATGTTACAGAATTATAAGTTTATTTTAAAAAATAATATATCACAGTTTATTTAACTGTATTACTGTTGGTGAGTTGTTTCTAGCTTTTGGTTATTATGAGTAATGTTACCATGAATGTCCTTGCACGTTTAGTCTATCAAGGTTAATATGTACATGTGTTTCTCTAGGGCTGTGCTCTCTAGTATGGTAGCCATTAGCCACATGACTATTTATTTATCTTTGAATTTCATTTATTTTTTTATACAGCATGTTCTTATTAGTTATCTATTTTCTACATATTAGTGTATATATGTCAATCCCAATCATGACTATTTAAATTTAAATTAACTAAAATTAAAAATTCAGCTCTTCAGTTACACTAGCCACATTTCAAGTGCTTCATAACCATATATGGCCAGTGGCTATGTTATTTTTGCACAATGCAGATATAGAATATTTCCATTATTGCAGAAAGTTCTATTGACACCACTGTTCAAAGTATATAATTAGGAGTGAAATTGCTGGATGATAGCATAGGGGAATGGTCAACTTACGAGATAATGCCATACTCTTTTAGCGTAAACTATTGAGTTTCTTCAAATTGCCTCACATTGAAAACTGTAAATTCTACTTTATAAATACTGGACATGTAAACTTAACTGTCTGTTAATCTTTTGTGAGTCTTATGGTCATTTGGCCCTGTCCCCCAAAACACACACACTGTTGTGCATATCAGGGAATTCATGGAAATTAGATCATGAACCCCAGAGTTAAACCTCTGATCCAAGTGATTTGTCTGAGAACTATACAAATAAGCTGCAGGTGTTTTTCAAAATAATGATTCACTTAAGAGTAATCAGTAGATACCTAAGAGTTTATGAAAGGAAATTTGATGGTTCTTTGTAGGCATCTAAAGGGATAGTGTTCCTTTTATGTCTTATCCTTTTATACTTTACACCTTACCCTTTTATACTTAAATTTTATAGTGAGAGTAGTAGTGCATTTGGCTAAATTACAGTGCTTTTTGCTTTCCCCTAACTCCTACCCAGAGCTGTATCCCTTGCCCCATCTCTTAATGTGTCATGCAGTATGCGATATCCTTTGTATATAGTTGTTTTTTAAAGAAATTTATTTTTGGCTGCGTTGGGTCTTCATTGCTGCACGCGGGCTTTCTCTAGTTGCGGTGAGCAGGGGCTACTCTTCGTTGAGGTGTGTGGGCTTCTCATGGCAGTGGCTTCTCTTGTTGTGGAGCAAGGGCTCTAGGCGCGGGCTTCAGTAGTTGTGGTGCATGGGCTTAGTTGCTCCGTGGCACGTGGGATCTTCCTGGACCAGGGCTCGAATCCGTGTCCCCTACATTGGCAGGTGGATTCTTAACCACTGTACCACCCGGGAAGCCCTGTATGTAGTTTTAAACATTAACAACTTTGTGACTGAACAGAGGCTCAGAGAGATTATTTTATCCAGAGTCCTATCGTAACTGATAGCAGGTATTTGAATTCAGTTTGACTCCAAAGCCCTTGGATTTTTCTACTTTGTATTTTAGCTTGCCTTAAGACTTACCTTGTTTACCACTGTTTTTTTGGTAAGATTAAGATCTTTCTTGGGGAAAACCATCCTTAATTTAGTGTTTAAATCGTACTTGAATTAAAGTGAAGAACTTTGAACCTGTAAATTGTAAGCTCCTTAAGGGTAGGGGATATGTCTTTTTATTTTAGTATCTCACTGCTTAATATGGCACAAGGTAGGTGCATGTTATCCGTTTGCACTTTTTAATCATTTACTTGTTAAACCTTAGCCTTACTTGGGAGTTTCATCCCAGAGACTGTTCTAATCTAGTTACCTCCTGTAACCTGAGAGAATTTGAGATTCAGAACAATTCCATTTATCCTCTTTTGGCTGTAAGTGTGTTTAATTATGGGTGGAGGGTTCTTGATTCACTTCATTTACAAAGATATAAACATGAACAGATGAATTTGCTCATGGCTTTGTCTTGCTTTTTTGTGGGCTCTTACTGATAGACATTATAGTTACAAACCTTGCGCCGATTAAGTACTCAAGACTACGGAGTCAGACTTGTGCTGAAATGCCTTCTTGATTTGTGTGTGACTCTGGGCAAGTTTACCTGTGAAAATCTGATTAGTTATCTGCAGAATAAGGAATGTTGTACTTGTGGGGGGGTTGTACTTGTGCCTGATTCAGAAGGCTTTAGGGGAGGAAAAACCTTTTTCTCTTTCCTCCTAGGTTCATTGTCGGGGCCCTGTAAATTAAACTGACAAAAGACAGATTAACAGGAGAAATGGTTTATTACTTATGCATATGGAGACCTTCAAAGAAAAGAGTTGAAGACCAAAGAAGCAGAGAGACTGAATGATAAATTGTGGAATCCAGACAAGACAAAGGAAAAGAGGCTTTTAGAGGCTGTAAATTGTGGGAAGGTAATTATGTGGGGGGAACTAAACTGAATATAAAGGTTATTTTAGTAAGGTTTGTTATGCAGATTTAAGTTGGTATCATCTGATTTGATAAGAGTCAACTCCCAGGGTTGAGGTCCTCTTTATGGTACCTTTACAAATGGAAATTCATGCTAGCTTTAAAAAGGGAAATTTATGCTGTCCTTTTTAAGCGTGATAGGGGAGGCCAGTTTTTTTTCCTGTGTCTGTTTCTTAATTGCCTTTAGCTCACAATAATCCTTATGCCAGTGTCACATTTTGGGGTGGAATATTCTGATCCCCTTCAGAGTCTTTATTTTGGGGATTAATTGAGATGATGTATCAAGAATGATTAGCAAGAGGGCAGACAGCAGAAGCAAGAAGAGCTACAATCCTGCAGCCTGTGGAACAAAAAACACGTTCACAGAAAGATAGATAAGATGAAAAGCAGAGGGCTATATACCAGATGAAGGAACAAGATAAAACCCCAGAAAACTAAATGAAGTGGAGATAGGCAGCCTTCCAGAAAAAGCGTTCAGAATAATGATAGTGAAGATGATCCAGGACCTCGGAAAAAGAATGGAGGCAAAGATCAAGAAGATGCAAGAAATGTTTAGCAAAGACCTAGAATAATTAAAGAACAAACACCTAGAATAATTAAAGAACAAACAGAGATGAACAATACAATAACTGAAGAGAAAGATACACTAGAAGGAATCAATAGCAGAATAAATGAGGCAGAAGAATGGATAAGTGACCTGGAAGACAGAATGGTGGAATTCACTGCCGCAGAACAGAATAAAGAAAAAGGAATGAGAAGAAATGAAGACAGCCTAAGAGACCTCTGGGGCAACATTAAACGTAACAACATTCGCATTATAGAGGTCCCAGAAGGATAAGAGAGAGAGTAAGGACCCAAGAAAACATGTGAAGAGATTATAGTCAAAAACTTCCCTAACATGGGAAAGGAAATAGCCACCCAAGTCCAGGAAGCACAGAGAGTCCAGGGAGGATAAACCCAAGGAGAAACATGCCGAGACACATAGTAATCAAATTGACAAAAATTAAAGACAAAGAAAAATTATTGACATCAACAAGGGCAAAATGAAAAATAACATACAAGGCAACTCCCATAAGGTTAACAGCTGATTTCTAACCAGAAACTACAAGCAACAGGGAGTGGCACGATGTATTTAAAGTGATGAAAGGGAAGAACCTACAACCAAAATTACTCTGCCCGGCGAGGATCTCATTCAGATTCGACGGAGAAATCAAAAGTTTTACAGACAAGCAAAAGCTAAGAGAATTCAGCACCACCATACCAGCTCTACAACAAATGCTAAAGGAATTTCTCTAAGCAGGAAACACAAGAGAAGAAAAAGGCCCACAAAAACAAACCCATAACAATTAAGAAAATGGTAATAGAAACATACATATTGATAATTACTTTAAACATGAATGGATTAAATGCTCCAACCAAAAGACAGACTCGTTGAATGGATACAAAAATAAGACCCATCTATATGCTGTCTACAAGAGACCCACTTCAGACCTATGGACACATACAGACTGAAAGTGAGAGGATGGAAAATGATATTCCATGCAAATGGAAATCAAAAGAAAGCTGGAGTAGCAATACTCATATCAGTTAAAACAGACTTTAAAATAAAGAATGTTACAGGAGACAAGGAAGGACACTACATAATGATCAAGGGATCAATCCAAGAAGAAGATATAACAATTATAAATATATGTGCACCCAACATAGGAGCACCTCAATACATAAGGCAACTGCTAACAGCTATAAAAGAGGAAATCGACAGTAACACAGTAGTAGTGGGGGAGTTTAACACCTCACTTACACCAATGGACAGATCATTGAAACAGAAAATTAATAAGGAAACACAAGCTTTAAATGACACAATAGACCAGATAGATTTCATTGATATTTATAGGACATTCCATCCCAAAACAGCAGATTACACTTTCTTCTCAAGTGCTTATGGAACATTTTCCAGGGTAGATCATATCTTGGGTCACAAATCAAGCCTTGGTAAATTTAAGAAAATTGAAATTGTATCAAGTATCTTTTCCGACCACAACACTATGAGGCTAGATATCAATTACAGGAAAAAATCTGTAAAGAAAATACAAACACATGGAGGCTAAACAATACATTACTAAATAAGAGAACACTGAAGAAATCAAAGAGGAAATAAAAAAATACTTAGAGACAAATCACAACGAAAACACAACAATCCAAAACCTATGGGATGCAGCAAAAGTAGTCCTAAGAGGGAAGTTTATAGTAATACAAGCCTACCTCAAGTTAACAAGAAAAATGTCAAATAAACAATCTAACCTTACACCTAAAGGAACTAGAGAAAGAAGAACAAACAAAACCCAAAGTTAGTAGAAGGAAAGAAATCATAAAGATCAGAGCAGAAGTAAATGAAATAGAAACAAATAATAGCAAAGATCAGTAAAACTAAAAGCTGGTTCTTTGAGAAGATAAACAAAATTGATAAATATTTAGCCAGACTCATCAAGAAAAGGAGGGAGAGGACTTAATAAGATTAGGAATGAAAAAGGAGAAGTTACAGCACACACCACAGTAATACAAAGCATACTAAGAAACTACTACAAGCAACTCTATGCCAATAAAATGGACAATGTGGAAAAAATGGACAAATTCTTAGAAAGGTGTAAACTTCCAAGACTGAACCAGGAAGAAATAGAAAATATGAACAGACCAATCACAAGTAATGAAATTGAAACTGTGATTAAAAACCTTCCAACAAACAAAAATCCAGGACCAGATGGCTTCACAGGTGAATTCTATAAAACATTTAGAGAAGAGCTAACACCCATCCTTCTCAAACTCTTCCAAAAAAATTGCAGAAGGAGGAACACTCCCAAACTCATTCTATGAGGCCACCATCACCCTGATACCAAAACCAGACAAAGATACTACAAAAAAAAAAAAAAATTACAGACCAATATCACTGATGAATACAGATGCAAAAATCTTTAACAAAATGCTAACAGACAGAATCCAACAACATATTAAAAGGATCATACACCACGATCAAGTGGGATTTATCCCAGGGACACAAGGATTCTTCAGTATATGTAAATCAATCAATGATACACCATATTAACAAATTGAAGAAAAAAAACTATGATCATCTCAATGGATGCAGAAAAAGCTTTTGACAAAATTCAACAACCATTTATGATACAAACTCTCCAAACAGTTGGCATAGAGGGATCCTACCTCAACATAATAAAGGCCATATATGACAAACCCACAGCAAACATCTTTCTCAATGGTGAAAAACTGAAAGCATTTCCTCTAAGATCAGGAACAAGACAAGGATGTCCACTCTCGCCACTATTATTCAACATAGTTTTGGAAGTCCCAGCCATGGCAATCAGAGAAGAAAAAGAAATAAAAGGAATACAAATTGGAAAAGAAGAAATAAAACTGTCACTGTTTGCAGATGACATGATACTATACATAGAGAATCTTAAAGATGCCTCCAGAAAACTACTAGAGCTAATCAATGAATTTGGTAAAGTTGCAGGATACAAAATTAATGCACAGAAATCTCTTGCATTCCTATACACAAATGATGAAAAATCTGAAAGAGAAATTAAGGAAACACTCCCATTTACCACTGCAACAGAAAGAATACAATACCTAAGAATAAACCTACCTAGGAAGAGAAGAGACCTGTATGCAGAAAACTATAAGACACTGATGAAAGAAATTAAAGATGATACAAACAGATGGAGAGAGAAACCATGTTCTTCGATTAGAAGAGTCAATTTTGTGAAAATGACTACACTACCCAGAGCAATCTACAGATTCAGTGCAATCCCTATCAAATTCCCAATGGCATGTTTTTACAGAACTAGAGCAAAAAATCTTAAAATTTGTATGGAGACACAAAAGACCCCGAATAGCCAAAGCAGTCTTGAGGGAAGAAAGTGGAGCTGGAGGAATCAGGCTCCTGGACTTCAGACTATACTACAAAGCTACAGTAATCAAGACAGTATGGTACTGGCACAAAAACAGAAATATAGATCAGTGGAACAGGATAGAAAGCCCAGAGACAAACCCATGCACCTATGGTCAACTAATCTATGACAAAGGAGGCAAGGATGTTCAGTGGAGAAAAGACAGTCTCTTCAATAAGTGGTGCTGGGAAAACTGGACAACTATATGTAAAAGAATGAAATTAGAACACTCCCTAACACCATATACAAAAATAAACTCAAAATGGATTAGAAATGTTAATGTAAGACTGGACCCTATAAAACTCTTGGAGGAAAACATAGGAAGAACACTGTGACATAAATCACAGCAAGATCTTTTTTGATCCACTTCCTAGAGTGATGGAAATAAAAATAAACAAATGGGACCTAATGAAACTTAAAAGCTTTTGCACAGCAAAGGAAACCATAAACGAAACGAAAAGACAACCCTCAGAATAGGAGAAAATATTTGCAAACCAATTAACAGACAAAGGTTTAATTTCCAAACTATATAAACAGCTCATGCAGCTCAGTATTAAAAAAACAACCCAATCCCAAAATGGGCAGAAGAGCTAGACATTTCTCCAGAGAAGACATACAGATGGCCAAGAAGCACATGAAAAGCTGCTCAACATCACTAATTATTAGAGAAATGCAAATCAAAACTACAATGAGGTATCACCTCACACCAGTTAGAATGGGCATCATCAGAAAATCTACAAACAACAAATGCTGGAGAGGGTGTGGAGAAAAGGGAACCCTCTTGCACTGTTGGTGGGAATGTAAATTGTTGCAGCCACTATGGAGAACAGTATGGAGGTTCCTTTAAAACCTAAAAATAGAACTACCATATGACCCAGCAATCCCACTACTGGACATATACCCTGAGAAAACCATAATTCAAAAAGACACATGCACCCCAATGTTCATTGCAGCACTATTTACAATAGCCAGGTCATGGAAGCAACCTAAATGCCCATCAACAGATGAATGGGTAAAGAAGATGTGGTACATATATACAATGGAATATTACTCAGCCATAAAATTGAACAGAATTGGGTCGTTTGTAGAGACGTGGATGGATCTAGAGACTGTCATACCGAGTGAAGTAAGTCAGAAAGAGAAAAACAAATATCGTATATTAACACATATATATGGAACCATAAAAAATGGTACAGATGAAGTGTTTTGCAGGGCAGAAATAGAGACAGAGATGTAGAGAACACACGTATGGACACCAAGGGGGGGAAGTGGCCTGGGAGCATGGTGGTGGTGTGATGAATTGGGAGATTGGGATTGACATATATACACTAATATGTATAAGATGGGTAACTAATAAGAACCTGCTGTATAAAAAAATAAATAAAAATTAAGAAAAAAAAGAATGATTAGCATACTACTTGGTGTATATTAAGCACTTCATAAATGCTTATCCATAGATAAGAGATAGGAAGAATACAAAACTGGCTTATGATGTTTACATGGAATAGCAATGAGCTGCATTATGTTTTAATAAATATATTTTGAATAGATTGTATGATTATCAATAATTTGATTAAGCAGTTTTATAGGAATTGTGTGAATTGGTTGTCATAGACTGAGTCAGTGATAAATAATTATAATTGTGTGTTGAGGTAGAGCTTTTTTCATCTCTGAAATAATAGTGAAAGTGAATGGGGGAAAACAATTTGTTGCTTTATTTATAAACAGCTTATGTATGTAGTGAGATCAAGTTCTACTCAGCTTTATCAGTTTCTCTTATTGACTCTCAAGCATTATTCTAGGGTAATTTTTACTAGGTCATTTTTACTACACATGTTTAAAATAGGCTTAAAAAGTAACAGTTTGTAGAGTTTGAGTTTAATTAGGGAGATTTAAAATTTTATGTTTAGAGAGCATTTGTTTAATTTTACTCATGTCTGTGTGCTTGCATTAGTGTTTTGTTCACTTTTTTTCCTTTTGTGTAATGGAAGCCTTTCATATTTGTCTTGGGTCTTATATTCTTTCCCATTTATACAAGTTTTCTTAGAATGCTCTTCCTCTACAGGTAATTCCTATAGCATTTTCTGCAGTTGTAGTATAGCACTTACCAAATAGCATTGCAGTTCTATAGGGGTTTTGTTTGTTTGCTTGTATACTTCCCTGTTTTCCATACTAGAATTTAAGTTCCTTAAGGATAAAGACTCTGCCTTACCAGTCTTTTTCTTGCCAACGACTATCCCATGTTTTTGTACCAAATGGGTACTTACATTGTTGCACGAATGTGTAGTTTAGTAACCCTTCATAACTATAGTATTTCTGTACAGTAATCTTTAAGATTGACCTTTTGTTCTTATTTCTTGTTGCATAATATCCCCTTTATGTTTTCCTGCCTTTTAAGACTGTCTGGTCAAAATCAGATCATTACTCATACCCAGACATCAGTCAACAATTCTATAGTACTAAAAGTTCAGTGGATTCTAAACTTGGTGACAGTTTTATCGTCATCAGTCTTCTTCATTCTCAAATTTTTTTTTTTTTGTGGTACACGGGCCTCTCACTGTTGTGGCCTCTCCCGTTGCGGAGCACAGGCTCCGGCCGCGCAGGCTCAGCAGCCATGGCTCACGGGCCCAGCCACTCTGCGGCATGTGGGATCTTCCCAGTCTGGGGCAAGAACCCGCGTCCCTTGCATCGGCAGGCGGACTCTCAACCACTGCGCCACCAGGGAAGCCCTCCTTTCCTGTTTTGATGACACAGCTCTACTTCTGGTTCTGAAAATATTCTCTGTTGATTATTAATTTTGCTTAATGTTCTTGTTCTAATAACTCTGAAATGGTATTTCTTCAATGACAAGGCAAATTCCTTTTTTTTTTTAATGGCCATTTGTTGAATTGTATACCAATAAGTCATCTAGGTAGAGGTAATCATCTACTAATTTGCTGACGTTTGGAGTATATTTTTTGTTCTCTAGTAAGCTATACATCACTTGAGGTCAAAATTTAGTATCTCTTACAATATATTTTTAGAGACCTGCAACTTGTGACACATGTGTTTCAGGGAAAGTAATTGACTAACGGATTGACACCTAAGATTAAAGGGGAAGGAGAAAATCTATATAAAATAGCCATAGAAATAGGCATCTAGAAGGCAAAACAATAGCCATGTGAGTTTGGTAATTAGGATTCTTTGAGTTTGTGATTATGCATTATTAATATGAAAGATGAACTTGACTTACTATATTGTAAAGTATTAGTGATCGCTTTTGGAATTTTTCTTAAAACTAATGTTCTTATGCCATTGGTAAACTGGTTTCCTCTTATTTTTAAATTAAAGATGTAATGTATGCATTTTTATGTGGCAGAGGAAATCCTGACTTCCAAAGAGTCATGATCCTAAGGATTGCTTAAGTGCTTCATTTAGAAATTCTTATTTATTGTTGCATTGTTTATAAAATTGTTTAGGGCCTTGGGAATAATATTTTGATTTCTTTTCTTTGCCTGATGGTTCTAGAGCTCTTTTTTTTTTTTTTTTTTTTTGCGGTACGCGGGCCTCTCACTTTTGTGGCCTCTCCCACAAAAATACCAAAAATTTTAAATAAAGCTTCACTATCAATTCCTTTTCTAGAAATTTATCCTATAAAGTATGTTTGGAAAAACTGGGATATGTTACTCTACTTTTTCAACTGTAAATTTTAAAAACTCTAAATACAGATCAAGTATTTCCAATGAAAGTTTATCATTCTAATTGAGATGTGCCATCAGTATAAAATACACACTATATTTTGAAGACTCAGTGTGGGGGAAAAAATAAATGTAAAACATCTCATTTTTTGTATTTAATACATGTAGAGATGGTAATTTTTTTTAGACATTGTGTTGAATAGAATATACTATTAAGGGAGTCCCCTGGTGGTCTAATGGTTAGGATTTCAGGCTTTCACTGCTATGGCCTGGGCTCAATCCCTGGTCAGGAAACTGAGATCCTGCAAGCCATGCAGCGCAGCTAAAAAAAAAAAAAAGAAAAGGAATGTCACCTGTTTCTTTCAAAAATTTTTTAATGTGGTTACTAGAGCATGAAGCCCTATATCAACTAACATGGAACAAAGGCAAGTGAATAAATTAGGTTTCCAAATGGTGTTTATATATCATCCCATTTTTATAAATGCACATAAAAATACGTTTATAAAATTACTAACAAAAAATCTGGAAGAATATATGCAATACTGTTTTCACTTACTATCTCTGAAAAGTAAGGATAACAGACATCTCAGGTCTGTCTTCTGTACAATTTGGATATCTTACAAAATATTGACAAAAAAAGTGTTACTTTCATAATTTGGGAGAAAAAACACACATAATACTTTTTTGAAAGAAAAAAACATAGAAACTTTAAAAATTACAACTACCTTCTTAAAGTACATAAAAATTAGCAGAAGCAACAAAGCCCTTTCAAAAGTTCTAGAACCGGGCTTCCCTGGTGGCGCAGTGGTTGAGAGTAAGCCTGCCGATGCAGGGGACGCAGGTTCGTGCCCCGGTCCGGGAAGATCCCACATGCCGCGGAGCAGCTGGGCCTGTGAGCCATGGCCACTGAGCCTGCGTGTCCGGAGCCTGTGCTCCGCAATGAGAGAGGCCACAACAGTGAGAGGCCTGCGTACCGCAAAAAAAAAAAAAAAAAAAAAAAAAAAAGTAAATTGAATCATCTACCAGGTAGTATGGGGATATATTAGTGACTTAACTAAAAAGTGAAATATAATTTATGGGGAGAGGGAAATGTATAAATAAATGCTACAGCAGAGGCATAGATTAAGTACCCTAGAAGGGTAGGGTTGGTTGTGGATGGGAACAGGCAGAATTAAGGAAGATTTCATAAGATATTTAATGGAAGAGGAAAATTATGACAGATAAAGAATTGAACAAAAAGGACTTTTCCCCCAGGTATGAGAAAGAATAAGTCAAAGTTGCAGAGGAAAGAAATTGCAGGGCTTGTACTGGAAATGGCAAGTACAGCTGACCCTTGAACAACTTGGGGCTTAGGGGCAAACCCCTCTGCCCAGTCAAAAATCTGAGTATAATTTATAACCTGCCCTCCGTATCTGTGGATTCAACCAACCTCAGCTTGTGTTATAATGTAGCATTTACTACTGAAAAAAATCTGCATATAAGTGGATCTGTGCAATTCAAAGCCGTGTTGTTCAAGGGTCACCTTTAGTTTGTTACGGAAGACAGAGGAGGGAGAAATAAAGTGGGAAAAGTATTCTGGACTAAGTCAAGGGGAGCCATATTCCAGGCTAAGAAGTTTGAAATGTGCTCTACAGAGTAGTTGTTAAGTGCCAGAGTCAAACAGACTTCAGTTTGATGCCCAGAGACACTGAGATTTAAGGTAGTAGTATGAGAAGAGAGAAGCTGAAGGAGGTATATGTGAAATATTATGGAAGGAGAATTGATGGGAGTTGGTATAATTAGTTACTAACATATTTAGGGGTATTAAGGTTATAATTTTCAGTACTTAAATTTGACCCCATGGGGATAGCTAATTTATCTAACAGCATCTGGTCTATTGTATTTTTATGGTATTCATTTTTCAAGCTATACATTAATATTTTATTATCAAAACAGTTGGCAAGACAGGACATTTGGCTCACTATGGCAGGACATACTGAAATTGGAACAATCCAGAGTAGAGAATAGCATTTTTAAAATGTTACTGAGAAGTTGGGATATTGGTAGCTTAGTTTCACTTTTCAAATAGGTTGGAAAATTCACTTGCATTTTCTACTGTTTCTCCACTTGACTACTTCTGCTGCTTGACTATTTAGAAACTGAGCAATAGATGTTATGCTGCCGCAATCTGGTACTACAGTAACTTTGTAGTCTCTAAACACATGTAACAGTGAAATTAATTACCAGATTAAACTTCATTTTATGAAGCACTCAGTTGAGGAGAAAAGATGAATTTTCTATAATCATATTGTAAAGGTAAAAGAATAATGTAATTATGTGATTTTTGAAAGGAAGCCTGTAGTCAGTATGTAGTCTTACAGAAATATAGCTAACTTAGCACTATGGATCCACATAAAGTTTCACTCATCTGGATTTTAGTTCCTATTCTAGTACTTCTAGCTCTGACTTAACTTGCAGTGCTTGCATATCTTCTGGAAAATGGGGATATCTGACCTGCTTACCTTTCAGGGCACCTGTGGAGATCAAATGAGATAATGTGCTTGGATTACTGTGGAAACTGAAAAGCTTTACAAATGCAAGATGTGAATATGAAATCACTTACAAATTTTCATTTCTAGCCTTTGGTTCCCTGACTAGCAGTTAACAGCCTGACAGAATTCCCACTTTAAATGCAATACTTTTAAAATGGAATTTATCATCTTTCTAATCTTCCCCCTCCTCTTTCTCTCACTTCCAGGAAGAGAAACTTTATTCTCTGAATTTTCCTATTTTAAGGTCCCATACTTTCTGCCAGGTTCAATTGTCATGCTCAGTATTTTAGAATTGTATTTGGTTCCTGGTCTCCAAAGCCTGTCAAATCATCCTTTGTTATCAGCATTGTTTGAAATTATCCCTTTTCCTTTCTTCTCCTATTTCCTTTATCCTCCCATGCATAAGTATTAAAACATTGTCTCTATTGGCTTCTCTACTTACATTTCTCCTAGTCAACTCTGGTTACAGTGTAGAGAAGATTTAACTTCCTAAAAAACCTTTTTTTGATTCTTTTAAAACTCAGAAACCCATAGTCTCCCATTGCTTGCAGGAGAAAATTCAAACAATTTAGCTTGCATTTAGAGTCAGTTCTGGCTTTATCTTCTATCTCTTACACTGGCTCTGTTCCTTATCAGAGACTGTTCTTGTTCTCCAACTAGGCCATATATATTGTTGATCGGTAGCAATATTACTGAAAAGCCATATTGCAAGTAATTTTATCCCACAAGTTTAAAAATCCGTTTCTAGTCAGTTTGAAAATGTTGTAAGTTAACTTTTGTCTTAGTGCCTTTTTCAGAAGCTTTACTTAACCTTTTGGATGCATTTAATCTTTCATTACCAAGTTGTTGAAGGTGATAATGGGGCAGTTCAAGTAACCAACCATTTGATATCTTTGATACTGTTTGGCTTTTAACCAATTCCTACTATGAGTGTGTGGTCTTGAATATCTCCAAAGACCACCATATCTTCTATTTTGTGTTTGATATAAGCAAATGGAGAATTTTCCCACTGAATTGAAAAAAAAATACTTTTCTCTGCAGAATATTACATAATATATAGGGAGCTTATTATCATCTGGTTAGCAAAATGATTTCTTGTTCCTCCAACAGTTTTTTTTTTAAACTTATTTATTTTATTTATATTTATTTTTGGCTGCGTTGGTCTTCGTTGCTGCGCATGGGCTCTCTCTAGTTGCGGGGAGTGGGAGCTACTCTTCGTTGTGCTGCATGGGCTTCTCATTGCTGTGGCTTCTCGTTGCTGTGGCTTCTCGTTGCGGAGCACGGGCTCTAGGCGCACGGGCTTCAGTAGTTGTGGCTCGCGGGCTCCAGAGTGCAGGCTCAGTAGTTGTGACACACGGGCTTAGTTGCTCCGTGGCATGTGGGATCTTCCCAGACCAGGGATCGAACCCGTGTCCCCTGCATTGGCAGGCAGATTCTTAGCCACTGCGCCACCAGGGAAGTCCCCTCCAATAGTTCTTAATATTGCAAGGTACTACTATAACAGGGTACTATCCAGATTTGTAAAGAAACATGGTGAATGATTGTTCTTTAAGTAGTCCCATTGGTCCCTGGGAATAATTATGGCCAAAGCTAAGTTTTAGGCATAAAAAAGCAAGAGGAGGCTATTAGGTATCTGGATCTGCAAGTGTGATTTTCATAGAAGTTCATTGGTTAAAAGAGAGACTCTCTATGGACAAAGTGAAGGAAGGTTCAAACTGAGAATAATCAATAGAAGTTTTCTTTCTTTCCTCTTTGTATTGGATAAGACTAGATAAAAGTAATGGCAGGAGTGAAGAGCTTCTATTCTGAAGTCATACAGACTTGGTATGAGTCTTGGCTCTGTCATTTAGATTTATGACCTTGGGAAGCAACTTAACCTCTTCATACTAGTTTTCCACATCTGTAAACTTGAGGATAACTTTGAGGAGTTGGAAGGATTGAATGTGAATAATATATGTGAAATTTTTGGCACCCTGCCTGGCAAGAAGTGCTACTGCTTCTACTTCTATTAATACTAACCGCTATCACCATCACTGCTACTCAAAACCATTTAAATAATCGTTGTACTTTTGGCCTCTGTAAAATACCACATAAGGATGTTGTAAGGATTATATGATACGAAGGACTTGAAACCATATACATAAAAGTGCACGTTACAGCTGTTGAGTATTTATGTTGAGGTGCTCTTTGGGCAAAATACTTTGCTTCTTTAAATTTGTCTTCCCTTTTGTCATTGGGGATAACAGAAGTACTTGTAGAACTGTTTGAGGATTAACTATATAAAGTTTGGTAGCCCAATGTTCATGACACAGAGAGAATCAGTAAATAATACTAGCTTGAGCATTAAATGTTTTGTCTAAACACTTTTTTAGTCTTGTTTGGGCCGCTCTTAATGTAAATATCATTTTATATGCATGTTTAGTCTCTGGCCAGATGGTAATCATTTGATGCTGGTGTGGGGTGGGGGGGAATGTATCATATGCTGGAATATGTTATTGAAATTGTATTTGCTTTCCCACTCAGGTTCTGGTATGCAATACAGGGCAATTTATTTGGTACTAGTTTTTATTCCATTTACTCTGTTGCTATTCTGTTGGCAATCGTTACCTTGTTGAATTTCTAGATTTATTGATCTCTGCCACTTTGTCAAGTGACTTAAATTTTTCTGGACCTTACTTTATGATTTGTAAAGTAAGAGTAATTCATGAGATTAAAGGTTTTATTATTTAAACATTTAAGTTAACAGAACTTTTATTCCTTGAACCTTAAAAAGAATGACAAAAATGAGCTTCTGCTCTTTCCATCCACTGCCAAGATGACTCTTGAAATAAATCCTTTCCTGAACATTTTGAAAAATACTAGATGATATTTAAGCATCTCTCAGCCGCAGTTTATTTGGAAACCCACAGTACTGTACTTGAAAAAGAGTTGAAACACAATCAGTGAAAATAATCTAACAATCAGTGAAAATATTCTAAGTGGTTATTAGCAAGGGAGCTTGACTGTTTAAAGTTTTGTCTTGGAAGTGTGAGAAGCTTACTGAAAATTATTGAATGAGTGAATACCTCAATTTTGGGTTAGTGATTGCTTGGTTTAACTCAGGGTCTCTCAACTTTGGCATTACTGTCATATTTTGGACTGGATAATTCTTTGGGGGTGGGGACGCTATCCTGTGCATGTTTAGCAACATTTCTGGCCTCTGCTAAGTAGATGCCAGTAGCACCCCTCAACCCAGTCCCGACAATAAAAAATATGTCTAGACATTGTCAAAATTCTCCTGGTGGGGACAGGTGGAAGGCAAAATCACCCTTGATGGAGAGCCACTGTAATCCAAAAATGTTTTAAGAAGAGTCAAGGTGATATTTATAAATAAATGTTTGATAAACTGGTAAATGAATATTTTAGGATATAGATGTTTAACAAACGATAAATGCAGCATTATTTTTCCAGCTAATTTTTCCATGTTGTCTTATTTTTATTTTTGTCTTAAGGCAATCATATGGCCTAAAATTACAGGGTGAGAATAGGAACTTGAAAATCTTTCTGTTGCAGATATGTTTTATATACAACTTTTGCCAGTTATGTTCAAAGCTGCTAAGTCTCTGAAAGTTTTCATCTGAGAAAGATGTGTCTTCTAAGCTATTGACATGGCCTTATTGATATCCAGTTACACTGAGCAGGAATCATACCATTCTTTTTTTTTTGTCTGTGAGAGCAGATGACTTATGTGGCTTTAAGTTATATGTTACCCCTACTTCCCTTTGAAATATTTACTCATTTGATTTCTACTTTGAGGATTTTTTTCAAATGAAGGAATTTTGCTTCCATTCTATACAAATTTATCTGACATACTACATTCTAAATATATAAATAGTTTTAAAGCTGTGAGTATAGCAGTGGCTTCTTTGGCATGCAGTTATCTGGATGATAAATAAAGGTACGTTTATCTGAAACCTAAACCATAAACTAAGTAGAATTTTAGAAATGCCATTATTATAGGACTTGTCATACTGTTACATTAAAAAATAAGCCCAGGACATTTGCATTTGGTCTTTTTCTTAAGTTAAGGGGCTTGGTTTGTCAGTTGTATAAATCTGTTTTGCAGCTTAAAAAAATTTACATTGTTACCTATTGAATTTAGTTTACTTCAAATATATTATTTTTTATTTTAAAAATATACTGTTTAGTTCTCCATAAGGAATAATTGAAAAAACTAGTTTTTCAATTAAATCTTTGGTGAGCTTATATATTTTTGCTTAAATTGTTGTCACTAGTAATTTCTGAGCTAGTACTTTTCATGACTAGCCCAAATACAGTTGACGCTTGAACAACATGGGTTTGTACTGTGCAGGTCCACATACAGGTGGATTTTTTTCAGTAGTAAATACTATAGTATTACAGGATTCATGGTTTGTTGAATCCATGAGTGCAGAACTGCGGATATGGAGGAATCACCTATACGGAGAACTGCCTGTAGGTTATACATCTTCCACTGCACAGAGGGTTGGCGTCCCTATACCCGTGTCGTTCAAGGGTCAACTCTATTTGAGTTTTGACTTGTATTTACTTAGTTTTAGATATAGCTAAATTTCTTCTCTGTGAAGATGATGTGTGGGGCATTCATTGTTGGAAACAAATTTTTGCACTGAGTTAAACATTTATTGAGTAAATAGGTTTTTTTAATGTGATGTCAGTATATGACTTGGTCTTCTTTTAAAATTGGTTTTGTTGAGATATAATTTACATGTAATAAGTTGCAATTTTAAATGTGTAATTTAAAATCAGCTCAATAGGTGTAACTTACATTAAAATTTAATAATTTTAAGTGTTCAATTTGATGAATTTTGAAAACAACTTTATCGAGGTATAATTTACATTCCATAAAATTCACATGTTTTACAGGTACAGTTTGAGTTTCATTAAATTTATATCGCGTAGATATCACTGAAATCTAGTTTCATTACACTTCCAATCCCATAAAAAAATTCCCTTGTCTCCTTTTATAGCTAGTTTCTGCTCCCATCCACAGCTCCAGGAAACCACCAAACCGCTTTCTCTAACAGCACTAATTTTGCCCTTCCTAGAAATTTCATTACAAATAGAAGTCATACAGTATGTACTCCTGTGTCTGGCATTATGTTTTTGAGGCCACCCATGTTGTTGCATATATCAGTAGTTCTTTCTTTTTTATTACTGAATAGTATTCTGTTTTTTTAATTTATCCATTTACCAGCTGAAGGACATTTGGATAGTGCCCAATTTTAAGCTATCATTATTAATAATGCTTCTATGAATATTCCATATAAACCTTTGTGGTTTTTTTACAACTAAAAATATGTATTTCTCATATGGAATCAGTGAGTTATATCATAAGTGTATGTTTAACTTTTTAAGAAACTGTCAAACTGACTACCATTTCATGTTCTCACCTGTATTAGGGTTTCAGTTTCTCCACATCCTCTCCAAAGCTTAGTATTGTCAGTCTTTTAAATTTTAGCCATTTTACTGTGTTTGTAATGGTATTTCATTGTGTTTTTTTTTAAACATCTTTATTGGTGTATAATTGCTTTACAATGGTGTGTTAGTTTCTGTTTTATAACAAAGTGAATCACTTATACATATACATATGTTCCCATATGTCTTCCCTCTTGTGTCTCCCTCCCTCCCACTCTCCCTATCCCACCCCTCCAGGCTGTCACAAAGCACCGAGCTAATATCCTGTGCCTTGCGGCTGCTTCCCCCTAGCTATCTACCTTACTACGTTTGTTAGTGTGTATATGTCCATGACTCTCTCTCACCCTGTCAAAGCTCACCCTTCCCCCTCCCCATTCATTGTGTTTTTTTAAACAGCTTTATTGAGTTATAATTCACATACCATGTACAATTCATCCATTTCAAGTGTACAATTCAGTAACTTTTAGTATATTCAGAACTGTGCGACCATTACCACAACCAATTTTAGTCTTTTCGTCACCCCTCAAAAGAAACGTGTACCCCCCTTAGCCATAATCCCCCCACCCCACCCCATCAGCCGAAGGCAATCACTAATTTACTTTCTGTCTCTCTAGATTTGCCTATTCTGGATATTTCATAACTGGAATTATACAGTATGTGGTCCTTTGTGACAGGCTTCTTTCAATTCTGTTTTTAAAGTTCATCAATGTTGTAGCATGTATCAGTACTTTCTTTTAATTGCCCAATAATATTTCATTTTGGATATACAACATTTTATTTATCGGTTGATGGACATTTGGATTTTTTCCCCCCACTTTTATATTAATAATGCTGCTGTAAACATTTTTGTACAAGGTTTTTGTTTGGACATATATTTCATTTCTCTTGGTCGTATACCTAGGAGTGGAATTACTCTGTGTTTAGCCTTTTGAGGAATTGCCAGACTATTTTACAGTGTGGCTGCACCATTTGACATTCCCAACAGAAGTGTATGAGAGTTTCAGTTTCTCCATCTCCTTATCAGCACTTGTCTTTTTGATTCTAGCCATCCTAGTGGGTGTTGTGGTGTCTCATGGTTTTGATTTGCTTTTCTCTGATGGCTAATAATGTTAAATATCTTCTTATGCACCTATTTAATAAAGCCATTTGTATATTTTCTTTGGGGAGCTGTCTATTCAGGTCCTCTTCCCACTTTAAAATCAGACTATTTGTCTTTTTATTATAGAGTTGTAAGCATTTGTTACATATTCTACACATGTCCCCCATCAGATAAATGATTTGCAAACATTTTCTCCCATTGTGTGCATTGCCTCTTCACTTCTTGATGGTGTCCTTTGAAGCACAAGGTTTTAAGTTTTGATCATGTCTAATTTATTTATTTTCCTTTTGTTGCTTGTGCTTTTGATGTCCTGTCTTAAGATACCATTGCGTAATCAAAGGTCATGAAGATTTATTTATGCCTTTATTTTCTTCTAAGAGTTTTATAGAATTCTTACATGTGTGTTTTTGATTCATTTTGAGTTAATTTTTGTATATGGTGTGAGGTAAGAGTGCAACCTAATTCTTTTGCATGTGGATGTCTGGATATCTAGTTGTCCTGGCACCATTTAAGAGACTGTTTTTTTCCTATTTAATTGTCTTGACACCCTTGTTGATAATCAATTGCCTGTAAATGTTAGAGTTTATTTCTGGTCTCTTAATTCTATACCACAGATTTCTGTCTATCCTTATGCTGGTATCTCGTTGTGGTTTTAATTAGCATTTTCCCTAATGATTGATGGTGTTGAATATCTTTCCAAATGTTTATTTTTTGCCATTTGTATATCTTTGGTGGTCAAATTTCTTGCCTCTTTTTAACAATTGTATTATTTGACTTTCTGAGTTATAAGAGTATTTATAGTGAATATAAGTATTTTGCAAATATTTCTCCCTTTTTATAGCTTGCCTTCTCATTTTCTTAACAGTATCTTTTAGTGGCATATTCTGGGGTGGCTATTCTGCCACTTTTTCAGTGGATCCTAAAAACCTTGTGGTATCAACAGATCTTTGCAACTGATTGGATAATAAGGCTTGAGGAAGATCTTGGAGATAGTGCTGTAATTAGCAATAGTAGGGAAGAAGTTCAGGTCAGTTTGGGATATATTGAAATTGAGATTCTGGTGACATCCAGAAAGTAATGTACTTACTGTTCCCTCAATCTGGAACCCTTTATTTCTGGATCTTCCCACAACTGACTTTTTTTTTTTTTTTTTTTATCATTCAAGTCTCAGCTTAATTATCATCTCCTAAAATAGGCCTTCCCTGACCATCTTATCTAATGTTGCCCCTTCCAAACATCACTGTCTATTGTATAACCCTGTTTTACTTTCTTTATAATTCTTTCTCTGAATTCATCTTATTGTGTATTTGCTTTTTATTATCTTTTACCCTATCAGAATGTAATCTCCCATTAGGACAGGATCCTCTTCTATCTTGGTCTTCAATGTAGCATCAACATTCCCCCCTCTGAATTAACTGTGGTTCTTGTCTGTCACATTCTTTTTGAATCTTTTTGGATCCTAAACTTCTCATTTTCTTGACTTTATGAAACTATTTATAAGGTTTAAAATGGATCCAGAAGTTGTAGTTAAAGAAAAAAACCAAAAACTGCATTTTTGTTTGAGCCTAACCTAGAGATCAAAAAAAAGTCATTAAAAATCATCTACAAAAGGGTCTTGTGCTTTTTTTAAAAGCTTTTAAACCAGTTATGTTTACCTCTTTCTTATCATTGACTTCAGGTAATTTATATTGATTTTAATTGATGTTCATTAGAGATGGGTGTGTGTACATTTTTACTGCTTTATACCGAGAAACCCTAGTCATCTGAAAACAGAATTGGATATCATATTGAATTAACTTTTTTCTGCCATTCCCTCCCTCTAAAAGACACTACAGACTTTTACACTTGATTAATTGTCTCTTTTCTGTTTTACAGAGTAAGAAAGTTAGTCTGAGTTCTGTGAAAAATCAGAGAAGAACTAAGGATAGTAGACAAGGACTTTCCAATTTGCATAATGTAAGTTCTTTTCACTATTCTTGGCCTGAATTTTGTGTTAGCTGACAAAGCTGTTTCTATGGAAACAAATAGTGCAACTTCTTAGAATGTCAGAGGAATGCTGATCACTTAAAATGAGAGTTCCCAGCTGCTGGTCAAAGGGCATTACTCCTGGGAGAAGGGGAGGAAGGATGAATTGAAAAAAAAAATCTAGAGTTCTAAATGCTAGTGTAGACCGACTGTTTTCATATGAAGTATATGTTTTACATATCCCTTTGCCTAAAAGTTAGGATACTGATTATATAGAAACTGGTCTTCCTGCTAACAGTTCATGTTTCCCAGCTCTCACACGAATCGTTTTGTTTCTTGGTGTGGAGTTTTCAGTGGGCCTGTATCCCTCAGGCTATTTCAGGCCCCCCAGTCTCAATCATTTGTACTTATTGAAGCTTATTTAGCTTCTTTTTACCCCCTTCTTCTGTATTCAATTCACATAAGCAGAGCCCTTTCTCTCCACTAGTTCAAAGTTAACATTTGGCCTACGGGCCTGAAAATTCATTTTCTTCTTTTGTGGAATGTGTAAAGAGTTTTGCTTTGTTTTTAAAATTTTTCTTTCTTTTTTTTTTCCCATGGGGGTGTGGGTATAATAAGCTGGGACTTTGATTAGGATTTGAAATGTGGGCCTTTGAGGCATTTTTATTTATTTATTTATTTTGAGGTACGTGGGCCTCTCACTGTTGTGGCCTCTCCCGTTGCGGAGCACAGGCTCCGGACGCGCAGGCTCAGTGGCCATGGCTCACGGGCCCAGCCGCTCTGCGGCATGTGGGATCTTCCTGGGCCAGGGCACGAACCCGTGTCCCCTGCATCAGCAGGTGGACTCTCAACCACTGCACCACTAGGGAAGCCCTGAGGCATTTTAAAAACAATTTATTTATAATTAGAGTATTGAGATGAGAGGAATATTCTTAGGACCAGCAGCTTGTAACTGCATTGTCTGCATAAGTCAGTCTTTCATTTACATATAAGGAGGTAATTCTCTAGTTCAGTTATTTACCAGCCTCCAACTCCAAATTGTTAAGCAAAGGACTGTAGGGTCCCGTCCCGTGTCCGTCCGCCGGCCCCCCCCCCCCCCCCCCCCCCCCCCGCCCCAGAGTGACAGAATAATTCCTTTGGACTGGTTCTCTTTCATTGTTTATTGTTATGTGATGACTACATAAATGAGCTAGAATATTCATGGTTTGCCTGTTTAAAAATTATAATGATCTTTAATGCCAAAACTGTGGGACACAGCATAATGTTTCTTTGATTCTGGAAGAATCTGTCATGGACCTCATGAATTAACTTGTGAGCATTATGAAGTCTTTAGGAGTGTTGGTATGGTGAGATCATTATTTAACTGGGGTGATCTGGAAATATTTCTTGAAGGAATAGTGATTTGTGGTAGACCTTGAAAGCAGAAGATGAAAGGAAAAGCAGTTCTTATTTCTTAGTTCGTAAGACATTTGGGCAGGAAGAGAAAGATATGGGATAGGCAGGCACAAATGAGGAAGCTAACTTAGAAGGCTTGTACAGGAAAGTAGTAAAAGATACAGTTAGAAAGTTTGGATTTACCTTGTGAGTTTTGACTCTGTTCTCTAGGCAATATGAAAGCCATCAGATGTTCTGAACACAGGAGTAATTTGCTTATATGGTTAATTAGGCGTTTATCCCTTAACTAGTTATCAGGGCTATAGAGATCAATAAGACAGATCCTTGCTGATTAGATCATTTACCTGTATGACGTATAATCACCTTGAAATTGTGTCTAAAACTAAACCCGTAATGCCCTTTATCTCCCCTTCTGTCGAATTCTTCATCTTAGTTAATGATATTGCTGTCCACCTTGTGACCCAAAGATAGTGGCCATGAAGTCACACTGCCTGGGTTCATATTCTGAAGCCTCCAGTTTGCTTGGTCTTATATACTAGGCAGTGTCACGGATCCAGAGATGGGTCGGCACGGTTCCTGACTTCCAAGCGTTTCTAGTCTGGGGCAGACAGACAGAGATACAAATAGCTGTAGTCGAGTTTGATCAGAGATGTGATAGGGATTGTGGGATTTCAGAGGAGGCACATACCCAGTTTGGGAAATTATGGAAATCCAGAAGAGGATGTATTTGAGCTGAGACTTAAAAGGAAAATAGGCAAGGATTAGATCCTAGGCAGCCGGGTTCTGGAGCCTGTACTCTTAAACCTTGTGCGGTCTTGGGTAACTGGGTAGATATAGTGGCATTGATTAGAATTGAGAATGGAGGAAAAGGATCAAGGAGAATAGAGGGGATTAAAGGGAAATATGAGTTTAATTATGGACACATTAATTTCTAGATCTCTGTGAGACATTTTGGTAGATAAACTAATGGGCAGGGATCCTGTCTCTGTAGCCCCAGTACCTAGCCAGGGGTAAGTGCTCAACTAAATTTATGTTCAGATCACCCCTTTTTTCTAATTTTTTGACGGCTTTCTTACTGCCTTGAGATTAAGGACTTATATTTAAGACCTTTCATAAGTTGGACCCAGTCAAATTTTCTAGCCAGTATTCTCTTATACAAACTGACTGCTATAGTTCAACTAGGTTTGTTTGTACTTTTCCCATACCTTTAATTTTTTGTCTTTAGTTCATATGGCCTCTTTCTTTTTCCTTCATCCTGTCTTCAAGGCCTACTTCAGTCCCCATTCCTCATTTATAAAACAGGCATATCTGGACCTACTTTTAGAGTTTTAGTGAGGATTAAATGAGTGAATACTATGTGAAGTGCTTGCAGTAGTGTCTGGCATAGAATTATGTGCTCAGTAAATGTTGTAGTTGTTGTTACTACTTCTTCTAGTGTTACTACTTCCTTCTCTCCTTTTTGCCCTGCTATATGAAATATAAACACCAAGTTTTAGGAATTCTGTAACTACATGCTTCTTTAATATAACTTTTCTTCATTCTCACTGTCTTAAATTAGTTCAGGACCCCATTTCTTTCTTTCTTTTTTTCCTTTCTTTCCTTTCTTTCCTTTCTTTCTTCTGCATTGGATATTTGTTGCTGTGTGCTGGTTTTCTCTAGTTGCAGCAAGCGGAGGCTACTCTTCCTTGTGGTGCACGGGCTTCTCACTGTGGTGGCTTCTCCTGCTGTGGAGCATGGGCTCTAGGCACATGGGCTTCAGTAGTTGTGGCACGTGGGCTCAGTAGTTGTGGCTCGTGGGCTCTAGAGTACAGGCTCAGTAGTGTGGTGCATGTGCTTAGTTGCTCCGCGGCCTGTGGGATCTTCCCGGACCAGGGCTTGAACCTGTGTCCCCTGCATTGGCAGGCGGATTCTCAACCACTGCGCCACCAGGGAAGCCCAGGGCCCCATTTCTTACAGTTGCCCTCAAACTGGTCTCATTGCCACCCTTCAGTCTATCCTCTAGTCTTCTACCAGAGTGATATTTCTCTAAAAGTGAGTGTGATCATGTTAGTCCCTGCTTTAAATCCTATGATGATTCTTACTACTTTCAGGATAAAGGTCAAAGTTTTCATCTGTTACTCTTCTCCAACTGGCCCCCTGCTTGCCTTTCTAGTTTTATCATTATTCATGTATGACATGCTCCCACTGTCCCATCCAGCCATTTTGCATTCCATTCTACTTTATGCAAATGCCATATTCTCACGTTCTTCCTTCCTTTTGGTCTTGTGTTTCCCTCTGCCTGGAACAGACTGTTCTATCTGGCTAATTTTTAGTTGTTTTTTGAAATGCTGCTGGAAGAAATGTGTCCTTATGTTTTGAGGGTTTGCTATGACTATCACAGACTAAATTTTAGAGCCCATCATCTGAATTTATAACATTTCTAAGTTCAGTTGAACAAATACTTAATGGGCATTTCCTATATGACATGTATTGTGTTAAGTACAGGGAAGGTATAAAAATAAGACATGAATGACCCGTTTTTAACAAATTTAGAATCTAATGAGGAGAAATCAACTGAGAAGAATAATCATTCATTTTCTTTGCTGTCTCGGCCAGTGGACTATGAACACGCTAAGGGAGATGTGACCAAAATGGAGATTTAAGTGAATTAATATCAGGTTGCAGAAATTTTTCTGAGGGTAAAAGACTAGATCCAGATAGACAAGCATGATTATAGTCCAAGCATGAGAACTCTGACTGAGATCACCTGGCCTAGTTTCTCTTGCATGATTGTAATTTCCACCTCCATGATTTAGTACAGTGAATATGGACACAATCTTATAATTTTTAAGCTAAGTTTTAATTTCAAATCATAATTTTTGTAGACCAGCATATATGTAAATAAAAAATACTCATGATTAAGTTTGATTTTTAATATCCCATAAATGTTGTAAGTAGAGAAAGTTGAGAGTTTTAATTTTCTGGAAGTACATATACTCCTAAATTTTTAAAATTAAACATAGCACTACAGTAACTCCTATGTAAATTTCTGCTTACTTGTAATGAAAATATTAAATAAGATAAATTTGCATTTGCATATAATCAATATTATAAAACAAGAATTATCTAGCATAATTTTTTTGATATATAAATTTATTTATTTTATTTTTGGCTGCATTGGGTCTTCATTGCTGCACACGGGCCTTCTCTGGTTGCAGCGAGTGGGGGCTACTCTTTGTTGCGGTGCACAGGCTTCTCACTGAGTGGCTTCTCTTGTTGCGGAGCATGGGCTCTAGGCTCGCGAGCTTCAGTAGGTGCAGCACGCAGGCTCAGTAGTTGTGGCTCGTGGGCTCTAGAGCGCAGACTCAGTAGTTGTGGCACGCTGGCTTAGTTGCTCCGCAGGCATGTGGGATCTTCCCGGACCAGGGCTCAAACTCGTGTCCCCTGTGTTGGCAGGCAGATTCTTAACCACTGCGCCACCAGGGAAGTCCCTATCTAACATAATTCTAATAGCTCTCGTTTTAATGAAAAAGAAGGCAATTTAATGATAAATAAGGTATTTCTATGTAGATCGCATAATTATAAAAAATCAGAGCTATAATTTGGGTGGAAGACAGAAAAATCTACCAGAGTTCTTGTGAAAATGTAATTCTAGTGGCTCATGTAGCTTGCATCTATTTTCCTGATTATTTGTCTAGTGGTTTTCCTGGTAGTCTAGGAGGGTTTGTGTTAAGCAGTCTGTGACAAGATGTTTGCTTGAGAGAAGACTGGCTGGCATTAGGAATATCGTCTGAAAACTCAGCTTTTGCTTAGTTGGCATGTTCTCTAACCAGCCTATTAACTGGAGTGCTACTCAACTCAAGGAGGTAGTAGGTTTATTATTGTAAATATTTTTAAACTCTTGAGCAAAAGAAGACTAATTAGATTTAATGTGTGGGTTTGCACATATATAAATAATCTGCCTATTTATGCCCAAGAAATGGCTTGATGAAAAGCCATTGTCATCCAGTAAAATATTTTTCTTGTCTAAAATATGTTGAAGGATTTTTAAAATAGGAGAATCAAATTAATACTAAGAATTAATATAAGTATAAATAGTTTTTAGTTCTAAAACTTTATCTCATTTAAAACTCAGAACAGGGGACTTCCCTGGTGGTCTGGTCGTTAAGACTTCGCCTTCCAATGCAGGGGGTGCGGGTTCAATCCCTGGTTGGGGAGCTAAGATCCCACATGCTCGCGGCCAAGAAAACAAAACATAAAACAAGCAATATTGTAACAAATTCAATAAAAGACTTTAAAAATGGTCCACATCAAAAAAATCTTTAAAAAAAAACAAACTCAGAACAATTCTATGAATAAATTTTCCAAAGGAATCTAAGGTTCAGAGAGAGAAACTAGTCTTAAATCATAAAGCTAGAGGAAGTAGCAGAGCCAGAATTAAAATTCAGTCTTCTGGTCTCCAAGTCCAATATGTTCTTGTTTGCTGTATAGTGTGACTTTAAAACATTTTTGAGTGGTAAAAGATACTACCATTTTCTCTAAATGAATCCTCTGAAAGAACTAACCCTAATTCTTTTTTTACTGCCACCAGTTATAAAGACTGATAACTGACATAGTCTTTTTCTCACTTAAGGTAGTTTTATCCTGTAGATGCCTTAGCTGCTAATTAAAATTTCTTTTTCATTGGGTATCTTCTTCATCTCATAAACTCCAAAAAGTGAATTGTCTCCCACAGTGCTGCCTTTATGTCGAGTCAGCAACATGGCTTGTTGTATGCCAGGTTCTTTAGCAGTTAACTAGGAAGGGATTTCAATCTCATGTATGTTAATTGAGCATAAAGGATTGTGTTGAGACAACTGTAAAGATGATTAAAATACTTTTACACCTTAAATATCTCATTCTCTACTAAACTAGTACCCAGAACCTTCTTATTTTCTTGCTGTGCTAAACTTTCTAATACATCATTTTTCTTAGCTGTAAAATTAAACTTGAGAGGGTACTTTTTTTTCTTGAAACACCTTGTTTTCCTCAGATCTATAAAATGAAAGGAAAATATTTAATCTATATAGCAAGATAATATTATATACTTATGAGATATTTTCTATATTGTGTAGAGATAGAGATTGGAAGTGGACTATGTAAAAAAATCTACTTTTATATTGTAATTCTTATACTTTTTTTCCCCATCTTTCCCCTTAGATTTCCTTCATGGATACATTTTCATAGCATTATTATGTGATGTGAGAAGTTTTTTTTTTTTTGAAGTAACATGGATTTTATACTACAGAATCAAGAGATTGGCTTTATAGGAAAAATTGAATTATAAAAAGTGGTACGGGTTTTTATAGATAACCATGACAACATCCCATATGAATGGGCATGTTACTGAGGAATCAGACAACGAAGTAAAAAATGTTGATCTTGCATCACCAGAGGAACATCAGAAGCACCGAGAGATGGCTGTTGACTGCCCTGGAGATTTGGGCACCAGGATGATGCCAGTACGTCGAAGTGCACAGTTGGAACGTATTCGGCAACAACAGGAGGACATGAGGCGTAGGCGAGAGGAAGAAGGGAAAAAACAAGAACTTGACCTTAATTCTTCCATGAGACTTAAGAAACTAGCCCAAATTCCTCCAAAAACTGGAATAGATAACCCTATATTTGATACAGAGGAAGGAATTATCTTAGAAAGTCCTCATTATGCTGTGAAAATATTAGGTAAGTAAAAACAGTAGAATAATAGAAAATGTTTTGCTTTTGTTTCTCTTGCCGTGACATAAATGTGTATAGGACGGAGGAGGGATATAAGAGAATGTAAGTAATAGCAATTTGAACTCAGACCAAGATCAGTTCCTTTCTTGGAAAGGCCATATGACCATTGTTTACTGTTAGCCAGGTAGAGCTAAAGCACATATCCTAAGTGTTCAGTCACTACAACATAATTTTTATATCTAATCTTTGAATTAAAAATTTACGTATGAGGCCTAACTTTTAAAGCCTTGAAATTCACGTTTTATTTCAAACTCAAACTTTTATATCAAAATTCCTGAAAAGTAGTTTTCAGATTTTGAATTTCTGATTTCCTTAAGGTTAGTAAATAGTAATGAAATTAATATATGTAGCTTAACATTGATTTGATTTTCTTTAATTAATGGCTGTTAATGAGAAGAACTGGTGCTATTCCTATGGCATAATCCTATACTATTTCCAAATTTCATTTTGTGAAGAAAACAAAAAAACTAGTGACATGAGATATTAATAGATATAAATAAAAAAGAATTCTGTGATCAAATAAATTTCGAGAACAGTGGGTTAAATAAGTTAAACAGCTTCTTATTACAGTACTTCTTGTAGCCTTTATAATCTAATAGGCATTATGAATCTATAAGAGAAATTGATGTCGAATGTGTGTTTCCAAACTTAAAATATTTCATAATTGAACTTAACTGCCCTCTCTTCCTACACACACACAGGAGAGATTCCTGAACTAGTGTCAGTGGTATACATTAACTTGTGTTCCCTTAAAACCAGGCTAACTGAAAGGAAGTATTTTATTTCTTAGTGGTTTATTATTTATAGATGTGAAAAGAGAGACACTTCACTTTTCTATGGAAGGAGAGGGTTTTCGTCGTTGTTTTGCCATTTATTTAAGTGTCTATTGAATCCTGTACTAGATGCTGTAGCAAACAGCTTTCTGTTTAGTACCCAGAGTAGTCCTGTTAACAGGGCTCTGTAATATCCATTACAGAAAAAGAAATTGAACCTCAGTTAAATCACTTGTGTAAGACTCCATGCAAGTGGTAGGGCCAAGTTTAAATTTGCCTAATCTGAACATGCAGTTGAGGTACTGCAAAGAACAGAGGGTTTGAGTGGAGACTGATATCCAGCCTGCTCTTCACTCACTAGACCAGAGCTTTGGCTACCAAGAGTGGAACACCTTTTTCTGATTTACTCAAAGGTACCATATGTATTCTCTCTCTGTATATAGTATACCATATATATTAAATCTATATAAAGGTGCCATATATACTATATATGGTATATACACCATACATACTAAATCTAGTCTAGAACAGTTTCTACTTTATCACAACATCTGCTGCTTTTCTTTGCTATACATTTACTAAGGATCCACATTTCTTGACAGAAAGCAGTGTGCACACTTCTCTGTGACTTAAGAAATCATAGGTATGGGGGGCTTCCCTGGTGGCGCAGTGGTTGAGAGTCCACCTGCCGATGCAGGGGACACGGGTTCGTGCCCTGGTCCGGGAAGATCCCACATGCTGCGGAGCGGCTGGGCCCATGAGCCATGGCCGCTGAGCCTGCGCGTCTGGAGCCTGTGCTCCGCAACGGGAGGGGCCACAACAGTCAGGGGCCCGCGTACCGCCAAAATAAAAAAAAAAAAAGATAAGAGGATCGGGGCTTCCCTGGTGGCGCAATGGTTGAGAGTCCGCCTGCCGATGCAGGGGAAACGAGTTCGTGCCCTGGTCCGGGAAGATCCCACTTAAAAAAAAAAAAAAAAAAAAAAAGAAATCATAGGTATGTTCAGTCATAGTGAAGTATGCTAAATGCCTTCAGATGAAAGGCATTATAGTGAAAACAGAAAGACTACATATTTTTAAAATACATTTATATGAAGGAATTTTATGCTCTTTTTTCCTAAGAGTTTTGTTAGAGTAAAATTGTTTCATTCCCAATTGCCTCTTATTGGCCTTCATCTCCTACCACTCCATTATTTTATATTAAAATATTCTGTAAATATTCTCTGTGACTTGGAGAAAGCTTACATTGTAACATATCCAACCCAAGCCTGGATTGAGTCTTCTGGGTTTCCGTTTAAATTTCTTTTAAGATTAATGTATTTGTCCATTTGCTTTAATTGTATGAGGCATAAAAGTCCATCTAATAGACAATATTCGTGTAATCTCCATGAGGAAACAAATACAGCTTAAGCCAGATTCACTTAGGGAATTTTTTTTTTTTTTTTTACCTAACCACAGAAAACCGAAGACCATTTCACTTAAATTTTTTGCTTTTTCCTATTTCTTTTTGTATGCTGCTTGGTTAATTTTTCTACAACTATAGATTAAAGTACAGATATATTTTCTTCCAACTTGCAATCCAGTGTGGTTTTAAAAGTTATCTTTGTGCAATCTTTGAACGTAAGGCTGTTTATTATATTTTATTTTAAAGTAATTTGAAATGTAGTACCAGGTATCTGTAAGTCATTTCTTGGTTAGGAGAATATTTCATATTTTGAGAAATAAGTGATAGATTTAATTTTAGTAACATTCAACACAAATGTGTTAAGTGTAGGAAACATGAAAAGTTATAAGGTTGTTATTGTCAGTCAAATCTTCAGTTTTTGGATATACTCAGTTTTAAGTTTTCATTTTAAAATGAAGTATATTAGCTTTGTATCAGACATTTTTTTTCCAGTTTATAATTTGCTAACACATCAGACTACAACAGTACTCCCTTAAAGTTGTATGAGTCTCCCTGCCAGTGTTTTGATTAATATACACATGCCAGGAGACAACTTCTCAGCCTTTTTCACAGCCAGAAACAGCAACCTTGTTTTAAATGAGGGAAGGATGGGGCAACTGATTTATTTCTTTGAGAGGGAGCCTTCAGTTTCCAAATGATACATCATCATTTATCTGTGAGTAGAGGAAATTCTCCTTAAAGAATTGAAAATGTGATTGGAAAGGTTAGATACTTTAATTATCTGGGTGGTGGTTTTTAATGAACATATTTATAAATTCGGCACTGTATAATAATAAAAATGCAGGGATGGAATTAATAGAAAATATTCAGAAAGGATAAACTGAATCTTCTTATTTAAAAGCAGTTAGAATCTTATTGAAAATTAGAAAATAGTGATGTGGAAATTTCAAATGAATAATTAATATTAGTAGTATAAATTATAAGAATTTTGATATATTAGGGAGGCTTTCTGTAAAATTGGCACGAGTTATTCAAACTTGCTTTGCTACAAATACAATATCATTGTCTTGTTCTCTTTCGTAAGTAAAGCAAGCTACCCTGTGAGAAAAATTCTGAGAAAAGAGCAGAATGCAGGTAGGATAAGGTAGAGTAGGATCATCTTCAGATGTCTTTAGATTATAGAATTCACTGTTTGATTGATTTTTATAGTCAAAGATAAGTAATTTTGGGCCAGGATTGTGGACAAGTAAATATAGTAGACAGAATATTTAAAGGGAATAAACTAGGAAACATTGCTGTCTATCATGGATGTCACTGTATGATTATCACACTTTTGAAGAGACCTTAGGAAAGGCATACACACCCACCCATCACACAACCATGGTGAGCTATCTGTTTTGTGGCTAATAAGGAGATTCTTGAAATTTATGATTAGGGGATTTCTGATTTACACCAGATGCTACTAGTGTTAAGAAATAAAAAAGACACACCAAGGGGAAGAAAACTAGGATGAATAAAATATTTTCGTAATATTAATAATACCATGTTTCAGTATTAGTATCTACATATTTTTTGTCAGGTGTCTCTGAATATTCAGACTTTTAAGTCAAGAGTATTCTTCTGTTTGATGTTATAAAATAAAATATTTCTTCCACATTTGTTTCTGATGTTATTTGACTTTTGATTGACCGTGGGAAATGCTGGAATTTTGCTGGATTGTGATAAACTTTTTTTAAGATTGGCTTTTAAAATAAAGTTTATTTAAAGGCAACAAACAAAATTCCAGTGCCAATAAACCTTGAGTTCATACATTTCTGAGAAGTTAATTATTCTTGCTATTAAATTTTTGCTCAACTGCTATAGATATTTCCAAACTTTATTAGCCGTTCTTTGAGAAATTTTTTTTTTCTGGAAATGAAATGATTAGACCCATTGGTATTATGTTTAAAATGTTGGGACATTTGACGATTTTTTGATTTGTTCAGATTGCTAAAATTAGAACTAACCTAAAATAAAGATTAAAAAATTCATTAGAATATGTGTATAGTCATGTAATGTTTGGTTATTAAATATGCATAATGCTACTGAAAAATAATTAACTGCTGTACCATTTAGTCTTTGACACAATGTATCAAAACTTCATTCTACCTATTAAGTATTAATAGGTTTTAACTTTTTCCCCTTGCAAAGACTTGAATCATTTTATGTTCAGAAATGCGTGATATCACTGCATATCGGTACAGGGATGCCTGGAGTCAAATGTAGAGTTTAAATACTTTTTACCTTCACTTGCTATTGACCTTTGACAAGTTACTTAAGTTTCCTGAGCCTCAGTTTCTGTATTTTCTTGAGGACCAAGTGAAAACACATATATAAACATGTTGCACATTGTAAGTTTGACTAAAATTTAACTTTTGTAAGGACCAGAAGCTACCAGAGATCATCTAACCTTTTAGTCCATGAAATTAGTTTGTGGCTCTTAACCAGTAATTTTTTATTTCATTTTTTAAAATGACAGCTTTACTATACCATAAAATTCACTCTTTTAAAGTGTACAATTCATGAGGTTTTAGTACATTCACAAGATTGTGCAGCCATCACCATTATGTAGAGTGTTTCCATTACCTCAGAAAGAAACTCTGGACCCCTAAGCATTCACTCTCTATTCTCTTCTCCCCCTAACTCCTGACCACCCTAATCTACTTTCTGTGTATTTGTTTATTTGGGACATTTCATCTAACTGAATCATACAGTATGTGGCTTTTTGTAACTGGTTTCTTTTCACATAGCATAATGTCTTCAGGGTTCATCTGTGTTGTAGTATGAACCATTACTTCATTCCTTTTTATAGCTGAATAATATTCCACTGTATGGAAATACCATGTTTTGTTTATCCATTCATCTGTTGGTGGAATGTTTGGGTTGTTTCTACCTTTTAGCTATTGTGAATAGTGCTGTTGCAAATATTCACATATAATTTTTGTTTAAACATCTGTTTTCAATTCTTTGGAGTATATACCTAGGAGTGGAATTGCTGGATCAAATAGTAATTGTGTTTTAACTTATTGAGGAACTGCCATATTTTCCCCAGTACCTGCACTATTTTACCTTTTCATCAGCAGCATGAGAGGGTTACAGTTTCTCTACATTCTTGCTTCTATTTGTTATTATACCAATATGTCTTTTTAATTTTAGCCATCCTATCAACCAGTAATTTTTTTTTTTGGCGGTACGCAGGCCTCTCACTGCTGTGGCCTCTCCTGTTGCGGAGCACAGGCTCCGGACGCGCAGGCTCAGCGGCCATGGCTCACGGGCCTAGCTGCTCTGCAGCATGTGGGATCTTCCCGGACCGGGGCACGAACCCGTGTCCCCTGCATCGTCAGGCGGACTCTTAATCACTACGCCACCAGGGAAGCCCAACCAGTAATTTTTTTAAGAACTAGAAAAAAATAGAAGCTATTAAGGTATATTATATTGCATGTAAGTATTTATAAATTTTTATTTCAAATAGGGGTGTATATACTGGGTTGAGAAATTTAAAAATACACATTTTTAATGGATCACTAAGGAAAGTTTGAGAAATAATATCCAAGTCAAACCCACTCATTTTATAGAAAGGCCCAGAGACTTGAGATGGATTTTCCAGTGATATATATTGCAGCTAGTAAGTGATCAAGTCAAAACTAGGACCCAGGTATTCTGCCTTCATATTTGGGTCTTTTTCTTGCTCACCAAACTCATTTCAGTTTTGTCCAGAGAAAAAAAATCATGAAGCTTTTGTACTTGATTGAATAGTAGTCATTTCAATGATATTTTTCCATTGTCTTATATTTAGGGCTAAGGTTTTTGCTCTGCCATCTCTCTCAACTATCTTTGCTTGTATGCTTGTCTAGAATTTCTTTTTAATTTGTAACGCAATTTTTTAATGATTAATTACTGTTCAGGGTGTTTCATGAGCTTCTCGTTATTTTTAATAAATGCAGTTTAACCTAGTCCACTGAAAACCAAAGCTCAGAGATCTGAATTTTATGTCCTTAAATTTAAAAAGAAAAAAAGAAAAAGGAAAGACAGCCCATCCCTACTTAAGCAAAGATTTCCTAAATGAACATTCGAATTTCGAGTCAGTGGATAGATGTACTGGAAACTGGTATAATCTCCTCATACTCAATACTATTAAGTTCCTTATCTGAATAGTCAATTTGACTGTACAGTTTAGGGGAAAAGAAGAAATCTTTAAAAGTGTTCAGGAAAAAGTCATGAAGTTGGTTGAAATATAGAAATTTCTGAGAATAGGTTAAAAGAATTGGTATTATTTAAACAATGAAATGGAAGAATATTAATGCTAGAATAGATATGTAGAAACTGTTTTCATGTGGGTAGTCTCTGTTCTCTCTATAGTCTGTCCTCTCTTTGTTGTCTATCTTCATCATTATTATAAAAGAGGGTACATATTTGACAGGATGGATTTAGCTGCATCTGATTAGATTTTTCAGATTTCCTCTGGAATTGCACAGAATTTCGAAGAACTTAGGTGGTTTTCGTTTAAGTAGCACGTAATCTAATTACTACATCATACAATGGAACATTTCTTATGTGTAGAAAATTTGCTGTTTTGCATAATATGTATTTGTAAAATGCTTTTAAAGATATACCATATAGAAACAAAGTTTTTTAAACCTACAACAAAATACCTTTTGAAATTAAGAATTTTTATATGAACGTGTGTCAGAATGAGAATCCCAGAGTTGATATTGCCAACAATTATTTTTCATTATGACATCATACTTAATATCAAAGAAAAGACCTTTTTGGCAGAATTCCATTCAGAATTTTCCAGTAAAATTTATCCTAATCAGTATTTTAAGACTAATGCGATAGATATTTTTTGCTTTCTCTGTGACCTTAAAACTTTATTGGGCAGAGGCAGCATCATTTTTAATTTCCATTAAATTGATAAACCCTCTGATGAAATTCATGTCTTTATAAATAAGTTTATATAATTTACTGTTTCATATTTCCTTTTACATATTTATTTGTTTCAGCTACATATGGTTTAATCCATATCTTCTTGTCAAGCTATATATTTATATTTAATGAAGTCTTAAAAACTGATTGTCTAATAACTTAATCTGTTCTCTTTCTTCATTAAACATTTGTCATGGAAACATATTTGAACCTGAAGCATAAGAGTACTTGGGGAGCTTTCCTGCCTAAGAATGCTATCTGGAAAATTTCCCAGCTAAATTGGCCATGAAAGCAGATATGGAATTTATCTGGAAACTTCCCATTTAAATCATAAGTTATCAATTTTGCTGAACTACTTAGTTACCCAGGCTAGTGCTACACTATCAAAGATGTTTTTACAATATTTCTCAAAAAGATACATAGCCTCTACATTCACAAGAACTGCAGTTTTGGTTTCTTTTGCTGAACTTTTACAGTGTACTGCCTAGCATACTATTGTGATGTTAGAGTTGAAATAAAATACTCTGAGAAAATATTTGAAGCATAAGACACTTGGTTAAAACAGCAGAAATAAAATGCAACAGTATTATAAAAGTAGCATTTGGAGGGTGTATTATATGTGTGAACATGTACAAACACAGTTAACTAGAGGAAATTCTTCGTACAGGTACATGGTAAAATAGAATGTGTAAGCTCCTCTAAATACTAGTCAGTGTACATTGCATGCTGCTATATTGGGCAGAAAGACACTTCAGGACAGCTTTTCTAAAGCAGATAAATGACATGTCACAATCAAGCCCTAAAATCTAAAAAAGAAACAAAAATTTATCTTTTTTTAAGCCCTTGGTATGGCAGAAAAAGCACTGCCTTAGAAGTTCAAAAAGATTCTTCACCCAGGTGCCATTTTTCTGTATGACTTCATTTTCTCCATCTGTAGAGATTTGCTCTGAACTATGTATGTCTCAGGTTTTGGTGGGTTTTTTTAAATTGGGAAAAGTTTCTCAGATTTTATGAGGATTAAATAAAATAATATATATGTATATATGCCTGTAATACAGATATTGTTCTGTGTCTTTCTATTCAATATTGGCAGTGACTAGTGTGTAATTCAGGCCAAATACATATTTGTAGTTTTTCAACTACAAATAACGGGTTGGTGATATTTCATTGTGAAAGCTGAGCTTAAGTGCAAATGATCTCAATTTAATCTGGCAACATTGATTAATGCAGTAAGTCTGGAGACAACTCCTAAAAAAAGATAATTTCAGTGAAAACACTTTTTACTAATTAAACAACAGAAACGTGAATAGGACTTCATAGAGGTTAGTGAATTTGTAAAGGATGATAATTAACAAGTTTAAATTGGTCTTGATGCCAACCTACAAAATTTGAACCTTAAGCCCAGTTAAAGTTATTTCTGGCGCTTGGCATGGTCCTTAAGTTCTCCTGATAGCCTTTACTTAAGTAGATAGGTACTAAGTCAACAGCCTCTTTGGGACTCAGTTGTATTGTTGTTCTGCTTTCAGCCTTCCTATTTCCTATAGATCTTATCTTGGTCCCTGATCTCCTGAGAGAAAGACATTTCCAGTTTGACCCTGAGATTTTTTTTTCTTTTCTGGATTTTAAACTGTCCCAGATGGTCTTTATGCCTTTAGAATTCCTCAGTATGAACACAATATGAAAAAATTGACCAGATTTACTCTTTATCTGGAACCTGTATTCCTTACCTAACTTCCTATCAACACGAGAAGCCTACTGATTTCTTAGAATTTTTTTTTCTTTTTTTTTTTTGGCTGTGTTGGGTCTTCATTGCTGCACGTGGGCGTTTTCTAGTTGCGGCGAGTGAGGCCCACTCTTCCTTGTGGTGCGCAGGCTTCTCATTGGGTGGCTTCTCTTGATGCGGAGCACGGGCTCTAGGTGCGCAGGCTTCAGTAGTTGTGGCACACGGGCTCAAGTAGTTGTGGCTCGTGGGCTCTAGAGCGCAGGCTCAGTAGTTGTGGCTCAGGGGCTTAGTTGCCCCGCGGCATGTGGGATCTTCCCGGACCAGGACTCGAACCTGTGCCCCCAGCATTGGCAGATGATCGATTCTTAACCACTGCGCCACCTGGGAAACCCCTCTTAGAACTTTAAAGCAATCATCCCTTTTGGATTAACCAGAAAATTTCCTGTTGCCAGGGCTTCCCTGGTGGCGCAGTGGTTAGGAGTCCGCCTGCCGATGCGGGGGACGCGGGTTTGTGCCCCAGTCTGGGAGGATCCCACATGCCGCGGAACGGCTGGGCCTGTGAGCCATGGCCGCTGAGCCTGCGCGTCCGGAGCCTGTGCTCTGCGGCGGGAGAGGCCAAGACAGTGAGAGGCCCGCGTACCGCAAAAAAAAAAAAAAAAAAAAAATTTCTGTTGCCTCTCTGTGCTGCATCTCAGCTGTTAACTGATCTCGTGAAATAAGGCCATTGATCTCCAGTTTTATCTCATTAAGCCGTCCCTAGTTTAGATTACCCTACCTTTTCCTATTTCCTTGCTGGCTTATGACTACAGTATTTTATTTGTGCGTAAAATATTCTAAAAATGAAAATTATATGCTGTGTTTGCTACGGAAGTAAGAGAGGGCAACAAAAGGAAATATTGAATAGTTGCAAAGGAGGAACTAGAATAACTATAAAGCAGACATAAAAATTCAGTACAGCAATCAAGGTTATTTAGTATAGAAGAAAATAGGTGTGAGTGCTTTAGTTATTCCCAAGTATATCATGTCTTAAAATATTACAATAACTGCTGTTAATAAAGCCTGTAAGTCATTGGTTCTTAACCAGAAGGGTACATAGTCAACTTTAAAAAATATATATATATATAAAATTAAAGAAGACACAGGAGATTCTGATTGTGTTTGTGTTTGAGGTAGAACTCAGGATGTAAATATCTTTGTAAATGTCCTTAGTGATTCTCATAAATATCCTTGATTAAAAACCATTGTTCTGATACAGCAAGAAAATTTAGTACATTCTGCTTAAGACTGCAGGGATATTTATATAATCTCTGTAATTCTAGTCATTAAGGAAAAAAATCTAGTAGAAAAATGGTCAAAAGATAAGGAGAAAATCGACAGAAGAAATACAAATGACTGTTAACCTTGTGAAAATACATTAAATGTCACTACTAGACAAAGAAATACGTGTTTTCCTAACCAGATCACCAAAAGTGAAAAATTTGGGCTGTTTGTAGAAACAGGCACTCAAGTTCTTTAGTGGTAGGAGTATGAGTTAGTACAAATCTGTAGGGCAGTTTGGCAATATGTATCAAAGTTTTAAATGTTTTTATTATTTGATAAGTAATTTTATCCTAAGAATTTATTCTAAAGACATTGGAAAATATCAGATTACAAAACAACATTTACAATGTGACCTCTATGGTTAGGATCAGCATTTTTTACAAGTCTGAAAGGCTATATATATATATATATATATATATATATATATATATATATATATATATTATAACAAAATAATACCAGTAGTTATATCTGAGAGGTATGACTACAGATAAATTTTTTTTAAATGTCAGTATTTTAGTGTCTGTGGGTGGCTTTGGTACACAGAGATTATGTAGAAGTTCCTTTGTCACTAAAATTTTAAATCCCCCTGGGCTTGAAGAGACATAGTAGGGAGTTTGTTACCTTCTAGGCTGTCTAAAGTTGCTTATTGATTTCATTCAGCAGTGAGATCCTGAAGCTCCTGATTTTCTCATTGCCCTGACAACCAGGCTGAGCCGCTTTAAAAGATTACTGAAATTTTAAACAGAAGTCTCATTATCCACTCAGAAAGTCTATAGTCTCCTTAAGATTGTAGTCAATTACCTTAACTACTTTGTTGGTTTTGTAATTCTTTTTCCTTTTAAGATATTTAAATGCTTTCCTGTTTTGCTCTAAAGATACTTTAAGGCTATTGAATTCTTTATACTCAGGGAATTCTTTATACACTTAGGTAATTCTGTGGTGACTTCTTCGAATTTGATGAAATCTGACACTCCATATTCTTCCCCCACCCCAACTTTATTGAAGTATAGTTGGCAAAAAAATTTTATATATCTAAAGTGTACAATGTGATATTGTGAAATGTTTACCACAATTAAGTTGATTAACACATCCATCACCTCACATAGTTACCTTTTGTGTGTGTGGTGAGAATGCTTAAGATGTACTCTCAGCAAATTTCAAGTATACAATACAGTATTATTGACTCTAGTCACCATTGCTGTCCATTAGATCCTCAGAACTTATTCACCTTAAAACTGACAGTTTGTACTGTTTGACCAACATCTTTAAATTTCCCCTATCTATATTCTGTCTACTCTTGTAGATAACATTAACTTATGGTTAAATTCTGGCTGTTTCTCAAGTTTTATTTAGTTCTGGATCACAACTTCTTAGGTCATTCAAATAACAGTTTTGACTTTCAATTTTTTTTCCAGTTTTTTGGTGCATTTTAAATTACTAAAGAGCATATATAATTTTTATAAGGAGAGCTAAAGCTGTTTTGATTTCGGGGGGAAAGATAGGGAACTTCAGAATCAACAGAAGAGCTATTCTAACCTATAAAACATTTAACAACTCTTAACTAGTAGGATATAAGATAAATAAGAATCAGTAACTTTTCTACAGGTCCTGTGTGAAGAAAACTAACAGAAAGACTTAAACCAAGAGGTTTTTTGCTTTTTTTTTTTTAATGTGACTGTATAAGACACAGATATACACAGATACTATCTACTGAAAGTTTTTCCCAGAATCATTTACAGTTTTAATTTTAGTCAGCATCTCAATAGGTTTTTCTTTCTGGATGAATAGGAAATAGAGAGTGAGGAGGTATCTTAAAAATGATTCTGTAGCTCATTTGAAGTCAAGACATTTTTGAAAAAGTAATGAGCAAGTATTTGTCATATCAATATGAGCAAAGACTATAATACTATTGTAAGAAGATTGTGGTTCTGATAGACCAGTGGACTAGAAACAGACCCTGATATATGTAAGAATTTGGTGGTATCGTAAATCAGTGGAAAAGGAGGGATTATTCAATAAATGGTGTTAGAATAATTGGTTAACCATTTGGAAGAAAAGAAATGAAGTTAAAATTTCCCCTCAAATCTATAACAAAATTCCAGAGAGATTGAAGTTAACTACAAAATAGAAGCCATTAGAAAATTTAAATGTAGGTAAACATTTAATGACCTAGGGGAAGGAGTTTATAAGCTTGGACAGTGAAAGAAATCACACAGGGAAAGGTGGATCATTCTTAACACATAACAGCCGGAAACTTCTATAATAAAGGTACCACAAATGCAATTAACAGACAGATGGAAAAATTAGAAAACTATTTCCAGCAAATGTGACAGAGTGTATACATGTGCATATATCTACCTCTTGGGGGTCAGAGAAGAGATAAACTGTAGTTCTTAACCATTTGGGGATAACCCTCTTCCAGAAAAATGTATGTGCTGCACGTGCACACTAAAGGGAACGTGCACATGTACACATGCCCCAAATGTTCAGTAAAACTTTAGGAGACTCACATGTTCATAGGAGTTCTATGAACCACGAAAGAAGTGCCTGAGTAAACTTCAACCTCCCTGTTAAAGAAGTGGAAGGTTTTTAAAAATCGTAAATTTGAATATTGGTAAAAATATTGGTAATGGGATATAAATTAGTAAAACCTCCCTAGACAACTCTTTGGCTTTTAAAATGTCAGAATCTTATTTAAAAATTCTGTTTCTTGGAATTATTTTAAGAAACACCAGGATCTCAGACATTTTTACTGTACATAGCAGTGATCATTATGTACAGAAATGCTCATTACTTATACTAGCAAAAAATTGGAAGCACCCTGAATGCTCAACTTAGTGTAATGGTTATTATAAGTTTTAGTTTAAACATATAATAGAACATCATGGAGCCATTATAAGTTTTTTAAAGACTGTTTGGTGATGTGGGAAAACAATGAAAATGCCCTGTTAAATGAAAAAAGGAAATGCAGTACGATTTTTTTTAAGTTGTTTCTAAGTGATAGGACTATTGGTGGTTTAAAATTTTTTATTCATTTATGTATTCTATCCTTCATTTATTTTTATAGTGATATGTATTAGTTCCATAATTAAAACACTCTTGAAAAAAAGTTATTCTGTTGTATAATTTTTAAAGTCTTACTTAAAAATCAGTAAAATGACAGTGATTTGACACTCAAAAATATTTGCAAGTTTTGTTTTTCTTGAAAACTTTAATTGTTATTGGTTCAAGAAATTTTATCTTAAAATACATGTGGAATTAAGACAGAAAATTAATTTTTGGATACCTTTTCCTTCTCCTACTAGAAGTGGAAGACCTGTTTTCTTCACTTAAACATATCCAACATACTTTGGTAGATTCTCAGAGCCAGGAGGATATTTCACTGCTTTTACAACTTGTACAAAATAAAGATTTCCAGAATGCATTTAAGATATACAACGCTGTCACAGTACACATGAACAAGGCCAGTCCTCCATTTCCTCTTATCTCCAATGCACAAGACCTTGCACAAGAGGTATGTATTCTGAACGTCTCATTGACATATACAAAGTAATTGATAGTGATAGTAAGGCAGCGTTCTTGGAAAATACTGGTGTGAATATAAGGTTTGTTAGAATTAATTACTGCTGATCACATGTTAATAATTTATTGTGTTAGGAAAAATTTGCTTATGTGTATTTTATCCTGAAAAAAATATATGCTTAGTTCACAGTCAGGGCTCTGTTTCATGAAGAGAATAGCATTAGGTTTGTATATACAACTCCATATTTGCATAGTAAGAGAAATATTTGTCTAAATTACTAAAGGGGAAAAATTTTAATGTAGTATAGTTTTATTTTAAGCATTATACATTATAAACTGAGATAAATTAATACTGATGAGATTAAATTATATTTGATAATCAGGTATCATAAATATGTAACTTCTAAGATTTGTTACTTGTAGGTATTTTGAAGTTTTTCCTCTATAGATACTGTATAGAAGGTCCAAAATAATTAAATTTTAATGTACAGTGAGAGTTTCTCATGTTAACATGCTGATAGTTAAGTTCTAGTGTCTGCTGCTTGTTGATGTTTAGTGTTTAATGTGTTTTGCAAACATATTTTATTTTATTTATTTTAAAAAGTATTTATTTGGCTGCGCCGGGTCTTAGTTGCAGCACGCGGCATCTTTAGTTGTGGTGTGTCGGATCTTTAGTTGCGGCATGCAGGATCTAGTTCCCTGACTGGGGATCGAACCTGGGCCCCCTGCATTGGGAACACAGAGTCTTAACCACTGGACCACCAGGGAAGTCCCTCTGCAAACATATTTTAAATTGAAGGTTTTAAAAGGATGTAAGTAAGCCATCTCCTATTTTTGGGGGGTGGACATTCTGTCATTATTACAGGATTTTAAGTTATTTTAAAATGAATAATTCTGGAAGCCCATCAGGTAAATCTATTTCACTGAACCCAGACACAAAACAGAAAATGGGCTGAGGGAAGGGTAGGGCTTCCAGAGCTACAGACACGTAAAATAGGTTAGGAGGCACTTTTTGAATTAGCACAGAATGTATTTTCTTCATGTAGATGCTTACAGTGAGCGAAGGTCCTATGTGCAAGAGTGGCAGAGAGAAGTCTCATGTTGCTCAGGATAGGAGTGTGACCTAGGGACCTGTTCCTAGAGGGGAAATTTCCCATCTGCTAGTTAAAAGACCTAGTTAAGACCTATTCTTTGTGCTCATTTTTTATTATTGAAACTAAATATGCAGAATTTTTCATTAATAAATTATCCCTGTAGTTTTACTTATAGTTTAAATGGGTTTCCTGAAAATTCCTTATAGAGATTGAAATAGCTGACAGTACTTTGATCTTATTTATTCACAAATATAGTATAAGTTTTATTGTGTAGGGTTGGGAGGAATACATAATAGATCAGTGTAATCCTTCTCTTCCCATTTAGGAGGAAGGTTTGTCCAGCTAGGTACTGGGGCTTTGTTTCATTAAGAACAGTAGGTAGAAAAGAGAATGATATAAACAAGAGAGATTTAAATTGCTCCATTGGAAGAAAGTGGCACAACAGAAAGGCTGGAAGGAAAGGAAAAAAAAAAGGAGGCAACGTAGCTTTAAAGGTTTTAGGAGTTGAGAGGCAAAGAACTAGAAGTGGCTTAAAGAGTAATGCTTTGAGAGAAAGAAATGGTTAAAAAGGGCTTTAAAAACTCAATTTTCAATATTAGATTTAGCATAGTTAACATGTACATGGTTCACAATTGTAAAAGTATTGATTCTATATCAAGGAGATTTTCTCAAAGTTTGCTTTCACAGCCTTCAGTAATACTTGAGAATTGTATTGCTTTGGTGGTGGTGGGCTAGTAGGTGATTAGTGACATTGGGCTGAGACTGGTCTTAAAATGAGTGCAAAATGACTAACCTAGTTGGGGCAACAACATACGGTTGTGCTACAAAGTGAATGACTTCCCCTGGAGTTGTGCATGCACAACTGTGTGGCAGCCCTGACTTGACAGTGCATAACATGTGAGAAAAGGATGTACTTGGAACTCATCAAAGAAGAGTGTTAAATCTGATAACAAAATTCTGAAGGTTAAATGGACCCATTGCTTTTATTTTACAGCTGGAAAAGCTTAACAGTCACCTTATTCAACCCTTCTGTTTTATGTTTCTGAATTTTGAGGCCAGGTGAGGTTTTGTGACTGGGATGAGACTAACTAGGCTACTCATATGCCCATTGCCTAATTTTTTGCTTTTTAGCATTCATAATTCCAGCTTTTTTCATATACAGTATTTAAAGGAAGAAATTACCTCATGTTTCAGTTAGTATATCATTTTTAAATGGAAATTTAATCCAAGTAAGTAAAAAAAACTCAAGAATTTGATGAAAGAATGTCTTAACACATTAGGAAGTGTTCTTTGTTTTTATAGCTTAAAATATCAGTTAAACATTAAATATCATATAATAGATAATACAGCTTCTGAAAACTTCAGATACTGAGATCCAGATTATATCTTTGACAATCCAGGATACTCATTAATAAATGTAAAACAAGTTTTTTGGTCATTTTTAAAGTGCTTTTATCAAGAAAAGGTTGAGAACCTGGGTTTCGTTAAATGAACTTTTGCTTATCCAGTAAAAATGCAAGCCAACAAACTAGAAAATGGTGTTTGATTTTGAGATATTGAGGTATATACGTGTATAAGTATGTATATAACAAAAACTTGCATCCAAAAGAACTGTCGCAAATTAACAAGAAAGAGACTACTTAGTTTTTTTTTAATGGGCAAAGGACTTGAACAGAGACTTCTCAAAAAGAGGAAACCCCAACAGCCAGTAAGTATGAAAAGTTCAGCATCATTAGCTAATAGAGAAATGCAAATTAAAACAAAATGAGAGACTACCGCATAGACACCAAAATGACTAAAAAAATTTTTGCAAGACTGGCAATGTTAAATCTTAATGAACTTATGGAGGAACTGAAACTCTGATAGTGTTACTGGTGGAGTATAAATTGGTATTGCCACTTTGGAAAATGTTTGGAAATGTCTGCTAAAGCTAAAGTACCTATATCTGTGACCCAACATTTTTATGTCTGGGTATGTACCTGAGAGAGATGAAAACATATCCACACAAAGGCTTAAGCATAAACGTTCATAGCAGCCAGATAATCATTAGAAGCTGGAAGGAGCCCAGATGCACATCAACCAGTGAAAATTGAGTTAGACTCTCACTGTGGAAGAAAAATGAGTTAACAATCACAATCTAATGAGAAGTACTATGGTGGCAGTATGAAAAAGGTACCAAGAGCGTAATGAGATGTGCCTACTTCAGTAGGGGTTGGGGAGAGGCAGACATGGCAGAGGAGGAGATTTGGGAGGAAGGAAGAAACAGAAAATTTAATATGCTAAGTCTTGAAGGACAGTTGGGAATTTACCTGAAAGCCCAAGAAAGAAGGAAAGCCTTTCCACTGGCAAAGGGTTCAAGGATAGTAGTGACTGAGAAAGCATGGCATATTTATTGCACAATGAGTAAGGAGTAGGATATGATTTTCAAGATAGAGTCCAGGTCCTGAAGGCCAAATAAGCCATATTAATAAGTTTAAATTTTCTTACAATGGATCCACATTAGTAAACATTTTAAAATAATTAAGTTACATGAATAGATGAAAGGAGAAAAACATATGGTCAACTTGATGCAGAAAAGACATCTGAAAAAAATTTAATACCTTTTCCTTGATAATGAGAATTCTTAGAAAACCAGGTACATTTTGTTAACTTGATGAAGAACAATATCAGAAACTAATAGGGAGCATCTTACCTAATGATGAAACACCCAACATGTTGCTTTTTTTTTTTTAATTTTTGTCTGCGTTGGGTCTTTGTTGCTGCGCGCGGGCTTTCTCTAGTGGCAGTGAGCAGGGGCTGCTCTTCATTGCGGTGCACGGGCTTCTCATTGCGGTGGCTTCTCTTGTGGAGCACAGGCTCTAGGCGCGTGGGCTTCAGTAGTTGTGGCACGCGGGCTCAGTAGTTGTGGCCTCGGGCTCTAGAGCGCAGGCTCAGTAGTTGTGGTGCATGGGCTTAGTTGCTCCATGGCATGTGGGATCTTCCCAGACCAGGGCTCAAACACGTGTTCCCTGCATTGGCAGGCAGATTTTTAACCACTGTGCCACCAGGGAAGTCCCCAGCATGTTGCTTTTTAAGCCTGGAATAATAAAAGGAATCTACAGACTCTCACCACTAGTATTCAGCATTTTTCTGGAGGTACTAGCTAGTGCAGTAAAACAAGAAAAAGTCATGAAATGTTGTAGGGGAACAGGGAAAATGTGAATAAGTTACTTTGAAAAACTAAAACCTTGATTCATTTGGTAGTCAACATGAGGCCTATTAAAGTATAGATAAAATGTGTATACACACAGATATCCTATTTGAAAATGCAGGTAAAGAGATATTGAGAGAAATAATAAATTATTAACAAGGCTATCTCTGGGTGGTGGATATATAGGTAATTTTCTTATTTAGATGTTGATGTGTTTCTCAAATTTAATACACAAAAGCCACTAAAAGAGTTCAAAGCAAGAAATTTATAAGTGATTGCAGAGCTACCGAAGGATTTTAAACAAGAGTTTGATATAAACAGGCTTCCTGTTTAAAGTATTATTCTGATAACATTGCGGGAGATGTGTGAGATCAAGAATGGAGTCCGGCTTAGAGTATGGAGGCTAGTGTAATTGTCCAGATGTAAGATTTTGAACAGCCATTGAACATGAAGTGAAGAAATATTTCAGTAGGAAATTAGGGCTTCCCTGTGGTGCAGTGGTTAAGAATCTGCCTGCCAATGCAGGAGACACGGGTTTGAGCCCTGGTCTGGGAATATCGCACGTGCCACGGAGCAGCTAAGCCCATGCGCCACAACTACTAAGCCTGCGCTCTGGAGCCCGTGTGCCACAACTGCTGGAGCCCACGCACCTGGAGCCTGTGCTCTGCAACAAGAGAGGCCACCGCAATGAGAAGCCTGCTCACTGCAACGAAGAGTAGCCCCCGCTCACTGCAACTAGAGAAAGCCCGCGTGCAGCAATGAAGACCCAATGCAGTAAAAAATAAACAAATTAATTAATTAATTAAAAAAAATAATTAGTATCAAATTGAAATAGTTATATTGTTATAAAACAGTATGACTAGCATGATCTCATTCTGGTAAAAGTAAGAAGTAAAGGATATACACAAAGATTTTCTCATGGTTTTGAGGTTATGGGTGTATTGTTTTAGATAACCAACTTTATTGAGATATAATTTATGTACACTTAAAATTGGTATGCTTCATTATATAGTTCAATATTTTTGGCACATGTATACGCCTGTGTAATCTACCACCACAGTCAAGTTATAGAAACATCCGTGAATGCATAAAGCTCCCTTAATTTCTTTTGTAGACAGCAACCACTTCCCACTCCCCAGACCCTAGGCAGCCAGTGATCTGTTTTCTGTTTTTACAGATTTGCCTTTTCTGGAAATTTCATATAAATGGAATAAAATAATATATAGTCTTTTATATCTGACTTGCTTTGTTTAGTATAATGTTTTTCAAATTCATCGGTGTGTTGCATGTATTTAGTCGTTTGAGCTTCTTGTTGAGTAGTATTCCATCGTATGCATATCCTACAGTTTGTTTAACCACTTTCCTATTGGTGGATATTTAGGTTATTTCCATTTTATTATTCTAGCAGATGTGTAACAGTATCTTGTTTTAGTTTGCATTTCCATATGTTGAGCATTTTTTCATAAGCTGTTTCCTTCTTTTGGAAAATATTTTGATCTTTTTCCCATTTTAAAAATCATATTGTAAATTTTATTGAGTTGTAAGAGTTCTTAATGTACTCTAGTTACAAGTCCTCCTGTCAGATGTGTATCTCTTGGTGAATATTTTGGTAAAAACAAGTATAAGAATATAGGAGGATATATACCAAATGATTCTCCCTAGGTTTGGGGATTATGGTGAGTTTTATTTCCTTCTTTTGGATTATCTATTTTCTGATTTTTCACATTTAACATATACCATTTCTGTAATTAAAAAAAATTAGTTTAAAATGCTTTGAAGGAAAATAGAGAAAGTATTTTAGCTAGAGAAGAGTACAAGATCAAGAGAGAACTTTTTTTTTTTAAAGATAAGAGATTAGAGCATTTTTATAGCCTAATGGAAAGGAGCCAGTATGAGGTAAGAATAGCCTTTTAATTCCTTAGGCCTTTGTAGAAGTAGCTCATGTTGTATGTTGACACTAAAATAGGCAACAACTAGATTAATAGGGGAAGGAAATAAACACATAACAGGAGTTGAAATTTCTTTAGAAGGGACTATCTCAGAGGTGCTAGGAACTGATTTAAAAGTAAAAATAGGAGGGAATTCCCCTGCAGTCCAGTGGTTAGGACTTGGCACTTTCACTGCCATGGCCCCAAGTTCAATCCCTGGTCGAGGAACTAAGATCCTGCAAGCCGTGCAGTGCAGCCAAAATAAATAAATAAATAAAAAGGTAAAGATAGAAAAAAAGTGTCTATACACAAAATTATTGAGTTGACTTTGTACATTTTGTTCAAAGTGCATTTCTAATCGAAAATTTTCTTTCTCTCTCAGGATTACTTTCTTAGGGACTATAAATTTCATTTTAAATTAACTGGGATATGATATATTTAAAAAAGAAAAGTACCCTATTTTAAAAATCAGCATTTAATTATTGACAGTTTTGGATTACTGCACTCGACCATTAGTAAGACTTTAATCGAATTCTTGCAAAAGATAATAATTGCTATGCCCCCCTGTTTATACATATAGAACTTTACATTTAGAAACATGTTTTTCTAGGTACCAAAACCAGAGGACAGGCTAATTTTGATGCTGTCATTGCTATGATCTACTTGTGGTCAAATTAGTTAATCCCAAAATTATCATCTCTTAGGTTTGATGGGGGAATTACTTTAAAAATTATTTAAAATAACCATAAGAGGTATTAGAGAATTACTAGATTCCTGTTCTAATCATGAGTTACTTTTTTAAAAATTAATTAATTTAATTTTGGCTGCGTTGGGTCTTTGCTGCTGTGCACAGGCTTTCTCTAGATGCAGCAAGAGGGGGCTACTCTTTGTTGCGGTGCGCGGGCTTCTCACTGAGGTGGCTTCTCTTGTTGTGGAGCACGGGCTTTAGGCACGCGAGTTTCAGTAGTTTTAGCACCGGGCTCAGCAGTTGTGGCTCGTGGACTCTAGAGTACAGGCTCAGTAGTTGTGCACAGGCTTAGTTGCTTCGCGGCATGTGGGATCTTCCTAGACCAGGGATTGAACCTGTGTCCCCCACACCGGCAGGCAGATTCTTAACCACTGTGCCACCAGGGAAGTCCCAATCGTGAGTTAGTTTTATTAAAAAATTATACTATATATTAATTTACTTCTATATGTTTTCATTGATGATGATAATTTTGGCTTTGTTAATCTGCATTGCTGCAAAGTGCTCTTTTTGGTACTTGAGTTAGGAAGCACAGAAAGGAATAAAATCAGAGGTATTAATAGTGAAAACATATATAGTATAATCTTTGAGGAAAACTAGTCCACAGAGCAAATTTGTACCTTTAAATATTTCTGGTAGAAAAAAAGATGGAAAATAATTCGACTGAACATACAGCTCAAGTGATTAGAAATTGAAAAGGGAAATAAACTAGAGCAGAAAAAAGGAATTAAATTATTTAAATGGAAAGAACAATAGATTTAACATCAAAAGCTGGTTTTTTGACAAGTACAAGAAAACAGAGAAACCTTTGACCAGTTAGATGAAGAAAAAATACTAATAACATTAGGAAAGAAAAAAGAAGCGTAGATGCAAACACAGGAGACTAAAAAATTATAATTGCAACTTTATGTCACTAAATGTGAAAGTGCTGTCAAGTGGGTGGTTTTTGTAAGAAAATGTAAATTGCCAAAAGTGACTTAAGAAAAGGTAACCAAAAAAAAGTAGTAACTATAGATAAAATTGAAAGTTGGAAATCCACCCCTAAAATAAACTACCAGGCCCAGATAATTTTACAAGCTCTATCAAAACATTAAGGAGCATATGAGTCTTACGTTAAATAAACTGTTTTCATGTATATTTGTTGACTATTTCCCAACTCATTGTGCTAGAATAGTATAGATACTAAAAACAGTAGTTCTGTAGACCAGTGTATATGACTATGCTCACCAAGTCTCTAATCCGGTTTATGAACATTAATATAGAAATCTTAAAATGTGAGTAACTCACATCTAGAAATATATTAAGGTAACAATTTACTATGTGCTAGGTAGTGTGCTAAGCAGTTTGTGTGGATTATCTCAATCTTTTAAGAACCTTACATTGTAGGCGCCAATCTACAGGTGAGGAAACAAAGACTAAAAAAAATTCTTCAAAATCAAGTGGAGTTTATCCTAGGAGTGCAAGAATTGCTTGACTTGGGTAAATTTTTTAATGTGATTCACTGTAGTATGGTGGTTGTTTCATTACTCCAATATAAATTTATATGTTAGTCTGTAACTTTAAAATGTCATCTCTGATTTAAAATGTAGTTACATAAACATATGATTAAAACACTATAAAATAGCAACATAACTGTTAGAACAGTTCTTCCCTTATATAATCATTATTAGTCTCTTTTACATAGTATGTTTGCAGAAATTTTCAAGAAGGAAATACCTCATTCATAGGCATAAATAAAAATGCTATTGTCAATCAGGTAACAAGATTGAAAACTGTGAGAAAAAAATACTTTTTTAAAGTTATAATTCTCTTTAGTGCTTTTCTTTCTTACAAGTAGTTTTTACAATTTTTTTCTGAATTTTTATTTTATTTATTTTTTTAAGCAGCAGATTCTTATTAGCTATCCATTTTATACATTTTAGTGTGTATATGTCAATCCGAATCTCCCAATTCATCACACACACCCCCCACCACCACTTTCCCTCCTTGGTGTCCATATGTTTGTTCTCTACCTCTGTCTCAATTTCTGCCCTGCAAACCAGTTCATCTGTACCATTTTTCTAGGTTCCACATATATGTGTTAATATACGATATTTGTTTTCTCTTTCTGATTTACTTCACTCTGTATGACAGTCTGTAGATCCATCCACGTCTCTAAAAATGACCAAATTCTGTTCCTTTTTATGGCTAAATAATATTCCATTCTGTATATGTACCACATCTTCTTTATCCATTCGTCTGTCGATGGGCATTTAGGTTGCTTCCATGACCTGGCTATTGTAAATACTGCTGCAATGAACATTGGGGTGCATGTGTCTTTTTGAATTATGGTTTTCTCAGGGTGTATGTCCAGTAGTGGGATTGCTGGGTCATATGGTAGTTCTATTTTTAGGTTTTTAAGGAACCTCCATACTGTTCTCCATACTGCCTGTATCAATTTACATTCCCACCAACAATGCAGGAGGGTTCCCTTTTCTCCACACCCTCTCCAGCATTTGTTGTTTGTAGATTTTCTGATGATGCCCATTCTAACTGGTGTGAGGTGATACCTCATTGTAGTTTTGATTTGCTTTTCTCTAATAATTAGTGATGTTGAGCAGCTTTTCATGTGCTTCTTGGCCATCTGTATGTCTTCTTTGGAGAAATGTCTATTTAGCTCTTTTGCCCATTTTTGGATTGGGTTGTTTGTTTTTTTAATATCAAGCTGCATGAGCTGTTTATATATTTTGGAGATTAATCCTTTGTCTGTTGATTGGTTTGCAAATATTTTCTCCAATTCTGAGGGTTGTCTTTTCGTCTTGTTTATAGTTTCCTTTGCTGTGCAAAAGCTTTTTAAGTTTCATTAGGTCCCATTTGTTTATTTTTGTTTTTATTTCCATTACTCTAGGAGGTAGGTCAAAAAAGATCTTGCAGTGATTTATGTCAAAGAGTGTTCTTCCTTTGTTTTCCTCTAAGAGTTTTTATAGTGTCCAGTCTTACAATTAGGTCTCTAATCCATTTTGACTTTATTTTTGTATATGGTGTTAGAGAGTGTTCTAATTTCATTCTTTTACATGTAGCTGTCCAGTTTTCCCAGCACTACTTATTGAAGAGACTGTCTTTTCTCCACTGTATATCCTTGCCTCCTTTGTCATAGATTAGTTGACCATAGGTGTGTGAGCTTATCTCTGGGCTTCCTATCCTGTTCCATTGATCTGTATTGCTGTTTTTGTGCCAGTACCATATTGTCTTGATTACTGTAGCTTTGTAGTATAGTCTGAGGTCAGGGAGTCTGATTCCTCCAGCTCCGTTTTTTTCCCTCAAACAGCTTTGGCTATTTGGGGTCTTTTGTGTCTCCATACAAATTTTAGGATTTTTTGTTCTAGTTCTGTAAAAAATGCCATTGGTAATTTGATAGGGATTGCATTGAATCTATAGATCGCTTTGGGTAGTATAGTCATTTTCACAATATTGATTCTTCCAAGAACATGGCATATCTCTCCATCTGTTTGTATCATCTTTAATTTCTTTCATCAGTGTCTTATAGCTTTCTGCATACAGCTCTTTTGTCTCCCTAGGTAGGTTTATTCCTAGGTATTGTATTCTTTTTGTTGCAGTGGTAAATGGGAGTGTTTCCTCAATTTCTCTTTTCATCATTCGTGTATAGGAATGCAAGAGATTTCTGTGCATTAATTTTGTATCCTGCAACTTTACCAAATTCATTGATTAGCTCAAGAAGTTTTCTGGAGGCATCTTTAGGATTCTCTATGTATAGTATCATGTCATCTGCAAACAGTGACAGTTTTACTTCTTCTTTTCCAATTTGTATTCCTTTTATTTCTTTTTCTTCTCTGATTGCCGTGGCTGGGACTTCCAAAACTATGTTGAATAATAGTGGCGAGCGTGGACATCCTTGTTTTGTTCCTGATCTTAGAGGAAATGCTTTCAGTTTTTCACCATTGAGAATGATGTTTGCTGTGGGTTTGTTGTATATGGCCTTTATTATGTTGAGGTAGGTTCCCTCTATGGACACTTTCTGGAGAGTTTGTATCATAAATGGTTGTTGAATTTTGTCAAAAGCTTTTTCTGCATCCATTGAGATGACCATAGTTTTTCTTCTTCAATTTGTTAATATGGTGTATCACATTGATTGATTTTTGTATATTGAAGACTCCTTGCATCCCTGGGATAAATCCCACTTGATCATAGTGTATGATCCTTTTAATGTGTTGTTGGATTCTGTTTGCTAGTATTTTGTTGAGGATTTTTCCATCTGTATTCATCAATGATATTGGTTTGTGATTTTCTTTTTTTGTAGTATCTTTGTCTGGTTTTGGTATCAGGGTGATGGTGGCCTCATAGAATGAGTTTGGAAATGTTCCTTCCTCTGCATTTTTTGGAAGAGTTTGAGAAGGATGGGTGTTAGCTCTTCTCTAAGTGTTTGATAGAATTCACCTGCGAAGCCATCTGGTCCTGGACCTTTGTTTGTTGGAAGATTTGTAATCACAGTTTCAATTTCATTACTTGTGATTGGTCTGTTCATATTTTCTATTGCTTCCTGGTTCAGTCTTGGAAGCTTATACCTTTCTAAGCATTTGTCCATTTTTTCCAGGTTGTCCATTTTATTGGCATAGAGTTGCTTGTAGTAGTCTCTCATGATGCTTTGTATTTCTGCGGTGTCTGTTGTAACTTCTCCTTTTTCATTTCTAATTTTATTGATTTGAGTCCTCTCCCTCTTTTTCTTGATGAGTCTGGCTAATGGTTTATCAATTTTGTTTATCTTCTCAGAGAACCAGCTTTTAGTTTTATTGTTCTTTGCTATTGTTTTCTTTGTTTCTATTTCATTTACTTCTGCTCTGATCTTTATGACTTCTTTCCTTCTACTAACTTTGGGTTTTGTTTGTTCTTCTTTCTCTAGTTCCTGTAGGTGTAAGGTTAGATTGTTTATTTGAGATTTTTCTTCTTCTTGAGGTAGGATTGTATTGCTATAAACTTCCCTCTTAGAACTGCTTTTGCTGCATCCCATAGCTTTTGGATCATCATGTTTTCTTTGTCATTTGTCTCTAGGTATTTTTGATTTCCTCTTTGATTTCTTCAGTGATCTCTTGGTTATTTACTAATGTATTGTTTAGCCTCCATGTGTTTGTGGTTTTTTGTGGGTTTTTTTCCCTGTAATTGATTTCTAATCTCATAGCATTGTGGTCAGAAAAGATGCTTGATATTTCAGTTTTCTTAAATTTACTGAGGCTTCATTTGTGACCCAAGATGTTATCTATCCTGGAGAATGTTCTGTGTGCACTTGAGAAGAAAGTGTAATCTGCTGTTTTTGGATGGAATGTCCTACAAATGTCAATTAAATCTGTCTGGTCTGTTGTGTCATCTAAAGCTTGTGTTTCCTTATTAATTTTCTATTTGGATGATCTATCCATTGGTGTAAGTGAGGTGTTAACGTTCCCCACCATTATTGTGTTATTGTCGATTTCCTCTTTTATAGCTGTCAGCAGTTGCCTTATGTATTGACGTGCCCCTATGTTGAGTGCATGTATATTTATAATTGTTATGTCTTCTTCTTGGATTGATCCATTGATCATTATGTAGTGTCCTTCCTTGTCTCTTGTAACATTCTTTATTTTAAAGTCTATTTTATCTGATATGAGTATTGCTACTCAGCTTTCTTTTGATTTCCATTTGCATGGAATATCTTTTTCCATCCCCTCACTTTCAGTCCGTATGTGTCCCTAGGTCTGAAGTGGGTCTCTTGTAGACAGCATATAGATGGGTCTTGTTTTTGTATCCATTCAGCGAGCCTGTGTCTTTTGATTGGAGCATTTAATCTGTTCACGTTTAAGGTAATTATGAATATGTATGTTCCTGTTACCATTTTCTTAATTGTTATGGGTTTGTTTCTGTAGGTCCTTTTCTTCTCTTGTGTTTCCTGCTTAGAGAAATTCCTTTAGCATTTGTTGTAGATCTGGTTTGGTGGTGCTGAATTCTCTTAGCTTTTGCTTGTCTGTAAAGCTTTTGATTTCTCCGTTGAATCTGAATGAGATCCTTGCTGGGTATAGTAATCTTTGTTGTAGGTTCTTCCCTTTCATCACTTTAAATATATCATCCCACTCCGTTCTGGCTTGTAGAGTTTCTGCTGAGAAATCAGCTGTTAACCTTATGGGAGTTCTGTTGTATGTTACTTGTCGTTTTTCCCTTGCTGCTTTCAATAATTTTTCTTGGTCTTCAATTTTTGTCAATTTGATTACAGTGTGTCTCGGCATGTTTCTCCTTGGGTTTATCCTGCTTGGAACTCTCTACGCTTCCGGAGAGTGGCTGTTTCCTTTCCCATGTTAGGGAAGTTTTCGACTATAATCTCTTCCAATATTTTTTCAGGTCCTTTCTCTCTCTCTTCTCCTTCTGGGACCCCTATAATGCGAATGTTGGTGCGTTTAATGTTGTCCCAGAGGTCTCTTAGGCTGTCTTCATTTCTTTTCAGTCTTTTTTCTTTATTCTGTTCTGTGGCAACGAATTCCACCATTCTGTCTTCCAGGTCATTTGTCCGTTTTTCTGCCTCCATTATTCTGCTATTGATTCCTTCTAGCGTATTTTCATTTCACTTATTGTATTGTTCATCTCTGTTTGTTTGTTCTTTAATTCTTCTAGGTCTTTGTTAAACATTTCTTGCATCTTCCCAATCTTTGCCTCCATTCTTTTTCTGAGGTCCTGGATCATATTCACTGTCATTATTCTGAATTCTTTTTCCAGAAGTTTACCTATCTCCACTGCATTTAGTTGTTTTTCTGGGGTTGTATCTTGTTCCTTCATCTGGTACATAGCCCTCTGCCTTTTCATCTTGTCTTTCCGTGAATGTGGTTTTTGTTCCACAGGCTGCAGGATTGTAGTTCTTCTTGCTTCTGCTCTCTGCCCTCTGCTGGATGAGGCTACCTAAGAGGCTTGTGCAAGTTTTCTGATGGGAGGGACTAGTGGTGGGTAGAGCTGGGTGTTGCTCTGGTGTGCAGAGCTCAGTAAAATTTTAATCTGCTTGTCTGCTGATGGGTGGGGCTGGATTCCCTCCCTTTTGGTTGTTTGGCCTGAGGCAACACAGCACTGGAGCCTACCTGGCTCTTTGGTGGGGCTAATGGCAGACTCTGGGAGGGCTCACGCCAAGGAGTACTTCCCAGACCTTCTGCTGCCAGTGTCCTTGTCCTCACAGTGAGCCACAGCCACCCCCTGCCTCTGCAGGAGACCCTTCAACACTATCAGGTAGGTCTGGTTCAGTCTCTTATGGTGTCTCTGCTCCTTCCCCTGGGTCCCAATGGGCACACTACTTTGTGCCTTCCAAGAATGAGTGTCTGTTTCCCCCAGTCCTGTGGAAGTCCTGCAATCAAATCCTGCTAGCCTTCAAAGTCTGATTATCTAGGAATTCCTCCTCCCTTTGCTGTACCCCAAGGTTGGGAAGCCTGACGTGGGGCTCAGAACCTTTACTCTCGTGGGTGGAATTGTGTGGTATAAGTGTTCTCCAGTTTGTGAGTCACTCACCCAGCAGTTACGGGATTTGATTTTATTGTGATTGCGCCCCTCCTACCATCTCATTGTGGCTTCTCCTTTGTCTTTGGATGTGGGGTATCTTTTTTGGTGAGTTCCAGTGTCTTCCTGTCGATGATTGTCCAGCAGCTAGTTGTGATTCCGGCGCTCTCGGAAGAGGGAGCGAGCGCACATCCTTCTACTCCACCATCTTGAACCGTTTTCTAGTTTTTACAATTTTAAATCATACCTTTTTTAAAAAAAAATCTTTATAAATGCTAGTGATAGTTTTTATAACCTAGGAAGAATATTCTTTGTTTCTTAGGTACAAAGTGTTTTGAAGCCAATCCACCAGAAGGAAGGACAAGAATTAACTGCTTTGCTGAATGCTCCACATATTCAGGTAGAAAATGGAGAGAACATCATATGTGTGGTTTTTCCAGCATCCAAAATCACTTTGAATCAGAGTCTCTTGGGCTAAAAGAGACCTCAAATATTAATGTAGCCTGTTTTGATTGCTTACAACTTCCACTGCAGAATAATTATTGTTGGATTATATATTTTTGTACTTAAAGTTAACCACATTATTTTTGAAACAACTTTATTCTTTACAAATTCCTCCCTTTTTTGGTCATATTTTTCCATAAATTTTAATTATCTGTGATGTTGGACCCTTGAGGTAATTTTGTTTTTTATGAAGTTTAATAAATATTTTAGACTTTGATAACTCATCCCAGAGTATTCCGTATTATACCTAACAAATCTTTAGTTATTATTAGCTATAAAAGATACAGGGTTGCATCTGTACTTCAGTTGGAAAGTTTGGAAAGAGATCTGAATATATAATTAATTACAGCACTTCTTTTAAAGGTTTAATGATCAGGATACTATGTACATGATTAGGTTAAAATCTCTCTACAGAAATAAATCATGCTGTTACTTTAAATGCTATGGGTTTCTTTGAAACAGGCACTTTTACTGGCCCATGATAAGGTTGCTGAGCAGGAAATGCAGCTAGAGCCCATTACAGATGAGAGAGTTTATGAAAGCATTGGCCAATATGGAGGAGAAACTGTAAAAATAGTTCGTATAGAAAAGGCTCGAGATATTCCATTGGTAAGTGTCCCACATCTCTGATACAAGATCCTTTCTACACAGGGGTCTTCTGTATGGCAGATAGTTGAAGACCCTTTACATTTCTGGTAGTTTTTCTCTTTGGAGGCTAACTTTTTGGAATTCTTTTATGTTCTTCCTCATACTCCTTATTCATCTGAGAAATCATTTGTTCATCTTTTCTCACCCATAATTTGATGAAAATAATAGCTTGTGAAGTAATCGTTGAACAAAGAAGGGACAAGCAATCTGCTTCATTAGCCTGCCAGCTTTTTAAAACAGTGGAAAGTCTGATCTTTTCATTCAATGTAATTACTTACATACTTCACATATACTTAGAAGTATGCATTGTTTAATGTTAATATTTTGTGGTTTTTATATGTAGAACGTTTTTCTGTTAGTCTGCTATCATTGACTTAATTTTCTTTATTTTGGGAGAAATATTTTTGAATCCTAAGTTCTCAAATTGTCTTGCACAATGTGGTATATGAAATAGAGACTGTATTTTATTAAAGGGCATTTTATGTAACTAGGTTTTCCCCACCAGAAAGAAAGAAATTGGGAATGTCATGACAAAATTTTAAAATAAAAGTTCAGGAGAAAAGTGTTACAAACTATCTACTTTCAAGCTTTATTCTGTATTTCATATTTCCAGTTTTTGAGTGTATATATTGCAGTTGTACTTCCAATTTGTATAATAAATATTGATGTTTAATACATTTTAATGTGAATTGGATGCAGCTATCATATTTAATATTTTGATAATTAACCAGATTAGTATTCATCTCTTAATGATATTTTGAATTTAAAAAGACTTTTAGTTACAAGTCATGTTCACTAATTATACCTAAATATAGTATAACCATTTGAATAGCATCCAGCATATAGAGAACAAATTTGATTATAGGCTTTCACATTGTTCTTGAACAAGTGCATTTTTATGCTGTTGTATGCTTCAAAAGTCTGATTTTAGAATTTTAACGAATGGAATGCTTCTGAAGCACAAAATGTGGGGGAAATGATCAGCTTTCAAACCTAATTGCCATGATTATTCTAGCTGTGTAAATACATTTTTTCTCAAGATAACTGAAGGCTAGAATTGTTGAATACAAAAATAAAAATTAAAAAATGAGGACATGTTGAACCAAAAAATTGCATTTTTATTTAAATATTGGCTATTGAATTTTTTTAAGGGTGCTACAGTTCGTAATGAAATGGATTCTGTCATCATTAGTCGGATAGTAAAAGGAGGTGCTGCAGAAAAAAGTGGTCTGTTACATGAAGGGGATGAAGTTCTGGAGATCAATGGCATTGAAATTCGGGGGAAAGATGTCAATGAGGTTTTTGACTTGTTGGTAAGTTGCCCCGTGTAGAAGAATAATTGATAGACTCTCAAAAGCCTCCTTTGTTATTGGACTTCAGAATAAAATATTTAAAAAGCATTTTAAAAATAACTGTTAAGATCTCTATACAATTTCTAGCATAATTTTCCCATGGTATAATTGTTTCCACAATATTTATTAGTAGAATTTTATTCTTGTGGGGGTGGAGGTGCTGCTGATTTTTTTTTCTTTATTACTACCAGGTATATTTTGTTCGCCTCTGAAATCACTAATAATAACTCATTCAAAAATACATGTGTTAAATGCCTACTGTGTGCTAGCTGCTAGGGAAACAGTAACGAAACAAAGTTCACACCCTCATGATTTTATGTTCTTTTTTTTTTTTTTGCGGTACGTGGGCCTCTCACTGTTGTGGCCTCTCCCGTTGCGGAGCACAGGCTCCGGACGCGCAGGCTCAGCAGCCATGGCTCACGGGCCCAGCCGCTCCACGGCATGTGGGATCTTCCCAGACCGGGGCACAAACCCATGTCCCCTGCATTGGCAGGCAGACTCCTAACCGCTGCGCCACCAGGGAAGCCCTTATTTTGGTTTTTTATTACCTACAATTGATTGTTGTTTCCTTAGCAATATTAGATAATAGCAGTGGTATAGATCTACATTGTTGAATATAATAACCATTAGCTACATGTGCTAGTTATTTCTATTTAAGTAACATTTAAAATTCAGTTCCTCATTCTTACTAGCTGCATTTCAGATGCTCAAGAAGCATATGTTACTAATGGCTATCATATGAAGGTGTAGATATAGGAATATGGCATTCTGCAATTCCAGTCCACTGATCAGAATTCCGTCATCATAGAAAGTCCTGTTAGACAGTGGTGGTATAATCAGGAGGCCATTTAGAGCCAACTTTTGAGGGTGATTTATGATCACTTCATATATACCCATCAATCAGATTTATATTCTTATTTACTTAATATCAGTTGTTACATTAAAATCTCTCCTATCTGCTGACGTCTACTGAAGAACCTAGAAAACATCCTCACATCCTTATTGTCACCCAGTCCCATTCATTGCTTTGATAGCACAAAGTGCTAGTGGTCATTGTTCTTAGCCCTTGTTTTACTGGCTGCTGTCTCTAGATTGAGTACTGCTCCCTGCTATCTCAGGACCATAAGTGTGATTACTGTCTAGGCTGGAGGTAGCTGAGCAAGGTGGGCAGTGGTATACAGTTGTCCCTTGGTATCCATGGGGGATTGGTTCCAGGGCCCCCATGGATACCAAAATCCATGGGTGCTCAAGTCCCTTACATAAAATGGCATAGTTTTTGCATATAAGCTACATACATCCTCCAGTATACTTTAAATAATCTCTAGATTATTTATAATACTTAATACAATGTAAATGCTAAGTAAATAGCTGTTTGCAGGTGACAAAATCAAGTTTTGCATTTTGGAACTTTCTGGAATTTTTTTCCATCCGCGGTTGGTTGAATTCACAGATATGGAACCCATGAATACGGAGGGCCGACTGTATTGGAAAATAATAGAGAACCTAGTAGTAAGACTCTATACAGTTATAAAATAGAATGAATGACAGAGACAAAGTATCTGGGAAGTAAGAATATTTGTGTACTTGCATCGCTTTTCTAATCCTAGTAAAATTACTATTTCAAATTCTACTGTATTAAAATCGATGTATGTCAGGGTAGATGACCCGGAAGTGCTGCAGTGTCTTCCAGTCCTTCACTGTGAAATCTTCCAAACTTAAACTTAATGGAAGATAAAAACCCAAGACTTATGGGCTAAGTGGCTTTTCCCAGTGGACGAGAGGACCAAAATTGCAGAATGTCATATTCCTAGGTAGCTGTATGATGGAGTCCACGAAAGGTATAATTTGTGCTTCCTGATAAAATGGGATTCATCTTTTCCAATTTTTTATTTTTAAGTCTCCTTGGAGTTCCAGAATAGTCCAGTTTAGGGACTATTGATCATAAGATCATGGAATGATTTTCATAAATACAGCTTTTTAAAATAATGTACTTTTTCTGTTACAGTCTGATATGCATGGTACTTTGACATTTGTTCTGATTCCCAGTCAACAGATCAAGCCTCCTCCTGCTAAGGAAACAGTAGTAAGTGACTTTTTTAATGTTCATTATTTATTTTCTAATGGCTACTGTTTACTTTTTTCTTAATTAACAAACTTTATTTTTCAAGAGGATTTTTAGGGGACTTCCCTGGTGGTACAGTGGTTGAGAATCTGCCTGCCAATGCAGGGGACACGGGTTCAATCCCCGGTCTGGGAAGATCCCACATGCCACGGAGCAACTAAGCCCGTGCGCCACAACTACTGAGCCTGAACTCTAGAGCCCGCGAGCCACAACTTCTGAGCCTGCGCACCACAACTACTGAAGCTTACACACTCTAGGGCCCACGTGCTGCAGCTGCTGAGCCTGTGTGCTGCAACTGCTGAAGCCCACACGCCTAGAGCCCGTGCTCCGCAAGAAGAGAAGCCACCATAATGAGAAACCTGCGCACTACAACAAAGAGTAGCCCCCACTTGCCACAACTAGAGAAAGACTGCATGCAGCAACAAAGACCCAATGCAGCCAGAAAAAAAAAAAAGTAGTTTTAGGTTCACAGCAAAATTGAGCAGAAAGTAGAGTTCACACATAATTCCCACTCACACATGTGCAACCTCCCCTGCTATCAACATTCTACACCAGAGTAGTGTATCTGTTACATTGGTGTATTGATGGTTTCATTATTACCCAAAGTACACAGTTTACTTTAGGATTCAATTTCGGTGTTGTACATCCTATGAGTTTTGACAAATGTATAATTTCATAGATCTACCATCGTAACGTACAGAATAGTTTCACTGCCCTAAAAATCCTCTATGCTCTGCTTATTCATCACTTCCTCCCCCCAACCCATGGCAACCACACTGTCTTGACTGCGATGGTTTACCTTTTCCAGAATGCCATATAGTTGGAATCTTACAGTATGTAGTCTTTTCAAATTGGCTTTTTTTCTCTAGTGGTAAGCATTTAAGTCCTCCATGTCTTTTCATAGCTTGATAGCTCCTTTCTTCTTAGCACTGAATAATATTCCATTGTCTGGATATACAACAGTTTACCCACACACCTACTGAAGGACATTTTGGTTGCCTCCAAGTTTTGGTAGCTATGAACAAACACCCCTGTGGAGGTTTTTGTGTGGATATAAGTTTTCAGCTCATTAATACCAAGGAATTGAAAACCTCAAACAAAAGCATGCACAGTGATGTTTATCATTTGAGCATCAGAAATGTCACTCTAAATATTTCTTGCACTCAAGTAAAAACAGGTAAATTCAGTAGATTTTATTTAAATAAATATGACATATTAATATTTCAAAGTTAGTGAACTCTGAAAAGTAAAAAAATAGAAAATACTTCTTGTTCAGAATTTTTATGACTTATAATGTTCAGCTTTGTCTTTTTCTGTCAGTATAGGTGGGTTTATTTAACTTAAATATGCTTAGTGTAGTGGGGAAAAGTCCTTTTTACAAAGTATGCACAACTCTTAAATACTCTAGCTATAGTAAAAAACAGACTTCATTACCATATGATCCAGCAATTCCACTCCTAGGTATAGAACCTAAGAGAACTGAAGACATACCTCTTTTCAAAAACTTGTACATGAATGTTCAAAAAAGCATTTTTCATAGTAGCCAGAAGGTAGAAACAACTCGGATGTTTGCCAGCTGATGAATGGAAAACAAAATATGGTATAGCCATAAGAATGGGATATTATTTGGCAGTTAAAAGGAATAAAGTACTGATATATTGCTACAACGTGGATGAACCTTGAAAAAGTTATGCTAAGTGAAAGAAGCCATTCGCAGAAGGCTGTGTATTGGGTTCATTTATATAAAATGTCCAGAATGGGTAAGTCCATAGAGACAGAAAGTAAATTAGTAGTTACTTAGGTGAAAGGGTGGGGATTTAGGAGGGAATAAGAGTGATTCCCAATCAGTAGGGCTTTGATAAAAATGTTCTAAAATTGTTTGTGGTTGCACGACTCTAAATTTACTAAAAACCACCCAAGTGTATACATGGGTGACTTGTATAGCATATGAATTATATCTCAGTAAAGCTGTTAAAAAGTCATAGACTTCAGTGTGCTGGATTAACATGGTAGCCTGATGTATTGCATCTGTTACTATTCTTAATTTTTGTACAAGCATAACAATTTGAAAGGGAACACAGTTTCATTTTTTTCTTAATATTTCATCACAGTTATGCTTTATATTTTGGCTATCGTTCCGGGTCTTTTCCCTTTATTGGAACATATTGAAGTCAGTGTTGCATTTGCAACCTTCCTTCTGTTTAAAGTTCTTTGTAGGAAGAGAAATGAGGAAATAGTTTGTCTTTGAGTTTCAACAGCCTTATTCTCAGTACACTATCCTTTCCCACATATCTCTCCCATGAGCAAGCCCTGAACTTCAAAAGTGGCTATGCAGTGTGAGGAGACACAACAGAAGAAGGTTGGAATATTTGCTTACTTATATGACTTTAACAAGAAAGGGAGAGAAAAGAAAAGAAAAGATGCTAGGCTTATCCCTTTTAGAATACAGCATTTGATGGGTAGAGGTGTTTTCAAAATAGAAATGGTGTGCAATATTTTTTTCCCCTTCATTTCCTCCTTTCATTGAGAAGAACTCTCAATTGCAATATCTCTTGTAAAGTTTTTATCAAACTTAAACAGGTTTGAAATGAACTACTATTATTAATGCTCGCATGGAAGATTTCCACAAGGAAAACAGTGATAGTAGATCATAATTTTATTTGGCATATGCATAATAATTTTATATGGGATTAGTGATTTTAAGAAATAACCATTTTTAAAAATTGAAGTATGGTTTATTTACAATGTTATGTTAGTTTCTGGTGTACAGCAAAGTGATTCAGATATCTATTCTTTTTCATATTGTTTTTCATTATGGTTTATTACAGGATATTATCGTTCCCTGTGCTATTCAGTAGGACCTTGTTGTTTAACTATTTTATATATAGTAGTTTGTATCTGCTAATCCCAAACTCCTAATTTATCTCTCTCCCACCCCCTTTCTGTTTTGGTAGCCGTAAGTTTGTTTTCTACCTCTGTGGGTCTGTTTCTGTTTTATAAATAAGTTCATTTGTATCATATTTTAGATTTCACATATAAGTGACACCATATGGCACTTGTCTTTCTCTTTCTGACTTCACTTAGTATGATAATCTCTAGGTCCATCCATGTTGCTGCAAATGGCATTATTTCGTTCTTTTTTATGGCTGAGTAGTATTCCATTGTATATGTTCCACATCTTTATCCACTCATCTGTTGATGGACATTTAGGTTACTTCCATTTCTTGGCTATTGTAAGTAGTGCTGCTATGAACACTGGGGTGCGTATATCTTTTTTCATATTAAAGTTTAATTAGAGCCAACTTATTAAGCATAATTATGGTACAGGTCGGGATCTAGTAAGAGCAACAAAAGGTTATCATTCTGATGTATGTTTTGTGATGTTAGAAGGAAATATGCATTTAAGATAACAAAATAGGTGTTATCTGAAACTCCATCATAATCACTTGCTGAATTATAACATTACAAATGGCAAGACTAAGCTGTGTCAGGAGAAGTACTCCCTTATTTGGTAAGTTTCTTTTGTATCACACATAGCAGTCAGGGGCTGCTCCATTGGTTGCAGTGGACAAAAGTCTTGACACCTTTGTAGTTTAGCTTCCTAGGTTACTGGCACATTTGTCTGAGGAAACATATACATTGTTTAAACTGCAGTTACCTTCTCCCCGCATTGACTAAAAGAAAAGTTGTGTACAACTTTAGGTTATTTCACAATATAATTGAAATAATATTGAAGGGAGGAAATAGAATATTTGAGCCAAAGGCACTTTTTTCGTCTAATCTGCTGCCCAAATATAAACAGGAGTAAATTGAAATGTAGGGGGATCACACTAGTTACTAGTGATGGAATATGCACTAGAAAATTCAGAGATTATTGGTTGTCCAATAAGTGTTAGCTATTATTACGATTACTTACTTCGTGCCAGGCACAATGCTAATTGTTTTACATGTGTTATCTCATTTAGTCCTTATAGTATCCCTTTTAAGTATAGCTATCTTTATTACTCCCATTTAACAAGCATTGCAACTAGAATTAGAAAGGTCAAGTTAATTGCCCAAGCCCACTGCTGGTGAGTGACGGAGCCAGGACTAGAACCCATGCCTATTCCAGAACTTTTGCTCTTAACTGCTGTGTAATATAACAGGTACTGTCCCACAAAGCTACTAAATGTTAGAAGGTTTCTGTATTACTGTTTATTATCAGTCCAAAGAAAATAATTACAATACCGTGATAGAGAATTGTAACTATGGATGAATTAACCTGTTAGTAGCTATACGATATGATAGTGAGTCTGTATTTTGAGTATAATAAAAGCATATTATGAGACTTTAGTATTTGAAATTGAGGTAGAATCTCTTCTATCTGTAGGAGACTTGATAACTCTAATAATGCTGGGAGCATGACTGAAGTCTCTTGATTTTGGGGGTCTGGGCTGGGAGTATGGGAGAAAGATGTAGTTTTAGGGGAATTTAAAGACTTAGGAGGATACTAAAATCACAGTTCAGGGATACAAACCATAGCATTAGCCACTAGGCCAGTGGTATTAATAATTGAAATATTATGGGCCCCAAATAGTTTTTTTCCTCACAGTGATTATCTACTTGATCCCTTTTGTGTACTAGGACACTGTGCTAATAAGTGCTAGCTTTATAATAATGAACATGACATTAATTATAGTTTGCAGTAAGTGATAAGATGGAAATCAATAGAATTTGAACACTGAGAATAAAAGGAGGTGGGATTGATTATATAAGGTTGGCAGGAAAGGCCTCCTGGAGGAGACAACATGAAGCTGAGACCTATAGAATGAGATGAAGCCAGGCCTGTTAATTACCAGAAGGGCTTCCAGGTATAAGTTCTAAAGAACTTTATGTTTGGAAAGCCTGTAGGAATGGAGCAAAGTAGGGGAGTAGAACAGTGAGGAGGGAATTCTAAGAGATGAGGCTTGAGAGATAGATAGGGCCAGGTCAAGTAAGTCTTCTTGGCCGTGGCAGGGAGTTTGCATTTCAAATACAGTAACATGGTGTGATTTGTATTTAAAAACAAAACACATCTGGCTGCTGGGTGGAAATTGGATTAGTAGAGCCAATAATGGAAGCAAGGAGGTTTAGGAAACTGTTGCCGAAGCCATTATAAAGTATGATGTTGACTTATAAATTTCGAAGATAGCAGTGGCAGTGGAGAATATGAATCAGGCTATGTTCTGGAGTAGAAATGACAGGACCTTGTAATGAATGTGGAGAGTAAAGGATAGGGAAGAAGCAAGGATGCTCGAACAACTGGGTGGATAGTGGTGGTGCTTACTAACAGGAAATGTGGAGGAAAAACTGGTTTGGGGAGAAAAATCCAAAGGTTTATTTTATAGATTTGAGATACCTGAGAGGCATTCAGGTAGAGATATCGAATGCATAGAATAGAATATATCATTTTGGAATTCTAAGGAGAGATCTGGGCCATAGTTGTATTTATTGTGGGGAAATTAGGTCAGGGGAACAGTCTGTTTATATGTACTTTATGTGTTTGCAGAAAATTCTACAGATTTTAAAAAACGATAGGTTAAGAATTGTTCGTAGCCTATGAAGATAACTGGGTTAAAAGGAAAGGTTGAGAACCACTGCCATCCAGTATACTTACTTTTCTCTTAGAGGTATAAAATGTATAATATAATTTTCATCTTAATTTTTTCTCATTTGGAAGAAGATCTGGAATTTTATAATGCAATAAGATTTTTATAAATATTTTATCAGAAGATGAAAAAATATTGAAAATTTCAGTGTACAGTGTATTAGATGGACATCCCCTTTCAGGTTAGGGCAGTTGCTCTCTTAAGTTTGCTGTTACCCTAAGGTTCATATTTTTGTCTGCCTACTACTACTAACCATTAACTGGATGCCCCACAGATATTCCAAATTTCTCCTGTTAAAAATGGAAGAGAACAAATAAAAAAGATATTCCTTCTTGAATGGGCATCGGAGAGGAGGAATCTCAGGATGAGGAGAAGGAATTTGAAAACTGTTGCTTGACACTCAAAGGCTTTTCTTGATGCTGCCCTTAGTTTTATAATCTGCCTTATGGTAAAGTTTAGGCCAAAGACAAAAGAAGACACACTTTCACTATTTTCTCTTCTATAAGTAATTTTAAAAGTTAGAGATAAGTCTAGTATAATAAGAAATACAGAAATATTACAAGGAAAAATTATTTTTGAGCATTGAATCCCTTAGGAAAGATGTAAATAAATTAATGAATTATTATTCCTTTGCTGTGCTCCCATCATTAGGATTTCAAATGTGCTTAAAAAAAAGGGGCAAGGAGAAAAATGTTGGACTGGAAGATAATTGTGTCTAAACAGCCTTGTAATTTAAAATTTAAGCAGATGATTTTGTTTGGATTAGAAATCAGACATTGTTTTGGTCAGATACATTGTAGTGATACAGCATTGTTAAACCCTGGAGCTTTCCTATAGGGGTCGGCATCTCTCCTTCATTTGAAAAGGACTCTGTTTTCTTTTGTATGGGAAAGGAAATAAATTAGCCACTAACAGAGCTGAAGAGGAAAGATTGCTGAAGATAACTCCTACAGCTGATAAGAATTGCAGTGGAATACAGGCATACTTCAGAGATATTGCAGGTTCGGTTCCAGACCACTGCAATAAAGTGAGTCACACTGTATCTGCAAAATGCAGTAAAGTGAAACAATAAAACAAGGTATGCCTATATATAGATAGAAGTCACATAGTACATGTCAAGTCAATACTCAGACTTTTACTCAGTCATATGGTTAATTTCCCTGATTTGAAATAAACTTTGCTCTCAATTTTACTCCTCTTCCCAGCCTGCACAAAGAGGGGCCTCATTCCAAACCAACTAAATCTGAATAGTGAAGAGGTAAGACCTAAACAGAGTAGGGAGAAAAGCATCTCTGGGTGATTTTGTTTGGCCTCTGGCAAAGGTCATAGACTTAGATACAGCGTCCTCACTGGTCTATTTAGTTTCCCTCAGGGTAGTAGTTCCCTGAGATTTTAGGGTACATCTTAAACAGCATGTATATAACATGGAACATAATTAAAATACAGAGTCTGAAAGTTTGAGACGTGGCATAAGAAGTCAGTATTTTAATAAACATCCTAGCAGGTGTTCTGAGCAAAACAGTTTGAAAACAACATGCTGGGTATTGATTTCAGAAAGTGATTTGATAAAATCGTCAATCAGGCTGACAAGTAGTCTGATTTCATGCATCTTTGAAAAGCCTATTAATAAAATGATCTCTCCACCACCATAAATGATGCCTATAATTTCATGTTCAGATTGCTAAGATTGTTTGACTAAAGAGCAACAATTTAAACAGATGTAGAAGCATTATTGATTAACAGGGATGGTACTCAAGCAGAGATTCTTTTTTTTAATCATCCTATAGATTAGAGACCTCATGCCAGGGTTACAGAATTGTATGTATAGTCTTTTTACCCAGTCTCTCAGCTGTTTTGACTCACTACTACCCTGTATAACTCTCTAAAATTCATTTTTGGTTTTAACTGACAAAGTTTTCAAGATTTTATTAAAAAGTCTGTTCTTCATATCAAGAATAAGGCTGTTTAGGGCACACTCCAGTTGTAATGCAGCAGAACTGTTAAATTGAGTGAGGTATTTAAACATATTTAATCCAAGAGTGTGTACTATGTGATTCCATTTATATGAAGTAAAATACAGGGAAATTAATCTATGCTAGAAATCAGGGTGATGTTTACTGTTAGAGGACAAAACTAATCTATTCTAGAAATCAGGATGATGTTTATCCTTGGAGGACATAGCGTGGCTAGTGACTGAAAGGAACGTGAGGCGGGGCTTCTGAGGTGCTGGTGATATTCTGGTTCTTGATTTGGGTGCTGGTTACACAGGTTTGTTTTGTTTATGAAAATTAATTGAGCTATACATTTAGGATTTTGTGTACTATTTGAACTTATGTAGTACATCAATGAAAAGCTACCCCCCAAAAAGCAGACTAGCATTTAAGTTCTGTATTTTTAACTGAGTCACTTGCTTTACTTCAGTGTTGCTGTTTGTATATTGAGACTTAGATTTCCTCATTTCATATTTATAGCAGTAAAATATTTTTCTGAAATTAAAAAATACAGTATTCTTTATCTAAAGATACCTTCAAACAAAATTTCTGAAAGAGGCTGTTGCTTTCATGAGGATTCTTGGTTATTATAATGGAGGGATATGTATTATATATATAGCACTTTAAAAGTATTTTATCAGATTTCATATATTCTCATTATTGATTGAGAATAGTCAATTTTTTAAGTGTTTCAGGAGCTGAAAAAAGATAGTGTTTTCTCATAAAATAGTTTTTGAAGCAGACCAGTATTATCTTTATGATTGGTGGCCTCAGTCATGGTTAAGGTAAAAGACTTAAGGAAAGTCAAACAACAGTTGGATAGAAAAGAACTCAGAATTATAAAATTCTTAGGCTGTCAATCAGACGCCTGGCTCACTGAGCCCAAACCTGAAATATAACCTATGTGGGGCAGAAAAACTCATTGAAAATAGGTGTAGGATTTTGTTAGATGAAAATGGGCTTCTTACAGATTTTGGAAAATGCCACATGCCATTTGACCAGCTTGGATAAAAAGTACAGATAGGGGAGTTAAAGAGAATATTAATTCCTTTATACCTCCTAAGAAGTAAGAATACTTTGTTTATCTTATAGAATATATTGAAGAAAATAGCATCAGAAATAACTTAGCTTTCAATAAGGTTCATGTGAATTCTTACCTTTAGTGCTAAGAGCGTTAACAGGTTTTAGATATGTAAAAACACAGTTAACAAACATTTTAACTTACACCACTAGTAATAAAGCCTATGTATAGAACACGATAGGAATGATTATACACTTGATTTAGATAATTTTAGCAGTTTAGGGTGTCATTATTTATGAACCCTAAACATATCCCTTTAGAAGAAACTCTGAAAGAGATTAAGGCACAGTCGCACTGACAGTGTGGTCAAGAACAGTTTCCCTGGATGGTGGCACCAGGGAAACTGACACTCACCTGCTTAGATGACAGATGTGGTGAGGTTTACAGTCTACCTTTCCTGGTAGTAGTGGTTTAGAAATTACATACCTTACTGCAGAGTCATTGTTTTCACAGGTCAGGAATGGAAGGGGAGGGAGTCTCTATTACATTCCTTCTGCTTCTATCAAACCTTTGAGGCCCCTTAGCACCTCAGCTTGTTAGCAGCTAACAGTGCAGTGTTTTGCATACTCTTGTACATGTTTGCAATCAACAGGACTGTCTTAACTGAAGAAAACAGATGAGTCTGGGAAAATTCTGCTCCCAAAATACAGTTACTAAACTAACCTCCCTTCTTTCAATTCATAGTATCTTTGCACTAATGAAAAATGTAACATTTTAATTATATTTATGCTGAAGATTTTGTGTTGCCATTTCACTATTGTTGTTCTTACTTTTACCCTTTTTATCTTTTAGATCCACGTAAAGGCTCATTTTGACTATGACCCCTCAGATGACCCTTATGTTCCATGTCGAGAGTTAGGTCTGTCTTTTCAAAAAGGGGATATACTTCATGTAATCAGTCAAGAAGATCCAAATTGGTGGCAGGCCTACAGGGAAGGGGACGAAGATAATCAGCCTCTAGCTGGGCTTGTTCCAGGTAAGAGACAGTATAGTAGAAAGTACAAAGTTTAAAAAAACATTTAAAATACAAATCTTCAAAGAGAAAAACTCACTTTTTCATGCCTTTTAAAAAAATGATGTAAATACTTTTTCACGTCGTTGATTTTTATGTTGTATCTGTAACGTAAGTATCTTGAATATAAATTAACCAATTTGTTGGGCTTTAGAATGGAATTACGATATAATCTCGTCAGCCAATCCCATGTTGTACTACATTCACTGTAGGTACATTGAGACTACCCTGTTTTCAAGGCAACAAAACTTGTATTGAACAACAAAAGCATCAAGGCAACAAAACTTATACTATAACAGGAGATTATCGTCAACTGGAGCATCAAACTTGATATCTAAGTAGGAATTCGTGAAGATGCATCACTTTATAAGGAATCAGGAGAGTAAGACTACTGAATTTATCTCTCCTAAGATATCTTAGGGTGGAAATAGGATGCCCCCAACTTTTCATTGAAGAAGACTCTCTAATTTAGACTATACTAAAATAAAACTTTAGCTCACATTGGACATTAAGATTATTAAGGGAACATATTTCTTCTGAAGAGTGAAGATGATGCTTAATGGAATGAAGTGTATAGATGTAATTTTTCCTACAAATTGTTCCTGCAGTTCCCAGGATGTGGCTATGGTGGAATGAGGGAAACAGAACCAAGGAAAGTATAAGATACTAGTGAAGGCAAAGGAATACTTACGGAATGATGAAATGGGAATAAAGTGATAATTCATCGGCTTATTCACTCAAAAAATACTGTTATATCAGCACTGTATAAGGCACTGAGATAAGCTTCTCTTCCATATTTGACTTTAAAGCATATCCGTTAATACTTTAATTATACATTAATGTAAAACAATGTTTTTTTTTCTTTTTTTGTGTGCCCTACTTTATAATACTTACATGGAATTGTCTGTTACAGTACTTTGTACTGTATATTCTCAGTTTGTAAACTTCTAGGCCAGTGACTACATCTTACTTATTCTTTTAAATTTAGGGCAGTATCTGCTAAATTAATAAATAGGTGGTTTTTTAAAATAGTTCTGCCAGAACTGATGCTTCTGAATTAGACCTTCTAAGGCTGTTTTTTTTTTTTTAAAAACTCTTCCAAGCCTTGACTTTGGCCTATAACATTTTTTAGGGATTATACCTCCTATTAAACCTTAAGATTTTAAGCATAACAGATCTGGCTATAGAATTTGGCTTACAATGAATGTGACTACAAGTAATACATTATGTGTATAATAAAGTCACAGCCACAAATCATCTGCTTTAAAACCCCAAAGCTGGAGATTCTGTGTATACTGACTCATATATCAAGGAAGGAGGAATGGGCTTCTTATATTAAGTTCAGAGGATGATACTATACCCTTGATTCTTCACAGTAACAGTTACAGGAACATTCCTCTAGAATCCTGGGGTACTGGGCAGCCATTATGGTTCGTAGTGCTTGTGCCAGATATCAATTTGATATCTTTCACCATGTCAGCTTTAGCCCATAAATACTTAGAACTAATATCTATTGACTGATTGATTACATTGAGTTTCTGAAAATATATAGATAAATCAAGGAAGTTTTAATGATACCATTTGTAAGTCTTTTTATAGGACAAATAAATGGACCCACGTTAGTTTGAGTTTGACGGTTTTCTGTCAGAAGGATTTCTAAGAGGTTATAATGTCCGTCTCCCACTAATGTCTGCTTCTATTTCAAAAACAGTCTACATATGTGTGTACTATAAAAATGTGCCATAGCAGTACATTACTGTAATGTTTTAAAACATTTTAATATGTAAATTATTTAAATTATTTTGTTCTTTTTCTTCTAAATCTGTTGAAGTCAAATACTTTTTAAAAAAATTTAGTGCTCGGGCTTCCCTGGTGGCGCAGTGGTTGAGAGTCTGCCTGCCAATGCAGGGGACACGGGTTCCTGCCCCGGTCCGGGAAGATCCCACATGCCGTGGAGCGGCTGGGCCCGTGAGCCATGGCTGCTGAGCCTGCATGTCCGGAGTCTGTGCTCCGCAACGGGAGAGGCCACAACAGTGAGAGGCCCATGTACCGCAAAAAAAAAAAAAAAAAAAATTTAGTGCTCTTAAAAATTTCCCTATAGTCGTAGCTACTTGTTTTATCTAAAACACAATCTGTACAGCTTCTGGAGATAACTTGATTTCTTTTAATGCTTTTTATGTATATCAAACTCAATACTGTTTTTGCTTGTGCTCTTATAAAATGCACTAAGTTCAACAGATTATCCCAACATCATAGATGGAATTTGCTTATTGATTTTTAAGAATCTCTGGCCTGAAATGGAAAGGATTAAATATAAAAATTAAATATAAAAGTAGAACTCTTAATTCAGAATTTTCTAACTAAAGCCACTTTTATCCTTCAGGAAAAAAATACATTTGATTCTAAGGTAGATGTCTGAAAAGAACATGAAAATCAGAAACCTTGAAAGCCTCCTATATTAAAATCTTAATCCTGAGAGGAAAAATGTAATAGGTTTTTCATTTATTTGTATCGTGGATAGCTTAAGGTAGAAATGAAAAATCTTTAAAGCATATACATACATACAAAGAAAAAGAGGGATTGAAAATGATAAATGCAAGGGAATATGTTGAATGCTGTCTTGGAATCAAAAACTGGTGACTGTTTACATATTATTTTGGAAAGTTAACTCCTAGAATTAATTTGCTTGATTTGCAGTAATTCAAATGATCAGAACCATTGTAACATCCAGCACAGTGCTTTCCACATAGTAGATGCTAAATGAAAACTTTGTAAAAATTGAACTATTAAGTTTTCTAGCACTGGTTTGTTATTTATCTTTTTTAATAGATGATATATAGTTCAGTAATACATGTTCTAGGATTGATTGAGAGCAAGGTGGAGACTTAATACTTTAACTGTTTGGAGCGTATAATCATAGTTGACATACTCTGATGTGGTGGCAGGAGGATTTAGAAAGGAATATAAATGAAGAGTTACTTCTGGTGGTGTCCCTTGATTTAAAAAAAAATACTTCTATCCTTTTGACTTAACTATTTTACTCTTTTTCCTTTCTGCTTATTAGGGAAAAGCTTTCAGCAGCAAAGGGAAGCCATGAAGCAAACCATAGAAGAAGATAAGGAGCCAGAAAAATCAGGTTGGACGCTTATATTTGACATTGAGGTTTCTTGGGTCTTCATCTGGAATCAGGTTTAGATTTACATATCATAACTGTCAAGAAAGATGTATTCATGGCAAGAGTGATGTGAGAAGCAAAACTGATTACCTTAGGACTGTAAAGGAAGGAGAGGATTTAAGTATTAAAGATTATCTATCTGTGATGTGAGATTAATGGAAAATTATAACTACTTCTCTGAAAAATAGTTCTTCTATGAACAATGTAACGTGTCTATAAATTTAAAACTATTTGAGTTCTTCTATTTGAAATATGTAGCTTTATTCAAGGAAACAAATACCACATTTATACTTACGTTTTTTATTCTCAACAGGAAAACTATGGTGTGCAAAGAAGAATAAAAAGAAAAGGAAAAAGGTTTTATATAATGCCAATAAAAATGATGGTAAGTTCCACTCTCAGATATAGTTGTATTTATATCCGAAAGAGGTCCATATCTAACACTTGAAAGAAATTAAATTGATATTTTCAGGGAATTTTATTTCTGGTTTTGGCCTCTTAATGTAACATGTGTGCTTAATAAAGCCATTTAGCAGAAATTATTTTCTTTTGGAATCCTATGAGGAATGCACAGTTTTAAATTCTGAGAAAAACTGGTATAAAAATTATAGTACAATTTACCATGTACAGTGTTATATTGATAGTTTCCTCATAAATTTTTTCCTACTTAAACTCCTTATTTGCAAAATTAATACATGTTTCTAACAAATTCTAACAATATAGCTGCATTTTAAGTAAAAAATGAACATTTTGTCTACAGTAACTCATGTCACCAAGGCAAGCCATTGCATAGAGCCTGCTGACTGAGTCAGGCACACAGGAGAGTTTTCTGTTCTATTTTAATTTATTGTTAAGATTAAAAAATTTTTAAGTTGTAGCTTCTCTTAAAATCAAAAGCTCTAATAACACTGGGCTCATATTCCCACATGACACTGGTCTGCTGGACCTGAATGATATGCTTTTGCCTTTATACTGGGCACCTACTTAATTCAGCAGTCTCCACCACATCCAATGTTTTATAAACCCAGCCTGATTTAGTGCTTTCATTACCTTCTTGGTTGGTCCTCATGGGCTTTAGAATTTGCTACCCCTTCTTTAATTCACATTAGAAATAAGCTAAATAATAAAGCAAAGGGAGTCTTTAACTTCTTACACAATTTATAAGGCTTATTTTTATTCTCTCAATACCTTGAAAATTTCTTAAGTGGCATAAATTGAACTAGTGAAAATAAAATGTTATAGATTATTGGAAAATTTGATACAAAACTAAACCTGAGATTCCATCTACTATAATAAATTTTTTTTCCCAAAATAAACATCCTTAATGCTAATTGATAGATTATGTAGCTAAGAAGATTTATTGGAATTTTAATCTTTTCCTCTATACTTGGGTAAGTGATTAATATCTGTTTCTTTATCTTTTGAAATACACTAAAATTAACTGGTTCAGCTCTAATAGCTGTTATATTATGATGTATCTACATCTGTGAGTCAAAATGCTTCCACAGTCTGTACATATTAGAAGAAGGAACTTAGATTTTTCAGAGGGAAAAGCGTTTTGAGAAGGGAAGGAATTACATTTCTGTTCATGGTGCTGTTATCATAATTAACATTTTTATTAATAACTATCATTTATAATAACTTCTATTCCAGGGGCAGTAACCTTCATCCATTTAGTTCTCAAAATAAATTCCTTGAGATTACAGATTAATGAATTCAAGTTCAGATGTGAAAGTGGCCTGCTTAAGTTCTTACAGCTAATACATGGTTGAGTTGGAGTTTAAGCAACTAGAGTTTGAGTTCCTGCTCTGTGCTCTGTGCTAAGCACTGACAAGATTAAGATGGTCCCCTGCCCCCATGGAACTTGTAGCTGACGGTCTGACTACACATCTGATGCTCTTACCCAGTTAGCTGAAGTAATATGATTGAGAAGATAGCAGGTCACTAGTTGTCTGCCTGTGTTCTTACCACTTGACAGCTCTGATTTCATCTGGATTATGGGCTTTAGGAATGTTACCCCACCTGTTATAATTTATACCTCTTCTTGAATCATGATCTCAGGTTAGTATTAGTATTCCAGGATAAAGTAAACATAAGTGTAGAAAGTTGGATAGCATAGATATGCTGTGTTTTCAAGTTATATGATCACAGAAAAGTATTCCAGCTTTCTCTGATAACACTAATTGCAGCACTATCTGTAAATGTTTGTCATGCCAGGTATTGTTTGCAGCATATACATTGTCTTCTCCTTAAACCAACCCTCTAATTAAAGTATTAGTATCCCCATTTTACAAAAATGACAGATATTATTCTCATTAGTTTATGCCTTGGTGCCTCACCCTCTGTCAAAGTATTGGCTGCAAACTAGCTATTTGATATGAATCAGTATAGTTATATTGTATTAAACATTCAAACACAGTATGAAACAAGAAGCAATAAACATTTCTAGAAGGATTAATATATTATTTGCTTTATTTTCATAATCCTGGCAAGGATATAATGACATGGGAAAATACTCATGATTTTCCATATTACTGTCTTGATCCCAAAAGTTAAGCATTTTTAATGATAATAACTTGTGCTTTTTTTTCAATTTTTTGAAAGATCTATGAGTATATATTTATTACATGGCAATAATTCTGTCTGAAGGGCTTAACTTTTTCTTTTTCAAAGATTATGACAATGAAGAGATCTTAACTTATGAGGAAATGTCACTTTATCATCAGCCAGCAAATAGGAAAAGACCTATCATTTTGATTGGTCCACAGAACTGTGGCCAGAATGAATTGCGTCAGAGGCTCATGAACAAAGAGAAAGACCGCTTTGCATCTGCAGTTCCTCGTAAGTTTGGATGCATTCCCATTTTCCTGTGCTTTTCAGCTTACCACCTTAGAACCTAACTGTATAGGGAAGTTTTTCACCCATTTCATCAAAAGAGTGTTGTCCAAGAAAGAGGAACTTTGTTTTAACCAAATCTTTTGAGAATTTGCTATTAAAGATAGTCACTCTTGATAAATATACATTTTCTCTAAGAGTATGGTACTAATTACGTTCTAAATGAATTTCAATTTGGGCCTCTTACAATGCCCTGCTCAGTATGGAATCAGCTCCTGTTTTTTTTAACTGATGCAGAAGATAAAAATTTAGACCTAATTTAGACCTAATTTCTGAATACAGAAGTTCTGTTTAAAGATTGTATAGTACCTAATCTTATGGAAAAACTGAGTGATAGTATTTTATTTTACTTTTAAAATTTAGTTATTTATATTTATTTTTGGCTGCGTTGGGTCTTCGTTGCTGCGCGTGGGCTTTCTCTAGTTGCAGCAAATAGGGGCTACTCTTCGTTGCAGTGCGTGGGCTTCTCATTGCGGTGGCTTCTCTTGCTGCAGAACAAGGGCTCTAGGCACGTGGGCTTCAGTAGTTGGGGCACGCGGGCTCAGTAGTTGTGGCTTGTGGGCTCTAGAGTGCAGGCTCAGTAGGTTGTGGCGCATGGGTTTAGTTGCTCCACGGCATGTGGGATCTTCCCAGACCAGGGCTCAAATCCGTGTCCCCTGGATTGGCAAGCAGATTCTTAACCACTGTGCCACCAGGGAGGTCCCCAGAGTGATAGTATTTTAAATGAAATGCAAGATGAAGTAATTTGGAGTGTAAGCATAAAACATATTAAAGGTAATGGTTATTAAGATAGTAAAAACACAGTTTTGTTCATTTCTCAATCTAGAAGTAAAACCAGTCAATGTTAAATTAAACACATGGGCGTCTAACATTTCCTTAATTCATTATTTTTAAATTTGTATTACAAAATAAACATTTTTTCTGACTAACAGAATTATCCCTCATCCTTACTCTGATCCACGTCCATTATTTTTACCTCATTTTGTTTGCCTAGATACAACTCGGAGTCGGCGAGACCATGAAGTAGCCGGTAGAGATTACCACTTTGTTTCACGGCAGGCATTTGAGGCAGACGTAGCAGCTGGAAAGTTCATTGAGCATGGTGAATTTGAGAAAAATTTGTATGGAACCAGCATAGATTCTGTACGGCAAGTGATCAACTCGGGCAAAATATGTCTTTTAAGTCTTCGTACACAGGTAAAACTATTTTGGTTTAGGGTGTTGAACTTGAGGACATTTTTCACAGAGTAATTTTTAGTGGGAACTGTGTTTTGGTCCAAGAACCACAGGACCTAATTAAGTTCTCATACAGTTTTTTCACACTGATTCCCTACGAATTTAGGTTGCTAAATCTCTTTCAGTTTCCTCTGAGGGGAAAATACATATATTCCATACTTACATATATACACATGTACATGTTTTCTGAAACTTAAAATACAGTAGCTGTAGTGCTGGTAAATGTGTATATACTTTAGTATTTTAAAGGTTATAAAAGGTTATAAAATACTTTGGTATTTTAAAGGTTATAAAAGAATTTCCCTTTCCTGATTCTTATATGAGAAAAATTAGAATAATTAGAGGCCATTTTTATGGTTTTAAATGACGTAGTTCAAGTATTAGTAAGTATCATTATGAGTGCTGGGTTGTATCTAACGAAATGTCCACTGTTCTATTATCTGTCATACAAAAGAAAACCTTCAAAAATTACTAACAGTTTCTTTTCAGATTTCCATTAAAAATAAAATAATTTTAGAAATGTGGGATTTTTAAGATTGTGTTTGTTGTGAATTTTTTTTCTTTTTCTACATTGTACATACAGCTTTAGCATAAAACTTTGCTTAATGTGGTGGAACCTACTGTGTATGTCAACTCACGAGACATAGGCAGTGGTAATTAAAGAGATGTATATGAAAGAGAATTGAGGGACTTCCCTGGTGGCGCAGGGGTTAAGAATCCGCCTGCCAGTGCAGGGGACACGGGTTCAAGCCCTGGTTTGGGAAGATCCCACATGCCGCAGAGCAACTAAGCCCGTGCACCACAACTACCGAGCCTGCGCTCTAGAGCCTATGAACCACAACTGCTGAGCCCATGTGCCACAACTACTGAAGCCCATGTGCCTAGAGCCTGTGCTCCGCAACAAGAAAAGCCACCGCAATGAGAAGCCCACACGCCACAACGAAGAGTAGTGCACCCCGCTCACCACAACTAGAGAAAGCCTGCGCACAGCAACAAAGACCCAACGCAGCCAAAGATAAATAAATTTATTAAAAAAAGAGAGAGAGAGAGAATTGATTCCAAAATGGCTTTCCTGAAATAGTAATTAGGTTTTCTTTATTTTTTAGTGAACAAAAGAGCTTATTAGTCTCTGCTGTTTCAATTATAAATATCAGACTTAAGAGAAGGATTGATGTTTTTACTAAATTCCTTCAGAATTCTTTATATTATTTTGGCTAACAGATTTACCAAAGAACTTAGAGTAGTTAAGCATATTGTCTTAATTACTGTTTTTAAGATAGAAAAGGACATGTCCCTAATAATCCCCATTTTTGTAGAGTGCTTCAATTTAGGGACACACATTCATGCAAAGGCAAGGTGAAAACCACAGTCTCTTAATTCAGACAGTATGCTTTTTCTTCTTGGATGTGCTTTTCCAGAATTTTCTTTTGTATGTGTATGTGAAGTTTTTCTCTGGTTCTTTTTGCATTTAGACCCTGGCACATGGTAAGGTGACTGCTCATTTGTAATTCCTTCAAAATGGATTTTTAATATGGTTATTTTAATCTGTGTGTGATCTTATTAGCAGGGTATTTTATCATCACATAGTTGTAATTCTTCATTAATTTTATTTCATTACATATAAAGAGTAAGCCAATATTCTGTGTGTGTTATAGGTACACAATATATTCTTATATTGAATGGTTAAGATCTGTCTTTTCTTTACAGTCATTGAAGACTCTCCGGAACTCAGACTTGAAACCATATATTATCTTCATTGCACCCCCTTCACAAGAAAGACTTCGGGCATTATTGGCCAAAGAGGGCAAGAATCCAAAGGTAAAGTTATTATACTGTCATACTATTCCATTGAAAGTAACATGAAACAGTCATGGCTTAATATGTCACAGTGCTTAAAAACTACATCAGCTTAGGCTTTCAAACGGATTATTCTTTCTGCCATATCACTTTCCCCAAAACTGCCACAGTTGCCTCTGGTTGGACTTCAGCAGCTCTCCAAAGCAGGGGGCTTCTCTTGTTGTTCCGCATACATTCCCTATTATCACCCCAAATGTATGGTAGTAATACATACATTTTTATGTATTCCTACCATATATACATACAGTAATACATACACCTTTGGCATTTCTTAAAACTTCCTTACATTTCTTCACACAGATCTATGTTATTTCTAACAAGGATTAGGTAACACCCTCCCCCCACACCAAATATTCTCAGCAGATTCTTAGGGATTACCCACTTTTATCTGCAGATAGTCCACATATGCAAAGAGCCAAACTTGAGTCCTCTTGCTTTTCTCTTCTTTTTTCTCATTGAAATTTTATGTTCTGTTTGTCTTCTGCCTTTGATCTTTTCGTATGATCTGAAATGGAAAAATGTTTTTAGTTATTTTTTTTTTTGCCAGAATATAGTCAAATTTTATTTTATATGTTATAAGGTACAGACATATGATGCCAGAGATTGTACTTTAAATTTGGCATTGAAAAAATATAATTTGGAAATATAAATAATTATTCAAAGTTCCATAATGTATTACTCCTCAGATTTGAAATTCAGAATCTGGCCTTCCTTTCCTCTGCCCCAAGATATCAGTCAGCGTGAGGCTGCGAATCTTGTGTTGCAACATGCAGCAGAGAATTCGTCTTTGATCCTTTAACTCTGAGCAACACTTAGTTTTCTTTAGTTTCATAGCAGAAAATAGCTGCTCACAAACATAAGTACTTCCAAACATGGACAGAATCTTTGCATAATGGTTTTTATATTTAGGGTAACCTCCCAAGATATCTGTAGAATTCTGGGATTCCAACGTTATCATATTTGGCTTTCAGTATAGTGTTGACCTGCAATTCAGTAGCTTCCATTTGTAGCTCTTTATTCACATTATTAATACTAAGTGAGAAAGGGGAACTAAACAAGATTAGTTCATTCTCATAAAGTTGGAAAAGTCAGAGAACGTTTTTTGGAATTGAGTCTTCAACTCTTTCATTTGGGGAATGTAGTTCAGGCTGTCGTTTTCATTTTCAAAAACTAATTTCATCGTAGGAAAGTGGGCCAGGTTGTTCCTTCCCAAATGAGTCTACCAAAGACAAAATTTCACTAGGAATGAGCCAACTGAATCATACATTTGTGTCACCACTTGTGAACGCCTTTGCAGAGAAATATCCAGCATGTTTAGATATGTTATAATAATGTCAACCAAAAAGGTTAAGTCTCTGACCCAATCTTTGCTCGTAAGCTGAGGCTCAGATTTTCCTCTAGAAGACATGAAAAAGTGAGTTTCCTCCAACTGTTCAAAAAGCTGCCTTAGGACCACACCACAATTCAGCCACTTAAGTTCCATAGAGCAGAACATGTTTCCATATTGTGCGTCTAACTGATTAAACACAGCACCGATTTCTGTGGTCCGAGCCATGGGAGTGTATCCAGGTTATGGTATAAACTATGTCCATGACATGATCCATTTTTAATCTTTTAGCACAAAGCGTCTCCTGGAGAATGAGACCGTGCAGAGACTTAAGTTCCTTGTCTTGGCAAAGCCCTGACACTTTAGATTTCAGTTTTGTAACTAGTTCTTTAACCATCACAGAGTCATCATCTGTGCTAATACTTACCAGCTTTGACCAGTCCACGTTAAATTTTTTTAAGACTTTTCTCATCACGTAAAACTATTTCCTGATGTTGTGCCTGTTATGGAAACCATGTCCAGAAGTTCTTTGATCATGTCAAAAGTTTCATTGACACCATGAATAAATACAGCTACGTGGCGGGGGGGGCGGGGGGGGCGTTATTTCCATCCACACCTTCCTGAGCTACAATGGAAAAAAGCCACAAATGATTCAGCTTTTTCTTGCAACTTGTCCTGCAAGTTCTCAGTCGTATTGTTAACATGCTGGGCAACAACATTACCGGTTAGTCTTATGTTGGCAAGTGCGTGTCTGTTCAGGGCACATGATTTCTGCTGCGCTCAACAGACAGTCTTTGATAAACTCACCATCTGCAAGAGGTTTTGCTGACCAGGCAATTTTCTCACTTAATACATAACTACATTTCATGGCAGCATCACTTATTCTTTCCACGTTCAAAAGCAAATCATGTTGAAATTTCAGTCTTTTTTTCAGTTTGTTGAATTTTCTATCACATCTTTTCTGTAAATCCATCGTGGTTCCTATGATGGTTGCTTTCATAATGGTGTTTTAGGTTACATTCTCTGGACACAGACAGGCTTTGTTTGCATATTAAACATGTAGGAACATTCTTTACCTCCACAAATACGCTCTCTCACATTTTTCTTGAAATGCATGGCTTTCTTATTCTTTCGTTTTCCCATTCTCCAAGTGCTCTTTTCCGTCTCTTTCATCTTGGCCTTGGCTTTTTTCTCCAACAAGGTCCAGAACTACAGCAAGCCCACCGATCTCTGTTCCTTGCTTCTCTTCCAAGGCTCGCTGTGCATCGGCCTGTGACTTGAAGTCAATATAGGCGATCCTTTCACTCATCCTATCCTTGCTCACCAATCTGATTTGAAAAGCATCCTAAAACACTTCTATTAATTCATGCTGAGTGACTTTGTCAGGCAGGTTCTTGATCAAAAGTGTTTTGGCATTTCGATCTTTCTTTGTTTCCTTTCCCTTTGGTTTCTTCAATTTAGTTTCATATCCAGGGCCCTTTGTTTCACTGAGTTCCAGGGCTTTTTCCTGGTCATCAGCGGATTTAAAATTCACTAACCAAATCTCCTTCTAATTTCTGTTTTTTGGTTTCAGTGGAAGCCTTCTGTTTGGTCATTTCCTTCTGTTTATCAGGTGCTTTCTTCGTAGGCTCTTCATCCTCCTCCGAGTTCTCATGTCTCTTCTCATGGTCCTTGAGCTTGGCACTCCTCCTGTCTTTTGGCAAATTGGCCCCTGTGGCTCCCCTCCTGTGTGGTGATATTAATTTCTCAGCAAACATGGGAGCCAGAAACGGTTTTTTTCTATTTTATTTCTGGGAGCAGTAGCAACCTTCCTACCATTCTTAGGGACGACAGGCTCATCTCTGCTGCCATTGTCATTATCTTCTGACATCTCATCTTCCCCATCTTCTATTTCTTTTAGGGAAAGACTCATTTCCTTTAGTTCACCTTGATTTGTTTTCCTCTCCAGACTGAGAACTCATTGTTAACGGGACCAGCTTCCATCTCTACCCCCATCAAAATTAACAACATAAATAAGGAGTCTAAAGCCAGAAACTTTAACCATCACTTCCCAAATTAACCCGCACAGTGTCGTCCCTGACGAGTTCTCCTCCCTTTAAGGCTATCGCTGGTGTAGGGCACTGCCCACTCAGAGCCCTGCAGGCCATTACACGCAGCCAACCAGGACTGGACGCCCAGGAGAAGCCTGCAGCACCCCACAGGCACCAACAGGCCAGGAAGGCCCTCTCAGCAGCCGCCCAGGACTCTAGGCCCCAGGCAGCTAATTATTTTAGATGCTGGATGTGGTTGAGGTAGTCCATATTATACCAAACAGTACTAAAAATTAAATGATAATATATTGATATATTAATCAGAAAGCATTGACATTTTATTTAAATGTATGAAATGAAAACCGTCAAGTGACATGCTATATCAAAGTAACAAATACTCTTCCTTGTTTTTTGCCAATTTCCTAAAAATTTCTATTTTACAAAGGAATCACTTAGATCTCATTTCATTTGCTATGCCTTTAAATCTCCTTAAAAGCCATAAAAACACATAATAATATTCCTCCCTAAAATCTCCTCAAAAGTCTTTGATTCTTGACTATTCACCACACCCATCAGCCCTCTTTCTTCCTTCCCAAGGTATCTTTTTCTACTCTGGGTCTACTTACATTTGTTATTCAGTCTGTATGTGAAGGTGGTATTTTTCAGTGTCTTCGACATCAGGGACTTTCCCATCCTTTGTGCTGAGCATAATTCTGGTTGCTTTATTTAGGCTAAGTAGGCCAGCTGGTTAAAGTAGTGTTTCACTCCTTTTTCATTTTTGCAACACAAGTGCAAGTTCATAAATAAGTAGGGTCAGAGTATCTGCTGTCCTAAGCACTTGAGATGATACAAAAGAAATCTGAGACATAAAGTGGGGGAGGTGGTGGTGGTGGGATGAACTGGGAGATTGGGATTGACATATAGACACTAATATGTATAAAATAGATAACTAATAAGAACCTGCTGTATTAAAAAACTAAAATAAAATTCAAAAAAAATATGAGACATGTTTGCTGGCTGTTCTTGAGGAGGATCACATATAATAAGGAAAACTAGATCGACAGTCTATGAAACTTGGTGCCCAGTTAACTACTTTGGTAGACCAGAAATACTGTAGTGGTTCTAGGAGAGGAATGCACATAAAGGACCAAAATGGACTCCATTTTACTTGTTCAACCTAATTTTCTATTTTCTGACATGCACACTTATTTTTTGTTAGGTTATTCTTCTCCAGCAAGAATTTGATACCATGCCAAGGGCCACATGCCGTTCCAAAACATGTGAAGCAACTTTCTTTTGGTTGGTGGTCTCTGCCAGGGCTCTCATGGAATTTTTTAACCTATTTTATTTTTGATATTTTAATATTTAATTGTAATATTTAATATTTTAAATATTTTTACCTACTTTATTTTTAATTCAGATTGAGTGAGTTCTAGAAAGAATACCTATTAACAGTTGACCCTTGAACAATGTGGGGTTTGGGCACCAGAACCTCCACACAGTTGAAAATCTGTGTGCAACTTATAGTTGGCCCTCCATATCTGCAGTTCCACACCTTCAGATTCAACCAACTGCAGACAGTGTAGTACTGTAGTATTAACTATTGAAAAAAATCTGTGTACAAGTGAACTGTGCATTTCAAGCCTGTGTTGTTCAAGGGTCAACTATATACATGTTTTTAAAGCAGGAACTTAATCAGTTACCACAATGTTTTAGCAGTATACAATGTGCTTGATTTTCTAATTATAGTTTTCTAATTTTAAAAAATTAACTTTATTGAGATTACTTTACATGAATGCATTTTAATTGTATAATTTAGTGAGTTTTGGCAAAATGTGTACCTGTGAAACCACCATGCCAATCAACATTTAGAACATTTGCATCACTCTAGAAAAGTTCTCTCATGCCCCTTTAAACTTAATACCCCTCCACTCTTTCCTAGGTAACCACTTACCTACTTTCTGTCACTATAGATTTGTCTGTTCTGGAAGTTCGTATAAATGGAAACCATTTATAAGTTTAAGTTTATAACCATTTATAAGTAAGTTTAAATTTGTATCTAGCTTTTATTAAAATAAATTTATTTATTTATTATTTATTTTTGGCTGTGTTGGGTCTTCATTGCTGCACGCGGGCTTTCTCTAGTTGCAGTGAGTGGGGGCCACTCTTCGTTGAGGTGTGTGGGCTTCTCATTGCGGTGGCTTCTCTTGTTGCGGAGCATGGGCTCTAGGCGCTAGGGCTTCAGCACCTGTGGCACGTGGGCTCAGTAGCTGTGGCTCGCTTGCTCTAGAGTGCAGGCTCAGCAGTTGTGGCACACGCGCTTAGTTGCTCTGTGGCATGTGGGATCTTCCTGGACCAGGGCTCGAACCCGTGTCCCCTGCATTGGCAGGCAGGTTCTTAACCACTGCGCCACCAAGGAAGTCCTGTATCTAGCTTTTGATAAGTATAATGTTTTTAAGATTCATCTGTGTTGCATCTAACAGTAGTTCATATCTTATTGCTGAGTTGTGTACCGTGATCTAAATATATCACAATTTGTCCATTCACCAGTTAAAAAACATTAGGGTTGTTTCCAATTTTGAGCTGGTGACTAAAGCAGCTCTAAACATTCATAGTTTTTTGGTGGACATATGTTTTCATTTTTCTTGAATTGCTGGATCAAATGATAAGTGTATGTTTTAAGTGTATAAAAAGTACAAAACTATTTTATAAACAGTTTTTCTTTCTACACTCTCACTTTGGTTCCATTTGCTCTATATCCTTACCAACTTTTGCTGTTGTTGTTTTGTAACAACTTTTTAGTCATTCTAATAGGTGTGAAGTGTTACCATTGTGGTTTTCATTTGCATTTTCCTGATGACTAATGATAGCATCTTTTCATGTAGTCATTTGGACAAATTCTTTTGTGAAATGTCTCAAGTTTTATTTTTTTTAATTGAGTTGCTTTCTTGTTGAATTGTAAAAATTCTTTATATATTCTGGATATAAATATTTTTTCAAACTCTTTGTAATTTAAAAACATATTTTTTGAAGATCAGAATTGTTTTTAATGAAGTACCTCTGTCCCTTGGTATGCATGGGAGATTGGTTTCAGCACCTGCTGCGATACCAAAATGGAGGATGCTTAAGTCCCATACTTGGCCTTCCATATCCACAGTTTCATGTCTTCAGATTCAACCAACCATGGATCATGTAGAACTGTATTTATTGAAAAACATCTCTGTATACACAGTTCAAACCTGTGTTGTTCAAGGGTCAACTGCATAATTTTTTTCATTTTTCTTATGGTTAATGATTTTTGTGTATTGTCTAAAAAAATTTGCCTACTCCAAGATTATAAAGATTGATTCTGTATTTTCTTCTAAAAGCTTTCTTGTATTAGCTTTCCCTTGAAGGTCTATAATCTATCTCAAATTAATCTTTATTTTAGTGTGATGTAAGGGTTTGGTTTTTTTTAATCACACATGGCTATCCAATTGCTTTAGTATCATTTCTTGAAAAAGGCTATCCTTTTTTCCCCATTGAATTACATTGGCATCTTTGTCAAAAATGACTTGACCAAATACGTAGCGGGGAGGGATTATTTCTGGACTCTATTCTGTATTTATGCTAAATCACATTGTCTTGATGACTGTAGCTTTATCTTTTCTCGAAAAATGGTCATTAAAAGGAATGAAGTACTGATACATGGTACAACATGGATGAACCTTGAAAACATAAGTAAAAGAACCCAGTCACAAAAGACCATATTTTGTATGATTCTATTATTTGGAATGTCCAGAATAAGCAAATCTATAGAGACCTGAAGTAGATTAGTGGTTTCCTAGGGCTGGGGGTTGGGAGAAAATGGGGAGTGGCTGCTAATGACTATGGGGTTTTGGAGGGAGGGGGGTGACGGGGGATGGAGGGTGATGAAAATGTTTTGAAATTGATTGTGGTGTTGATTGCACAACTCCTCTATGACTATACTAAAAACTATTGAATTGTACATTTTAAGTGGGTAAATTGTATGAATCCCCCATTGAATTGCTTCCAGTTCACCATTAAATGGGTGAATTGTAAATGAATTATATCTCAAGAAACCTGTTATCTGGGCAAAATAAATCCCAGTGGGCTTTTCTCTGGAAATTGAAAAGATTATTTTAAAATTGTATGGAAATTTTAAAGAATAACCAAAACACTTTAGAAAAAGAAATAAGTTGGGAGACATTTTTGTTAATTTTCTTTATTGTTTGACTATTTTCCATTTAATTGACTTATTTTTATTCTTATACTTACTTTGGCTTTAATTTGCACTTGCTCTAGTTTCTGAAGAGAATTAGATGATTTTTAAACCTTTCTTCTTTTCTAATATAAAGTTATAAATTTCCTTCTAAGTAGTTCTTTAGTTGCATCCTACAAATTAAGGTTATATTTTTCATTACCATTTTGTTAGAAATATTTTCTAGTTTCCTCTGTCATTTTCTTTAACCCATGGGTTATTTAGAAGTATCTAATTTCCATCTGTTGGAGATTTATATTTTATTGATTTACAATTCCATTGTGGTAAGAGAACATACTCTGTAAGATGTCAGTCTTTCAAATCTTGGTGAGTCTTATTTTATGACCCAGTATCTGTTCTATCTTGGTGCATGTTCCTGCACACCAGTAAGAATGTATATTTTGCAGCTGTTGGGTAAAGGGTGGTGTATCTTATTGCCTTTTATGTTTTATCTCCTTTGGTATTTAATAGTGTTTTATCACACAGTAGAAGTGTTGAGTAAAAACAAATTCTCAATTTTAACTCTGTGAGATAGTGCTAATTAAGAAAGTGATGGTGTTCCTCACCAAATGCAAAATTTAAATAATCAGTTATTTCATTGTACTGTGAATCTGTTCTGCTGTAATGGGGGCTTGAGAGTGGTAAACTAATAGTATGAACTATTATGGTCAATTTTGCCTATAGATAATTTTTTCAGGCCAAAGATATTTGAGCAAAAACATTTTGTTTCAATTTCATCATGAATTGTAATTTGAAAAATTAAAACATAAACTACCAAGTAAATAAGTCATTTTGGCAAAAGATGAATACTTAAATTTGATAAACTAGGTGGATTAGATACTCAGGTGAATCTATGTAAGATGTGGGGCTTAACATTTATATTTCAAATCTAGTAACACAAGGTTTAGATTCTACCTTGAATTCTAGAATGTTCTTTCAATAATCTTGAGCTTTGAGTAGACATAAGTTTTAACCAGAATGTCACAGTATGTTCAGTTACAGTGGTGTAGTAGAGTCCCTGCTGGGAAACAAAGGATTCTGTGTACCAGAGCCAGATGCACAACATTCCAGAATGAAAATTAGAGGACCACACAAGAAACTAATTCAGGACAAGCCAGAGCTGTCATTTTTTTTTTTTTCCTTGACTTATGTTTGTTTTTATCTTTAATATCCCATAACTTAAAGACAATGATATAAAATTAATAATACTTAACACTATGATATATGATCTTATGTTACATGATAAGGAAATAAGAGAGGGAAGAAAACAAAGATATTTTAATAGAAATGTATTCTGAAGTAAATAATGAAGAAATACTTATGACAACTACAGTCCTTATTTCTTTAAGTGGTCACATGGTCATAGGTGGTATTTGTAACTACTTTCTTCTACTACGGTTTTTTTTTTTTTTAACATCTTTATTGCAGTATAATTGCTTTACAATGGTGTGTTTCTGCTATATAACAAAGTGAATCAGTTATACATATGTTCCCATATCTCTTCCCTCTTGCATCTCCCTCCCTCCCACCCTCCCTATCCCACCCCTCTAGGTGGTCACAAACCACCGAGCTGATCTCCCTGTGCTATGCGGCTCTAGTGAGTTGGATGGACCTAGAGTCTGTCATACAGAGTGAAGTAAGTCAGAAAGAGAAAAACAAATACCGTATGCTAACACATATATATGGAATCTAAGAAAAAAAAGGTCATGAAGAACCTAGGGGTAAGACGGAATAAAGACACAGACCTACTAGAGAATGGACTTGAGGATATGGGGAAGGGGGAAGGGTAAGCTGTGACAAAGTGAGAGAGTGGCATGGACTTACATACACTGTCATATTTTTAATGTTTTCCTTCTGTTAAAAAAGTTCAACCAGTTGAAAGATACAAATTGTTTGGTATTGTGGGTCCAATATAGTATTGATGTGTGGCCTTTATGTCTGAGACATATGGACATTTAATTAGTTCTCTTCATCGACAGGGGTGATTTGGGGGCAGTTTCACTTTCTTGGACACATGTGCCTGATTATATGCCTGATTATCAGAAGGTTCTCGATAAGTTTTGCATATAACCTTGCCATCTGTTTATCTGTGAAACAGCTGTTTCCTTTATGCATTAAAGTAGCCTGCTCTATATGGCTTCCCAAACTCTTCTTAGGATACTTGTTTTTGCATCTTGAAGACCTCCTTTGTGTATTGAAAGCAGAGAAGCAATTTTAAAAGGTATTTCCTCCAAAAAATATATTAGATTATTAAAATCTTGGATTTCCAGCAGTGTTTTCATAGAAAAAGGTACCCATTCTGTTGATCCTTTTCTCATGATGTTTACTCTTTTTAACTCTGCAACAGATATAGAGGGCAGGGGTTCTTTATAAGAGCCAAGAGCAGGTGGCACTTGAGGTCCTGCCAGAAAGGTTCACTGTTACAGAAGATGTTATTTTTAGGAAGAGGTTATGGTGCCCTGAAATGTTTGAAAACGAACGTCTGTAGGGAATTCAAAGTAACAGTCTGTGCTCTTGAAGCCTCTAGTCTTGTGGATAAGACAGAAATATATAAAAACCTAAATAGCAGTATAAACAGGTTATATTGAGTTGCAAATGGTTCGCAGTGTGAGTGCTGAAGATACCAGAGCAAAGGAAATCCCTGTGGTCATGACAGGGTTGGGTTGAACACTGGAGGCTGAGTATTTTGAGACAGAAGGAAAGCAGTGCTAAGGCCATTTCTTGTTCTTCAGCCATCTCTGACTCATTGTATATTTTGGTAAGGAATGGATTACCTCATAATTTTTTTTTTTTTTTTTTTTTTTTTTGCGGTACGCGGGCCTCTCACTGTTGTGGCCTCTCCCGTTGCGGACGGAGCACAGGCTCCGGACGCGCAGGCTCAGCGGCCATGGCTCACGGGCCCAGCCGCTCCGCAGCATGTGGGATCTTCCCGGACCGGGGCACGAACCCGTATCCCCTGCATCGGCAAGTGAACTCTCAACCACTGCGCCACCAGGGAAGCCCCTACCTCATAATTTTTATCTTCTCTTTGCAGCCTGAAGAGTTGAGAGAAATCATTGAGAAGACTAGAGAGATGGAGCAGAACAATGGCCACTACTTTGACACAGCAATTGTGAACTCGGATCTTGATAAAGCCTATCAGGAATTGCTTAGGTTGATTAACAAACTTGATACTGAACCTCAGTGGGTGCCATCCACTTGGCTGAGGTGAAGGAAACATCCATTCTGTGGCATGATTGGACTTGATCTGGCAAACTGCCAATAGGAAGATAGCCCTGATACTTGAGCAAGTCTCTAGAAGGTGGCAGGCAGTATAAATTGTAGACCTGTTCTTAGATCTTGAACTAGTGAGAAGAAAATCCCCTTAGGCAATTGATTAACAGCATTCTTTATTCTCTGTACATGGGCTTTAGAGGTTCTTGCCTCATTTGGGGATTTTAAATGGAAGTTTTCAACAGAGCAGTTCCATTTTATCCACATAAAAACCTTTTAATTCTGTTTTCACCTAACCAAGTCTTTTCTGCCTAGTCATATTTCCATGAAAAACTTTTGTGTGTATACACAATGGTCCATGTCTCACATAGTAATAAATATTGATGTTATTTAACAGTTAACTTAAATGACTTCATGGGAATTTGTGGGTGAAGGGAAACTGCTTCTCTGCACTGGGCAAGACAACAGTATTTGGTTAGTCACCAGAACTACTTTAAAAAAAAATGGTGCCACTTTGGTCTGGAGCTACTCTGTTAGGCTTGAATTCATTTGTATGTCTTTTAATTCATAAAAACATTCCATTAGAAGCACCAATTTTTTAGCTCAAACTTGTGGATCAGACTTCACTGCACAAGTGAAAGGTTTATGCAAAGGTCACACCTGTTTTAGTCTCTGATCTAAAACATGTACAACATATGCTGATCTTTTTAAAGGTATAATGATTTTCTGAATTTTTTTCTTTAATCGTTGCAACTGATTGGGTAACTTTTACTTCCTTTTCCTGATCTGCATAGTACAATAGAATGTATAAGTTACATTTTTATGAATGGCAGATATTGATATAAACTCTGTTGACTGTTAAGTTTCTTCCTCATGATGCAAATAGTTTTTTACATGCATAAAAGGACATAGCACATTTGACAGTTTTTTCATTTTTATATATGAGCACAGTATAATTTGATGACTGTGCCATATATGTAGGTAATAAACTGGAATTCTGTGATTAATATAGTTGCTGTACTGTATACTAATATTTAATAGATTGACAAATGGTCATTGACTACACTTGCTCAGCATTGGAATAAAATTATATGAGGGAAATGATATGACAATTGACTTTGAGATCAGAAGGAAAAGATGACCTGAAAGTCATTTGAACGTTTTAGGAAAAGAACATTGCAGGGTAAAAGTTAAGCATATAGAAATAGGTTTTTATCCTGATAAGGTCTGCCTCTTATGATCAGAATGCAACAAGCTAAATCATAAAACATTTAAGCTAATGAAACTTTCATACTGTCTCTATAGCTTTGTAGCTTTAAAATTCAACTTCTGTAATTGGCATGGAAAGTTAATTTGTAGTATTTTCAAGGCTTAAGGGATGGTGTGATGTGTGACAAACAACCTCAAATGTGAATGTCTTGATTTTATTTATATGGTGACTTTAGCTACAATTCCTGTCCCCAAAGCTAAACACTGGAATAATACTGAATTGTCACTTAATTTAACATAAGCAACTGTTTTTAATGAGTAGTTTGTCTCAGTGTCATGTACATACTTGAGTTTTTCTCCTTTGCATATTATTATTTGAACAAATTGTAGACAGTTTATATGCTGCCTTTTTCTGTTGAAATTCACATGGCCTCAAAGTTGGCTGTGGAATATATCTTGTGTGGAAATACTTTCAAGATAATGTTCCTTAGGAAGAAAGTAACATTCCTAGGTTGAGGTAAGGAATGCCATACATACTGTCTCTTCAGGTCTGAAACACTCCAGTTTATGGCAGGAAAATGCAAAGGTCACAGTGATTTTCAGCACTGAAAACAAGGCACCGTAAGTACTTAATCTTTTCAGTTTTCCAGTATACTTTCTCTTTAGGAATGAAAGGTAGTCTGTGGTAGACAGTGGAGTTTTGTGAGCTGCTTATAACTGACAACTATTTTCAACCCTACGATCTAAAACGTTTGCAGTTTGAGTCAAGTTAGAATGAGATTTTAGGCGGTGTCAGTAAGTGGCTGCTGCGCTAGTCCCTGAGTTACCTGTAGACCACAGGGCCAACGCTAGGGCCATGTGCTGTGCAGACTCAGGCATGGCTTTAACAAGCAAGTCCAAGTCCCCTACCGAGGCACATGCTATGCCGTAGTATACTTCTTAAAAATCTAAGCTGATGAGGTATTTTGGGGATCATTTAAGTCCTATATATTTTTCTTCCTCATCAGCAGTGGTAGAGGGATAGAAATGTTTATATCCCAACTTTCCTCAATCCTGGTGATATGGATGTGCTGATATTCGACATAGTCCCTACAAAGTGAAAACTGAGTTGTTGCTGACTTCCTTGAAAGAAAATGGAAAAAAGCCTTGCTCTCCACCTAGTTGTGCCCTACACCGCTCTGGCCAATTCCATTTCCTGTCCCTCTGTGGTTCTGATTGGAGACCCCAGTGTGGAGGGAGGTCTTAACCACTGATAGGAATGATACCAATCGCTAATGAAATGTACATTAGTTCAAGTAAGGAAATAATGTTCCTTTACTAAATTTCCTTAAGTCAGAACAAACAGAAAGGAGAATAGTGTTTAGATTAATCCAGATTTGCTTTCTATGAAAATCTAATGTCTGGATTTTTTTTTTCCTTTTCTCATGGCCTAAGGAATAATTTGAATGTAATTCTGTGAATGTGTGTGGAAAATTTAAACCAGGGATTTAGCCTTAATAAAGGTAACCTTTCTGACATCTATTGTTAATTTTCCTTTGTACTCTTATCCTGCCTGTATCTATCTGCACTCTGTTGTTTTGAGATGTAACACTGCACATTGTAATGTAAAAATAAAAAGTAAAATTATATTTCAAATTTAAAAAGTCACTGAATACTTTCTCTTGCTGTGTTTATATCCTCTGCCATTCAAGGTTTCAACACATCTAAAATGACCCACCCTTGTCTTCAAGTTTTGCCAGAATCAAGTCCATTGGAACCTCTGGGTGAAACACAAATACGTCTTAATTTATTCTTCACAGTGGGGAAGTGCCCCCTACTGGCACAAATGTAGGTTCTGTTTCCTTAATTGTTTAAACTGTATTAAAGACAGATAGACAACTTAAAGCTGTGAACTCTGGAACTAGTTTTCTGGGGAAGAAGGTATGTAATACTCAGGCGAATTCCACTACATGCAACCACCAATTTGAGAACACGGAGGATAGGATGACTTGTTGACAAATATATAACATATTTTCATTCTCCATTCTTCATCCCTTCCCTTTTTCTATAATACCTACTCTGTATCTCCCAAAGGAGGCCAATCAGGTACCAGAAAGTGTTTGTTACACATACACACACGCTACCCCAGTCCAGCTTTCTATTCCTATTCCTGATCTACTCCCTTCCCATACAGCTTCAATCACCCCAACCCTACACAACAAATTTTCTGTCCACTCTTGTCTCTTTCTTTTTAACAATATGCTAAACTGTAAAATCTTCTGCACTTACTTATGTAGGGAGGGTAGCCAAAGCCAGTAAGTACCAGAGGTTTATGGTGCCACAGGAAAAACTCTAGGGTACTTCTCTGGCTTAGTTCCTTAAGTTGAACATAAATTTATCTAAACGAAAACCCACGAAACCTGGCTCTCTGCATCTACTTTCCAGCTAATTTTTGCCTCCTACAGAGCCATACATACATACATACCACTTAAGAACCAAGGCTCTGAAATCAAGATACATTTGGCCTGCCTTCCACCTGCAAAATGGAGATGATGGTATTTATAACTAACTCACTAGAATGTTGGGAGGATTAGATATTAAGCAGTTCATTGTTACCTATTTATTTTCAAGACTTAGGAACTCAGTTGTTGGTTTTCCAATCACTACTGAATTTACATTGAATCTGAGATTTTATTGTGAGCAGCAACAGGATTTCCTAAAAATCAGCTCCTCCAGGACAGGCCTTATGTCTTTACCTTTACCCAAAGTTTTTAACATAGGGGAGGCAAAAAGGATAGAAGTTAAGGATGTAAAAATTCTGAAGGTAGACTGCCTGGATTTAAATCTGGGATTCACCACTTCAAGCTCACTGTACCTCAAAATTTTCTTCTGTGAAATGCAGGATTAAAACAATACGTACCTCTTAATGGTTGTTGTGATGAGATAATAATAGATAAAACACAAATGTCTAATACCACTAAGCTATTTTATGGTAGGTCTTTGTTAAATGTATGCAAAATTACTTTAAAATTACCTACTTTAAAATTAGTCTAGGCTGTGATATCAGTTGATTTAAACACAATACGGTTAAGGCTAGTGTCACAATTTCACTAATTAAAAACTGTTCCATGGCCAATCATGTCAAACAATGCCTATAACTGAGTGCAGGAAAGCCTGAGTAATCATGGATGGCTCACACCAGATCAAACTACTAAAAACCTCAGTCACCCGATATGGTCATTCAAATGCCTCAAGTTGTTACTGATTATAAAATACTACAGTTACCTTATTACTCTCAAATGGGGATTAATTATTCTTAGAAAAAACAGCAGTAATAATAAGCCCTCTTAACTCATTGGCAATCATATTTATTAGTATCCCAAAATTCAACACTCACTCACTCACCTCAGTAAGTTTATGAAGGGGGGGAAAGGGAAGCTACCCACTTCATACATGTCTGCAGAGAAAGCTCTTTTTGGATGCTAATCCCATGTGGTGATCTGAGCATAAGAACACAACTTAGCAGTAAATTCATTAAAAAAGGAACAACTCATTTTAAAATCATTTTACTGTATATTACCATAGTCACATTTGAACTGGCAGAACTGTTCCCATGACAGACAAGACAGACCTGATATTCAAGGAAGAATAAGTGAAGGTTTTCATAATGTTTGAGGAGAGAAGTCCCACAGTAACTAACACAAGGATGGCTGCAGCAATCTCAGACAATGGTGTGCAAGTAGGTAGGAACAAAGGGTGTTCCAGCAGTAGCTGGCCTACGTGTGTTGGCCTGAGACCACTGCTGTTTCCTAAGGGGAATTTCTTAATATGTTGGTAAGCAGGTCACTTGCAACAGACATGTAAGTGGAGTAGGGTGACACTTCGCAGAATAAATTCTGTAAGTTTCTGGGCAGGTTCTCCAAATCTCATTGGTGATAAATGGTTGCTGAATTATGATTCTGCAAAGGTAATCCCATAAATAGACAACAGGGAATTTTACAACTGGTGAAATTCTTAGGCCAAAAATTAAATAGCCACACATACCAAACCTACACACCGTGAATTAAAATGATGCCATGTTAGGCCTTTTGAAGGAATCAGAGCAGGAAACATTATTCAAAGAGAAGATCCTCATCCTTCTCTTCAGCCAGAAGATTAGCAGGTTCCATCACCTCTCCAGCTGCCTTCCGTTGTTCCAAGTCCTTCTCAGACTTTTCCTTGAGAATCTTTTTCTTCTCCTGTATTTTCTTTAACCTATAAAATAAAGGAGGGAATTTTCTGAATGCTGTTTTGGTACTAAGTAGAATTGATTTCTTCTAGTTTTGTAACAAGGATAATAAACACCTACAAAGTAGAACAAAATTCTACCCTTATTAATTTCAATTTCAGTAACATATTTATAACCCATTTAAAAAAAAGATTTGAGGTAGAATACACACATTTTAAGCTAATAACTGATTTCAAAAGCTCCTGTCTCAGGGTAAATAAACTTTGATGTCCATTCCCTGATAATGGAACAGGTTTTCAGCATTCAGACACTAAAATTTTGGATCATTCAATCTGGATTACCACAACCCTGCACATCAACTGAAGGACAAACCAAATTTTGCTAATTATGATTATAAATCATACTCAGAAGCTACTCAAGGTGCAAGACAGCTATGTCTTTCCTGAATACGCCTGCCTTCACCTATCTCCCACTTCTCTGAAACTGACACACTGACCCCTGCACACCACCTATTTAGTATTTATTGTCCCTACTAGCTCTAAATGTTCAGAGCTAATTCCTGTACAGGTATCATTTCTCTCCAAGTACTCTGACTCTAATGGTATGATTTATATTATTATGTAATGTCCCCAAGTACTTTATACCTTCTCCTGGAACATTTCCAACATGCAATACATATTTGTTGATTGACTGATTAATTCCAGTTTCTTTTTATGTAGGAGACACCCCATCTAAATCATTGTTTCATTTTAAAGAATTATCGAGGCTATTTATAGTTTGTCTGAAGGGCCTGAGTTTTCAGAGATGCCATATTTTAGGTGTGTGCAAAACTTGGCACAGATCTATCTCCACAGCCTTTGGCAATATTATTCCTTGTTTCTTATCAGAATAAAATACAAGTTGTACTAATTCTTTTTTTTTTTTTTTGCCCACGCTGCACTGCATGTGGGATCTTAGTTCCCCGACCAGGGATCAAACCCATGGCCCCTGCAATGGAAGCGTAGAGTCTTAACCACTGCCAGGGAAGTCCCAAGCTGTGCTAATTCTAAAGAACATAAGCCAGCATGTCTCAGCAAATCGAGCTTTTGGAATACAGAAAAACAAAAAATGATCAATAACTGCAAATTCCAACAAACCTATAGAACTCTTCTCTCTCTCTCTCATCCAGCTCTGTGATGATATAAGCAAGGGTACGTTCAATCCGGGGAATGATGACTAGGGTTTAAAAAATATATATATAGTGAGAACTTCAAATCTTTTTTCAAATTGCCAGTGCTCATTTGTATAACAGTAACTTATTTTTTCTAACTGTAAAATAAATGTACATTTAATGCAAAAAACAAAAACACAGAGAAATAAAATGAAGTATAATCCAACCACTCCATAGTTAACTAATTATAAATATTTTGGAATATGCCCTCATACTGTCTTTTCTATGGACAGGTAACACTGGACCGTGATACATATACAACACTGAATATACTGAATTTATATGAATATGTAACATTGAACCATAGATGTTATTTTAAATACTACAGCAATCCATTGTTAAAAACTGGAGCATTGAGCAGAGAGAATACAGGAAGTTGAATTTTCTGTCAATCATAAGGTTCTACTTTACACAGAATTTGCCTATTCTGCTTCTAGAATGTGAACTCCTTGTGAATTGGAACTGTTACCTTATCCATTTTGTTTTGCTTGCAATTCCATGCAAGAGGCTGGCACAAGCAAGCAGTCAGGAAATGTGTTTTGAGTTTTTAAACAATGAGATAACTTCCTCTTTAACACTAATAGAGCCCAAGTAAAATAATTTCCTTGCTGCTCAACTTTTGCTCCTTTCTTACTTTAAAATTGAATAAGTGTTGCTTTAATGAAAACTGAGTTTCTTAAGCAAAAAGTACTGTGGCAACATTCAGCAGTCAGTTTTAAAATAATGAAATGAGAGATGGAAAATAAATGCATCCAATGGGAAAATTTATTTTTAGAAATCAAGGAGAACAGCAAGAGAACAGGACATAAGGCCTAAGAAAGAGAGCTTTAAAGCTTAATACTTCATGTGTTCAAAAACATTTATCACTCAGTCATTGGAAAGAACTTACAAAAACATTAGGGCTCTTGAGAAATAGTTTCACCTTTTATTCATGAATAATCAGAAATGAGTAAAACATTCCGTACTTTTTAACTCACCACTCTCCTCTAACTACCCCCTAAATCATACACACACTTCTATCAAAGGATTTACTAACAGTTACCTGTATTACTGACTCACTGCCCTTCCCACTGTGGGCAGGGGCAACATCTTATTCAGTAGGCGATCAGTGCCTGATTCCTAGTAGGTCCGTGACAAATGTGGAGGTGCGGACAAGAGGATGGACAAAGAGCCCCAGAGCAGCTTACACTCACCATGTTCAATGGCATTTACACGCCTGTTGGTTATCTTAATAGCTTCATCCAAAGTAACAAAGGAAGTCTAAAATAAGAGGATAAATTAATAATGTAAGCACAAAGTCTTCCTACTCATGCCCTGTCCACCACTCGCCTTCACTCAGCACTTGTAGAAACATTTGGAAACCAAGACTACTTCTAAAGAACACAAAATTCTTATGAGATTTCCATAGAGCTAACATGATTTCCATTCTATTAGAATTTGTTTACTTCAGACTCACCTGAAGTTATAAAGATGGCAAGAGAAGAGAATCATACACTAATGACCTAGATATATATTAACTGGCCACAAAGCGGGGGGAAAAAAGGCTTTCATGCATAAACCATATTATATTTGCATTTAAATCTATATTGACTATTGCTGTTCTCACCTAGCCAAGAGTGAAACTATAACATTGCACAAACATTTTGTTAGTAGTAAAAAGTAGGGACGATGGTGCAGAAGCCATCAGAAACTTACCTGCAGCGAAGCTAGTTCCACCAGTAGTTCCACTGCTTTGGCATAATTCCTCTTCAGTTTAGCCAACTGTTCACCTCCTCTGGCTAAACCAGTCAGTTCATAACCTGAAAGAACCAGTCAGACAACATTTGTATTTAGGGTGTAATCTTCCCCATAAACTTCCCAAAAGAAGATAAGTCAGAATAATACCAAACATGGAAAAATAAATTCACTAACCCAAATATTAAGTGCCCATTTCACTCCCCCAAAACTGTAGGACATGTTGCTGAATAGTTTTGCACAAGGATACTATTCTAAATCTAACTATAGGAGAAGTTACCTTGCTGGATTAATGAATGCACCCCTTCCCTTTGTAGATTATACTGCCTGATGCCCCAGTATGGTTGACACTCTGTTAACAGGTGACTCTCTAGAATATTCTACTTCTTTATTCAAGCAGTACTAAATATTTGATGTGAACCAATTTAATATGAGGGCCAAAGAAAGAATATTGTTGTTTCTATGAAAGAAAGCTGATTACTTTGGAAAGACTCAACAAAGATGCATTACTACCTGAAACATGCTGTCAAATTAGGAAAAGGTGAGACAATTATAAAAAAATTGGGCAGGCTGGCTATAAAAGTCTAGGAAGATTCAGCATTCAGATTGTATCACAGTGCCTAAGATCTTACTGTACTTTAAAAAGACCCAAACTGGAAATTATAAACAATACATTGTGGGTGTGGTTTATGCAGAAAGACAACATGGAAGTCTAATCAGTGGATTCATACTCAAAGAAAGGCCATGGCCTTATACTTTTAAAATTGCAAATGACTCTATAAATTTCTAGGTTGAAATAAAATATTTTAAGCAATGTATAATGTTTTGTGACTCCCTGCAATAACACTTTTTTGATTAACTGATAAACTACTGTCCCAAATATATCTGATAAGAAGGCTTCTGGACTTCCCTGGCGATCCAGTGATTAAGACTCCACACTCCCAATGCAGGGGGCATGGGTTTGATCCCTGGTCGGGGAACTAAGATCCCACATGCTGCCCGGCGAGGCCAAAAATAAAGTGAAAAAAAGAAGGTTTCCAACACTGGAACCACTGAACTCTAAGCAGGTCTATTTATCATCATTTTCCAGAATAAGGTTCATTTAAAGAGGAACTGGAAGAACCCAGAGACACACACATAAAAAGTTTCACACTTACTGTCAGTTCCTTCATGGTAATGTTCAAATACTGGCAAAGTAACGCCTGTTAAACACAAAAACATATATGGATTCACAAACATGTCCTTGAAGTACTGTTTCTTAACCACTGTTTCCTGTGTTTCTTTTTCAGCAAATACTCAAAAGTCAAGAGATTGCCTGGAACTGTAACTGGTTTCAATGAATGAATTTAGGAACCTTCCTTAAGTGTTCATTCCTATTCAAAAGTCAAATTATCCTTAGTAAGGGATCTGGCTGTTACAATGTTTGTTTGTTTTTTTTCTTTCATCTTTGAGGTATACATAATATACAAATAATTGCACATATTTAATGTATACATTTTTATGAGTATAGAAATATGCATACACCCATGATACCATCATCACAATTAAGGTAATAAACATATCCATCACCTCCAAAAGACCTGTGTCCCTTTTCCTGTGTGTATGTGTTAACACTCAACATGAGATCTACTTTCTTAAGTTTTTAAGTGCACAACACCCTATTAACTGTAACTATACTACTGTACAGCAGGTCTCTAAAATGTATTTATCTTGTATAACTGTAACTTCACATCCACTGAACAACAGCTTTCCCCACCCCCATCCCCTGGCAACCACCAGTAAACAAGTTTTAACATGTAAAGCCAAACAACTTTGTCTAAGGAGAAAAGATTAACTGGGCCATCAAGATCTTGCTGTATAAACGGGTTAATTTTAAAATGTTATCTTTTCTCCACCAAGAGTTCCAAAGGGTTGAAAAGTTACCTGCTACATTATCTTTCTTTGCTCTAATCTTCACTTGGGCTTTATTTACATTTTGGATTACTGTGGTGCTGCAGAAAAAGAAAAGGCCTTGATTTAGTTGAGTTTTTAGAGTGAGAAATAAACCAGCAGGGACCCATCAGGTGACTTCAACAAAAGTAAGATGTCATGATTATGCTTTGATGATTGTCTTCTTTCAGAAAAGAACAATCACTGCTACCAGAGGAGGGCCTCAGAGAGCAAAGTATGAGCAATATTCAAACATCAGCCATAAGAATACAAAGAATGATTTTAATGTGCATGGCTGCTTAAGTTTTCAATCAGACATGTGGTGCATAGATGTGACTTTAGGGATTTTCATTCCACTAATGTAATTTGGAGAAAACGTTCCTTCTGGGTTTGCTGTTCAAATCTGTAGGTGTGCCTAAGCGGGAGTCCAATTCCTTTACCTTGGAATCTATCTAATTTCCATCCGGCTTTGTCTGACTCCCCACCTGTTACTATCACAAAATAAAGTGTCTTCCCCATAACCACCCTAAAACACTTTCACATACCACATACACACTATTTATTCCCGCCCTCTCATGGAAAAGTCAATGCAAATTGTTATCCTACCAACACTGGCAAAAATTAAAAGTCTACTACTTCAGAATGTCTTATGAAAAAAAGAAAAAAAGAAAAAAAGAAAGGTCGGGCTTCTCTGGTGGCGCAGTGGTTGAGAGTCCACCTGCCAATGCAGGAGACATGGGTTCGTGCCCCCGTCTGGGAAGATCCCACATGCCGCGGAGCAGCTGGGCCCATGAGCCATGGCTGCTAAGCCTACTCGTCCGGAGCCTGTGCTCCGCAGTGGGAGAGGCCACAACAGTGAGAGGCCCGCGTACTGCAAAAAAAAAAAAAAAGGTCTTATGCCCCTCAAGCTGTAAGACTGTCCACAGGTAATGTTCCCAGATAACACAAACTAAGAATGGAGGCATTGTGTTATTGGTAAAGAAGACTAAAATCAAAAACCCTGAAAACTTCCACTTCTGCCCCTGAGTAGTCATTTGACTTTACGAAGGCACTAAACTTAAACTGAGAACAGCAATGCTCGCCTGGTCCACCTCACAGGCTTATTTGGAGAATCAAATCACATAACCAAACATAACATATGTAAAGCAATAACTAAGCCATTTTGTACACTTTGTAAAGCACACATTGACATATGCCATAAAGTCCATGCCCTTTAAACAACCAATTCCATTCTTAAAAATTTTCCTAAGGAAATAATTCAACAGAAATTAAAAAATATATACATAAAGATGTTCATGGCACCTTTTCTAATAATCCAAATATCTGAAAATCAACCCAAAGGCCCACCATTACAGGAAAACGTTAATATATTATCATACATCTAAATATTATGCAGCTATGTGAAAATAGGGAAAAATGTTTATGATACAATACTAAATGAAAATGGACTGTAAAATATTAAGTATTCTGTGCCTGCAACTATGTAACAGATACACGTGGGTGGTAATAAACACAAAAAGTGATGGGGTTAAAAGTGTTCTTATTATTACTATATCATTTGTCTTTCATGCTTATGTATTTTTTTAAATTAAAAGAGGCTTTTACATGAAATTATGAACATGATAGCACTTTGTTTTTCAAAACACCCCACTTAAGTGTTCTTACCTGAAGTCCCCTGCTGTGAACTTGGCCTCAGCAAGTGAAAAGGCAGCTTCTCTCATCACTTCACCCATCAACATTTTAGTCTGGAAAAGCAAAAACCAACAGCCAATAAAACCAAGTTTTTTACAGGGAAAAATCATATCATAATCATGTTCCTTTAACAACCATCAGTACTTTACACTAGGTGTACATGTAAATATTGATTTGGTAACAATAAAATAAATATATCCAATTTTGCTTGAACAGTTTTGGTTATGGTTACTAACAATGTTGCAAAACCATGAGTTTTATAATTAAAATACTGGAATAAAGGCACTAAGAAATAGAAAACTGAATCTTTAATGAAGGGCCGACCTTATTCCTGAATGAATTCCTTATTTGTGCTGTTTTGCTCAAATTAATCTTTTAAATTCACTATACTGCTCTCAAAATCCTAATGGCACAGTGATTCTAAAATCTGGAATATTTAATGTTTGAGAATACACAGTAATTTTTTTTGAAAGAGAAGAAAAACTGGGACAGGTGGGTAGAAAGTTACCAGACAGGCCAGAGGACAGTCATAATAAATTCTGGGGAAAGAGCATTTCGGGCATTAGAAACAGCTAATGCAAAGGTCCTAGAGGAGGATGTTAGAAAAAAAGCTCCAAATGAGATCAGAGGGGCAGGCAGGGGCCAGAGTAGATCAAGTGAGGTTTGGGGGCAAGAGTAAAGAGTTTGAATATTATTAAATGTACTTTCTGAAACTTGTTACATTTACAATGGCATTTTTACCTTTGAAAGAAAAATGTTTAATTAAAATGCCAACGGTCGTGCTGGATTTTCCATAGATACTTCTAAAATAAATACAATTCTAAGCAAACTTCACTCTACCTCTATTATCTTCTTAAGGATCTGTCGAAATCGAAGAGTTAAGGCGTCAGATTTTTTCTTTAGGAGGTTTCGACCTGTCTGTGCTCCTTTTAACCGAGCCCTCATGATGGTCTGTGCCCTATGTAAATAAAGTTAAAGACATTTAAAATAAAAATACTTCCCCAATATGGTGTTAAAATTATGCAAATTCCTTGATGTCATGAGAGCAAGAATATATACCATTTGTAACTGACAGGCTTAATTGGTTTCTCAATACTGTAGATTTCCACCCTCAGTGTTCCATAAATAAGAAGTCTTTTTTATTTAAAACAGAAACAATCCTTTAATAAATAAGAACTTAATAATTTGATAAATAAGTTAATAAATAACATTAATAATTTAATAATTATAATAATAAATATTACTTAATAATTGGTTAATAATTTAATAAATTTTATTATGATTTAATAAATATTTGTCAGAACTATTTTATGATGCCAGCATAGTTTAAATAATTACTTGATTTGTGAGTTAAAACAGTATATGTTTCCATTAGGGATGCACTAAGAATTTAAAAAAAAATCTGTCCAATGATATGTATCAAAATTTGAATGCATTTACCTTCAGGACCAACAATTCTACTTTAAGGGATTTATCCCCCTGATTTACTCCCACATGTACACAAAAACATGTACAAGGTCAAGGACGAGTAGTCCAGCCTTATTTATAATAGCAAAAGGGTGGGAACAAGTTAAATGTTCCACAAATCATGGTTCATCATACAACAGAATGATATGAAGCCATTAAAAAAAAAGAGGAAGCTAGATCTGCATGTGCTCCTCATATTACATTGTCTCAGTTATGCACAGTAAGGGATGAATGTGCTTATACAGATAAAGAGAATAGTTCTAGAGAGGTTCACAGAAAGTGGTAACAGTTTCATTTGGAAAGTGAGGTTGAGTGAAAAAGATGGATTTACTTTTTACTACTATATTCTGTTTTACCTTCTGTATTTCATACCACAATCATTTATCACTTTTTCCATTAAAAGTGTGGCACTGAAGTGTTTTGATATCATCAATTAAGACTCTACTACCAATCACTTTACTAATTTGTAAATGACTCCAGGTAACAAATAACACATATAAGTAAACACTTCTGAGAAGTGACAAGCCACTTAAATCTCCTTACCTCCCTATTTCAATCTTTTCTCATCAGAAACCCCAAAACCAAAGTCAAGAAAGCAACAGCAGAAATTGACATTTCCATTCTTGCTACCATATGCCATATAAAATTTAATAATGAGAAAAAAAAGTGGATAATAAGATTCAATAATCAATTGTATAACATACCTAAAGTGATTTAAGGGGACATAATTTCATATGACTGGTGTTATTACCAACTGCAAAATAGTTTTTGCTAAACTTCTGACTAAATTCTTAGATTATACTGAATCTTCTACCATAGGCCAAAGATTACTAAAATAATTCTATAGCTGGAAGGGGCTTTAGACATTATCTTGAAAGATAGGAAAACGAAGCTCAGAAAAGTGAAATGACTTTCCCACAGTCACTCGGTGAAGAAAATGCAGAGCAAGACCTGAAACAGATTTCTGACTCCAGGGATTTAACCAAGGTTCAAACCTAGGTCCACTGTACCCCAACCATATGCCATACTACCTCACCTATAGATTAAGGGGACATAATTCAGGTGAACAGTTCTGTCTTTGAAAAACTAGCTATCAGTGGCTGAATTTGCACTGACTAGCTTCACTGGAGGTCTAACCAAGTGAAGTTGGTTCAGCTTCCAGCCTGAGCAAGAGCTATGCACCCCAATGTGTACATTTAACATACCGTGTTGTTGACACTAACCACCAGACTTTGGGCTCAAAGAGTTGAACCAAATTTAAGTCAAGTCCTAGTAATGCAAATGGCAGCAAGTTTACAGTAAAAAGGTGAACTGGTTCATAAAACTGAATTCACCACGCTAATTTTAATTTCCTCCTATATTTAATTTCTTTTCTCATGAAATAGACAAATTTTAATTCTTGAGACTCAAAGAGTGACTTGCCCAAAGGCTTATAGCCAGTATGTAGGAGAACCTGGATGTGACTGACTTCTGTTGACTCCAAATCCTTCATGCCTCTTTTGCTTCCACTCTAAACTTGATTTGCTCTCTCTGGTGCCTAAGTGGGTGACGGCCCCATTTCACAGGATAACACTGTAAGGTAGCAGTGTCTGAAACAGAAGTCACTAGTGTGTTTTCTAGCCTCGCTCTTTAAACACTTGTTCTTTTACAAGTCACAGAGCTGCTTGGCCCTACAAAAAATGTTTGACCTTCAGCTAGGATGATGACTTTGCTTCCAGCTGAATCAAAAACATCTGACTACATGACAAAGTACCTGCTGATAAGCCTTGGGGAAAATATTTAGAGAAGCAGTTATTTCCTGCACCTGATTTTCCTCTTAATCGGCAAGCTGAGTGCTCTCAAATAGCAATTTTCACCTTCACAAACCTATCATTCTTGTCTAAGCCCAAAGAGTGTATTTTCACCTCTTAGTCTCAAAGCAAAAACAAAACAAAACAAAATGTTAACATTCTGACTACTATCAAAGATAAACACAGCCAGACATTAGTTAAAGCTGTGAAAACAGATATTATTCAGTAACCACTGACAGCAGGGGAAAGAGCTGAGCTCCTTTCTGATTGTGCACAGGTGATTAGGCATTTTTAAATGAGTGAGGAGAGTGAGAGTGGACTCGAGTCAGAGAAAAATTCCAAAAGGTTGGGCATTGGAAATGCCATCAGGCCAGCTGTGTCTGCTAGCAGGCAATTAAGGAAGGGAGGTCAGGGGCGTAGTCTCAGGTGTTGCATAGAACAAAGAGTAAATTCTGGCTGGATGAGTTTTCTCAAGCAGGCATTTTACTAGGGGCTGGAGTCATTCTAGGAACATAGCCTTAGGCTACTAGAAGCCATGCTAGAGTCTGGTGTCTCTTAGGGCAGAGGTTTGGATGGAGTCAGTCTTTAAGTGCTGGGAGTTCTACAGTCCTCACTACCCCAGGGTAGTCCGGAGCCTTATCTATTTCACAGGCACTGCCTTTCTCCACAACTGACTTACTTCCCACCTAGGACTAACAGCTATTAGAAAGTCAACAGGCAAAGGTAGAAACCAAACAAACAAAAACCCCTTCATTTCATTAAAAGCTGTAGCCACCCAGGTAGGTACAGAAATCTAGGTTTGGGGGTTAAAATATAACTCTTATTTTAAAGCATCCTCAGATTCTCTGAGAAAAAGTCAAAATAAAGGAAAACAGCAGAACACCCCCAAAGAGATAGGACCACAATCAAAAGATCTAAGTGTCAAAGCCAAAACTGATTTTCTGCTCCTCAGTGAAAAAAAGAGGAAAAGGAAGAGGGGGAGGGGGAGAGGGCAAATAAGAACAATCTTTACCTTCCACACGTTGTTAGGCACATTTGAGAAAACTCAAAATTTTTCTCCTGACAAAGAATTCAGGCCCAAAGAGAAAAGGAGGCCACAAATGAACAGATTCCATGGCATGGGTTCATTTAAGTAACATTTTTTGTGGACCTTCTGTGGATTAATAATCAAGACACTTCTCATCCTGGAGAGAGCTCACAGTTCAGTGGTAAATATACATAAACAAATATGCACTTTACAATGTGATGGGTGATTATTAACAGAAGTCTGAATGACATGCAATGGTGACAGACAAAAGGAGTGCCTCGGAAATTCAGGTCTAGCTTCCCACCGCATGTGACATTTCAGGGGATCTTAGAAAATGAGTATGGGTATCCAAGATCAAACCTGACGCCCACTTTAGGGCGATTCGATTAAACCCCCAAATTGGTTTAGAAGCCTGCTTCCCACCGCAGTAGACTTCTCTTCTCAAAGCATTTATCAGGGCTTCCCTGGTGGCACAGTGGTTGAGAGTCCGCCTGCCGATGCAGGGGACACGGGTTCGTGCCCTGGTCCGGGAAGATCCCACATGCCGCGGAGCGGCTGGGCCCGTGAGCCATGGCCACTGAGCCTGCGCGTCCGGAGCCTGTGCTCCGCAACGGGAGAGGCCACAACAGTGAGAGTCCCTAGTACCGCAAAAAAAAAAAAAAAGCATTTATCAAACTGCGTCCGCTGGTCTATCCCTCCACTAAACTGTGAGCCCTGTTAGGGCAAGAGTGGCGACGATTCATAGTTATATAAATCCAGTGTCCGGATCAATAAGGGAATATGGAATGAATGGCTCGATTAATGACTAAAGTCAGCTAATCTCTACAAAAGCCAGCAGGCCAGGCGCCTGTTCTCACGGGCTGGACTTGCTCTGTCCAGTCTGGTTCACTCAGAGGAATGTGTAAGGGGCCCCTCAGGGAGCCTCGCCCTGGACTCGCGAGAAGAGACTGGAGAGAGCTCAGGTCGGCCCAGGAAACAAGGAGCCCCGCTGCTGGTCCAGGGTATGGAGGGACAGCGGCTCGGGCAGGTCTTCCTGAACACCTGTTCGTTCCATTCTTTTACTTACATTCTCGAGGGAAAGATTTCAATTCGGTCTTTGGCCGACATTCTGACGATGTCTATTCAGCCCGGGTCCCTGGCCGGGCAATCGTGGCTGCAACAAGCCCACCCACTGATTCTTGCTCTACCTGAGTCAGCTGGTTGTGTCCCGTGACCCACCCCGGCGTTGCTAAGAGGCAGCCAGGATACGCCTTCTTAACTTCCGCTTCCTGTCGGTAGGGGTGGGGGGTAGGGGTGTGGGGAAGACGACAGGAAGAAGGCGATGCCCGGATATTGAAGGGCGCGCACCCCGGAACCGCCTCTCATTTCCGGTTCGTCTTCTAGCCCCCACCCCCGCCCCCCCAGTCTCCAGCTCCCAGGCGGCTGCGCAGGGCGAGGCGAAAGAACAGGGAAGAGTACACTCCTTTTCCTCCACTTTTCATCTTTGGTCACAGCGCCACCTCATGGTTGACTAAAGCTTTCAGCGAGGATTTATTTTTCAGGGACAAGGAATCAGAGTCCTCCCTCTTACCTGCGCCTTGAAGGTTACTTAGCGAAAGCTAAAGACGGCGAGAAAACGTACTTTTCAGGTCCTCCTAAGGTCCACATTCTTCTTTGTTCTCGGAGGACCTGGACTCTATGGTCAGTGACGAAGAGGGGCCTCCATCCTGTTGGCGCTTGCGTGCTGCGAGGTGGTTGCGCATGCGCGGTGGGGTCGAGCGAAGCGCACGCTGAGGAGAGTCGGCGGCTGCTACGGGTGGATCAAGTCTGGTCTCTCCGATTGAAGAGCGTGGCGCCGGACACCAGTGCGGGATTCACACACATACCTCAGGTGACTAGTCGCCCCGATCGGTTTCTCCAGGAATTCACTTTGGTTGTGTCCAGTGACATGGGTGGTCGATAGAGGGTAGGCCCCGGGCTAACACCCCCTCCTTCTCCCGTCCCTGCGCGGGAAGTGTCTGCACACAGCTGCCACCGCCCGCCGGCTCCGTGTCGGTCTCCCCGTGTAGCAGAGGTGTCATGGTGCGAACGGAGGCCTCTCGTGAAGGGAGGCGGGCCGAGTGACTGAACAGCTCTTTTAGTGTGCTTCAAGTGGGGACGCCGTGAGGTGGGGCGGCCTTGGGAGAATGCCGTGACGCCCCCGCCCCGGGACGCGGAACACTTTGCCCTCTCCGGGCCTGAGAGTTCCATCCTTTTTTTGGTTTTGTTTTTCTTCCGCCCCAGCAAATACTCTCAATTGTAACCAGACCTGGCACTTCAAGGAACCCGTTGATTGGGCCACGATATTGACAAGAGTTGGGTTAAAAAAAAGATCCAAGTTTGTTCCTCTGATAAGTGATATTAAAAAAATCGAAGCTGCTTTCGCCCTGTGTTGCTGGCGTGGTGCGTTTCTGGAGAGAGAGTCGCTCCTTAAGATGGCACTAAAAGATCCTACTGAAGAGTTTATTACTCTTCGTATCGGTTTGCCGTGTTTCAGCACCGATGAGAATAGACTTGTAGAAATACGCGCTGTGATCTTACGGTTAAGCAGAACTAAAACACATAAGATACGGGAATTTTAGGTCCTTTTTGTCAGCGCCCCAAACTTAGGCTACTTTAACGTTCATTAACAAGAAACATTGTTTCTTGGGGAAAAGGTGTAGCAAAGAAGTTTTGTTTTTTCTACCGATTTAAGCTGTTATCCACGGGGAAAAAACCTCGTAACTCTGTGTCTTTCAACAGTTTGGAATTATTCACATAGAGCTTTACTGCCTCTTCTCAGTTCATTGTATGCCAAATGACAGCGATTCTCAAAACATCTCAAAAAGATGCACAGTAATGTTTTTAGAGATGGGTGCTTCCTATTTCAACGACAGTGAACTAGTTTAAAAGCTTTATTTGTGTAGCACTTATGTAGTCAAAACGAGCATTCAGAACATAACTGTCGGGGGCCCGAATCAGAATGATCACGGGAGTTGCCTCTATCACATCATACTTTACTTTGGAAAAGAATGTGGACTTCTGTATCCATTATGGCGACTTGACCATGCAGTGGTTTAAGAAGTCCTGCCTACTGTTTGACCAGGCAAAATTACTGACATTGCAGGGTATTTGAAATTATCTTGGAATTCAGTTCATGTATTTTGAAAGATGGGTGTTCTTTACTGGAGAACACATACAGTATTGTAGTAATCTGACATATTGAGGCTTTGTGGGTTAAACTCTGGAGTCAATGTCAGATGACCTGGATTTAGCTCCTGTTGTACTTAGTAAGCATTTGTCTTTGAGGAAGACATTTAATACTTTATTTTAATAATAAAATAATTGTTTAATGAATTAAGTTACAAAATGGAAATGATACCTCCTTTGCCTTTTAATAGCTTATATTTGTATAGCACATTACACTTTCCAAATTTTATCACATGTATATTATTTCATTTGATACCCACCACAAAACGGTGAAGTACATGGCACACACTAGAAACTACAGTTAATGGGAATGCATTTCCCAAGCAGCCACAGCTAGTAAGTAGGAGAGTGAAGTCTGGAACCCATGTCTAGAACTATTCCCAAAGTCAGGCTATGCTACTTGCCTGACTTGAGGACCCTATTAAGGGTGAAATAAAATAAGTCGAAGTGCTTTAAAAATTATGTAAAAGGGCTGATAGATACTTGATGTGTGACTCCTATTTTCCTGACTGATTTTTTTCAGAGTTACTGTTATTAGCATAATATTTCCATAAATAAGGAGATAGGTTCAAAATCTGTTAACCATTATGCAGGTTCTTTTGCAAAGTAGATTTTTTTTATACTCTATTACTTGTGTTTTACTGGGAATGACATACCATTAGCAGTATTCCTTTATTTACACTGTCTGTTGCAAAGAGACTTGTACCTCCTGAAGCATTAGCATCCATATCTCCCTTCAGGATTCTTTTACACGATTGCCTATGTTCTTTTACAATTAAATTAAGTCTTGCTTCTCCAAAATTATTGGCTTTACTATTTGAAGAAACTTGGTGAGTAAAAGTGGTTAGCACCAGTTAAATCTCTTAAAACTGTTTCATACATTTCCATAACGTTTATTTTTATATCCAGTTTGAAACTTTTTCAGCTCTCAAATTTTAGTACCTTACATGCAGATATTTGACAACAGTTGTCCAAGAAAAAAAAAAGCCCTGTTTAAAAATGAAACAACCAGCTCAGCTGTTTCTTGGTGGGTAATTGAATGTCTGCTTCCCTTTATTTGCTAAATCCCTGTTTTGTCAGGCTTCAAAGAGAAATATATCTCTGCCACTATTATTAATATGCAGCTTTATTTTTTGTTATACGGGATAGGTTAATACTAGAAGTTTGCACTAATTTATAGTTTATGTTCCAGCACTGAATATGTACATTGATAGTGCTTTTTGTTTAAGATGTTTTACTGATTGTCATGTATTTATCAGTGATATTGAGAGAAAATATAGCCTGTTGTATAAGACACAAACTATGGATTCAAACTTCATAGGTTCAGATTTTGACTGTCACTTGTTAAAAGTATATGACAAAACAAGATGCTTAACCCATGCTTCATGTTTTTCATCTATAAAATGGGGAAGACTAGGAGGAAAGTGATACCTCAGGGAGATAGGCAGAGGCCAGATGATATAGGACCCTGTAGGTAGTGGAAAAATGTATAAATCAGTGGGTAAGCCACTAGGAAGAAACATGTGGGTGCAGGTAGCAAGTTCTCAAACTGCTCTGAAGCAGAACTCTGGTGTTCTGTGAGCTGGATGTAGGTGTTCTGTCTTTAAGATAAGTAATGACAGTCTTATTTCCCAATTAATAAGAAAAAAAAATAAGTTAGGTGAAGTTTCACAAATTTTTCGTAGGACCTTAGGTCTTATTATTGCCTGTCTTCTGAGCTTTGACAATAGTAAATTAGTTAAGGTTAGCAGAAAAACATGAAAATTATCAACTATGATTAATTTGAGAGCTTCCTTTTAAAAATGTGTTTCTACATATGGTATGATTTTAGGCCTGTGGGTCATAATAGGAGTGGTGTTGAAAATAGGTTGGGTGGATCAAAGGGAGTAATTTTAAATATATTTAATGTGTGGAGGTTAAGAGAAACTTGAACTTTATAGTAGTGGGAATCTATAAAGCTGTTCTCGAGCTTGGATATAACTATTCAACAAAAGAGAAGAATATTTGGGAGTAATGGGAAAAGTGGAAGCTAAAAATTATGGTAGTTGTGAATTAAATTCAAGTTTGTTTTAAGAGGAAAAAAATTCAGATTAGTGTCTTTTGTGATTAATAAATTTTTTGTTTTTGTCTTGACATGTGATACTATAATTTTGGCTATAATAAATAATGGAGTATATCATTTGATATATGGTTAGGGTTAGGATTTAATTTGTTGGAAGAGTCTTCCCTTCATATAGCAGGCGGTAACATATCCAGTCTTAGCTGACTTGGAGGAAGAGTAGCTTTAGTTTTTCTGACAGGTTTATAATAGTAGTGATGCTTCCTATCATTTGTTATTTCTTAAAGTATTAAAATAATATTTTACTCTTAAGGTATACCTTTAATCCTTCAGTGTAAGGACTTTGTAAATGGTCATTATTTTTTATGATTCCTCTGAAACTGATGGTAGAGAATCACGCAAGCCTTACAAAAATGTGGAGCAAAATAAAAATTAAAGCTTGGTTCCAGAACATTCCTCTGTTTTCTGGTACCATTTAAGAAGTTTAAAGAGGGGAGAAAACCGATAACTTCTTCCAGTGGCAAGATGTGGAAAATTGACATTTAAAAATTTTGACCTTAACTGAACACTTACTTGATTGTTTTGTTCAGATTGCAGAATGCCGGGTCTAAGTTGTAGATTTTATCAGCACAAATTTCCTGAGGTGGATGACGTAGTGATGGTGAATGTAAGGTCCATTGCTGAAATGGGAGCTTATGTCAGCTTGCTGGAATACAACAACATCGAAGGCATGATTCTTCTGAGTGAGTTGTCCAGAAGGCGTATCCGTTCTATAAACAAACTCATCCGAATTGGAAGGAATGAATGTGTGGTTGTTATCAGAGTGGACAAAGAAAAAGGTAAATGAGAAAAAGATTTAAAATAATTTATATTTTTAAAATTTATATTTACTTATTAAATATAAGTTTATATTTAATATATAAGTATTCATATATTAAATAATTTATATCTGGAAATTTTTGATTTAAAATGATTTATTTTAAAATATATTTTTTGTAAATTGCCTACTGAAGTAAAAAAAAAAGAAAAAAAACACCTCCTTTTGTTTTTAAACTCTTTTACATACAGAGTTGTTAGAGAAGGGTGCTAGTTAACCATCTAAACAAGACCTTTTAAGTTAGTAGTGGGTTGTTGTTTTTTTTTAAATTTTATTTATTTCAGCTAAGTTGGGTCTTTGTTGCTGTGCACGGGCTTTCTCTAGTTGCGGCGAGCAGGGGCTACTCTTCGTTGCAGTGCATGGGCTTCTCATTGCGGTGGCTTTTCTTGTTGCAGAGCATGGGCTCTAGGCATGCGGGCTTCAGTAGTTGTGGCTCGTGGGCTCTAGAGCGCAGGCTCAGTTGTGGCGCATGGGCTTAGTTGCTCCGCAGCATGTGGGGTCTTCCCGGACCATGGCTTGAACCTGTGTCCCCTGCATTGGCAGGCAGATTCTTAACCACCACGCCACCAGGGAAGCCCAGTAGTGGTTTAATTAGTACATCCCAGGACTAGTTTTTGTGAGCCAAGTAACTTGAATTTTATTCCCAGAGGTTATCAGGATCTTGATAATTGACTCATTGCCAAACTCACCAAACTCAGAGAGACAAATAAGCAAACCAGAGTACTAGTTCATTCATATTTGTCAGGTGCCTTTTTATTGATTTAGAGTTAGATTAGTAATCAGGTTATTGAATAAGTGATGGAAATTGGGCAAAGGTAAGTGGATTTTAGGAATATTTTTTATGTCTTTAAAAAAGCAATATACTGCAGACACACACCCAAAACCCAATATTGTATGTCTCTGATAATCACAATGTTTGTGACCCCCAGATCCTATGGGATCTTTCCGGCAGAGATGAATAGGTATTCATTTATTTACTCTTCGGGTACCCCTTCTTTGGACCCCTTGTAAATCTTCACCTTTGTGAACACAATTTTTCTAAATATATTGTATAATACCATTGAGTAGGTTTTGTCTTCAACTGGCTTAATATAGTTAAGATAATTTGTTTTAGTCATCTTACTATAGTTTGTTAGATTTTAGTTTCAGACAAGTGGTTACTGTCATGCTTAAAAGACCAATTAGTCACCCTGACTGAGCTTGGCTTTCTGAATCTCCTCAGCCACCTAGTTAATTGATACTTCTGCAAATGAATAATTTTATACATAACTGACTTCTTTTCTGATTATAATCTTAGACAGTAAACTTTCGAGGCAGCTTATATTACCCCTTAGGTGGTGCTACCACTTAGCACATTGATTATTCTAAATACTTTGATATGACTTACTTGTGGCACCCTCCCCAGCTTCCATTTATTAAACTGCTTGAAGACTGAGATTATTCCTTAAACTTGTGTTTTGTTGTTGCTCCAGTAGGACCTCGAATGGTGTCTTATCTTATATTGCTTTCCTATTATATGAAATATATACACAAAAAGGAATCAAATACATTTTCAACTGCCGTCAGAAAAAGTGAAAGGGTAAACTTGTATAAGTACAGTATTTACATGTAAAAATTTATTTTCATAATAGCGTTGTTTTCATAGTGTTAATTAAAAACAAGAAACAACAATCTAAATTGTGATTACATAAATCATGACACAACCAATCAAGGCAATTTTATACAGAATGGGATCTGAATATTCTGATATGAAAAGATCTCCAGGGTAAGATAAGAAAAAAAGCAAAGTGCAGAAGATCTATAGAAGGGATCCTTTCTGTTACTAGAAGATTAAGTCCTATTGGATAAACCATTCATCATAACTGCTATAAACCCTAAACAAGTATCTGAACGGGTGATAAAAATTACTCAAGGAGAGTGGGAGCAACCAAAAGCAGGCTGAAACTGAAGGCAGGTTGACACTTGGAAGAAAGGAACTGCACTGGATAAATTTTACAGTTTTTTGACTGAGTGCATGTTACAGACAACTTCCAAGCAGGGCATTGACAATTCTAGGGGAAAACATACAGTCTTAATGGCTTGAGAGCCAGAGATGAGAGTTCTGGACAACCACAACAGTTGGAAAGTAGTGATAGGGATTAGAGAAAGGAGAGACACAGAGGGAGAGCCCCCAAGTTTATATATAAATTCTGCTGAAATCTCTGGCCAGCCCGTGAAACTAGTAATACACAGGGTAGACTGCAGCCCGATAGGGTAAAAATCTAAACAAATTTTGTTTGCTTTCCATCTGGGGAGACAGAGCTTATAGTTTTGAATTCAAACAAGCTAACTGCTAAAACAAAAATTCAGTATCCTTGGGAATTCCCTGGCAGCCCAGTGGTTGGGATGCCTCACTTTCACTGCTGAGGGCGTGGGTTCAGTCCCTGGTTGGGAAATGCAAGCCGTGCGGATTAGCCAGAAAAAAAAAAAAAAAAAATTCAGTGTCCCTAAGAGGAACCTAAAGGAATTCACAATGTGCCACATATATTTCCTAATGTCAAGGATACAACTCAAATTGCTAAATAGTTGAAGAAACAGGAGAATATGACCCATACAAAAAGGTAATCAATGGAGACTGACCTAGAGATCACCCTAATGTTGGAATTAGCAGATAAGCATTTTCAAGTAAATGTTATAACTACTCAAAGATATTAGGAAAATATGCTTAATAGTGAATGAACAAAATGAAATCTCAGTAGAGAAATTAGAAACTCTCAAAAAGAACTAAAATGAAAAATATAATATCTAAAAAATTCACTGGATGGGCTAACAGCAGATAAAAGATGACAGAAGGCTTCTTGAAATTTGAAGGTAGTTCATTTTAAAAAAACCAATCTGAAGAACTGAGGAAAAAAAAAAACCTGTCAACTATCAAAAGCTCTATTCCAAAAGAAGGGGAGAAAAAGAAAGAAAAGAAAATATATTTGAAGAAACCATGGCCAAAAGTTTCCCATATTTGCTGGGGAAGAAAAATGTTTATATATTAGAGAAGCTCAGCAAACCTGAAGCAGGATAAATACTAAGACCACATTTAGGCATACCAAACTATTGAAAAACAGAGAAAGTCTTCAACGTAGCCAGAGGAAAATAATGTTATTTGTAGGGGAACAGTAATACAAATTACTGTGGCATTCTTATTGGAAATAATGAAAGTCAGAGCATTGAATGATATCTGTAAAACACTGAAAGAACACTGTCAAACCAGAATTCTGTATTTGAAGAAAATATTCAACAACAAAAATCAAATGAAAACATTTTCAGGTAAATAGAAACTAGGGGGATTTATTACCAGGTAAGACCTACATTATAAGAGATGGTAAAGGAAGTTGTTCAGGCTGAAGAACTGTGATGGCTGAAATGGAAAATATGTGGGTAAACGTAAAAAACCATTTTCTCCCTCTTTATTTTTTTTTAATGGGGGTGTAGTTGATTTACAATGTCATGTTAGTTTCCAGTGTACAGCAAAGTGAATCAGTTATATACATATATCCACTCTTTTTTTAGATTCTTTTCCCATGTAAGCCATTACAGAGTATTGAGTAGAGTTCCCTGTGCTATACAGTAGGTCCTTATTAGTGATCCATTTTATATATATAGTAGTGTGTATATGTCAATCCCAATCTTCCAATTTATCCCTCCCCCCACCATCCCCTGGTAAACATAAGTTTGTTTCTACATCCGTAACTCTGTTTCTGTTTTGTAGATAAGTTAGTTTGTACCCTTTTTTTAGATTCTACATATAAGTGATGTTATGATATTTGTCTTTCTCTGTCTGACTTACATCACTCAGTATGACAATCTCTCCATCCATTCACATTGCTGCAAATGGCGTTATTTTGTTCTTTTTTATGGCTGAGTAATATTCCATTGTATGTATGTACCACATCTTCTTAATCTGTTCCTCTGTTGATGGACATTTAGGTTGCTTCCATATCCTGGCTATTGTAAACAGTGCTGCAGTGAGCGTTGGGGAGCTCCCTCATAATTCTTTAAAATACATTTAACTACTTGTCTCATTGTGTACCCATGGGACTTTTATTTATGGAGGTGACTGGTGACATGGAGAGGCCAATGCCATTGAAAGAACATTTTTATTATTAAAGTTTCCCAAGAGATGGGAACCCAGCATGCCATGCAAAGCCACATGAGGAAGCACCAGTTTTGATCAGGAGATAGAAGGAGCAAGGGGAAAGCCTAGGCCAGAGCTTTTATTGAGGTTTCCATGACAAAGGCAAGGCAGGTCGGCGTAAACAGTTTAGGGTTGGCTCATTTGAATAGTTTGGGCAGGGCTTGGTGCATTGGGGCTGTCCCTAGTTGTTTGGTACCTGGCTCTATGCTGGTTTAGGGCATGGGATAATATTGGCCTGCTGTGTGGAACTTTGATGACTTGATTGGGGGTATGGGCTCTAGATTGGTTGATTTGCATGTAAAAGGCTGCTCCCACTGAGGCCTTTGCCAACTCTAAGAATTGTCTAGTGCCAGGCAGGGAAGTCTCTTCCCCAGTCAGCCAGGCCACAAATGTCAGAGCATCAAGAATACAGAAAATATAGTTAATGCAGTTGACCCTGTGATGAATGGATGCCAAATAGACAAATACAGTGTCTTTTGGCTTTAGCTCTCATTTGGATAATTGAGAATTATCCCCTCCACTAAGGTAATAGAATATGCAGTTACATGATGATAAAAATTCATTTCTGAAAACAAAAATCTCTTACCTTGTACTTTTTATGCAGTATTTTGTTGATACGATTTTAGTGGGGAATAAGTGTAGGTATGCCAACCCAACAATCTGGTGGTGGAAATTGTCACAGTGATTCTTTGGCACTTAGAGATAATTTTTTCAAATTTTTCTCATATAGGATATATTGATTTGTCAAAAAGAAGAGTTTCTCCAGAGGAAGCAATCAAATGTGAAGATAAATTTACCAAATCCAAAACTGTAAGTTGATTTGTTAATCAAATTAGTCCACTATTTGATGTGTTTAATAAATAATCTGCATGGTGTGTTCCTGGCAGAAACAAAACCTACATTTTCTGTAACAGTATTACCATTTCTCATTCTGTGTTACATAGAAAAACAATTTGAAGACTTTACTTCAAAAGAGTATGACTTCAGTGTTCTTGTCTCATGATGTTACTACCTTAAAGCATTGCTTGATGTGTAATATTCTCAAATCAGTACTGGACCATTAGTGTTTTTAAGGTATTTTAGGTTAAATTAACTATGGGTGATTTCAGCTGATTGGGCTTGTCGTAGCATGTAGTTTTTGATTTTCAGCTCTGTTCTGGGATAAGGATCACAGAGACAACCAGCTGTTGTTTGTTAAGAATGAGCAAAGGTCGAGCTTCCCTGGTGGCGCAGTGGTTGAGAGTCTGCCTGCTGATGCAGGGGACACGGGTTCGTGCCCCGGTCCGGGAAGATCCCACATGCCGCGGAGCAGCTGGGCCCATGAGCCATGGCCGCTGAGCCTGCGTGTCCAGAGCCTGTGCTCCGCAACGGGAGAGGCCACAACAGTGAGAGGCCCGCGTACCACAAAAAAAAAAAAAAAAAAAAAAAAAAGAATGAGCAAAGGTTTGTAAAATGTCTTTGAATCCAGGAAAGCAAGGCAGGGCCTGTTACTTAGTGTGGTTCTCCACCCCACCTCTCACCCACCTTGGTTTTTTTCCTTTTCTTATTAGTTTTGCTGTAATTTCCTCAGTAAGCACTAATAAAGCAAGGACAGTCATTTCTTCATTCTCATCTTTCTGTATTTTTCTGTTCTCTGGTCCTATTTAGATTTTCCTTTATTCCCTAGATCCTCAGTGCTTATTGGCAGTTTCCACTGGTTCTGTTTTCTCTACCCTTCTCTTGTGTCTTTTGTTCCTCTGCCATGTGTGTTTCTGTCCTCAAGATAAAATGCCAAGAAAACAGTGTTTACATGAAGAAAATATTTTTAAAATCTTGCTTAACCCCAGTAAAAGAGTATAAATCTAAAAGCCATCAGACCATTACCCAAATCTTTCAAGTCCCACCAAGTCCAGATCTGAGAAGCACTGCTCTAGGAAACTTCCTTTTTGTTTTGTTCCCCTAGGATATTGTAAAATGAGCATAATAGATCTTATTAGGATAATAAGACAATAGAATGAAATAGCCAATGTTAGTACTTTTCCTCACTCAGATTTTGTGTGTAATTAACATGAAGGCCTTTTTATACTCTTTCTCTTCTTTAAGCCCTTTTATGTTTAGGAGATTAGGAAAAGAGTTTGGCAGCAGGTGGGTAGGATTGAAGGATAACTGTTAAATGATAACAGAGCAAAAGAAATAATAAAATCTCCATCCAGGTTCCATGCTCTTATGGAGTAGTAATAATACTATCTTACATTTTGATCCATAAGACCTCACTACAGTAAAAAGGAAAGATACTAGTATCTCCCTTTCCAGTTGAGGAAATATATTCAGAGAGGTTTGTTTGTCCCAGAATTGACTTGATCTGGGTCTTAGGTTGTAAATGCTATACTACTTGTACTTGTTATACCCACTTGAGTTGGTTATTATGGAAAAGCGAATATTTCTCTATGGAGAAAGAATTTGTGTGTGGCAATCTTTTGTTGTTAAGGAATTAGTGTAGTCAAATTAACCAAACGTTTGTTTTTATATGCTATCTACTAAAATGTAAAAATACCTTTTTTTTTTAAATATAGATCTCTTACCTTTGAATTGTTGAGCTCTTCATTTTGTTTCTAGGTTTACAGCATTCTTCGTCATGTTGCTGAGGTCTTAGAATATACCAAGGATGAGCAGCTGGAAAGCCTGTTCCAGAGGACCGCTTGGGTCTTTGATGACAAGTACAAGAGACCCGGATACGGTGCCTATGATGCATTTAAGCACGCAGTCTCGTAAGAACACCTTCTTAGCTCTGCTTCTCCATTGATACTACAGCTGCTGGGTCTAGCACACAAGTTGAGAGCCTGACATTTAATAGCACAACATTTATGTATTAAGTCCTTGCCAAATTTAGATTAAAATATTTTAGTATAATAGGCCCATGATATGGGCCAGTCCTATAAAGCCGAGCCTATATGATTTGGTATACCATAGTTATGTAGTTTTGTAAACCATATGGTTTCATCTCACACTACTGTCTTACATACTGTCCTCTCCTAGTTTTGTTATTGTCCTAGGTGACTTCAGGGCCAACATAGATGTTTTGTTTAAAACTTGTTTTCTTTACCTCAGTTCCTTAGACCTTCAGCCCATGCCACATTAGCTAGTCTTCCATATAGCCTTACCCTGGGTCTTACTGTCACCAGGATTTGCTGTCTCCGAAACCTTTAATTCACACATTCTGTTCTTTCACCACAGCCTCCTGTCCTTCCAGCTCCCACAGTTAGTCCTACTCTGTGTCATTTTAATTCTTATTATTATCAGGCTCTGATTCCAAACCTTTTTTTTTTCTCCCTTTTTCACCCTTTCCTGCCTTCTCTTTCTTATTCAGCATAGACACACCATGGTCCATCATTTCAACAACTTTCTTGCCAGTGTCATGAGTTTTGCCCTGTTTTTCCTTCTGTTACATCCAGCCTTGGAGCGATGTTCCTGCCTTCTCTGCACTTGTAGACTGCTGGGTGCTGCTAGGAAAAACCACAGTCTTGCAGGTTGGTGCCACTGCATATTCATGGTCTCCAACCTCAGCTGGGCCTTAACTGCTGCCCCACATTCTCTTTACTCCTGGTCACTTCTTCCTCTCATTCTTAGATTGGCTATTTTAGAACTTCTCCACACTCTTCCTCAGATACCCACTCTGTCCCTCTCCTCTCACTCTCACCTGGTGCGCTCACTACCTAAAAAAGAAAGTAGAGGCCATTGCACAGGATCACCTCTACTTCCACTTTCTCAGCCAACTTATCTGCATCCCACCTGTCACTACCTCCTGTGCTCCTGTCATACTGGAATTCGGATCCTTCCTGCTCTCAAAGTAATCTTACCACCTGTGCCCAGCTATTCCTAAGGGATGTCTTTCCATCTCCTATTCCCTCTCTTGGGTCTTCAGCCTTTTTCTTTATTGGTTTTGCTCCATCAGCATAAAAATATGCTCAGATTTCTCCTATTTATACTAAAAACGAACTTTTCAACCTCCCCTCTACTTTCTCCTGTCACAAGCACTGTGTCCTCTCTTTTTAACAGCCAGATTTCTTAAGTTCTCTGTACTTACTGCTCTACTTCTGCACCTCCCAGTCCTTCCTAGATGTTAATACCTCACAAGCAGCCTCACCACTGCATTGTTACTTTCCCAGCCCTTGTGCTGCCAAGGGTTATTGGTCTCCTCAGCCCTCAGAATGGCCAAGTGGGGCTTAGAACTGTTAGAACCTCCATCAGGCCTACTCATCAGAGGCTCCAAATACCTTCTAGTTTACCCCCTCCCCTCATGTGACTTTTTTTTTTTTTAAATATCACCTTGTGGGAAAGGTGAGAATAATAACAGCTAACATTTATATAATTCTCACAACAACCTATGGTATAAGTGTCATTATTATTCCTATCTTATAGATGAGGAAATTGAGATGAGATTAAATTGTCCAAGTTCACACAGCTACCAAATGGTAGAGCCTCAAACACAGGCATTGTAGTTATGCTACAGAGCTTATGCTATTAACCATCAAGCACTGCTTTGTATTTCTGTCCTCCCTGACTTCAGTCCTGGACTCCTCAGTCAGTACATGTCTTACCTTGGTTTCCTGTCATTATCAGCCCCGCTTACCTCTCTAGCTTCTGCCTCCACCCCGTCTCCGTTACCACTCTGCATTCTTAACAAATAACAGGTTACATTCTTAACAAATTAACATTCATCTTAACGAATTAACATTCACTCATCACCGTTCACATTCTTTTCTTGCTTCATCAGACATGTTGCAACTGTCCAGATTTAACTCATGATAATTCTGTGCCACATGTGCTTCATTTTTTTTCTCTTAATTAAATATAATTTCTGAGATTGTTGGAAACGATATTTTATTCCTCCCAAGACGGAATTCCAGTCACTTATCAGTGGTAACCACTATTCTGAAATTAGTATGTATCATTATCATTTATATACATATACATGTGTGGGTAGGTTATGAAAAGTATGTATAGAATCTTTTTTATGTTTAAATAATTTGTTTAAACAAAAAAAAATTTATTTTATCATTGTAACAAGATTTTCTGTACTTTACATTTTTACTCAATGCTATTATTGACCAGAATTTCTCCAAATTGATAGATGTATGCCTACTGCATATTAATTTCTATATAGTGTTTCGTTGTGAGAATATGCTTTATTTGTTCCTCTATAAAGAGATTTTTACATAATCCCCTCCGCCCTTTTTTCCCCGTACTTTTCAAAACTGCTATGACGAATGTCCATGTACATGTCTCTCTGTACAATGTTTGGGAATTGCTAAGATACCTAGGAACAGAATTGTTGGGTCATAGGATTGATTATATGCACCTTTAAATTTACTTAGTTTTGCCAGAGTACTCTCCAAATTGGTTCTACAATTTATATTCCCTCTTCATCAACATTTGGTATATATGTCAGATTTTTTTGCCAAACTGATTGACATACAATAGTGTCTTGTTTTGATTTGCATTTTGCTGGATGTTGGTAAAGTTAACAGCATTTCATATGTTTATTGACCATTTGTATTTCTTCTGTGAAACATCTATTTATCTCATTTCCTCATTTTCTGTTGGTTTGTCTTTCAGTTATATCATAACTTTCTTAAAACTTTAAGTTCTACCTTAGCTCGTTAAAATCCTACCATTCTTTTAGTCGTCATTTCATTTTTTCCATTTGTTCATTCGTTCAGCAAACATGCCAGTGACTAAGACTGTGGTCCCTGTTTGTGGCACTTACAAGGGTCAGATGAAATGCCACTTTACCCTTGAAGCCCTTCCTGACCCCACTAATATCTTCCTCTCCTCACCCCCAGGGATGCACTTCTGTTTGTTTTTTAAAAAATTTTTTCCATGTTTTTGTTCTTTTTAAGCTCCTTGATGCAGGGACTGCTAATTACATGGAAATGCTTAATTATAGTGGGATGTGAGACGTATAAGCATAACTCATTTTATTGCACTTCGCGTATACTGTGTTTTTTTTAACAAATTGAAGGTTTGTGGCAACGCTTCATCAAGCAGGTCTGTTGGCGCCAGCTTTCCAACAGCGTTTGCTCACTTCATGTCTCTGTGTTACACTTTGGTAGTTCTTGCAATATTTCAAAAATTTTCATTATTTTGTACCGTGATCTGTGATCTTTGATGTTACTATTGCAAAAAGATCACATCTCTCTGAACACTCAGATGATGGTTACCTATTTTTAGCAATAAAGTATTTTTAAATTAAGTTATATACATATTTTTAGACATAATGCTATTGAACACTTAATAGACTACAGTATAGTGTAAACATAACTTGTGTATGCACTGAGAAACCAGATGTGTGACTCACTTTATTGCTATACATGCTTTATTATGGCAGTCTGGAACTGAACCCGCAGTATCTTCGAAGTATGCCTGTATAGGCGACATTTTAAATTGCTTGCTTTAGCCAGATCTCTAAAATTTTTCTTTTAATAATAATCAATTGGATGTTTTCTGTTTGTCATACAGGCCTAAACGCTTTACTTGCATTATCTCATTTAATACTACAATCCAGTGAGACACACTGTTTTCATTCAAATTGTACATATTTGGAAATTGAGGTCTAGAAAGGCCCAAAAACACATAGTGATTAAATTGTGAAGCTAGGATTTGAACTCTAATTCTGACACTGAAGGCTGTGCTCTTAACCATTATTCTGTGGTATTACGTTTGGTGTCCTAATTATCAGTAAAGTAACCTTGACATTTTGTTTTGTGTATATGTGTGTTGTTTTTTTTTTTAATTATCAGAGACCCATCTATTTTGGATGGCTTAGATTTGAATGAAGATGAACGGGAAGTACTCATTAACAATATTAATAGGCGTTTGACTCCACAGGCTGTCAAAATTCGAGCAGGTAAATGATTTTTTAAATGATGTTTAAAATATTTTGCATGTACCAAAAAAGCTGTTACAAAATGAGCCTCACCAAAGAATATGTTGCTACATCAACATCTACCTTTTTCTAAATGTTTTTCATAACAAGAAAAGTTAAAGAAATTAAGTTATCTTTGCTTTTACAGAATTATAAAATACATATATATTGACGCAAGTAAATGAGTTCAGCTAACCTTGTTAGCCCGCTTTCTGGGGCATGGGGGGTGGCGATTATTTTGTTTTAGTGCATGCTTTAAAATTCCAGCAGTCCAGTAATATCCTCCCAGGCCTCTGGATTAACCACTGTTATGTTAGTTTGCAATATATTCTTTCAGCAGAGATTTTTCCTATCCACATATGGTGTACAGGAATGTATGCTGTTTATATTCAGATGTAAATTTTTATGTTTTTATAAGGATGGATACTATGCAGAATTTTCTTCAACTAGCTTTTTCCACTTGGTGTATCATGGCTGCCCTTTCATGTAGAACACGGGAATCTTTCTCATTTTGAATAGCTAAGTAATATTCCATAGAATGATAAACCTTGATATAAGCCAGTTTCCTCTTGATGAGTGTTTAGATTGTGCCAGTCTTTTTACAGCAGTTGACCCTTGAGCGACGTGGGTGAGTTAGGGTCGCCCACCCTCTGTACAGTCTAAAATCCACATATAACTTAGCCCTCCATATATGTGGTTTTGAGTCCAAGATTCAACTACCATGGTTCATGTAGTGTTGTAGTGTTTACTGTTGAAAAATTCTACTTGTAAGCAGACAATGCAGTTCAAGTCTGTATTGTTCAAGGGTCAACTGTATTACAAAAAACACTGCAAATTAACACCCTTACACACATACACTTAACCCACTTATACAAGTGTTCGGTAAGGCAGATTCTTAAAAGTAGAATTGCTGGGTCAGAGGGTATGCAGTTTTTAAACTGTTGTAAACAATTTGTAGTTATTATTTCATTCAGTCTTCATCACACTCCTCCTTATCTCCATTTTACAAATAAGGAACTAAAGCACAGAGGGGTTGAAATCATGACTTTTAACCCAGACGTAGCCAGAATTCAAGGTGTTCGTTAAATTTCTCTTTTTTTTATAGTTTCATCATTCATCATTCAGGGGCTTGATGTGAATGAGAAGATACAATTTCAGTGCATATTCAGATATTTTTAATTATGAAAATTAATGGCTGGGATTGATTGATAATTGAAAGGATGATGAAAGCTTTCATACATATTTGAATACTAGTGTATTTGTCATGTCTCTGATTTCTTTTAAACCTCTAAAAAAATTTTTGCATTTTTTTTGGTATAAGCTTTTGAATTTTTATAATTTTAGATATTGAAGTGGCTTGTTATGGTTATGAAGGCATCGATGCTGTAAAAGAAGCCCTGAGAGCAGGTTTGAATTGTTCTACAGAAACCATGCCCATCAAGGTGAGTAGTCAGTTTTTTCCCTCCCTGATAAACCAAAATCACCTAAACCAAATCAAACCAGATTTTTTTAATGATCATGTCTCATAACAAATATTATGAAAAGTGGTTCTTGATATGATATTTCTAGGAGATGTTTACAATTATGTGTAGGCTTTTTGTTGTAGCTGCTGCCACTGTCACAGTGGATGGAGATTCCTGTTGGTATTTAGTGCCAAGGGGCCAGCTGTGCTAAGCCTACTTTACAGTAAAGAGTCACTGTGCCCATAATGCTCATAGAATCTTGAAAAGAGCAACTTATTCTCTCATATTCACACAGAGCTTTCAAGATGTTTGCCTTGAATCATTCATTAGCAATAAAATTAACTGGATGGTTGTTATTCAGAATCTCATAGAAGAATTTCTTCTATCAGTTTAGTTTGGAACCAAACAGGAATTTTAGAGACAAATTATCCATTGTGCCAATGATAGCTATAGTTAGTTTAGCCACCAAAGACCCAGAAGTCATAATCCTTCATATTTGGTATTGCAGTAGCCTGTTTATACTACTGGATTAGATCATAGTATCAGTTAGCTTTGGCTACTTTAACAAACTACTCCAAATTGCTGTGCTGCAGAATTGGGAGTAAGTTTTGGGGTGATTTGTTGTTAAAGCAGCAGATAAGCAAAACGATTCTCGAACATCCTCATTGTTGTGTGTTGTATAGGTACATTCATAATTGAATTTTGTCTTCCTTAGATTAATCTAATAGCTCCTCCTCGGTATGTAATGACTACAACCACCCTGGAGAGAACAGAAGGCCTCTCTGTCCTCAACCAAGCTATGGCTGTTATAAAAGAAAAGATTGAGGAAAAGAGGGGCGTCTTCAATGTTCAAATGGAGGTGAGGTCAATACTGGGGTGTTTTGCCTTGTTCTTAAAGTTCTTAAGAAATTTAAATGATCTAAGTGATTTGCATTCTAAAATATCTAATCGGAGTCATTTTAAAACATGAGATACGTTTAAGATTACAACTCCCCTAAGCATAAAATAATCATTGACTCAGAGAGTTCCTAAAAGGGTGTTTATAAGTAAATAAGAACTCTCATGGGATGGTTATTCAGGATTGTGGTCACTGATCCCCCAAAAGGAAAAAAATATAGACAATGAAAATAAGTGATTGGTTATTGCCAGAATTTAATGTAGAATGCTTAAAATTTGATTTCAGAATTAAAAACAAGAATAGTCTCATACTTTCCTCATCTCAACAAGAACAAAAACTAATTTTCATATATAATTTTCAAAACAGTTTCTTCTGTGGAAAAGAAAAGTAATTTATTTTGAAGCCAGAAGATGCATTTTTACAGGACATCTTTTTGTGTATTTGAAAGATACAGCCACTGCAATTATTTTCATATATTTTCCGTTCTAGCTTGTTAGAAATTACAGAAGATGTATTAGGTTTTAATATTTATGTTTTCTTTTCCTGTATTGTCTTACTCTCATAAATTTCTTTTATTATTTATCTCATGGAATTTATTGGTGATATTTCAGCACTCAAAAGTGAACAGATAGGGCAGAGTTGTTAGCAAAGTGTTTTTTTAAGAGTTAAAATACCAGGCAGTAATACTATTGAAATTGAATTTGTGTACTGTTTAACTACTTCACTTTGAAATTGTGCTTCTGCTTCCACAGCCCAAAGTGGTCACAGATACAGATGAGACTGAACTTGCAAGGCAGCTGGAGAGGCTTGAGAGAGAAAATGCCGAAGTGGATGGAGATGACGATGCGGAAGAAATGGAAGCCAAAGCCGAAGATTAACTTTGTGGGCAACAGAGTCCAGTTTAAGGAACACAAAGCAGCCTTCCTGGCTGTTAACCCTAGACTTGAAAGTTTTCCAGTATTGAAAACTTCAAAGCTGAATATTTTTTATTTCGAAGTATTTAAATGTTCCAACAGACCAAAACGTGAAATGCCCTCCTAAATGTCAGCTGTTTTCACACAGTAGCTCTGACACCTTGAGCATTTTTTAAGGGAGTGGCCTGATTTCACTAGAGACAAATCTTTAAGAACAGTCATAAACTGGGGCGTGTGATTTCCATTTCTGATGTCTCCAGATTGGCACCCCTTTGTAGTTCAGTGCCTCCATGAGATTTACCAGGGGCACCCAAAGCAAATAGTCCTAACCTTTCTATATAAAATGTATCAAGCAAACATTAAATAAATTTCTGGGATATTTAACCATAGGTTTCTTCCTTATTGTCACCAGTTAAAAGCATTATGATTACTAAGACCCTAATTCTGTTATCTTCATTTTATTTGAAATGTAGTAATATAAAGGCAGGTGACCTAAAGGATCAATATAGCAGATCCTTTCAAAGGGAGGGTTTAGAGAACATAATTTTAATTAGTGAAAGTTTACTCCTAGGGGGAAAAAGCCTTAAAATGCAACTAAAGAATTACATTGGTTGTGTGCCTTTTACCTATTTGAGACTGATGACATGTGGTATGAGGGAGAATTTATCACACTGGTCCTTGTTGGTGTACTAAGCTGCTTGCCTTGAGTTTGTAATTCAGGGTGGTAAAGGTTTTAGGGGTGTTTTTTTTTGTTTTTTAAGAAAAAGATGCTGCTTTTTAAATTAAGTTATTTGAGTCTCATTGCCCAACTTTTGATTTTTTTTTCCAGTAAAATATTTGCTAGGTGCCACCTAGAAGCTTCAGTTCTCTTCATAATAGAGTGGGGATCTGTTTGAACACAATTACAATGGTTTTTCTGTGTTTCCATCATTTTTTTCTTTAAGAGCTGATTGTTCTAAAGGTAAATAAATAATATATACAAAGGTAAATAAATTTCATAGATAACGTATGGTTTGCAGTTACAGCTACAGTAGCCAGGGTGTAGAAAGTCTTAAGTTAACTTTGGTCTGCTTCATAAATTTAATCTCTTAGGGTACTTGAGGTACTATATAAATTAATTTTACTAATCATTCCCAAGAAATACTTAGAAGATTAAACCTAACCCACCTTAGTCAATCCAGGACTAGACTTACCTCAGTGTTAAAGGGAATGGAAAATAGAAGAGTGTGTTGGTGAGCCATTTGAGCCATTTTTGAAGGTTTGTCCCTTTGTTTAATTTAGCAGCCTCTACTAGCTCTTTAAATCCAGAAGTCTAATTTCATATAACCGTTTCCACGAGGGAGCCATGATTGCTGGCTTGCATACTGGGAATATTTAGAGGAGAATCTGGCACATAATTTTCACTTCAGTCTTTCTGAGGAGTCAAAGAAAAGTCTATAAAGCTCACAGCATCAAGAATGTTATCAAACTGTAACAGGTGCTCCTTAAATGTTTGCTGTAAGCAGAGGAATTGAATTTTCACTTTGTTTACTGAATTTTTTTTTAATACTTCAAAAGCCATAACTGTCGAGAAATACCGGTGGCATCAGTGGTGAGTGATTTTATCCCATGCAGGTCTTTTGCTCAGTTATGCAACAATTTTGCAAATTTATGACCCTTATGAGAAAAAAGATCAATACCTCACTGATCATGAAGGAGAGAACTAACTCAACTCACCCTGGTGACCTAAAAGTATCACTTTCAAATATGAGAACACGATCACACCCAGCTCCAAATAACTTGAACAGATTGACAAAGACAATTGACCAGTTTATCCAAATGGATCTCTCCCCACAAAGACTCTTCATTAAAAATTGACAATTTCATCTACTCCCCATGCCGCCTTTGAGGTCAAGTGGTTATTGACTCAACTGAAAATAGTTTGAGTCTCCATTAGGCATAATTAGTTGAAAATCTTAAATGGCCTGGAAAAATATGAACGCAAACCATTTTTCATGTTTCCTAGTAAAACAAGACAAGCCATTACTTACATGGATAATGCTCAACACTTAGTGGAAACCTACAGAGACGTGCTGAGCAGTACAGTTACTACTCAGCTGCCGTACTTGACCTAGCTACTTTTACATCGAGAACAGTGTAAATGGTTCCGGATTTTTAAAAATTCAAGTGCTAGTACTCTTGGCGAGAGTTGACCCCTGATTTGCCTCAAGGTGATAGTCAACTACTTTTCAACACACGATACTGATACCATACAGAGTGGGGTGTAATTGTGCTAATTTAGAGTCAAGAAGCCATCAAACCAAATGCAGTTTAATTCAGGTAAACACCTGTTGATAACAAGAAGCAATAAAGAAACTAATTCCAAGGACAGAGACCTTGGTGAAATGCCAAATGGAAAATGGTGCTTTAAAAGGCAGTCTCTTAGAATGTAAGGAATAAAGTAAAACCTCAGATCAGTTATTCTAGACAAGATTAAGAGGAGACAGTTCAAACTATTGAAGAGAATGAATTTTTACTTAAGCACTTTGGAAGTATCCACTCCCCTTAAATGTAAGTTACGTATCCATTAAAGGAAGCCGAAGCACTTGTACTTGGCAGATTACTGTATTAAACTTGAAAGTAATAAAAATGTTTTTAAAGATACTGTATGATGCAGACTTTTCACTACTTCAGATTAACCTCCTAACTGGTGAAGCTTCTTGGTACCTATTTGTCTCCATTAATCTTCATTCTAAAACCCAAAATTTCATGGCTTGATTTAATTCTTTTCCCATTGACATCTTTCTGTGTCCTTTAGAGAGCTGTTCCTGTCCTTCAACAAACTCCTGCTCTATCTAAATGACATTTTTTTCCACAGAAAAACTGTAATTTTACTTTGTATGTGTGACTAATCTGTCTGAGTCCATGATTTCTTTTCTGCAACGTATAATACTTAACGAAAGCTTATTTTTCAAAGCAAAACGATATTTTCAAAATTTTGCCCCCCATCCCCACTTTAAGATGAGGCATGTTTTAGTGACAGATCACTTGAGATGTTTTTATAATCAGCTTGCCTAATAATTCGTATAGCCTTAAGCATGAAAAACCTTTGAAAACTAAAACTTGGTATAGGAATTCTAATAGCCAGGAACAAATAACAATTTTTATTCATTCCAAAGAATGAGTTGCTGACAGCATTTCAGAGAGCGCCACCATGAGACTATAATGTTTTATTTAGTATTACAACGTGGCCAGTTAGTGTGACAAGGGAAACCTACTTTGGTACCCAAGGAATGGCTGGTTGTGATGATGAGCGAAAGTCAAGATGCTGATGCCTAATGGCTATTCTAGCATTTCCATGTTAACTTTGAAGGTGGGGAAGGAAATAGCACCACTGCCCACTGTAATCTAAGGAACTCTTCACCAATCTTACTCCAAAGCAGTACAAAATAGAAAAAGCTAAAAGTCTTAACACATTCCCTTTTTCCAGGAAATCCTGTCATCTGTTAAGAGGGAGGAATCCTGATCCCATTCCCTCAGATCCTTGTCACGTTAGCTTTTTGATAGCTTCAATCCACTCTGAACGCTCAGCCTTGCTGCTGGCCTGGATATAATAGTGTGTGTCATCCTTAGTAATCACTTTGAAGAGATTTCCCTGGACATTCCCTTTAACCCCTAGGCAGGAAGAAAAAAAAAAAAAAAAATCAGCAAGTGAACATCCATGTCTGCTTTCAGCTGGGAGTAGCTGAAAGTCAACTGAGACAGACAAAAACACATACCATGAAGTATTTCTTAGTACAAATATGTATGGTTAGGAAATCCCACCAGATGTGTGCTTTCCTGTATTCCTCCTGTCCATCCCCTCTCCCTCACCTGTGCCTTAAGGCCTGCCGGTGCTATGTCTGGACATTCTTGGAAGCCCTCTTGGCCTGCCCGCTATGCAAACCACAGGTCTACAGTCTAACTCACATCAAAGAGTCCAGTATGTTTATGTTAAAACCAGACACAGATGTGGGATTTGACTTGAATTGTTTTAACTTCTTTGAACCTCAATCTCTACATCCATAAGTTAAGAATAATACTATCCTCCTACCTCAACTGTCTATTGTGAAATTAGTGTGCTAATAGTGTGTTGTCAGTCCTTAAGCACTATTGTAAGCTACTGTTCTTAGGCGGAAGCCTATGGGCCAGTAAGCACAGAAAAGGATGGGAAAGAATATGAAAGACAAGGGTCATTTAGTTGTGTTGTTAACACACTAAGAACACCCCACTTGCCCTTTCTCTGATCGGCTTCAAAGCTCACACCATTCATCGTCTCGCTGAGAAAGCCCATCAGCCCTCACAGCTTAGCCCTTCAACAGCAGAGTGTTAACTGAGAGCACAGGAGGGAGGCCCCCGAGATCAGGCCAGGGCGAAAGTTGCCCCTTACCAGTGGGAACGCCATTATCCTCCAGAGCAGATACAAGTGAACCACGAAGAGAAAACCCACCCACTGGCCGGTTCTCTTCCTGCAAAGGAAAGGAGACCTGATTAGGAACTGTGTGAAGGCACAAAAAAGAAGAGTCACCCTCTCATCTATAACCACCCGCAGTCAGCCTGCTAAAGTAGTCTGTGAGAGTCATTTGTAACAGCAGTTGAGGCTGAACTTGGACATCATATGGCAAGTCGTCTGCACCAGCGAGGAAGTCCGGGCTTCTTCATTCCACAGCCAGCTGCAGCAGTGCCACCCCCCTCCCTGTCCCTCGGCCCTCCCTGTGGTCTAGCAGGGTCCCGGGGTGGGGGACTCTTTCAAGTTCCTTCAGTTTCTCAGCTTAGGGTGGGGTTCCTGACTGAAGCTCAGCAAGGGAGGAACATCCATTCTTATTTCAAAAAAACAAATGAATACATCTACCAAGACAAGGCTGAACAGGCTGACTAAAAGGACATTTTTCTTTTCTTCTGATTGGAATTAGATCAAACCCAGCATGCAGGAATACTTATTATCTGAAACTCAGAATTATGGCTTAAATATTACATGGTAAAAGAAACCTTTCAAAACGTTGGTGGGGACATGAGGTTGAAGGGGCAGAATTCCTGGACTCTTTGGGTGGAAAGGGGTGAAAAGAGACTAGAAAGCACCAGTTAGGAGTCTCTTTATCAGCCCACCTCACCTTCCCTAGGCACACAGCCAGCTTTGGAGAAACTGAAAGACGCTTTTCCTCTCAAAACAATGTAGATCCACTGAGCAGGCAACAATGTGATGAAAGAAAGGAGTGATCAGACTGTGAGGGGTAGCTTGCACCGTGGAAGGAAAGGCATAGTGGGTGGGAGTTATGGTAGGGACGCTGGGAGGAAGGGCGGGGGAGGTGAAGCCAGCTGCCTGCTCTGCTCTGGAGAGATGTCTGGGAGCATGACAAGGCACTCACTTTGGAAGGGTCGTAGTAATGCAGAAAAGCCGGGTCCTTCCTCAGAACAAAGCGCCGCACCTTCCAGTTTTTCCTCTTGTGCCCCTGAGGCAAAGAGAGGGTGCAAGGCTCATCGGTGACAGCTCTCAGTCACTTCCTCCCACCTCTGTGCCTCCAGTGCGGAACCTCAAACCTCCCAGCCAGCCTGCTCCAACGAATGACTTTCTCAAAAGAGCCTGGAGACCTGGGGATTGCAGTGACGTGTCATGGACTTCACAGCTCAGTGACACTTCACCAACAGCAGTCACCTTTAGCCGAGTTGACACAGCCAAAGAGGGTCAGCACTGAAAGAAAGGGGGAGCACTGCCTGGACACCACTCAGGGCACACGGAGGACAGGGAGGTCACAGGTTTCAACTGGACCAAGAACTCACAGGCAAACTTGAACCCAAGGGCACCAAATTTTAAGTGTCAACTTAGTCCGAAAACAAACCTACACCTACAGGTATATATGTGCACTTATATACAGTGAAAACCACTTTGGCATTCCGCATCAGAAAAAGAGTAAGGCGTATGGTTACCAAAGGGGAAAAGGGGTGGGGGAGGGATAAATTAGGAGTTGGGGATTAGCAGATACAAACTATTATATATAAAACGGATAAACAACAAGGTCCTACTGTATAGCACAGGGAACTATATTCAATATCCTGTAATAAACCATAATGGAAAAGAATAGGAAAAAGAATATGTATATATATATATTCATAACTGAATGACTTTGCTGTACACCAGAAACTAACACGACCTTGTAAATCAACTCTACTGCAAAAAAAAAAGAGTAAGAAACAATCAATTATATGTTTAAATCTAAGCGTGGAAGATACTGCCGTGCGTGTGACTGTGGCTTCACCCCTAGGTCACAAAGCTTCCTTAACCCTCTAGTCTGGAGCACCCCGAGTCCCTCCCACACCCTCCTCCTCTCCCAGGACCTCACTACCTCCCCTCACCAGACTCCCTTCAGGCCCAGCAGAAGCAGAGCCCTTGGAATAAACAGGCAGTTACGTGGACGGTAAGCAATCTAAGAGCAGAAGGGGACCCTGATACGCAAGAAGCAGGTGACAATGACATCGAGTGCTCCAAGAAGATGGGAACGGTGCTGAGCAGTGTTGTACAGACGCACACATTCACGTGGCGTGTCAGGACTGCATAGACACAAGAGGTGTGTAGGAGACTGGCTTACACCTCACGTGCCGGGACGCGGCAGCTTGGTTTGCAGGCACAGGTGGACATGCCGCAGGTGTGACTGTGACCCGGCTATCCCCGCTTAACGTGGCCGCTCTCCCAACGTGGTAGGAGCAGTGGCCACGGTCAGTTTTTAAACACAGAGATTACACTGCAGAATTTCACCTTCAACCTACTGAAGTAGGTGGAGAAAATACTTCTCGAGGGGGCAGGCAGAGTCCCACAAAAGCAGGCAGAGACCCCAGGAAGCCTCAGGGAGCAGAAAGCCAGCAAAGGCAAAATGCCAACCAGTAGGCAATGCCTTTCCAGACAAATAAGTGAACTGGGCAGTGACACAGGCATTGTTTTCTAATGCTGTGATAACTACTTGTGTGCACTTTTCCCGGAACGCCCCCTTGTCTGGGGCTCGTGTATGCGTGAGTGGACACGTGCATGCCCCTTGATTTGCTCCCGGTGGCTGCCACTGGACCCTGACTTTAGCAGATTCTGCTGATAATCAGTGCCCCTGGCAGTCTCAGCCCTTCCCGCCCTTTGCAGGGATTACTGCCTCCCCCGAGCTTGCGAACTGCCCATCTGCTCCCCGCTCCAAGGCGGCCATACCTGCTTGGCCAGATAGCCTTGCTTTACCACTGTGCCACTTAACTCCACGGCGCTGAGACTGATTTCTTCCTTGGAGCTCATCTTCCTCTTGGGGCTCTCAGCCTAGCGGGAAGGAGAAAGCAAGGACTCTGTTACCAAAAAGTCCTAGTTCTAGGCTGTGGAGGCTACCGCGGGGGAAAGGAAAAGCCTTCATACAGAAAACCCACTCCACCTGGGGTGAAGCTGTTCCCCCAGCCTTGGCCTCTCACCCGTGACTGTGGATCCCCACCCGCCCCCCAACTCTGTTGCCTCTTCCTCTCTCTGCCCCTGTGGCAAAAGGAACCCACTCCCTAACTTACAAAAGTGTACAGGGCCATGGAGTCATCCAGGAACTGCTCAGCCAGATCCCCAGAGCGAATGGCTCCCGTGCTTCGGGTGCCTACCGGCCTCAGGAAGTTCTCCTCCATGAGCATGGAGGCCAGGGTCATGGCCTCCAGACGGCTGGCTGCAAAGTTGTTGGAGATGAGCCAGTCCACCAGGGAGGAGCCTGCATCAGGGTAAGGGCAGCACCCGTCAGACGACAGGCTCCAGACCAGCTTCCTCAGGGGTGCTTGGCTGTGACCTCATTGACCTTGACCTCTTGGGCAGCCTTGCATAGCCTTGGGGCTCTGCCCTAGAGCAGACCGAAGGTCACACCTGCTGCTCAGAGCTGTGGCCGCACTCACACGTGGCCATCTCAGGCCAGCCCCTTGGCTGGCAGGCAGCTCTGGCCTCAACACAAGCCGCTCAAGCACACTGAGTCCCGGATCACCAAGCCCCAGGTTTCCAGTGCCTGGCCCAGCCCCCGAGAGGGGAGGCTCACCTATGAAGGTCTTTTTGTAGGTGCTTCCCTGCTCCATGTTGGGGCTTGGCCGGATTCCACTGCTGCTGTCGTGCATCTTGTCCACGATGTGACTACCCAGAAGGAAGGCAAAGGGGAGGGACCCTGGTCACACTGACAGGTATGAGGGAGGGTCCAAGAGCCGTTGCTAAGGGTATAAAGCACATGGCACATGGGATGATACACATCGCAAAAAAGGGGGTATTCCATTATGCATCAGAATTTGAGAGGTAGGATTTGGGGACGTTCCTTTTTCTTCTTGCTCATCTAAATGTTCTAATATTTCTAGACTAGACAGGTATTCCTTTTGTAGTAGAACTAATGAGCTGTGGCTTTTAATTTAGAAACAAAAGAATGTTCAGTAATGATTCTCTATGATCTACTGCATAAAGTTCAAACTCCTCCAGCTGCTTCTCAAAGTCACCCATCATTTGAACCCGCACTCATCTGCCACTGGTCCTGCTTTGCACTCACCACGGTTCAGCCGCGCGCCCTAGATGCACAATCAAGATCCCAGAGCCTGGTATGAAGCTTTTTGGTAGTTTTGCTGCCTGGAAGGTTAGGGGGTATTTCCTGCAGAAATGATGGGAACTCCTTTCATCCGTCCCTACTTTATAGTATCGCCTCCACTACTGTTTTCCTTCTGTTCTGTGGGATGATTCCTGCCACAAATGGAAGATCTTTTCTCATTCTCTGTTTATGTACTTGGGCTGGAAAGCCCCTGAGATGAGACTTTGTTTATTCTCATTTGCATCTCCTGAGCACCTAGAGCAATGTATGGCATGCAGTAGGCACTCAATAACTGTTTCTTGAATGAATGAATAAATGAATGAATGGATGAATGGATGAAGAATCCCACAGAGCGAGAATGCAACCGCTACCGGAACGCATCGTTCTTGCCCCCAGGCTGCAAACAAGACTAATGACTTGGGTGAGCAGGGATTTCTGGGGAGCTGTCACATAGCCCTGAGCACCCTGGCTGAAACTGAAGAGAGGGTGTCAAGACACTGAAGGGGCCAGGAGAGGCAGAGGCCCCAAGAGGTTCCCCGGGCAGGTAGGTAGGGCCACTCCCAGGCAGAGAAAACAATGTAAGCAGGACAGTGACAGCGAAAGGCCCTGAAGCACAATGGTGGTACCAGTCAGGCCTGGGTAACAGCCACAGGCCACCCCCCCCCCCCACCAAACCCCACCCCAACCCTGCATCCCCGCTGCACACACACAGAAGAGTCTGCAGCCAGGCCAGATAGGGCAAGGACAGGGCCCAGGCACTCACTGCAGGCTGATGTGAGGGGGCAGCTTGAAGGAGTTCTTCAATATGTGGAGCTGTTGGACCTTCCCCGGCTGCCCCGCGTGAATAGCTCCTGTTATCTCAAAGGCCCAGGCGTCCCTCTCCTCTCGAGAACAGGCCTCCAGGAAGTACTCCGTGGATGTTTGAGTCTTCAGCTTAATGAGGAGCTGTGGGAAGACAGCCAGTCAGACCGAGCAGGCAAGAGAATGCTGGCTGAGCAGCTAAAATGACAGAACCGAGGGGAATCCAGGAGGCCACGTGGTCCAGTGACTGCCGAGTGCCTGAGCGCTCAACCACACCCCAGCTGGTGGTCTTTAAAGATTTGCTTGTACACCTCCAGTAACGGGGAGCACACCACCTTTCCCCTTTGGACAGACTCATTAGCACAGGGTCTGCTTCCTGGGCACTTGGTCTCTCTGCTCCTGATTCTGCCTTCTAGAACCACATAGATTAAGCTCACCTCCTATGACAGCCCCTGTGCTGAAGTGGGAAATGCACAGGCTTCCAGGTCACACTGATGTGGATACTTAGCTATGGACGTTTGGGCACATTAAAGGACCCACTGACTCTCAGTTCCTTCATCTGTCATATGAGGCTATTAATGCCCACCTTGAAGGAACTGTTAGCTCTGTTCCTTTTCATCCTCTTTCTAATCGGGTCTAATCATCCCAAGTCTTTCACACATTCCTCATATGATACTGTTTAAACGTTCTCAACCAGTTTATGCCCTGCTAAATGTTCTGCCGTTGGTTCAACATTCTCATAAAATACGACCCTTGGAATGGAACAAACTGCTCCAGGGAAGGTCTGGGGGTACAAGACAGCATGGGCCTGAGGTCTCAGCAGTGGCATCCTCAGGGCTTGATGCTCTGGGCAGTCAGCTGAGAGTCTTTTTCAGGTGGGCCACATCTCCTCCATCTTTTAAATGGGCATTTAGGGTTTTTTTTCAAACATTGTGAGATTTTGCATGTTGATCCTACTAAATGTCATCTGAGTAGACTGGGCTCACCACTTCTGTTGGAAAACAGAAGGATTCTGTCTCATTCTGATTCTGGTTTCCAATGTATTAGCTCCTACCTCGCTTTGCTTGCGAACTTCATCAAGTCCTTCACCTAAACAGCAAAAATGGTGGATAAGACAAGGCAGGCTCACGGTCCCAAAGAGTACCATGAAGCTGTTCCTCCAAGTTAACATGGATTCACTCATCGACGTCGTGGAAAGATGAGTTCAACCAGCACCCTGTCAGTCTGTAGTTTGCCATTTTAATGAAAAGATCTCAGGAGAGACTATAAAGTTCCATGTGAAATCCAGACACACTTTTTTATAGCTTCCCTAATTAAAAATAAACACACACACACACACACACACACGATACACTTTATAACTTGTTCTTAGTGAACCTACTGACTCCTCTTGGCTTCTTCCCCCTCAAGTAGTCATGAACTGGCAGATGCCAATTTTCTCTGTTTGAGAATTTTACGTAGAATTAGCAAGAAGTTCACAGCTCCAGTTAGCAACTTGTCTCCTTTTTCGAAACACAGAACAAAGTTTTCCTATCGCCAGCCTGTTCTACCAGCACTTCTGCTCTCCACTGTTCCTTAAAGACTATGAAGCGGTATCAGGTCAACAAGTTAACCTACAGCGGAGGAAGAGCCAAGATGGCGGAGTAGGAAGAGGTGGCGTTCGCGTCTCCTCACAACTAGGGCCCCTACCAGGCACTGGTCAGGGACCTCGGAAACCTAAAGGGACGGGAGGAATCCCCGAGCAACCGGGTAGGATGTTGGGGGCAAGGGGGAGGGGAGGAAAAGAGGAGGCAGGATGGGACTGGCACCCTTGAGGGGCGGCTGGGGGAAGGGAGGGGTTCCCATGATTGGAGGAGCCCGCCCATGGAGCAGGGATTAGCAGGGATGGGGAGAGACCTTTGGGGTACTGGGGGATCGGAGGGGAACGAGGCTAGCGTCTCCCCTGCCTGCTTGAGCCCCAGAGAGCCTGCTGGAGCCCTGGGCCTAAACCTCAGTCCTCTGGGACCCCCTCCAGCCGCGCTGCACCTAAGCTCCGCCCACCACCAAGGGCTTTTCCAGGCTTCTTTTTTTTTTTTTTGCTGTCATGGTTCTGTTTTGCCTTGTGGTTATTTCATTTATATTTTTATTTTTCCTAATATATTTTTAATTTTTCTAATTTTATTTTATTTTTTATTCTTTGTTACTGTTTTGCTTTTTTTTTTTTTTTTTTTTGCTTCACTGCACGGCTTGATTCCCAGGCCGGGGCCCAGACCTGAGCTCCTGTGGTGGGAGCACTAAGCCCAAACCACTGGACTAACAGTGAACCTCAGACCCCAGGGAATATTAATCGTTGTGAGATCTCCTGGAGGTCCTCATCTTGGCACCAAGACCTAGCTCTATCCAACTGCCTGCAAACTCCAGTAATGGACACCTCAGGCCAAACAAACAGTAAGACAGGAACACAGCCCCACCCATCAAAAAAAATGACACAACAAAAAAATATGTTACAGATGAAGAAGGTAAAAACCTACAAGACCAAATAAATGAAGAGGAAATAGGCAATCTACCTGAAAAAGAATTCAGAGAAATGATAGTAAAGATGGGCCGAAATCTCGGAAATCCAATGGAGCCACAGATTGAGAAAATACAAGAAATGTTTAACAAGGACATAGAAGAACTAAGGACCAAACAAACAGTGATGAACAACACAATAACTGAAATGAAAAATACACTAAAAGGAATCAATAGCAGAATAACTGAAGCAGAAGAATGAATAAGTGACCTGGAAGATAAAATGGTGGAAATAACTGCTGAGGAGCAGAACACAGAAAAACGAATGAAAAGAAGTGAGGACAGTCTCAGAGACCTCTGGGACATTAAACGCACCAACATACATATTATAAGGGTCTCAGAAGAAAAGAAAGAGAAAGGGTCTGAGACAATATTGGAAGAGATTACAGTCAAAAACTTCCTTAACATGGGAAAGGAAATAGCCACCCCAGTCCAGGAAGTGCAGAGAGTCCCATACAGGGTAAACCCAGAGAGAAACACACCAAGACACATATTACTCACACTAACAAAAATTAAATTCAAAGAAAAAATATTAAAAGCAGCAAGGGAAAAGCAACAAATAACATACAAGGGAATCCCCATAAGGTTGTCATCTGATTTTTCAGCAGAAGCTCTGCAGGCCAGAAGGGAGTGGCAGGATATATTTAAAGTGATGAAAGAGAAAAACCTACAACCAAGATTACTCTACCCAGCAAGGATCTTATTCAGATTGGACAGAAAAATCAAAAGCTTTACAGACAAGCAAAAGCAAAGAGAATTCAGCACCACCAAACCAGCTTTACAGCAAAGGAACTTCTCTAGGAGGGAAACACAAGAGAAGAAAAAGACCCACAAAAACAAACCCAAAGCAATTAAGAATATGGTAATAGGAGCATAGGTATGGATAATTACCTTGAATGTAAATAGATTAAATGCTCCAACCAAAAGACACAGACTGGCTGAATAGATACAAAAACAAGACCCGTACATAGGCTGTCTACAAGAGACCCACTTCAGACCTAGGGACACATACAGACTGAAAGTGAGGGGATGGAAAAAGATATACCATGCAAATGGAAATCAAAAGAAAGCTGGAGTAGCAATACTCATATCAGATAAAATAGACTTTAAAATAAAGACTGTTACAAGAGATAAGGAAGGACACTACATAATTAACAAGGGATCAATCCAAGAAGAAGATATTACAATTGTAAATATTTATGCACCCAACATAGGAGGACCTCAAAACAGGGCAAATGCTAACAGCCATAAAAGGGGAAATCGACAGTAACACAATAATAGTGGGGGACTTTAACACTTCACTTACACCAATGAACAGATCATCCAGACAGAAAATAATAAGGAAACACAAGCTTTAAATGACACAATAGACCAGATAGATTTAATTGATATTTATAGGACATTCCACTCAAAAGCGGCAAAATACACTTTCTTCTCAAGTACACATGGAACATTCTCCAGGATAGATCACATCCTGGGTCACAAATCAAGCCTCGGAAAATTTAAGAAAACTGAAATCGTATCAAGCATCTTTTCTGACCACAACGCTTTGAGATTAGAAGTCAATTACAGGAAAAAAACTGTAAAATACACAAACACATGGAGGCTAAACAATACACTACTAAATAACCAAGAGATCACTGAAGAAATCAAAGACGAACTAAAAAAATACATAGAAACAAATGACAATGAAAGCACAACAACCCAAAACCTATGGGATGCAGCAAAAGCAGTTCTAAGAGGGAAGTTTATAGCAATTCAATCTCACCTCAGGAAATAAGAAAAATCTCAAATAAACAATCTAACAATTTAACAATCTAACAATCTAACAATCTAAACAATCTAACCTTACACCTAAAGCAACCAGAGAGAGAAGAACAAAAAAAAACCCAAAGTTAGTAGAAAGAAAGAAATCATAAAGATCAGAGCAGAAATAAATGAAATAGAAATGAAGAAAACTATAGCAAAGATCAAAAAAGTTGGTTCTTTGAGAAGATAAACAAAATTGATAAACCTTTAGCCAGACTCACCAAGGAAAAAAAGGGAGAGGTTTCAAATCAATAAAATTAGAAATGAAAAAGGAGAAATTACAACTGACACCACAGAAATACAAAGGATTATAAAAGACTACTACAAGCAACTATATGCCAATAATATGGACAACCTGGAAGACATGGAGAAATTCTTGAAAGGTACAACTTTCCAAGATTGAACCAGGAAGAATTAGAAAATATAAACAGACCAATCACAAGTAATGAAATTGAAACTGTAATTTTAAAATCTCCCAGCAAATAAAAGTCCAGGACCAGATGGCTTCACAGACTAATTCTATCAAACATTTAGAGAAGAGCTAACACCTATACTTCTCAAACTCTTCCAAAAAATTGCAGAGGGAGGAACACTCCCAAACTCATTCTACGACGCCACCATCACCCTGATACCAAAACGAGACAAAGATATCACACACAAAAAAGAAAATTACAGACCAATATCACCGATGAATATAGATGCAAAAATCCTCAACAAAATTCTAGCAAACAGAAACCAACAACACATTAAAAGGATCATACACCATGATCAAGTGGGATTTATCCCAGGGATGCAAGGATTCTTCAATATATGCAAATCAATCAATGTGACACACCATATTAACAAATTAAAGAATAAAAACCATAGGATCATCTCAATAGATGCAGAAAAAGCTTTTGACAAAATTCAACAACCACTTATGATAAACTCTCCAGAAAGTGGGCATAGAGGGAACCTACCTCAACATAATAAAGGCCATATATGACAAACCCACAGCAAACATCATTCTCAATGGAGAAAAACTGAAAGCATTTTCTCTAGGATCAGGAACAAGACAAGGCTGTCCACTCTCGCCACTCTTATTCAACATAGTTTTGGAAGTCCTAGCCATGGCAATCAGAGAAGAAAAAGAAATAAAAGGAATACAAATTGGAAAAGAAGAAGTAAAACTGTCACTGTTTGCAGATAATATGATATTATACATAGCAAATCCTAAAGATGCCACCAGAAAACCACTAGAGCTAATCAGTGAATTTGGTAGAGTTTAGGATACAAAATTAATGCACAGAAATCTCTTGCATTCCTAAACACTAACAATGAAAGATCAGAAAGAAAAATTAAGGAAACAATCCCATTTACCATCACAACAAAAAGAATAAAATACCTAGGAATAAACCTACCTAACAATGCAAAAGACCTGTACTCAGAAAACTATAAAACACTGATGAAATAACTCAAAGATGACACAAACAGATGCAGAGATATACCGTGTTCTTCGATTAGAAGAATCAATATTGTGAAAATGACAATACTACCCAAAGCAATCTACAGATTCAATGCAATCCCTATCAAATTACCAGTGACATTTTTCACAGAATTAGAACAAAAAATTTTACAGTTTGTATGGAAACACAAAAGACCTCGAACAGCCAAAGCAATCATGAGAAAGAAAAATGGAGCTGGAGGAATCAGGCTCCTTGACTTCAGACTATACTACAAAGCTACAGTAATCAAGACAGTGTGGTACTGGCACAAAAACAGAAATATAGATCAATGGTACAGGATAGAAAGCCCAGAGATAAACCCACGCACCTAAGGTCAACTAATCTATTAAAAGGAGGCAAGAATATATAACAGAGAAAAGACAGTCTCTTTGCTGGGAAAACTGGAAAGCTATATGTAAAAGAATGAAACTAGAACCCTACCTAACACCATACACAAAAATAAAATGGATTAAAGACCTAAATGTAAGGCTGGGCACTATGAAACTCTTAGAGGAAAAGATAGGAAAAACACTCTTTGACATAAATCACAGCAAGATCTTTTTTGACCCAGTTCCTAGAGTAATGAAAATTAAAAGAAAAATAAACAAATGGGACCTAATTAAACTTAAAAGCTTTTGCACAGCAAAGGAAACCATAAACAAGATGAAAAGACAACCCTCAGAATGGGAGAAAATATTTGCAAATGAAGCAACTGACAAAGGATTAATCTCCAAAATATACAAACAGCTCATGCAGCTCAATATCAGAAAAACAGACAACCCAATCCAAAAATGGGCAGAAGACCTAAATAGACATTTCTCCAAAGAAGTCATACAGATGGCAAAGAGGCACATGAAAAATGCTCAACATCACTAATTATTAGAGAAATGCAAATCAAAACTGCAGTGAGGTATCACCTCACACCGGTCAGAATGGCCATCATCAGAAAATCTACAAACAGTAGATAGTGGAGAGGGTGTGGAGAAAAGGGAACCCTCTTGCACTGTTGGTGGGAATGTAAATTGATACAGCCACTATGGAGAACAGTATGGAGGTTCCTTAAAAAACTAAAAATAGAACTACCATATGACTCAGCAATCCCACTGCTGGGCTTATACCCCGAGAAAACCATAATTCAAAGAGACACATGTACCCCAATGTGTATTGCAGCACTATTTACAATAGCCAGGACATGCAAGCAACCTAAATGTCCATCAACAGATGAATGGATAAAGAAGATGGGGCACATATATACAATGGAACATTACTCAGCCATAAAAAAGAACGAAATTGGGTCATTTGTAGAGATGTGGATAGACCTAGAGTCTGTCATACAGAGTGAAATAAGTCAGAAAGAGAAAAACAAATATTGTATATTAATGCATATACGTGGAATCTAGAATAGAGACACAGACATAGAGTTCAGACATGTGGACACAGGGCGGGAAGGGGAGAGTGGGATGAACTGGGAGATTAGGACTGACATGTATACACCACCATGTGTAAAATAGATAGCTAGTGGGAACACGCTATAAAACACAGGAAGCTCAGCTTGGTGCTCTGTGATGACCTAGATGGGTAGGATGGGCGGTGGGTGGGAGAGAGGTCCAAGAGGGAGGGGATACATGTATACATATAGCTGATTCACTTCGTCGTACAGCAGAAACTAACACAACATTGTAAAGCAATTATACTCCAATTTCTAAAAATTACCACCCCCAAGAAAAAGTTAACCTACAAGTTCCAAGGTTTAATTTATTGAAACCCAGAGTCTTAAATGCACCTAGAAAACTAGGTTGTCTTAGAACTGTCTCACTTATCTGTAAATCTTTCTTTTTTATTAACCATTTATTCAACAAACATTTACTAAGCATCTGCTATGTGCCCAGACATTGTGTCTGGTCTGATGATGCTACAAGGAAGAAGATGCACACCCAAGTCTCTTACCAGGCTCAGCACTCCCCAGCAGTCCCATCCCACCCCCACGGAGAGCTACACCATCTCTTTTAATCAGTGGCATTTCCAGGTTTGCAGTGGAAATTACAGAATGACATTTCACTTTTGCAGCCTCTTAGGCTGGAATGATATTCAATGCCTCTCTCTCCCTTGCCCTCAACATCCGGTCAACGATGTCCTGTCAATGTTTCCTTCATAATGTTTCCTCAGGTTCATCCCTTCTTTCTGCCTCATTTCATGCCTGATTATTTTAACAGCTCCTTTTGTTTCCTATTTGAGAAAACTTTTAAACTATAAAGAAGTACAAAACAAACACCAGTAAACCCATTACCCAGAATTGACTGTCATTAATATTTTCTTATACTTAGAAGATTCATCAATTTGTCTAGAAGAGTCAAAGAAGAAAAACATGATAAGAAAGAAGAAAATGGTAAGATCCCTTCTTTATGGAACTAGTTATCTTATTAGGAACTGAGCTTAGGTGTTCATTTTGGTCTTCCTAAGAGAGTTTTCACCAGCCCCTTCTCTCAGTCAAGACCTTCAATGGCTCCCTATTACCTGTACCTGGCCCCAGCCAATCTCCCACCACTCCTTCAGTGAACATACCCTTTGGCCACAATGGCCATCCTGATCTCTAAATTTATCCCTACCTGCCCCTCCACTTTTACCCAAGACCTTCTACCTGCCTGGAAACTCTGCCTCTTTCCTCTTTCAGATCTTTGCCCAAACCTCTACCCCTCTTAAAGCTGTACCTGAGCAGACAGCCTATGATGGCATTTTCCTCCCCTTCAGCAATACAGTGTTCTCTGCGGCTAATAATGTTTGTACCAACATTTGGAACTCTGAATGTTTTTCTGTTAATCACTTGCTTTCATAATAAGATCATTAACTGAAAGAAGCAATCTTACCATTTTCTTCCTTGACACCTCCAAGCCCAGCAAATTTCTTGGCACTTAATGGGCCCTCAGTAAATGATTAATTCAGATTCGTTTCTGATGGTAGAGTTGAAGCTGCCCCGAACTTTTGGAACATGTGCCCCTCGGGGGATGAAAGTCTTCCTATCGAACCCCAAGTAGCAGTAATTATTCACATTTGTGTAGTGGCTCCTAGCCTACAAGGTGTTTTGACCCACCGTTACCTTCATGATTCTCATCACAGTCGTGAGAGTCAGGTGTCGTTATTTTATCCCATTTTATAGATGAGGGACTAAGGCTCGAAGAGATGCAATTACTTGCCCAAGGTCACATGCCTGGTACGTGATGCAGCCAGGATTTGAGTCTAGGTTTTTCAGTAACTCAGCTCTTCCCATGACCCACACCACCTTCACCAAAGAGGCCAGAGACGGGAGGGTCCAGGGAGTGGGAGGGAGGAGCTGGGAAGCGGGGGCCTTCACTTACTGGTCGGTTTTCATACTCCAGGCAGGGGCAGGTGATGGTGCAGCCATCCAGAAGGATGCGGCCCTTGGGGGGGATCACTTTCCGACCCCCCTCGAGCTTGTAGTACAGCAACGTGTTCTGCCGAAGGATGAACCATCGCACCTTCCAGTTGTGGACAATGTGACCCTGAGGACAGACAGGAGAACCCTGAGGTGAGGTGGCCGAGGGGACAACGTGGTGTCCAGGGAGAGGTGGCCCATGGCACAGGTGACCAGACTGTGCCATGGGATCAACTCTCCAATAAGGGGACAGAATTATCTCTCTTTTTTAGCTTAATTTTATTTTTTTACTTTGAAATAGTTTCAATTCAGAGAAAAGCTGAAGAAAATTATAAATTTTTTTACAAAAGCAATCAAGAGTTAGTTTTTAACACGATGAAGCTCCAATCACTTCTCAGTATTTTATTGTGTAACTCCTACCAAAAATAAAAAGGGTATTTCCAACATAACCACAATACGACATTAGAAAATTTACATGAATATATTATTTTCATCTGTTCCACAAACTCCATTCAAATTTCACCAATTACCCCAATAATGTCCTTAATTGTGAAAGGATCCAGTTCAGAATCACGTTTTATTTTCATTTTCATGAAGAAAGCATGAGCTTTGGATCTCTTTGTCATCTCTTTTGAGTATGTAACAAACACCTTTGGCATTGACTTTCCAGTTCCCATCTGTTCTTTTTTTCTGGTTATAAGCCTTGAAAGAAACTGCAAAGTCAACAGAAGAAAAGATCCTGCTACTGGGAGACAGCCATTGTTAACATTTTGTATTTCCTTCCAGTCTTTTTCCCTTTTAGTTTTTACTTTCTAGTTTTTTTAAAAATCAGGATATTACATATATGAGTTTTATTTTCTAGTTTTTCTTTTGCTGACTTTGCCAAGCATCGTCTCACACCATTAAATTTCTTTAAAACATGTCTTTTAATGACCACTAGGTGGATGCATCATTTTCTTGTCCATCTCCTGTTGTAACTGAGGTTGTTTTTTTTCACTATTATAAACAACTCTGCAATGAATATCCTTGCACATAAATTTTGATCTGCATCTCTTAATTTTTTTTCCTTAGGATATATTCCGAAAAAAGAATATTGTTAGTTGAAGGATGTGGGCAATTTGTAAAGTTGAAGCCACAAATTGTCAAGGACCCTAACGTTTTTACCTAGCCTGCTGTGACAGGCCTAAAAGGCAGGGGAGTTGGGGGGGCTCTCAGGTGGGTCATGGAGCTAGTGGACAGGATAGTCAGGTGAAGGCAGAGAGTCTGTTTCTAGAACAGAACAGTGGATGGGAGAATGTCTGCTGAAGAATCAGAATGAAATGATTTTGTACACGCTCATGAAAGTGGCTTTCTTGGCATGTTTCCCAGAGCAGAGCCCAATTAGGGCTGGATTCTAACCAAGAGAGATGCACTTTATCTGATTCAGAGACTGTCCCCGATTCACTGGTTTCCTGACCCAGCATTTATTAATGTCAAAGGCCGCTTCAGTTCTCATATCTGTGGTGCTGCAATTCTGTTCCACGCTCAGCGTGCGTGTACTGACTGTGTTAGGGAACCGAAAATTGTCGAAGGAGTCAACTGTGTGAGCACTGGTCTACACCAGACCACATGGCCCAGACTCAAGTCCCCTCGCCCAACAATCCCTGCTGAGGGGGTCCTGGCGCAGCAATTAGCAGTAAAGGCAGTTGCTGGCACACAGGTGTGGCTCCGGCATGGGGGCCGGTGTGAGGCAGAGAAGGGGAGAGGGCAAAATAGTCTTAAACCTTAAAACATAGGTGTTCTGAGCTGAATTATCCCCCCCTCCCCATTCATATGTTGAAGCCCTAACCCCCTACTACCTTAGAATGTGACTGTATTTGGAGACAGGGCCTTTACAGGGGTGATTAGGTTAAATAAGGCCATTAGTTGGGCCTTAATCCAATCTGACTGGGGTCCTCACAAGGAGAGGAAATTTGGACACGCAGATGTCAGGGAGGCATGCACACAGAGGAAAGGCCATGTGAGCACACAGCAAGACGTGCCATGTACAAGCCGAGGAGAGAAGCCTCAGAGGAAAGCAAGCCTGCCAACAACTTGACCTTAGACTCCGACCTCCAGAACTGCAAGACAATAAATCTGTTGTTTAGGTGGTCCTGTCTGTGGTATTTTGTTATAGCAGCCCTAATAAACTAAAACAACCGGAAAGGAGAAAGGGGCCTGGAGATGTTAGGGAGAAAAGTGTAACCAACACATGTTGAGCAGAACAAACCAATAGAGATAGGGCTACGTTTCCTGGACAAAATGCTACATTTCCCAGAATCGATGGCAGGAAGGAACAGGGAGGTGGCCAGGTTGCTGCCAGTCCTGTGCACGGGGCATTGATGCATGTTTGGCAGCCACCAAGGTGGCAGGATAGTGGTGGAAGGACAGGTTCTTCTGACACCCAATCCCCAGAGTTACCAGGGACAAGTGGCAAACAGTGGCGGCAGTGACGTTTCCACAAGAAACGTCTGGTGGTGCTGTTGGATATTTTGGTCTGGCTGCATCATCTCTGGCTGTGTGGCACCCGGCCCTCCCAAATATTCCTGAGTTACTTGATATTTATTATTCTCTATGAAATCCCTTCCGTTGAAACTTGCTAGAGTGGACCGTGTTATGAGCAGCTAAGAATCCAGACTGACAGCAAAGGAGAGCAATCGAAGAAAGGCTGATGAGATAGAATCTACTACGTAGGTAGAAAACTCGGAGCAGCTGGTGACTTCACTGTGGCCAGAGGGGAGTCCCTGAAGACTTTTAAGCAGAAGGATGACAAGCGTAGGTTCTCAGGATCAACCGACCACACCTGAGCAGAACAGCTGAGTAAGGTCGGCCAGACTGGAGCAGCCAGCTCAGCTGGAGGTTACTGTAATAATCCACCAAGTGAGAAGGAAAGCCCCATTATCCCTGCTTCTCAGATAAGCTTCGCCATAATCAGAGGGCGTAAGGGACTCATCCAAAACCAGCAGGCAAATGGTGTCAGAGGCCAAAAGCACAGTGGCATAAGCTGAAAAAGAGCCCAGGCTTCCCCTCACCTGGGAATCTGCCTCCCTCTCCAGGCTCCTTGTCTGTAAGTGGCTTACTGGGACCAGAGGCCAGTTGGACCATGAATGGCTTAGAGCCCCTTTAGGGGGAAGGAGGAGATTCCATAAGCTGCGATGTGACCCTAGGACTGGGCTTAAGAAGCACAGAATAGGACTTCTCTGGTGGCACAATGGTTAAGAATCTGCCTGCCAATGCAGGAGACACGAGTTCGAGCCCTGGTCCGGGAAGATCCCACATGCCGCGGAGCAACTAAGCCCATGTGCCACAACTACTGAGCCTGCGCTCTAGAGCCCACGAGCCACAACTACTGAGCCCGTGTGCCACAACTACTGAGCCCACGTGCCACAACTACTGTAGCCCATACGCCTAGAGCTCCGCAACAAAGAGAAGCCACCACAATAAGAAGCCCACGCGCCGCAATGAAGAGTAGCCCCCACTAGCTTCTCTCTGCAACTAGAGAAAGCCTGTGCACAGCAACAAAGACCCAACGCAGCCAAAAATAAAAATTAAATAAATAAATAAAAATTGAAAAAAAAAAAAAGCACAGAATGTTACAGCTGGAGGACCCTTTGAAAAAGCCTATACTATACTCCCTAACTTTAATGATGAGGAAACTGAGACCCAGAAAGGTCTTGCCCAAGACCCTGCAACCCCAAAGAAGCAGAGATGGTATTTGTTGTGGGTTGAATTATGTCCCCCCAAAAGATACATTGAAGTCTTAACCCCAGGGAACTGTGAATGTGATCTTATTTGGAAATAGGGTCTTTGCAGATGTAATCAGGTTAAGATGAGGTCATACTACACTAGGGTGGCCCTAATAACACTAATATGATTGGTGTCCTTACATGAAGAGGAAAATTTGGACACTGAAAGACACACAGGGAGAAGACGTCATGTGACGATGGAGGCAGAGATAGAATGATGCATCTACAACTCAAGGAACAGCAAGGAGTGCCTGTGTGAGATAACAGAAAATGCAATATATTGCTCTTTGCCCCCGGTTCTTGGTACAGAGCTCCTGAACCCCCTGTAATTTCCTGGGTGACAGGAGTATCTTTTGTGTAATGAGGCAACTCTGGGTGGGCTCCTGGGTGAGGGCTGGTCACTGGAAAGACCACACCATGATTAGAAGCTTGGAATTTTCAGCCCCCTCTCCCATTCTCTTGAGAAAAGAGAAGGGCTGGAAATGGAGTTAACAATCTATCATGCTTACATGATGACACCTCCATAAGATCCCAGAAATATGGGATTTGGAGAGTTTCCAGGTTGAGAGACACACGGGGGTGCTGGGAGAGTGGTACACTCGGAGAGGGCACAGAAGCTCTGGGCCCCTTCCCACATACCTTGCCCTACACATCTCTTCCACCTGGATGCTCATTTCTTTCCTTTATCACATTCTTTTTTTTTTTTTTTTTTTTTTTGCGGTATGCGGGCCTCTCACTGTTGTGGCCTCTCTCGTTGCAGAGCAGAGGCTCCGGATGCGCAGGCTCAGCGGCCATGGCTATGGCTCACGGGCCTAGCCGCTCCTCGGCATGTGGGATCTTCCCGGACCGGGGCGCGAACCCGTGCCTGAACCCGTGCCTCCTGCATCAGTAGGCGAACTCTCAACCACTGCGCCACCAGGGAAGCCCTATCACATTCTTTAATAAGCTGGTAAACATTAATTAAGTGTTTCCCTGGAACCTCTGATCTATAGGCAGTTGGTCAGAGTACAGGTGACAACCTGGGCTTTTGACTGGTGTCTGAAGTGTGTGTGTGTTGGGGCATGGGGGAGGGCTGCGGAAGCAGTCTTGTAGGACTGAGCTCTTATGCTGTGGGATCTAACGCCGTCTCTGAGTAGATAGCGTCAGCCTTGAGTTAAATTGTAGGACACATACTGGGTGTTGCAGAGAATTGCTTGGTGTAGGGAAAAACCTCCACACATTTGGTGACTAGAAGAGTCAGAAGTGAAATGTTCTGTGTAAAAGTAAAGGAACCCCACAGGACAGAGAAACACACAGTGGGGAAGAGCTAGATTTTTCCTACACAGGAAGGAATAAACCTGCGTGTTTCCTTTACAGCCTGCGAATACAAGAAACAAAAGCAACAAAGAAGGATTCTCCCCTGCAGGTTTCAGAGGGAGTATGGCCCTGCGAACACCTCGATGTGAGACCTTTAGCTTTCGAAACTTCTTCTAGCCTTCTTGCTTTTTTCTTCCAAGCAAATTTTTTCCTTACTCATACCATTTATATTTTTACTCTTTGGATTATAATATTATAAACATTTTTAACCTCTGCATAACTGAAATTCACTTGTAATCATTTGTTTATTTGGGGGGACATACAGGTAGTTTCCAGTTTTTTCACTACAGAAATAACACTTTGTTCCTAAAGCTTGTATGGCATTTCCTGGGGATAGAGTCCTACAAATGAAATTTCTAGGCCAAAGCGTGTCGACACTGCCATGTCATTTTCTGAGTGTTGTTTCTGAGGTACGAGCCGGGCAGCAATGCCTGATTCAGTGCTTCAGCTGCTTCTTAAAGCACAAGCAGTCCTACCCATGCAGATCCGCCTTCCTTCCCCCTCACCCTCCTTCTAAAGCCAGGCCAAGTGAGCACTCTGCATTTCTGTCGGGAGCTTTGCTTCTTTCTTGTCTGGGCTGGATTAAGAGCCAAATCCATCATGTCCCTGCCCGTCTCCTGCTTTGCCCTCACTGGTGACGACTGTTCTGTACGCTGGGTTTCCAGCTTAGGCCCTGCCCCACTTCTGGACCGTAACCACCCCCCCCCCCGAATCTGTGGAATCCCACCGTCGTAGCCCTGCACCTTCTCCAGTGGCCACGGGGGCTGCTGTTGCCATCCAGGAGGAGGGGGGAAATGGGGGAGAGGAAAAGTTCGCCTGATCAGTGGGCAGGGACAGTTAGCAGGGGCAGGGGCCCCATCCCTGCCTTGTAGGAAAGGGTGTGGCTTCCGCTTGCCTCAGGGTCAGGCTCCAGCTTCACACTCTTGTCTTTGGGTTTGGCTGGAATGTGCTTTAGGTATTTCAGCTAAGGCCCTAGGTGGGCTTTTGGGGCCAGACCTGGTTGACTGTCCTCACTTCCCTGTACCCTATACTCCCTAAGCTGCTACCCTGGACTGGGTGGCCCATCTGGAAGAGAACTCACATCCTTCCTTCCCTCCAGCCCTCCCCTGACTCTGCGTGGTGGTGGTGTTGGTGGGGAATCATATAAGGTAACCCCCAGGAACAAGGGGATGCCCCAAAGGGCCCCTCTGCGAGGGCTTGTCCTCAACAGGCCCCTACCAGGGCTCGGCTATCCCGGCAATCAACAATGCCCATCAAAACCCCTGCCCAAACCCCTCTCCCTCTCACCTTATAAGCTGCAAGAAAAGCTCCCCATAGGTGGTCTCTCTGAGGTGCAGCTGCCTCCACAAACTGTGAGGGACCAACCTATCACTTTAATCCCAGTGGCATGGAACAGGCGTGGAATTTTGTACCTGCTTGTATCCACTCTGACCCTTGATCCGGCACAGCCTCCTACACCTCCTGCTTACAGTTTTGAGCAAACAACACACCCGCCCTCCTATGTCATATAGTGTGTAAAATAACATGGCTGCATTACCTATTGAACAGAAAGTGACTTGAGACCTCAGGGTTGATCTGGTGGCCAGGGGAGGCCGAGTCCCTTCATCCCTCTTCATCCATCCCCCTCCCAAAGCTATAAACTCAGAAGAGCCAAAAGGCTCATCCCCAGATTTTATGCTCTGCTCTTAGGGTTAGCATAAATGTTTAGTGTGAACATCAATGTTAAAAGAACTTTTAAAAATCTAATTTCCTCTTGCAGCTGCTTTTTCATTCAGTTTCTACTTTTTTTTTTTTTTTTTTGGTACGCGGGCCTCTCACTGTTGTGGCCTCTCCCGTTGCGGAGCACAGGATCCGGACGCGCAGGCTCAGCGGCCATGGCTCACGGGGCCCAGCCGCTCCGCGGCACGTGGGATTTTCCCGGACCAGGGCACGAACCCGTGTGCCCTGCATAGGCAGGCGGACTCTCAACCACTGCGCCACCAGGGAAGCCCTCCCGATATGTTGAGTTTTTGTCTGGACTCTTGCTTGCTGTGGGAAAGGCCACATGGGGTGATGTGGAAGAAACGAGGATGGCGGTTCCAGTCCCGGCTGTTATTAGCCCTGGGGCTCTGGGCAAGCGCTCTCATCTTTCTACCCCTGTTTCCTCATCTGTAGTACAGGAATAACAATACCCACCCTGCAGTGGGCAGAAAACGGTTTGGAGTCAGCCTGAGTGGGTTTGATCCTGTTCCATCACCCACTAGTCCAGATCCTGAGCTACTTAACCTCTTGGAGCTTTGTTTTCCCCTTGAAGAAACGGGGGGTGGGGGGGTAATGTGGTACCACCAACCTGTCGGACTGTTGGGAGGATTAAAGGAGACAACGTCCAGGACTGGTGCACAGTAGGGGCTTAAGAAACATAAGCTTCCTCCTCCCACACGGGTTATTGTGAAAAATATAGGAGATGATGCATTAACTGGACGGGCGCTGGGGACTACCGAACACACTTTCGTTGTTTTAATACATCATATTTTAATCCTATACGCTTCGTATTTTAGTAAGTTGTTTTAATTAAGCTGTCCACTACGAGTAGCCGCCCCCTGCACCCCACACGCCCTAGCCAAGCGGGATTCTCCTCCTCGCCTGTGCCCTGGCCCCTCTTTTCTATCTAAAGCTCACCCCCAACCACCGTCCACCCGGCTTTCCCTACTACACGCGACTCCGCCCAACGTGGCCCCAGGCCGGCCGACCGCGGCTCAGGTGAGCCGGCGCCCGCCGCGGGCCCGCCCCGGGCCGTGTCCGGAGAGGCTCCGTTGCGCTCACCCTCTTGACGAGGAAGCCCTCCTTGAGCACGCCGTCCTCCATGTCGCCGCCAGCGCGCCCTCCCCGGTGCGCCGTCCCGCGCTCCCGCTCCTCCGCGCGCAGCTCGGCGCGCGCTGCGCCCAGGAAGCGCCTCCGGTCCGGCGCCGGCGCCGCCCCGCTGGCCCGCGCCCAGAGCCCGAGGCCGCGGGGCCTCCCGGGCGGGAAGTCAATCCCGGACGGGATTTCTGACGTGGTCTCCCCGCCGAAGGTGCCCTAAAGTCCGTGGTTAGTTCTCAGGGGAGGGCCGCCCCCGTGTCGCCTCCCGGAGCCTCCCCCGCCCAGGCTCTCTCCATCCAGGTTCCCCCAGCGCGCTCTGCGCCTCTGACTCTTCCCGTCTTTGCCCATCTTCCTCCACTCCCAGCCTTAACCAGGTACTTGCCTGGCACTTAGTATATTGCTGTTGACCAATACTTAACGGAATTAAGCTGAACCGAAAGGATTTCAAAGATTTGGGGTCATTCCTGAGCTCCATGGAAATGGAGGTGGGAGAGTGGAGGAGTTGGAACCAGACTGGGAGCTTTATCCTGGCCTCTGGTGGGGGCAGAGAAAGTTCCCATTAGCAAGGTCACAGGTTTAAGGAAGCAGGCACAGTCGGTCCCCAAAATACACCTCTCCCCTCAAAAAGTTAGAGCTGAAGTTTCCATCATTAGGGGCAAAAGTTAAGGGAGTGCCAAGGAGTTCAGTAATCAAGATAAATAATATTTTAATGCAATGTTTTAAAATACGTTAAATATTTTTTTAAAATTTAGTAAAAATTAATGCAAAAAAAATCCATGATGAACAAAATGTCACAAATTTAAGTGAGGACTGGATGGATGGACAACAAGCCATATTGGAGCCTGAAACAAAAGGAAGCATCAGTAAAACTGATCCTGTCTGGTAGTCCTTAGGAGAAGGTCAGTTTATTCCTTGTTTGCCCAGCAGTGTGAAGGGCCCTGTTAGGACTGTTCACCAGGAAGGGGAAAGGCCCCAGATGCGTAAAAGGGAAGAGAAAGCTCTAGATTGGGAGATGGTGCCCCTGGCTGCCTTTCAGACCCAGCCTGGAGCCCACTCCCAAAGCACAACGGGCTCCTGTACCCTGGAAATGGCCCATTTCAGCCTTCTGCACAAAGCAACTTTTGGATCTCAGAGGAGTCCAAAAGCAATGGGGCTTCCACTCCATTGCAGACTGAACATCGACTCAGCACCTTCTAAAGCCAGGCCTGTGTTGGGTGCTGGGTTCTATTTAATGCACAACATGCCATGAGGTGAGTTTATTATCTCATTCTTTCCAGCCAAGGAAACTGAAACTTGAAGCAGTTAAATAACTTGCCCAAGGTCACACAAACTTGGATTTTAACCCCAGGGCAGTGTGAATGCACTTGTTTCTCATGTCAAGAGCTGGGAAGAGGAGGAAAGGATAATCGGAGCTGTGAAAACTTGCTAGGCTCAAACCCAGGACATGAGAGACTGGAATGGGAAATTCTTATCCTCTTTGGCTCTAACTATGGTCTGTTATTCTCCTTTTTCTTCTCGGATGCTGGGGGGCAGTCATTTGGCACAGAGGCAGTTTTGGCCTTACCCAGACACAACCTTCTGAGGCTTAGAAGAGGTGACATTTTCTTTGGCAAGAGGGGTTCCTGAATGAGTTCACAGAAATGGGAAAGGGAGAAAGATTGGTCCTCTATCCTGGCAGCGTCCGTATTAGGAGGGAGCTAAGGCCTCTGCATACTAAGAACCTGCTTCCTGTCCTAGGGAAGCCCCTGGTCCAGCCCACCCCGAGTCTGACTCACTGGACACAGGGCATGAGTCACACTCCCTCTTCCCCTGGTTGTGGTGGCTGAGCCACCAGTCCACCAGGGAACTACACTAACATAAACCAGACTCAACCACAGCGAAGAGGATGGAGACAGAGGAAGCAGAGAGACAGTGGGAAACAGCTTGAGACTGGAGGAAGGAAGCAGGGAAGGGAAGGAAACTCGGGACCAAGGAACTTGTCTTGTTCTTCCAGAGAGACACCTCCCGTCTCCTTTTCAGGGCCAGAGGCTGATGTGGAAGGGACTCTGACTCTCTCAAAAGCGCCAGCTGATGTCTAGAATGTGTAAGCTGTAGAGAGCTATAAGGTCAGTATTTGGGTGTAGGTGAATCACAGTCTGATGTGAAATTCTACCATTAGAGAGTCACTTCTTTAGCTATAGCTAAGAATCCCATTTACTAACACTAGAAAAGGATAAATCATGAAGCCTTATTCACAATGAATACCTTGACCCAGTGAGTTTGTTAGAACCACAGAATCAGAATTTAATTCTTAAATCATCTAATCCAGTAACCTCATTTTATAAATGAGGACCCCAAAGCCCAGATAAATAAAATGACTTGTCCACAGTCCCACAGCCAGTTAGTGACAAAGCCAGGACCAGAATACAAGCTAACCATGTAAGGCTTGCTCCTGGCAAATGCAGGGGCACTTCCCCCAACAGTGTCCTGCATCAGAGCAGGACTGCAATGAGGGAGTGACTGTCTGCAAAACCAGAAAAGACTTTAAACAATGTTTTCTATATTTTTTCTGATCATAAAAATAATCTGTGCTCATTGTAGAAAGTTTAGAAAATACCCAAAAGGATAAAACCACTCAAATCCCATCACCTAGACAGATGATGAGTGTTTTTACATGCACATATATTTTTATTAAATTTTATTTTAAAAATTTAAACCCTTCCTTTTCCATTTGTCATAGCTAATAAGCATCTCATCAAATCATTAAAAACAATTCAGAAACATAACTTTAATGGCTGCATAATATTTCATCATGCCTATTTCATAATGTATTTATTTGATCATTTCCATTTAGGTTGAATTTCCTGTTTCACTGTGTAAATGATGCTATGATAAATATCTCTATACATAAAGATTTTGCTACATCCCTGATTATTTCAGATAAATATCTAGGGCTTAATTTTAGGTTAAAGCATATAAATTTTAAAATTCTTGACACATGTTGCCAAACTGCTTTCTAGAAATGTACCACATTTCTAGATGCCCTCACCAGCAGCATATATTAATGCCGGTCTCCTGTGTCTATCAGACCCAACACAGACCATCCCCAGTTGCCTATGCTCTGTGTTATCTCTGTTTTATCTCTGTTGGGAGTGGACCCCTACTCCCCAGGGGCAGTCAGCTGGAGGGGGTCCCCCTGGAAGAGACTCAGAACTGGGAAGTTGCTGGGGCAAGGGGCAGTGAGAGGCCCAGAATAGGGCACCACTCACAGGAAAAGGAGGGCTTGTGGGGTCCTGAAATGTAAAAGTTTAGGCAGAGACAAAAAGGGGGAGGAGAGAGGAGCTAAGAGTGCAGGCAACAGGAAAAGTTGGAAGAGAAATTTTGCCCAAACCCTGCCCCCAGGCCTCACCCATCAGTGTAAACAAGGTATCATTTTGATTAACCACAAATATTTCCCTGGTCTGCCGCAGCTGACCCGGCAGGCCCACCAGCACATAGCGAATGCAGTGTTCCAGATCACTGCCCCTCACACCGTCTGTGGGGACGACCAGCGATTTTCATTTCCTCTGAGTCATAGACAATTGTGCGGTCCTACTTGCATGACTAGAATGGCCTCCACCACATGCAACTTACCAGAGACTTCTCCATCACCTAAACTAGTCTGTATTCTGTTCAGCGAAATAAGGCTATTTCGCTTTAGCTTGAATGTCATGGCAATGTCCACCTGCCATAAGTTTCCAAACTTACTCTCAGTTTCTTTTCTTATCTACCAAACAAATCACTCTCAAAAATCATTGCTCTAGAGCATGGGTCCTGGAATCTAAAGCATGGCTTTAAATCCTATTTCTGTCACTGCATGACCTTTGGCAAGTTACTTATCTTCTCTGATCCTTATGTTCCTCATCTATAAAATGGGGTAATAATCGTACCTACCTCACAGGGCTATTGGACAAAACAAGTGAGATCATGAAGGTAAACTGTGTGGTTCAGTGCCTGGTACGTAGTAAGGACACAATAAATTCTCTCTGTTCCACTTGATCCCAACCCTGTGAGGTTAGTAGATGGGAGTCTTGGTAATAAATACCTCCAGAGTTATGGATAAGATACAAAAGATGGGCAGGGAGTAGAGTAGGGAGTTTTTATTTACTGTATTCCTACTATGTGCCAAAGACTTAATATTTACTATCTCATTTAAGCCTCAAAATTTCCCTGTGAACTAAGTATTATACCCATTCTGTAGATGGAAAAGAAGATTCAGAGAAGGTAAATAACTTGGACAAGATCACACAGCTAGTATGTGGCTGAGTCCAGGTTATAATCTAGACCTGTCTGATTCCAAGCCTTTTTCTTTTCACCACTTCATACTGTCTCCTTTGGCCAAAGGATGTTCTCTCTTCCTTAGAAGGAATCCCCATGTCCTAAGTCAGGGTCCCACTGTGGGAGATTGCATTACTGTTCCTGATTATTCACTGCCCTATCCCTGTGATAGAATCATACGTCCCTGCTCCAAGTCACACGCAAGAGACTTGGGATGGGTCACGTGACTTGCTTTGACCAATGAAACATCAGCTGGATATCCCAGCAGCCGCTTTAAGCACCATCACTTGGTTCCACCATTGCTCTTTCCCTGTGCCACAGCCCAGCATGACCCAGAGAGGGGCTGTTCCTACAGCTTGGATCCATTAATGAAGACAGCCTGGGAAGGGAGCTGCAGCCAAACTGAGAAGTGAGCCTTTGTTGTTGTAATTACTGAGGTTTGAAGGGAGGGGTTGTTTGTTACCACGGTGTAACTTAGTGAAAACTGATACACCCACCTCTCTATCCCAGCTGCCCACTCTCACCATAATGGATGCTACAGGGCAATGCCAAAAGAACTACATGACTCGGAACCTCTCCTAGACATGAAGGGGTGGAGTGCCCTCTCATTAACACCCTGGAACTCACCTCCCTTTTCCACTGGAAAGGCTGGAACACCTTGAGAGGGGTGTCACTCCCTCCAGGGTGCTCAGCCAGCCTTTGGTGGAGGAGAGCCCAGACTCCCTGCCACCAGTACCAGCAAGCCTGTGTAGCCCCCAGAACCCAGTCCTGAAGGAGAAATGCCCATTGGCAGCTGTCTCACTTCCAGGAGGTGGGGGGTGGAGCAGGACACCTAGCATGACTCAGCTGTGCTCACAGGCAGAGCTGGACCTGTTTAATGTAGATAAGGGCCCTCCCCTCCTTCTCTTCCCCCTTCCTTCCTCTTCCCTCCTTCACTCCCTTCCCTAAATGTTATTCCTGGAGGTTAGGCTTTCTTTTTATTTATTCTGTGTGGGTAATAAAGAAAGGAGCAGAACCTTGGCCTGGGAATGTCTGAGGAACCCCACAGGAAGTGAGTGGCCATGGCACCATGTTTGGCCAAGATGTATCACATTCACTCTCCAGGCCTCAGAGACTCCCATTGGCAAGTCATCAGAAATACCTGCAAGGCTTTTACCAACCCCACCCAGGTCCATGGCTCACAGCAGTGCAGGTTTTGTTCTGCATAAAGTGGGCAAATGGGGCCGAGGGCAATGTGTGTCCCTCAGTCCAAGATCTCCGAGCCCCCAGGGCTGCATTCCTAAGGGGAGGGCGTTTCTTCGCCTGAAGGCTCCATCCACTTGCCAAGCCACATCCCAGCAGGGCACATCTGCTCAGAGTGGGCACCTTTTTTCTACTTCATACAAAAGTAGCAGGGGCCATCTCCAGGAGATTCTGATGTGTGTGGATTGGAGAATCCTAATTTTAGAAATCTCTGCAGGTGAGGAAAAGCTCTGAAGGTAAATTGGCTCTGGGAACCTCGGCCCTGGAAAATCACTCAGTTTCTCAGCCCTCCCATCAGCAGGACCCTCTCCACTCCAGCAGCCATGGGTACCAGCTGAAGATCAGCGCCCTCGCTGATGCAGAGCCCCAACTAGACGCTGCCCCAGGGGGTCTCTGGCCTCTCCCGGGTGCTGTGAATGGCTCGAGCTGAATTCAGGTGAGCCATCTCCAGCCTGGCCTCCCGCCTGCACTCATGCGGGCACAAAAGCCACAGGCCCCACGCACCCAGCTCCGCCCCGGGAGGGGCTCTCTGATGCAGGGTGAAGGCAGCCCCAACCATCTCCAACGCAGAGCTGTGAGCTTAAAGGTACCAGAGGGGTAGAGGGTTGCTGCCAGCTTCCTAGGGTTAAAAATGATAAGAGATGGTGAAAGGATTGAATTCTGATTCTGAGCAATCAGGCTCTTTTTTGACGTACCCTGTACCGGAGCTGCTCTAACCAGAAATCCCCAGGACTGGAGCCTGGCTCTTCTAAGCGCCCCACGCGCGCCTGCGGAACAGCGCGGACGGGCACCGAACCGGTGGGGGAAGCGCCAGCTAACCGAGACTTCTCACTTTCCCCTCACTTTCACTTTTCACTTTTCTCACCTGAGGCACGCATATCGGAGCCGTGCGGCTGCGGAATCAGTGCCTGGGAGCGCGTGCCTCCTTAAATTCTGCGCCCTCCTCTCGTTGGCGCCGTTGTCCTAGTCCCACCCCAGTCGGGTCCTGGGGACAGTGTAACGTCTGAATTAGCTGACGCTGCTGACAGTCTGTGCGCGGGGCCTGCCCACGGTGTTCTAGGATCTGGGGCCCTTAGAAGCCCACTTCCCAGAAGCAAGGTGAATCTCCCCTCACTTGATCAGAAATTGAGGTCTTTCCTGTTTCCAGTAAATGCGGACGTGGAAGGAAATGGCAGACGACAGCGATTGAGGTTGCAGGCTCTGGATCTGATCTTGATAAAAGCGCAGATCTGACTCCGGAGGGCTGTGCCGGGCCTGGGACTCTGCATTTCCGACCAGCTCTCAAATGATGCTAGCTATTGTCGTTGGTCAGGGACCACAGCTGTCAGTTACTCAGCTACTCTAGAGGGGAGACCGGCAACATAATTTGCAGGGCCCAATACCAAATGAAAAGGTGGGCTCATGGCTCAAAAATTAAGAATTTCAAGACATTGATAGCTAGGTATTAAAACAATTGCTGGGCCCTTTGCCACTTAACCTGAGCCTCATAGGGTTGTTTGGAGGATTAAAGCTTAGCTATGTAAAGCACTTAGAAAGCACCTGTGCCTGGTAAACCCTTGATACCGTTCGTGATCATTATTGCCCAGCCCCAAACAGCCTCGTCCTGAAAACGTGAACTATCAGTCTGAAAGCTTACATAGACCAACCTTCGCTTTACAGGGGAGGAAATGGAGCCCCATAGCAGGAGGTCAAAGAATAACGGTTGGGTGGACAGGTGACTCGGGTCTCCAGACACCAGGCTAGGGATCTTCCTTCTGGATTGTCTCCTCAGTGGGGAAAAAAAAATGGTAACAAGAAGTAGGTAACATTGCATCTCTCAGAAATGCTGGGGAGAGCTTGAGACTGGATGGGTGAGGGTTGGCCCTATATGAACACAATGCTAACCATTGCATCACTCACCCGTTGGACTTCTAGAGATGTATCTTCTGAGCCCGTTGGTAAGAGCGTGGAATTATGCAGGAACTGCAGAGATGCTGTCAAACACGCCCTCTGAAACAGATCCAGACTGCTGTGCTTTATGGGTTTGTGTTCCGCTTTTCATAGTTTCTCTCTCTCCTCCCTTATTACCGGCTGCCACTTCTCTTGCTGTCAGGGTGCCCATCTCCAGCGGCTACTCTATAAATTGCCTACGATCTGATTAGACTCAGACAACTAACCCGGGTTATTAGATGGTGCTTAAGAAAAGGGATAAATGGCGTCCAGAAGCATTAGTGCTGTCATCATGGGATATCTATTTCAGTTTCTCCAGGCTTTTCCTCCTTCACCTGATTTCTGTTTCTGTGCTTTGTTTTGCACATGAGTGAGGTTGCCAGATACTGAATTCTGGATGAATGAGATATCAACATAGCAATAAGGAAATTGGTACCAGAAAAACTGCAGGTTTTAAACATTACTGCCACTGTTACAATTTTCGTTGTCATTATTAGGATAAAAAGACCGACAGTGAGTTTCTGAGGTCATTCTGAGAACCAGACCTGCTCGTCACTTCCTATGACAAGACAGGGTAATCCGTGCTAAGATGGTAGTTGTGCCTTCTCTTTCTAGAGGCCACAACCAGGCAGCTTATATTGAGGACAGTCCTGGACCCCTCATGGCACTTTTCCAGGGATGGGGACACGCTATGGCCAGAGATGTGAAGATGCGGTGGTGAGCTATCCAGCCCTCAGATTTGTATCCACCCCAAACCAGGACACAGATCATGGCCACCTCCTCCCTCTCTCCCTCTTACCCCTCGTGGTGTCTCTTGATTGGCTTAGGAAGGGAAAAGTGGGGGAGACTCAGGGGTCAGCCCAGTCAGGCAGGCAGCCCCAAGGACTGGGCAAGACAATTGTCCTCCTCCCAGAATGGTCCTCCCCACTTCCCTCTCTAGCATATGACCCTGCCTGTCGCAGACCCACCTCAGCTACTGAAGCCCCCTTCAGCTACTCCCAGACAGAGCTGTGGCTCAGCCCTGTGTGTAACCACAGCTTACTAGTAATAATGATAGCTGCCATATTTAGGGTACCGTGCTAAGGGGTCCATTAATCCCAACGGACCTGTGGGGTAGCTGCTGTTTTTCTCTGCATGTACAGGTAAAGAAACAGAAGTAACTTGCCAAGGTGATTACAGATGTGACTCCAACTCTGGGCTCGTAACCTCAGAGGTGCAGTGAGGTAGTGTATTGTATTCTATGGAGGTGGTCTCCCAAGGACTGGAACAGCATAGAGGCCTGGTGCTCCAAAGACTTCTCTTTTTTATCACTTTTTTTCCTGTTTTTAAACGTGTAATATTTTATTTTATCTATTTTTAGCTGTGCCGCTCTGCACACAGGATCTTAGTTCGCCGGCCAGGGATTGAACCTGTGCCCCATGCAGTGGAAGCACAGAGTCCCAACCACCGGCCTGCCAGGGGAATCCCTCCAGTGACTTCTTTTTTTAATTTTTTAAAACATCTTTATTGGAGTATAATTGCTTTACAATGGTGTGTTGGTTTCTGCTGTATAACAAGGTGAATCAGCTATACGTATACATATATCCCCATATCTCCTCCCTCTTGCGTCTCCCTCCAGTGACTTCTGAATGAATAACAGAATGCAGGGGATGGAGGCATTTTGGAAGACAGGTAACTCTGTAGCACAATCCCAGGGAGCTGCCTGGTCTGCAGGCCTGAAATGCTCTGGGGTGCCTTGAGGTGCTTCTCCTTGTGGCTGTGGCCTGCTCAGTACATTACTGGCTCCTGGAAGTGGACTTGGGTAGGAAGCCTGTCACCTATGTTGTCAGGGTCTCTGGGAAGTAGGCCTGGTGGGGAACAGTCCATATTTCCCTGAAGACCATGGTCAACTTGAGAGGATGCAGTGCTTGTGTGTGAGACCCAGAGGCAACCAGGGAGGGCAGACCTGGGGTGGGTCAGCCCAGCCCTAGGACCTGGGATGACTCAGTCCCCTCCTCATGTGTCCTTTTTGGAGCAGACTCTTGGGAAGTGTATTTGTTTTACCCTCCGGCTCCTTGTTGTAGCCCCTGAATCAAGGTAGCTATCCGAGTTACATGTCCCTGTGCCCCAAGGGCTGCACATTTGCATCTCGTAGCCTCACACCTTCTTCCCCTTCTGCCTTAGAATTAACACCAGGAGGTCCTTCCTCCTGGGGTCCTGAGTCAGGACTGGGTTCCAGGGTGGGGACCTCCTCGCTGCCCCCAGCCTTGCTGTCTCACAGATGGGGCAGGTTTGAGACCTCTGTGGTGGGCTCTCATTGTGCGACTTTACCCACCAGCTCTAGCTCTGCAAGTGGTGTCACCGAGCTCATCTTAAAAGTCTGAGGGCTGGACACCTGGCCTGTCCACCACCCATACACACATGCATGTGTGCGCGCACGCACACACACACACACACAATCGCACACATGTAGTGCTTCTCTAACCGCCAGCTGGTCCCAGGCTGTGTCTTGGTCCAGGAGTGGGATGACAAGTAAAATAAACAGACCTCCTGTTTACACATGGTCCTTTTCTCTAAGCCAGCGTTATCCTATAGAACTTTCTTTTCTGATGGAAATGTTTTATATCTGCCCTGTCCAATACCACTAATGGCTATTGAGCGCTTAAGATGTGGCTAGGGTGTGGAACTGAAGTTTAAATTTTATTTCAGTTAGAATTATGTAGCCACGTGTAACCAGTGGCTAGCAAATTGGACCATGAAGATCTTGACTTACAGGGATCATCTTGCTTTCCAAATGAAAACTCAGGACCCAGGGCCCAATACACGGGAGTGGACATGTAGGGCAAAATATTTGAAATTGAGACTGAATGCTAATTCCTGGACACTAGATTTGTGCTTGAGCCCTAGCTTAGGTTTAAAAATCTCCTCTCTCTCCTTCTTTTATACATTTTTATTTCTAATCCTCACAGAAACTCTGTAAAGAAGATAATCTTACTCCCTTTTTGCAGATGAGGCAAGTGAGGCTCAGAAAGCTTAGTGATGGCCCAGGTCACGCCCCAGAGCTGTCTAGTTCCAAAGCCAGCCTCCTCCCACTGGGCCACACTGCTGCTCCTTAGGCCTTTTGAAGTCAGTTCTTCAGAGGGTGGCCCAGCCCTCCCCCAAAGCCCCGGGCACAGCTGCAGTGAGAAACCTGGGTACAGACATCTCTGAGTTCCATGGCGGAGGAGAAGTTACTGGTGTATCCAGGAAGGGAAGGGAGCAGCCGGCCCACCCTGAGAGCCCGAACTGCTCCCCAGGCATCTCCCATGCAGAGCCCACTGGTGTCTCATGGAGGAGGGTGTGTGGGAGGTGCCAGGTCCAGGGCCTGCCTCCTGCCTAAAATTTGCTTGCTGTCTGAATTCCAACAGTGACAGGCTGGTTTTCTCTCTCAATATCTCATTCACTTGCTCTCTCACTCTTTTTTTTTTTTTTTAATATATTTATTTATTTATTTATTTATGGCTGTGTTGGGTCTTCGTTTCTGTGCGAGGGCTTTCTCTAGTTGTGGCAAGCAGGGGCCACTCTTCATCGCGGTGCGCGGGCCTCTCACTATTGCGGCCTCTCTTGTTGCGGAGCACAGGCTCCAGACGCGCAAGCTCAGTAGTTGTGGCTCACGGGCCCAGTTGCTCCACGGCATGTGGGATCTTCCCAGACCAGGGCTCGAACCCATGTCCCCTGCATTGGCAGGCAGATTCTCAACCACTGCGCCATCAGGGAAGCCCTCTCACTCTTTTTTAAGAAGAAAATATAGGAGAAATTCTTTGATAGATTGGTTTTGGGGGAGGCAAAGGGGGTTTTGATAGGGAGGAGGGTCATTTGAAGGGTGGGGTTAGAGGGAAAGGCAGGTCTGGGTGGAGTTCCAGAATGTGCAAACTTGAGTCAAAGAGCCTTGAGGACACAGGGTTCCTGAAGGGCAGTGTGGGATGAGCGAAGAAGCAGGGGGGATCATGGGGAACACTGGTAGGCCAGATCTGGGGAGACACTGAAGGCAGACTTTTCAACCCACTTAAACTCTAGTCTGCTTCTCTCAGAGCTCTTAAACCAGCCTGGTTCCCTCCTGCCCCAGGGCCTTTGCATGCACTTCTCCCAGTATCCCCAGCCCTCACTAGCTTCTGCCTGCTTCACCCGTCCCCTTCCTCCTTCAGCTCCTAGCTTATAGATAGATTGCTTTCTCAGGGAGGTCTTTCCAGCTTCCAGGCTTTGTTGTATGTATTGTATTGTAGGTTCTCACAGCATCTGTTCCTTTCCTCCATGTGCTTAGCTCAGCTTCTAATTATTTACTTGTTAGGATTACTATTTGGTTAATGTCTTACTCCCTCATTGGATTCTAAACCTCATGAGAACTGGGACCGTGTGTGGTTTTGCTCTTGATTTTAGCCTCAGCAACTTAACCCTGATGCCCAGGACGTAGGTGCCACTCTATAAATATTGGCTGAAAAAGTTAAACAAAGGTGAAGTTGGCCCATCTACCACAGGATTTTCTGCCCCTTTCCACAAAGAACTTGGGTTTGCCCAGACTGGTCACTAGAACTGTGATTTGTCCATCCCCAAATCCCCCTTAATTTTCTTCTCTCATTCAGGGAAGAAAATGTGTATTGGTTATAATGCTTTGGGCTACAAGTAACCAAAAAGTCAACTAACAGTAGCTTAAACCCTAGGGGGGTGTTTTTATTTACTTAACAAAAAGTCTGGAGATAGATGGTTTCAGACTTGATTCAATGGCTTAATGCTGCCATCAAAAACCGGGCTTTTCCCATTTTTCTGCCCTGTCATCTTCAGTGTGTTTGCAGCAACAAACATCACATTCTCTCAAAAGTGTCCCAAGCTGGAAGGAAAGGGACAAAAAGGGACTGGGAGCATATTGTTTCCAAGACTGAATTTAAAAAATTAAGCGACCATCTGTATAAACCTCTAGGATAGTACTTACGACAAGGCTTTGTAGTTCTTTCTTTTTTTTAATTTTTAAAATTTTTATTTATTTTTGGCTGCCTTGGGTCTTCGTTGCTGCGTGCGGGCTTTCTCTAGTTGCGGTGAGCGGGGGCTACTCTACGATGCGGTGCGCGGGCTTCTCATTGCGGTGGCTTCTCTTTGTTGCAGAGCATGGACTCTATGCGCGCGGACTTCAGTAGTTGTGGTACCTGGGCTCAGTTGTGGCACACGGGCTTAGTTGCTCCACAGCACGCGGGATCTTCCCGGACCAGGGCTCGAACCCGTGTCCCCTGCATTGGCAGGCGGATTCTTAACCACTGCGCCACCAGAGAAGTCCCTGTAGTTCTTTCCTGACCTGTGACCACCCCTCCCCAGTCTCCTCCCCAACCAGCTTCTTCGTAAGAGAGATTGTACTATAGGAATTTCCTCTACCAGCCCCTAGCACAGTCCGGGCACTCTTGGTGCTCACAGAATGGGGAGCCCTTAAGGGGGCCAAGACTGAGAGGTGGGGAGGGGCCACAGAGTGGGGAGAGGCTGTGCCCATTGCCAGACTGGGGAACTCAGGGAAAGTGGGGTAGCACAGGAAAGAGGAAGCGGGAAGTCTGAGACAAGACTGGAGCGAGTTGTGGCAATGTTGACACAGTCAGAGGGAGCTGCACAAAAGGGAAGGGTGTGGGTAATGAGCTTGTGCTGATGCAGCTACCTTTAGGTCCCAAGTGTTTCTTCCATCTCAGGGGCTGTTGTTTCCCCCCAGAAAGGGCAAGTGTGTGGCTGTCACCCTACTGGGAAGCATCCGAGTGCAAGTGAGCCCTTGGTGGGTGTTTCTGATGGCTCCTGCAATAGTTGGAGGAATTCAAGAATTTTAAATCCCTCTCTTTCTTCTCACCTATTATGGTCCAATGGAACTGAACCAGGCAGGGGAGAGAAGCTGAAATATTAGGGGTCGTTAAGAGAGAAGGAAGTAGAACCAACCCCCTCCACCCCCATCTTCCCTCTCACGTCCATTCTCAGCATCCTACATCCTCCCCATTTCTTGGGCCCCAGACTGCTGAGGCTTCCATGGGGGGCAAAGCTCAAGGGGTCAGGCTGGCTCTCAGGGTGCCATCGGATCAGGAAAGCCATGACCACTGCTGTGATCCCATCATGTGCTTGGGAGTCGGTCCCCCCGTGGTCCTAGCCCAGCTCTTGTCCATCAGAGCAGACCCAGCTCCCCTCCATTGCATACTCCCCTCTCATTGCCTTAATTCTTCCCAGGTCTCACTTTGAGAGGAAGGACGTCATTCCAACTGGCTCAACTGCTTGGCCTTGCCTGGGGAAACAAAGTTTAATATGCAGAATGAAACCATTTTAATGGCTGACTTATGCTGCCCCAAACAAGACATCGGTGAGTAGTTTCTCAAAATAACACATCCAAAACCAAAACACATACCACATCAAACATTTAAAATATTCAGTATGACTCTCAGATTACCTTTTTCTGTGGAAAGATAATCAGCAATGGCCTCTAGGACACTCCACACAAGGGAGAATACTGTTGGATCTGAGAGCATCTTGGCCGAGCTCCTGAGGAGGGAAGAGGATCTGAACCTCACCCTTGGGGTTTTCAATGATCTCAGCAGGGTTAGGAGCCAAAGACGAGGGATCATGGCTGTGAGACCTTTGAAAGTATGGGAACCTCTGTAATTTGCCCTGTTGGAGGTTTCATTATCTGCTACCCCCTTCACTCTGGGGACAATCGGTAAGCCCCTCAAACAGCAGCAGAGAAAGGACAGGATGTGTGCTGGTTTGGGGTGGATAGTGTGGATGGAGTCCGCTTTAAAGAGGAGCTGAAAGTTGCAGACTCCTGGGGTTTGCAACTCAGAAGCAAAGACAACTCAGAGCAATTCTAGGCCTGAGGTGTGTCCAGGGGGTCAGGACCACTGTGTGAAGAAGGGAGAGCGTGGGCAAGCTGAGCGGAGGGGCTGACATTTTCCAGCTGTGCTCTCCAGTCCTCTGGCTGGAGCAAGGACCCAAGGCCCTGGAGGAGTCAGAACTCACCCAGTCCTCCCCAGGCTCCAGGACCCTTTCCTCCACCCATAAGGAAAAACTAGATGAGTCCAGGAAATCGGAAAGGTGGCGTGTTGGAGGTGGCTGGGGACGGGTGGGGGGAAATATGCTCCAAGCGGCTGAAGACTATGGGAGATCGGGGGCGTACTCAGCAGAAAGGCTACACTCATATTTGTGACAGTGCCTTTTAACTGAAAAGCGCTATCCAAATGCTGTTGTAAAATCTTTGCGTTTTCTCCTAGTATAAGAGAAGAACTTCTGCCTAGTGGCCGTTAGGGGGCAGCCAAGTCCCACACGGTCGAGATGGCTTCCGTGAGGAAGGACCACCTCGGTCGGCCAGGGGAGGGCATGAGGGGCAGCCCTGGTGGGCTGTGGCCCACGGAGAGTCTGTCAATGGTGGACCCAGGGGCTTCAACCCGAGGTTGAAGCAGGCCACCTTTGTCGGGTGCTTGCCTCCTTGCTCTCTGCAATCCCTACGTATACCCAAAACACACTCAGAGCTTCCTGTCTGCCACCCAGGGCCCACCCACCTGCTGTCCCACACAGAGCCCGTGCTAGGACCCGCCTGCCCCATCCAATTTTAGTTCTCATTTCCTCGCTTTCTGCTAAAACACTGGCTCATCTGAGAAACTCATTTGCGCTGAATGGCAGATGACAATTTACTGTTTAGCCCATCCAGGGGTATCCGACTTGAGGGGATTCGATCCCGAATGATGATGGGGTAAACTTAGTTTCCTCAGGCCCCTGCATGGGGGGTTATAGTAACTTGTGAGACACTATATTTTTCTGGTATACTCTGCCACTGTTATGGGACCATCCAAAAAGTCTTTTGCACACATTTCTGAGACTCTCCAGAGAGTGTCTTATAGGAGCTCCACCTATGCCCCAGACCTCCAGGGGGAAGCTTCTGACTGTTTCTACTGCAACGTTACAGGGACCACCTGCCTTCCCCCGTGCAAAGGTGTTCTCAGCATACCAAGCCCAAAGCAATATCATAAAAATATTCGCAGCCAGCACTTGTATAACACTTATATGCCTGGCACTTTCCTAAGGACTCATATGCACTTAGTCTTCACAACAACTCAGTGGGAGGAACTACTGTTATTACCCCTGCTACACAAATGAGGAATGTGAAGCCCAGGGAGGTTAAGTACTTTGACCAAGGTCACAGAGCTGCTTAGTGGAAGAACCAAGATTCTGGGTTGTTGTGAAGACTGTGTGTAAGTCATTAGGAAAGTGTCAAGCAGCCTGGCTCTTCAGCCAGGTCTTTAACCAATGCCCACAATGCCTCTTTACAGAGCTCAAGAAACCGCGTTTTCAGCCCGGAGTCACCTCACAACTTTTCTTACTAGGACTCAGTCTGGGGCAGACATTTACCCTACTCAGCGATGCCTGTTCCTTTGGAACTCAGACTCTGATTTTCAGGTAGACTTCAGGGCCTGGCACTCCTTCCTTTAATATTGGTTATCTACCAGGCTACTCCTACAGGCAAACTCCCCACAGCCCTTCCTGCCGCCGCCCTGGGATCTAGGCCAGGAGCCAGACAGGCTTTGGTTTGAAGAAGCCTGGTAGACTTTTGGCAGTCTCTCTCATCTGATCATCCTAACATTGGTCCCCGTGGCAGGTGGAATTACCCCATTAGGGTCAAAGGAATCATAGGATCATGCAGTAGGAAGGAATACAAGGCTCAAGACCCATCCTCTCATTTTATATAAAATAAGAGCCCACAGAGGTGAAATAACTTGCTCAAGTTCACCAAGCTCAAGCTATCACTAGAGACTAAATCATTTCATTAATAACAACAACAAATTAATATTTATTAAGTGCTCACTACATGCCAGGTACCAACAGTTAGCCCTTTATATGCATTATCTCATTTCCTTCCTTTGACATCCCTGTAACCTGGCTCTATTTGATCTTCATTTTACAAATGAAGAAACTGGGATTGCAGGAGATTAAGTAACTTGCTCAAGGTTGCATGGCTTGTGAACTGTGGAGCTGAGATTGAACCCAGGTTTGTCTTTGACTCCAAAGTTGTTGCTCTTGAACTATTATAGTGTATAAGGGAATCACAAGCATCCTTGTTAAACTCTTACAAGAGGAGGGCAAGCCTGGCTATGTCTTGGTTAGAGCTGGGGCCCATGGAGACAGGCCACAGTCATACATGCCAGCCCCCTCTTATGCTCGACAACCCCACACCCTGGATGACAAGGACCCAGGGCCTCCTGGGACAGAACCTGAATCCTGTATACAATCTGAGCTCACTTATATGCAGTCGGGGCTTGGGAAAGATAGGTTGTGGGGAATAACATCAGGGCACTGCTAAAGTGGGGAAGGATCTTCACCTGGTGGCTCCAACTCAAAACCAAGGCCAAAATGCCTCTGGTTCTGAGAAAGGCTGTGCTGCCCCGCAGCTGGTGCCGGACTGAAATGTCAGTGCTCCGAAGGAGAGGGCTGTGTGGCAGAGCCGAAGGAGTCTTCCCACTGGGGGCTCAAGGGACTTTGCTCTAAGCCTTATACCCCCAAAGCAGGATGAAGAGGGGGCCTTTATTGGCAGAAGGCTGACCCAAGTAGAGTGTCACATTGACCAGCTAGTGCTGATGGTGTCGAGGGGATAGAGCTTTCAAAGAGGCCAGTGGTGACAACTGGAGGAGTGGAGTCTTGGCAGTGAGTGGGCTGGTGCGAGTGTCAGGCACAGCCCTGGGACATAGAATCAGGGGGAAGGGCCCAGATGAGCCCTCAGGACCTTGGAGGACCTGCTCATCACCTGGCAGGGGTTGGGCAGAGAGCTTCATTAAGTGGAGGCGAGGCTCTGCTTCCCATTCTGATCCCTCGGGGACTCTGATTAAATCACCTCTTTTTTTTAAAAAATTTTATTGAAGTGTAGTTGATTTACAATGTTGTGTTAATTTCTGCTGTACAGCAAAGTGACTCAGCTATACATATATTCTTCTTCATATTCTTTTCCATTATCGTTTATCACAGGATATTGAATATAGTTCCCTGTGTTATACAGTAGGACCTTGTTGTTTATCCATCCTATATATAATAGCTTGTATCTACTAATCCCAAACTCCCAGTCCTTTCCTCCCCCTCGCACTTCCCCATTGGCAACCACAAGTCTGTTCTCTATGTCTGTGAGTCTGTTTTTGTTTCATAGATATGTTCATTTGCATCATATTTTAGATTCCACATATAAGTGATATCCTGTGGCAGTTGTCTTTCTCATTTTAACTTAGCGTGATAACCTCTAGGTCCATCCATGTTGCTGCAAATGGCATTATTTTATTCTTTTTAATGGTGGAGTAATACTCCATTGTACATGTATATACCACATCTTCTTTATCCGGTCATCTGTCGATGGACATTTAGGTTGTTTCCATTTCTTGGCTTTGTGAATAGTGCCGCTATGAACGTAGGGGTGCATGTATTTTTAGAATTATAGTTTTGTCTGGGTATAAAGCATTTACTTCTTGCCCTGCCTTTGGGATGAGCACAAGACCTCAAAATGCTCTGGGAAAATGCCTTCCCAAATATGCCTTTGTCTTTACACACAATTCTATAAGTTGCCCCAATCACTTGGCAAGAGGGGTCCCTATTCTCTCTAGATTTCTAAAAGGTAAATCAGACAATGTGAAATCCATGGCAGGGCTGGACACCCAATTCTATTTTCCAAACTGTGGATTAACACAAGCAAGGAAAAATGGTTCAGGAGATATGAGCTGGGTCATGTCCCAGGAGCTCCTGCACCGGAAGCTCAGGAGAGACGGAGGTTCCTACCTGAGGGCCATTGGTGCCCACATTATAGATGTCTTCGCTGGGCGACGATGGAAATGGGCACACAATTCTATTTACATTTTCCCCTTCATTACACATTAAAATATTTTTAACATATTATTTTCACTATATGCATGCAACAAAAAAAGGATACAGTGAGAAGTAAATGTCCCTCCTGCCCTTCCTCTCTGTCCTGCCCACCCCACAGGCAAACACTAGTGATAACATCTGCCTGATGCTTTACAATTTAAACAATGATTTCCCATAAACTGTCTCATCAGACCCCAGCAATAACTCCCTAAAATATGTTAGGTATAAATTTTTATTGTCTCCTTTTACAGATTGGGAGTCCAGCTCAAAGAGATTAAGTGACCAGCTCAGAGCGACACTTCTGGTAAATGAGAGTCGTGATTTAGGCCCTGGTGGTCTGAGCCCAGTTTCCGAGCTTTTTGAATTACATCACACTGCCTCCCTTGCAAAAGAGCCCTGGGTTCTTAGAACTTGGAATATGCCATAAATAGTTCACCTTCTACAAAGAGAGACTTGTGGTTGGTCAGGAAACAGGAAAAATCTCATCATTTCTTGAGTATTTACATTCCAGGGTGGACTGTTCATTCTCTGCTTTGGGGCAGGCTTACAAGGAGATTTCTCTGTGTTTTAGATAATCCTACAATGAAAAGTCAGCACTGGGGACGATTTCAGGTGAGACCAGGGATCCTGTGTAGACTAGCTTCACAGGGCTGCCGTAACACAGTACCGCAAAATGGGTGGCTTAAGTCAGCAGAAATTTATCTCTCACAGTTCTGGGGGCCAGAAGTTTGAAATCAAGGTATTGGCAGGGTTGGTTCCCTCTGGAGGCTTTGAGGGAGAATCTGCTCCAGGCCTTTCTGCCAGCTTTTGGTGGTGACCAGCAATCCTTGGCCTTCCTTAGTCTATAGATGCATCGTCACCCCAGTCTCTGCCTCTGTTGTCAAACGGCATTCTTCGTCTGTGTGTCTGTCTGTGTGTCTGTGTCTCTGTTTTCTCTTTTATAAAGACAACAGTCATTGGATTTAGGACCAACTCTAATCCAGGTATGACCTCATTTTAACTAATTACATTTGCGAAGACCCTATTTTCCAAATAAGGTCACATCCTGCGGTTCTATATGGACCTGAGGGGATACTCATTCAACTTACTACACCGTATCTTCCTGTTTTGTTCAATAAATAGGGATGACACTTCTGGAATACTCTAAGTCTTCCTAACCAGCTATGTCCTAACCCAGGAAGATGGTACCAGGACAATTCTGCCCATCTTACAGGCAGGGGAAGAAAAAGGGAGTAAGACAGATGGAGGTGACCTCAGAGCAGCTCACATACTGCTGCTGGCTGCAGCCAAGAAGCAACATACGCTGGGCCTGAGGTGGGGGTGGGGGAGTGTATCATTTTATTGGCATGGATTTTGGGTCAAAACACTTATATTTTCGTGAGTATAAGGATAAATTAAGAGTGGGGCAGAGGGAAGGAAAAAGGAGAGCTGGCTTAGTCACAAAAATGATCCTCCCTCCCCCCCAAAATAGTTGGAAATTCATTTAACTTGGAAAAAATGATATATATATATGTATATTTATAAATTTTTATTTTTTTAAATTTATTTTTGGCTGCGTTGGGTCTTCATTGCGGCACGTGGGCTTTCTCTAGTTGCGGCGAGCGGGGGCTACTCTTCGTTGCGGTGCATGAGCTTCTCACTGTGGTGGCTTCTCTTGTTGTGGAGCACAGGCTCTAGGCACACGGGCTCAGGAGCTGTGACTCGGGGGCTCTAGAGCGCAGGCTCAGTAGTTGTGGCGCATGGGCTTAGTTGCTCCACTGCATGTGGGATCTTCCCGGACCAGGGCTTGAACCCGTGTCCCTTGCATTGGCAGGCAGATTCTTAACCACTGCACCACCAGGGAAGCCCCTCAATGATATTTTTTCAAAGAAAATTTTAAAGTGGGAGGAGTAAAGGAAAACATGAATGAATGAAGAACTCTTCTCTTGATTATAAAGTCTAAATAAAGTTAAGATTACAAAAGAATGTAACTTAAAACACAATGAGATGGATCACAGATTTAACAAATAAATTCTAAAGCTCAGCTGGAATATGAATGGGCAAAATGTCAAAAAAATGTTTTGGGGGAACTTAAAATAACCAGACAGCCATTACTGTATTTTCTTGGAGTAAAGACAAGAGAATCTGCCCAGGGGAATAGAATAGACTCTACAGAAAGAGACTGAAGTTATTTAAGGACTTGATGTAAGATGAATGAGCATCAACACAAGGCTATAAGAAAGAGTCACTATTTAACAAATATCATCTAAATCGTGGTACACCATGGGGACTTCCCTGGGGGTCCAGTGGTTAAGACTCCATGCTTCCACTGCAGGGGGCACAGTTTCAATCCCTGGTCGGGAAACTAAGATCCCACATGCCACACAGCACGGCCAAAAAAGAAAATAAATTAATAAATAAATAAATTTTCAAAAAAATCGTGGGACATCAGCATGGATCAGAATTAGCTTATATCCATATTTTTTCCCACCGTGCACTACAATACATTTCAAATGGGTCATAAAAAGCCAGAGAAGGAAATGGAAAAGCAAATGCGTTTCAACTGTGATGAGAAAACATTTTGACTACTGCTGAAAGAGATATCAGAGACAGGGTGGATGGACCCAAATGTGTTGTTAAAAGCCTTTTGTGCCACAGAATGTAATAAAGCCAATCCAAAAATGAAAGCCACAGAAGGGGGAGAAATATATGTGGCAAATAAAGCTTTCTATCCAAAATAGCTAAGGAATTAATATAACTATAAAAGGCCAGGATCCTGTTCCTTTTTTGAGAAGTAATCAGAGAAAATGAGCCGATAGTTTACACACAAAGCTTTATATAGAAACATGACCAGCCCTATTATAAATCTTGAACTTGCAATATGGACAACTTTTATACTGTTATAAAAATCAATTTAAATGCTAAAACTTAATGTTCAATTATTCAAATTCCCTTGAGACTACTTTGGCAAACACTACAAAACAATTCCAGTCCTTTGATTCCGTAATCTTTATTTTAAGAAAATGTCTAAAGAAAATAAGGTAAAAGAAAAAAAAATCATCTCTACAACGTCTTCATGGCAGTATTATTTAAATAGAAAAAAATTGGAAAGCAATCAATTGCACAATGATTTCTTAGTGCTTCTCAAAGTGGGGTCTTAGGATCCCCTACATCAGAATCACCTGGGATGCTTGTAGAAATGCAGATTCTGGGGCCACACTTCTGACATAGTCAATGAGAATCTCTGAAGGGTGCCTGGGAATATTCATTTTATCAAGCAGGTCAGCTGACCCATAACAACACTGAAGTTTAAGAACCACTAACCTCTAAGCAAACCGCAGACCATGGGAACATTTAGAGGACTAGACAGCGTTTCAGGTGACAGACCCTGTGCCTGCATAGAATTGGACAGAAGGAATAGTGATGACTGCAGAGAACACCAAAGCCCGTGGGCAGCCAATGCCCCATGTGAGATGCCCACAGAGCGGTGGCCACGACAGGGTAGAATCACTTAAGTCCTTGGTGCTTGTTATGTTGTATTTTGCTCTAGAGACTGTTTAAAAAATTCCTCATGGTCATACAAGTTTTCACTGATTTGTCAAAATCCCAGGAAGGGCACTTGAAAAGTTAACAGAACACTTACAAATAATCTCCAGGATCCCTGCCTCGAGCCAAACCTGCCTGGATGTCACCCCCTCCCCTTTCCCTCCATCGGACCCCCAGTCTCTAGGCGGTAACAGGCCCTTTCTGCCTTGGATTCGATCCAAGCCCTCGCATCCCTTTACGTGTCATCCCACCGAGTCCTTGGCCGTGTCTAGCGTTGGCGCCACTGTGTGGGATGTAGTCCTCTCATTAGGAGAGTTTACTGCCCACACATTTTTGCAATAAACTGGGGAGCAGGGAGAGCTTAGCAGGCAGCTTTCTGGAGACTGCTGAATATTTCCTTTTCAGGATGAGAAGGGGAGACAGGTCTGATAGGGTGTGTTGCTAACGCAGTTCTGAGCTTCTGTGGCTCCCAGAGGGCTTACTTCCTTGCGAGCCGATCCCTGAGGTACAGAAATGTCACCATAGCTCTGCTTCCCACAGAAGCCTCTTTCCTGGAACCTACAGATCCATTCTTGCCCAGAGCCTTGGGGCTTCTTGCCAGGATCTAGGGATGTCACAAGAAACTACTGTCCTGTCAAGGTTGGCCAACCTCCCTTAAGAAGGTTGGGCAAATGCCCAGGACTCCAGGCGCCTGTGTGGGATGGGAGATCCCACCCGCTCTCTACATGGAGCAGCGGGGGGTTAGTGGGGGAGCCAGACCTTGCCCAGCGACATACCCAAGGTTTGAATCTTGATGTTCTGCAGCCCTGAGGGAGAGTACAAATGCTTCCTTTCAAACTACCACGTCTGTTTCCTGGCCCTGAAATACCAGATCTCACCCACTCCTGGCTATTTCACAGCTGCTCCCTCTAGGTGGTACCCAGTCTTCGGCATCCTTGTGTGGTCCAGCAGAGGGGGCTTCTTTTCCACGAGGGAGACCAGGCTGGGGAAAGAATCTCCTCAGGACACCAGAGTGGGCGATTGGGAGTTATCACTCTGCTTCCAGCCCCCATCAACACCCTATAACCTCACTGCCGCTTTCAGCCCTTTTGCAGGTTTTTCCCACGGGGTCAGAACCCAGCCCAGAGAGCAGATTCCTCACTTTCCCAGCCTCCTGTGCAGCGGGCCACCCCGTTGAGGAAGAGAGCAGAGGAGTAGAAGCAGGAGGGGCAGGAGAGACACTGGGCTGAGATCCTATTGTGACTTTTGGAATGGACTTTTAATCTTTCATCCAAAATATGTGAGTGCCAGTGCTGTGCTAGGGAGCTACGACCGTAAACAGACAGGCCCCTGCCTTCAGGGAATTACAGTCTGATGGAGGAGGCCAAAAATAAACAAGTAAGCAAAGCCATGAAATGACATGTTTATATTGTAGTGAGTGCTCAGAAGGAAATAAACAGGTACTGTGCTAGAATATAAAGTAAAATTCTGCTTCAGAAAAGATGGTCAGGGACGACCTCTCTGAGCTGAGCCTGGGTGATAGGAAGCTGTTGACCGGGAACAGCATTCAGCTGAGGGACCAGAAGGTGCCAAAGCCCTTTGGAGGAAGATGGATTCTAGGAACTGCAGGTTCATCGGGGTTGGGGTTCACTGAATGAGGGTGAGACCTGTGACCTAAAACGGTTGGATGGGCGGGGGCCAGACCAGTCAGACCAATTCTAGGGATTTTGATTTGTGTCTATGTAGAATGGGAGATCATTGAAGGCTTTTAAGCAAGTGACAGGATCTGGTTTAAATTTTCATGCATCACTGTGGCTGTAGGTCTGGGAATAGGCTTTAGGGGAGGAGTGGGGGAAAGGAGAGCATTCAGGAACCCCTGCAGTGTCCAGGTGAGAGAGGACGCTGCTTGGACTCAGTGGTGGAGTGGAGGGGAAGGGGTGGAGCTTGAGACATATTTGGGAGGTTGGACCTGGAGGTTTGCTGATGGGCTAGAGTGAGAGACAGGGAGGAATCGAGGCTGAATCTCAGACTTGCAGCTTGAGAAGCCTGATGATGGATGGTGCCAGTTACCAAGGTGGGGAGGACTGGTGAGACAGAGGGGGACAGGGAGTGGGGGATGGGAGCAGAACAAGGTCTCAGGCTTGTCCTCACTCCAAAATCAAGGAAGTCATTATCTCATGTTCCTTCCCAGCCTCTTGAGTAAGCCCTGTGAACCCCATTTTCCAGGCTGAGAAAACTAGGTTGAGCCCAGCAGGTCAAGAGTCGGGGCCGAGAGATGACACCAGGGAACCAGTTTGCCATTTGGGAAATTTTGCACCCAGCCTGGTGCCCTCTTTCCCAGCCCAGCTATGAAACCCCCTCCCAAATACCTCGCCAAGGCCACTTTGAGCCATGTTGGCAAGAGCTCCAAGGACAGCATGCTCTGGCCCCAAGATATTTTGTCCTGTCCCTAATCTCCCCTTGAGTCTCCTTCCTTTTCTAAAAATGCCTGTCCAGTGCCCTCTCCTGGTCAGCATCTAGAAGGTGGGGTGCTCGTGGGCTTGGACAGGAACCTAGGAAGCATGGAGATTTGGGCCTGATGCTGGTTTCAGCTCCACCCTGGTCTGGGACCATTACTTCCCTTCTCTGAGCAGTTTATATTTCTGACTGCAAAATGGGACATAGTCTCCCCCTTTCTTAACAGGGTTAGGAATAGGGGCTTTAGAGTCAGGAAGACCTCAGTTCGAATCCCAGCCAGCTGTGTGACCTTGGCAGGTCGCCTCTGTAAGCTGCAGTTATGTCACCTTCAAAAGAGAAACAATAAACCCCTTTCCTATGGGACTCTTGTGAGGATAAAGCGAGATTATGGAGCCCAAGGGCCTCATCCAGAGCATCAAGGTAAATGGTAGCTGCAGTGATTGTGTTGTTGTTGGACCCTGACTGAAGGAGACCATCCATACAGGGACAGGGACAGGTACCAGTTTCGCTCTGGCAGGTGGGAAATTATAGGATCCGGGACAATGAGCTTTGGTCTACATGCCCCAAGGCTTAGACACACACATACATTTAATCTGACCTCTGCAGAGTCAAGAGAGTCCAAGGTCAACTGAATATTATTTTGTGACTTCATTATTTTGTCTGTGCCTTAATGTCCTTATCTTCAAAATGCAAATAATAATCATTTCTACCTCATGGGGTTGTTGTGAAACTTGAGTTAGCTTTTTTTTTTTTTTTTTTTTTTGCGGTACGCGGGCCTCTCACTGTTGTGGCCTCTCCCATTGCGGAGCACAGGCTCCGGACGCGCAGGCTCAGCGGCCATGGCTCACGGGCCCAGCCACTACGCGGCATGTGGGATCTTCCCGGACCGGGGCACGAACCCGCGTCCCCTGCATCGGCAGGCGGACTCTCAACCACTGCGTCACCAGGGAAGCCCGAGTTAGCTTTTTAAACTCTAAATATGTACAGTGCCCATAACAGTGTCAGGAACAGGCTGTTGTTCGTATTTTAGTAGCTGTAGTAGCAGTAACGGTATTCACAGCAGTAATGGTCGTAGCAGTAACGGTATTCACAGCAGTAACAGTAGTAATAGTAGGAGCAGTAGTGGCAGTAGGTTTTCATCGGCATGGTTTGGGGGAAATGTCTCTTAACTGTCGTAGATGTTTCCATTCTCTCACCTGCAGAAGGAGGAAAGGGCAGCTAAGGGCTGGGCTACTGACCGTTCACAGACTGATAATTTTGGACAAAGGTACAGAATTGAAAGATTCATCCTACCACATTACAGCTTGAAGATGGACCTGGGAGTATGTGAAGTTTAATAGTCACCAAACTCCAGGCACCAGAGCAGTACATCTACGGTGCTCTTTTCTCCTGTCTAGGGCAATATTGGGAAAAAATACGAACTAGTGGATTTTTCTTAAATCTAAATTTACCCCATTTTTCAACTTTGAGATTTTGTCCTTTGTACCTTGGGGGTTAAAATAGTCTTTCTTCCATAAAATGTTGGTGATCGTTGCTGGTGATGTGGCTATTTATGATGATTTAAACTGGTCCATGAAACCCCAAATCTGAAAACCACTGGTCTTTTGACAAATGGGGAAACTGAGAGCAGGGGAAGGAGTGACTTACCCAAGGTCACAGCCTGGTTTGTGACAGAGCCAGTGCTGGAACCTGGGTCTCCTGACTTTCAGTCCAGTGCTCTTTTTACTGGACTCTTCACTTAGGGATCTTTCACTTGCCAGTGAGTAAAACCCACTGGCTTAAGCAAAAGGGAAATTCAAGAAGAATTTCAACTAGAAAAAAGGAGAAATAGATTCTTGGCAGGAAAAAAACTTCGAGTGCCCATTAGAACCCTGGAAATAGACCCCCATCTCTGGTTCAAAACCCATGACTAGACTTCCCCAGTCTCTCCCTCATCCTCCACCAGACCCTTTCCAACACACACACAGACACCCCATACACAAACACACACGCAACACATTCATTTCCCCCCGACACACACACACATACACACACACACACACACACACTATACATACACACACATTCTCATTCTGAGCAGCCTCTGAGGACCCATCCTTTGACTCCCTCACCCTGACTCAAGCCTTCTCTCAGGATGCACCAGCCAGGAGTGTCTAATCCACCACACATCCAACACATCTTATGTCTTCCTCAGGGACAGAGCTACCTCCCCAGCAAAGGTCATCAGAACACACTGTCCCCAGGAGCCTTTCATCCAGGATTTATTAGCTGGGTAATTATGGGAAGCATTTTTCTTTTCTGCATTTTCTTTACTGCATTGGTGATGATCTGCACACATCCAGAGAACTAAAAATAAATAGCAGGAGGTCTGACTTGTTTGAAGCTTGGTCAGTGTTTATTTTCTCAAAGATCAAACCTCCTTGATATGGATGTAAAGCAACATGAAATGGGCCTTAGGTGTATGGACTGCGGTCTGTGATTTGAATATGCAGTCGGGGAGGATTTGCCCTGAAAATCTTAGCTGTGAACTCTCTGTCTCTCTCGCCTTGCCCCCGCTCCTTGGTCAGGCCTGGGGCATGGGAGACACGCTCCATGGATCTCCCAGTTTGCCCTGGTGTTGCCATGATTCTACTTCACCACCTGCCTTGATACCCTGAGCAAACGGGTACTCTTCTCTAGGCCTTCTCTAGGCCATCCAGCTAATGGGCCGATGGAAGAGACGGCAGGGAATGATGGCAGAATATTGATCTTAACTGTTGTAGTGTCCTAAGGATAGAGATGGTTTGTGACGAAGGAAACATGAAAACCAGTCATCCGAGGCCTTGACCCTCTTTCTTTCCCATTCCTCCCAACTAGAGATTAAAATGCCTGGGTCCCAGCCCCCAGGCCCAAGACCCCTGGCAGTGAGCCCAGGTAACCACTGTGTGCAAGAACCATCTCTTCTGTGGGTCCCATTGACAAAGTGGTAACTCCAAGGAAAGGGCCATATCTAACCTACTCCCTGACGCTCAGGGCCAACTTCTCCAGGAGGCCCAGTAGACAAGGAGCCTGAGGTCCTGGCTTGGTTAATTTTATGTGGCAGCTTGACCGGGCCGAAAGATACCTAGAAATCCGGTTAAATATTACCCTGGGTGTGTTTGTGTCACATGTGAGTGACATTTGAATTGCTGGACCCGTAGGGCAGGTTGCCCTGCCCAGTGTGGGCGGGCCTCGTCCAATCTGTCAGAGTAAGTAGAACAAAAAAAGACAGCAAGGAAGCATTCAAGCTTTTGCCTGGCTGTCTTCAAGCTGGGACATTGATCTTCTGCCTTCAGACTCAGACAAGAACTTACACCATTGGCTTTCCTGGGTCTTCAGATTGTCAACTGCAGCCTGTGGGACTCCTTGGCCTCTGACGCCACATATGCCAATTCCTTACAGTAAATCTCTCTATATTTATATATCTATGTATCTATATCTATATATCTCCTACTGGTTCTCTTTCTCTGGAGAGCCCAGTCTAATACAGGCCCACAATACTTTTAGGGGCCCATGAAAGTGTTTTAATTTAATTTTTAAAAATCAGAAGTAGAAGATGAATCTAATAGTAATGAATATATAAAAAATGAGTCAAGGCTGAATTATATTTGTCTTTACGCCAATGTAGTCATAAAGTATAACCTAAAATATACGTTTTCAGAGGAATGGGCTATGAGGGCACAAGTGCCTAAGGCCCATGAAATGCATAAGGTGGTCCCGCTCACCCTCCACAGTGCCCCATCCTTGAGGGTTGGGGGCCTTTTTATCTGAGAACCAGTGTCCGCCTATTGGTTCAGCGGGTTGACCAGGATGGTGTTTCTATGGCCTCGCACTGACCTTGAAGAAGAGGTTATTTCTGAAGCTGCTGTCTTGAGTTGTATCTATTAATAGAAGCGTGTGTGTCTAGTGGGGGTGGATCCAGCAGTGCAGAAGGCAGAGTAAATCAGAACCAGACATTCAAGAGCAATAGCTTCTCCTTCCAAAGAGGATAGCTGTCAGGGAGCGCCCTCCCTACCCACACCACCAGTTTTCCTCTGTGTCCTGTCCTGGATCTTGTCTAATTAGGTTACCCTCTCTCTCCTGTAGACCCGGACTCAGTATTTAGTGAGCCTTCATGATGTGTCAGATACTGCTCAGGGCAGAGATCAACAACCTGATGCTCACAGCCTTTGCAGGCAAACAGCCTGTTAACAATCTAATGGAGCAGAGTACAAAGTGCTATGGGAAGACCTGTTTTAATTCTGCCTGGATGAACCGCGAAGTCTTCTTACGGGAGGGAGTACTTGAACAGGGCTTGGGAGGATGGCTGTGATTTTGACCACAAATGTAGCCTCAGGGAAAAGGGGGGTGTGGGCGTGTGCCCTTGCATCTGCCCACAGGGAAGAATTTGTGATGATCAGAAATGTGATAGAACCAACAGCAGTTACGTGAAATGAGTGCTGTCAGTTGTGAGCCCCAAATTACATCTCTGTTCTGTGACAGTGTAAAATGATTCCTTCTAGCCAAAAAAACAAACGTAAATTAAAAGTACCCTGTCATAGAAGACCTACCAACAGCACAAAGCATTCTGTGCCCTACATTTTTGATCACCTGCAATCTGACAGGAAAAGAAGGGAAAGAAGTTCATTCCAAGCAGACGACACGGCACAGGCAAAGGGGAGGAGGGCCAGTGTCCTGGGAATGGCAGGAAGTCCTGTCCACTCAGAACTGGGGACATAAGAATGACATGGCCCCAGTCGATCCCCTTACCCCAAATAGGGAAACAGGTACAAAGAAAGGGAGCATCGTTTTCTTTCATGGGAGGAGGGTGGCCTCTTAATGATGAGCATGATAAAGTGCATGTCCAGAGTGTGTTTTTAGGGCTCTAGCTATAAACATCCTAGCTGATTTAGGAACTCCATAGTATAGTATAGTATAACAACGACAAAGTTGGTCTTTGTCCTAGGTTCCTGGCACAGAGCTTCCTTGGAAATTCCTGACAGGAGTGTCTTTTGCTATTCATAGCAGGCCCTTTCGAACACATCAGAGTTTATGCTAATGAGGTGACTCAGGGTGGGACCCCTAGAGATAGCTTCAGGATGGGGGCTGGTCAACCGAAAGACCAAATGTCGTAAGAAGGTGGGAATTTTCAGCCCCACCTCCCAACCTCTGAGGAGGGGAGGGGGGCTGGAGATTGAGTTATAAAAACTCTGGAACAGCAAGATTTGGAGAACGTCCGGGCTGGTGAACACATCGAGGTGCTTGGTGGGTGGTGTGCCCTGAGAGGGCGTGGAAGCTTCACCCCTGCATACTTTGCCCTGTGTATCTCCTCCATTCAGCTCTTCCTGAGTTGTATCTTTTACAATAAAGTGGTCATTGTGAGCAGAGCACTTTCCTGAGTTCTGAGTCATTCCAGTGAATTATAGAACTTGAGGGGAGTTGTGGAAACCCCCAGATTTGTAGTTGGTCAGGTAGAAGTGAGGGTCATCTAGGGATTCTACTTGCAGCTAGCATCTAAAGCGGGGGAAATCTTGTGGGACTGAGTTCTTTAACTGGTGGGATCTGATACTAACTCTAGGTAGGTAGTATCAAAATTGAATTGAATTATTGGAAACCAAGTTGGTGATAGGGAATTGGAGAATTGATATGGAAAAACAACATGTATTTGGTGTTGGAAATACGTGGAATATACGGGAAAAAACCCATGTGGCGTCATAAAAAAAAAAACCATGCATATAGAAATGGTCATTCACAAGGAAACATCATCAATCTTGTTTAAAGGAGACAATTTGCAAAGCCGCTCATGCAGTTCACAGTTTGCTTATGGCTAATGCAAATTCCTTTTGGCTTTAGAGCCAAGCTTGTGAGAGACGTTCACAAAAAACAGGGCTTCTCAGGGAAAAACTAGATATTCTGTTCAATTTAATGGCAAAGTGGGAGGCCCAGATAGAAGCACTGGAATGCACAAGTTCCCAGGTCCCTGTCCTCTCTGTCACTGGACTGGTACAAGAGGAGGGCTGCTGGGCCTTCATGACCTGGAAGCTCACCTGAGGCAGTTCCTTCTGGAAGGATGTGGAAAGAAGCAGAGGGACCTAGGGTTCCAGTCTGGCTCTTCCACAGATGCCCTACATGCCTTGGGCAAGTTGCTCCCATCTCGTACTTCGGATTTTTCATCCGTAAAATGAGGGATACTGGGCTTGATGAATGCTTAGGTTTATCCAGCCTGAAGAGTGGGATTCCAGGAAGGGTGCCCCAGAGATTGCTGGAGGACACAGTAAAAGAGCAGGCATGGGGGTTTATCACACTGAATAACAATGAGTGTTGAGTAAAGGAATTTTTCAGAGAATCAAACAGCCTCCAGATGACTCCTGGCCCGTCCCTGAGCCAGAAAATCAGAGAAACAGAGAGAGACTGGGTGCTGGTCAACAGAGGCTGTGTGATTAGGTGGCCGTCCGGTTAATCATCCTACCCTTGGCGGTCCTGACTTCTCCCTCGTGTGTCCTTTCCCAGGATGGGCAGCATGGCGCCACTTACTGCATTTTCAAGGGCCTGCTGCTCTGATGAACCATGAAGACCCCGAAAGCTCCTTCAATATGCACGTGACATACAGTAGGGAGGGAGAGCTGCTATGCTGGAAGGTAGAAACAGGATTCAAAACTATGCCCCCGGGGCTTCCCTGGTGGCGCAGTGGTTGAGAGTCCGCCTGCCGATGCAGGGGACACGGGTTCGTGCCCCGGTCCGGGAAGATCCCACATGCCGCGGAGCAGCTGGGCCCGTGAGCCATGGCCGCTGAGCCTGCGCGTCCGGAGCCTGTGCTCCGCAACGGGAGAGGCCACAACAGTGAGAGGCCCGCGTACCGCAAAAAAAAAACAAAAACTATGCCCCTGGACTTGAAAGATGGGTTGAAGCTAATGAGATTATGTTTAATAAGGAGAAATGAGAAGACCAGGCTCGGATCCAAAAAGACCAACTAGATCAAGGGTTGGCAAACTACAGCCTGTGTGTGAAGTCCAGCCTGCAGCAGTTTTTGTAAAATTAGGTTGTATTGGAACACAGTCACATTCATTTGTTCACATGCTTTCACACTACAATGGCAGGGTTGAGGAGTTGCTCCGGGATCTTATGGTCCACAAAGTCTAAACCATTTGCTATCTATCTGTCTGACTCCTGAGCTAGACAAGAAAGTCTAGAGGGGGAGATTTGAATTTATAGCAGCTCAAATGAAAAAGAGAAAGAGAGAGAGAAAATTAGTGTGTGATTATTTAGTCTGGATTAATAGTGTTATAATGTTAAGACAAAGAATGTATTAGACAGATAGGTCTCCTTTAGCTGTAAGCGACCAAAAGTAATACAAAATTAGCTCAGCACAGGAGGACTGTATTGGAGGGAAGCTGTCAGAGGACCCTGACAGGTCTGAGCTATCAACTTGGCCCTGGGCCTCTATGTCAAGGAGGCTGGGTTGGGTCAAGTTGCCCCTTTCCCTGGTTTCAGGTGTGGATGAGCCTGTCAGCCATTGCACCAATGGAGCCCCTGATGGATGGATCAGGAGAGCAGGGAGGGGCAGCACCAGGGAAAACATCCTGGCATCCAAGCGAGATGGGGCATCTGCCAGAGGCTCCAAGCCCTGCGTGGGATGTTACACAGGGACCACGCAGGTCCCCAGGATGCTGACTAGTTGAGTCCTTAACCACCTTCTCCTAGATTGAGCTGTTGCCTTCCTGCCCATCAGGGATGTATAAATAGATTTTACTTTTTCCCCCAAAAGTTGCTGATGGATTTAGCTGCTCCTAACTTCATGCCAGGTCGAGATGGTGTTCCTGTCTCTGTAGTGGTGGGTTAGAGGCTCAGAGCTGGGATGGGAAACTGCAGAGTAGAGAAGGTGCTGCTGAGTCAGATACGTACATGGGGCACTGCATCTGCCAGGCCTTGGCTGGGGCTCCCACACTGCAGAGGGAGTGGCCTGCGACCCAGGTTAAGAGATCAGTTGAGAGCATCAGGGGGACATGGGAGACAGCAAGCGTGGCTGTAATCATAGATCCTGGCTCTGCCACTTACCAGCTGACTGGTCTTCTACAAATTAACCTCTCTGAGACTCAGTTTTCTGATCTGCAAAATGGGGAAGAATCATACCTCCCTCTCAGGAGGATCTTAAAAAATATTCCAGGGCTTCCCTGGTGGTGCAGTGGTTGAGAATCCACCTGCCAGTGCAGGGGACATAGGTTTGATCCCTGGTCCGGGAAGATCCTGCATGCCGCAGAGCAACTGAGCCCACGAGCCACAACTACTGAGCCCACGTGCCACAACTACTGAAGCCCGTGGGCCTAGAGCCCGTGCTCCGCAACAAGAGAAGCCACCACAATGAGAAGCCTGCGCACCACAACGAAGAGTAGCCCCCGCTTGCCGCAACCAGAGAAAAGCCCGCGCGCAGCAAGGAAGACCCAACGCGGCCAGAAACAATAAATAAATAAAATAATAACATAAATAAATTTATATTTTTTTAAAGCCAATTCCTCAGTTATACCAGCAAAGAGCAAGGGTTGGCTTGAGGGCAGCACGGGGTGGGGATAAGAGCCTGGCTTCTGGGCCAAAGTGCTTGCGTTCAGAGCCTGGCTGCTTGGCCCTAAGAGATGTATTTAACATCTCTGCTCTTCAGGTACCGAATCTGTAAAATAGACCTAGTCACAGCTAAATGCTTCATGCAATTGTTATGAGGATTTAAATGTTAAATACCTGCAAAGAACTTAGAACAGTGCTTGGCATGTAATACATGAGAGTCTGCTAAATACCCAGCTGACGTTCTTGTTCATCCTTTTAAACCCATGCAACTTTACCTGTCGAAATTCCTTTTACGCATCTCGTAAGAAAATCCATCTTGACACTGTCATCCCTCCTTCCTTTTAAGGATGGCACTGTATATCCTTTTTTCCTTCATGTGGTACTAACTGCACAGTTATCTCCTGACCTTTCTTTTTTCCAGCCTTCTGGCTCCCTTCCCCTCCAGCACTCAGCAGAGACACCCCCATCCACACTCTTCTGTTAGCAACACAGGGCTTAGCTGGGGCTTCCTGAGTGTATAGAAATCCAAACACCTGTCCAGCACCACCAGGGCCTGAGGGCCCTCCATCCATTCATTTATCAAATGCTAAGGGGTCATCTGTCACGTCCCTGGCACTGTACTAGGCACTGGTGGCACAGGATGAATAGCCAAGGTCTCTGCCCCCAAGGACCTCACAAATCGAGAGGCCAAAAATAAGAAAACAGATCATTAAAGTAGACTTTTGTAAGTTAAGTGATGAGAGGAAGCCCTGGTCTCTTGGGAACACAAAGCAGGGGACTAACCTAGGCTGGCGGGTCAGGACCAGTGTCTTGGAGGAGGTGACATCTCCTACAAAGGGCACCTGCCCTGGCCCAGGGCCCCTATTGAGCACATCTGGACGCTGCTGGCCATCTGCTCTGCTCAGGCCTCGCCAAGGGGGTGACCCAGTTTCATCCTGACCTCCTCACTCCCTGGCTGTGCTCAGTTTCTCCTTCTTGCATGCTCCCACCCACCCCCAGCCCTTTCACATGTCCTCCACTCTTCCTTCAGTATCCTTCTGTCCCCACTCTGACTCCCAGTCAATGACTTTCTTCTTTTAGCTCTTGGCTTATATGCAACTTCCTCCAGCAATCTTCCCCTGACCTCCCCGACTAGGTTAAATCCCCCACCCCTGGCCCATCATAGATGCTTGCAGAAGTTGGTACCCGTATTTTGTACCCCAAAATACACATTATGTGACTGGATAATTCCAATCTCTCCTACAGATCAAATATTGGGTTGGCCAAAAAGTTCATTCGGGTTTTCGTAAGCTGGTATGAACACCCGAACGAACTTTTTGGCCAAGCCAATATAAGGTTGAATGAATAACTGAATGAATTAATGAATTAATTAAAATGAATAAGACAGGACAATGTGTATGTTAATTTTGAGAGGCTGAAAGTTACTGCTTCCTTTAAAGTAATTTATTTTTTATTTTATTTATTTATTTATTTATTTATTGCGGTACACAGGCCTCTCACTGTTGTGACCTCTCTGGTTGTGGAGCACAGGCTCCGGACACACAGGCTCAATGGCCATGGCTCACAGGCCCAGCCGCTCCGCGGCATGTGGGATCTTCTTGGACCGGGGCATGAACCCGTGTCCCCTGCATCGGCAGGCGGACTCTCAACCACTGCGCCACCAGGGAAGCCCTATTTTTTATTTTTTTTTTATTTTTGGCTGTGTTGGGTCTTGGTTGCTGTGCGCCGGCTTTCTCTAGTTGTGGCAAGCGGGGGCTACTCTTCGTTGCGGTGTGCAGGCTTCTCATTGTCATGGCTTCTCTTTTTGCATGCAGGCTTCAGTAGTTATGGCACCTGGGCTCAGTAGCTGTGGCTCAGAGGCTTAGTTGCTCCACGGCATGTGGGACCTTCCCAGACCAGGGCTCGAACCCCTGTCCCTTGCATTGGCAGGCGGATTCTCAACCACTGCACCACCAGGGAAGCCCTAAAGTAATTTATAATAATTACTTATTTATACTAGTTATCACTTATCACATATAACAAACATTGCAAAAGAGTTCATTTGTTTGTTCATTCATTCATTCACAAATATTAATTCAGCACCTGCTTTGGGTCAGGCACGGTTCTCACACTGGGACGAGAAAGCAGTGAAAGGGTTAAACATGCGCCCTGCCCTCTGGACCCTACATTTGGATGGAGAAGCCAGAGAATAAAGAGACAAACACACAAAGAAACCAGACTTCGGAAAGTGACTGGTTGTCACAACCCCACAACTGCAGACCTCCACAGCTTGTCCTGTCCTTGAGGATATCACAATGAGAAAGATGACATTGACTCAAGAAATACAGGAAACCTTGGGAAAGTCAACCAGTTGTCTGGACTCAAGCCTCTTTGAACTCCTTAGCACAGGCCAGCCAGGAGTTGTGGGTACCAAATGCCCCAGGAGCAGCAGGTGGGCTGGGCTAGGAGATGATGGAACACCTGAGGCCCTGGCTGCTTTCCAGTGGTGTCCTTCTCAGCTGGCCAGAGAGCAGCTGTTGGCTGCTGCCTCCTGTGGCCCGACATTCCCTTGCCTCAGCAGACAGGAGCGGGAAATGAGGGCAAAGCTGGCCAGTCTCTTGTGACAGAGTGCTGCAGCCTGAAACCCGAGGAGATGGGCTGAGGTCAGTGCTGGCCTCTGCTCCCCAACCACGGGTGAACTTAAGGCTTTGAATCTTTGTTGCCCTGAATGAGGGACTCCTTATAGTGGATACAGGGTGACAGAATCAGGATGGGAACTGCTCTGGGGAGGATGGATGTGGGGTTGAAGGTGGAGTGGAGTGAGTCTCCTCCACAGGCTCAGAGTTGATGGAATGACGTGCGGTTCTCTGCCCTTTATGGACTCATGATTACACCTGCCAATTCCCTCATTCACTCAACAAATGTTTATTGAGCTCCTACTATGTTCCAGACCCACACTGTACAGGTGCTTGGGATGCAGCAGCGAGCAAGCTGTGGTCCCCAGCCCCCCCCAGATCATTTGGGCAACGCTTTGTTCTTTTTGACACATTTGTCAGGATCTCAAGTTGTCCTCGTTACAATCCTGAGTCCCATGAGAACATTATTGTCATTCCCATTTGATGGATGGGCAAACAGAGGCAGAGAGAGGTTAAATAATTTGCTTAAGGAGAAGCTAGATAGAACCAGCAACCAGATCTTGCTTAATCCTTTTGCTGACCCCCCACCAAGGGGATTCAGGGAGGTGGTACTTTCTATTGATTTTTAATGATTTGTCCTGACCGTTAGAGTCTGAAAGTAAAACCTGATAAATTAGGGAAGGTTTCATGGAATACCTGACCTTGTTTTCCTCATTCACTGTTTCATTTTTAGCACCTTCCTCCTGAATGGAACCAAAGCCCTTGACAGGCAAGGGAATACATCAGAGACCTATTTAAAGTTCTTGCTTTCATCACTCACGTCACACCCTGGCCCATCTTTACCAGGCCTGCTTAGAAGGCCTCACTGGCTGGACTCAAACCCATCTCGGTTTGAAGTTGAAAGGCCTCCTGGGTTACACATCAGCCTCTTAAGGGTCAGAGACACAGCTTATGCTTCTGTGCCCCCTCCCAGCACCAAAGAGCTCCCTGTTCCCCATGTAGGCGTTCAATAAACCCTAATTGATTAGTTGATTGGGAACAACAAATATATGGTGGAAGTGCCTGGCAATACAATCTCCCGAAGGCTGCCAGCCAGCCCGGGGCTCAAGGCACAGGTGTTTTCAGATCAATGTACTTGCTCATCCCCAAGGCAAAGTTTAAAGTGAGTGACTGAGCATTATTTTAGAACAGTGCAAAACTGGAAACATGCAAATACCCTGTTATAGGGGAAGAGCTAAGCTAACTGAGTTATATTAAGATTCTGGAAGACTGTATCGTTTTTAACAATGACACTACAACACAATACCGTACAGAGAAATGTGTACCAAGCACCAAAGTGGGAAAGGCGGAATATGTGAAGAGTGTAGAAATATACACATATCTACTTAGAAAGACGGGAAGAAAACTTGACTGTTTAGTAGCTGCTTTTTTTTTAAGTTCACTAAGCAAAGGGGATGATTGTAGCAGGGTGGTGTCTCTCACGGTGTGTGGTGTGACGGGAAGAGTCCCTGGGCCAGGTGACCAGATGACCCAGGGATCCTGGTGCTGCCAATTATAGACCACGTGCTCTTGCACAGCCCACTGTCCTGAAGCTTAGTTTGTAATCTGTCAAGTGAGAATGTGAATACTTGCCCTGCCTGTCTCACAAGGTATGATATTCATAGGTTTCCTGTAGAAATAATAATGTGTTTCACTATCGGGTGCTGACTCATACCTGGTTCAGGAGTCACAAAATATACATCATATAAATGTTATTGTTTTTCTGAAATCCAGAAAGTCTTGCAAAATCCCATGGGTTTGGGGTAAGGAATCATGGACCTGTACTAAGCATCTAGACATATAATTTTATTTAACTTAACCTTCATAATAATCCTATAGAGTAGGTTTGATCATTCTCACTTTACAATTGAGAAAACTAGTGTGTACAGAGGTTAATTAGCTTTCCTATTGATAATAAGTGGCCCAGTTCAGATTGGGAGCATTCAAAGCCCATGATTTTGGCCACCATGACCACATCAGCAGGAGTCCAGAGATGCTTGCTGGAGTGACATCTGCTTGCATTTTGACTTATGAGACTGACAAAGGAGAATATTTCTCCTAATACCTGATATTGATTGCATGCCAAGCACTTGACAAGCATTGTCTCATCTGATCTCCTCAACTCTGGGAGGTGTGGAGTAATATTAACCCCGTGTCCAGATGGGAGACTGAAGCTTAGTTTCCATAACACGCCCAAGTGAGTCAGGGACCTGGGATTCAAACTCAAGTCTAATGACTCCAAAGCCTGGAATGTTGCATCTTCTGTTGAACAATCAGGAATTTGCCAGGGGAACACACAGTGTAGATGGCCACATTCTGGAAAGACTGAGAAAGGGGCTGGTTACAAATAGAGTTATAAATGTGGAACAATCTGGTCCTTCCATTTCCTGGTTCTATGCCTTCACTTTCCCCTCCCTTACCCTCATCCTGCCTCCTTGTGTACAACAAGGTCAGCTGGCATCTCAAGGACGTGAAATATAAGCTAGAATTGGGTCCCGAGTGCCTTTAGCAGACTCACAGAAAGGAAAATGTATGGATAACTAGAAGGAATGCAAGGATATGTCAGTCAGAAGGAGAAGGTGAGTCGTTTCTTAGGATGTTCAAGGCCTACACACAGGCCAAAATGATGAGATATTCCCACAAAAGGTGCCATCTGGTCCTGCTGGTCAGCAGGCCTGAGGCCCTGGGGGAACAGATAGAGTGAAAGTCAGCAAAATAACACCTAACATCATTTTGTTCTCATTTCTAAAGTGATTCAAGGAAGACACTTGTTCTTTGGTGTTGAAGAGGTCTAGACAAGTTTCTGCCTCCTGCTTTGACCCTTGGCTTTGGTTCAGCAGGACAGATTGTCCCAGGGAGCAGCCCGTGGGCAAGCCAGGTAGGCAGTGAGCATTAGCTGTCCTTCACTGTCCACCCAGAGGTGGTTAGCAGACTGCCTGCTTCTAAAGGATTTAGAGAGCTTCAGTTTCCCCATCTGAAAACGGAGCTAATATTTGTTCAGAGCTCTGTAGTTTTCCTGGAGACCCTACTGCAGAAAAGGACAGCTCCTAAATCAGATTACTCGGGAACTTCCCTGGTGGCACAGTGGTTAAGGATCCGCCTGCCAATGAAGGGTACATGGTTTCGATCCCTGGTCCGGGAAGATCCCACATGCCACGGAGCAACTAAGCCTGTGCGCCACAACTACTGGGCCAGTGCTCTAGAGCCCTCGTGCTGCAACTACTGAAGCCCACGTGCCTAGAGCCCGTGCTCCGCAACAAGAGAAGCCACTGCAATGAGAAGCCCACGCACCGCAATGAAGAGTAGCTCCCACCTGCCACAACTAGAGAAAGCCCGCACACAGCAAGGAAGACCAAATGCAGCACACACACACACACACACACACACACACAAAATCAGATTACTCCCAACTGGATCAGGTCTGAATCCTGGAATATACACATTTTTAAAAAAAATAGTACCACATACACATTTACATGTGTATGCATTTAAAAAAAAAATATTTACGGACTTCCCTGGTGGCGCAGTGGTTGGGAGTCCACCTGCCGATGCAGGGGACGCGGGTTTGTGCCCCGATCCGGGAAGATCCCACATGCCGCAGAGCGGCTGGGCCCGTGAGCCGTGGCTGCTGGGCCTGCGTGTCCGGAGCCTGTGCTCCGCAGCGGGAGAGGCCACAGCAGTGAGAGGCCCATGTACCTCAAAAAAACAAAAACAAAACAAAACAAAAACTTGCCAATCTTAAAATGTCACACAATTTTCCTTTACCATAAGAAACGTTCCAAAATTGTTGGTTTTCTGTGATAAGTGGTTATTGGTTAAAAAAAAGAAAAAATTTACTTATTTATTTGGCTGCGCCAGGTCTTAGTTGCAGCATGAGGGATCTTTTAGTTGTGGCATGCATGCGGGATCTAGTTCCCTGACGAGGGATCAAACCCGGGCCCCCTGCATTGGGAGCACGGAGTCTTAACCACTGGACCACCAGGGAAGTCCCTATACACAAAATTTGAAAGGTCATGATTCACACTTCTGGGTGCTTTACAGTTTATAAAGGAAGGGCCTAGTTTGGGGCATTCCCATGTTGAAGCTTCCTCAGCTTTCAACAGTCAACCTAAGGCTCTGAACAGGCAGGTGTGGCAAGCATAGACTGTAATGGGTGAGGTCTCCTAGAGGTGGGGTGCAGACAGGGTAGAGGGTATTAGCTCAAGGCATGAGCAACATCTCATGAATTAGGAAGGAGGAGCATGAGGGCTAAAGATACGATCACAAGTGACGGCTGGATGCTTAAAGAAGTCAGGTATGTAGCAGGGATCTGGATTGTCAACACACAGAAGTGAGAACACTGCTGCGTGGGGAGTGGGAGAAGGGTCGGTTAGGTTACAAGCAACAGAATCAACTGACTAACACAAACTAAGAAGGAATTAATTGGAAAATTGTGAGGGGCACCTCAGGGTGTCTAAGGAAAGGCCAAAGAACACTCTGAGAAAACAACAGGAACCCAAAGTCCTCTGGGGATCCATGGGCAGGAATGATTTATTGGACAGTCCCTTTAGGCTTCGTTTTGATACTCAAATGAAAGAAAAAAGGGTTGATTGTCCTTCCTTGTCCTTCCTTGTCCTGGGAGAGGAGGACCCGCCAAGATCATGTCGAGGGGGAGAGGGGTCATTCTGCAAAGCAGGAACTACATTGTATTGTATTTGGTAAGGATACTGTAAACGCCCACCAGCTAGGGTCACCAGTTTGCTCTGGTTTGCTAAGACTTTTCCCATTTTGGCACAGGAAACCCCTGAGTCCCAGGCAAGCTGGGAGGGCTGGTCTCCCTACAACCGGTGATGGGCCAGAGCTGGCCAGTTAAAACTCCCTGAGGGCAACGCCCACAGACTTTTAATAATAGGGGTGGCAAATAGCCCACTGTAAGATGTCTGCTGTGCTGAACTGGACTGTAATGCCCCTTCTGGTTGCTCCAAACCTTCAGCGTGGTTACTTTTACACTCAGCTTTGCCAGGAAGGCTAGGATATGCTCCCAGTGAATCAAACTAAACTAAGTGTGAACTAAATCCACTGAGCTAAATCTCAAAGGGGCTCAGTGTCTTATCAGAAGTCATACAGAGAGTAAGTGGCAGAGCCAGAGTTAGGCCTAAAGTCTGTCTGATTCAGTACTTATGCTGTTCCCAACCCTTGCCCTGCTCTGGGCTGCCCCAATCTGCCAGGGCCCTGAGACCCCAAAGGTCTGTGGGTGGGATGGGGGTTGGCTCACAGGTAGCTTCAGGACAGCTCTGCAGGCCCATCTCACAAAGGTTGAAGCGTAAGAGGTGGGGTGAGATGAGGCGAGATGGGTTGGATGTGTGGTGGATTAGACACCCCTGGCCTGTGCATCCTGAGAGAAGGCTTGAGTCAGGGTGAGTGAGTCAAAGGATGGGTCCTCAGAGGCTGCTCAGAATGTGAATGTGTGTGTTGTGTATGTGGGGTGTGTGTGTGTGTGTGTGTGTATGTGAGAGAGAGAGAGAGAGAGAGAGAGAAGTTTAGTTTGTTAAGCCCTGCAGGACCCAGCCTGGAATAATCTACCCCAGGGCAGGAGTGCTTATATAACAGGTAGAGAGAAGGGTTTGCAGAAACAAAACACACCCACGTCTCAGTTATGCTGACCCCAATCCATGACCCCGCGTCTAGGAGGGCAGGACAGATGCTAGGGCATGCGGGACCCCAGGCTCTACCTTCAGTCTCCCCTACCGGGCCCCACCCCCAGAAAGGGATCCCTGGCCGGGGTGGGGCCAGGCCCCACGAGTCTCCTTCCTTGAGAGCTCTCGCCTCCGTTTCTCTTCCCCCCGACCCAGGCCTCCAGAGCCCCACACACTGTGACGCTCGCCTGCCTCTCTCACCTCCACACTGTCCTCCTCACCCCCTTTCTCAACAAGCTCCAGCTGCACCAGCCTTTCATCTGTTCCTCAAGCTATCCAAACTCATTCTCACTTTTTGGCCTTTGCACCAGCTGTTTCTTCTGCTTGAAATACTCTCCCCATCTTCGCGTGGCTGGTCCTCCTCATTATCCGGATTCAACCTAAATATCATCTCTTCCCAAAGGCCTTTTAGGGCCACCCAATCTAAAGGTGCTCCCTATTCATTTGCACACCACTCTGTTAATGTATTACAGCCTGTTGTTTTCTTGTTTGTTTATATCTGTCTCTCCCTGACTTGGTTTACAAGACATTTCCTGATCTAGCCTGCCTTCCTGTGGACTCCATCCTTCACCCTGGGAGCTACTGCAGAACCACAGGGGCCCCTGCTCTTTCTCTGAGTTCTCAGTCTCTGCGTGTGTTGTCTTTTCTACCTGGAGTCCGGCACTTCACCCCCTCTCCTGGCTATCCGACACAGACATATTTCCTGACCCCTAAGTCTAGTTAATTCCCTTTCCCTAAATCAGCCCATCAGTGTTCTATGCACCCCATAATTCAGGTGAAGCCATCAGGCAGGGAGGGCAAAGATTGTCTGCCTTTTTCACTGCTGTGCACAGGCCCAGCACAGGACCTGGTGCTTAGTAGGCTGAACGAACGAACGAAGGTCTGCTGCATGGACAGCACTGGAAGAACTTAGCTACTGCTGCTGGAAGCTGTCACGCTGAGAGTTTCCAGGGAGACAGCTTCCATCCTGAGTTTGCCTGAACTAAATCGAGAGCTGGGTCCAGAGAGAGCTCGAAGTAAACAGAGACCAACGATGCTGGCTATAATTGAGCTCATCCGTTTCTAGTTGGGCTAAGAGAAGGAGTAAGAGTGTTTCAGGAAGAGGAAAGGCCCGGAGGCAGTGAGCAGGGAGCTGCCAGGAAAACCACAAGTCAGTCTCCCTGGATTGTGCAGGACTGAGGGGGAGGTGAGAAATGAGGCCAAACCACAAAGGGCTGTGTAAAGCCTCGCCGAGGTGGTGAACTTGATCTTAAAGTTAGTGGGAAATCATTAAAGAGTCTGGAGTAGGGAGTGAAGTAATCAGATCTGCATCTAAACAGAAACCATTGCAGCTACAGGATGTGTCTTGGGACGGAGAGCTACAACCCCGACCTAAATCCTTGAGTTCTCTCCCAGGTTACACCACACTGTACTTCTAGCTCTCGCTCTTAATGGAATCCCTAAACGGGTATAGGATGCAGGGCTTCAGAAGAAATCTCCCCCCTTAACACCTGAGTGGCTCCCCAAAAGAGACAGCCATATCCTAATCCCTGGAACATGTGAATGTGACCTTATTTGGAAAAAGGGTCTTTGTAGATGTAATTAAGTCAAGGATCTTGAGATGAGATCAGCCTGGATTATCTAGATGGGCCCTAAATCCAATGATAAATGTCCTTAGAAGAGGCAAAAGAGGAGAAGACGCAGACAGAAGGGGAAGTGGCCATGTGACCATCGAGGCAAAAACTGGAGTGATGCCACCACAGGCCTAGGAAGCCAAGACATGCCAACAGCCACCAGGATCTGGAAGAAGCGAAGAATGATTGTCCCCTAGAACTGCCAGAAGAAAGCCGTGCTGTCACCTTGATTTCAGACTTATGACTTCCAGCACCGTGAGAGAATAAATTTCTGTTGTCTTAAGCCAGCTAGCTTGTGGTAATTTGTTACAGCAGCCACAGGAAACGAATACATCCCCATGCTGTAACTAGGAAGATTCAGCCTCAGGACCCTTCACCATCAGTGGACCCTTATGAACCAGAACACTTCCTTTCTGTTTAGAAGGTGTGACTGTAACAGAGGCAAGAAGCCAGGCTAGACTATCAGTGGATCCTTCTTCTTTGTACCACTTGGCGTTGAAAGGACACCTTTGCCCACACCTAGAAAGCATATCACCAGAATGAAGCATTGGACAAATCAATGGAGCTGGGTCTTTGGCCAAGGTCCAAGGACTCTGAGAGTGAAGCTAGAATGCTGGCAGGGCTGTGTGGGGACTAATGCTTTGGGAAGAGCAGGGAGGGCGGTGAGTTGTTCTATGGTGGTGGGCACAGATATGGCAGGGAGGATTGTTGTTCAAATAGGATTCCTAACTCCAGTTTCCCAAAGGGGACTGTGGTGCTCTGGAACATTCAGCTTGGCTTTTAGGGTGGGCTTACTAGGGCTGACATACTGTGAGACTTCCATTTCCAGACAGTGAGAAGCCAGCCCACCCCTGAAAGCATCAGTACTTGACCTTCAGGTTTGCACTACGTGTCTCTTCCCTGGGGAAGCCTTACATATGTATCCCTGTGGATGAGTCAGGTTCCTCTGTTAGACTGAGGCTTCTCTTTTGGAGGCCTGATCAACATTGTACTGTACTGATATAACTATCTCCATGAAAGAACAGTCCACGCCTTTCTCCTGACTAGCTGTGAGCACCCCAGTAACCAGCCTGGTCCCTGTAGGTGTCCAATAATTAGTTGAAGAACTAACCAGATCAATGCTCAGGCCCATCTGAATTTTCAAAAGGAGAACGATTTCACCTGGTAGTTTCAAACCCTCTGAGAGCACCGACAGCTAGGGGCCCAGCTTAATCTCAAGAGAAGGAAATAGGATCAAAGGTGAAAGGCCCGGGGAATAAATAAAGCTGCATGTGGGAGGTAGAGAAGATGTCACCTCCAAACCCAGGGTTGCCAGAGGCCAAAATTTCACAACCCTCCCTCCGTGAGGAGGGATCCTTGTGCCAATTGGTTTAAGTCTTGGCCAAGATGGCCTCCCATACTTCCTTTTTTATAACCCTGTCTCTCCTCCCAAAAACCTCCCCCTCCTGAACATTAATTTCACGTTGTGAATAGCATTTGGAGGGACTGGACTCTAACAGCAGCCAGAGTCTCATCAAAGTACAAAAGGACACGTGACTCATCACAAGTTCTCCCCAAAGGGTCTTCGGCTTACGTTTTAACAAAAGAGTGACATGGTAAATCGGGATTGTAGACTGGTTGCCACCAGACCTCCTCTGTAAAATAGGGAAATAACGGTGCTCACCACGGATGGGAGAAAAGTTGCAAATGAGGGCAAGCAATCAGTGCAGTGCCTGGCCGCAGTCGCAGGACCAGCAGCAGCAGGGACCACAGTTGTTCTTCTAACCTGTGGTGTGATGAGTCAGAAGGTCTCTTTGCATCGGGTGAGGGTGGGGCAGAGGAGGTGAGGAAGGAAAGTATCAAGAAAGAAAGGTACCTATTTAGTAGAGTACAGAAGGAGCTGGCCAATGAAGAAGGGTCTCAAGTCCCCTCGGCCTCCTTGTTCTGGGTCCTACCTCTTGCCTCTTGTCTGAAGCTCCATCAGGTAGACCCTGTTCCATTATGCTTGCCTCTTTCTTTTTATAAACACCTGCTCTAATGGACTAGCCTTATAGATTTGTTTAGACTAACATGTAAATGACTGTTGGGGCTTTGCTCATTTGCATAAGGGGAAGGGCTTTCAGTTGAAATGAGCACCATCGAGTGAGTGGGGGAGGCAGAGGGCTTTCTCGATGATTCAGAAAGCACAATGCCTATTCCATCCGGAAAACCAGCAGGTATTCTACAGTCTGGCTATGCCAGGGGGGCCAGGCCATTTTGGTTTTGGTTAAACTGGCTGAGCAAATTCTGAACCCTCCATCCTCTTCCTGGAAGTAGGAAAGTAGGCAGGACCATGGTGGGGGGAGAGGCGGACAAGGGATGCTAGACAGAACAGAGGTACACAGAGCAGGAAGGGATGACTCCCTCCAAATGTGCTTCTCGGGGAAAGCAGCACTGCCAGGGGGAGAGCAGAACTCTAAAAAGCATGACTTTCAAGGTAATGAGAAGTAAGGGGTTCTAGCCTTCCAGCTCTTTGGGGTACCCTCAGACTCCTTCCATGGGCCCTCCCGCCCCATGAGACATTGCAGGTCATGGCTGGCATTTTCAAGAGAAGCCCATCTCATGGGAAGATGCAGTAACCCACAGTCAACCTGGATACTGCCTGGGCCTCCCCATCTGCGCTGCAGCCTGGTCCCAAAGTTAGGACTGGACCAGACTATGATGGGGAGTCGGGGGTCGGCTGGAGAATTCAGGTTACCGGAGATGGTCAGCACAGAGATCGTGGAAAGGACTGGTTGAGAATGCCACCTGCCCTCCCCACAGCATGGCCCCATCCAGCATGCTCCAGACAGTGTGATGCCAGAGTGTGAAGGGCCTGGCTTCCAGCAGCTCCTAGGAAAGGGGCTCCAAAACAGAAGAAACAGAGATGGGTCAGAGCCAGTCCTGGAACACAAACACCGGTATATTTTGTGTGCATGAATGTGAAAAGAAAGAGACAAAGAGACCAATGGAGACAGAGCAGGCAATGGGTGCACAAACCAGGCATGTATCCTTCTGAAGAGGTGCCATAGCTGGGAGACAGTCCCACCCGCCTCAAAGCCCCTTTTGTAGAGCAGGGACCTGCCGCTCCTCCAGGCCTGGGGTGGCCTCAGGGTGGAAGGTGCTTTCCCTGCCTTAGCCATAAGCCCTCCAGGCCTGAGCCTCCCAATTTTCTGCATCCCCTGTGGTGGTGTCTGCATAGCCTAGAGCTCTATAAATACAGGTTCTCCTAACTGACCCACTCAGTGGCTGCCTCCCCAGGAGACCCATGCAGAAAGCGAGGGACCAGGACAAAAGGACTTCATGGGCACTCCCTAGGTATTATTGCTGTGAATAAGCATAGACCATTGTGACTCACTGGCATCGGGGGGGACACGGCACAAGGGACAGGATGCCTAGCAGATGTCAGAAGCGATTCAACCATGCAGGACAGCACATGGCGATCTGTGACTCAGAGACGCTGCCATGTCCTGTGGAGAGAGGCCCAGGACACCAGAGGTTCATAAAAAGTGAGCAGATTCTCTGCTTTGCAGGGCTGGGTTTACTCCAAACTTTGAGTCCTTGGGCAGTATGGGATTGGGGCCCTGAAGACACACAGATCCTGTGGTCAAGCTCCAGGTCCTCACCTCCCTTTGCTAGGGGCTCTGTCCCCTACGAGGGAGAATAGGAGCCTCAGGGCACCTGGATGAAGCAGAAGTACAGCGCTCTGCACGTTGCCAGGCAGGCAGGTTTACTCGGGGACCTCTCACACTTGGGAGTTTTTATAGGGCCCAGAGAGATAGTGCCAGGGAACAGACAGGGCAACCTCTGGAGCGGTCAGACCCAGTGGGCCACCCAAGGGCTTGCTCTGGCAGAGAATCATGGAGGCCTTGGGCTGGGAGACATCAACAAGCTGACCACCAGATTCTGTCGTGGAGGGGAGAGCAAAGGTGAGTAGTGTGGTCTAAGGGGCTTAGAGGGGTAGTGGGGTCCAGGAGACCGAGATAATGTGGATCAAGGGGAAAAGACCGAGGAAACAATTACTGACATGAACCGGGAACCAGACACTATTCTTCCTCTGGAATCCCCTCCACCTGTAGATGGAAAGCAATTGACCCCCACTGGAAGGCTGAACCCCTAGAAGCCCCAAAGCCCTGGAATTGGGGCCACAGTAAAATCAAAGGTAGGGTTAACCCCTGCAGAATGTAGGTTGTGCCTAGACTGGAGGAGCCTGCCCAGGACATAGAGGCTGGGGATCGCCCTTCAAACTGTCCTGGACAGGGTCACTGCAGAACACAACCCTGCCAAAGGCAGAGTCTCCCAGCCTTTCTCCCAATCCAGGACACCGCCCCTGCCCACACCCCGCATCCCCACCCTGGCCTGTGCCCTAGCTGGTGCTGTCTGCACAGTCTAGGTGGAGCAGTACAGCAAGAAGAGGAGATTCTCTCCACAGGTGGTATTATCACTTTTAATGTTCTATAAAAAGGGAAAGGCTGATTTCTACCTAAGAGTCATAGTGTGGTCAAGAAGAGACCATGTACCATGGGAAAGGCTGTGTTCTGATGGACCCCTCCACTCAGGGAGGGGGCAGAGCTGGAAGTGGGCTGGAGTTAGGATTTCACCTGTCTACTGCCAGCAATGGACCTGTCACTGAGGAAGGCGGGGCAACCGAAATGACAATGCCCATGAGCACGGCAGGGTAAATACTGTTTAAGGAGCAAGCTCAGTGGGTCAGCCTTTCTGGGAGGGCTGAGGACGGGGTAGCCCTGAGGAGGTTTGCTGCAGGGCTGGGGCTATGGCAGAACCAGTACTGACCCATTCCCACTAAGGATGCTTCGAAGACCCTCCCAAAGCTGAAAGGCTCTCTCTTTCTCCCTCCCTCAGTCTCCATGACTCTCCACCGCTGCATACCTGCTCCTCCACCACCTAGAAAGCTAGACTGCCCCGGCTGGTTTGAAAATAAACCAGTCAGGTACCTTTACTGCCCAACTTCCCCCCTTCACACTGATTTGTCTCTAGGTCCCCATTGTGGATCCATGGGGCCCAAGATGGCCTGACTGTGCGTTGGGGCTATCATTCGTTTTTAGCCACTGCAAGGAGGTGAGCACCAGGGGCCCTGCCACAATCCCCCAGACCGGGGCAGGTGGGGAGGCATAAAGGGGCACTTCTCAGGAATCTGGCCATCGACGATAGTGGAGGGAAGGCTGCAAGAGAGTGGGAGGGGTCTGCTCAGGGCTCTATCTCTGGCAGCTGCTGTGTTGCCTAGGGAGTTGTGGGTGGGGCAGGTGGGGTGCTTACATGGATAAAGGGGCTGCTAGTGGTAAAGGCTTTGAAAATAAGAGAAAAGGGGGAAATGCTGCTGAACACACAGGGATTGAAACCTCCAAAAGCCCAAGGTTGGTGGGAATCCAGCACCAGGGGGGGAGCCCCCGAAGGCCAAGGGATCAGCGTGGGACCCTGGGGGAGGGGAAAGGAGCCAAGGGAAGACCTCCCAGCCCTTGCAGACCAGCACTCCTGCCCAGCAGCCTCCTGGCTGCCCAGTCTCTTCTTAGGCTGCAGCTCAGCAGGCCCCTGGGGGAGGTATTGGTTGCAAGCAAGCACCTGAATATTGCCTAATGGAACCAGCTGAAGCCCAACTAAACCAGGTGAGAGGGAGGCAGGTGGCCCCCGCAGCAGCCCAAAGCCTCCTCAGGCTTTGCCTCCCACCTTCTGCTCCACTCTGTGTCCCTTAGTCAGGACAGGGCCTGCTGCTTTCAAAGTCACCCACGTAGTCCCGTCCCTGTGTAGCCACAGGCCTCCCGCCCCTGAGCTGGGCTGAGATCCACAGACCCTACCCGAAGTGCCCCTGCCGCCTCCACACCCCGCCCCCAACGCCTGACCACGCCCCCAATGCCCGCCCACGGTGGCGGGGGGTGGGGCACGGGGGCTCCGTGTGCCCTACGGGGCAGGGCTTGTGCTGTACAGAGGGGGCAACCCTACCAGCTTGGTACCCTTGTCCGCAGGATCCATGAGAGCCTCCCAGCCCACCCCCCTCCCCCAGCTCAGTCAGTCTTGACGTGGCCGTTGGCCAGGGCCAGGGGGCCGCTGGGCTCCCCGGGCTCGGCGTTCTTGTCAAAGCGGAGGCGGAGGGTGTTGCGGATGATGAACTGCTCCATGATGAGGGCCCCGCAGAACCAGGGCACGGCGTACTCCAGGGTGATGAGGCCCATGAAGTCAAAGTCGAACTGGGAGTAGTCCCAGGGGCAGGCGTTGAACTGGCGCAGGATGAAGCCGGTGGTGAACTCCCACAGGTAGGTCCAGAGCGTGTAGATGAGGCAGCGCACCAGTAGCGGGCAGCGGCCGCGCAGGCGCAGGTACATGCGCTCCACGATGAGGATGGACGTGCCGTAGATGAAGAGCGCCCACACGCTCGTGACCCCCGGGAACTTCCAGTTAAAGTTCACCACGAATTCCCAGGCCGCCGTGAACATCACCTCGCAGAAGTAGCCATGGATGGCGTACAGGTACCAGCGGGACAGCGCCGTCAGGGGCTCGGCGGAAGCCATGGCGCTGACTGGGGCTGGCTGTTAGGGACGCAAAGGAGACACAAGTGAGGGAGGAGGCCCACAGACTTGCCCGCCCCAAGTCTCTGGAGTGACCAGGCCGGAGGGGATTTCAAACCTGCCTCTACCTTTCTCTTTTAGTTACTCATCATACTCCTAATCCTATTCCATGTTCATTACTTTATTTCATATTCCTTACCTGAGCCAGGTAGGCATGAGAAATAAAAGGAGGAAAACAAACAGCCCCACTGGCTTCCTCTGAGAAACGCTACTCAAGTGCTACTTGGAGAGAGGTGTCTACTACACTCCCTATAATAACTCCTTGGGCTGACTGGTAGTCAGTGGAAGAGTACCCCCATTTCCAGCCTACTTGCTAATTTTTCACTAGGCCCATCCACTGGGGTCCCCATCTCTTCCCCCACTTCTTCTCAAACTCAGGTGAGTTCCACATCACTCCTACTTCAGGTGAGCTCTTTCTAAGCAGCCCGTCACATGTGTCTTTTATGTGTGTGTATGTGAACATATACATAACATAAAAGTTACCATTTTAACTGTTTTAAAGTATACACTGAAGTGATATTAAGTACATTCTCATTGTGCAGCCATCACCACCATCCATCTCCAAAATGTTTTCATCATCCCAAACGGAAACTCCGAACTCATTAAACACTGTCTATCTCCCCATCCCCTCTCCAGCCCGTGGCAACCACTATTCTACTTCGTCTCTATGAATTTGACAACTCTAGGTATCTCGTTTAAGTGGAGTCATGCAGTATTTGTCCTGTTGTGACCGGCTTATGTCACTGAGCCTAACGTCTGCATGGTTCATCCATGTTGTAGCATGTGTCAGAATTTTCTTCCCTTTTTAAGGCTAAATAATATTCTATTGTGATCTACCTAGGTATATTTTGTGTATCAACTCATCCATTAATGGGTGCTTCCACCTTTTGGCTATTGTGAATAATGCTGCTCTGAACACGGGTGTACAAATATCTGTTCGAGTCCCTGCTTTCAGTTCTTTTGGGTATTTACCCAGAAGTGGAATTGCTGGATCATATGGTAATTGTTTTTATTCTCTGAGGAGTGGCCTTCCTGTTTTCTACAGCAGCTGTACCATATTACATTCGCACCAGCAATGCACAAGGGTTCCAATTTCTCCATATCCTTGCCAGCACTTATTTTCTGGTTTCGTGATGATGGCCATTCTAATGGGTGTGAAGTGGTTGCTTATTGTGGTCGCATTTGTTTTTAACTGCTCCATTAAGTGGGGTTTTGGTGTTTAGTTTCGATATTGAGAGGAAACCAGTGGGCTGACAGAGGAGAGAGTCCTCCCCTTTACTTCTCATTCCTTTCCGATCCTCTCTTTCAAACCCCACTGGCCTTCAAGGCCCCATCATGCTTCTCCGAAGACTGGCCTGGCCCTCCACCAGCGACTGTGTGGACCACTCATTTGACCCTTTACTCAATGCCACCCCTAGTTACTATCCAACCAGCCTGTGTACTCCTTGATGGCAGCAGCTGTCTCCCGGTCCTCTGTTCTGTGGCCTTGGTTCAGTCCTCCCCTGAGCAGGTGTTCTCTAAATGACACGTCATTTATGTGGAGGGTGGGGTGGGAGAGTTCAGGGTTATATCAAGAACGGGCAGGCAGAGCAGGAGAACATGAACCCCAGCTGCCAGTGGACTCCAGGCTGACACCTTTGGCAGTCCTCTCTCCGAGGTGGCAGAAGGGACAGAGGTTAACAAGATGACATTTGCAGTCTGCCCACCTGTCTGGGAATCCCAGCCTTACGTTTCAGCTAAAGGAGACCTAGTCACAATAATGCCTACCCATGCACATTGCTTGGTGGTCTTCCAATCACTTTCATTCACATTTTGTCATTGGTTCTTACTAAATTAAGACTCGTGTGAAGGGCAGGTAGTTTGACTTCCATTTTTAAAGAGAGGTAGTTGAAGCTCAGAGAGAAGTCATTTGCCCCATATCCCAGGGGCACTGAATGGAAGACGTGAGACTAGAATCCGTATCTTTTGATTTCGACTTCAAAACTCATCATACTTCAGCCATCTCCTAGACATGCGTGCCTAATGTCACTCCCCTGCTCAAAAACATTCAATGGTTCCCCATTTGCTAATGAAACGCTGCAGTGTCGTTGGCCCGGCATTCAAGACTCTCCCTGATCTCACTCCAATCTACTTTTTCAGCCTAATTCTCACAGTCCAGCTCTCTGCGTCTTACCACCATCCCATCTAATGTGTTTTATGTGCCTTTCTCCTCTTGCCTCCACAAGTACAAACCCAGCTTACAGGTTACCTTCAGAACAAAATCTTTTTCATCCTCCCAACCACAAATCCTTTCTTCCTCCCCTGAATATCCACAGCATGTGCTCTGTCTCTCTTTGGTACAGATGATTTTGTTTCACTGTTGATGACTTTCAGTCCCCAGCCAAACAGCTTTCCTGTGTTCTACACCTATTTAGCCCACTCCTTCCCGAACACCTCCACCTAAGTGTCACATAGGCACCTCATATTCCTTTCCCAAATCAAACTCATTATCTTCCCTCCCAATATCTCCTATGAGCCCCATCATTTTTTTTCTTTTTCTTTTGGAAATTAGAACACTTTGTGCAATGTTTTGGTCCACTCTTAGCTTCTTTTCTCTTTTTAAATTATGCAATTAAAGGAGCACCCAGCACACAACTCGACACAGAGAGTGTGGGAGGACCGGCCGGTGATAGGAGTCCAGGCCTCTGGCCTCAGGCTCGAGTTCCCCTCGCTGCTCCGGCCATGGCACCGAACAGCAGCCCCTCAGGGCCCGGGAGGGTGAAGGGGGAAGGCAGTTCCAGCCCCAGCAGCTTTCCCGTCCCTACTGGTGCCCGACTGTCAGCGTGTCTTGTCCCACACCTGTGGCCGGGAGGGGACCGCTTGTCCTCTGTCCAGCAGAAGGGGTGGTCACCTTCCCTTGCTGCGAAGCGAGTACGGAGGGCCTCCCACTGGAGGTGCCGCCTCAGACCAGGTCACCCAGGTCTACCTCAGGGATCGTATGACCCCCATCTTTTTTTTTTTTTTTTTTTTTTTAATGTTGCCTTCACAAAGTAGGTAAAGCCTGGGCTGTGTTTTGTTTTTTTTTTTAAAGAAGATGTTGGAGGTAGGAGTTTATTAATTTATTTATTTATTTTTGCTGTGTTGGGTCTTCGTTTCTGTGCGAGGGCTTTCTCTAGTTGTGGCAACTGGGGGCCACTCTTCATCGTGGTGCGTGGGCCTCTCACTATCGCGGCCTCTCTTGTTGTGGAGCACAGGCTCCAGACGCGCAGGCTCAGTAGTTGTGGCTCACGGGCCTAGTTGCTCCGCAGCATGTGGGATCCTCCCAGACCAGGGTTCGAACCCGTGTCCCCTGCATTAGCAGGCAGATTCTCAACCACTGCGCCACCAGGGAAGCCCTGACCCCCATCTTGATTAATGGTACCACCATGCACCCAGTTAGCAGAAAGAGGTCATTCTTGCTTCTTCTGCCACTTCCCCCCTTTAATCTGAACTCCCTGAAAGTAAGGACTTTGATTCAGCACTGCACCCTCAGGTGCCTAGAATAGTGCCTCGCACACAGTAAGCATTCAGTTCAAGAGTGAAGACATTCTTGGGACTTCCCTGGTGGTCCAGTAGTTGAGTCAGTCTTACTGTGCAGGGGACACTGGTCAATCCCTGGTCGGGCAACTAAGCCCATACGCACAATGAAGAGCCCGTGCACTGCAACGAAAGATGCTGTGCGTGTCACAACTGAGACCCAACGCAGCCAATAAATAAATATATACATTAAAAAAAAAGAATGAAGACATTCCTATCACTCAGCAATTGCTACATAACAAATCATCCCCAAACTCAATGGCTTAAATAAACTCATTTATTATTGCAACTCACGTGCCTATGGGTTGGCAGATCTTGGCTGGCCTCAGACACAAGGCTGTGAGTCATCTGGGGGCTCTGTCCTATGCTTGGCTGGGATGGCTCTGCTCCACTTGCCTCTTGTCCTTCTTCTGGGCCTAGTGGACTAGCCCTGGCAAGGTCTTCTCATGGCAAGGGCGGAGGCCCAAGAGCGAGCAACCCCACTGCACTGGTGCTTTTCAATACTAGTTAAGTTGTTAAGTCACACCCACTAACATCTTGTTGGCCCAAGCAAGTCACATGGCAAAGCCACCAAGTCAGCCATTAACGCCTATCCTTTCTACCTCTTAAACATCTGAAATCCATCTCCTCCTTGTCATTCCTGTTTCTCATTCCTGCTCTAGTTCAAGCCCCATCATCTCTCACCTGGATGACTCCAATAGTCTCTTACTTAACCAGTCTCCCAGCCTTGCATTGCTCCTTTCAATTTACTCATCACTACTGTGAAAGCGTGTATAGAAACAGCAGTCTTTCTAAAATGCCCATCCAATGTTTCTCCCCACTTAAAGCCCATTAGTGGATCTCTAACATCTACAGAGTAAGGCTCAACCCCTAGGCATGACTGGCAAAGCCCATCGTGATCCACTTCTGCTTCAGAGCCTGTCCTCCCGATCTCTCCATTGCTGTTTTTGCTACTTGGGGTGCCCTTCCCCCAACCATGGCCTGCGAAGCCATAATCCTTCTTCAAGATCCAGCTCTTCTGTGAAGACTTTCCTACACACCTGCAACCCTGGAGCTGTCCACTGCCCTGTCCACCTCTGCACCCCGTTCACTTCTGTGATAACAGTTAGCGTTCAGCTTTGCCATGATTCCTCTGGAGGCCAGCACCAGTAGCCACCTGATGAATGTTTAATACAACATTAAGAGAAAAAAAGCAGGATTCAGAGTGGAATGCTGAGTATGATTTTGAGTTTGCAAAGGCATACACACATGTAAATATACAAAAAATTTAGCCACAATCATCTCTAGATGGTGACATCATAAGTGATTTTTATTTCCATCTTTATACTTTTCTGTAGACTCTAAAATTTTTTTCTAACTAGTATGTATAACTTTTATAAAAATAATGGTATCTTAAAAACATTTATTTTTGTTTGTTTGTTTGTTTTATTTTCTTTTTTTGGCCACGCAGCATGTGGGATCTTAGTTCCCCAGCCAGGGATCGAACCCACACCCCCTGCAGTGGAAGCACGGGGTCTCAACCACTGGACCACCGGGGAGGTCCCTTAAAACTATTTGTTGAATGACTATATATTAATCATCTTAGCACCTTGTATATAGAAGATGCTCAGTAAATTTGCCAGACAAATGAACTTAAGGAAACCTGAAACTGTGTAAAATTAACACCCATTCTTCCCTCCTGAGCCATGCCCAACAACAAACCATGACTCACAGGTGTGAATGGTGTGTAGGGTTAAGTGCAGGGGCTCCAGATCCTAACTGCCTGGGTTTGTGTTGTGGACAATAATACCCCCCACCTGTGGGATCTAGGGCACATTTCCTGACCTCTCTGTCTCAGATTCCTTATAAGTGAGAATAAGAGTAACTACCTCTGAGGGTTACAGTGAGGATGAATGAGCTAAGAGATATCCACTACTAGGGATACAGCAAATGCTCAAAAAAAGATGGCTTTCATTTCTGGCACAGAGCCAGGATTCCTGGTCAGCTTCTCCTTCCCACCTGTGGCAGGGTCTTTCTGCCCCTGTCCTCACTAGCAGCCGGGCAGCCTTCTGTGCCAAGCAAGTCAGGTCTTCACCTCCACCCAGAGCACTAACCCGGCAGCCAAGCTACCGGTGAAAACAGTAATCACACATACAGCCCATGGAACAAAAACTCAGCTGAGGAGAATCGAAGTGAGCTTCCAGCTCCCTGGTGGCTGAGGAGGTGTGATGAAAGGGGAGGGGTCTCAGAACCAGCCCTGTGAGGGCCTGGCTTTAAAAGAAGCGTGAGTGAAAGGGCCAGCATTCCTGGCACAGTTTCTCAAGCTCTAGTTTTATGCTGAACTCCCAACAGGTTGCTAAGCTCTGCCCAGAACAGAGCTTGGGCTCCAGGGAAACACAGAGCAGCGAGGAGGGGTCCGCAGTCCGAGGTGGGTGGACAGTGGTGGCCTGGAGACCCCTCTGCCTCCTGCCCGACTCAGGGTCCTCTGAACGCAGGTCTGTCCACCTGGCAGGAACTCGTAGCCCTGGCCCCTCTGTCCCCCAGGATCCGGAGAAGGGACTTCTTCAGATGTGCACTTCAGCAGCCTCATGTAACTGGTGGAGTCATCACTCTGGTCAGTCCCCTCCTTGATGCTGATTTTAAAACCCTACTCTCCTTGCCTCTTGGTCTGATCTTTTGGGGGAGGCCAAGAACGGTTTCCCAGTCGGTTACAGATCAGAGGCTCCAGCCACGCCCACACCCCCGGAGCAGGTGACTTGGAAGAGTTGGACGCCCAAACCCTATGGAGCAGAAGCAAGATTAAAGGAGTGGCTGTCAAAGGGAGAGAAGGCAAGTGCCGAACAGAAGAGAGGGTGTGGGGAGAGAGAACAGGGCGAGCCCGAGGCCTGGATTCTGGGTTTAGAATCTCTGTGCCTGGAAGAACACGGGTAAGTGGAGGGGAAGCATACCTAGGCGAGGTCAGGTGGTGTCTGAGGAGACCTGGACTGGTCCACGGAAGATGAATGAGGAAGAGCTGGCGGGGGCCAGGAGGCGGGGGTGAGGACAGGGGCGGGGACGTGAGACAGTGTCGTCAGGTGGGATGGCAGCTCACACTGTGATGGGACAGATGCTAAAATTAAAGGCAGGCATTGGCCTGGGTGGATTTTCAGAACTCCACTCCCCAAACCCACTTCTAATATTCACCGGAGCTGTGCCTGAACTTTGAGCTAGGACAGGTTCCCCTCCCTCTGCTGGGCCCAACAGCCTCCATCCCTGCCTGGCCTCCCCCAACCTGAGCCCGTTGCCCCAGACCCTTCCAGTACCTCCTTGTTCAGCCCTGGGATCGGAGCCCTGGGTCTACCTGCATCAAGAGGAACCAGCAGTTCACGGGATGTTGCTTCTTTCTCCCGGTGACAGACATAACCATCCTGAGGACCATGACACAAAGATGGGACAGCCCAGGAATGAAAACTCAGGGTGGAGTAGAGAGGAGAGCGTGGGCAAGACTGAAAGCAGAGAAAAGAATCTGCAGAGCAGTGGATGGCTTCTCAAGCGGGATTTTAGGGAACAACACTCAAGTACAAGAGCCCTCATGTGTGATGAAAGAGCCAGGCACACGGAGTCCCAGCAAAGGGCCAGAACCCAAGGCCAGTCATCAGGGCACGGCACTGCCCCTCCAAGGAGACAGGTGGGGGAGGGGGAGGGCTGGCTTTCAGAGCCCTGCTCCCTAGGAGTATCTCACCTGCTGCTCCTGGAACCCGCTGAGCTATTCCTTAGGGTGACAGAGCGCAGGGTGAGCAGTTGAGAGGAGCGAAGAGAATGCCATCAAAGTCCAAGACAGGCTGGAGGCAAAGCCGCATGGGATGACTGCTCTTGGTTTTGCCAAAACCCCCCATCGTGTAGCATCTTAACTTCCTGGAACAACACGACAACTCCGGGAATTTTCGTCCAGAGGAGCGTCTTGCTAGAAAATCAGGATTCCCCTTCCATGCAGACGGGCTGGGCAAGCCTTCCTCTTTCACCTCATTTACTTCCCAGATTTCACTCCCCATCCCCAGGCAACAAAACCATTACAGTGAATTAATACCACTGCTCTGGGGAGATGCACAGGCCTTCCAGGGGTCTCTGAGGACAAGGCATCGGGGGCACAGCTTGAGCAACCCTGAGTGCAGTCTCCTGGTGGGGTAGTGGAATTAATGAGGGGTGGGCGGTCGCCCTTACCTCTGGGTGCCAGAGGCAAGTTCTGAAACAGTCCTGAGCCTCCCCTGTGGTCATCAGGTTGAGGGGGAGGAAAACATGGGCTTGCTTCAGGGCCAGAAGGGAAGCAAGTGGGGGAAGATACCAGGGGTCACTGGCTTGCCCAAATGCCATAGAGTTCCACCCTCTCTTGCTGTGGGCGCCCCCCCAGGAAAGCTCCCTGGGCTGGTCCTCCTGCTACTTCCCAAGTCACAGTAATAATCAGGCACTCTTCTCAGTACTTTCCATGTACTAACTCAGATAATCTTCAAGCCCATTTCACAGATGGGGAATTCGAGGCAGAGAAAGGCTAGAAAATTAGCCTAAGTTCTTACAGCTCCATGAGGCAGAACTGGGATTCGACCTCAGCTCCAGAGCCTTCACTCCCAGTCAGCACATTGCACTGTTCTTGAGGCTGACTACAGGCTCCTTGGAGGGCACTACCGTTTTCTGAGTTTCTGCTTGTGGAAGGCTGAGATGGTATATGGAGAGACAACAGGAAGCAAGAAGGATGTGAGCTTCTCGGTAGATCATCAGCGAAGCCCAGAACTGGTGTCAGAGCTCCTGAAGGCTCTCCGTCTATTCTGAGAGGCCAAGTTCTGTTCTGAAGCCACGTTCTGGCAGCATCCACACGAAGATCCTCCAGGGTCACGGCTGACCCTCACAGGACCGTGGCAGCAGCCACCCCTTTGGACCTTAAGGCACGTGCCATTCAAAGACCTCTCACCAGGCCACACGTTACCCAGAGTCTCCCCGATGGCCAGCCTGCCCCAATGCTGCCGGGAATCTCAGACGCCCCAGCCCTGCCACGGAGATGCCAGCCAAGAGCAGCGGCCAGCGTGCAGGCTGCCCAGAGAAGCCCTGTGCCTGCAGCAGCGACAGCAGCCAGAGTAGCAGAAGCAGCCGATCCGTGCAGGGCAGCCGGCCAGGGAGGATTTCGGACAGCCTCAGATGCTGAGCAAATCCCAGCTGGCAGGTGCGGCGGGGGCAAGTGGGCTTGGGGAACGGAGTCAGCCTGGCACCGAGGCTCACCAGGGCTCAGGCAGCAAAGGGCAGCTGCGGGTGGGGACTGCAGGACCCTTCCCAGACTTTACATGGCTGCCTCTCTGTTGTCATTCAGATCTCAGCTCAACCAACACCCCTCAGAGGAATCTCTGATCCAAAATAGCCTCCCCGTCACCCACATCATCCCATTTTGGTCTTAGCGCTTTCACTTTCCGACATTTCACTACTTGTTCATTGTCTGTCTCCCCCAATTAGAATGAAAGCTCCACAAGGGCAGGGCTCTGCCTTGTTCACTGCTGGGTAACTAGTGCCTAGAACAGTGCCTGGCAGTAAGACCCACTGATACCTGTGAATGAATGGATTGAGGAATGAATGAATGAATGGGCCCAAACAGGCGCAGGCCCTTAAACACTGATGAGAGCAGGTATAAAGAGCTAAAGAGCTCAGCCTTTCTCTTCTCCTCTTTCTTGGGAAATACAGCCTTTAAAATTTTTTTATATCTAGCATTTTAAAATGTCTTTCTTTTTCCTGATTACAAAAGTGACATTTGCTCACAGTTGAAATTTAAACACTGCAGAAAGGAATGATATAGAAAGCAAAAGTCCCCCATCATCCCACATCTTAGAGAAAATCACTTTTAGTGGTATGTGGTGTACTCATTGAGATTTAATTTAGTTTTAAAAGAAACAAATCCATGCATCATAGAAAGAAAAGGCATTCATAATTCCAGCAAACTAGCAGCCATTATCATTTCCCCTTTGCGATCTTTTCTCATGTGTTTATTTTACAAGTTACCATAATGTACTTATCCTGTAACCTGACACTTCCACTCATTACATCATAATCAATTTTTCCAAGTTGTCATATTTCCTATGTTCTCCTTATTATAATGGCTGTGTAATAGTCCACCACGTGGAAATCTATAATTTACTTAACCTAGGTGTTCAACAAAGGGAGAACAACTGTTTCCCATTTCTACTCTGACAATGACACCACAAGAACATCTTTCTTATGCCTGTAACAAGAGAATTCAGCCCTTTTCTTTGCTGGAACTATTTCCTAAAGAAAGATTTCTTAATGAACAATTCTACAAGTGGTATCACTGAACAAAAGGGTACAACTGTTTTAAGGCTGACGATGTAGGTTGTTCTGGGGAATTCTGTGTAATGCGGGGAATAGGTCTCCGTCTGAGTCACCGCGTTCCCACAGTGGCCTCCGCGACCATCTCTCTACCCCCCATCCCACTCCCACAGTCCAGGCTCTCTCACACCACCCCGGCTATAAATCAACTCGGTAACACACTTCCTGAAAGACCCTCCAATCGCAAACTGATTTTGCAAGCCTCGGTTGACTGAAAAATAGATTCTAGCCTTGAGTTTTAAACTCTCAACTAGCAGTGGAGTCAAGATCTATCTAAAGCTGAGAAATACCCGGTTTACCCTTTCCCTCTCTGCAAACTCCTACATAGAAGCTAAGGGCTCTGGGCTCCCATGGACCAGTCCAACAGCTCCTAAAACGTGTCCGAGTACAAACCCACCAGCGCTCCCTGCCCTGGTTTCCGGGGGAGCTCTCTGCCTGCCGGCCCCCGGTCCCACAGTGGGACTGTCTGCCCTCTTCAGACAGAACAGCCTTTAGGCCGGACAGCCTCTGCGGCTTGGGAGAGCAGCCAACTGTCATTTTTTAAAAGCATCATCAAGGAAAAGCCAGAGGCCGAGGCTGGAAAGAAAGGCTATGTGAGGACAGGTGAGACTCCCCAGCCAGGGGGCCCCTCGCCCTACATGCCGCTCCTCTGGACTGAGGAGGAGATATGGCTGAAACATGGCAGAAGCAGCAGAGAACTTGCTCCTCTTGACCCCCTGGTGGCCACGCTTATGGCAGCTAAGGCACCACAAAGCCTTCACCATCCAGTGCCCTGGATGCTCTACCCAAGGCCACACAAACCACTCATGGCTTCTGGGCAGAGTCTGGAAGCCTAGGTGAGATCCAGTTCCCACCGCGCAGAGGTGAGGCCCAGGGCCCAAAGCACCCATGAGCATACAGATAAGAAAGAGAACTGGGGAAGATGCCACCTCCTAAGTGCTGGGTGTCTCACATCACTCATGTCAGCCCATCTGGGTCTGACCCAGTTCTTAGAGGCCATGCGGCTATACAATGGCTCTAGCATGTGACACGGCAAGAAACTGCTGGAAAACCCCCTCCCATTCCAGGACCATAGCCCTGTGACAGGCCCTTGGACCGGAAGCAGGCTCAGAACTGGAACCTTCAGCCCTGTGCACATGCTGCTGAGGCAGGAAGGGCCAGGGATCCCCTGGGAGCCAGTAACATACTCACTTATCACACCTTTGAGTGCACGGCTCCGAACAGACATCAGGATCACTGTCCAGGAGTGTCCCGGGTTAACCTTTGTCCCGGTGCCTGGCTGGGCCTCGGTGCCATTCTCAACAGTGTGGGCAAGCATCAGCCCCAGGGCTCAGCTGATCCTCGGCTAGTGGATGGGTGGCTTCCATTTGTCCCTGGAATTAAAGAGGAGGAGTTCATTAGCTTAAACTATCCCCAGCTCTGAGCCACCAGGCCAGCCAGAGAGGCGGCCCCAAGGCAAACACCACAGCTCCGGGCTCCAGGCTCAGCACCTGACACTCATCACAACCAGGCCATGGGGCCTCTCCTGGAGCCTGCCACCTCCTCTCGGCCATCCTGCTTGCCCAGGTCTGGTTAATCCGGAGATGAGAGCCTGGAATGGATCCCAGGCAGTTCACATGGGGGCTAGGAATCGGTGCTTCTTGTGCCATGAGTGAAGTGTGTGCACACTTGTAAATCTGAGCAGGGATATAATTTTAGAATCCAGCTCCATTCTCAATTTAGCTTCAAATTACACTCTCACCTTCCCCCTGTAGTGGGTACATCTGTTCTCAAGGGCAGTCAAGAACCTCATGGAAGACAGACAATGTAGAGCATTTGTTTTAGCATTTGGGGAGCCAAGCACGTGCAAAAACAAGCACACCAACAGAATGTGTGCTAAAACCCTCTACCCGCAATCCCACTGCCCTCATATTTATTTCATTTTATTATTTTATTATTATTGTCGAGACCCTTCCTATTAACATCGGTAATTGACTATAAGCTGATATAAATCTGACTTTATAATGCCCCTTGCCACATACATATTTTTAATAGAGCCCTAAGACTTGACCATCTGATAGAGACTTCGACATTTTTTTTTTCTTTAATATGAAGGTGCGGAAGCTTCCCCGAAAATCCCTTGGATAAACTGTACCTTCTGCACAAGCCCAGGGACAGAGATCAGATCCAGCCCAGTCCTACAGAGGGACGGACCGGCTGCTCAGAAGCTGAGAATAGTGTGTGACCGGGGGAGGGAATTGCCCCCATCCCCCAGTGGACGACCAAGCAGGGTGGGCCACAGAGGCACCACCCTGCGCTGATGCCCATGGCCACCCTCCTCCCTCCCCCAACCCCCCAGGCTCTCTGAGCAGGGGTGACTCGGGCCTTTGCTCCCGAAGGTGACAACTTGCGAGGCAGCAGGGGAGCCAAGAGAAGTGAAAGTGCAGGGCTTGGGGACCTGAAATTCACTGTGTGCACCTGTGCTTGCAGGCAGGGAGGGCATGCACCCCCGGGTCCCTCCCCTGGGCCTCTGCACTGAGAGAAGTGAAGGACAGAGTGGGTGAAGTGCTGCGGGCTGCTGTGCTCTCCTGGCCTCTGTCCCTCCCCAGCTCCTCCACAAACAGGAGCCCCCAACCCTGCCCCACCTGTCCCCACCCCTCCCTTCTCCCAGCCTGCCGGGCCATGGGCAGGGATCACCCCGGAACATACCTATCAGGGGCATGTCCAGCGCGCCCTCCATCTCCAGCACCACCATGACCCTGTGCCTGGGGAGTTCGATCCCCCCACGGGCACTTCCCCTTCTCTGGGCCCTAAGCAGGCCGCATTAACAGCACTAGTCAAAACCAAACAGAAACAGAAACCAAAGCCCACATCCTGACAGCACAGCCCGCTGGTCGCCGCGGTTAGCCCTGGGCGCCCGAGGCTGGTGGCCACGGTTAGCCCTGGGGGCCTGAGGCTGGTTAGGCTGCCGCCCTGGCGGATGAAGCGCGGCAGTCAGAACAGGCTCCCTCCTGGGGCCAGCCTCATGCTGGACACCTCCTGCTTCCTGGTCTGCAGGCTCTTCCCCCAGGGGAAGAGCCGGACGAGGAGGTGATGGGGTCCCACCTCTGCCTCCAAGTGCACAAGCTGTCCCCAGACCCCTCTGACACCCTCCGGCCCCTTAGACCAGGTCCCAGGGTGAAGAGGGCATGAGGCTCCCTTGAGGACAGCATGACCTGAACCAGAAGTTTTTGGAGTAGAGGAATGTGTGAAGAGCCCTTATACAACTAACATGTGGTAGTGCTTGTACTTTTTCAAGTATATGACCTCTCATAATTCTCCCCAGACTCCTGCAGGGAAGGCAGGAATCATCCTACCTCCCCACCCGCACCCTGTCCCCAACCAACCCTGCTGCATTTTAAAGATGAAAACACTGGGCCTCAGGATATTAAGAGATTAGGCTAAATCCATACATTTGATTCAAACCCTGGTCCTCGGGCTCCAGAGTCACCCCTCTTGCCATATAGCATACCTTCAAACTGCTTTCCATCCCAGTCTCATTCTCAAGGCACACATCTGCATGCACTCATCCCTCATTCGGTGTAATCTACTTAGTCCATCCTGGAAGCAGCTTATTTGTAAATGTACAGCCAAGTCCGTCCAGCTTCTCCTTCGACACGTCCCGATGCCCCAGAAGCTTGAAGGGGCAGAGACTACCATGCAATTTCAAGCCCTCTCTAACTGCCCTCCTCTGCAGCCCACCATACCCACTCCTCCTTTGAGACCCTGCCTCCTCTTCATTCCTTTGTGATGCCATCCTCCCACAGCCCCCCAGGTATTCCATCACTGATGTTCCCACAGGACTCTATTGAAACAGCCTCCTATTGAAACATATTGCCCCATCTTAAAATGATTATGTGTCTGTTTCCCCCTCCACATGATGAATTCCTTGAGACCGTGAAACTTCTGTTGGATGGAGGGACAAGCAAGGTAGAGAAGGATCCAACTAAATTACTGGATGATTGCAACATCCAGTGTTATTAACCAAACATAATGATGTCTGGTGTTCTTCTCTAATTTTTAGGCCACCATCATGGAAGTGTTCTCTCCCACAAAGCACCATAAACGTTGGTTTACAATGGGCAGGGCTGTCTCTGGAGACCAGGGAAGAAAGGAGGGTCCTCGCTATCCTTTCTCCCACCTCCAAGAGCCATCACCCAGGCTGAGAGGTGAGGATAGATGGGGTGAGTGCCTTGGGTCTGGACAGTACAGAAGACATGTCACATGAGGAGGGATGGGGCAGGAACAGAGCGTCCTAGGCATCCCGGGAGACACCGCAGGCTTTCATATGGGCAAGGAGCCAAGCTCAGGTTCAGGTCAGAGAATAACAGTGCCTATTCTGTTATTTCTACAATGTGCTGGCACTCTCCAAAGAAGCGTCCAGTTTCCATATATGTAGGATTCATTTCCCAAAGAGGTTTAACCAGCAGCTGCTGGCAGGAAATTCCCTCTGCATCATTCTCTCTCCTCCCCTATAACTATTTAAGGTAAGCTGGGCTTGCAGGATTGAATCTCTGCTTCTCTGACCGGAACCTCAAAATCAAATCTACCCCCATCCACCACCCTTCTCCATGGCCTGGAACCTAAGAGTGAAGCCAGGAAGTGGCAGGCAAACACTATCCCTTTTTCTCTCCTGTTCTCCTCTTCCCCAAATCACCCCACCCAGGTGCCCATAGAGTAAAGAGAAGATGCCCCAGAGACCCATTGGGGAGCCCTCTGGTTTTTCAAATCCTCCCCAGTTCCTCCCTTTTGACCCAGAACAACTGCTTTTACTTGTCCTGTAGTAGGACCAGCCCTGAACACAAGTGGATTGGCAACTTCCCAAACCAAGGAGTGACCGTGCTCAGCTACAAATGCAATTGGAATGCCAACTCCCCCCCCACCAGGGGAAAGGCTGTGTCTGGTCAGCTCCCCCTTGGGAGCAAGGAGACCCAGGCCCTGGGGCCTGGCTGGCATGCGGAAGAAAGGGTGTAGATAGGGGATGGACCCCCCCTTCCCTTCACTTGGCCATGTCCTTCCACTCCATGCCCCTCACTCTGGGCTTGGAATCTAGGTTACCCTGCCTGCTGGACATCTCATCACCCTGTCTTCTGTCTCACCTGCAGGCTACCCTGTCCTGACAACCTCCTCTTCTTCCTTCCTCCTCCCCATGCAGCCCACTCCACCTGACACACCCCTCCCAATGTCCCCGCCTGGAACCAACCCTGACCACCCACCCCCTACACCTTAGAGGGTGGCCTCTGGCCCTGTGTTCCTTTCCTTTCCCTCCCATCCCGCCCCCTGGCACTGTGTAGCTGCTGCTCACTGCCTGAAAGGCTGGACAGCTGCTGGGCTCTCTAATTAGCTGCCTGGCTGCCATCCCAGAGCAAGGCATGTGTTACTGTAAAGAGCTGCCTCACCTCCCCTTCATCAATAATCCCCTATGCAGATCCCAACAGGCGGCAGCTGAGGGGCCCTAGAATCCTCATCACGTGAGACCAGCAAGGCTCCTTCTGTCAGCTGGACAGGAACAGGCAGTGGACTCACAGCCTTACCCACAAAGTGACCGGGAATTTATGTATCTGCTTTCTCCCTATGACTGCCCACATCCTTCGGATGTCCCACAGGTGAATCCACCGCACCATGCCTTTGGAGCAATGGGGACCCTGCCCCTTCATTGCCTCCCCGGTGGAGGCAGAAAGAAGCCCAGTTGGTCTTTCGGAGGACAAATCTGGAGCATCTCAACAGCGTGACTCCCAATGCCCTACTTTTCACAGCTTGCTACAGCCAAGCCACCCCCAGAGATTTCTAAACAGCCGGGGACCCAGTCCCAGAAGTCCTGTGGAGGCTGGTTTGTTTATACGAGGTGTTGTATTCCAGCAAATATTGACTGAGTACCTGGTGCAGGCCAGGCACTGTACCCCGTGTGAACAAGACAAGGCTCCTGCCCCCTTGGTGCTCACAGTTCTGTGGGGAGACAGACAATAAGTAAGCCAGCCAGCACATACTGTAATGTCTGGTAACAGGCCACGAAGGAGGGCAAAGGCCTGGTAGGGGAGAGAAAGAAATTAGGTGCTGGAGGGCGAGTCTTAAACTTCTCTAAGGATCTAGCATCAGGGCCTACATCAGAAAGACACAAAGAAGCTTTGCAAAGAGCTTTGGGAAAAGCATTCCAGGCAGGGGGAACAGTAAGGGAAACAAGCTAAACAAGTTTGAGAAATAGCCAGGCCAGAGAAGCTAAAGTTTGTGTAATTAGGGGTCAGACATTCCCTGCCCCTTATCGCAAGGGTCATCTGGTGATCCCTACAGGGCCACCTAGGTCAGGGCAAAGTGCCCAACTGCCAAATAAATGTAGCCAGTCAACTGAAGACTCTTCTTACAGGCAGGGGCTGGAAACCATGAATTCCTCATCAGCTGTTGCTTGGCAATTTTATTAACAAATGAAGGGAAGGTGAAATCCTTTGACACATGGCCTGGAATTTCCATCTGTTTCTGATCAAAAGAATTTAAGTAACTTCACCAGGTCCTCTCTAGCCTGGGTGTTTCACCTTAACAAGAAGGTAAATATTCCTTTTTACTCCAGGTAGTTTGTTGGATTTTCTGTCACTTACAATCAAAAAAATTCTAACTAGCACAGATGATTCCTCCTCATCTGGAACACACCTAGCTGGCACGAGAGTCATGTATCTGAGCACCACCTACCCATCTCTGCTGCTGTGAAAACCAGTGGCTCTGCCCTTTGCAGACAGTAAGGGGCAGAATCTCAAATAAGAAAGTCAGATGCCTGGCATGGTGGGTGAATCTCAGCAGGATGGCTATAGCTCTGGGGGCTCCAAATCACCCTCCCAGTCACTGATTTTGTCAGTTCCCCTTGACTTACCTGGTCCTTGCCAGCAACTAGCACACCTTGACTTCTGCAAACAGGACATGTGAAAACTAGTAGCCTAGAGACGAGGCCCAAGCCAAGATCAAGAAGTGCACAAAGAGATATTTCTCTGAAAACTGCAGAACTGCACTAGCCAGTCTGATAGCCACTAGCTACATGTGACTCTTTAAAATTTAACTTTAAAAATGAATAAGATTAAAAAAGTCAGTTCCTTAGTCTCACTAGCCACATTTAAAGTGCTCAATAGCTACATGTGACAAGTGTCTACCATACTGGACGGTGCAGATGTAGAACATCTCCATCATCACAGAAAGTTCCACTGGACATTGCTCTAGAACTTACCAAGGGTGACGAGAAGGCTGTGAAACACGCAGACCTAAAGCTGAGCTGAGCTTCCTTGCTCTTGGAAATCCTCTTTTTTTTTCTGAACAGACACCACTGCCCTCATTCTCTCCCTCAAGCCTAGTTAACCAAGGCTGCCATTGTGAGATGGGGGAGGATGAACCCTTGTTCCAAGAAAGTCACTGTCTACTGTCTGAAGAGTGACTTTTATCCAAGAGGCCAGGAGAGGGCTCTGGCCATTGGTAAAATGAGGCCAGCCCCTGAGTCTCTGGCTATAACTCAGTGTAGGGGGTGCTCCTTGGGGTATTTTAAAAACTCCAAACCATTTATTGAGTACCCTCTATGTGCCAGGCAGGTGTCACACAGGTCATCTCATGAGTCCCCTCCATGAGCCCATGAAGCAGGCATTAACTCCGACTGACAGGAGGCAAGGGAAGCTCAGAGGTTAAATGACAGCTAGAAAATGGGAGGGCCAAGGGTTTCATCAGCACTTTCCCCCTGCTACACCATTCATGGGAGGTGCAGATGTGCAGACAGGAATTAGGGGACTTAATTTACCTATGGCAGTGGGCCACCTAGAGCTGCCCTTTTTTCTCAGGGCAGACAATCTCATGTAAGCTGTCCCTTCCAGCTCTCAAGCCCATCCAGGGGCTTGGGAGAGCTGCCTTCCAAGGGTCTGCCCATGAAGGCCCGGTTATTGAAAGACACCACATCAGAACAAAAGGAAAGCCACCAAAGGAAGTACAGAAGATAAACCCCGGAAGGGGGTAGGGGTCAGACATGTAGCATTTCTCCTGGCCAAAGAGGAGAAGGGCATGATCAAATTTTTTGTTTTAGAAAGCCATCTGGACCACGAGTTCCTTACCTTTGCATCCTCATGTCCTGGATAAAACTTGACATACGGTAGGGACTCAAAATCCAAGTGTTGAATGGAGGCAAAGGCACGGGGGCAGGTCCTCCAAGAGCGAGGGGCCTGGCCAAGAGGAGCTTGAAGGGCAGGTGGGTTGGGGGGAAGACTGAGAAATGAGTTGTTCTGGGGGAGCCGTGATGGGTGCTGTTTGCTCCATACATGACCCAATCTGACTGTCCCTTTCCTTTAAGTAATGGCCCAGAGGAAAGGCCAGCATACATGGGGCTGGGCACTGACTGCAGCAGGCCCTTCCACCGCGGGCCTTAAGCCCAGCAACCCTGGCCCCTCACTCAGCCTCTCGCCAGACAGCTTCATCTACTGTGAAAGTACCGAGCCTTGCAACACTCTCAAATATGGCTCCAAACAGCACTTAGGCAAGAGTAATTAAAGGGAATGTTATCTCAGTCAGGCTCTCATTAGGCACGTAATTAGACTGCTGAAAACAATTAACATTCCTTTTGAAGAAGGAAGCAGAGGACCCATTACATTCATCAGGACGCCTCAGACCAGCCTGAGGAAGGCCGAGAAGAGAACTCATCACCTCCCAGGCCTGCACAGAGTTAGCGTCCGGGAACCTAGACCAGGTGGCGAGTCCTGCCCTGGGCCAGGCTCCTGGGTGAGTGGACACAGATGGCAATGGATGCCTTCATGTATGTATTACAGATAACAATAACACACTCATACAGGCTCACAGAAAAAGAACTTGAAGGAAATGTATGACTATATCAAGATGGCAGGCCAGGGGCAAATGCCTAAATCCCCCAAGTCTAAGAAAATGACAGAAAAGACATTTTCTAAGAAGAATAAATCCATTACAACACCAGAAAACGAGGGAATTATATGGGCTCCCTGAAGGTGGAAGCAAATGAGAATAAACAGATACAGAAACCACAACCCCCCAAAATAAAACCGTGGAATAAAAATAATAATGACACTCATACAGCACATATATGTGCCAGATGCTGTTCTAAGCACATATTATCTCATTTAACCTTCACAAAAATCCTTTGAAATACAGACTATTATTTTCCCTGCTTTACAGATAAGACCCAGAGTTACACAGCTTTCCCAAGGTCATAGTGCTAGTAAGTGCCAGGGCTAGGATCTGAACCCCAGCGGTGTGGCTGAGGATTCTACACTCAGTCAGAGAAGTGGCTCTGCAGGGTCCAAGTTTGGAGAGATTAGGGGTCCAGGAGAGGCCCTGAGTGGTTGGTCATAGGCTTTGGAGGAGCCAGGCAAGCGGGCTCCTGCCCCACCTCTCCACCCAGGCTCCTGCCGGGACGTTAGGGTAGGGAGGCAAGGGGACACGTAGACGGCTCCTGCATTCCCAGCAGACACGTCCCACCCTCCTGTCCACAACCAGGGGCAGCTGGCTCTAGAGCACGGAATCAGGTTTCACACAGAGGTGACTAAAAAACCTGAAAATACAAAGGGAGAAGAAACACAACCAAGACTTACCAAACATTTGACAAAAACCAAAGCAACCAAAGAAGCACCGAATTAGAGAACAGAAGTTCTAGCTGGAAAACAAAATCAATAAAGTCACCAGAATGAAATGTTTTTCAAAGTATGATTAATATCCTCTGAGGGATAAGAGGGGCTACTGAATCTATGAACCCAAACAAAGCTGTTGCCAGAAGAATGATACAGATCTCAGAAATGACGGAAATACACCATGGTTAACCACTTATCTCTGGATGAAAGAATAGAGTGACTTCATGAAAATGTTTCTTTATATAGAAAAACTATTTTTCTAAACTTCCTATATCAAACGTGTGTTACTTTCAGAATCGGGAAAGTTATTTTTTAAAATGCCTGGCGCGAGGTAGGTGCTCAGTAAGGGGGTAGATCCTGCCCCCTACACCAACCCCTGGCCCCATCCAGACTGGTATATAACTTGCTGTCCCCCAATTTCTCCATCCATGCTCCCGTCTCCGTGTCTCTGTGCACACTGTTCCCCTCCTGGAATGCCCTTATCTATCGCTGTTTACCCAGATTTGCCTGTCCTTTAAGGCCCAAAGATTACCCTTGTTAATGAAATGTCCCTTCATCGTACCTAACCCACTCTGATCCCTCCTCCCCCAAACTCCTAAGGGCACTTAATTCTCCAGGGTCATAGGACAGCTCTCACTGAGCTGCCCTGTGGGGTCACAGTACTGACAACTTACATGTCCTTTACCTTTCAGTGACCAAGTCTTGTCTCCCCAACTCAATGGTAGGCTCCTTAAAGACACCGAGAGGGAACTAGCTTTCGTTCCATACCCCACTGTGTCCAAATAAAGCTGAGAAGCTTTCGCAAGAACATTCTTATGTGTCAGTTGAATGAACGACGAATTAGCTTCTGATCCTGGTGGGAGTAGAAAGAGGAAAACGATTGTGGAAATGTGGTTTCTCAACAGGGCTGGCCACAGCACAGCAAGGTCCTCCCACGTGGGTGATGCCCTCGAAAGTGGGTCACCTGGTCGCAGATAGCTTGACCTCCCATGCCTTGCCTGGGATCCAGAAATACCTGCAAACCCAGGGTGGATGATTGGTAAATCTCGGGACAAAATGTGGATAAGGAGTAAGACATTTATATGGTCTTAGGTTGTCTCCCCACAGATTGCTTATTAGTAGCAAGGAAAAATCAGTAAATGCACAGTGAAGAAATCGTACACCTTGACGAAGTGATCCAACTTAACATCACACGTAAGGGGCGAATGGACATCCGGTGCCTCTGGATGTAATACGATGAAAAAGATACAACATCACTCATGTGTATGCTAGCCAGGAGGGTATAACTCGGTCTAAATGTGAGGCAACAGCAGAGAAATCCAAAAGGAAGAACATTCTATTTTTTTTAAAGGGGGAGGAGGAGGCGGCTATGTTCTTAAAAATGTCAATGTCATGAAAGACAAAGAAAGGCTGAGGAACTGTTCTGGATGAAAAGACTAAAGAGACATAACAACTAAATGCAGTGCTGGATTCTGGACTGGAGAGGAAATAAATGCTGTAAAGGATGTTATTAAGTCAATCAACAAAACTGTAAGAAAACCAGCAGATTAGATAAAAGTATCATATCAAAGTTCAATTTACTGAAGGTTCTCTGAAACAATATTCTTAGGAATCCACACTGAAATATCCAGAGAGAAAGGGCCGTGATGTAGGCAACTTACTCTAAAAAGGTTCAGGAAACGACCTCCCTGGTGGTGCAGTGGTTGAGAATCCACCTGCCAATGCAGGGGACATGGGTTCGAGCCCTGGTCCGGGAAGATCCCACATGCCATGGAGCAGCTAAGCCCGAGAGCCACAACTACTGAGCCTGCGCTCTAGAGTCCGAGAGCCACAACTACTGAGCCTGAGTGCCACAACTACTGAGCCCACATGCCTAGAGCCCGTGCTCCACAACAAGAGAAGCCACCGCAATGAGAAGCCTGCGCTCCACAACGAAGAGTAGCCCCCACTCGCCGCAACTCGAGAGAGCCCATGCGCAGCAACGAAGACCCAACGCAGTCAAAAATAAATAAATTAAAAAAAAAAAAAGGTTCAGGAAAAAGAGGGAGAAAGAGGGAGAGAGAGAAAACATAAATGATAAAGCAAATGAGGCAAAATGTTAAAAAAAACTGGATCTGGATAAAGAGTATATGCGTGTTCTGTACTATTCTGGCAACTTTTCTGTAAGTTTGAAATTACTTCCAAATAAAAAGTTTGGAGAGGGACTTCCCTGGTGGTCCAGTGGTTGGGACTTTTTGTCTTCCAATGCAGTAGGTGTGGTTTGATCCCTGGTTGGGGAGCTAAGATCTCACATGCCTCGTGGCCAAAAAAACAAAATATAAAACAGAAGTAATATTGTAACAAATTCAATAAGGACTTAAAACAAAAAGTTTGGAGAAAAAAACAACAACAAAGGGGTCCCTTCCATTAGACAGGGTGGGGTGGGGTGGAGCAGACATGGAGGGTGAATCCAGGAAGGACATTTGTCCTCACATGTCTACACCAGCCCCAAAATTCCAGCCCTGTCAAAATGTCCCTCATAGACACATTTCCTCTCCAATGGGGCCCTCCCCTTTTCTTACTTCTCCACCTATTTACTCCTTCCTCTACCCAAGATCAGCAATCTTCCAGGAGGCCGCCCTAACAGTACCATAGGACAGACCTGGTTAACCTTTTGGATCTATTCTTATATGTAGTTAATATTTTCTGGAGATGTTCTGACACCTGTTTTGTCCACAAGCCCATACTAACGAGTCAGGTTATATTTTTTAAGCCACAGCCTTCTAGGTGTTTCATGGTATTTCATTTCCACCCCCCGCCCCCCGCAAATTTGTGGTTAGTCCTATTCATTCTGCCTGACTTTAGGCCTTTAGACCACGTTCATCCCTTCTGAGATCTCATGCAGGCTTTCTAGGGTAGATGCTCTGTTTCCCACACCCCACCACTATCACCACCACCTAACTCCAAAGTAAACCCCCCTCCCCTCCCCTCCCCCCACACAAGCACAGCCTCCCTCCCCAGGTACTATGAGGAGGGGTAGCCACTTTAAGTAATGCACCTCTTTAAATAAGAAGCAGCTGATGGAGTCTCTTTAAGCAGCCTCACTGCAGGAAAGGGAATCGGGCAAACCATCTCATCGCACAACTTCATTTATTTATTAATTCAGAAATCCTTATATGCATCTTTTATGTACAGACTACTCAATGCTAAGTGGGTTGGAGTATGAAAGCTGAAGCACAACAGTGGAAATTCTACTGTAGCGTCAAATAGCAGAAGCCTACAAATAATAATAGCCTCCATTCTGACAGTGCCTTTTACTTAAATGAACTTACTTCAAGTTTATCTCATTATTCATGCATTCCTTCACACGTTCCTTAAACAATTACCCAGTATCTATGTCATGCCACCAGGTACACGCAAAGACCCAAGAGGCAAAGGGCCAAGCTCGGGCCACAGGTGGCTGACATTCTAAGTGATCCTGGATTGGCCCACTAGACACACACTGAGGGCACCAGCCACGACGGGACACCAGAGGAAGTTATTCTAAAGAAGAGAAAATGAGTGAGAATCAGAAAGAAGCTACTGTGGCTTCAGCACACAAATAAATGTTGCTGTTTCTAAGTACATGGTTTTATATTATAATTTAGAATTATATTAACTTACTTTTAATTACCTAGGGGACCCTAAGCCTGTCAGTGCTGAGAGCCTCTAAAGATCTTAATCCAGCCAAACAGTAAGTAGAGGTCACAATCCTAAATGCCAACAAGGGTCAAGCAGCCACCTCAAATTAGCGAAGACTCCAGAGCTATTAAGAAAGCAGGACTGGGCTTCCCTGGTGGCGCAGTGGTTGAGAGTCCGCCTGACGATGCAGAGGACACGGGTCCGTGCCCCGGTCCGGGAAGATCCCACATGCCGCGGAGCGGCTGGGCCCGTGAGCCATGGCCACTGAGCCTGCGCGTCCGGAGCCTGTGCTCCACAATGGGAGAGGCCACAACAGTGAGAGGCCCATGTACCACAAAAAAATAATAAATAAAATAATAATAATAATCCCTTTACAGAGAGGAGACCCAGGTAGCCAGAGTTAAGGTCATACAAGTACTAAGGTGCTGTGGCCCAGACCCAGAACACAGATCTCCCAGTTCCTGGTCCTGGTCCTTCTTCCAGACCAGTTGTTCTCAATGGGGCCACCCCTGGGATGGCGGGGGTAAGGGCCTTCTGTCAGCATCACGGTGGGTGGGGAGTACCACGGGTACTTATTAGTGGGGACCTGGAATGCCAGACGCCCTGCAGTTCCCACAACAACCCACAAAAGAACCCCCCCACACACATAACTTTAGAACATTCCACTAGGCATTCACAGAGGTGAAAAGCCCATTCATAATTATCGGCATCTAGAACCAAACTCCCTTTCTGAAATAAACAGAGGATTTTTGCATGGTTTTAACATATACTGACTCGTCCAGGAATGCCACCGGAGTGCAAGTCGAGGGGATACTGTACTGTGTGTTTGGAACTTTACCAAGAGTGGTCCACCAGCTGGGAAAAAGCCTCAGCGTCACCTCTCCTGGTATTTGAGTCACCCACACGACACACCTGTATCTTGTGGGTATTTGTAGCTGTTACATTCTCAGTGATTCTATGTACAGGTTCAAGCAGCTGACTCCTTCCTTCTGTTTTCTCTGTCGTCGTGCCCAAACAATTACATACTGGAATATGTGATATTGTATTATAATTAACTTTTCCTTTATTTCTCTTAATACAGTTTAGGCATATGGATTTTATTTTAATTTACGTATACAGGTATGTCATATTATCTATGAATTTTATTCGGGGTAATTAGGAGGCATTACAAATAATTGTTCTAATAAAAAGGGGCACCATCCCAGATTGTGGGATGCAAGGGAAACTGCAGTGCTGAGGGAAATGGAGGGGTGAGTAGAATCAGGGTGGCTTCACATGATCAATCCCCACAGAGGAAACTCAATGGTCTTTTACAGATATTGACATGAAGTTCCTGAACGATGGGTACAAGACGTGGTCAACCCATGGGGCTTAAGACAGCTATTCAATTGGGGACCTTTGGGAAATTTCATCTCCACGATTAATTTAAATTATACTATACCTCAGCATTTTCCAGCATGTAATGACAATAGGTAGAAGACCACACATCATCTGCAGGGCCCAGGGAAATGACAAATGGTTGAATATCTGGAGGCAGTGATGTGTTTAGAAGAGGTCAGAGAGCTAGGTGCCAGGCTTGGTCCGGGGAATATCTTCTTAATGCATGAGAAGATGAGTAAACAGTATGTAATAGGTTAAAAAGGCAGGCCAGAAATACTTAGGGCTCTGAATCTGAGAGGGGCTGGTTATTTAATGGGAGGGGAAAGGTGGCCTAAATTCCCATAGGCATGCCCGTCACTGCCAAATAGGGATGAAAGGTTAAAAGAAAGTGTCCTTCAATCAAGAGGGGATAGCTAACTGATTCATGTGTCCTCCCCATCTGAGGACACCTGGGGACTGGGACAAAAGGAACAGCACAGCCTGCTGGCTTGGATGCTAATGGGAGGCCTGGAAACAGGGCTTTCTGAGCCTGGCTCTTCCACTAACCCTCACAACTCTATTACCTCTCCTCTTGGTTTCCTCATCAAAAAAAAAAAAAATGAAGAAAACACAATAGAACACTTTAGATTCCACCACCGTACATTCTTCTGTTGTTTTCATGTTCTTCCAGGAACATTTGTATGTGTGTGTGTGTGTGTGTATTTTTTTTTTTTTCTGCTTTTAATTTTAAAATGTCAGGTCGAAGCAGCCGTAGGGATTAACAAGCAGTTTGACTCTCAAATGAGTTACTGCATCCCTTCCCAGAAGGAAGTAGAGGAACCTGGCTCACTTGGGCTCTGAAGAAACATCCAGATGTAGGACAAGCATCTAGGAACGAGTTTACAAGTCCCTCTGCAGAGCTGACTCAGCCAGGGGGCCAACAGGGCCCTTCCCCCCACCCCCAATCCCAGGATTAAAGCGACGTACATGCACCCAGCAGTCACTCCCACCCTGAGGACACATCAGTTCATCCCTGAGATGCCATAGCAGCAACAGGGAAGCCTTCTTGGTTTAGGAGTCAAGCTGGGCTGGGACTAGGGTGAGGGAGGAGTGACACTTGCCTCGGCACAAAACTTAAGGAGGTGCCAAGAAAGACTTACTAATCAAGATAAATTATATCATAACGCAATATTTTAAAAAAACAAATTGGAAAACCAAGGCGTGGGCTATCATACTGGAACCAGGGCCAAGATTAGAGCAAGGCCCAGGAGGCGAGGTCACGTGAGGGTCTGTGATGTTAGCACAGTCCCGCATCCCAAGGACCTATCCACCACTTACTGCCAATAGCATCTCTGAAGAAATACCGCACAGAACCACAATCTCTGGTCCCAAACCCTTGGCATTCAGAATTGTTTAGATTTTTTTTTAAAAGGTAATGTAGAGCATATCCAGTAGATTACATAATCCCCACAGCAGGGTCTGGGGGCAGCACCCCCAAACACATGCACATTTCTGCAGCCAGATCTATGAATATTCACACTCTGCCTAGTAAAGAGACCACCGGTGGCCTCAGGTTCGTCCAGGTCGGGATTTGCCATCACACGAGTTAAAGAAAAGCCTTTTGGTTTTAGAATGTTTTGAATTTTGAAACTGCAGATAAAAAAGTGTGGGCCTGAATAGCATTACATTACGTCTCTTAAAGAAAAAAGGTGGCAGATTGGACCCAAAACTTTTGTTATAAACTTGTACAGAAAAGAGAGCTGCAACGGTCCTCAGCAGTGATCACCCAGAGGAAGGCGATTTCTAAAAGTCAGTCAAGCCCAGAGCAAACTTAAAGCATTTCCCACCAGCCAACCAACCAACTGACATTGTTAAATACTGTGTGTGTGTAAAAGCCTGTACAGAGTCCTGGGCTGTACTGAGACATACTAGACACAGGTCCAGCCCTCAAGAGCTGAAAAGTTAGAGGAGACTGGAAGGTGACCATAAATCATTGAATATTGGAATCTGAAAAGGGCTAATCCACACCCACACTTTAAAAATGATGAAACCGAAGTTCAGAGAGGGTGAAGGCCTTGCACAAGTTAGAAACAGGAAGTGAGTGGCACAGAGAGATCAGACTCAGGTGTGCTAAAACTGCTCTTCACTGCTCTCTGCATAAAAGCACATAATAATTGCCAATTTAGTGAGGAAATGAAAAGAGTTGTAAAAGATCCCAGCGGAAGTGGTTTTGGTCAAACACACCTTTGCAGCAAAGATGGGTTCCGACTTCTACAAGGACTGTAATTTGGGGAGGCAGCAAAGCAGGGGAGGGACCTCCTGGCAGGGAAATAATGAGGTATGGGGCGGGGCGGGCGGGTGCATGGTGGGTGAGCTGGGCACATGGATTAGGCTCTGGTGAAGGGCACAGAACGAGCTGTTAGAAAAGCAGGTAAAGGCAATGCATAGAGAGTTTAAATGCCAGAGTGAAGAACTTACAATTATGTCCCAAGGCCGCATCTCCCAATCATTTGAGTTCTGCCTCCATGATTTATGGCTGCCCACAACCCTCGTAGGAAGAGGCAGAGCATGGCTATTTAAATGAGCCCACTCTGGGGTCAGATTCTTTCCATCTGAATCCGGGCTCTGATGCCAACTGTGTGACCTTGGACAAGCTGCTTAACCTCTCTTTGCCTCAGTTTACTCATTTGTAAAATAGAAATAATACAAGTACCTCCCTTGTAAGAGTTACAGGAAAGAGTGTTTACTGTCCTGAAAACAGTACCTGGCATTCATTTTAAGTATTCAGTAAGTGTTAGTTGTTGTTAATTTAAGTTAAATTTGTAGTTATATATGTACTGTAGCCTCATCCTAAGCTATAATATCCATGAAATCCTGGGCTTCTTGTGACAGCTATGGTTTTGATGATACATAACAAGAGGGTCCATCAAAAGTCTTAACTAAGGCAGTGAATACAACACGTAGGACGCTCCCAAGCTGGTAAGAGGGCCTCCAAAAGAACCACCCAGGAAATCTGATATCTGACCTTGCAACTGAAAGGACAGGATGGACTGGCATCTGACTATACCTGAGACACACGAGGTGTGAGACAAAAGCTGGCCATCTGCTGTGGGCGGAGCCAAGGGAGCCGGCTGAGCTGGGGGATGGGCCTGCATTCCCAGGTTCACTGCGCCAGAGGATGTGTGATTGTCTCCTTGGGCTAAAGTGGGCCACAAGCAAGTGAAGGCTGGCAAGAGATCAGAGCAGGTCTTGTCCAGGAGGGCCACTCGGACAGACAGAAGGACCTTAGCCGGAAGAGGCTGGAGGTGAATCGCGGATTTTAGGGGCTGAGGAGAGAACAGTGATCTAGAATAGTGGATAATTTGCTCTTTTCAAGACAACAAGGAGTAAATGGTCCCAGCAAATGTGGGGGAAGCGTGTCTGAGAAACCCATGAACGTGGCCACAAGAAGAGACTCAGCATTAAGTACCTGCCAAGCCCAGGAAAGCTGGGAGCTGGCAGACAACAGTGCTGGCCAAGTAAGCCCTTTCCTGTCCCTCTCAGGCCAGTGACAAAGGACTGGATGTATTAAGTACTGAATTGAGACCGTTTGTGACTTAAAGTGACCACAGGACCTCCTACCGCCTAAGAATGACCCAGAAAGTTATGGGGCCTGATTGAGTTTTCCTCCCAGGGCAGGGAAACAACTAATCCCACTGAATCAACATAAAGGTCCAGCAGGAGACAAAATTAAGTCGTGTTAGTGAGTTAAGTCATCCCAATGAGTCATGTTTCTTTACATTCATTAGAAACATAGCTATTAAAATGAAATGTTTGTCCCTTTACCAACTAAAATCATCTCTCAATATTCCCAGTGGTATGGTAACCACCATTAGAAATCACTGCTATAGGGCAATAAGGAACTCAGGAATAAAGCAAGGCAGGTAGGGACAGAAAAGATTGGTTTGGTGGGTTCAATGGGAACTCATTTGCTCCCCAACCTTGCATACGATGAAATTAAAACAGAAGACGTACCAATGGAGAACAGAATCCTTGGACAAATGGCTTGCGCAAAGGGAAATCAAGGCGGCCCAATTTCACGAACAGAAAAGCTGTGACTCCCTGAGTTCCTAGGCTGAGCTCATAGTATGATCTTGCTCTTTTAAGTGGAGCTAGGGCAGCAGAGGGAGATACGTTCTCATTGACTCTGCGTCATTCAGAAAGCATCAGCCAACGTCCTCCGGTCCCGGAGCCCTGGAGGATCCTGGACTGAACCAGGCCCTGGCATCTGCTAAATGTAAGTGCAGACTGTAAGACATACACCAAGGCACAACTTCCCTGTTGCCTTCACTTCAAGATACAAGGGGTGTACCTCATCATTTAGGAGATGGCGTGTATAAGGGGGAACAGACGCCACCTCTCGGCTGCCCCACTTAAACAAATGAGGAATGATCCAACCTAGTCCCCCTTCCCAAGAAGGGACTTGCTCCAACTGTATCTTAGTCCCCTAACTTCCAATTTGGCTTCTTTCTCCTTCAACCACACCTCTGCTCTCCCAGCTGTGACTTCCTCCAACTCCAGACCAGCTGAGTTATCATTTGAGAAAAAACCAAATTATCCAGATTCTACTAGATGACCCAAGCATGATTGCTGGAGGAGGTGTTAGAGAATATCTCTTCCAACGTTCTCATTCTACAGACAAGGAAATGAACTCATGTCACATGAGCTGAGACAAGAACCAAACAAAGTCCCCTGACCCCAGCACAACGCTCCATTATACACCGTCATGATAACTCTCAAAGGAGGTCAGCTCCCCTCCCGCAGGCCACCACCTCAATCTTCATTCCTCTTCCACAAACACCTCAAAGTGGTAGGAAAGCCCCAGAGTTAACTTGCCTAGAACAAACAAGGATAAAAGAATTGAGGACCATCCTGATGAACTGGCCGGTCACCTCTGAATGGAGTAATCAGCGGCCACAAGTACTTCCTCAGAAGAACAGGATGGTCCAATGCTTACCGTACTTTGCAGAGTATACCTGGGACCAGGAGTCATAATCAAGGTCTCCACAGCTGGACCATAATGACGGGCAGGGGAAGGCCCAGAAACTAGGTTGGAGGACGAGGCCTGGAGTCAAGAATCTGCTAAGATGAACCACTATGACTAGTGGAAGGAGAGTGACAGAAGGCAAAATGCTGCCCAGACAGCCTATCAAGCAAGAGAAAAATCTGGCATCCAAATGAAGTGGGGTTTATGAGATACATCCCTATGCCAAGCAGAAGTCTGGTCCTCTTATAGCAAATCCCAGGCCATCTGGTCTGCTTCCCCAGTGCAGGGTACCGACCCCTCTCTTCCCAAACATTCGTCAGGATATTGTTTTTCAAAGGAGAATCTCAATTTTCATCTCCTTTTAAGTAGCTGTGTTTAATCCACACCAGCTCTCCTTCCTATACTTTAACCTCCACTTTCCACTTTCCTTCCTATACTTTAACTAACCTCCACTTTCCTTCCTCCCCAGAGTTTGTCCCACCATGCAAAGCAAAGCTATTGAACACAGTAGCATCAGACAGATCTCAGTTTAAATCCCAATTTGGACTCTTGCTAGCTGTGTGACATGGGCAGTGACTTTATCCTTTATCGAGGGCTTAGCCCAATGCCTGGCATATAGTAAGTATTCAATAAACAGTGGCTGTCGTCATTATTATTGCTATGTTCACTGAAGCCAGCTGAAGCTCCCTGTGTGGAATTAAATCCCAAAGGGCTGACATGGGCTGTCCAAGGTCACACAAGTGAGTCAGGGAGGGATCCCGGATTTCCTAATTCCGGAAGCCTTCGCCAACCATCAGCTCCTGCACAAACAACAGCGTTGCCCAACAACCTAGAAATCTGGGTCTCTGATCATATCCAAGTACCACAGCTGATGATGTAATAGGTACTCGCCATGTGCTGGAAACTGGGCAGGCTATATGAAAGCTTTAAGGCATCTACAGATCAGCATAGGAAGGTCATCTCCTTGTTTGTGGCAGGCAAAAACACAATTACAACATGAAAGTCTGGAGCCGCTGCTTATGTTTCCCACTGGTGACAATATTTCTCATCCATATTTGTTTTCAGAAGGCAGATGAAAGTAAGACCACTGACCTGGCTGCCTTATTCCTGGCTTTAGAAAGGCTTTTTCGATCGGGAATGAGGGGGGGTGTGGGTCCTAGGGACGGAAGACTAAATGGAGTCTGGCCAAGGACAGCTATGAAAAAGAAGATGGGGGCTGGCAGTGGTCCCCACCGTTGCTCCAAAGAACTCCAGAACTCCAGAAAAGAATCCTCTCTTTGTGGCCCTCCAATCTCCTTCTTGGCTGGCATCCCTAGCTCGGGGCTAGGAAAACTCAGGGTAAGTGACCTTTCTGATGAAAACGGACCATTCCAGAAACTCACGTGACAGGAGTGCCTCTTAAAAACTGAAAGGAGGGCTTCCCTGGTGGCGCAGTGGCTGAGAGTCCACCTGCTGATGCAGGGGACACGGGTTCGTGCCCTGGTCCGGGAAGATCACACATGCCGCGGAGCGGCTGGGCCCGTGAGCCATGGCTGCTGAGCCTGCGCGTCCGGAGCCTGTGCTCCACAGCAGGAGAGGCCACAGCGGTGAGAGGCCAGCGTACCGCCAAAAAAAAAAAAAAAAAAAAAAAATTGAAAGGAAACAACAAATGAATGAATCAGCTAGAAGGCCTTCGTCATTCAAGTCCAACTACGAAAGCAGTCAGAAATGGCTAATCCAGTGTGTCCTGAATGCAGGGTTTCTGAGGTGGAAAGGAATGGCAGAAAGAGCCCTCTCCAATTACGCCCCCGATTTATTAGATCTCCCTATGGTAAGTTAGGATTTAACAATGCAAGTCTTACTTTGTTTTAACTGCCATGCTTCCAGAGGGAGCAGCAAAAAGGAGCAATCTGAGGACCCAAGTCCTGCCCATGTAGACTGTCTGCCCTAATTCCAAGGATGCTGTCCCTCTATAATACCAGCCACACTGAGAGCCAAGAGCCCTCAAAGGATATCAAACTCCCTGCTGGGGAGCAAGCAGAGTAAAGAACAATGGGGAGCTGGATGTTCAGAAACAGGAATTGGCAATGACTTTGGTTACTCAAGTTGCCAGACTTGATGGTGACCGACCCCAAAGGCAGAAGCACCAACATCCGGGGAGGGTGGAAAGTTACCTTTCAGAACCATCCTCTAAGGGACCAGGGGGCCAATAGCACCCACTCTGTGACCTCGACCCCACCAAATCTATACATAAAGGAACTGATGTTAAAATGAACATTGAGGACAGCCTTAGGGCGAAGCAGAGTGGGAGTTCACACCTGCAGGATGGATGTGAGCAAAGGGAAGGGAGCAGATTCTCTTTTTCACCTGGGAATGGGATAGGTTCCTTATTCAGCCTCAGTTCTATCTATGGCTGTGAGTTGCAGGGGTGAAAACCCCTTCATTTTCCTTGAATCATAGCAGCATGGCACATCCCACAGCTCAAAGTCTGAGGCAAATGTACATTTGAAATCAAACACATAGGTACCTAAAGTCTATCAGTGCATCTTCATCTCATGATGAAAAAGTGTAACCAGTGGATCTCCTCCGGTACTTAACGGTAAACATTCTTAAATCCCAGGAAAGGAAAACTTCCCCAACACAGACATTCACACACACCACAGTCAGTGTGCTAATTCTTAGCGTGACTCAGTTTCCCTCCATGGAAGCCATAGTCAAAAGTACCACCTCCCAGCCCTTCCCCAGAAATCAGCTTAGACTTTACTTTTCAAATACAAAGCCTCTGACTTCTGAGAGGTGTTGGTGGAGGAAGCAGAACACCTGGTCAGTAAGGCTGAGTTTCTTCTTGCTCAGAGCATCAGTATCCCTTTCGACATTCCCTCCTTAGCCAGGTGTTGCCACAAAGGGAGCTGAGAGTTTGACAAGTCAGAAATTATCCACACCTTAAAAGGAATGTTCCTGGAACAAAAAATAAAAATAAAAAAAATAACCCAAACCACCTTGTCTGTAAATTGGGGGTGGGGGAGGAGTGCGGAGGAAAGTAAAGAGATACAAATTTGAAAACAGTCAGGCTGTGCCAGGGTTAGATTTCCCTTCCCTCAAGGACAGCCAGATCTGATACGGCTGCTGATAAGGTCAAGCGGCTTCACTTTACTGCCCTTCCCCAGGTCTCAATTTATAACATCAGCGTCCCCAACATCATCAGAGACCCTTCTGAGAGCTTGGAGGGTGACTGTCACCAACATCCAGGCTGGACACCATCTACCAGAAAAAACCCTACTAGGAAGTAACCTGAAGGTATCCAGAGAGCAGAGGCAGACAGAAAAGCACTTGCTGCCCACAAGTGCCTTTCTGATTAAAAACTTACACTTTTAAAACCAACACTGCGCTTTCCCTATCACAAATGCTGTAATGTAGCCCTTTCCTGCAAAATGACACCTTTCCCTTTAGAAACAGTATGTGAATCTGATACAAGTGAAATTAAACACAGTATAAGGCTCCCTAACTCATTTAACATCTTTCATTCAAGAACCCAAGGCACTTAAGTCACTTTATAAATGTAAAAACTCATGCCTCATCACTTTAAAAGGGGGAGTCGGAGGGAGTATCATTTTCCCATCTATGGTCAGTACATTTGAGTAACAGTCCATGGAAAAGCCCCTCTCTCACCACTGGAGGTGGGGAGGTCAGGCCTCTACACCATCATCCTCAGCTCAGAATAGCTTGGGGATTAACCCAAAGGAGAACTGAGCCATAATCAACCCTGCCCATTTAGAGGGGAAAGGGCCCTAGAAGTGGGGCGGGTGGTGCTCTCCGGTCTAGCACCTGCATCTGACTTCAGCCACAAGGTCCAGGGCCATATAGAGCTATAGCTCAGGGGACTTCATTTTTTCCTGCTATCCTTTACTGCTCCCTCCCTCCTGTACCTTTAAGTGACCAAAGTCAACACTAAATCAGCTTGTAATTTCCCTCCAAGGATGAGATAAATAAGTTGGCCCACTCTCTACTGTCTCCCCAGTTACTCAACTGTGTCCCCAAATATAAAGCCTAGGGGAGAAAGGCCAAGCCTCATCTCAGCCCACCCCTCCATTCCTCTAGGGTGTCCTGGGAGGCCCACCCCTGGCCCAACCACTCACAGCATTAGTTCAGTCACAGGAGCAGACAGGAGAGTCACCCAGCATTTCAACGCCCCCACCCCCCCATACACACACACACAATCCAGTGCCTTCTGTCTCCACAGGCAAGCAGATGTAGCACTGCCTTGCAACCCGGGGGAAAACCCGACTCTCAAAGGGCTGTCTTTTCTAAGAGGAAGAAAGGCAATGGGCAGTCCTGCCACAGGATGGAAGCCGGTGGTCACATGCAAGCCAGATCAGAGCTGGAGGCACCTTGTTCTTGGAGACACAAGGTCGGGGACTGGGGACCTGGAAACTGGCCCATTTGTTTTCTAGAGAGAAAGACACTGTATCCCCCATCCCTGCCCCGGGAAGGCTGTTCAGCCCTCCCCTTGACCCCTCTTCCTGGTTACAGCAAAGAGAAAAACCCAGGCCCCCTGATGACCCAAGTCTGAAGGCCAGAATAACAGCTCCTTTGCTACTGGGTGCTGAGAACGCAGGAGAATTGGTAAGCTGAGCCCCCAAGGTTATGCTGGCACAGCTCCCCAGGGTCCTGCTCCTTTCCTCCTGGGAGGGCTCGAAGTGGCATCAGAACAACCTGCCACCCTAAGCTCTGTACCTGAGGCAAACAAACAAACATACCCCCCGAGGAAACTGTGGAGAAAGAGGGAGACATAGTCCAGGGCAGGAAGGGAAGGGGATCAGTTTCTGACTGGGCACAGAAAGAGGGAAAGGAAGACACCTGGGAAAGAGGCCAATATCGCCTTCCCCTTGCTGTAATGGTCCCCATCCCAGCCCCGCATCTCCCACAGAGGACCGGAGATCAGGATGGGCAGATGGAGAGCTGGCAGCCAGGGGGCTGGGAAGGGGAGGACGCCTAGGTGTGCAGTCCACCATCACCTAGTTTTTCTATGCACCCTGGAGAGAGGGTTCATCTTGGCACGGTTCCCTCCCCTTCAGAAAAGTCCTCAGCCTCAAACTCAGGAGGGTCCGTGGTTCCCACTCCCAAGCCTCTCTAGCTTCCACCCAGCCTGACGCCCCCTCCGCTCCCCTGAGGCGGCCTAGGGGATGCTCTCCGCCCGGAGGAAGAGGGGATGTCAACCATCCGCTGCCGGAGATCCCAGGCTGACCCCTTCCCCTCGCATCTCCCCAAGCCCCCTTTGTTTCAGGAGGTGAAAGTTGCCAGCGTGCACCCCCTTCCCCAACACGCCCCCCTGTGCGCCCATCCCCCTCAGGGAATCCAAGCCTGGGCGCACCATCTAATTTGCGGCTCGCTCTCGAGCCGGGGCACCGCTTCGAAACCGAAAGCAAAGAGGAAGCGGGATCCGGCAGCGCCCCCAGCCCGGTCGCCCGGTCTTCCCCATCACCGCACCATCGCCCGCACCCCCCGCACTCGGCGCTGCCCGCCCCGCGCGGCCACCTCTCCCGGCGGCGGAAAGGCCTCTCTGCGGGCATCGGAGGCACCTACCGGTGCGGGGCCGGGGCCGGGGCCGCGAGCAGGGGCAGGGCAGGGCCGGCCGTCTGCCGGGCGCAGGTGCGGCCGGGAGCGCTGTCTCCCCTGCTCGCTCCCGCTCCTCCTCCCGCGCCGGTGCTCGGGGCGCTCTCCTGCGCCGCCTGCTCCCCGCCCCCAAGCCCGGCGCTCGGGCTCCCCCCGCGCCGAGTTGCCGGCCCTGCCTCCCCCACGCCGCCGGTCCTCCCGCGCGGCTCCTAGTCCCGCATTGTGTGTCGGCCGCCGCCGCGGCGGTGCGGGGGTCTGGGGGCTGTGGCCGCCGCTGCCCTGGCAGAACGGAGCCGGCGACGACGGCGGCGGCGGCGGCGGCGGCGGCGGCACTCACCCATAGTACGGATGCGGTGCAAACTGCACATGCTCGCGTCTGACAAGCGCTCTGCCTCCGGCCCCGCTTAACTCCTTGCTCGCCCGCTCCCCCGCTCCACCGCCGGGTCCGCTGCCCGGCCGACCGCACCGCCCCGGGCGCCTGGAAGCGCGCCCTCGGTCCGGGCCGCGGCGCAGGTGGCTGCAGTGCAGAGCTCCTCGGCCCTCCCAGCCCCTGCCGCCGCGCCTGCGTTTGAGGTGTCTGCAGGAGACCCGAGGAGAGGACCAGCCGGGATCCCTCAGCTCCCAGCTTGTAGGAGTTGTGTGGACTGCGTGTACAATGTCCACTGTGGGTATCCTGTAGGTCCCAGCTACCTGAGGGCCACGGTCAACATGGTATTGCAGACCCACTATATGCCAGCATAATGTTCCGTGCCGTCCATTCATTGAAACGGGCCTGCAAGATGAGTTTTATTATCCCCATTTTCAAGATGGAAGAACTGAGCCCTGTGGAAGTTAAGGAATCTACCTAAGGCAGAGCCTGAACGTCCAAGGCCCACAGTTTGGTTTATACCACAAAGATTAAACATAAGAGTTTCCTTCTGAAGTCAATCTCGATTCTTCTATTGGAAGGTGGAAAATAATGGATGTCATCTAGAAAGCCTGGAGATTTTGGTATGTGGAACTGTGGGAAATCAGTGTCAGAGGGCCCTGCCTTGAGACAGGCCCCTCAGGTGGGTCCTGGGTCCTGCAGAAAGGCTGCGCAGGGAATAGGAAGGCAATGCAACCCCAATCCCTACACCAAGCCTGGGTTTGGCCCTGGGCTCTGCAGCCAAGAGGGAAGGACATTTTTACAATTTCTAATACCCCCTGAAGGTATCTTTTTGTAAATAATCCGTCCAGGGGGTGCTCTTTTCTAATTCTCACACAGACCATATGTGTGCCAAGGCCTGATCTGTGAGGTCTGATGGCTGCTTCCCTCCTAGCCCTCACCCCCTTTTTGTCACATGCCACAGTGACAGAGAACTCTCAGAGGTCCAAGGCAGAACAGAGTCTTCTAAGAAAAGGAACCTGAGGTTCATCCAGCTGGCCTTGCCCCACTCTGGATGAGAAGCTGAGCTGCTGTCCTCCAGTCGGAACCTAATCTGATCCTAAGTCTTGGGTTTCTCAAACCCACAGAGGAAGTGCACAGCCATGTGGTACCAGTGGCAAGAGCTCTTGGCTTCTCTGAGTTAGTTTCCTCCTCTAAGATGGAGATAATATCGCCTATTTCATAAGTATATTGTGATGACCCAATAGCAATATATGTGGAGTCCTCAGTACAGTAGGCCTTCAATAACAAGAAAGTGTTTTCTGCTGGGGGTAAAGCAGGGATGGGGAGAAGCGATCAGAGCTACAGTGAAGCATGTGGGCTGTCCTAGAACACTGTCAGAGAGGCAGGAGACAGCCCCCTCCGAGAAACACCTTGGCAAGAAGAGGCTTCAGTAAGTCTGGCAGCAAAGCCCACCTGCTGCAGAGGGACCTCCCTGGCGCCCCCTTGCCTCGGAGGACCAGTTCTGCTCTGGTTCTCAATCTGTGGCTGGCCGCTGATCCTACTCCCTTCTGGCTGGGGGAGGCAGCATTGCTCAGAGGAAAGCACAGCGGTCTGTTAAGGCAGAAGATCTGAATTTGGGATGACTTATCCATTAGGTACTTTGCAGTGCCTAGCACCCACAATATTTTGGGGGCCAGCAAAAATGTTTGAATTTCTTTTGAAATCAGAGGCAAAAAATAAACTTTGAGGTCAAAGAAAATGTTTTCCTATATAATTTTAGTATAGAAGCCATAGTATATAGAAGCCAAGGTGCCAGTTACAGAATCTGAAGAAGGAAGAGTTGGGAACTAAGGCACAAGAGTTGGCATCAGTCACTCTCTCCTGTAACCAGCTCTCCTATGGACTTAACTCCATCATCTGGGTCTTCCTCATTCCCAAATTAGGAATCATTTCTTCCTAATAAAAATTTATATAATGCCTTACAATGGACATATCTTCTCTCTTTGGGTAAGGCAGCTGTTTTTAATCCCCATTCTATAAACGAGGAAATCAAGGCTCAGAGAGATTATATATGGTCAAGGTTATATTGCTAGTAAAGGCAGAATGCAGTTCAAACTTAGGTCTTCTGGCACCCCATCCAAGGTCCTTTCCATCTGCACCTAGAAGATTTCAAATAAGATCAGGTGTGTACAGGACAGGGCTGTCTGTTGCAGAAGCAGACCTAAAAATAGCATCTGTAGCAGCAAGTGAGTCCCCTGGCTTTTCACCCAAAGAATGCAGAGTCAAGCATGCGGTGTTCTGGGAATGGATTGGGGCGGGGTGGCCCTGGGTGAAGGTGGGCACCATGATAGTGGTTCCAGTGATTCAAGTATAGATTCAAGGTGGAGGGCCATGGGGCAAACCAAGCCCCACCGCACTGACACACGCCAAAGGATGCCAGCCCTTTGACTTCTTGTCTTATCAGAGCAACTTGGATCTGAGTTCAGACCCCACATCCCAGCCAGATGTCTTGAGGCAGTTTATTTAAGCTTTCTGAGCCTATTTCCTCATCTGCAAAATGGAAATGGCGATAAAACTCAACCCCATGGCTGTTGCAAGCACAAATGAGATGATGCGTGTTAGGACCATAGCACAGTGCCAGGAACACATACGTAGTTTGAATTCCCTGCCACCACAGGCAACTAATGGTCTTTCTCTTCACATTTCTCTTCTACCCCTAGGCAGGGAAAAAGACAGTCTTTCAAGTGTCTTTGTGTTTCTAAAGTGCCTTGAATATGTTAGGTTCTTAATCATATTTTCTGAAAGACAGGCAGAACTTTTCTGCCCTTCTACAAAGCAAACCATCCATAAAAGCCGTAGCTCTTGTCCACCATAAGTAGTTTTCTCAATGACTTTCAAGGGGCACCAGAAAAACACTTCTGTATGCTCGTTAGAGAGGACTGGTTCTTTGGGGGTTGCCCTCTGACTACAAGTCAGGAGAGATGTTGCCCCAGAGGGTGATTTCAGTGGAAGGACTAGGCCAGCAGCCAGAGCAGGAAGGACCAGGAAGGAGGGAGCTGGAGCATGGAAGTTGGAGGCCGAGAGAGAACTATGTATAGTGTGTCCCAGATGCTGTGATAAGAAAGAGAGGAGTGAGGTAGGGGCCGAGGAAGCATTGAAGTCAAAGACAATCTTGAGCTTGGAATTATTTGGACCAGCTTAACAGGAAAGTAAGTTGGGTGAGAAAGAACTGGGGGAACCCCGAGGGAACCAGTCCTCCAGAAGAGGCATACAGAAATATTTCTGTTCCCTTTGAAACAGAAAGGAAAGAAACTTTCCCATGAAAGTCATCATGAAAATTACTTATGGTGGACAAGTGCTTCTGCTTTATAGATGGTGTGCTTAGTGGAAGGGCAGAAAAGTTCTTGTCTTCCAGAAGATATGGGCATGGTCTTGGCTGTAAGAGAGGAGGTCAAGGTAATCTGCTGGAGTTTGAAAATGGGTGGGTGGGGGGGAAGGAATCTCTTTGTAAAAGCCTTTTCTTGAAATACGAAGGAAAGAGGCATAAAGAAGCTAAGGAGTATGAACCTGTACCATTTAGGATTCTTTGGTTGCAAGCAACAGAAACTGACTTTAGCTATCTTAAGTCTAAAAGGAATTTATTGGCAGGCTATGATCAGGTGGCTCACAGATTTGGAGGGAATACGGGCAGAACAGACTTGAAAAGGCTAGGACCAGGACAGCTTTGGGAGTCCAGGGAATGGGAAGTAACTGAGAGCCTCCTCAGGGCCTTGCTGCCAGAACAAAGGGGCTGCAATCTTTTTATCACTTCTGCTCAAGTGTAAGAATCAAATTTGCCTAAGTTCACTCATGCATCCACATCTTGGCCAGGGAAGGGCCAGCAGGATACCCGGATGTAAGCTCTATCAGCACCCCACATCACAACTGAGAGGTAAGACAGAGAAATCAAAGTGCTGTTACCGTTACCCAAAGGAAAGGAGAGGTTGCTAGGCATCCCCGGAAAAGGGAATGTCCATGGTATGGGGGAAGCAAGTAGCACAGGAAATGTACACCTGACTTGGGGCCCTGTAAAGTTCTCAGCTATGAGAAAAGGTGAAGGGGGAAGCACAGAAGCCTTCAGAAAGTAGCAGGAAGCTCTGAAAAGTACTGGGACAGGAAGGCCTAGACTGTTGATGAAAATCACTGCTCGTGCTGGGGTGAGTATAGAGCTAGAGACAGGCCAACGTTTTAGGGACTTTGCGCAGCTGCGAGCTGTGCTCAGGAATGGATGAACAGTGATAGGGAAGCAGGCGCAATAGGTTATTAAGGATGTCCTTGAATGTTTGTTAAATGCCTCTGAGGAGTGGAAAGTGGTACCAGTGGAGGGGGAAGAGGCGTCAGGCCCCAAGGAAATGGTCAAGTTGACTGCAGTTTTATCAGAAGGTTTGCTACCCACATGTCCATGTGGGAAAGGGGTGCATACTTTCACAGAGCTCTCAAAATAATGTATGTTCCTACTTTAGGGATATTTAAAAGTCATGTCCTCTCTCTTTTTTTCAGTCATCAAAAAGAAAACGCAGTGGATAAGAACTATGCAGTATTCATGAACGCCTCGAGCCTGAAAATGAGGAACTCACCATTCTGTGATAATATGAATTCATCCATAAAGCATTACGACATTAACGTGTGTGCAGTAAGGTAGCCTGGAAAATGAGTGCAGGTTCATGAGACTAGCAGTCAATTACGGGGGAGGGGGAGGCCAATGCTAAAAGAAATCAAAGTGAAAATATGAACGTACATTGGAACTACACTACACAGTTGTAAGTGTGAGTTTAACTGTGAAGGTTGTAAATTTGGGGAGGGCTAGAGTTGATTATGAAACTTGGGAATCAGGGGGAGAGCCATCCCCATCCGCAGCTGCTCTCATTTCCCACTCAGCCGTCAGCCCAGGTGCTGGGCAAATTGGAAAGAATTTCTGCCCTGGAGATTAGAAACCAAACTCCAAGCTAGTCACCTCCCCTCCGTGCCTCCCTTTGCCAGGATACAAGGAGCTTAGTCGTCTGAGGGGGGACAAAGGAGTATTGTTAAGGCGAGCCTGGTTATGAGAAGGCTTTGCAACTAAAAGCTTTTATGCTGCTATCTAAGCCCTTCTGCCTGGGGGACACTGGGTGCCTGTCCCAACTTCACTATATCAGTTCAAAGAGAAATTTCAGCCTGACGCAGTGATTGCAGAAGGATATCTTAGGACTCAGCAACATTAATAGGTTAAGAAATTCTATCACAACATCTCATCCAAGACCCAATTCCTGGCCCCACTAGGTCCTGAGATGGGTTAGAGTGGGAGAATCTTGCTTTTTGTAGATCTGAGTCAAAAGAGTTGTCCCATAGGAGCTGGCTGAGAAGCAGCCCAGCTTGGGAGGGGGAAATGGGGGTAGGTGGGGCGGTGGTATTGGGATTGTATCACCGAGAGTAGGACAAAATCTGTTTCAATTCTTTTTACCCCCTTTGTCCTAGCCCATCTAGGAGAACTCTGCCACCTTCGGGAAAGGTTGTGTAAGCCTGAGGGGTTGATGATCTCAGGGACTCCATCTTGTCTGGGGAATTAGTTCAGGTGAGGTGTCCTATTAGTCTTAGATGCTAACTGATTAAGAAGTTATATATTTAATGTCTTCTCTTCTCTAGTACTGTGCTGTTGTGAGGACTGGAATCCTGACTTCAAGGAAATTGTTTTTTGTTTTTTGGGTATTTTTTGCGGTACACGGGCCTCTCACTGTTGTGCCCTCTCCCGTTGCGGAGCACAGGCTCCGGACGCGCAGGCTCAGTGGCCATGGCTCACGGGCCCAGCCGCTCCGCGGCATGTGGGATCTTCCCGGACCGGGGCATGAACCCGTGTCCCCTGCATTGGCAGGCAGACTCCCAACCACTGCGCCACCAGGGAAGCCCTCAAGGAAACTGTTATTCAATTTAGCAACTTTAATGTACCATGCACTGTGCTAAGAATTAGCGTCATAGTGGTGAAAAGATTGAGACCTAAGCATATGGATGTGGGAACAATACACAACAGTCTCTAGCTCAGTATTACCCGATGCTCCTAGTGACTTAAATTTTGTACCTCGCGTGGAAGGGCATGTGATTATTTGTGTTCTCAGATGGAGCTGTTTCCATGCCAAGCTTTATCTCTACCACACTTCATTTGTAAAGTAAACTCTCAGGCACTGGCTCAAAATTGACTAGTATTTACAAATTTATACACTTCTTTCTGTCAGGAGACTCTTTACCCTTCTTTCTTGTCCACGGCTTAGGTCAAGGGTTTGCTTTCTCTTGTGCCCTTCAGCAAGTACAGACTTGGGAAGGGGTATTGCCATCTTTAGTGGATTTTTCCATATCTGTGAGCAGTAATGTCAGGTATAGAGCTGTGATCTCCCCGGGGAATACAGCAGAGGGGTACAGGGACAGAGAAGGAACAATAGTGGGGTTCCCAATGGAAAAAGGAAGACCACAGAGGGGATAAGTGCTTTGTTCTGGACCTGCATGTCTGTTCAGAGTGCACAGGCTAAGAAGGGAACTGGTTGCTCGAGGCCTCATCTTGACCTGGTAAGTGCCCTTGTGGGCAGTTGTATGATGGGAGATTAACACTACACCATATCCTGGAGCTTTTACTATTTAAGTCCAAATTCGTGTTGTAGGAAAACATTGGACCCGGTGGGTCCCACCCCCGTCCTAACTGAATGGAGCTGGATGATGGCCTGAAACTCTAAGAATGTCAAAGGAAGGTTCGCGAGGGTCTCTGGTGCTGCAGTCCAGGATAAACGTGGGTGAGTGTGGAGGAGTGAGAAGGGGTACAGGGAAGGAACAGGGGCTCCAGACTTTCTCCCTGAAATCATCCGCCATGCTGCTCCGGCCCAGAACCTCACAAAGTCAAGCCTCTGGACTACATCCAACTAGCTTCACATTCCTTCTTTCTTCAAGTAGAGACCACGGCTGAATACGACATTTCCCTTGCAAGATGTAAAAGGGGCTTGGATTAGAACTAGGCCTAACTTAACTCTGTCCCCAGACTTGTGTCTGTTCCTTCAAGACCTGGACAACTTCCAGACCACAAGAACATGGTGTATAATAGGAATCCAGTTGCTGTCGTGGTCATAGCTTAATTGCTCTGAAGAGGTAACAGGACCCAGGCAATATCAAAAGCACATGAGTCCCCTCCGATCTCGGCATTGGTCCTCAGCTCGCCCCCTTGCCAAATCCCTGCCCAGGATCTTCACCAGCTAGAGACCGTGAGTTGGCATTAAACTTGAAAGATGGGAAGTTATGAGGGCAAATTCTGGCTCTCCGACTGGCAGATTGTGGCTTTATTGAGTTAGTTGTCAACTTCTCTGAATCTCAGTTTTCTACTTTACTGATGAGATCAATATTTTTAAAACATTTTAATAGCTTTATTAGAAAAATGATTCACATTCCTTATAAAACATTCACATAATATAAAAAGAACAAAGCAAAAACTAAAAACATTACACCAAATTTCTACACCCAAAGATAATCATTGTTAATATTTGGCGGAAAAAGTCTTCTACCCATATTTCCATATTTACATACATATAGTTTTACATAAAGTCAATTATATTATACATACTTTTCTAGAAATTGTTTCACTTGACATTAAGTAATGAATATTTTTCCATGTCAATAAAAATAATTCTTCAACGTAAATATTAATGGCTGCATAGTATTTTATTTTCTAGATGAATTTTAATAACTTATTTACTAGGTTCCAACTGATGGACATTTAGGTTATATCTTTTTGTCTTTACTTTGTTATTATTGCTGCTATAAATATTTGGGGCAACACGGTCTTTTCAAGCATCCTTCTCCTAACAAGAAAAATATTGAATGATGTAGCTCAAGGAATGACACAAGAATTATAAAACTCTGTCAGTGAGAACAGGAATTTGGAGTGGAGGAAAAGGTCCTAGAAAATTTTTAGTGATCTCTACCTCCATAAATGGTTTTCAATCTTATGTACATTGCTACATATGTACATTACTATTCCACTGGCTTGAGTGGCAAGTATATTTAGGGAAATTTCTCATTCCGGATATTCCAATGGATTTATTTCTTTTTCTAAAATTTAATTAATTAATTTGGTTGCACCGGGTCTTAGTTGCGGCAGACGGGCTCCTTAGTTGGGGCATGCGAACTCTTAGTTGCGGCATGCGCGTGGGATCTAGTTCCCTGACCAGGGATCGAGCCTGGGCCCCCTGCACTGGGAGTACAGAGTCTCAACAACTGCACCACCAGGGAAGTCCCCACCAATGAATTTATTCCAACACTAAGATTTTGCTTCCCAAAAGAATCATGTTCTTCCCAAGAGTGTCTTTGTTCCAGAGATCCTGGGTCCACGTAGGCACAACCCCCTGTGCCCTGCAGGGAAATTCCTGCTTGCAGGTTCAGGCAATGCCACCTGAATGTTTATCCAGTGGCCAATGGGACAATGCATAGTGCTTGGAAGGAGCAGCAGTCACGTCTCACTCCCAGAGCAATGCCTGTTGGTTTCCCATCCTAGGAATCGGCGTGTTCTGCTCCATCGCTTACCTCCCTTTGTTTTTTGTTTTTTTGCGGTACGCGGGCCTCTCACTGTTGTGGCCTCTTCCGTTGCGGAGCACAAGCTCCGGACGCGCAGGCTCAGCGGCCATGGGTCACGGGCCCAGCCGCGGAGCGGCATGTAGGATCTTCCCGGACCGGGGCACGAACATGTGTCCCCTACATCGGCAGGCGGACTCTCAACCACTGCGCCACCAGGGAAGCCCACCTCCCTTCTTATGTACAAGACCTGTCTGTAGGCTCTACCTGATTCCTTTGGGTGGACCCAACTCTGTAAGAAGAAAAGGACTAGTGTTCCCTCTTCTGGACCTGAACCAGGAAATTCAGAACCTAGAAATGTGGATATTCCTTTTTGCAAAGGTGCACTGTCCACAGGACCTCTCTGAAAACTCCAAAGCTCACTTTTACATGAGGAAAGCTCCCAATAGGTGGATTCCCTCAGTGCTCTGAGTCAAGCAGTCTGGTTCCAGCTCCGTGTCCCATCACTTTATTTGTGGCGGAGTAAAGATTTTTAACACTCAGCTTTGACTTTGTGCAGAAGAGACTCTTCCTGTGCCCTCCTCTTATGGCACAGTTGGGTGAGAGAGACCTGGAAAAAGTGCCAAGCTGATGATCTGTGCATGCTGGATCCAGGCAGCTGGGAAAAAGGAGAATGTTTCCATCTATCCCTACTTCACCTTAGTCTTTTAATACCACTAAATTCTCCTATCCCCTTCCCTGAAACTATGTAAAATTGAACAAGGACAAAGGATACAGAGTTTAAAGTCTCCACTTTAGGCATAGCTTAAAGCTTCGTTAATCACCACTTTTCAAAGTGACCAAAGCCTGCAGCGGTCCGAGGAGAAGGGAGCAGATCTAGCCCTAGGTGTGGCTGGGAGCAAGAATGCTGGGGCTCAGCGTCCTTTAGGAAAATAAGCCATGCCGACCACTAGATGGCGCTGAGCAATAGCCTCCGACGTCCTGGCAGGTCCTGGGTCACACCCAGGACTCTGAGACGGAAGACAGGTTTGTCATCTGGACTAAACCCCCTTCACAAAAAGGAGTTGGCAACAACAGCTTCCAGTAGGATATGAACCCTGACGCTTCTGGTAAAAACCCCGAGCCTGAGCACAACGATCAGAAGCACAGGAAGCAAAGGTCTGATTGATCAAAGGAGACCTACTGTTTTCATCCCAAACCACCCAGGTGTGGGGCAAGGGCTGCAACGGCTATGCCTTCTCATTCATTCAGGTATTTCACATCTTCCCTTCTCTGTGAATGCTGGGGTGTTTGCTGGCCCAGTATTACAGCCACCCTGGAAGGCACCCTGCAGGGGAGCGCCGTATCCCTGAAGCAGAGGGAACTCCAAGCCCTGCCCCACCCCGGTTCATAGGCCTCTTCCAGTCAGGAGAAGCAGCTGCTTAGAGGGGAAGCCAAGGGGCTCCCCAGGCTGCTATAGCACCTGCCACCTACTTGGAGCTGGTCTCTGCCCAGCCCGTCCTGCCCCCTGATGTGAGCTGCCATTGTTTTCATCTGTGATGAAAGCTAATGGAGAAATAAGACAGCTGGTTTCAAACCATGATGTTGCAAGTTCTAAAATGATCTAGAATCCCAGTTAGATGACTGGATTTACCAGGTTCTCATTCCCTGAGCTCCATCAGCTCCCAACTCAGCTTCCCTTTCTCCCTCCCTGCCATCTCCTTTCCCCCCTCTCCGCCCCTATCCTACCCAGCCTCCGTCCGCCTGGCTCTCTCTTGCTTGGGGAGCCCACAGCTGCACTGGACAGATCATTTTGCACTGATATATGTTGTCATTACATCAGCTCTACCCTGTGTTCCCCTCTGGGGCTGTTGCTGCTCTCTGAGAAGATCACTGGCGTGTTGGAATATGATGTATGACAAACCAGTCAATACCAGGCACCCTACGGGTCCTAAGGAACCGGGAAATACAGAGCCCTGAGCCTGAATGCATGTTTATTTGGTTTTGTTTTGTTTTTTTGCGGTACGGGGGCCTCTCACTGTTGTGGCCTCTCCCGTTGCGGAACACAGGCTCCAGACGCACAGGCTCAGCGGCCATGGCTCACGGGCCCAGCCACTCCACAGCACGCAGAATCTTCCCGGACCGGGGCACGAACCCGTGTCCCCTGCATCGGCAGGTGGACTCTCCACCACTGCGCCAGCAGGGAAGCCCAGAATGCATGTTTTTAATGTGTCCCCAGGATTTCGTGATGGGGAATCACTGCCTACCTTCTCACTGGAATCCTTCTCCTTCAGGCCCTCCTTCCACCTAATCCTCTTAGTAGTTAGTTTCCAGGTCCCTAGTCTTCGCACATCTTCCTAGTCTTTTACCCCTTTATACCTTCACGTTCCCTCCTCATTTAACAACACTTACGAGGTGCCTATCATATGCCATGCACAGGGGCAGACCTTTATCTCCATCCCTCAGAGCAGATAAGAATCCTGCTCTCTGTTTTCCAAATGCAGAACCCCTCCACCAGCTTCCTCCGCCTGGCTCTCTTTGGCTCCAGAGCCCACAGCTGCACTGGATGGATCATTTGTGGGGATACAGGTGGTAATTGCATCGGTTCTTCCACATGTTCCCCACTGGGAAGAGCCTGGATTCAATGGCAGGTATGTCTTCTTCTGAAGCCTGTGCCCTGCGTCCCTCTGTCACACTTGCCACAGTCTGTTTCCTCGCACAGTGCCTGGAAGATAGGAAGTGCTCCATAAATACTTGTTAGTGAGTAGCTGGATGAATAAATGAAAGAGGGATCCACACTCAACGTTAGGGTACACCCACCCAATACACACACACACACACACACACACACACAGAATTCTGCCTCTGGGCCTTCTCGTTTCCTTCCTACCCTGCACCTCTCTGCAAGTCCCATCACTGTCCTCCCAGCCTCACTTGGATGATAACTGAGCCTCTGTGACCCAGCCCATGGTTGCTCTGGCTGGTCCCAGAGATTCAGCAGTTGAAATAGCCTCCCGAAAGCTACCAAGCTCTGCCCCTGCTCCTGAGGCATAAGGCTGGACCAGGACTGGCCCTAGGGCTCCTGAGAATCTGAGGCCCCTCCCGCTCTCCTCTTTGCTCTCCTTCTTCCCCTTTGCTCTCCTTCCAACAGCAACTGAGAACCAGGCCCTGAAGGCAGAAGAAGGGTTGCTTTGATTTGGGAGGGTTTCCATGAGGCAGGATGAATCTCTGGAGCCCAGAGCCCTGCTCAGAGAAAACAAGTGGGGTTAGGAATTGAGGTCTCTAGCAGGCCCAGGACATGGGAAGGATGTCTCTAGCTCTCCTAGAGTTATTGCTGTCTCTCAAGCTATCTTGCTTGACTATTGCAATCCTGCAACAAAGAGAATTCTCTGGGAGCAGATACCGCCTCTGGACCTAGTAGAGGAGATACCGAGAGAGGGACATAGGAGAGTATCTGGTAAACATTAGATTTCCAGCAAATATCTGTTCAAAGAATGCATAACAAAAGCTACCATTTATACAGCACTTGCTAAGTGTCAGACACGTACTATCTCATTGAACCCTCTCAACAAGCCTAAGATGCGAGAATTATTATCACCATTTTACAAACAAAAATTAACTCAGAAAGCTTAAGCAACCATCCCAAGGTTACATCAGCACATATATGGGAAAGCTGGGACTTGAACTGCGGCCTGGCCAGTTCCAAGGTCCCCATTCCTTCCCACAGTGCTGTCCGGGGAACCAGGCACAGACTAGGATGCTGTGATACTGACTCTGGAGGAATTTCTTTTTTAACTATTTCAGTCTAAACGGTATGGTGTATGGATATAAATGGACTCTCCTCTCACTCCTAGAGTGGTTAGTTAGCACCTGAAGTGCTCTAATCGGGAGTCTGCACTCTAGAGGGTGGTTACATAAACACTTCAAACGCCATCAAAATGTACACTAGCGGCCTGGATGTGCTTGAAGGATGCTAGAAATAATCTTTCACTGGTGAAATGAGTGGCTTTCAAAATATGGAAGTAGCCAGAAAGATGATGATGAATGATGTGTGAGAACCAGACCAGGCCAACTCCCCAACTCCCTGGAAGCAGGTTGTGGGACTTTTGGTGCCGGCTTGCTGGTAAATGTTTGTACATTTGGCAGACTTTGGCCTTGGCCATGTTTAATGCCCCACCTGTAGGAGGTAATGGAAAGGGGACAAGAGGCCTCCACTCACCTCTCATCACCAGTGGCTGGAAATATAAGAACCGACAATTGCCAAAGGGCCAAAGGAGTTCAGATCTGTTCACAACAGGTGCCTATCCAGGCCTGATACTCTTCTCGGAAGAGTAAGAGGAGGCCCTCAGCTTCCGTGGCCCAACTGAGCCTTTGACTCCAGGCACATGATGACTTTCTCCCCTTCTCGGTGCTGTCAGGCCACTTGTAATAATAAGCTAACATCAAATAGAAACAAGCTTTAGGTGTTGTGGGTACCATCTCTCCGTGAATCCTTAGAGGGGTCTGGAGGCTCAGAGCCTTTCTCTCAGCTCCCACCCAGCCCTGCCTGCTCCCCTCCCTCTCCCACTACAGCACCCATCCAACATGGCTTTTTTTTTCTTTACCTCAGTTTTGCAAAGTTCCCCCTTTGCTGTGGTGACTCCCTCATAATCCTGCCTTTTCCTCCAACTCTCAGATATTAGGACCTGAAGGGTACCTGTGCCGAGGAAATAATTTCCCCACTTTACAACAGGACAGACTGAGGCAGGAAGCAAGGAGATGGTTTATCCAAGGTTATAGGTGGGCAGCTAATAGAATCCCTGGAACAACTTGAAAGTCAGCTATCATGAATGAATGAATGAATGAATGAAATGGTGAGAGGGAGGGAAGAAGAGAGGGACATTGGCGTCAGCAGATACTATCATCTGATTTGGCAGCGGCCATGGTTTGACTCTGTCTCAGTCCATGGAGGGCTGCATAGAAAGTGCTTTTAAGGACTTCCCTGGTGGCGCAGGGGTTAAGAATCTGCCTGCCAATGCAGGAGACACGGGTTCGAGCCCTGGTGCAGGAAGATCCCACAATTGAGCCTGCGCTCTAGAGCCCGCGAGCCACAACTACTGAAGCCCATGTGCCTAGAGCCCGTGCTCCGCAACAGCAGAAGCCACCGCACCGCAACGAAGAGTAGCCCCCACTCGCCACAACTAGAGAAAGCCCACGTGCAGCAACGAAGACCCAGCGCAGCCAAAAATAAAAATAAATAAAATTTTAAAAACAAAGAAAGTGCTTTAAGACAAAAAGATTGTGGGGAAAAGACAGTGTCTCAGACATTCCAACCCTTGATCCCAGAGTTAAGTTAGGGGTAGGTCACCCTGAAGGTCCAAAAGAATTCATCCTTGGGGAGGCGTGGCATGGGAGCTGTGGTTGAGGGCACTGCTGGGGAGCCAGGCCTCACTGGAGCCTGAACAGCTGCCCCTGATGATTGGGGACCAATGAGAGGGCAGGTGGAGGAGACATCAGAAACCCAACCAGAGCTCAGGGGAGGCAGGCAGGACCTTTCTGGGCTGCTAGCATTGGGTGGCTGAGGTCAGGCAGAGGAGGGAACTGTAGCAAAGAAGGCTGGTGGGACAATCCCTAGCATTCGATGGGAAACTGCTCTGCCTGTGTGCATCCTTGCCAGCCTGCTTACTGATTACCTGCAGCCCCCAAAGAATGCCAGGGTCTAGGGCTGTGGGAGTCACTTTCTCCCTGGAGTGGAGGAGGGGGCAGGCCCATCCTCCTCCAGGCATCCATTCTCCCTGGGGAGTACTAGGTAGGGACTTATGACAGTAAATAGGAGAGCTATAAAACTGAGCTCTAAAGGGCATTATTGGGACAACTGGGGAAATTTAACTATCGCCTGTACAGTCAGTGATAGTACTGTGTTGATGATAAATTTTGTAAGTGTGATGATGTTAGGAAAACATGCTTGTTCTTAGGAGGAACACACTGAAGTATCCACGGGCAAAAGGTCATGATGTGTACAACTAAGTCACAAATGGAAAAAATAAATAACATATACATGGAGAGAAAGAAAGAATCAGGGAGAGAAAGCAAACGTAACAATGTGTTAACAACTGGTAAATCTAGGTGAAGAGTATATGGGTGTTTAATGCACAGTTTTTTGCAACTTCTATAGGTTTGAAAATTTCAAAATAAAAAGTTGGGGGGAGATTTGAGGGAAGAAGAATAGCTATCGCTTATTGAACAATGATCAGGTCCCAATATTTATGTTAACTCTATTATCTGATTTAATCCTCAAACCAGCTCCAGAGGGAGATACTGTGATTCTCACATTAAAGATATGGCACCCGAGTCCCAGAGATGCTAACGAACTCGCCCAAGTTTACAGAGCAGGTATTGAAACGGAGCCCAGAGCAAGGGGAGGGCCATGCAGAGGAGTGTCGGCTAGCACTTCACTGAGACTTTCTGTGTGCCGGCAGTGTTTTAAAATCGTCCGTGTGTTTAACTCATTTCATCCTCCCTCTCTAAAAGCTTTGTGCTTTGTGATAAATCACTTCATCGTCACCGCTGGGAGGGAACAAAGGGGCACTCAAACACACGGACAGAAGTGTAGGTTGGTGCAGTCTCCTTTGAGGGCAGTTGGGTAGCATCTAATGAAATTTAAAAGTCACGTTGTGTTTACACCCAACAATTCCACTTCTAAGTGTTAAACCATAAAGATAGTCATATATGTGGACCAAGAAGTATGTAAAGAGATACTCATTGCAGCAAGGTATACAATAGCCAAGGACTGGAAGCATCCTAATTATCCATCATTAGGAATGCTAGGAAACCATTTAAAAAAGTAAGGCAAACGAACGAACGTAACAAAACAGAAACAGAGTTATAGGTACAGAGAGCAAACAGGTGGTTGCCAGAGGGGAGGAGGGTGGGGGAAGGAAAGAAATCGGTGAGGGAGATTAAGAGGTACGAATTTCCAGCTGCAAAATAAATGACTCACGAGTATGAAATACACAGTGTGGGGAATATAGTCAATAACTATAGAATATCTTTTATGGTGATTTATCATAACTAGACTTATTATAGCGATCATTTTGAAATATATAGAAATATCGAATCACTATGTTGTATAACAGGAACTCACACAGTGTTGTAGGTCAATTATACCTCAAACACAAAGTAATTCACAAACAAACTCCTAGAAAAAGAGGTCAGATTTGTGGTTATCAGAGGCAGGGTGGGGCGGTGGGGGATTGGATGAAGGTGGTCAAAAGGTACAAGCTCCCAGTTATAAGATAAATAAGTACTAGGGGTGTAATGGACAACATGATAAATACAATGAACGCTGCTGTGTGTTATTCGTGAAAGTTGTTAAGAGAGTAACCCCTAAGAGTTCTCATCACAAGGAAAAAAATTTTATTTCTATTTCTTTAATTTTGTATCTGTATGAGATGAGGGATGTTCACTAAACTATTTGAGATGAAGGATGTTCACTAAACTTATTTCATGATGTACGTAAGTCAAGTAATGCTGCACACCTTAAACTTATACAGTGCCATATATCAATTGCATCTCAATAAAACTGGGGGAAAAAAGTAAGGCATCTCTAAGTGTGCTGACGTGTCACACTTAGAGTCACACGTGAATGGTAAAGACAAGAGAAAAAAGCCTTCCTCAGTATTGAAAGGGATATATAAAAAATATATATATATGAATACACATGCATTTATGAATACATGAATACTTATGTATGTTTTATATCTTGAAGGAATACGCACAAAAATTTACAACAGTAGCTGCTTTTGAGGGGGAGTGATTTAGGGGACAAGAGACAGGGCAGGAGGAAGGCTTACTATTCATTGTTAGCCCTGCTGTATTATTTGAAATTTATACTATGTGCATGATTACCTGTTCAAAATGAGTGAGTGCATACATGCATGCATGAATGAATGAATGAACGAATGAGTCTCCCTTACAAACTCCACAGGACTTGCTTTTGGGCTTCCTTAGGCAACCACTTCCAGTGTTGAAGGGGACAGCAGAGGCTAGTGTCCCACAGTCTGGGGCTGTTCTATTCCAATCCTCAGGAGCTATGAATCCATTTGCAAGCTCAGCCCCTGAAGTCCCACTGACTCAGTTGAATTTTCACCCTTGGCCTCCTGAACTACTGGGGTCAGCATTCCATAGAGTCTGGGCTCTCAAAATTGTTCATGAGAATTACCTGGAGAGTTTATTAGCTGGGCAAATCCCCAGCCTCATCTCCAGAGACTCAGATTCAAACCTGGGGTGCAGCCAGGGACTGCCTGTACCCCTGCCAGGAGTGAGACTTCTAAAGCCCCTTTGGAGAAACGGACCCTGGTGATGTCTGCCTCTGTTCAGGCTTATAATGAGAGCCCGCAGGACTGGGGAAGAAAGCTCTGTTTTGAAATGCGGATTCTTCCCTGCAATATTCTCCATATTCATCTTCTTTACCCCATATCCACCTAACCAAAAATTGAGTGTTCCACTCTCCTTTGGGTGTAGGATTATACTGGTGAGCTGAGGGACTGCAAGGGTGCACAGCGAGCTGCCCGCAGGCGGTGGCCTGTTGGCCTTTCTGGCTCCTAGGCCGGCTCCTTTAAAATAAATGAGTGCATGCATATATACAGTCGGACAGACGCAAGCAAATTACCCTTTAGGCTGTGGCGAGTTTTGTTTTGTTTCAAATTACAAATCAGAACTTTGGTCTGCCAGTGGGACAGACTTCTGCTCCAAATATCCGGGCGTGACGGTTCCTGCAAGTCGCCCGACAAATGCTGGAACCTCCTTTTTCGGGGAGGGTCTGGTCTTGTGCCGCGTCCCGCGAGGGTCCCAGTTTGGCTGGGAGCTGAGCAGATGCCGGGGCTACTCGGCCGCCCCGGGCGGCAGCCGATTCGACCTCCACAGAGAGCTCGGGGCCGCAGTCCGGGAGACACGCCCCTCCTCCCCGCGGCCCACGGGACCCCCGCCGCCGCCCCCGCCGCCCCAGGGACGAGCCCAGCGGTGCGGAGAGGTGGGAGGCTGGAGCCTGCTGAGGTCATTTCCTGTGCCTCTCCGCGAGCCGCCCCGGGAGCCGAGCCCGGCGCTCTGCCTTTAAGGAGCGGGCGGGGAGCGGACGAGGAGGGGGCGCGGCGGAGCGTTGAATGGGGCGCTGCGAGGTCGCCTCGGCTTTGTGCGGCCAGCTGGCGGGCACCCCTCCTGGGCCAGCCCGGCCCGCCCCGCCCACCCCGACCCCTGCTGCCGAGGAGCGGAGACCCGGCGGCCGCTGCGGACTCGGACGAGATCGACGCAAGGTCAGCGGCGGACGCGCGCGGGGGAGGACCGGGTGCCTGGTGCGCTGCAGGGACGCCAGCGAGCGGGCTGGAGGTGAGCGGCCCCGCGGGCAGAGGTGGGGTTGGTGCAGGGGGGTGGGTGGAGGGTTGGTTCGCGGGCCCGGGAGGGTGTTTGGTTGGGCGGAGAGGATCGGCTCCTTCTGGCCGGAGGGCGATTCCGGAGCAGGTGCCTCCCTACCTGGAAACGAGCTCCCAGCAGCCAGGAGCGCTGGGAGCGGCGGGTTAGGTTCTGGGAGCCCGCACTGAGAGGCGAGGAGTAGCCTTCCTGGAGAGGATCCGGAATTTGGGACCGGCTCTATCCAGTTGCTCCGGGAAGGGCCCCCGGAGCGAACTTGCAGGCTTTCCACCGCGTTGCCTGAGCTCTCGCTAGCTCTCACTCCTCCCGCTTTCCTTGAAGTCTCATCTCGGGTTGTCTCTTCTGTGATTTCTGCGTGGTTCTCTTAGGGGTCCTAGGCTAGACTCCTAGAGGCAGGTCAGCCAAACAGAAAAGAAAACCAGTTGGGTGCCGAATGACACCAGGAGCTCTGCGTCCTAGGAGCTTTAGAGAGGAATCGATTACCGGGGCGCAGGGGGACCTTAATCGAGGTAGCAGACGCCATGAAGACCCTCATCTGGGAGTAGATCCGCTCTCTGTTGGATCTGGCCCTGCCAGGGGACGTCTTCTCCATAAGCTTTTACTATGAGTACACCTCATAAAACGCTTCCGGACAGAGCCTTAGTTCCAGCTGAAACTTCTGCTTGAAAGATCATTTTAATAGCAATTTCAATGGAAAAGACATTCGTTCCTTCATTAAACTTTTTGGACTGTCTTCTATGCCGCAGGCACTGTGTACGGTAACATCACTTAACACTATAGAACATGGGGCTTCCCTGGTGGCGCAGTGGTTGAGAGTCCGCCTGCCGATGCAGGGGACACGGGTTCGTGCCTCAGTCCGGGAAGATCCCAGATGCCGCGGAGCGGCTAGGCCCGTGAGCCATGGCCGCTGAGCCTGCGCGTCCGGAGCCTGTACTCCGCAACGGGAGAGGCCGCAACAGTGAGAGGCCCGCGTACTGAAAAAAAAAAAACACTTTATAGAACATAACTTCTAGTCTTTCTGCTTGTTATCCCCATTTGATAAAGGAGGAAACTAGGACTCAGAAAAATTATGGTTTGCCCAAGGTCATATAGCAGAAAAGTGGAAGAGGCAAGACTCAAACGGACGCCTCCTAAAGTCCAAATGTGGGGTTTGCTTCACTGTCCACCCCCTCCCTCTCCCATAGGCCTCTGAGGGGGTCTGCTCAGAGCTGGGTTATGGTGGGGTACACCCGGTGGTCCCAAATTCATTGAAACTAACAAGTGAGCTGAGAAAATGTGACTCCCCTTCACCAGTTACAGGGAAGGGGTGTTGTTCTTCCCACTGTGCTCCTGGAGGAGTGCTCTTTACTGTTCCCTCCTTCTCTCTGGGAGGCTGTGTAACTGTGTGGATCTCTGTGCTCCCTATGGGTTGAAGAGTGCTTTCTACATGCTGACGCTGAGGTGTCAGGATTCCCTCACTCTCGGTCCAAGTGACGTCATGACAGGCTGGCCGCTGAGCCACCATCCTGCATTCTCTGGCCAGCCCACCTGAACCGTCTCTCCCTTCTGTCAAAAACGAATTCAAAACTGATCAGCTTTGTGGGGAAACTGGCCCTTGTTGCTGGCTGGAGTATGAATTAGAATAACCTCAGGGGAGGGCAATTTGGACTATTTGGCCATTTAAAAATGTATATTACTTCATCCTACAATTCCATTTCTGGAACTTTATCCTTCAGATAAACTCTGATGTGTATGAAATGATGTCTATTCGTTGAACATTCATTGCATCATTGTTTATTTTAGCAAAAGGTTTAAAACAACCCAAATACCTGTCAATTAGGGACTCAAATGAGATCATGTAATAGCCATACAGTAGAATACAATAAAGCTGTTAAAAAGCATGAAGGGAGGCTTCCCTGGTGGCGCAGTGGTTAAGAATTCGCCTGCCAGTGCAGGGGACATGGGTTCGAGCCCTGGTCGGGGAAGATCCCACATGCAGCGGAGCAACTAAGCCTGTGCGCCACAACTACTGAGCCTGCGCTCCAGAGCCCGTGTCTGAGCCCGCGTGCCACAACTACTGAAGCCTGCGTACCTAGAGCCCGTGCTCTGCAACAAGAGAAGCCACAGCAATAAGCCCATGCACCGCAACGAAGTGTAGCCCCCGCTCGCTGCAACTAGAGAAAGTCCGTGCACAGCAATGAGGACCCAACGCAGCCAAAAGTAAAATAAATAATTAAAAAAAAAAAAAGCATGAAGGGAGAATGGGATAGATAGATAGATAGATAGATGTAGGAAACTCGGAGTTATATCCACCATTTGTGTGTGTATATGTGTGTGCGTCGTATATAAGAACACTCGTATATGCACTGAACAGCTTGTATTTGCACTGAAAGACACAAATCCCCATAACAGTAGTTGCCTCTGGGGAGAACTATGGCTGGAGTACAGGGATGAGAAGAAGGCTTACTTTGAACCATATACTCTTTTGCTTAATGTTCAAAAATAAAGAGGTAAAATAATTTTTAAAAATCCCCTGACCTCCTCTCTGATTTGGTGGTGAGCACATCTGTGGGCTGCATCTCCTACTGTGCCCAGGGCACTGTGGGTTGGCCTTTTGTTTGTTGATAGTAACTGTCATTTATTGAATGCTTCCTGCGGGCCAGGCTTTTGTAATACCTCCTTTAATTCTCAAAAAAATCCGACACAGTGTGGTCTATGAAATTGCCATTTTCGAAGGTCAAAAAATGGTTAAATGTTGACAGTTTCATATGGTTCCACCTAATATTATGGCTCTCCTTTTCAAATATTATTGCCCTCAATTTCAAAGAGGCTCAGAGAAGTTAAGCAAATGGTCAAAGGTCACGAAGGTCACAGGATTAATTCGTGCTTGAGTCAGTATTCAAACCCAGGTCTCTTTGCTCCCAGAACTCAGAATCTTACGTACTACACCCTGCCGTTTCTCTTTACTGGTTTTGTCTTCGTGGTTCTCTTAGCCCCTTTTCGTATTCAGATCCAGAAGGCTTGAACATGCTCACCTTTTCCTGTCTCTCCCAACATTGTGAAATGCGATGCTTACCCAATACCCAAAAGAGGTTAAATGCATGTTGTTGGCTTGATCACATGACAGTGAGAGAGGAGGGAGTTGTGCCCCTGTATCCACTCACCCTCCCCCGCCCGGCTCCAACCCCAGTAAGGGGGGCGCAGAGCTCTTACTTGCCCACCGTTGGTCACGTGGTTAGCCTCATCTGCGGAGCCCTTTCCAAGTGGGAATGACAAAAGGTGCTCGCGCTCAGAGAGTGAGCCACAGTGAGGTGACAGAGGAGAGCCTAGTGGAAACTGTACCCAGAACAGAGTCCCTGTTACCTTCTGATGCCTCCTGCAGCGACCTCTGACCTCTTTCTTTTAGGCACTTGTGCTGATTGGCCCTCTTTGCAGGAAAGTCCCAGGATATTCAGACGGGAGACCTGAGCCTCACAAGCCACAGGATCTTTGTTCATCTTTATGTGCCCAACCTCACACATAGGAATCACTTAACAAAAGTCGGTTAAATTAAATTAAATTTTAGCATTTTGTGGATTTCTGGTCAAATCCCTAAACTTGCCAGAGCTATCCCAGTTCAAGTTTGCGTTTTCTCTGAGACAGGCTAGAGTCTGAAGTTACCTAACAACGTCCTGTGCCCTTTCTTCACCACAGTCCTACACGCGGCCCCTGCCTCTTGAGGCATATCTCTGCTGACTTCTGTGGTGTGTCAGTCCAGGGTGCTGGAGGGCTTAGGGAGTTCCAAAGTAGGTAGCAAGGCCATGGCAACCGTTTGACTCTTGCCTGCCGAGCAGTTTAGTACGCTGGGCACTAGTGGGGATCAAGAGAACTGGCTTTCACAAGAGTGGCTGTGAGCTGGTGATCATTAGCTGGCTGGAGGGCACAGGGGGATTTATTGTACTGTTCTCCCTACGTATGTATGTTTGAAGTTTTCCAGAATAAAACGTGAAACAAACCATTGAGCTGGGGTTTGTCCCCAGTTCACATCCCGTATATCATTTCCTCATCTAACACAACACGTTAATGTTATATGTGCATTAGGCTAGACTGGTAGCATAAGACTGTACCACCGCTACGGAAGCATCTTCGTGGAAAGAGGACACTTTTAGATGTTGGGAGTTCAGGATTCTTGGCCCAGCTCTGATACTACTTGGCTGTGTGTCTCTAAGCAAGCCACAGATGTGATGAGTTTTCTCATCTGTTTAGTGTGAATTATATCACTTGTCCTCCATCTCAGGGATATCCAGAGGGTAAGGAGAGAAATAACACCTGATAAAGCAATGCTTTGAAGAGTTCAAGGACCATTCTGCAAGTTCTTTCTGCTTATCCTTGCGCATCTTTATGGGAGGTACAAGTACAAGGTGACTTGGCAGTTGAGGTTCATCTTACTGGTACCTTCCCTTAACATCCTGTGTTATATAGCCGCAGCTCTGGCCACCTGCTTCTGTCGGAAGAGCCTCTGGGCCTTGGCTTGGCAGCAGGCACCTTGCTCCAGATCCATTTAGAAACCTTTTAGCTCTCTTCACATGCCGAGACAAGCCTAACAAGAGTGCCGTCTCCCTTGCCAGCATCCCCAAGGCAGGGAGGGGATTAAGCAGAGCACTTGATGGTTCAAAACCTTGATGTCATGAGGATGCTGGATTGGGGAAAGTGCTCCCTGCAGACTAGGTAGATTCTCAGGTGTCACAGCGAGGCAGAGACCAATGACATATCTTATTTCCAAAGTCCCTGGAGATTTTGATAATTTGGGTTTCTGCTCTCCCAGTGGAATCTGAGCTGCAGTTTTAACAATCAATAAGAGGGAATTAACATTCACCAAACTTTTTTTTAACAACACAAAAGGATTGAGTTTCCCCTGCCCTTCGGTTTTACTTGGGTGCTTTTACTGCTAACTCTTAGCCCAGGGCTAGGTTGCAAGACTCCAAGGTCCTACCTTCGGATCTGCCACTTTTTTTTTTTTTTTAATTATGCAGGGAAAGTAAAATCCCCTTAAAGGACAAAGAAAACCAAACATGAAGCCTCCGGGCCTTCTGTGGAGGCCCCACAAGGTTCTGTTGTGTCTTTTCAGCTGTGATCTTAGCTCAGAGAAGGTCATGTTTTGTTTTCATCTTTTGTCTTCCTGCCCGTTCCAGTTGGTCCCAGTCTTTTGAGGTGGGGATTGCTGGGAGGTCACAATGTCGGATTGTTTGGGATGACAGTTCCGGGAGAGCAGGGCTGACTGAGGTCATGTGCCCAGTGTTCTGAGCAGCCCAGAACCGAAAGACTCCATCACCTGACCCGTCAGTGGTTTAATTGTTGGGCCTTTCTCTACGGGTCTACTGACCCTGTTTTTTAAACAAAAAGTCAGGACACATGATAAATGTCTGTGCTTATGGAGGTTAAAGCGTCAGAATATTTGAGACCAGGGTACCCTGGGAAATCTGGGGTGTAGGTTCGCCTTAGTGCCAAGGATCCTGAGAGACCCTATAAAATATTTCATTCTTAACAGTCCACCCGACTCATTGTGAAATCAACATTGTTTGCAGTTTCTGGATGGGAAAGGAGCACAGTAGCTAAAAACAGGCATTTTGCAATGAGAATACCAGCCCTACTACTTACCAGCTACAGAACTCTCTGTTCCTCTGTGTCCTCACCTGAGAGTATGGACTAGTGCCCACTCCTTGTCTCGTGGGTTCTCTTGAAAATTAAAGAGGCCACACATGCCTGGCATATAGTAAGGACTCAATAAACAATAGCTGTTTGTTGCGTATAAGGGGAGAATGATATTGTAAAAGTCAGATGTGGGATGAGAAGCAATATTGGTGGTTAACCTATCAAGGACAGGCTCACTGATGCTCCAGGGTAATTTCAGTGACATACAGGAGGTGGCTGGGTTTTCTGAAGCCATGTGGCTCCTGAAGAAGGGAAAGGAGATTTTTTTTAAATGACGATTTTTTTAACCTTTCTTTTTCTTTATTGAAGTATAGTTGATTTACAGTGTTGTGTTGATTTCTTCTGTACAGCAAAGTGACTCAGTTATACATACATATACATTCTTTTTTTTACATTCTTTTCCATTATGGCTTATCCCAGGATATTGGATATAGTTCCCTGTGCTATACAGTAGGACCTTGTTGTTTATCCATTCTAAATGTAATAGTTTGCCTCTACTAACCCCAAACTCCCAGTCCATCCCTCCCTCCCTCCCTCCCCCCTGGCAACCACAAGTCTGTTCTCTAATGACAAATTTTTATTATGGGAAATTCTAGGCATATACTCAAGTAGAGAGACCAGTACACACATAACCCAGCTTCAAAAATTATCAACATTTTCACAAATCTTACTGCATGTATCTCCTTCCACTCCAGCTCCTCGCCTCCTACGGTGAAGTGTTTTAAAGCAAACCGGAGGCATTATATCATTTCACCTGTAAGCCATATGTATCTCTAACAGATGACATTAAAAAATACTATCAAGACTCCCTGCTTCCACTGCAGGGGGCACGGGTTTGATCCCTGGTCGGGAAACTAAGATCCCACATGCTGCACGGAGCAGTCAAAAACATAAAAATTTAAAAAATTAAAAATAATAGGGCTTCCCTGGTGGCGCAGTTGTTGAGAATCTGTCTGCCAATGCCGGGGACATGGGTTCGAGCCCCGGTCTGGGAAGATCCACATGCTGCGGAGCAACTAGGCCCGTGAGCCACAACTACTGAGCCTGCGCATCTGGAGCCTGTGTTCCACAACAAGAGAGGCCGCGACAGTGAGAGGCCCACGCACCGCGATGAAGAGTGGACCCCGCTCGCCGCAGCTAGAGAAAGCCCTCGCACAGAAACGAAGACCCAACACAGCCAAAAATAAATACCTAAATTAACTTAAAAAAAAAAAAAATACATACATAAATAAATAATAGGGACTTCCCTGGCGGTCCAGTGGTTAAGATTCCATGCTCCCAATGCAGGGGGCATGGGATTGATCCCTGGTTGGGGAACTAAGATTCTGTATGGCCCATGGCGTGGGCAAAAAAAATTTTTTTAATAAATAAATTTTTAAAAAATTATAAATAAATAAATAAAAATAAAAAATATATTATCAATCTAGAAAATTAACAATTATTCTTTAAAATCACCTGATAGTAGGGAGACCATATGTCATGGTTTGGGACAGACCAAATTTATGCTTGTTGCCAAACATAATTATTAATAGCACCCTGGAAGGGGGATTTAGAAAGTCCTGGTGGTGGATGTGTCTTCCGGCCCTTCTCTGCTTTGTGCCCCCTCTGCGCCTGTGTCTCCCTTCTCATACACACTCATACATCCTTCTTCATTTTCTCATCCCCGACCCAGGTTTTTTTTCTCTAAAATATGTTCAGGAGACATCTGGGTAAATTCCCCTGCCTGGAAATATTATAGGTGTCTCCTTGGCTTGTTCTGAATTTGTCTAAAGTGTTTTCTAAAGACTTGTGGTTTTCTCCAGAGGCTACAGCAAAATATCTACCAATTTTCTGATTTGCATTTTATAACTTAAAGGAAAGAGTGAGAATCCGTTCCAAAACAGGATGATTTGATGACAATATATGAAATCCCAACTAAATAGAAAGTTGTCAAGGAAATTTGAAGCATTACATTTTCGTCCCATTTTTTCCCATCTAAAATTTGTATAGTTGTAAAGAATCAGTACTCAGGGAACCAGGGTTCTGCCTCCAGTTAGCCACGTGATCATGGATGAATCTGTTACCCACTTTAAGCCTTCCCTAAACACCCTCCCCCCAGCATAGTCCACTCCATTTCTCTCCTTCCATTTATCTGCATATTGATTAGCAATTGCGACTACACTGTAATTTTGCAATTAGACTTTACTAAGAGTTCTTCAAAAAGACAAGAGGACCTCTCTCATTTCCCTTTGCATCTCCAGTGCCTAGAACAGTGTCTGGCACATAGATGTTTGTTGAATGAATACATTTTTGTTAAATGGATAGTTGAATGAAAAACAAATGAGCCTTACTTTTCACTTCTGTAACAATGAGACTAGGTTCTCCTTGTGGTTTCTTGGGTTTTGTGATTTCCTGAGGTTGCGCAGCTACCTTCTGATGGAACGGGACATGCTGAGCTCAGAGAGCTGGCCATGGGACAGAGGGAGAGCCAGGCTCACTTACCTTCCCCCGCCCTGTTTCCTCTGTCCTCCTTTGGTCTCCTCCTCCTTTCCGCAGAGAACTCTTCTTCACACACTTACTTATCTTTTCCCCTCTCTGTGTGCTGGCCCTCAGGGCTCCCTGGAATCTCCAGAAGTTGCTTGCATCATGGCAGAACTCAAGGTGGAGACCCGGACCAGTGTGGACTGGCAGAAGCGCTGCCTGGCCCTGGAAAGCCAGCTATTCCGGTTCCGCCTGCAGGCCAGCAAGATAAGGGAACTGTTGGCCGACAAGGTGAGTCCTGGAGAGCAGGCAGCCTCTAATGTCCCTGCAGAGGTCACTGTCAGAGAGGGAGAGTTGGGGAAAGCCAACTTTCTTTTTCTTTTTTTTTCTGAGCGGTTTGATTGATTGGTTGATAGATTGAAATATATTTGACATATAACATTGTGTAATTCAAGGTGTACATGTTAATTCGATCCATTTATATATTTTAATATGATTGCCATTGTAGCAGTAATTAGCACGTCTATCGTATTCCATAATTATCATTTCTTTTTAGTGGTTGGAGTAATTAAGTTCCAGTCTCTTAGCAAGTTTGATGATTATACTACAATATTGTTGTCTGTATTCACTATACTGTACATTAGATCTCCAGGGCTTATTTATTCTCTGTTGCAGGAAGGTGAACTTTTAATAAGGTGCTTTCCATTCTTGTAAAATGAAACCCAAGGTGGTTTGTTTTTTCAAAGACCAAATTCTAAGCAGTTGACCAATGTGTCATCTTGCATCCTTTCCTGCTCTGCTTCTCCATATGACACACCAGAGAAATGATACAGCTCTTCATGGTCGTGCATCATCTCTTGAGTCACGTGTGTCTACAGCAGAGGTTCTATTATTCCCCTAACATTTCTTCCTCAATGTGGGGAAGGAAGATATTTTAGGAGAGAAGAATGGATATCCCCACCCTGCTGCTCACCCTCTATTAAGATTATGAGCTGTGGAAGGCAGGCTGGTTTCTGGTGACAATGATACAGACTTTGGAGCCAGACCTGCCTGGCTCTGCCACTTCCTAGCTACGTGACAGTGGGCAAGTCCCTTCACTTCTCAGGCAGGGACACACATGTCTACCTTTCGGAATCATTTTGAGAATTGTATCAGATGACATATATAAAAGTTCTGGCATAGAATCGGTTTTAAATGGGAACAGTTATTATCTTTACAGGTTTGGGTGGGCTGGGCTGGGAAACTGACCATTATTCATAATGTTTCCATGGGAAGATACATTCTAAACGGCTGTTTTCAGAGGCATTTTGGAGCATAACCCATCTAGAAAGTGGCAACCTACACTAAAATATATATATCTTAATTGAATCAACCATTCTGTCTATAGTTTTGTTTGCAGTAGCCATCTGCTAGTAAACCCTTCTTTCCTAGTACAAAAGTAAAATTCAGTCCGCCTCTAAGTAATGCCAAAGTCTTGATGAATAAAGCCTGCATAAATGACCTGTTTTCTTGACAACCCCACAACCTGGAGTCCAAGAAGACCAGTCATTGACATCACCTCTGCCCTTCCACTGCTGAGGGGAGTGGCCCTAGACTAGCTTGGACTAGAATTCATGAACCTTGGGTGTGCTGGCATTGCTGTCTCCTAGTTCAGGCTTTGCAGACTGGAGACCGGCAGGGTTCCTTTGGGTGTGGTTCAGGTACTGCTAGTAGAATTCAGCCACCTCGGGGAAAGGGAAATAAACCTTAGACACTGGTATGGTCCTGGGTCCCCCTATGCCAGAAAGCTAGAGTGCTGGTTAACCATGTATGTTCCTGGGCCCCACCCCAGTCCTCCTGATGCAAGTCTCGTGCTGCTAATTATCTGTATGTTTCAGAAGCGCCCAGAAGTTGGTCTTGTACACTATCAAATTTGAGAACTTTGTCTTGTGTATGGAATTGGAGGTGTACGAGGGAAGGAAGGGATAAGAAGGGATTGATTCAGCCAGCTAGTCTAAAGCACATCTCAGAGCCAGGAGACTTCTGTTTCTAGTAATAACCTAAAAATGACCACCATGAGACACCTACTCATACTAGATTAAATATTTAAAATATCCCTCTAAGTGCAGAGCTGTGTACTAAAAAAAATGAGAGGAATCCTCAGGGGGCAAAATGAAGAGGAAAAACCAGAGTGGAACTCAACACTGGCAGCTGAGTTGGGACGGGTGAGTGTGACCTCCCTTTAGTAACGCAACTGTCAAGGTTGAGTTTTAACATCTGTGGAGACAGAGATGAGGTCTGGCCAGTTGGAGGCTGGAGCTGAAACTGAAACTTCCCAGGTAAAGTCAGGACTATCAAAGGAGTTTACACGAAATAAAAAGGTGCACAAGGAGAAGAAAATCACCCACTAGCACAGGGAGATGACAGAACAGCTTCTCATACTTAGCCAAGGCTCTGGGCAGAAAAAAGAAAAATAAAGAAAATGAACATTGTTCCCCGAGAGCCTGATGACGTTAGGGGTTTAACATGAGAATTTATACTATCTGTGTGGATTAGGAACATGAAGTTCTGGGCCAGTGATAACCCCAGAGACCTTGTAGAAGCAGACACAGAACCTCTTCTGGAGGAACAAGACCTCAGCCCTGATTACACAGGATCCCCACAGGGAAAAATAACGTCCTTAGTGAAGATGAATATATGATCCACGATGACTAAATACTTGGGAGAATAACCCACAGTGAGTGAGAGTCCACGTATGCAACAAACAACCGGACTCGATCACCACAAGAATTTCTAATAATAGAACCGTTGGCAACACACTAAATCAATGCGTTCAGAACTATTGAAAGGAATTCCCTGGCGATCCAGCGGTTAGGACTCTGTGCTTTCACTGCCGAGGGCCTGGGTTCAATCCCTGTCGGAGAACTAAGATCCTGCAAGCTGCGTGGTATGCCCCACCCCACCAAAAAAAACTATTGAAGACATAATAAAGTAATTGAAAATATAAGACAAGAACAAGACACCATCCAAAAAGATGAGAAAAAGAACCAAATAGAACTGCCAGAAATGAAAAATGTTTGCAATGAAATTAAGTGTTCAGTGGATAGATTAATGTCAGATTAGGCACCACGTGAGACAGACTTCACGAACAGAAAGATAGACCGAGGGCAGCATAGAGAGATGAAGACACAGGCTGAGATGTGGTTGCCAGAATGACAGGATCCTTATGGAGATTCCAGAAGTGGAGAAGAAAGTGAAAGAGAGGCATGATTCAAAGAGATAATGGCTTTAAAGTTCCCAAACTTGGTGAAAGACTTAAAGCCTCAGATTTAGGAAGCAGGATAAGACCAAGCAGTATATATGTTTAAAAAATCCATTCCTTTTCATGTAACATTCCAGACATAAGCAATCTAGCTCTGGGGGGAGGTCTGCTACATGTTTGAAGGTGGTTCACCCTCATGTCCACATTCCAGCTCCTTCCCTTTGATAGCACGGGCCAAAGGTTGCCTTCATTCCTTCTACTCACATCCCACTGGCCACTAATTCATGTGGTTATACCAGGCTGCAGGAAAGATTGCAAAGTGTCGTCTTTATTCTGGATAACGATATGCTCTGTTAAAAGTCAGAGTTCGTGTGAAAGAGCAGTGGAGAACAGAACGTGGGGAACAAATAGCAGTCTTTAAGTCTAGATTTTAAGTCTAGAATAATAGAGATAACAAATAGAAATAGAGCATATAGCTTTCAAATCAGGAGAGCTGCTACTGGAAATGGAATAAAGTCTATTAAATCCAGGTGAGGAAGAGAGAAAGGAGTATAGGAAAAAAGTAGTAAATACGAAGCACAAAATGCAATGGTAGCAATAAATCCAAACACAACATTTTAAACCAACTATACTTCAATTAAAAAAAAAAGAAAGAATCCAAATATATTGGTCATAAATAGACCTATACAAGAATGTCCTTTGCAGCAATGATGCATGAAAAATTGGAAATACTCTAAATGTCTATCAACGGGGAATGGGTAACCATGTTGAGTGTATTTGTACGATGGAATAGTACATTGCAGTTAAAAATGAGTCAAGTAAAGCTACATGTATAAGGTCAATAAATCTCAAAAACCAACATTGAACAAAAAAGATCAGAAGGATATAGAGAGAGAACAATACAGTTTATATAAAGTTTTAAAACCTGCACAAAACAGTACTCTCTGTTGTTTAGGGGTGTATACAAATGAGGCAAAAATGTAAACACAGCCAAGCATAGGGTAAGTTCACTTGGAAGGAGAGGGGTAACATTGGAGAGAGGTACACTGGAGGCTTCACATGTCTGTTGTGGTCCATTTCTTAGGAACAGCAGAAGCAGAGAAGACAAAAATTAAGATTTGACCAAGATGAATGGTGGATACATGTTTTAAAAAAAATATTCTCTGCATGTTTCTGTTGGCCTGAAATATTTCATGATAGAAAAATGTTTTTAAATGCCTTCCTCCTCTATTCCCCAGGGGCCTCAAACACATTATAAACAAACACCTCTTCTTCCACAGCCCCTTGGGTCTGGGTAGGTTGAACTTCTATAATATCGGCCCCTTCTTCTCTTCCAGACTGTATTTGCTCACCATCAAAGTAACCAGAATGCCCTCCCGTAACAATGTTGGGGGCTCAGAGCGTGACTTGGGTAAAGAAAGGAGAAGTGTATAGACACAGGGCAGAAGAGCCTGGCGGTGTGGGAGGGGAGAGAAAGAAATCTTGACTAGGAATCATGGGCTGGGAGACTTAAGTAGGGAAGAGGGCTGGGACATTAGCCTGACACTGGACCTCTTGGCAGGAAACCTTAAGGCCGTAAACACCATGTTTCTCAATGTGAGGGCTGTGCCTGTCACCTGCTGTCATCCCCAAACCAGTAGGCCAGGTTTAGCAATTCATTAGAGGTTTTCCCCAATACGTCAAGGTAACTTTCAGGTCACAGGAAGAGATGACCCAGGTTTCTCAGGAGAGCTCCTGCCGGGGCCGGGCCCTGGTCCCCGTCTCTGTTGCTGCTCCCAGAACTTCCTAGTTAGTCATCATCAGTACCCACCTGCACCCAGGTGAGCCAGGTCAGCTGGGTCCCTCTGGCCAGCCCCCGCCCTCGCCTGTCCCCTCCACCTCTGCCGTTCCGCACAGCCCGCCCGGCCGCCCGTGGAGATTGCATTACCTGGATGACAGATGGCCGCTCACTCGCTGCAGGCGGTCGTATAGGGCAGGCCAAGCCTGTGTGTTTCCCAGGGGCCCGGCCCTGCCTGGGATCAGGTACTGCACACTGGCCACTAAGGCTTGGAAGCAAGCCCTCTTCCTTCCCCACCACACAGTCTGCCCGTACCTGACTCCCTCTTGCGGAATTGCCATTCGAGACAGGATAATCCCTCACCTAAGGGTGAGAGAGGGCAGGAAGGATGAGGAGAAGAGGCAGCCCTAGACCTTGCTTCCGCTGGGACACCTGTCACGGTCTGACGTGCCCTTGCCCGGGCCGCCCATTCCGAAGCCAGGTGAGCTGTGGGTCACTTTCCATCCAGCACAGAAGTTGAGGGAATGGCTCATGTCTTAGAGCTCACATCTTGTCTGCTCTTGGGAACCGTTTCCCCAGCGCTCTTCTTGGTTGAAGAAGTCACAGAGGTAGTCAGATCAATCTAAAAACTGATGCTCTTCTACGAGCTGGATATTAAAAGTCCCTTGGACTTTGTTCATTCTTGCTAAACTTGTGCCTCAGTTTTCCCATCAGAAAAGTGGGAGTATACTGTCTATCCTCAAAAGAGCTTTGTATCATGATGAATACATGGCATCAATATTAGGACTAAAACAAGTTAAAATTTTTTGATTTATTTACTCCCTCTCTGCTTCCAAAAGGGATTTGAGTGGATCTATTAAAGAGAAGACATTACGTAATAAAACATCCGTCATTTTTGAGCTTGAATAGTTTTCACTGAGGCACCTCTTCCCGAAGCCTGTTCCGGTGGGACTGTGTGCACTTCCTCTTTTTCTAGAATCCCTTACTAGTTTCTCCAACCAATGTTTTGAAATACAGTAACTCGGTTTTATATTTATATACCAAAAATTTGTACTTCAGGACTTTTTTTGGAGTGTATAAATGGTTCAGTTCAGTCCTTAAACAAAGGAACAATGACTATTGCTTCTCCCCGCTCTGACCACGGATTATACAGAGGCGATGATTCAGTTTAGACACCAGCTTCACAACGTGCTGATAGAACACAAGGCCCAGAAAAACATATCCTTAAATACCTCAGAATTTGTGAAAAGGCCAGGTACTATAAAAGGAGAATACTAGGGCTGTCATGACTAGTTGGAAATAAAATCTGCATAAAGTCATCACAGAATCAGCCTTAGAAGATCTCCTTGCTGATGGATCCCATTTGCTTTGGGAGTAGATGCCTTCTAGAACTTTTATTCACTGTGTATGAGTACATACGTATGTGTGTGTAGAGAAATTTTTTTATTCTCCTAACCCCCATTTTTAATAAGACCCACTATAGTATTTCTCAGGAACCATAGTCTTGCTAGAGCTTTGTACTCCTGTAAAGCCATTCGAGAAGGATCCTGTGCCGATAGGGGCTCTGCCCTGGGATGCTTGCTTTGTGTTCAGCGGCCAATCTAGTGTTTTTCAGAGTGTGGTCTGTAGACCACCTGCATCAGGATCACCTGGGATATTCTTTTCAAGCACATTCCTGGGTCCATGCCTCAGACCTGCTAAATAAAAACCTCTATAGTCAAGGCCCAGGAATCTGTAACAAGCTCCATGTGAATCCTTATGCCCCTGAGGGTGTGAAATCTACTGCCACGAACTCTTGCCCTGGCCATGTCCCTGGGCTCATTCACCTGTCCTTCTAGTGGATGCCTTGAGCCCTTTGAGCCTCAGAGGGGGTTCTGGGTGGGGGGGGGTGGGGAGCAGTGGACCCACAGACAAGACTTGGAGTCCTTTCTTTCCTGCCTCTTCTGCACTCAGACAGCAGGGCGACCCCCCAGTTTTATCTTGGGAATGAGCATATGATTTCAATTGAACAAAAGATTTGATACTAAAAAAACAAAAAGTTGAGAATCATTGTCTTCTATTACAACAGAGTTAGAACCATTTAACGGCTAAAACTGTGGGTTGCAGTCTCAAAGGCCTGCAGGTAACTAAACTTACATGAGTGAGGATTCGGGGCAGTGTGCTACAGCTTGAGGAGGAAGCCAGGTATTGCCATGAGAAAAGGTAATCCTAGTGTGTCCAGATCTCCTGAGTTTTCAGGAGAAGCTGGAAATCGGGGATTGCATGTGGAATCTGGGTTTTCACGGGACGTGAGATTTGGATGTGAGGGGCACGGTGGCTAAGAGTATAATAGACTCCGGAGCCAGTCCTCCTGAGTTTGAATCCCGGCTCCGCCTCCTAGCTGTGTGACGTTAGGCAAGTTACCTAACCCCTCTGCGTCAGTTTCCTTATCTGTACAACAGGGATAATAATAGGACCTGCCTTCTAGAATTGCGTTGAAGATTAAATGAGTTGATACACCTAAAGTGCTTTAACCAGTGCTGGACACATAGCAAGTGGCCTTGTTTAGTTATATCTGTGTCGCCTCAATGCCCGCAGCACTGTAGGTCTTGCGTGATGCTCTGTAGGCTAATAGTTGGCAACCTCTGACTTAAAGCCATTCTTTCTGTAGATGGATCATAAGTAGGATGGCCAGGTAATTTATCATCTAAACCGGGACACTTTGGAGAGAGAAAAGAAGGCTCTATTACTAATTATTCTGGATGACAGGTGACCACTGGACTGTCCCAGGCAAGCTGACCCTGATCCTAAGTGCCATCTTTGTATATGAAAATCCAACAAGTGGCTTATAGCTGCGAACTGCTCAGTTAGTGCCAAGTTGTACACGTGAGCTTGACATGAGGCATCTCCTGTGATCTTCACAGCCGTCCTAGGAGGTGGATACTAGGAGGTGGTGAGGAAACTGAGGCAAAGAGAGGTTAAGAATTTATCTAAAGCCACACTGTGGTGGAGCCAGTCGGGCTCCAGAGCCTTAGACTTACCTGTTCCATTCTCTCCAGCCGGTGCAAAGCAGTGGTAAGGATGTTGAACCCTTTTCAGAGGGATAGCTGAGACCCAGCCTGGCGTGGCTCTGGGCTCAGACCACCACTCAGCACGCAGGTCTGTGCTGGGAGCGCAAGAGGGTGCCTGCTGCCTTTGGGGCCAGTATTTCACAGCATCACCGAGTGTAACAAGGAGCTGTGGACATGGGGATTAAATACCAGGTTGGTGCCCAGTGCATTTCATCAGGTCGCTGCAGCCTGTTCTAGGGTGGCTTACGAGTCTCAGGTTAAGTCGCAGCTGGTGAAAGTAGATCCTGCCTAAAAGTCAGCTGCCCAAACCTGACACCGCCTTGGCTGATGTCTCAGCCAGACCCACAAACTAAAAGGATAGCTGAGGACACGGTCCTAGGGAACCCTCTGAAATGAGAAACAGAACCCAAATAAGGGGGACCTGCGAGTAGCTCAGCTTTTCAGAGGTCCAGGTGTGGCCCTCTAAGTGAGCATAAGGAATGATCTGCCATCACGAGAAGTGTTGATGCTGGGGTTAAAAGAAGAGTTTGAAAACCCCAACCATGATATTCCGGCATAGACACCCCGGGAGTGTTCCAGTGGCAATGGAGAAAATGTGTTTTCATAAAAACAGAGGGAAACGTGATGTTAAAGATATTCTCTTCAAACAAGGATGGCAGGATGTTGGTAATTGTTGGAGCACAGTGATGGATACATAGATGGTCATTGTACTCTTCTCTTTTAAAAAACTTCCAGATGTTCCAAATAGTTTTAATGTTCAGAAATTTGCTTTAGAGAAAAGAGAATACTCTAGCATAAAGGTGAATACAGAACGCTTTGAGTCTCCAGTGTCCTTGCCCAGAAGATAAGAATGGCTGGAGGGTCGGCAGCAAGGAGGACCAGGTGTCTGTTGGGCCAAGACTGGGAGGAGACCCTAGGCTCCGAGGGGCGCCTTTCCATCTGCTTCGCTGATAGTATACCTTAAAATATGTCTAATATTAAGACCTTGGGGGTGTAAAATACTGACCATGTTGTCAGTGACAGAGTGATTTCTGCCTCTGACCAGTGTTATTAATCACTCTTGACACAAATGGAAATGCCCAAGTGGGAGGTAGGACTCAAATACATTCTATTCATCCCTCTACCTTGGTTTCTCCATCTGTAAAGTCACGAATATGAATGATCGTTTCCTATGGAAATCATATGTGTTCTGAGCTACAGAGCAGATGTCAGATCTAAATGAAGGTTAATCTCTAGCAAGGACCTACTGTAGAGCACAGGGAACTCTGCACAATGTTCTGTGGCAGCCTGGATGGGAGGGGAGTTTGGGGAGAATGGATACCTCTGTAGGTACGGCTGAGTCGCTTTGCTGTGTACCTGAAACTATCACAGCATTGTTAATCGGCTGTACCCCAATATAAAATAAAAAGCTAAAAATAATAAATTAATGAAGGTTAGTCTAGGAAACTGGTCAAGAATCCAAAGCCTTCCCATTCAGTATTTCATTGTATTCTTAAAAATTAAATGCTCCCAGTAATTGTATTAGTTAGGGGTGTTTCTGATGAGGGCAGAGACACCAGCTCTGGCCAGCTTAAGCAAACAGGGAACTTATTAGGAGGAGCCTGGGACATCTCAGAGGACTGAAGAACCTATCTAATAATCAGGACTTGGTAAAGTTTGTGCACATTCTCTGGTGCAGCCCCCTGGCTCTCATCTCTGGACTCTTTTTTTTTTTTTTTTGGTGCGGTACACGGGCCTCTCACTGTTGTGGCCTCTCCCATTGTGGAGCACAGGCTCCGGACGCGCAGGCTCAGCGGCCATGGCTCACGGGCCCAGCCGCTCCGCGGCATGTGTTATCTTCCCGGACCAGGGCACGAACCCATGTCCCCTGCATCGGCAGGCGGACTCTCAACCACTGCGCCACCAGGGAAGCCCTATCTCTGGCCTCTTAATCGCACATTTCAGATTCCTGGGGAGAGAGAACCTGATTTGCTCCTGGGGGGAGAGAGTCGAGTCTGGTGCCCAAGGGGGAAGGGTTATATAGTACTAACCTGGTCATGGGTTATGTGTCAACCACTCCCCCCAACCCCGCCACCAAGTAGAATTTTTTTTTGTGCTAGGAAGCCACCCCTATAACCATAATATTGGTTTATTCTATGCTGTTACCTCCCCCATAGCTACAAAGGGCCAAGGACTGTGTGATCTTGGAGAGGCCGTCTGGCTGTAATTGACGTCTGAGTCTGGCCAGAACCAACCCACTCTCTCAGGCTTGAGTCAAGAGGTTCCATCATGGGGCTTCCCTGGTGGCTCAGTAGTTGAGAGTCCGCCTGCCAATGCAGGAGACACTGGTTCATGCCCCGGTCCAGGAAGATCCCACATGCTGCGGAGTGGCTGGGCCTGTGAGCCATGGCCGCTGCGCCTGCACGTCCGGAGCCTGTGCTCCGCAGTGGGAGAGGCCACAACAGGGAGAGGCCTGCTTACCGCAAAAAAGCCTGAGTACAGGAATGCCTGTCAAAGATGGTCCTGTCTATTGGGAGCCCAGGGGGCATTTTTGTCGCATGGGTTGTAAATCTTGAGTTTTATTTGGGATCCTCAGTCCTTTCAGAGGGACTGTGTACTGAAAACATCTGTCTCTCCCCAACCCCAAGGAGGAAAAAAACGGATGAGGGAAGGCAGCCCTGGGAACAGTTTCCCCAGGTTCTCAAACATGAACTGCTCCCGGGTAACCCTCCTTTCACTGTCCAGCACCAGGCTGGAGGGCTCCTTCTCTTTCATCTTTTAATCAAGGAGGGAAAGCAGCATTTCAGCTGAGCAGATGAGAGGTTGGGAAAGAGAAAAAATTAATTGCTCAGTTCACTGGTAAATATCAAGCCAGGGTCCAGGCCAAGGGGAGAGGTTGAGTAGCCAGAGAAAAGGCCAAATCTGCAGAGATAAGGTGGGCGAGGGCTGGACTGGATCTTGGCAAGCAAGGCCTGTACAGCCTCATGGAGGACAAGGCTGGGAGTTTATGCCTCTAGTGTATTTTTCCTGCATACCTGTTGCCATGGGGCAAGGCAGGGCGGGGAAGGAAGCAGTTGCCTGACTAGGCTGTGGCCCATGGCGTTTGGTAGGAGAGTGGAATGTATGACTCTGCCCTGCTTCCGCAGGACTTTTGTGTGATGGTGTAAGGTTTTGGCAGTGCACTCTGAGCCCTGACCAGGGGGAGGGTGGGAGCTGAAATCCAGCTCACACTTCACTCAACGGGCTGTGAGCTCACGAAGCTGCAGAGATGCCATGTGGGCCGTGGGCTGGTGAGCTGCTCCTTCGGCTTCACCTTAGATCTGGTCCCTGATGAGGCTCTGTGTATGAGAACATTGGTTCCTTTCCTTGGGCCAGTTGGCATACGATTCCAGACTGGTAGCTAGATAGAATTTTTTTTTTTAATGTGCTTAAGATTAAAGAAGTCAAATAAGGTGATACCTGTGAATGCCATTTGCAGTCAGAGGCATCCTTGAAAGAAGGGGAGGAAGTATTTGTCCCCAGCCAGGGAGCCATTCTGGAGGAGGAAGGAATATCCGACATGATGGGGGCTCACATGGGAGCACGTTCCATGCCAGGCACGTGGCAGGGCACTGCCTGCAGCCCAGTGCTGAGAGGAGAGAGAGGTCTGGGAGAGGAGCCTGAAAACAAGAGTGAGGGTGAGGATGCCTCAGGAAGAATGATGGTGGTACTGCCCCCCCCTCCCCGGGTGCCCCACACAGGGAGAAAGACCTAGGCTTTTCCTCACTCAGCAGAGAGGACAGCAGCTCTAGGCTCTTCACCTGCCCAAGAAATTCAGGATAAGGGAGCCGAGGGCTGCCATGGCAATCTTTACCCTGACACCCTTGAGCCCCTCGAGATGGGCCGCTTGAGCCCGGCCTGCGTGTAGCATCTGCACGATTCACGTGCATTGCCTTGATGCCATGTTCGCAGTAGGGACACCACACCTAGACCTCCCCTTCCTCTCTGGTTGAGCAGATGCAGGAGCTGGAGCAGAGGCTGCTGGAGGCAGAGCAGAGAGCAGAGGACGCGGAGACCCAGGTAACCGGGGAGGGGATGGCAGGAGTGTGCAGCGGGAATGACCATTGGCCTTTCCTGACCCTTTCCATGGGCACACATGGACACGTCACACCGATAAGCCTCTTACAGGGACGAGGAAAACCAGCAGTCATGTGTTAGACCTTCTGAACAAATGAAGGTGCCTGGGGCTTTCTGTGGGCATGAAGGAATCTTCGGGTAAGGGTCAGTGCAGTGAGCAGGTGAGTGGCTTAGTCCAAATAGGCTAGGTTATGCTGAGTAACCAATGTGACGTGTCTGCGGTTTATCACATTTAGTTCTCACTCGTGGTACCTCTCCATCGAGGGTTAGCCAGGGATTCTGCTTCGCACGGTGATTCAGGGGTCCAAGGTAATGGAGCTGCCCATCTTCCAGCGGAACCAGCTAGAACATGCAGCCTCCTTGGTTGCCATGGCAGGGAAAGAGAGCTGGATCCTTGTGCGCCAGCTCTTAAATACTTCAGCCCAGAAATGACTGAGTCATTCCACTCAGGCCCATTGGCTGCAGTGAATTCCATGGCCATCTAGCTCCAAGAGGGCTGGAAAGTATCGGGAAGTTCACGGACATTCAGTGGGCAGCATATGTCTCTGCCACAGTGAAGCTGGAGCATCTCCTCTCCAGGGTTGTTTGACCTGCCCAGCTTGTCCCTACTGGGGCCCCCAGAGTTAGATGGCCCTACACCCTGCTATTCCTTCCTTGTCAATTCCTTCTTTTGCCCAGATGAGGCTTAATAAGTGGTCATTGAATTAATTGGCCCCAACTGCCCTGGGTACGGGCTCTGCCTGAGAGTCACAGATTGGGGTATCAGGAAGCATCCCATCCCATCCCATCCCATCCCATCCCATGCTGGAGGCCACTTCACACACCGTAGCCCAACCCTATGAGACGATTGGTACTTTTCAGGTGGGTGTGATGGAAGAGAAGGTGAAATTGTCCAATCTGAAGAATGTAGACTCAGCAGGCAGCCTGCACCGGAAGTACCAAGAATTGCTGAATGCCATGCAGGGCAAAGACGAACTCATCGGCCGGCTGGAGGCACAGTTGGAGAAGCAGGTAAGTGCCAGTGCCCCCCTGCAGCGCCTGCACCAGCTGCCCACGGGTCCTTGAGCAGAGCCCCTCTGCTTGGGCCGCCGGTGGTGGGGACTCTCTCCCTCACGAGACTGTTCTTTCTCGTGGAGATGTATTGGAAGGTGCGTGAAGAGCCAGGCAGGGGATATGGTGGGAAAGGGACCTTGGAGGCTGACTCATCTGGGTTGAATCCCCCCTTTAGCACCAGTGAGCAAATTACTTAAGTCGCTGATTCTCGTTTTACACATCTGTAAAATGGGGGTTGTTAGTACGTCATAGGGCTGTCGGCAGAATGAACTCAGGGAACCTGGGTACAGTATCAGACCTGAGGTCGGTGTTTGGTAAGGAGAGCTTTTCCTTTTCCACCCTGGTCTTGTGCCCTGCCAAACTGTGGGACACGTAGTAGCAGAGCAGCACAGAGCTGGCCCATCAGCCTTGGTCAACTGCTCAGCCAAAGTTTCTCAATGAACCTGAGTAGACAGAGACCAAAGTTGCCACCTCCTCTGAAAAGCACATAGGAGCCCAGGAGAGGCCACTGCCCAGTATTCCAGCCACAGTCAGCATCTTTGTTCTGGAGAGGACATCTGGAACACCCCCCTGCCAGTCCCCTAGGCCCAGCTTCCCCTTCACGATCCCATTAACTTCATCCTAATTCTGTCCCTTCCCTCTGCCATTGGGCTTACCTACCCAGCTTTTCCCTGGTGCCAGAGCTCCATTGTTTCCAACAGAAAACCTCACAGCATGGCCAACGTGCAATTTTCCACATGTGTACTCTCCATGGAGGTCCCAGCTAATCCTGCTGGTACCTTCCCACTATCATAGGCACATTCATAATCATTCATCAACAGTCACTGAACATTTCCTTTGCGGGACGTACCTCCCACAATGTGTGGGGCACCATGTGTTCCTGAAAAATCATGGGAAAATATCAATAGAATGTTGACACATGGAATCTCTCATCAATTTCCTATTGATTTTATTTCATTTTTAATTTATTTATTTTTATTTTTGGCTGCATTGAGTCTTCATTGCTGCACGTGGGCTTCCTCTAGTTGTAGTGAGCGGGGGCTACCCTTCATTGTGGTGCGCGGGCTTCTCATTGCGGTGGCTTCAGTTGTTGCAGAGCACGGACTCTAGACGTTCGGGCTCAGTAGTTGTGTCTCGCGGGCTCTAGAGCACAGGCTCAGCCATTGTGGTGCACGGGCTTAGTTGCTCCGTGGCATGTGGGATCTTCCTGGACCAGGGCTCGAACCCATGTCGCCTGCATTGGCAGACGGATTGTTAACCACTGCGCCACGAGGGAAGCCCTCCCATTGATTTTAGATCACTATCTTCTCTGTTGAGTGGTCCATAGTTAGAAGTGGCAGCACCTGGGAATTGGTGGGCAAAATGATTCCTGCTAAAGCTTACTTAGGTCAGGAAAAAAAATCATTTTACAATAATAATAGGTCCAGATCAGAAGAGAGAGAATGCTGTTTTGCAAGTCAGTAGACCTGGTTTTAGCCCCAGCCGTGGCACAAACTGACAGAGGCAAGTCATTTCACCCTCTGGGCCTCAGTTTCCACAGCCACATAAATATCAGGGTATCAAACTAGGTCAGGGGTCAGCAGACTGTTTTTGCCAAGGTCCAGGTAGTAAATATTTTTGGCTTTGCAGGCCACGTGGTCTCTTGCAGCTAGCCAACTCTGTTGCTGTAGCCTGGAAGTGGCCTTAGACAATACAGAAATGAATGGGCAGGGCTATTCAGGGAGGGACCAGGTGGAAGGCTGGATTTGGCCTGTGGCCAGTCCGCAAACCCCTAGATAACCTTACCGGTTCGCCAGCTCTCAAATACTGAGTCAGACATTTCCATATGCCCATCTCATTTCCACAGACTCCCTTGTTTGGAGCTTATGTCCATCATCTTACAACTTCAAGGCAGTTTTTCCCTAGAAGTGTAACCAAAGTCGTTACTGCTGGTCTCTAAACAACCGAAAGTACACCAGTTGTCTCCATGCTTTTTATTTATTTATTTTTAAACAAATTTATTTATTTATTTATGGCTGCCTTGGGTCTTTGTTGCTGCGGGCAGGCTTTCTCTAGTTGCAGCGAGCGGGGGCTACTCTTTGTTGCGGTGCACAGGCTTCTCATTGTGGTGGCCTCTCCTGTTGCGGAGCACGGGCTCTAGGCGCACAGGCTTCAGTAGTTGTGGCATGCAGGCTCAATAGTTGTGGCTTGCAGGCTCTAGAGCACAGGCTCAGTAGTTGCGGTGCACGGGCGTAGTTGCTCCACGGCATGTGGGATCTTCCTGGACCAGGGCTGGAACCCATGTCCCCTGCATTGGCAGGCGGATTCTTAACCACTGCGCCACCAGCAAAGTCCCTCCATGCTTTTTAGAGCAGGGAACTAGTACTCATTCTAGAACTTGTTGATTACCTGTGCCTCAGGCACTGTGCGGTGCACTTTCTGTCCCTTGCATCCTCAAGATGGTCCAGAGGGGAGATGTATCTTCGCCCATTTTAGAGATGCCATCACCAGAGGCTGATGTGGCCTTCCCAGTGCCCCACAGCAAATAAGCCTCAGAGGCAGAGCCAAATCCCCAAAGCCTGTATTTTCTTCTCTCCTAGGCTGCTATTCTTTAGATACAAACCTCGCTTTTGAGTCATTTTACAGCGGTCACTCAGTATCCACAGGGGATTGGTTCCAGGACACCCCGCAGATACCAAGATCCATGGATGCTCAGGTCCATTATATAAAAGGGCATAGGACAGTCAGCCCTCCATATCCGCAGAATTAGGTCCGTGGTTGGTGGAATCTGCAGATGCCGAACCCACCAATAGGGAGGGTCGACTGTGCTTCACCCTGTTATATCAATATAATGAACTTGAGCATCTGCAGATCTTGGTATCTGCTGGGCGTCCTGAAACCAATACCCCTGTAGATACCGAGGGATCACTGTATACTGTTGATTGTTTTGAGGGAATTGTACTCATGTGCTAATTTACCTTTATTTTTTAACTGTAAAGGTAATACATGCTTATAGTAAAAAATACAGAAAGACCAAAAGGGTATAAAATGACATTTTTCCTGCATCCCCATCCTTCATTTTCATCCCTCACCACTAACCACTGTTCATTGTGACCATTTCCTGTGTATCAGAGCAGTGTTCCATTTTCATTTTGTTTATTTAGCCAAGCCCTTATTTGTGGACTCTTAGGTTATTTCCAGTTTTGAGTTTTTTGTTTTTGTTGCTTTATCAAATAATAATGCAATTAACGATTCCTAAGCAGTGGGTTTGTTAGATCAGTGGTATGGACATTTAAAATGTTGACAAAAATTATCAAGTTTTTCCCCAAAAAGGCTTTGCCAATTTGTATGAGGTGGGCTGTTTTCCAACACCCTTGACAATTTAGGGTTATATCAAACTTTTAAATTGTGTTAGTCTGGTAGAGGAAAATGATGTGTCACTTTTATTTGCATTTTAAAAATAAGAATAAAGATTGCACAGCTTTTCGTGGGTTTCTTTCCCTTTATTTGCTGTTGATTTCCTATTTATATCTTTTGCATATATTTATTGGTTTGTTCATTTCAAATTATCCCTTTTGTATGTAAGTCATTTGTGTTGCAAAACATCTCCCAGTTGGTCTTTTCGTTTTGTTTAAGGGCATTTTTTTTTTTTGGTCATATAGCAATTTATAGAGATGATATAGATTTATTAGTCTTTCTGGGCTATTTGGGATTTGTATTATGCTTAGGAAGGCCTTTCCCACTTTAAGAATATTTTCTAAGAATTCATAAATGAATTATTTTTCCCTATCGGTCGACCTCCATCCAGTCCCTTAATATTTCTTCTCAGGGCCTCCCACCTCCAATTATTCACTAAAACGGTGACCACCATGACGAACTAAAGGCCCTCTCTCTCTTGCAGAAGAAGATGAGAGCTGAGGAAGCAAAAATCGTTCAAGAAAAAGCTGCAAAGATCAAGGAATGGGTGACACTGAAGTTAGCAGAGGTGAGTGAGAGCTTATCTTGGGAAGCCTGCGAGGGACCTGCGTGGGGTTGCTCCTGTCCCTCCGTGTTTTTCTGCCTCTACCTGTTTATGGGGCCTTGCCTGCTTTTCATTTTGTTAACCGCTCGTCTCTCATTCAGCTTAAATGCTGAGACACTTCACTTCACTTTTCCCTTCCTGTTGTCAGAGTTGGGTTTCCCTAGAGCTCCTGGTTTGCTTTGTGTCTGGGGAGAAGGAATGAGTCTCACTTCTGAGGAGTCCCATCAGTTTCCTTCTGAGAAGCACACATGGTCCTTACCGTCCACCCTCTGTCCTCTCCATTCTTTTTTGGTGCTCAAATATACATAAAATATACATTTGGTGCTCAAATATACATAAAATATACCATTTGAGCTGTTTTTGAAGTGTACAATGCAGTGGCATTAAGTACATTCACAGTGTTGTGTACCCATCACCACTACGTCCAAAACTTTTCCCACCCCAAACAAACTCCATCCCCATTAAACACTAACTCCCCATTGTCTCTCCCCCCAGTCCCTGGTAACCTCTATTCTACTTTCCACCTCTGTCCATCCGTTTTCATAGCTCATCACTTGCTGCAGCTTTATTTAGGAAACTCAGGACTAGTAGCTACAGCGCTGCTAGCAAAAAACCAAAAAACAACCTCTTTCTAAACAGAAGGAAGGGGAATTGAAGTTTGGAGAAGGGTGAACACTCACTCCTGACACAAGTGGCTCACACCTGCAGGGGGTAGTGGCTCATTTTGCCTCCTGTCCTTTCTGTGGACACACATCTCAGGTCACCTGCTAGACTACAAGCCCTTGGGGACAGAGCTGATGCCTATAACCTGCATCTTCCACAGCCCTGATCTCTTGCTAAAAGCTCAATGAAAGTGTGTTGGCTTTCCAATGAGAATGGGTACTAGACAGCCTATTAACAGGACCTGGCATATCGGCTGGAGACAATGGAAGAACAGGTTTTTTTGTTTTTGTTTGTTTTGCGGTACACGGGCCTCTCACTGTTGTGGCCTCTCCCATTGCGGAGCACAAGCTCCGGACACGCAGGCTCAGCGGCCATGGCTCACAGACCCAGCCGCTCCGCGGCATGTGGGATCTTCCTGGACCGGGGCACAAACCCATGTCCTCTGCATTGGCAGGCGGACTCTCAACCACTATACCACCAGGGAAGCCCTTTTTAATTTTATTTATTTATTTTTATATTTTTTTAAGAACAGTTATTTTTTGCTCCTAGGTGAATAAGAGGTCAAAGTTACTTTTATCAAAGGTTGAAACAAGAAAAAAAAGTATGTTTTGTCAGGGAAGATAACGAGGAATTAAGGGCCTGTGGATTATGACATAGTGAAATGATATGGTGAGAATAAAACATCAAACAATGAAAAATCTGGGTCCTAGAGCCCAGGCTAAAATTCATTAGAATAATTGGAAAAGAAGAATGTAATTAACCAATATTAGTTAAACGCTTGCAATGCATCAAGTTCTAAGGCAGGCATTTTAAACATAGATACTGATTTACTCTCAATGACAACTTTGTGGAATGATTACTGCCATCTTCAATTTATCAGTTAGTAAACTGAGACAAAAAAAAAAATGCAAGCAAGTTGCTACTGTGATAAAAGTAATTTTTATAGGTTGTATATTGTTCCCGACTCCTTTCCAGTAGAAGGATAATATATCCCTGCCCCTTGCCATAAGATTTGCCCCTTGCCATAAGATTTGCTGAGGAAGGAATATGCTTCTGCAGATCATGGATATTATGCTTGTTTATATGACTCGATCTAGACATATATGTAAGCTATATTCAATTAGAAACTTCAAGAACAATCACATGGAGACTTCCCTGGTGGCACCATAGTTAAGAATCCACCTGCCAATGCAGGGGACACAGGTTTGAGCCCTAGTCCAGGAAGATCCGATCCCACATGCCACGGACCAACTAAGCCCGTGTGCCACAACTACTGAGCCTGTGCGCCTAGAGCCTGTGCTCCACAACGAGAGAAGCCACCACAATGAGAAGCCTACGCACCGCAAGGAAGAGTAGCTCTCGATTACTGCAACTAGAGAAAGCCTGTGCACAGCAACGAAGACCAAATGCAGCCAAAGAAGGAAAAAGAAGTTTTAAAAAAAAGAAAAGAACAATCACATGAATTTATTATTGTCCTTTTCCTTTTTCCAGGAGATAGGGTTTTCTCCTTCATCCTGGATCCAGTATAAATAAAGCGTGTGAAACTGAGTAGAATACATATGATATAAAATATAAGCAAGAAAATAAAATTTTTGTGTTATAAACAACAACAAAAAGAAATGTGTTGGCTTTCATTTCAAAGAAAATGCAGCCACCCTGAGGCTGGATCTCATGGATAGGATGTTGAGCAGAAGAAGCCAGATACAGAAGTACATCTTGAATAATTCCATTTATATAAAGTCCTAATGGGCGTAACTACACTAATGTGTGTCGGGTGCATACTTAGATGGTACAACACAGAAAGCAAGGAAATGAATCTCATAGACTCAGAAGAGTTGTCGCCTTAGTGGGGAGGGCGGATCACGTGATTGGGAAAGGACAAGTGCGGGATGTCTGGAGTGTTGGCAAATTCCTCTTTCTTAACCTGGGTGGCGGTCACATGAGTAATCGTTTCAGAATCATTTGTTAAGCTGTTCGTTGGTGTAGAATGCAGTTTTTTGTGTGTTATATTTCACCATTTTTTTAAAAGGTTAAAGATACATAGAAAAGCAGGACTTCCCTGGTGGCACAGTGGTTAAGAACCCACCTTCCAATGCAGGGGACACAGGTTCAAGCCCTGATCCGGGAAGATCGCATGTGCCGCGGAGCAACTAAGCCCGTGCACCACAACTACTGAGGCTGCACTCTAGAGCCCGCGAGCCACAATTACTGAGCCCACATGCCACAACTACTGAAGCCTGCGTGTCTAGAGCCCATGCTCCACAACAAGAGAAGCCACTGCAATGAGAAGCCCGTGCACCACAACAAAGAGTAGCCCCTGCTCACCACAACTAGAGAAAGCCCGTGGGCAGCAACGAAGACCCAATGTAGCCAAAAATAAATAAATAAAATTTATTAAAATAAACCCCCAAAAACCTAGAAAAGAAAGCACAGGGGCCGCCAAATGGAATTCTTTCCCATCTACAACCAGGTAGTGCAGAGAGAAGGAGAAGGTCAGGGCTCCCGGGAGAGCCGGCCGTGGATTGGGGGGCACCACGGGTTCTTTGGAAGGGTTTTAATCTTATTTTGAATTATATGTCTGAATGTGTAGGCTGAGTATTTATTCTCAATCTTCATTTTTCTTTTTGTCTAGCTTGAGGTGGAGAATCAGCACCTGAAAAGCTGTAATCAGCACCTGGTGGAGCAGGTGGGAGCCCTTCAACGTGCACTAGAAGGTGAGCGGGCCGGCGTGTGCGGGAGTCGGGGGAGTGGGGGGGGTGTGTGTGTGTGCGTGCGTGTGCGTGGGGCTGAATTGAGGGAGCTCTTTTTTTTTTTTTTTTTTGGCGGTACGCGGGCCTCTCACTATTGTGGCCTCTCCCGCTGCCGAGCACAGGCTCCGGACTGATGTGCAGGCTCAGCGGCCATGGCTCAGGGGCCCAGCCGCTCCGCGGCATGTGGGATCTTCCCGGACCGGGGCACGAACCCATGTCCCCTGCATTGGCAGGCGGACTCTCAACCGCTGCGCCACCAGGGAAGCCCGAGGGAGCTCTTAACATGCCTATTTTTGTCCCAACCACAGCTCTTCAGATGGCACCTTCGGGGAAGCTGCTGGTGGCCCCCCAGGGAACCACAGAGCAGGATTCTGTCCCTGCAGGACCAGGAGCCCAGCCAGTGGGGCAGGACGGTGGTGCTCAGGCCCAGGGTGCCCTGAAGGCAGCTATGCCTGTACCTTCTCCAGGTGCTCTGCAGAGCAAGGACTCTGTTCCTAAAGCAGGAAGCCCCTGGGAGGATTCTAATTCCAGTATGGTCCACCCTGGAGAAACATCAGAGGCCAAGACCCTTCCACTTCATCAGGGAGGACAGGGCTCTCCTGGCCAGCTGTGCCTGAAGCCTTGCACCCCCAGGCATGGTTTGGCTTCCTGGGGTGAAGGCCTGGTCACTGCTCAGGGAGGGACGCTCCCCAGGACGAAGACCTCTGCCAGGGAAGGTGGCCCCGGCTGCAGCCTGACTCTGCCGAAGGTGCGGGCTCCCAGCACCCACCGGGACAGCATCCAGCTGGCCAAGCGGCACCACAGCCAGCCCCAGGCGGGCCCTGCGCACTTCGACCATGTGGTGAGCATTGAGATTGGGACACTCTCAGCCCTCCACTCCTCCAGCCTTCCCAAGGTGGAGGCTGGACCTGAGCTCCGGGAGGAACCGGAGAAGATGGAGATGGACGAGCAACCCCCAGCGGGGAAGATGGAGGAAGTGGATTTGGGGAACAAACCACCTACACCCCCCCTGCACCGGTTTCCATCCTGGGTAAGAGGCCCCCTGGGGACAGGATAGAGGGGCCGGACTGATGGTGCGGACGCTGTGGGGCACAGCCATGTGCTGAGCGTGGGACGAGGCTGTCACCCTCACCCGCTCTGGGCGGTGGGTACCCCGGGGCCTGTCCAGACTACTCCGCCCATAAGGGGTGGAGCCAGGATTTCCGATTGGACGGTGGCCGGCTGTTTCCTGAGCAGGCGCTCACCGCGGGCCACAGCCAAGCTGGGTGCCCGGTGCCCATTTTCTCGTGGAGTCTTCCTGACTCTCCGTGGAGGTGCAGTGTGGTGGCTAAGAGCACGGGTCCCAGGGGCAAACCAGGAGGTCCCAAGATCAAACTGTGTGAGCCGGGGCAAGCTGCTAAACCTCTGTGCCTCAATTTCCCTCTCTGTAAAATGGGGATAATAGTACCCGCTTTAGAGGGTTGCCCTGAGGATTACGTGTGTTAATACGTATTTGGTGAGTAGTTGCAGCAGTGGTTCACAATACGTGGAGAGGCTGTTGGAAACGGAAAGGGCCAGGCCAGGGTGGAACACTTTCAGAATCATCCCTCCTCTTGTTCCTTGTTGTCTTGTAAATCCAGATGCTCTGAAATCCTAAAGCAGAGGCAGGCAGTGAGGGAGCATTCGGCAAGGGATGTGGCAAGAGGGCTCAGGTCCTTCCGGTCCCCGAGACAGGATCGCTCTTGTTACCTTACGGAACCACAGTGGCCTGAGAACCCAACCTCTCTTCTTAGGTGGGACCAGCTGGGCAGTAGCCATGTGGGGAAGATCAAGACTGAGAATTGGGAGAAGGACATTTCTCAGTCTGAGGGAGTCAAATGGACTTACTTGCTGAGTTAGAGTTCCTTTGTTGATCCTCAAAACAACCGTGTGAGTTAGGCATTAGATAACCTTTTGTAAAACACTCCTACGTTTGTTGAACCTAAACCCCTCAAGCTTCACACTTTTCATTCTCTCTGTGAAATGAGAGGCCTGTCCGTGGTTGAATTCCACTACCACTACTGACAGGAATAATCGTTTTTATGGCTAATTTTACCACATGGACCCAATTTATCTGCCCTACATAAGCACGGAATTCCCTGCCCCAGCCCAGTGCCTGCCCCTCCCCCAAAATTCCTCCTTGCTGCCTCCCATCTCTTCCCTTCCCTTGCCTCCAGTCACCTCCGGCTCTCATCCCAGCCCTCGCCAGCCCCTCCCTCTCTCCCCCAGGTGCCCCAGCACTGCTGCTCCCCTCTGGGGTGACCTGGATAGCATCCACCTGCCTTCCTGCCCCAGCCTAGCCCAGCTACCTCCTTGAGCTGGGCAGGGCTTCCCCGGTCCTTGTGACTCACCTCTCACCTGAAGAGGGCTTTGTTTTCCCTTTACCTTGAGTGAAAAAGAGATATGGAGGAGGATAGGTGGGGCCTCTGGGTTGTTTGGGAGTGATCCAAACCTAAGAAAAGCTGCCCAGGCCTGTGGGCCTGCTTCAGACCCAGGGGGCCCCGAGGGGCGAGGGAAGAGTTGAGGGTCGGAGTTCCCATTGATGTGTCTTCTACGGCGGGATTCAGGGGTCTGGGTGAGCCAGGACTTTAAGCCTGAAGCCTAACCATGATGTGACATTGTTACTGTAGGAAAAAAATGTGTCCCAGTTTCCAAACAACTGGCTTCCAAACAAAAGGGCACGCACATCCTTGCCATGGGGCTCGGACGTCCTCATTACCAACCCCCCAACTTCAAGGGCTGTAAGATGGGGAAGATTCAGAGAAAACAGTTCCCAGTTCCCTCTCCTCCTGAACTTCCTTGCCCCAAGGGAGGGGTGGCAGCAAGAGAGGGAATAAATATCGCCTGTAGGGCACTGACCATGCTCTCGGTGTTAGATGTTTATGTTAATAATTTCATTTGATTGTCACAACAGCCTGAAAGGTGAGTATTATTACCCCCATCTTAGGTCCAGAAATGATGTTAACTTGTCCCAGATGCCCCCGCCGGTCACTGGCTAAGCGTGGATGTGGACCCAGGTCTGCCCGCCTCCAAAGCCAGAGGCCGGTGTGGACACGGGGGTGGTGCACTCTGACCCCTTGTGACCTCCCGTTCCAGGAGAGCCGGATCTACGCTGTGGCCACATCAGGCATGCGGCTATCCGAAGTGTCTGCTAGAAGTAATGCCACCTGCTGTGGTGAGTCCCAAGTGAGCTGCCCGTCGTGGGCAGGGTGGGCGTGCGGGGAGGAGAAGACTCGGAGAAACACCCAGGGCCAGGTCACCTGCAGCCCATTCCCTCCCACAGCAGGTGAGGTTCAGGTGAAAGCACGTGGCCCCGGCTCCCTTGGAGAGAGGGGGAAGCTGCACAGGTTCAGCTCATCACCTGCCTGTGGGTGGGAGTGGGCGGGAACAGAGCTGTAGCCAATTACAGAGCTGGAAGGGACTTTGGAGGCAGGGCGCTCCAGCCTGGCTGCCCACCTGCACCAGCTTCCCTTCTGCAGTGCAAGGGCTATGGCTGAGGAGCCCCCGGTGCCTTGATTTAGATAACCCCCTGAAGGAGCCGCATCCCCACCTGGGTGCGGCTCCTGAGTCGCCGGCCGCCCAGTCCCCACAGTGACGCAAGTGCCCTATAGTCACACGGCTTGTAACTCACCTTGGCAAGAGTGGGGCTGCAGAAGACCTTGGCCCTCGTCCTGAGATCTGTCCCCCGGTCTGTCTCCGGAGTGCTGTTTCAGGGAATGCTGTCTGCACGGATCTCTCTCCTCCTCGCTCTGCTCATGTCTGCCTCCCCCGCCCCGCTTCCTGGGTTTTGCCACCTGAGTGAGTCTCCTCCCTCTTTCCCGCCCCTCCAGCCTCAAGCCCTCCAGCCCTTGCATCCCCTGGGCCTTTCTCTGGCCTGGTCTGCAAGAACATCACCGTGCCGGTCTACACAGCCTTGAAGGGGGTAAGAAGCTGCTGTCCGAGGACGGGGTGTCCCCACCCAGCACCCACTGCCCCACCACCGTGTCGGCAGGCAGTGGCTGGCGTGGGTCTCCAGGGGCAGGCGTCTGCGCACACGTACCTCTGGGCAGGGTGCTCAGCCCCCCATATATCTATTTATTTTGTTCATCTTTATTAGGTTTTTTAAAAAACTCTTGAATTTTTTTCTTCCTATTTTATTGAGATATAATTCACATACAGCACTGCGTAAGTTTAAGGTTGCAGTATAGTGACTTACATACATCATGAAACGATTACCACAGCAAGTTGAGTGAACATCCAGCATCTCATATAGATAGAAAATTCAAGAAATAGAAAAATACCTTTTCCTTGTGATGAGAACTCTTAGGATTTACTCGTAACAACTTTCATCTATTAACATGCAGCAGTGTTAGTTAGATTTGTCATATTCTGCATCACATACCTAGGACTTATTGATCTTATAACTAGAAGCTTGTACCTTTTGACCACCTTTATCCAATCCCCCCTCCTCCCCTACCTCAGTAACCACAAATCTGATCTCTTTTTCTCTGAGTCTGTTTCTTTGTTTTTGAGTGTAACTGACCTACAGCACTACGTTAGTTCCTGGAACACAACACAGTGATTCAATATCTTTATTAGGTTTTCATTAGAAAAATTCTACATTTACAAAAATGTGAATCAGTATGATTACGGGCAAAGTAAAAAGTTGAAGGTTAAACCAATGCCTGCTCTGCGTCTCCTCCTCATCTTGTCACATGTCTATCCCGGAGGCCAGTGGGGCTCCTTCCAGAACTTTTTATGTATTATGTCATATATTCCCATATGTATTCCCATAACATCTCTACATATTTTTTAACAAAAATCAGATATAGCTGCAACATGATGTTTTCGTATACTTTTTGGTCTGCTTTTTTTTTTTTTTTTCCTACTGAAACCTTTTATTCTGAATTTGTTGGTGCTTAAGGAAAACAGCTTTGCCCATAATTCACTGTGTCCTGGACTTATGACACCAACTTGTATTTAGCCAATTAGAAACGAGACCAAACTGCATTCTTCTTAGGTCTGTTCAGTTGATAAATGGCACTTAACTGATTCCTTTCATATAATCTTTAACAAGAACTCATAAGTTGCATTAATTATGCCCCAAGAGATGAGGGACCGATGGTAACTCAGATGGGCACCTCTGAAAAGATTTGTCAGTTTCCTGTCCTGTTCTAGCCAGATTTTGGGGAAAACTTTAGGGAAAGACTGAAATTCCCCACCAATCTGAGATTGCCTTCAAGTTCTTACAACATTAACTGGAAAAAAAAAGATTCCCAACATGTCTTTTGAGATCGTAACAGTAATATTTTGTAAAACTTTTTGTAGAAGGATAAAAAGCCAAAAGTGAAATTTCCTCTTACGTTGCTTTTCCCTAATTCCTAACCCCAGAGGCAGCTCTCACTAATGGTTTGGTGTTTATTCTGTAATGCCCTCTGATGCATTGACAAATGCATTTACAAATTTACTCTCTCTTACACACACGCACACGCAAAGAGGATGATGTCATACATGTCAGTCTACCCCTTGCTTGTCCACCCAGCCATGTGTCAGGTCTTCCTGCCCCACCTCCATGCACAGCACAGCTCTGCCTCCCCTTTTAGGACTTCCCAGTACCCCTTGGTATAGATGCCCCATAACTACCTTAACTTGTCCTCCCCTGATTCACAATGTAGGTCATGTCTCTATTTTTCTGTAAAATCAGTGTTGCAATGAACATCACCATGCGAATACATCTCTGTGCACTTATATATGAATATTTCTGTAGGACAGAGTTCTAGAGGTGGAATTTAGGGGCAGATAATATGCATGTTTTAAATTTTGACAGGTAGTGCCAAATTACCTTCTAAAAAGATTTTATATAAATCTTTTATATAAAATAGAGTACCCTTTTCCACACAGTTTCCCCAATATTGAAGTGATTGGTCTTTTTAAATTTTTGCCATGATCTCTCGATTTGTCATCCCCACCCACTTTTAAAGCTCCTGTCTCACACTGGGCCCTGTGGCACGGTTTTCTGGCCCCCTAGTGGCAGGGAGCAAGGTGTTCAGCCCTGGTGGGGCAGCTTCACTAGGGACCGCAGAGGATGATGGTGTGTGAGGGAGAGAGAAGCATGGAGGTGAGGACACGGGTACGGTCGTCAAGTCGGGAAGGGACAGTTGTCTTTTGGGTGCCCCAGCTGGGTGATGGCTTCCCATGCTCTAGACAGGCTGTGATGGCCACGCCCCAGGCACTTGGAGTGGGAGTGAAAGTGCAGATGGGATGGGGCTTGTCTTACAGCCTTAGCTGCAGTGGGGAGGGGCCTGTCTTGCAGAAAGCCATGCAGATCAGCACGGTGCCCTTTGTGGACGAGTCCTCTGGGTCCGATGATGACTGCAGCTCCCAGGCGAGCTTCCGAACTTCAGTGCCCTGCTCTGAGTCCAGGAAGACCAGTGGACTGGGCAGCCCCCGGGCCATCAAGAGAGGTATGGAGAAGGGTGGTGGGAGGGGTGCGGAACAATGAGGGGCCCTTCATCTCCTCCCATGGGCAGTCCCACGTGGGTGTGGAAGACCCTGCAGCTCCCAGGCTGTGTGAGCCAGGAGGCTGTGGACCTGGGCCTTGATTCCTCCTCCCTTTGGACAGGCGTCTCCATGTCCTCGCTGAGCTCTGAGGGCGACTATGCCATCCCCCCGGACGCCTGCTCCCTGGACAGCGACTACTCAGAGCCTGAGCACAAACTACAGCGCACCTCATCCTACTCCACCGACGGGCTGGGCCCAGCGGGGGTGAGCTGGGAGCTTGGCCTCCACCCCGATGGGGCCAAGGCAGGGCCGGGTGGGAGCGGACCTCCAGCACAAGACCCAGGCAGCAGCTGCATGAGGGTCCCTGGCATTGGCGAAGGGAGGGCGGGAGTCCGGGGGCTGCCACTGATGATGTGAGGCCAAGGGGAGTGGGCTGGGGGTGTGCGGTTGGGGGCCAGGCACACACAGACCCCATCACTGTGGCCCACGGGGCCCAGGAGGAGTTTACACGTTACCTCGTTTTAGCTCCACACTGACCCCGGGATGCCGAGAGCTAACAATACATTTATTGAGTTTTTTGTGTGCTGGGCACCATGCTCATGGCTTTGTGTGCGCTGTCTCACGTGTCCTCACAAATGAGGCTTATTACCCCATCTCGTGGATGAGAAGCCTGAGGCTCAGAGGCATGCTGTTATGTGCCAGAGCCAGGGGTAAATGCAGACGGCTCGCTCCCCAGCCCTCGCTGCATAGCAGTGTGCTGCCCCGTCTTCATCTCCGCCTCCACGAACCCTCCACCCCAGTTTGCCTGATGTTCCCCAAACCTCTCTTGCCCTTTCCTGCTGCCTGGAATGGGCTTCTTCCTCCTCTGGGCTCGTCTTCAAGGGAAAGGCTGATTTCCTTCCAAGGGCAGTTCAGGTCTGGCTCTTGCCAGAAGCCTTCCCTGGCCAGCCTCTCGCTTGTGCAGCCCCTGATCTACCACCTCCTCAGGGTCAGGTGTTCTCTCCCCCTGCCAGCAGGACCACCCATGCTTTGTAAGTCCTCTCTGCACCCTTAGCAGTGCCCTGAAAACACACATAGTAGATACTCAGTAATTTTTTTAAATTGATGACAAAGCAGTGACTCAGCTGGGCCATTTTGGCCTGTGTGATGTCCAGGAACCCCAGTGATTTCCCTCTTCTGTCCATCCCACATCCCCCTACACCCTTCCACTCTTGCAGGAGTCACTGGAGAAGTCAGGCTACCTGCTGAAAATGGGGAGCCGGGCGAAGACGTGGAAGAGGCGCTGGTTTGTTCTGAGACAGGGACAGATCATGTACTACAAGTCCCCGGTGAGACCCTCCTTCCCCAGGAGAGTAGGCAAAAGGACCCCACCCCAGCCCCAGAACCGCATGAGAGGGGCTGGAAGCAGGGCAGAGGGTGAAGGTCTGGCAGGCAGGGAGAGGCAGCCTGGGCAGGCACCTGAGGCTTTGAGCCCCACACGGGACCATGAGGCTGGTCACCGGTTCTCACAGTCAAATCAGGCACTGAGCAGTCAAGGGCACTTCTAGATGAACTGGCTTGGTGATTCCTTCTTCCTTCAGAAGCCGAGCCCTGTAAATGAACCATTCCTAGGCTGCCCTCACATCATCAGGACTGTTCTAATAGGCGAGCTTGTCACCTCCTCTGTCTCCTTCCTACACTGTTTGGAATTAGGGAGCCTTAGGATGTTGGGACCTAGTTTGACAGGCTCTCCCTAGAGAACCAATGTTAACATTTTAAAGAAGGCAAAAAGGCCTGACTCTTGTGCAACTCCAGTTGATTGTTAGTGGCTACCTTGAGCGTCATGTGAAGGATTCAGGTCCCGTATCACTCAATGAGTAGGCATGCTCTGATTGATTAGTTACGTCTGCAGTGGCACTGGAGAAGGTAATGGTGATATATATAGGCCACCTGTTTGCAACACTATAAAATATGTAGTAGAAAGAATTTAAGGGCTTTGTAGCTCAGGAATAACCTGGTGGTTTCTCATCCAGTTTTTAAAGGCTCAATCTATACTTTTTGAGGCCTGGATCAGGAGGACCCATGTCTCTAATCATTGCTCAATTTAGTTAGAACCAGGATCCAGAACAAGTTATCCATCATACCACAGCCCAGGAAAGCTTAGGAATCACTTTCCCCATTGTGACCTAGAGTAAGGTCTGAGGGGAAATGATGTGCTCTGGGAAGGCTCCAACCTCTTTCCTCTCCATCCCTTTCTTTACAGAGTGACGTCATCCGGAAACCTCAGGGTCAAGTGGAACTGAACTCCCGTTGCCAAATTGTTCGAGGGGAGGGTGCACAGACATTCCAGGTGAGCATGCTCCTGGCGGCTAGTGCTTTAGATAGAAGAGGTGCTGGGTTTGGATATGGCTCGGATGGAAACAAAGATGGGGCAGAATGAGCGTGTGTGAAAGCCATTACCTAGACGTTTGCATTGATCCTCATTTGTGGGTTTGAGGAAGGAAGAGGAGGCAGAATGTGAGAGATGGATTGAAGGTAGGAGAGACACGGAGGCAAAGATGACGAGGAGGAGAAGGGAGGGAGGGAGTACCAGGGCAGGAGGAAGGAAGAGCTGGTATCTCGGAGATCTGCGCTACCGCAGAGCCAGGCCCCTGTTCTTCCATCGTCCTGTCTCCTCATCCCCAACCCCTCACTTCTCCACAGCTCATCTCTGAGAAGAAGACCTATTACCTGACAGCGGACTCGCCCAGCCTGCTGGAGGAGTGGATCCGTGTCCTACAGAACCTGCTGAAGATCCAGGCCATTGGGCCTCCGGCCCTGACTCAGGGCGGCGCCAAGCCCGCTGTGAAGGGCTGGCTGACTAAGGTACGGGTGGGGTTGGTGGGGGAGGAGCGTGGTGGGCTCCTCGTGAGAGTCAGGGGAGCCAGGAGTGAGTGCTGGGCTGGTGGGTCACCTCCTGACACACAGCTCCTTTCTCCGGGAGGCCCCTCACACTGACTACCTGTGGGATGAACCACACAAGGTGACGGTGAATGAGTGTCTGGAAAAATAGGGGTCAGTGTTGTTACAACAGCAGCTATTCTTGAGACAGGGGGAAAAGGAATGTATCGGACCCATTTTGAAGCCATTAGGAGTTGCCCTCACCCCTGCCTGTACCCACCACAGCTCAGTGTGAATAGTGGGAAGCTGTGACCTCGGCGAGACAGGTGTGGCCAAAGACTTATAATATCTCAGGCTGCCCTAAAGACGTTTTAATTAGGGCTCTTCTGGTTGCAGGGAGCTGAGAAGCACTTGTTAATCCCAAGAAAGGGGAAGTTAACAAGGAAGCGCGTTAACTAGGCCAGGATGCCGTCAGGAGTGATTGTGTGAGCAAGTTCAGTGCTTGGGGCTCTGCCTGTGCCGCTGCTTCCCTGTTCAGTCTGTGTTCACAGCCATCTCCTCTGCCCACGTGCAGTGTTTTTTACACTTCACGATTACACTTGCCCAAGGCCTTCAGCCCACCGTGGCCCTTCCCTTCCGACTCTAGCCTCTGCAGATTAGCAAGTTCTCGTGATCATATTCCTGGGACAGGATATCTGGTTGGCCTGGTCGATCTTTTAATGGCAGGTCATACGAGGACGGATGGGGTGTCGTGTGGTACCATGGACGCTCGCTGTGAAAGGGCTGGTTCCGTTAGTAGAGAATCTGGGTGGCATCTGAGTTTGACCTGGGATTGACCAAAGGATCTGAGTTAGACCAGGGGTTTTGAGATCTGTCTCCCTTTGGCTTCTCTTTGCCAGTCCCGGATCTTCTTCTGGGGTCATCTGGTTCTAATAATGCTGGTTCATTTCTGGCCTACAGGTCAAGCATGGCCATTCCAAACTGGTCTGGTGTGCTCTTGTTGGGAGAACCTTCTACTACTATCGAAGCCACGAGGACAAGGTACTTCCTGGCCTCCCGACAGCTTCCCCCAAACCACATTCCTGTGGCTCTGTGTCCTTACGGAAGGCCCAGCTTTACCCTCCACCCCAGCCAACCCCACGACAAGTACAGAGCTGGCTGGCCAGATCCCTCTAGAGTGTGTGACCAGTGTGCATGGTCCGCAGACCCTGCCTGTGTGGTCTGTCTGTGCTTCTCCAAGCCCGCCTCAGCCAGGGAGCTGTAGTCTCCCCCTCGTCCTTGATTCCCAGCCCTACAAGGCCTGAGGGTTCAGAGAGAGGAGACTCCTCCGTTCCCCGCTGGCCCTCCCATTCACGGAAGGCTCGTGTCCACAGCGCCCCCTGGGCCGTCTGCCTGTGCGGGACGCACGCATAGAGGAAGTAGATCGATCCTGTGACTCAGACGAGGACTATGAGGCTGGAGGGACCCGGCGGTTGCTTTCCTCCCACTGCACCCTTGTGATCCACCCGCCGGAGCACAGCCCCACCTACCTCCTCATTGGCACCAAGCACGAAAAGGTAAGGGAGGGGGCTGGGCCTCCATGGCAAAGCTTGCACCTTTGATTCTCACCTTCCTTCTCTCTTCTGAGCTTCCCCAGATTTGAATCTATTTCCCTCCTGGACATTTTGGCAACTAGTATTTCCTGAATGTTCCTTGTATTGAATCCATTCCCAGTGACCAACATCTCTGCACTGGGGCCATGAGATGGAGGGAACCGCAAGCTTAGGAACTTGGGTTCACATTCAGCCCATCCCAAGTCTTTCCTCTTAGGGACCGGTGGCCTTGACTTGTGCCAACCAGACAGGCTGACCCTCACCCTGGGCTTGGCCCCTTCAGGGAGGCTCCCTTGGAGCTCTTGCCTCCATTCTTCCCCAGCCCAGCCCCATCAGGTGGCTTTCCATCCTTTTCCAGGATACGTGGCTTTACCACCTCACAGTGGCTGCAGGTGGCAGCAGTGCCAAGGTGGGCACTGCCTATGAGCAGCTCATTGGAAAGCTGATGGATGGTGAGGGAGACCCAGGTAAGGCGAGGGTGGCCATCACTGCTGGGTTGGAGGGTGGTGGCTGGGTAACTGTTGGTCAGGAACCCAAAGAAAGCACTACCGTACCCTGAAGCTGTTTGGAGACCTTCTAAGCCACAGAAGGGCATTCCCGTCCCAAGCTCCGGGAGCCCTGTTTCTGGTGAGGATACCGAGGAGACCACTCAGTATCTGGGGCAGTTGTCTGGGGAGCAGACTTTCCGGTCACTTGGTCAATGTTTTACTTTGTTCACTGCAACTTTGATGGCTGGGCAGAGGGTTGAGGAAAGAAGGTGGCTGGTTAATCTATAGTTAGAGTTTGTTAATGAATGAAGCCTAAGTTAGGATCAGGCTAACTAAGCCTGGGGCCTTTTGGGGTCTTTATTTTGCTACTGATTCTCAGGACCCTGAGGATCCAAGGGCACCCAGAACACACACTGCTTTACTGCTGCTCCGAGGCTTGTTGGTTCCAGGCTGATATACGCTCCTCTATCCAGACCTAGCGCTGCAGGGAGAGGCCCTCCCCTGCACACGCACGCTTGCACTCCGACGTCCACGCCTTGCATTGGACGTTCACCCCTATTGCAGCCCCACGAGCAAAGCAGTAGCCGCCTTCCTGTAAGCCATGCTCGTGAGTGTGCTGAATAAATGCAGTGCACAGCCCACACTCTGTGGATATAAATCCAGCACAGCCCACATGTCCCGACTGTGAAAACACCGTCTTCCCCAGAGATCAGGGTCGGGGTGCGGGGGAGGCAAGTTGCCTCCTCAGTGGTAACGGCTGCTGCTCTCTGGTGCTGTGCTCCGGGCAGATTCCCCCCTCTGGAGGCACCCCATGCTGTGCTACAGCAAAGACGGGCTGTACACCTCCCTCACCACCCTGCCCTCCGAGGCCCTGCAGACGGAGGCCGTCAAGCTCTTCAAGGTAAAGTGGGAGCTGAGCCCAGGCCCACGGACTGGTGGCGGCGCCCTTGCCCTGTGCCCAGGCTCTGCCCAGAGCAGTTCTTCCCACCACGGTGATGCCGGGGTGGAGAAGACCTGTGCAGGTTAGGGGGGGAGCTCCCGGAGGGATCTGAAGAGGAAGGAAAAGAAAGTCCCTCAGGGCTCCCATCATGTCCTTTACGGCAGGGAGGCTGGAAGCTCTGGGACTTCATTCATGGGCCCTTGGGGAGCACTAGCGAAACGAAGAGCTGCCCTCCTGTAGTGAACAGCGGGAGAGGGCAGGTTTACGTTGCTTCTGGACCTGAGAGATTCTGGCCTATTTTAGAATATTCTTTGTTCCCCTCTGAATATTCTATCTTTTTAAAATATGAATATGTCTTGCTTATGTAATGGAAACATGTAGAGGAAAGATCCTGTCCCAAAGTAGCCTTCTCGGTAAGCGTAGACGTTCTCGAGCAGTCACGATGCCCCCTCCTAGAAAGGGCTGTCTGCCGTGAACCGGAGCCTTCCTTGAGCCCTGGGCGGGGGGACGGCCCAGTCCGTCCCCCGTCACAGAGGACGATAATCAGGGGGCTGTCAGTCTACCTGTGCCCACTGTCATTTCCCTGCAGTCGTGCCAACTCTTCATCAACGTGCCCGTGGAAGCGGCCTCGGTGGACTACCACGTGTCCCTGGCCCAGACCGCGCTGCAGGTCTGCCTCGTTCACCCCGAGCTGCAGAGCGAACTGTACTGCCAACTCATGAAGCAGACCAGCTGCCGCCCGCCGCAGAAGTGCTCCCTCATGCAGGTGGGCGTCCCTGGGGCGGAACGGCCAACGGGAGCCGTCGGCCAGGGCTGCCCAGGACGTGGGAAAGGTGGAAGGAGGTGACCGGGCAGGTATCCTCCGAGCCTGGCAGCCAGCAGGCGGCTTCCGTACTCAAGGCTGCCCGGGTCCCGCTGCCCTCTCTGTGCCCCTTCTGGACGTCTGCACACAGGTTGTGTGATTGCGGCTCTGCACAAAGCCCGACCAGGCTGGCCATCCTGGTGCCCGCAGAAGGCTGGGGGCTGCGGTTCGGAGAGGGTGGTGAAGGCTCTGTAGCTCAGGACTGCGAAGGTGGTGGCACGGCGGACCCAGCGCTCAGCCCGCATTTCTTGTTTCCCCTGCAGTGCTGGCAGCTCCTGGCTCTGTGTGCCCCACTTTTCCTGCCTCAGCACCACTTCCTCTGGTACGTCAAACAGCAGCTCCAGCGCCACGCAGATCCCCGGTGAGTGCACGTCGTTTCCTCTGCCACTCTGGCACTACCGACTGGCATGATCTGGAGGGACGCAGGGGAGACTAGGATGGATCAGATCGCCCCGCCCTCTGGGGTTTGCACAGTGGTCACGTAGACTTTGCCCATCACCATGTACGCAGATGGGCACGTGGAGATCTGGGCACCCTCTACACACCAATCCACGTGTGTGTGGGTATTTAGTGGGGGCCCTCATGTGGAGCTACCGCGCCCCCAGATCATCCCCAGATTTGCATTCTCTGTTGCCATGTTTTCTGGCTTCTGCAGAAAATATCTGTGCCAGCAACCAGCAGCAGATAGGCCCCGAATGACCAATTAACACCCCAGACCAGTCTTTGGGGCTCGTGTCACAGCCTTCCAGCTGCAGGTTTGGTCCTATAGGTTACATGTAGGTAGGGAACCAGGGTGTCAAGGTGGTAGGGATGAGTGGATTCCCGGTTTTCCTTTCTTCCTTCGCCTGTCTTTTTAGAAATGAGACGGGCCAGTACGCCACGTACTGCCAGCGGGCAGTGGAGCGGACGCTGCAGACTGGGGAGCGGGAGGCCAGGCCCTCGCGCATGGAGGTGGTGTCTATCCTGCTGCGGAACCCCTTCCACCACTCCTCGCCCTTCAGCATCCCCGTGCACTTCGCCAACGGGACTTACCAGGTGACGGGCGACCTACCAGGTGACAAGGCTGCCGCGCTCCCTGGGCTGAGTCTTCTCATATTGCCACCCCAGAGGAGAACACCTTTGGGCCAGTGGGTGCTAAGCCTCCTTAGGCCCAGCAGATCTTAACAGGCAGACCAGCCAAAGGATGGGCCTGGGGTGCAGGGGCGAGTGGGGCCATTCGTGCCACTGTGGAGGGAGTACAGAGCTTGAATCACAAAAGTACTTCACTCTTTGGGGCCTGGGAAGAGGACCTTTTGAACCCACTACGTGAACAGGGAAGCTGACACACTGACCAAGAAAGTGGCAGGGGAAGGGCCTCCCAAAGAGTGACAGCAAAGGAGGAACGGAGCTTATGTGGGACTTCAGTTTATGGTGGGCGGGCTCCTCCCTTAAGCACTCACCCTCTGCATGTGGAAACCAGGCTTTCTTTGGCCTCTGTCGTCGCCCTCGCTCCTTTCAGCCATGCCTTTCCACCTCCCGGCCTCTGACCCCCCCACTAGCCCCCGTGGGCCCCTCTCAGGAGGTCCCCTCTCCCGGCAGGTGGTGGGTTTTGACGGCTCCTCCACAGTTGACGAGTTCCTCCAGCGGCTGAACCAGGAGACGGGCATGAGGAAGTCCTCCCATTCTGGCTTTGCCCTCTTCACGGACGACCCTTCTGGCAGGGACCTGGAACACTGCCTGCAGGGGAGCGTCAAGGTGATGGTCCCCTGTAAGCCAACTGAGCCACCTTGGTCTTCAGGATTTTGTGTTCCCAGCCTATTTGGGGCTGAGCCCGAGGCCAGCATTTCTGTGCCATCTTAAAATGTGCCCATATAGGCAGAGAAAAGTCGTTTGTGCCCTTGTCTCTGGAGAGAAGATCTCCACATCCCTCCCTCCCTCCCTCCCTCCCTTGAGAGGCTGTTCAGCTTCCAGAAGAAAAGCCGCTTCCCAGCTCAGGGTAGGAAGGACAGGGAGGCACTTCTCAGCAGCAGCCCCACCCGGGCGGAGCCTGTCTACACACATGCGTAGACAGACAACTGTACACCTGGACCCAGCAGATGTTGTGTTGTACGCTGGCAGCTCACTCTTACCCAGTCTGCCAGGGCCCGTGCTGTGCTTACAGGTCCCACCAACTCTAAAGAGGTAGATCCTTGTGGTACTTCTGTGCGTAAAGGCCCTTGAGTGGGATTCGAACCCTATGTTGCATTAGGGTCTGGGGTTAGAGCCGCAGGGCATGCTGGGTGTTTGTGGGATGTGCTGGAGCACTTGATGAGGATGAGGGCTTTGGCTGCAGTTTCTGCTTTCTTTATGGCGCCAAGACAAAGGCTCCTATAGTCTTTTACCATTGCCTGGAAAAACTATGCCCGGGCATCTGTAAGGCTTTGTTACACAGTAGGCCTCCGGTTATATTTGTTGAAGAGAATGGCGGTCGGTGGGAGGGAAGTGGAGCCGGTGATGAGGGGCCATGGTTTTGAACTGGGGCCTGCCTAGCCTCTGGGAGGCCCCCTCAGATGTCCAGGCAATGGCGGCAGCATTCCATGGTTTGCTGCCCATGCCACGCTCAGAGCTACACCTCTGTCTGTGAGGCACCCTGGGTCCTGGGAGCATGAGGCCCCGCGGGTCAGCCTCCTGATGGAGGACAGTCCTTCAACCCTGTCCTGCTGCTCTGCCCGAGTCCAGCCCTGACTGGACCTTGTTCCCTTCATCAGGGGCTTTTCTGACTTTCCTCTTTTGCCTCATGCAGATCTGCGATGCCATCTCCAAGTGGGAACAAGCCCTGAAAGAGCTGCACTCCGGAAAGTCTGAGGGTGGCACACGTGTCGTGAAGCTGATGTACAAGAACAGGTCCTGGGCACCGCTGAGGGGGACCAAGCCTGAGGGCTGCTGGGGTGCAGCTCATCACTCCCCCAGCTGGAGGCGTGTCCTGCACAGGCAGGGCGCCCAGATATATAACACTGCCTGCTGGTCAGTAGCTGGAGGCCCAGGCTGGCTCTGCTGGCCTCTGTGAGACCCTGGACAGCTCAGGCTCTCCGTCCCTGTACTGTGTCTGCATACTCACACATGCATGCATACACACACACACACACACCCCTGCCCCCCGAACAGACCAACTTCCTCGGGTGGCTGCATGTGTTACATTAGGAGAGGAAGATTTTGTCTGAGCACTAGATATTTAAGACTAAAGAATAAATTGCTCCTGGGAGCTTCCCTGGTGGTGCAGTGGTTGAGAGTCAGCCTGCCGATGCAGGGGACGCGGGTTCGTGCCCCGGTCCGGGAGGATCCCACATGCCGCGGAGCGGCTGGGCCTGTGAGCCATGGCCGCTGAGCCTGCGCGTCTGGAGCCTGTGCTCCGCAACGGGAGAGGCCACAGCAGTGAGAGGCCCGCGTACCAAAAAAAAAAAAAAAAAAAAAAAAAAGAATAAATTGCTCCTATATACCAGTTCCAGGAGATACAGGAGATACCAATTTGACTAAGAAAATTCCATCCCAGTACGTCTCCAGGCAGATGATTTCCATTAGTCTCTTGGAATCTTAACTCATTTAGTTTCCTAATAAGCTATGATTCCAGGTACCAGATTCCCCTCACCAAATCTAGTAAGTCTTAATGGTGAATTCAGAACCGACCACATGCTACTGTTGCTATGGGACCTGATGGCCCTCTATCTGCTCTGTGTCATGCTTGGTTAAGTTTTTCTGGAGGCAGTGGAAAATAGGCTCACAGATGGTATAAAAAGAGTAGTTTCTTTCTTTCTTTGTAAATCAAGATAAACAGATGCAGAGACAGCTTCATCCGTTTGGGATCCCAGCTGAGCCCTGGCTTCTCACTCTCTCCCCTGTAGGCTGTACTTTCGGAGTCAAGTCAAAGGGGAGACAGAGCGAGAGCGCCTGCTGCTTGCCTCCCAAACTAGCGGAGAGATAGTGGCAGGGAGGTTTCCTGTCAACAAGGAGCTGGCTCTGGAGATGGCTGCACTGATGGCCCAGGTAAGGTTCTGTCTAGGAGTCAGGAGGGTCAGGAGACGTCTTGGACTCACAGGTGGAGTGCACCACACAGGCTGAAACAGGAGATTCTGCGGGTCCTGAGGTGCCAGAGAGGGCGGCCTTGCTGACTCCTTACCCAGCAGAGTGCCTCACTGCAGATCCAGGCTACGTGCAGAACTCTGGGCGTGGAAACCAGGGGCCTGGGTTTGAATCCTAGCCACCTTCCCGCTATGAGATCTTGGCCAAGTCACTTCACTTGTCTGTGCTGTAGTTCCCTTTTTCATATCCCGAAAACAAAAATACCTCCCTACCTGCCCCGACAGGGTTGTACTAAGTGTAATTTCCTAGATAATGTATGTCATATAATGTATGTGGTTAAGTGTGTACTTACAGCTGTCAAACATTGTAATGAGAACTAGGAAAAGGAACACACATTCAGACTTTGACTCTTCTATTACCTTTAGGAGGCTGTCTTGCCAAAGGAATCTGGGATACCTTCATGGTTCCCGTAAGAAAGAGTCTGGATCTACATGCTGGAGAGGATGGGGAAATAATAACAGTGGACCTTTAATATAGTAACACGTATTGAGTATGCTGTAGAGGGCCCTGTGCGAAACATTTTATATGTAGTACCCTATTTAGTTCTCACCCCCGCTTTATAGATGAGTAAACTGAAGCTCAGAGTTTAACTTGATCATGGTTTCAGAGCTGGTAAATGGCAGAGCTGGGATTTGAGCCAAGTATCTGACTCTAATGGCCACATTTGGAACAGTCAGCTCTACTGAAGGATCTGTAGCACCTTCAATCCTGTATCCCATATTTTTGGATTAGGAGCCAGAATTTCTATAGTGTTTTCCCTTGTCTGCCACTAATTAACTGTGTCTTTGGATAAGGCACTTAACCTCAGCTGCAAAAGGAAAGTTGATCTAGACAATCTCTAATATTCTAGGACCCTAAGGTTGTTTCTCTGGTGTCTGTGAAACTTGAGATAAAGGGTCTGTCTGTACACAAGAAGTGTTTTTTCACATCCATTCACACCTCACCAATAAAGGGATGAAATAATGGTTTATTTCACCTCTCCTAGCAGGGCCCCAACCCCATTCACGTCCAAATTCCTGATTTGTCCTTCCATGTGCTTCTACCACAGGTAGAGTATGGGGACTTGGAGAAGCCCATCCTGCCAGGACCTGGGGGCACACCCCCTGCCAAGGCTCTGCATCACCTCCAGCAGGTCCTAGACAGGTTCTACCCAAGGCGCTACAGACACGGGGCCCCCCTGGAACAGCTGAGGTAGGCTGCAAGGTTTTGCAGGGAGTCACCGTGGGGAGGCATGGGCTGCAGAGTTGGGGAAAACCTCAGAGCTGCAACAGAAACATGGCACCATCTCTCTCCATCCGTCTAAACCAGGCACCTGGCAGATCAGCTGACCACAAAGTGGGCAGCACTGCAAGGCTGCTCCTCTCCTGAGTGCATCCGCATCTACCTGACAGTGGCCCGGAAGTGGCCCCTCTTTGGTGCTAAGCTCTTTGCTGCTCAGGTAAGTGTGGGTGGTTTCCAGCCGAAGGAGTGGTTACCACACCCTCAGGAACTAAGTTTCTCCTGGATTCGGTCATGTTTGAGCCAGTTCAGTCTGCAGCGCCCACCCGCAACCACTAGGGGTCACTATCTTTCCACCCATTTCTTGCCTACTCCAGCTTTCCCCGGTCCAGAGCAGTTGTGACTCATTGCTTTCGGGCCAGGGTTATTTCTGGGCGATCCTTAACTTTCCTTTATTGACTTCTTTCCCAATCCTACCCTTGAAAAAAAAGATAGGGTCAACTAATCCACAACAGAGTTCAGACTTGATATGATGTTCCTCTTGAGAATGTTTTTATTTTTTAAAAAAGTTTGAAAGAACAACGTGTAACCTAAACAAATACATCTCTGCTGACCTGGTGCAGCCACAGAGGGATCTGACTACTCAGGCACCAGTTAATTTCTCCTGCTGGAAGGCCAGGTGGCTAAAAGTAATTTCAGATGGAACTTTTCTTCACTGGGTATCTGGTGTGCACGAAACTTTGTACGTAATCACACAGAGTGTCCTATCCTCAAAGCTGGATCATGATCCTGTTCACTGAGGATACAGATTAGACAACAGACATTCATTCATTCAACAAAGAATTATTGAGCTCCTACTATATCTCAGGCATTGTGCTAGTTGTCTGAGGTGACAAGAGGTGAGCAAATCAGACACGTCCTCGCCTTCATGGAGCTTCCCATCTAGTGGGGGACGTACACACTAATCAAATATTCACACATACACTCTCTCTTTCTAAATATATATATATATATATAAAATATATATAATTTTTTTAGAAGCTGTCACAAGTGCCATGAAGTTTTGAAAAGTACAGGGGTGTTATAAAGGCATATAACATGGGGGCCCACTTAGTCTGGAAGGTTGGGAGAAGCTCCTGAAAAAAGGGACATGTCCATCTCTCTCCCCAGCCTCCCCAGGGTAGAAGAGACAGGAAATCTAGATTGGCCTACTGCAGCCCTGGCAGTGAAAATTAGCCATTCTAGGACTTATCCACCAATAGTCATTTTTCTCCCTGGTAGGGCCTAAAGCCCTTGCATTATTGTTTTCCTAATTATTTTACAGTCCCCAGGAAATTGGTTGAAGCAGGATGCAGCCTGCACTTAGGAGGGCCTGTGGGTGGAATGCTGTCAGTTTCTGAGAGCCAGGAAAAAACAGCCTGTTCTCCATGCCTGTGACAGAACAGCCGGGGCTGGCCTCTGTTCTGGAACAGGAACAAAGTGTACTGTGTTCTGTACCGTGGCAGGATGGGCTATAGGTACTACAAGAAAGTGATACTCGGGGTTGTTAGTAGGTGGCCAGAGCCCCAAGCCAGGTGCCTCCTGCCACGTGCAGCCTGTTTACTCCAGCATGCTATACAAATACCATCTTCTATGTTTTCCAAAAGAAAAAAGTTGGAAATCACTGCCTAGCAGATCCCTGGATGTGCCTTCTTCCTCAGAAAGCTCTAGTGGTTCAGAATCCTTAGCGGTGGATGTCTGATGGGATTTTCCTGTTCCCCCAGCCTGCACAGCTGTCTTCCAAGGAGAACACTCTGGTGTGGATTGCGGTGAATGAGGATGGTGTCAGCATCCTGGACCACAACACCATGGTACGGGAGGATGAGGGCTGGCTTCCTGACCCCTCCTTCTCCTGACAGTATCTTTTCTCCTCTCTGGACTCAAAGGGCTGAGCTAAGTGACCATGGTTTTCCTTCCCCCACCCCCTGCCCAAGTACTGCTGTCCTCTAGTCTAGACACAGCTTGTAGACATTCAAAATGTAGATCTCCAAAGTGTGACCACTTCGGACTTCTCCCTTCCTGGTCTGGAAGAGACCGGGCATGCTGGCTCCTAGCTCAGGAGGCAGGTGGAAAGTTTTTCCAGAACTAACTGGATCTTTCCCCACAGCAAGTGCACGTCACTTATCCCTACTCTTCAGTGATGACCTTTGGTGGCTGCCGGGATGACTTCATGCTTGTGATTAGATCCATTTCAGACCAGAGCTCTGGAAAAGGCCACATTGAGAAGCTGATCTTCCGGATGGCTGCTCCCAAGGTGGGTCTGAAAGCTGCTAAAACATTTTACCCTGCTGTGGTCTGATGAGATGGGCTCGGAGCTTAGAAAGGAAACTGGGGTTATGACAGTACTCTAGAAGGGCCCTGCCCCAAATGAAACTTTTGGCCCTATCATCAGTACCCCAGAGGGTTCAGGTGGCGTCTCTGCTGAGCTGGCAGGTGGGGGGGCTGGCGGGAGAGGGAGCTCACTCTGGTCCAGCTACTCTGCGCTCCTCACGTTACCTTCCTCTGTTCTGTCAGCCATAGCACCGGACAGGCTTGAGTGGGGGCCTTCTTGCTGCTGTCGTCCTTGCAGCAGGCCCAAGTGTTCTTGCCTTGGGCTCTGCTGTCCCGGCCCTAGTCACAAGTGGGACACTCCGAACATGCTCCCCCTTCCCTGGGGTCTTGAAGAAGGTCCTAGGAACTGTTCACTTTAAGGGCCTTGTTCCTACTCAGTACAGGAAATGTTGATGCAAAAAATAACAATTGCAGAGACTCTGAAACCAAAGTTCTGATTTATAGTTCCTGGCTCCCTTCTGAGCAACTGGAAACCCTGTTGTTTTAACCCTAAAGCTGGAGTTCGCCAAACCACCTCCTCCTTTCAATACTGTCCCTGCCAAAGGAGAGGCTATACAGAGCCTTTCCTCCAGGGAGGCTGCCTTGCCTTGTCTTGGAGACAGCCAGGGCGGAATGTTGGTCCTCCTGTCCTCAGGAGATACTGGGCACCTCAGGACCTCCAGACGCCTATTTCACAAAGCCTCTGAGCCTCACAGGAACCATCCCCTTTGGACATTTCCTCCCGTGTGGGTATTTTAACTTAAGGGACAAACTGAAGCCCAGGAAGCTTATATAACCAGTGCAACAGCTAGTGAATGCGAGAGTCAGGATTCAAGCCAAAGCCAGTGTTCAATTCCTTTGTTTCTCTTTCTCTCCTTAGATTGCAGAGGTGACCTTCATCATGGCTAGCTACATGAACCACTGCTCCACAACCGTGGACCCACCCCCCAACCCGCCTGCTGCCTGCCAGCCATGGGAACTGGATGGACGACAGCTCTTTGCTTCTGTTCCATGTGCTGCCAAGGGGCCAACGTTGCTGTGAATATTCCTCCTACCCCTTTCCCCACCACCACCTGGTGCCTCTGGGATTAGAGAGATGTATTCTTGGGTGCGATACTACTGTGATGGGTCTAACAGCCCCCTGCAGCCTGCCCCAGTTGTTCTGTGAAATGTGTATTTCAGTGTCCATGAAGCCTTTACTCTCTAGGTGCCTTATAATGTTTCAGGGCCAACCTTTAAAAATCCAGACCCAGTATAAAAACCACTGTTTTCATAAGAATACTGAGCTCTGGATGCTGCCCAATTCTAGACACAGATAGGGATGGCCCACTGTTACTGGTTACTGAGGGCATCAGTGCTGTAAGTCGGAATTTCCTGCACTGCTACTCTCAGGGAGACTAATATGTTTATGTTGTGTACGGTCCTCATGCAGGGGTTTATACTTGAAGTTTTCCCGACATCCCTGAACAGGGGAGGACTAGAATTTCCAATTCCCCTGAACTCCAACAAAAGCTTAGAACTCACTAAGACTGGACTTCCTTTCCCATATGGGAAAGGTGTTGGCAGGGCTGGAGAAAAAGGAGGAGACTCACCTTTCCCCTTCCCCTGGTGCGAACGAGGAGGCATTGGCGGTGCCCTTCTGGGGCAGTGGCACCTGTCTCTGCAGGACAAGGTGCTATTCCCCTGAGACTGAAGCTGTTCTCCCTCATACTGGACTGTCAGCCCAACTGGGTACAGGCAAGGGCAGGGGCTAGGTCCAACCTGACCTCTCCCTGTCTCATTTTAACAACTGGACAGGGCTCAGTGAAGGCTGTGCTTACTACTGTAGGAGAAGGTGGTCGCCGCTTGTCCCCCTGCTCTTTGAAAAACTAAGCAAATGCATTCTGCTTTTTGCTGCTCTGTGAGGCCACCAAAGATGAGTCAGAAACAGAAGACACCCCTGCAGGCTCGTGGGCCTGGATTTGCTCCTTAAGACTTCTGGCGAACTTGCGCTAGGAATGTTTGTGGGCAGACGCACATATGCGTTATCTGTCCTAGCCTGAGAGCATCAGTTGAAAGTACCTTTCACCTTTTGTCTTCCTGACGATGCCAATATGCCCCCATCCCCGAGTGAGACCTTCTGTTGGATGCAGAGATGATCTTGTCTCCGCCCTCCCTTAACAGGAAAAAAAAAAAAAAAAAAAAAAAAGACGAAAGAGTTCATTTATACTCTGATTTTCCAACATTGAGGAAACTTTTATTTCATAGCTCTACGGCAGTCTTATCATTTTTCGATAAAGTGCCAAACAGACTATATGGGTTTAGCAATAGCATCCAAGAACCAAGCCTTTAACCGCAGCGAAGTGTGTGTGTGTTGCACACTGTGAAAACTGCAAGGCTGGAACTAGTTTATCTGAACCTCAGCTGCTGTAAGCTTCCCCTCTCTCACCCATTAAACTGACAAGCATGATGAAAAAAGCAGCACATCAGAGTGTCTACCTTTTTTAAAGGAACTTGACTTTGCCAGGCTGGCAATCTTACAGCTGCCTCCCATTTCTGTTCCTGCCTTTCCCCCAGCATTTGGGATTTAGCTGAGACATTTCTACCTCGAACAAGTCACAGGTCCCATGTCCCACAGGCTCCTGAATAACCCCTCCAGGGCTGGTGTAAAAAGCAGAAGTTACAGCTCTGGTTTTGTAATATCTTGAGTGTGTCTAAGGCAAATAAGGAATTATCATCTAGCCAGGAGTTAAAAAAAAAAAAAAAATCCCAAAGGAAAAGCAAGAATGGAGCTGTGTTCATATTGAATTTGGGGGTCAAGCTATTTCCCCCACCCTGTCTTCTTCCCAACCCTTCAGGAATCCTCCCTTAGTTTATTAATTTTATATAGAAGAAACTGCCTCATAAACAAAGGCTTCTACAGTGTGTATGTTTATCCTTCTTTAACATGTCTGGGAACCAAAGTCAAATTTCTGTCTGGCCTTTTATCTCACCTCTCTTGGCAAAAGAAGTTTTTGAAACCATAGACAATGCTGAGTAACAAGAGTATTAATGTGCTAGACACCCGTGACTGAAATGCCATGGTCGTGTTTGTCAATAAAAAGCAGCTGTCTGAACCAAGCAATTGTGTATGTTTTGGAAGGAGATCTGTTTATTAAGAGAATCATCATAAATTAACCCTGTACAGAACACAGGAGCTAAGTGGACAGAGAGTAGTCTTTTGTAGGACATTTCTTCCTACTGACCAGCCCCTGAAGGGCTTGCTTTTCCTCTTAGCTTTTCTACAGGGGTACTGTGCAGTTGAAAATTATCTTTCTCAAGAGATCTGATGTCAGTTTCCCATCGTCTTGCTCTACAAATTTCAACAAAAAGTAAACTTGAACGTGCTTAGGAATATCACAAAGTGCTCTTCGTCAACATTACTCCTGACATACTGTTTCGAGGTCTCCCCTCAGGTGGTAAACGAAATCTTACAAGGGGAACACTAAAATACACATAAATACTTTGCTCAACATCACACAGTAAGTTAGGCTTCCAGGCACCTGCTCTACGGCTCTGAGATCCACCGCATCCATACTGGTTCCTAGGACTGTGCCCACTTGATGGTTTAAAATACAGAAAATAAACCAGCCACTGTGGCTTAGGAGTCATCTCCTCTGGAAAACAATACTGGCCTTCTAAATGCTGGGACTCACAGGCTCGTTGATGTGGCTTTCTGGTGTGCCAGGATGTCCTGGCAGCTTCTGTACACTTCAATCAAGCAGTCCAGCCGGGGCTTGGCACTCTGAATTCCAAAGGGGAGAAATGCAGAGACAAGATGAACGTAAAGTGCTTAGTGGTATTGTGTCCATGTGCAACCTCAAGCTCTCACCCACGACCAGGGGGGTCTAAATGGTACAGGTGTAGGCTTCAGAGAGGCAGAAGTTCAGGCCTCACAGCATTTTGCTAGGAAGAATCCCTAACCAGGCCCACATCCCAGCCTGTGAACTGTGGAAGCAGGAACTCGAAAGACAGTTTTTAATCTAAATTTCACGACCTCCACCTAAGACAAAGCAAGAAGAGTAACAAGGACAGACCCTCTTGGGAAGTATCACAAGCTGCGAAGCAGTTCCCAGAGACAGGAAGGGCAGTTTAATATGTAAATATTGAAAATTATTTTGTATAATGAAATATAATACAACCAAATGAAAAGAAAAGCCACAGAATGGGAAAAATATATGGGGGAAAGCATATTTCATAACAGTTTGCTACCCAAAATATATAAATCGTTACAATGCATAATCACTATCTAGTATCTACTTGACTAATAGAGGAGATGGATAGTTTAAAACAGAAAATACTGATAGGTAGTACTTACAAGGAAATATGAAAAGTCTCTTTGTCATTTAAAGAGACACAAATTTAATAACTCTAAATTCCTTTCCCTACATACTAAACTAAAAAATAGCTAAACCCACTGTTAGCCAAGACTACAGGAAAACAAGTACAAATTCGCAAAAGTATAGTAAAGTTGTCCAATCTCTGGAGCCAAATCTCAAACATGATTAAAATCTATGAAACTATTCATAAGCTTTAATAAAATAATTTTGAACTATAATGCAAAAGAATTTTAGCTTAGCTTCCTTAAATCCTTTGAAAAAGGAAGGGCAGTGAGGCAGAGTTAACTGCATACATAAATACTTTACATACCTATAAAATAATTGATTATAATCATGTTTGTATAAGTTTTGTGTTTTTTTTAATTTTTTAACATCTTTATTGGGGTATAATTGCTGTACAATGGTGTGTTCGTTTCTGCTTTATAACAAAGTGAATCAGTTATACATGTACATATGTCCCCATATCTCTTCCCTCTTGCATCTCCCTCCCTCCCACCCTCCCTATCCCACCCCTCTAGGTGGTCACAAAACATTGAGCTGATCTCCCTGTGCTATGCGGCTGCTTCCCTCTAGCTCTCTATTTTACATTTGGTAGTGTATATATGTCCATGCCACTCTCTCACTTTGTCCCAGCTTACCCTTCCCCCTCCCCGTATCCTCAAGTCCATTCTCTAGTAGGTCTGCGTCTTTGTATAAGTGTTTTTTTGTAAAAAAAAAACAAAAAATAGTCTGAACATGATTTCAAAAGCTAGTAAATGAGGTAGCTAAATAAACTGATATTTGACATGATATAATTATTTAAAATAATAAGTATAATGGCCTTTGTAAATGCATGAAAATACGTATATTAAAAAAGCAAGGGGGGGCTTCCCTGGTGGCGCAGTGGTTGAGAGTCCGCCTGCCGATGCAGGGGACACGGGTTCGTGCCCCGGTCCGGGAAGATCCCACATGCCGCGGAGCGGCTGGGCCCGTGAGCCATGGCCGCTGAGCCTGCGCGTCCGGAGCCTGTGCTCCGCAACGGGAGAGGCCACAATAGCGAGAGGCCCGCGTACCGCAAAAAAAAAAAAAAAAAAAAGCAAGGGGGCTTCCCTGGTGGCGCAGTGGTTGAGAATCTGCCTACCAATGCAAGGGACACAGGTTTGAGCCCTGGCCCGGGAAGATCCCACATGCCGCGGAGCAACTAAGCCCGTGCGCCACAGCTATTGAGCCTGAGCTCTAGAGCCTGCAAGCCACAACTACTGAGCCCACGTGCCACAACTACTGAAGCCTGTGCGCCTAGAGCCCGTGCTCCGCAACAAGAGAAGCCACAACAATGAGAAGCCCACGCACCGCAATGAAGAGTAGCCCCTGCTCACCGCAACTAGAGAAAGCCCACGCACAGCAACGAAGACCCAACTCAGCCATAAATAAATAAATAGATAGATAAATAAATTTATATATATATAAAAACAAGACACAAAATAGTGTATAAAAGTCTGTATAGATCAATAGCATCTATGTAAAATCGCGTATTGGCAGACTGACGGAGTCAGAGCAGATGAATGATGACCTACAGGCAGAAGTTGCTATATATATGTTTTTATCTCTAAAATTTGTATAAATTCATAATATTTCTGAAAGTCTTATTTGCCTCAGAAAGGAATTTCTGAAATAACTAAAATCCTAATTCTCAGTAAAAATACCCCTCAGGTATCCTCAAATACTCTTGACAACAGAAGTTCACATTCCTACTGAACATGAGAAGCCGTGGATATGCAGACAGGAGGGGAAAGGTAGAGGATTTCTTTGCAAAAGAAACAAGTATTCTATGCTCACCTGGAAGAGAGGTACTACTTGGGATATCCCATGTGGTTCCACTGGATCCTTCAATAAAATGCAGAGGTAGTAAATCACCTTCTGCTGTAAGAAAATAAACCAAATAGCAGAGATCTAAGTAAAATTCAGTTTTCTTTCTCAAGGGAAGGCTTAAAACTTTTTCATACACTTGAAAAAGAATGCATTTGAAGTGAGAGAGAAGTATATTCTCATTCTTTAGATTAAAAAAGACAAAACAACAAGCAGAGATGACTTTGAAGCAGGGCTAGAAAATAAAGATGAAATGCTGACTCCCTATCCATAAAAACCTATAGTATCTCTTTAAAAATAAAGGACGTATGTTTTCCATACAAGTTTCACTTTTATGGCTTAAGGACATGTCAGCCAAAAAGAAAACACTACAGGTACTGGAACAGAGAGCCGTCAAGTTTAATTCTGTGACATCAGTTACGTTACCTATTAAGACTCAGTTTAGATCCAGGCATACCCCATGGGCTGCCTCATCCAGAGAGGCCTGTAAGGACTTAAATACTTACCATGTAAATAGCCTCATTAATGACAACATCGTTCACCTGGCCCATCTCAATGAAGGTGGTGCTTTCTTTGCCAGAGGCGTAGGATGAGGTCATCTGGATGCCAAGGGAATCAATGATTAACAGAGTCTCGTGATCAATCTTCACAAAATGGAGGTAACCAAGCAGGCCTAAGAGAGTGATGAAGATGGCAGCAGAGAGGATCATGCTGTTCTGAAGAGAGCCAGACACAGGCGGTAAGGTTACCAAGTGGTCCTCCACATGTAGCTCTGCTATTTAATAAGTCAACTCTAGGCAAGGTGGAAAAAAGCCTGTTCTGTTGTGAGGTGAACAGATGGGAAGAACGTGCACGGAGGAAGAGGAAACTACTTTTACTTGGGCTCTGTAGTGCTACGAAAGCATATGATAAAATACATCCAGACAACAAATGGATAGGTCTCAGGGAGGTGAACCTCCATCAGCAAAATACCCATCACACCGCTTTCAGAGATTTTTCTTCCAAAATTGCAACTTAAGGACTCAGATCTTCTCTTCTCATGCTCCATCAGTAAGATATGTAGGAAAATCGCGGACTGGAGAGTAATAAAATGCTTAGCACAGTGTAGCAGATAATACTCAACAGCCGCTCCTCCTTCCTAATAGAGGTTGGAGGCAATCATGATTGGTTCCCACTCCTGCCAATGATTGGTTCAGAAATGGGTCTATGACACAACTCTAGCCAATGAGATGTGAGGAGAAGTCGGCTGGAGGGGTTTCTGGAAAACTAAGTCCATCTCAAAAAAGAGATCTAAGGAAGAGAAGGCCCCTTCATCCTGAGGTTTTGATGCCTGAAAACCAACTACGTGGCCTCTGCCAAACCATGTGGAAAGCTAGGCTGAGGACAGGTAGAGTACATCAAGGGCGGAAGAGCAGTAAGATGAAAAAAGTAAAATCAACAGAGCCTCTTAAGCCCTCTAGAGCCCTCCTTCGCCCTGACTTCTTGTTTTGTTAAATAATAAAGATCTTACTATTTAGGGCTCTTTTAGTTGTTTTGGGTTGTGACTGACTCATGTGTTAAGGCTGACTGACTAGATGAAATGACTGATGTGTTAAGGGCCCCCAAAATGGTATTTACTTCTTTGATTCTAAGACACATCTACAACCTTTTAACATTTCTGAAGTTGAAATGTGTTTTTCTATCAAGGTATGTTTCTTTCATGTGGCACTGTTTTCCTTTTTTTCCAAAAAGCTATTTAGAAGGATGACACAGGAAAAAAATCATTGATGATCTAGAATCAAGAGACTCACTAATTTACGACTGTCATTCCTTGAGCATAGGAAGTGTTTTATTAATTTTTGTTACTGACAAGATACCCTCTTTGACCTAACTCTAGTCAAGCTCTTCTAAGTGCTGGACCTTGGTGTCCATTCTTGTTGGGCCTGCATTGTCCAACAAGTTGTAGCAAGAATCTTGCTGAGTTTAAAGAAGACCCTCACCCTTGGTATCTAATCACCGTGGCCTGCCTTCAGCCAGAATCCTGTCAAATCAATTTACCCAGAATCCCCCTTTACCCCTGATGTTTCTTTTTAGTAATTTTCCATCCACTGACCCCTGACCCTGCTCCTTAGCTACACATTTCCACTGATCCCTGCTATATTTAGAATTGAGCCCAATTCAATACTTAAGTCTCTTTTCTCCCATTGCAATAGTTTCTGAATAAAATCTGTGTTTACTGCTTTAACTACTGACCAGCTCTGGTTTTCCTTGAAGGTACCTTTCGACTTCTTTCTACATAACACATAGTTAACTGTTAGATCAGGAGTCTGAAAACTATTTGGGCCTGTGATATGTGTTTGTCTGGTCCACCTTAAGCTAAGAATGTTTTTTACGTTTTTTAAAGGGTTGATAAAAAGAGAGAAAAAGAAACAGAAGAATCTGAGACAGAGACCTGAAAGCCTAAAATATTTACTATTCGACCTTTTAAAAAAAAAGTTTGCTGGGCTTCCCTGGTGGCGCAGTGATTGAGAGTCCGCCTGCCGATGCAGGGGATGCGGGTTCGTGCCCCGGTCCGGGAAGATCCCACATGCCGCGGAGTGGCGGGGCCCGAGAACCATGGCCGCTGAGCCTGCGCGTCCGGAGCCTGTGCTCCGCGATGGGAGGGGCCACAACAGTGAGAGGCCCGCGTACCGCAAAAAAAAAAAAAAAAAAAGTTTGCTGACCTCTGTGCTAGGAAATTACTTGTTGATTAACAAATGAAGGATGGAGAAATCTATGTGCTGGGTCTCTGATGACCCAGAAATATCTACTTTGAGCTAATTAAATGTCTACTATCTAGTACAGTGTCTTGTACATAGTGTGAACTGAATAAGCATTATGGAAGAATAGAGAGAGAAAATTCAGTTCTGGCCCTTACAGATTTATTAGAGGCAAGATTAACATATATAAAATACTTTTGGAGAATACTATGATTCTGACTAGAAGTGACTAAGACAGGATTAAAAGGATTAAAAGACAGGATTAAAAAGAGAGAGAAAGCCAGAAAGAGAGACATTAAAGCACACAGGAATATCCTATGAAGACTTCCAAGGAAGCAGGATTTAACTGGTGCAGAGGAGGTGGTGGTTATTGACAAATATACTCAGCTGAGAAAAGGAAGGGGGAAGGACATTCCAGGTTGGAATAAGTAAGGTAAAAACCTAGAATTCTAATAGAACTGTGAATTCAAAAACTGGGAGGAAAGAAGGGATGAAGAACAGTATATACTTAGGGGATTTGATCCATATCAGCTTTTCTATAAAGTAATCCCTGCCCAAAACTTCATTACCCCTGCATTTTTTATACTTCATTTTTCTTTCTGAAATTCTATCTAACAGTTCAATATTCGTTTTGGGTTGAAGTTTAGCCACATGTTTTAATGAATTCCTTCATCAGATTTCTTCTCATCCTAGCTGAGATTCAGTAATTAGTAGTTTTGAATAGGAAGAAAGATAAGAAATTTTGGTACACAGAGCCCTTAAGAAGTGTTGCAGTGGAGTTTAAAGGAAGATAAGGTTACCGAGCCCTGGACATTTGTTGAGGGTAAGTGGGATATACCAGGATGAGAGAGGTGAGTACAAAAGGGAGCTGGCGTAAACACAAACTTCTATTTAAAAATTTTGCCTAAGCAAGCCCCCCCGCAATGAGGAGACATCATAGTATAGTGGGAAAATAATGGTTTCAGAGTCAGACAGCCCTGGGTTTGAAGCCCCAGTATGCCATTTACTAGCTTTATCACTTCGGATAAGTTATTACTCTTTCTGAGTCTTGGTTTTCTTCTAAGGTTGAGATGAGGCATTCAGTAAAGCAGTTGGCACTCAGTGGGCATTTAATAAATACCTGTTCCCTCCTCCTCACATGACTACCTGACCAGAGCTCAGGCTAGTATTGATATTCAACTATTTTATATACGAAATCTTTCTGGGGGGAGGAGGAAGGACTGTCTTGGCAACTTAACCATTTTGATTGACTTATGAACAAACTTTTAGATACAATTTGGTATAACTTAGGGCATATATTTTGCATATATCTATACTACTAAATTACCATGCTCTGAAATATGCTCCAATGGCAAAAAAAGCAAATGGATGCAGTATTGAAAATAATACCCAAATTATAGAAATAAATAGCCTTGCTGTATTTCAGCTCTGGTCAGACCACTCCCGAAATAATATAGTCCACACAGGACACTAAATATGAAACTAAATTCATCCTGAAAAGGGCAATTAGGATGACTCCTTTTATTTTAGGGCTGTCACAATGCTACTACATGTGACCCTCACAATGCTGTGAAGTTGGTGTGGCAGATATTAATTCCATTTTAGAGATGTGAAAACTGAGGCTCAGAAAATAGGAATGAGTCTGGAAATTGAGCACAGAAACCACTCCTCTCCGTAATTTCACAATTCTTTAGAAAATACTTGAAGTTGGGTAAGGGATTTGGGGGAGGGGGGCGGTTAGATTGCCTTGAAAAAGAGAGATTAGGAAGAACTATCAAACAATTAACTTGCACACAATTCTTGTGATTTATGGAGGCAAAGACAGTTTCTAGAAGACTGTAAAAGGTATTGTTAGCAGTGATTCCTCTGAGGGGTTAAAGTTATGGATGAGGACCTTGGAACTGAATTACTACGAGCATGTACTACAGAGAGCACATGGAACTTAAAGTTTTAGGCTGTCCTGCAAGGGCTAGATGTATGCTGGGTGGAACCACGGAGCAGAGCAGCGACCCAGGAGGGGGATAAAGTACAGGAGCAGAAACTTCACTAAACGTAAGGAACAGAGCTGTCCAGCAGCGGAATGGCGTCCCCAGAACCAGCGAGTTTCCGCCCTCCAGGCCCTACGATCGCAGGAGGGTCCGGCGAGAGGTCTGGGCTCGACCCTAAGGCCCCAATGAGCCTTCCAAACCCGAGACCCCGACTCAGATCGCGGGAAGAGGCCGGCAGGCCTTACCTCGCAGAGTGTGAAGAGTCCGTAGGCCGCTAGCCACACGGTGCAGGTGACAGCGGTGAGCGAGCGCAAGGTGATCCGAGGGCAGCTGAGGCTGAACTCCAGGCAGGAAGGGGAGTAGAAGCGGCGCTGCAGGGCCAGGCGGCCGCCGCAAATATCTGAGAAGCTCTGCTCGTCCTCCATGGCCGGCTCGCCCACACCAGGCCGGGCCGCGCCGCTCTAGCGCGCCCTCCAGCGTCCTCTCGCCGGCTCTGGACTCACTTCCCGCATCGGCGTTGGCCACGCCCCGCCCCAGGCTGCGCGCAGCCGCAGTTTCGCGCCGACAGCAGCCAAGGCTCTCTGGGTTTTCCACGCTCGGACCTTCAGAGATTCGTGGGGGGCCAACGTCTGAGCGGACAGATTAAAACCGCTATTAACGTGCTTTCGCTCTACAAACTGAGTTTGATTTCCAAGCCAGAGTACGCCCCAAGGAGGCAGTCCGCAGGTATTCGTTCATTTCACTCATTCATTCATTCATTCTTTCATTCCGGTGCCAGCTAGTTTTAAGTGCAGGGGCTGCTTGGGGACATTCAATGGGCAAGTAAGGAAAGTCTCTGGGGAAAGACATCAGAGCCCCAAGGATAAGGAGCCAAGACTGGTCTCGGTATGCTCTGGAGGAGGAAATTGCCGGGAAGGAGGACCAGGAAAGACAAAGCCCCCGAGGCTGGAACAAGTTTGGCTTATTGGAGGAATCAAAAGGTCAGAGAGGCCGACGCATGGGGAATGCAGTTGGAAGTTGGGGAGGTAGGTAGGGGCCAGATCCAGGAGGGTCTTGTAGGGCCCGTAGGGAGTTTGGATTTCACTATCTAGTTTTCTCTCCCAGACCACTGTGCAGAGCATTGAGAAGGCAGACAAGTCCTGGCTGGGAGGGTTAGCAAGAGGGGAAGATGCAGAAGGTATGGATAATAAAATTACTAAACTCATGACTAATAGTGACCTGTGGGTTCCCCTTTTTCTTTTTACTTGGGATGTGGCCCAAGAGTGCCTGTGTGGCCTGTTAAAAGAGGTATGGTGCTTCAGCCCTGAGGCAGCATCGTGTATTAAAGAATTTGTGTATAAAGATAAATGGCATAAAGGCCTCACCAACTTTGTGTTCCGATGAAAGTCTGGTTCAGTTTCTCCATCTTCATCCAGGATTTTGTTTTCCTTTTTTTACTTTTCCTAAAGGATTTTCTTCAAGCATTGTTTTGTTTTTCCAATTTTATTTTTATACCCTGAATCTTACCAAGCAATACACCCCTTTTTGTTTTTGTAAATATCATGCAAAAGTGATGTTTGCTTATTGTGGAAAATTTGAAAAATACAGAAAAGAAGAAAATTTTTAAACCAGCTGTATTTCCACTACTCCGAGATAAACAGGGTTGATGTTTTGGGGAAACCACCAGGCCTGGAGTTCTTAACTTGCACTTCACAGATAAAATCAGAGTTTCATCTTTAGTTTCATTAACTTATAATTGAAATTTAATATTTCTTTTGATTATGAATTAGGCAACAAACCAGTTAGTATTAGCAATACTTGTGATTTTTGTCACCGATAGAAACCACAGATATCTTTATCTCACAATAATTATCTCAAAATGTCATTTCCACTCATCACTACTTCAAAATTGCAGTAATTATTCGACCAACTACTAGATCTTCTAATTTAATGTGTCAATAGAGACACCTATTACCGTAAGACATTTTTAAAATATTTTGATAACAGTATTTTAATTCAGTTGGTTTTCTTTGAAATCCTATGTATTTTATTCATTTAAAAACATTATTGTGATAAGGGGTCCATTAGGTTTACCAGACTTACAGAGGATCTGTGGCACCAAAAAAAGTTAAGAACCTGTGCAGGCTCAGAAGTTTCACAACTCTAGAGTCATAGAAAGAAAAAAAGATACCTAAATATATTTAAAGTACTTAATTTTTTGAATATTAAATTATTATATTAAATACCACATTCTAGGGATAAATAGTGTGGTAATATAATTCTGAAGTCTTTATAATCACTTTGCTCTGTCAGATCACAGTGTCATGGTAACTCGATTACACAGTTTGGCATCCCAGTAGAAACTGAAATCTATGTATTTGCTATTTACTTAGATGCCGCCTGGGATATGAAGCAACAAGTTCTCATGCCCATGACCCTGTAAACACAGCAAGGAGTGATTCTTTCATCTCTCAATGCTGGACTTCAGAGTATTCACAAGCCTCAAAAATTCGGTGGAATATAACAGCAAGGAGTTATTCTTTCATCTCTCAATGCTGGACTTCAGAGTATTCACAAGCCTCAAAAATTCGGTGGAATATAACAGCAAGGAAGGGCAGGCTGATGAAGAGAACTTAGACTTAGCAATTGGCAAGTTTCTCCGAGGAGGTGTAATATCTTTTTGCAGGGTCATTAAAGGAGTCTCACAGCTAATTCCCTCGTGAATTCAGTTGTGGAGAAGCAGAGAGAGGAAGCATGAGAAACATGTACTCTGTATTTGTCAAGGCAGGCTAACTGCTACTAAAAAATTGTCAGTGGCCTAACACAAAAAATGTTTGTTTATTGTCTGTCTACAGTTCCACTTAGGTGCTTGTGGTCAGATGACCCATCATTTCTGCCAAGTGGTGATTCAGAGACCCAGGCTCCTTCCATTTAGTGGCTTCACAATCCCTTGGGGCCTCCTCAGGGTCCCATCCGTTGGATCCTCTACATCTGGCTAACAGATGAGGGGCAAGCATGGAGGATCATGCATGGGAGGGTTTTAAGGCCAAGTCTTCAACCCGCATTCCATTGGCCAGAACTCATAAACATGGCTGTACCTAACTTCAAAGGAGGCCAGGAAACATGGTCTATCAGTATGCCCAGTGGGGAAAGAAAAATGATTTGGTGAACAACTGGGCATACACTTTCCAAAGAGTTGTGACTACAGAACTAGGAAATATATTTGAATGCATTGAGCATTGTGGTGGCAATATACAGGATTAATCTGACCTACTTTTGATAAAATGGGTACTTATTTCAACTGCTGAAGTTTTCCTTGGAAGTTGAGTGTCTGTGAACAGTAAGAAAAAAAAATCTAGCCAAAGAATTCAGTTAACTTTTTATTTTTATGGCCCATGCTGGATTCTTAAAACCCTTCTATAGAGCTTTCTTTTAGTACTTACACTTACAGATTGAGTAGTTTTTCTAAAAATACTGTCTTATACTGTAGTTTTTATTCTATTTACTTTTTTTATGATATAGCATTAGTGATTATTGCTACTGTGTTAACTGAGAGTAGGTCTTCCTTAGGACCACTTACTTGTAAAAGTAAAGGCCCATCTAAGTGAAAAGAAATTCCAAATAAATAGCCTTTTAAAAAGATAAATATTGCCAATTATACTTCAATTTTTAAAAAGCCAACAAAAAGAACTAAAAAGCTTCTTGCAAGTTTGTGAAACTGATCAAGAAATAATTTACTTTGCATAAAAAAGGTAAATATTACACATTTCATCTTGTTTAGAGTTCCATTTTGGCTTATCTATGTAGTGTGGATATACCTCTTTATGTAGCTTTTTTAGTGGTTGCTCTAGGTATTACATTATATATATGAAACTGTTTTTTAAAAAACTCAGTCTTCTCCTGTGTTTCTCCTTTATTCTCACCCTGCTACCACACTTATAACACGTCTGACACCAAATGTTGGAGGGAGTGGGGGGGGGTGGTTCAGGTCGCACACCAAGGACAATTATTCTCTGTGACACCAGCTCAGTATCCTACAATTTAACTCAATTCTGATATGGTCTACCTGGAGAGAGTGTCAGATCCCACAAGTTAAGGGCTCAGTTTCATGAGACTGCTCCCCTCTTGGCTACAAATCAGAGGTTCCCATGACCTCCTCTCCCTTGGATTCAATTATTTGCTAGAACAGCTCACAAAACTCAGGGAAACACGTTTACCAGTTTATTATCTAATAACAGATATGATAAATGATACAGATAAATAGCCAGATGAAGAGATATAGAGGGCAAGGTCTGGGAGGGTTCTGAGTGCAGGAGTTTCTGTCCCCGTAGAGTAGGCGTGCATCAACCTCACGGTATGTGGAGGATTCAACCAATCTGGACACTCTCCAAACCCCGTACTTTTGGAATTTTTATAGAGGCTTCATCATGTAGGCATGATCAATCATTATGTCCATTTCCAGCCAGTCTTCCCTCTCTGGAGAATGGGATGGGGGGATAGGAGGTGAAAATCCCAAGCTTCTAATCATGTCTTGGTCTTTCTGGTGATCAGCCGCCATCCAGGATCCCACCAAGAGTCGCCTCATTAGAACAGAAGACACTGCTGTCAACCAGGAAATCCCAAAGTGTTTAGGAACTTTGTGTCAGGAGCCAAGTCAAAGACCAAATATTAGAACAAAAGATGCTCTTCGTGCTCTTATCACTTAGGAAATTACAAGGATTTTAGGAGCTCTGTGCCAGGAACCAGGGGCAGAGACCAATATATAAATATATATATATTTTTTTTTCTATTACCTCACAACCACTATCACAGTCTACTGATATCAACATTTTACCAGTTCAAGTGAAGTGTAGAAAGCATTCCTCCCTCTACTCTTCCATATTTATAATTGTCTTAATATTTCCTCTACATTCATTGAGACCCACATCAGACAGTAGCATAATTTTCACTTCAACCATCAAATGTAACTTAGAAAATTTAAGAGGAGAAAGAAAGTCTACGTGTTTACTAATATTTTTGCTCTTTCCATTGTTCTTCCTTCTTGATGTTCTAAGATTCCTTCTTTTAGCATTTTCTTTTTGCTCAGAGAACTTCCTTTACCCATTCTCTTAAGGTAGGTCAGCTGGTGACAGATTTTCTTAGTTTTCCTTCATCTGAAAATTTCTTGACTTCCCCTTCATTCCTGGAGAATGTTTTCACTGGATATACAATGCTGGGTTGACAGTTTTCTTTCAGCACTTGGAAAATTGTGCCACTTCCTTACAGCCTCCATGGTTTCTGATGGGAAATCTCTGTCACGTGAATTATTTTTCCCCTTTAAGTAAGGTATTGTTTCTCCACCACTGCTTTCAAGATTTTTTGTCTTTAGTTTTCAGAAGTTTGACTATGATATATCTTGGCACGAATTTCTTTGGGTTAATCGTATTTTGCGTTTACATATGTAAGTTTTTGCGTTTGCATATGTAAGTTTATGTCTTGCCAAATTTGGGAAACTTTCAGCCATTATTTCTTCACCTTTTTTTTTTTTTCCAGCCTCACCTTCTTTCTCCTCTCTTTCTGATCAAATGAGACGATTATTAGATTTTTTTGTTATAGTCCCAAGGTCCCTAAAGCTCTGTTCATTTTTTTTCCAGTCTGTTTTCTCTCTGTTGGTCATATTGGGTGACTGCTATCTTCAAGTTCACTGATTCTTTCCTGTGTCCTTCCATTTTGTTGTTGAGTCCATACATTGAGTTTTTAATTTTAGTTATTATATTTTTCAGTTCTAAAATTTCCATGTGGTGATTTTTGATATCTTCTATTCTTTACTGAGACCCAATTTTTTCAACTGTTTTAAATGTGTTTGTAATTGCTTGTTGAAGCATTTTTATTATGGCTACTTAAAATCCTGGTCAGATAATTCTAACAACTATGTCATCTTGGTATTGGCATCTGTTGATTGTCTATTGTCTTTCAAGTGGAGATTTTTCTGATGAATGACTTTAGCTAGAAACCTGAGCACTTTTAATATTATGAGATTTTGTATCTTATTTAAATCTTCTGTTATAGCAGGTCTCCACTTGAGATGGGCTGGGATCTGGGACCTGGGACCCTTTACTGGAGTGCTCGAACCTGGACAAATGTCCCCTCAAGCAACAGAATACAAAGCAACTATAAGGGACTAAAAATAACTGCATGCATGGGCAGTTGGGGCAATTATGAACAATAAGGTACAGAAAAAACTGAAACCAACTGCCACTTCTAAGGTTCCAGGAGCAAAAGCTGGGTACTGTTTATGATCCCTTCACACGGCACCACCAAGAGTGTGGGCAGACCACCTAATCTACACCTCCTGCCCAACCCACGTACCTGCCCATTCTTACCCCTTTTAAGGACCCAAGCAGCTCCTCTTGTGGAGCAAGCATGGGCACCCGACTCTTGTTTTCACTCCCTCCTGCTGCAGCATGAGCCCCAGTAAAGCCTTGCCTGGAATTCTTGTCTGGTCTCTTCTCGATATCTATTGATTAAAGAGTCCGGCGGCCCAGGTTGTTAACACACTGATGCTGCTCCAGCAGATGTAGAAGGGCACCACCACATCACTAGGTAGGGGCAGAGTCCAGGTTCCCCACTTGGCCTCCATTGACACCTGGTGGGGAGGCGTTCCTTGTAACTTCTGGGTGGCTGTGGAAGTCCAGGCTTCCCACACGTTCCCCACTGACACCAGAGGGTGGCACTAGGGGAAGCTATTACTACTCAGCCTTCTCTGATGTCGCCCCAGCAGCAGAGTGGGGCTCCTCTTTACAGCCTGGCGAAGGTGAAAGTCTAGATTACCCACCTTGGCCTTTGTGGCAGGGATGATGATGGGGTTGCAGTTTTTTCTGTAGTGTTGCGCTGGAGTAAAGTAGTTATTGTCTAAAAGTTTTCTGTGTTGCTAGGCTGCTCTTTATTTTGTCTTTTGGCTAAAGAGAACAGGTTTCTGTAGCGCATTTCTTCAATTCCCTACAGAGGTTTCTGTAGGCCATCTTCTCCAGCATGCAGTCTGGGACATACGAGGGAAAAAGAAAACCCAGGGAACTCACCACTGTGTCCTTCTAGGGTCCCTAGTCAGCCTCCTTCTCTCCATCTTTCAGAGTCTTCTTTTGTTTGTTTCATATAAAATGTCCAAGGATTTTAGTTGTTCTTTTTTTTTTTTCTTTTTTTTGCGGTACGCGAGCCTCTCACTGTTGTGGCCTCTCCCGTTGCGGAGCACAGGCTCCGGACGCACAGGCTCAGCGGCCATGGCTCACGGGCCCAGCCGCTCCGCAGCATGTGGGATCTTCCCGGACCGGGGCACGAACCCGTGTCCCCTGTATCGGCAGGCGGACTCTCAACCACTGCGCCACCAGGGAAGCCCTTTAGCTGTTCTTAATGGGAAGGATAGGGAAAGGTATGTCTGCCCTGTGGACAAAGAATGTCACTTGCCATTTCAGTAAACAAAGGATGTTGAGGCCATCAAGACATCAGTCACTGGGCTTCCCTGGTGGCGCAGTGGTTAAGAATCCACCTGCCAATGCTGGGGACACAGGTTTGAGCCCTGGTCTGGGAAGATCCCACATGCCATGGAGCAACTAAGCCCATGAGTCACAACTACTGAGCCTGCATGCCACAACTACTGAAGCCCTTGCGCCTAGAGCCCGTGCTCTGCAACAAGACAAGCCACTGCAATGAGAAGCCTACGCACCACAACGAAGAGTAGCCCCTGCTCGCCACAACTAGAGGAAGCCCACGCACAGCAATGAAGACTTAATGCAGCCAAAAATAAATAAGTAAATTAATTTTTAAGAAAACACATCATTCACTGCAGCTATGCCCTCAGTGGTGCACAGAGGGGAACTCAGGATGGAGGAAAAACTAGGGTACTGGCCCTAGGTAGTTAAGGTGCATATCAAAGGAATAATTTCATTAAGCCCAGACTCTCGCATCTTCCCATACATAGAAAAGTGCTAAATTCATTAACTGGAGATGCCTGGTTTTTCCTTAATTAGCAGTGATCTTTTTGTGTTCTGACTACTTGGGTTTTTTTGTTTTTGTTTGTTTGTTGCAAAAACTCCTATATATCCTGGCTCCTCCCTTACCTCTTTGGAGCAGTCCCTCTTCTGAGAGGCTGTCTCCCAGGCTGAAGTCTTTAGTAAGCCAGCAAATAAAACATAATTCTCAACTTTTGGGTTGTGCATTTTTTTTCAGTAGACAACCCCATCTTTCAGAAGCAGAGTTTTCCTTATCTGTCCATAGAAAACAATTTTTTATTGAGGGGTTATCATCCATGCAGTAAAATATAGTCTATGCCTTACTTTTTCATATTCTTAAATGGTGTCTTTTGATGAACAGAGGTTTTAATTGTAATGAAGTCTAAGTTAGCAATATTTTCCTTTATGGTTAGTGCTGTTGTATGTTTTGTTTAAGAAACTTTGCCTGCCTCAAGTTCATGAAAATATTCTATTCCTTTTTTTTTTCCTAGAAGCTTTATTATTTTACCTTTCATATTTATGCCTATGATCCATTTTTAATACTTTGTTTAATATGAGATAAGGGTCAAGGCTCTTTTTTTTCCCCTACAACATTTGTCAAAAAGAACATCTTTTCTCCACTGATGGCAGTGGTGCCTTTATTGTAAACTAGGTGACGACCTCTGCATCGGTCTGTTTCCAGACTCTGTTATGTTCTGTTGCTCTCTTTTGTCTTTCCTTGTGCCAACATCAACCTGTCTTTATAGTAGGTTTTGATTTCTCATAGTGTTAAGTCTTCCAGCTTTGATATTTTACTTCAAGACTGTGTTGGCTGTTCTAGGTTCTTTGTATTTTCACCAGAAATCCTGCTTGGGTTGCATTGAGTCTGTCAATCAATTTAGGGAGAATTGACTTTTTTTTTTAAACTGAGGTATAGTTGATTTACAATATGTAAGTTTCAGGTGTACAACTTAGTGATTCACGGTGTTTCAAGGTTATACTCCATTATAGTTATTATAAAGTATTGCCTATATTTCTGTGCTGTACAACATATCCTTGTAGCTTATTTATTTTTAACATCTTATTTATGTTGTCTTCTAGCCCATGACCTGGTATATGTCTCCATTTATTTAGGTCTTCTCTAGTTTCTCTCAGCAATCTCCTTGTGCATCTTTCATTACACTTATTTCTAGGTATTTGGTGTTTTTTTGATACTCTTATAAATAATATATATATTTAAAATTTTATTACCTGTCCATTTTTAATAAGATATGTTTATTATTTTCCCAACAACGTCAAACTGAAATTTTTTGAAAGAAAATACACCCATAATCGTGTCACCTAAACAAATCTTCATTTCCCAAGCATTTAAGTCCTTTTGTTTTAATGTTTTTAATTGTTGAGAAGATGATGCAATACAGAAAATTTGTGGGGACTTCCCTGGTGGTCCAGTGGTTAAGAATCTGCCTTCCAATGCAGGGGACACAGGTTCGATCCCTTGTCGGGGAACTAAGATCCCACATGCAGTGGGGCAACCAAGCCCGTGTGCCACAACTACTGAGCCTGTACGCTCTGGAGCCCACGCACCACAACTAGAGAGCCTGTGCACTGCAACTACTGAGCCTGTGTGCTCTGGAGCCCATACGTCAAAACTAGAGAAGCCTGCGTGCCACAACGAAGAGCCCACGTGCTGCAACTAAGACCCAATGCAGCCAAATAAATAAATAAATATTGTTTTAAAAAAGAAAAGAAAATGTGAATGAGAAAAAAATTACACAAGTCCTAAAGACCATTCAGTTTTACATATTACTTTTCCATCATTTTCTTAGTTTCTGCACTTTCAAAAATTATTGTAGTGATAGTATATACACCATTTTGTAATGTTAAAATATAAACTGAGGCATTTTAAAAATGTTAAGAGTTTATTTGAGAAAAAAATCAATTCAAATTGGGCAGCACCAAACCAGAAGTGGGTAAGAACTCTCATTCCACTGACAGGAGCTAGGGGAAAGACTTTTATAGAGAAAAGGTGGAAGCAAAGCAAGGAAATCATCTGATTAGCTTTAGCATAAGGTTGTAGTATTTGGAATGCCTGATTGGCCATTTGTGATTGGTTGCCCTTAAGTTTAGATTTCTTAACTTTGAGGCATTTATAGGTTTTGGTTTGCTTATGTAGGCAGCAAAGGTATTAGGATCACCTCAGTGTAATTAATTTAACAAAAATGAATGTTTTGGCAGACATTTTCCATATTTCTATAGATTTTATAAATACATTTGAAATAGCTACATAGTGTATATGTATAGCTGATTCACTTTGTTATACAGCAGAAACTAACAAACCATTGTAAAGCAATTATACTCCAATAAAGATGTTAAAAAGAGAAAGAAAAATAAAATAAAATAGCTACATAGTGTTCCAGCCTGTTAATCTACCATAATTTACTTCATATCACCCTCTTGTTTTCCTACCCAGTGAAAATGGCTAGTAACGATTTCATATAAGGAAGAATGACAGTGGAAAAAATAGACAACTAGAGAAGAAAGGAAAAATAGACACGTAGAAATAGAAGGAAACCTACAGAAACAGATACAGCACAGAAAGCAGAGGGTTTTTTTCTTGGAGTCATATCCCCATCTTGTGCCATTTTAGGATAGTAAAGCTTAATGTTTTCAATTTAAATCAACGAACCACCTGGCTTTTTTGTGGGAGGTTTCTCTGCCCTTGAAATATCAAGAGACTTTATATCCTTGTACACTAAAGTTTTTCTTAATGGAATAAACCAAACGTGGGAAAGTTTAGTTAAAATGATGGATCTAGTTTGACGGACATAGGCTTGAGAAACAGGTTCAGTTAGATCATTATATTCTCAGCTCAGTTTCAAGTGATGACTTCTCTAAGTGATTTTGATGAAGCCACAACTGTGTAGCCTAGGAAGTAAGTTACCTTCATGTGAATATGATTCTGAAGATTTAAAATGAAAAGTGAAAGAAGGCTGGTTAAAGACTTACCATTCAAAGTGTGGTAGGTAGACCAGCAGCATGGGCATCACCTGGGAGCTTGTGAGAAATGCAGATTCTTGGGTCTCACAGCAGACCTACTGAGCTTAACAAGAGTCTCAGGTGATTTGCTTGCACATTAAAGTCTGACCTAACTCTTCATACTGCATTCTCTACCCTGACTGCATATTAGAGGCACCTGGGGAGGTTTTAAAACTGCTGCCTGGGTCCATCCCTGATGAATAATGGGTGGTAGGGGAGGGAGGATATGGACTTGAGCATTTCTTAAAAAGGTCCCTAGGTTCTTTTTAACAGCTGCCAGGGTTGAAAACTGTTGGAAGGAAACCTTTTCCTCTGTCATTTTAGGTTCAAGTGAGTGGGGGCTTGCGAATTAACTGACAATAGATTAACAGGAGAGAAGAAAGTTGCTCAGTGATGAGTAACTCGCTGAATAGCCAAAGTAAAGCTATATACACCAGCTTAACAAAAGGAGAGGGGGTTAGGGCTTCATACTTCAAAGTATGGAAAGTTCTTTTGGGCTTTTTGACGCTAATAGGCAGCTGGTTCCCTTTTTGGTGTTAAAAGTCAGTCATTTCCCAATCAGGAAAATCCCTCAGTGGGGTGGGCTGGTGGGAGTCAATGGCAGCTGTATTTTCAGGAGGCTCTGATTAAGTTTCTTTTTTTTTTTTAATGTTCTTTTTATGGCTGATAATCAGATATTATTAGTTTAAAGTAATTTTCATACTACCTTGGTGGGCTATTCATCTTTTCAGAACTATTACTCTAGTACCACCATTCTATTACTCTATATCATATGTATCAATATTACTCTAGTACCACCATGTTCCTCCTCGCCCAGGCTTAAAATCTCTCCTCTGTTTCCCTCCCTAATCTGTAGCGAAGTACCATCTATTCCAGTTGCGCAGTACTTTTAACATCTGTCCCTCATCTCCCTGACTGCACTAGTTAAACGAAGTTCTCCCCCATACGTACTCTCTACCACACTACCTTATTTTTCACACGTATTTCATTTATCACGCATATCAGTACCTACAATTCTCTGTCTCAAGGAGAGCTTGGATTCTAACACTGAACCCCCAGATCCTAAAACACTATCTGACAAAGAGTGGGCGCCCAAATATTTATTGACTCTCTCCCTCCACTTCCATCAGTCAAGATCGTGCCTCTTAGGTGAAATCACTTTTCTCACCATTCCCCAGACACCTTACAGATTCCTCCTGGAAAATCCTTAAGGCTCGGCTTGAACGCCAATTCCATGAAATCTTCCCTGTCCCATATAAGAGTGGTAATTCCATCCTCAGAACTTTCAGAGCATAAAGAGACGTGACTTCTTTTCAAAGACACTTAAGATAAACAAGGTCCTCCTGGATAGCATAGGGAACTGTATTCAATATCTTGTAATAACCTATAATGGAAAAGAATACATATATATAACTGAATCACTTTGCTGTACACCAGAAACTAACACAATATTGTAAATTAATTATACTTCAATTTTAAAAGACACATGTCATTTAATATCTATTTATTCAATACAAATTTATTGAACACCCTTCATGTAGCACTGTGTTAAATGATAGTAAGATACCATTCAGGCTCTCAAACAAGCTGCTCTCCAGGAGGAAGAGATAATCCTCTAAATAGGCAATTGTAAGTCAGAGGATTAAGTGAACCATGGGAGGGGTAATTAATACCCTTGATCTGACTTGGTTTTGGATTCTGCTTTTGACTCCTTACTCTGTGACCTTGAGCAAATGACTTAGCCTTACCAGGTCTTGGTAAATGGAGATAACACCAGTGCCTACCTCACTGCCTTGCGATGAGAATTTAATTAACACTTGCAAAGTGTTGAGCAGGTATCTAGTATATAGTAATCATTCAGTAATGTTAGCAAGTACTATTATGACTAACTCAGCTTTGGAAGGTCTGGAGAGGCTTCTCTGAAGAAGTGACTTCAAAATGAAAACCTGAAGAATGAGAAGAAATTAAGGAAGGGAAGGGAGGGAGGGAGAAGGACGTAAGGTTCCCAATAGAAAGAACAGTAAAGTGCAAAGGGCTCGAAGCTCTTTTTCCAGTTTGGAACCTGAACAAAGGACAAAGTGTTCTGTGTCTTCGGCAGCCCCAGCCTCTGCTGGCACTAAAAGAGATTTCACACCTAAATTTCATTTGGCCCTTGATGGCAGCCATTGGTCTGCTTTCACTTCTCCATCACTGATCAGGGTCCCAGATAAAAACCCCTCTGTGTTGTGGTGGTGGTGGTAGGGGTAGGGGTAGGGGGAGTGGTGAGTATGTGAGGGGCTCAGGCACCTGCCTCCACATGCTGGTTGGGCAGGCAATGAAACCAGTCATTTACTCTTATGCCCCCTCCTCTAGTCCCTTCACTCCCGCCTCTCTACTGAACCCAGGAATCTCCATTGCATGGTAAACAGACTCTTAAGTTTTACCCTACATAGAACTCATCCTTTGCTTCCTTACTTTAACCGTATTCTAGGGTTGTTATGTTAATTCTCTCAGCTCCAGGATGGAAACGTGAGAAAGAAGGGACCACATTTTCCCAACTCCCTAATGCAGACTCAGGACCATTAACCCATTGTGTAAAAAAGTCTTCTGAAGTTTATGCTCTTCAACACTATCCCTGAGACCTGACCCCCCACCTACCAGTCTGACCCAAGTCACCGTGCTTCCTCTGCTCTGCACGTTTGGGCTATACGGGCATTCTTGTTTTTTCTCTGACCCACAAGCAGGTTTCAACTTCGGGGTTTTTGATCTTGCTCTTCCCGTAAGCCTGGAAGGCTCTTTCCCTAGAACTTGTTATGGCAGCTCCTTCTCATCATTCAGGTCGTTGGCTCAAACGTCAGTTTGGAGAGGCCTTTCTCGACACCCCTCTCTAAAACATCATGTCCTGTCCCATTACCGTGCATAATTTTCTCCATAGAATTTACTGCCATCTGAAATTATGTATCTACTTGACTGTTTTCCCCACTAGGATGTAAGTACTGGGAGTGATGAGATATTATCTGTCTTCATCTTTATCAGCAGCACATAGAACAATGTTTTGCACGTTAAATATTGACAATAAATGAATGAATGAATATCTTAAATTAAGAGGCTCTAAATTTTAGTCAAAAGGTGTGGTCAATGAGCTCAGCCCTTTAGTATGTAAAAGCAGAAGTCCCAAAAGAAATCTTTGGGAATTTCCACTTACCATATCAGAGCCATAGACCAAGGACCATGAGTAAGGGTTTCATAAGAATCTGGAAGGTTTGTTTATTATTTACCAATCTCCTGCTATGTGTCAAGCACTGTGCTCAGGAAAGGACCAAACGATGAACAGAAAAAGTCATGGTTCCTGCCTTTGAGAATTTGCAATTTAGTCCTTTCTGAGTTCCCTTGGGTTTGCAGTAAACAGTGGTGTGCTGGAAGCTGCTTTTAGCCACCTGCAAAACCCTACTGTTAAATTTTCAGGAATTTTGCAAGCCAGTTGTTAAACACTGCCATCATTAAAAGTCAAATTATATAAACTTACAAGTAAATTATGTTAAAAACAAAGATAATATACACTCAAAACTTCATGCCTAATTATTTTACTGTGTCTTACTATTTTTTATGCTCTTGAGGTTATTTATGTTGATTGTATATGTATGGTGGAAACATTATATAGTGAGCACCGTTTCCCAGCTTCATGTTCAGTGACATCACTATGGTAGCTTGAAATGGTAGCTGTGGGGGAGTATTTACCCCAGGGAACTCGCCCAACACCATAATCATGTCTTATCTACTCACCACCCTCACCCCCAACACACACTCCCAGTAACCTATCAAGGGATAGAGTATGTGTTGGCAGCCACTGAATTAAAGAGGCAGAATCTCTAGGTCATCCTATAAAGGAAGAAGAAAAACAGAATCAGCTGGTTTGGACCTGAGGAAGGGTCCTAGAACTATGCTATAATAATAGTACTACAAGTTTTAAAGTAAATTTCTAAAACTTAATTCATTCTTTTATGTAATTTCAGAATATTATCTTTAATAACTTAAGAAAATAAATTTATTTTAGTTTTGGCTGCGTTGGGTCTTCATTGCTGCGGGCGGGCTTTCTCTAGTTGTGGTGAGCGGGAGCTATTCTTAGCGGTGCGCGGGCTTCTCATTGCGGTGGCTTCTCTTGTTGCGGAGCACGGGCTTCAGTCGTTGCGACACGCAGACTCAGTAGCTGTGGCTCGCGGGTTCTAGAGCACAGGCTCAGTAGTTGTGGCGCACGGTCTTAGCTGCTCCGCGACACGTGGGATCTTCCCGGACCAGGGCTCGAACCCGTGTCTCCTGTATTGGAAGGCAGATTCTTAACCACTGCGCAACCAGGGAAGCACCTAAAAATTTATTTTTGGTAGGACTAACGTCCAGATTCCTGCAAGCCATTCCTGCAAGACACTAGTCATGGATAAGAACTTGGAATCTAGAGCCACATAGCTCTACCAACTTACAAGCTACCTGACTTTGGAAAAGTAAATTATCTTCTCTGATCCTGTAATCTCGTTTTTAAAATAGTCCCTACTTTATGGAATTGTTAGAGGGCCAAAAGTTCTTAGAACTTTAGTTGGTTATTGTTATTAAAATATTATTATTATTAAAACTTTAAGCAGTTACTTTCAGCTCTTTAGCCTCGCTGAAATTTAGAAGTAGTCCAGATATGTTGCTATGTTTGGTTTTTAATAACCAGTGCTCCAGTTATTCAGGTAAAGAATTTAAAACTCCTAGAAGGTACTTTGTAAATCCTAACCTTCCCATCTAAAATAGGTGGGTTACTATTAACACGCCCGGCCGGGAGAGCTCTAATCTAAGTTTGATCTCCTAGCCTTCGACGCCCAAAGGTGGGATAAGTACGTTTCCTGGACCTTGAGCTCTGATACGAAACGGAGCCAAGGGACGCCAGCTTGGTCTCCGCAAGGCAGTCACGTGGGGTTGGGCCAAGCCCAGCCCAGCCAACCGTTCCGTAAAATAGGCATCTGCCCGGCGTGCCTCCATGTGAAGACAGCCACCATCCGCGAGCCTACGTGTGCGTTCGCTTGTTCCTCTGAGTTCGCGAATTTTGCAGGAGCCGACCGCTTCCCGCCCAGGGACACACCTGTCCGTGACCGCACTCTTATTGGCCGGGCCCCGATCTTGGCCCTGTGGCGTCAGCGGCAGGGGCTTGTCCTTGGCCGGAGAGCCTGGGCCAGAGCCGAGTGACATCAGCGAGGGCGTTCGGGGCACTGAGCAGCAGTGGGCGGGGCTTGCCGGAAGGTGTGCCGGGGGCTGGTTGGGGGCGAGGCGGCGGGGCCTGGGCGGGGCTAGGCGGCGGTGACGTCATGGGGCGGCGCGGCGGGGCGCGGCTCGCGCGCCGGTAGGTAACCGCTGCAGGCTGCGGTGCTCACCCCAGGCGGCGAGCCGCACGTAGCAGCCTCTCGGTCGTCTACGTCCTGCGCTGCCTATCATGTCCCTGAGGTGCAGCCTCTCGCTTCTTCTCCGTACGCAAGCGCTCTCAGTCCCGAAGAAGTCCGTCCACTCCGTGGCTGTCATTGGAGCCCCATTTTCACGGGGACAGGTGAGAACTGGGACCTGGCACCTCGGTGCAGGATTCCCGCCCCCTCACCCCCCAACCCCCTCACCCAAGCCTGGAGAAATCGGGACCGGTGGGAGTTACGGGGAGGCGAGAAGAGGATGGGGAGAAACGAAGAGGGGACGAGGAGGTGGATTCCCGCGATTGGGCACCGGGAGAGCACGTGGGATTTTCCTCGGTAGAAGGAGGGAGGGGATGAGGGCACCCGGTTTGCCACGTGGGCAGGGGACAGCGGGCTGGTGAGTTTCTTCGGCCTTACCCCCGAGGAGCGAGAAAGTGGTGGGTTCCGCTTGGGGTGATGGAGGAGAGGAAAGGAGGGAGAGGATTTCATGGAGGGGCTGGAAGAGGAGAAACCGACCAAAATCCCCGGTGGAAAATTGAGGGAGGAGAGGTTAAAGAGAGGGACCGAGGATTTAAGGCTCCAGGGTCCATTCTCAGAAAGAGAATTAACTGGAAAGGAAATTGGTGCTTGCCTCTCTAGCGGCAGGAAGACGGAAGGGCCTTTTATGTCCTCTCTTCAAAGAAACAAACCTGCAGTCGTGGGAGAGGTCACTGGAGGAGAAGCCGGGGCTCGGCCCTGGCCTGCGACACTTACACCCAACAGCCAGATTCTGACTTGGCTCAGCCCCTTCCTCTGTCTTGCCTCCACTTGCCCTTCCCACAACGAGGGGCTTGGAAGGTTGATCTGAATCCAGTGATTGTTGTTTCTCCTCCTTCCCTGCAAGTGTTTGAAATGACTAGACCTCAGGTGAAAAGAATAAAAGGAAGGGCTGATGCTGTCACAGGTTTTCAGAGGGATCTGCTGGGAACTAAGTATAGCATTGCAGACTTCTGTATTTTTGTGAGCTAAAGTGGTCTTATTTTCTAGTCATCTTCCCTCATATCTGTGTAATTTATCTTACAGAAAAGAAAAGGAGTGGAATATGGTCCCACTGCTGTAAGAGAAGCTGGCTTGATGAAAAGGCTCTCCGATTTGGGTAAGTGGCTGGATTTTAGAAGTCTGAGGGCTGGTAACACGCCAGTTCAGAGTCTTATTCCCTCATATCCAGGAAGTGCACAGCGTCAGCTGTGTATCTGGAAAGCATTTCCCATCCTCCCTTGGATTCCACATGCAGCTTAAGATCTATGGAGGAGTCTCCAGGCAAAGTCTTCTTGCAATAAAGAGCCTGTGTGGAAGACAAGGAGGCGGAGTGAGGCAGGGCCTGGAACAAGCTGCTAGTGACTGCGAAGTGGTGCTGAGCATGCTGGCTCTCACGCCCACCGTGCAGTCAATCTTTCCCCAAAGTTCTAGCTTTCCTCAGTCAGAGGTGCTTATGATTCATCCGTCTAACCAGCTTCCTCTCTTCGAGTCATTCGTTTCCTCCTTAGGTTTAAGAACTTTCTATTACTGTAAGCAGAGCCTTAGGTCCGTTTTCTCCAAACTTCCCTGATTATGAAAATCAGTTGGTTTACTTGTGAGAAAGAGAGATTCCTAGGCTTCTCAGTGGATGAGTCTGGTTTATTGGCTCTGACGTAGGACCCAGACACGTGCATTTTCACAGGCACCCCAGGTAATCAAAAGTAACGTTGCAGTCTTGTAATCTGGACAGTACTCTAAATGTACAGAACCAGAGGTAAATCCAACCCAGAGATAAATGCCATTTATATAGTAAAGGAAAACCCTTTTAGTAACAGGGTACCAAATTCCAACACCCTCATGGTAGGCAGGTTCTTATATCTAACCCAAATGTTCCTAGCTGCTGTTCAAGGCCATTTCCTCTATTTTATTAGGGCCATTCACATATCTCTTCTGGAGCTATAAAGTGCAAAAGGCATGGCAGTAGGGAACTATAGGTCCTGGAGATACTAATACAGAATCTAGGTGAACTACAAATCCCCTGCCCGTGCTTGCTTTGAAACCGCCTCTGCTGATCATTGAGCCCATTCCAGGGGTGGGTTATCTCCCTGTAAAACAGGAATAATGAAGTCACCGTGTGTCTTCCGTACACCTCTGGTTACATATAGATGTGGTGTCTTGATTTGAATACTCAAACCTTTTCTGTTAAATAATAAAGAGACCCTACTGAAGAAGGAACTATAATTAATCACTTTAATAATTCTCCAAGTTTACCACCAAAGATGAGAGATAAGACTTACACTTAATGTGTCGAAGGTCACCTAACGGGAGGAAGTTGTCCCCCCTCCCCCCGCTTATAAATGAAGATACTGTCCCTTTAAATCAGCTGTACACATTGTTTTTAAAAGCATAATTTTACACTGAGGGAAAGCAATTTCTGCTAATCACTATTTTTTAATACCTGGTAATCCTGCAGCTCATCTGATAAACTTATGAGCCTGGCTTTGCTCAAATTGCCTGCTCATTGTTCTATTCTGTCTGAAGAGACTTCAGACTAGATTCAATTGTAGCCTCTTACACAGGGGACATTAATAGTATCCAGCCCAGGCTGCTGAATGAGGGGGAAGGGAACATTTATAAGCAGCTTCTCTTACTCATGCTTTGTACACCTCCTTTCCTGCCACAGCTCCTGGTATTTTTCCACTCCAACCTGGGGAAGCCATTCTCCCTAAAATTCCACTCCCTCAGATACTTCCTGTGTAAATCTCCAACCTAAAGTGATGATGAAGCTTCAGTTTATTTGGTCTCCCCTTTAATTTTTTTCAAATAGTTTTCGTTTTACAATTTATATCCTTACCCTGTAGCCGATTGGCAGTCCGGTATCACCAGCAGTCTGAAACAGAATCTCATCGCATGTTAATAAGATTGTGGCACTCAGCAGGTTTCCAGCATGTGGTTTCAGCTAATCTCCAGAAATACGTTGGAGAAAAACACCAAGAGAAGTTTCAGTTGCTCTATTCTGAAACAGCACCAAATAAGTGGCATGGGTCAAATTTCAAGGGAGAGAAGACCCATGGAAAGGTAGCTCACAAATCCCTTTGTTCCTTGCCTTCTGCTCTGATGTCACAGGCTGCTGGTGTTGCCATGGCATCAGTTATACTTCCTGTTCTCTTGAATGAATATATTTGCCTTTGTCTGGGTTTTTTTTTCTTTCCCCCCTGGGCTTAGTAAGGACACTCAATGGTTCCTCTCTCAGGTAACCACTTATTTTAGTATACAAAGAGAGCCTGAGAAACATGAAGAAGTAACTGCTCTGGCAAGGCGTAGGTGCAGTGCCTCTGCCCATGATTCTGGTTAGCTCTTACAGCCACGGTAATTTGCCTTTTTTTTTTTTTTTGCGGTACGCGGGCCTCTCACTGCTGTGGCCTCTCCCGTCGCGGAGTACAGGCTCCGGACGCACAGGCTCAGCGGCCATGGCTCACGGGCCCAGCCGCTCTGCGGCATGTGGGGTCTTCCCGGACCGGGGCACGAACCTGTATCCGCTGCATCGACTGGCAGACTCTCAACCGCTGCGCCATCAGGGAAGCCCAATTTGCCCTTTTTTCTTCACAAGTAGGATGAGTGTTCTGTGGGTAAGATAAACAGTTTGTCGTGTCTGTCATTGTAATTATGGTAATTTGACCCAGCTGTGGTACTGAAGCGGTGACGGCCTAAATGAACTGTATTCCTGTGACCAGCCAAGGGTCCTGGAGTTCAGGAAGACATATGGGAGCTATTCTGGCTCCCCTCAACTAGGCTAGGGACATTTATTCTTCTGCTCCATTTGGTGCTCCATGAGAGAGCAGAGCAGGCAACTCTGGCTGAGATCCAAGAATCTGAGCTGCTTCAGCAAGAACCAACAGAAAGCCTGAGATAGTTTAAACACAGAGGGGTGAGAGCTGTTCATTTGGAACAGATTGATATGTGAGTGCAGGGGTCTGTATGTGCTCTCAGTGTTTGGTAGAGAACAGCAGCCGTCACAGATTTCGTTTTATGACAGTGATGCTTCAGCCTGGCTCCCATCCTACCATCACACGGAAACCACTCTGATCAAGCTCACTGATTGGTCAGCCTCTATTTTGCTGGACCTCTCTACTGCACAACTGACCACTTTGTTCCTGAAATATTCCATTAGTCAGGACACTACTCTCTCCTGAGCCTCCTCTCCATTGCCTGGTCCTTCCTGGACTCCTTTTGGGGATCCTCTTCTTCTTCCCAGCCCTCAAATGCTCGTGTCCCCAGTGTTCCACCAGCTTTGTTCTAAGTAGCCTCATCTCACTGTCCCAGGTGTCTCAGACTCTACAGGTTCGAAACAAAATTCATTATCTTCTCCCTCAAATCTGCTTGTCTTGCTGTCTTCCCATTGTCTGTTTCACACTATCACTCATTATCTAGTTACTCAAGTCAAACTCCAAGACCATCAGAATTCTTTTGTCGTCCCTTTTGTTCCTTACTTCTGATCACAAAGTCTTGTTGACTTCTTTTCCTCCTTCTAAATGATTAGGGTCCTTTCCCGTAATGGCCCTGCTCTAGTTCTGTCCTTCTCACACACAGATCTAATTTTCCAATAATGACTCTTGTCCCATTTTGCCTACCTCAGTTCATTTTTTACTGCCACCAGACTGATCTTTTTAAGACTATTTTTCTCCTTTGCTTAGTCTTTCCATGGCTTTTTACATGCATCCATGCTTCTCAGTCTTGTCATTCATATACCATCTTTGCTGACTTGCCATATTATTTATTTTGGTGTTTTTCTCTAAATTGGCTTTAAAGCTTTATACTTTTAAAATGTAGCCTGCCCCTACAGTAAACAATGAAATCTCAGGCTTGTGCTAGATGCATTTTTCTAATAAATTTTCATTTTACTAGTTTTACATTTTGGTATTTGACCCTCAACCACTGGTGGTATGTGTTCCATGCTTAACAACCAGTAAGACAGATCCTCTACAATTTGACCCTCTTTTACCTCTTTAGACTTCTCTCCATCCACATTCCACCTCATTTGTGTTGTAACTGGGGTTGTGGGCTCTTGACCTAGGCTCCACCAACAGAAACACCCACCCTAAACCTTGTCTTGACATTTTGGAAGAAGGGGCAATAAAGAATTCATTCTGTGATGGGCAGTTGTGGCGGCAGTTCCAGCAGTAGCTTCTGTCCAGTGTAAGTGGGGTCAGCCATGCAAGCTGCAGTACTCCTTTTCCTAGTAGTGGAGGTGACAGCAGCAGTGGTATCTTCACTGGAGCAATCTGCAGTGTGACTTTTGGGGCCATTATTCCTGGCAGTGCGACCTTTAAACCACATTTTGGTCCTCTTAAGGTGATTCTGGGAGTTACCCAAATAGAAAAAACTGCTTTTCTTTAAATTAGCTAGAAAGGTTTCTGTTGCTTGCAGCTTAAAGATCCTGACCGATAAAACAGTTTACAAATTCCAGTGAGAAATTACCATGTGGATTAGAATATGCAAAGCCCTCTCTCCCCAGGCCCTTGATAATAAATTCTTATTCTTTTGTTGGCTTTTTTCCCCTAGTACTGACACAGTCTTCTTGTATGTTAACACAACTCATTAGGTTATGCTTTCTTTGGTCTTTAATCTAGGAGTATGTTTTAGTCCCTTTGGATTTTAGCAACTCTTTGTTCTCTTGGTGTTCTGATTTTTGAACTATCATGTTCCTTAATACAAATTCTGAAATAACAGCCTAAAACCTTTTTTTAAAAATTTTTTGGCCGCACCACATGGCACGTGGGATCTTTGTTCACTGACCAGGTGTCAAACCCCACGCCCCCTACATTGGAAGCGCGGAGTCTTAACCACTGGATCGCCAGGGCAGTCCCAAGCCTAAAGCTTTAATTTAAAACATCTTCAAGTTCTAGGCATGCCTGACTATAGTAAACAGACCTACCTTAATGTGTTACTGTGACTTAATTTCACTTTCAATGTTCTATATCTTAAGCATGGTGGAGGTTACAGGACTACATATATCTGCCAAAACTCATTGCACTTAAAGTGTCAATATAAAGTATGCATTAAAGCTGTTTAAACATTTTCAGGTTTATTTTTTCTTAGCAGCTTTCAGTCACTAAAAACTATAACAAGTTCGTTGTTTGTATATATTCAAAAAATTTGAGCACTACTAAGCTTTAGGTACTAGGAATACAATAGTGAACAAAACAGAAACACCTGTTATGGAATTCTCATTCTAATGAGGGGTGGTTGGAAGCAGATATAAGTAAAACATACAGTATTGTCAGACGTAATGAGCGCTATAGAATAAATGAAAGCAAGGGATGGGGGATAGGGTAAGCATTGCAGATGTAGGTAGGAGGGCTCACTGAGGAAGGGGTCATGTGAGCAGACCCTTGGGAGGTAAGGAAAGGAACCATGTGCATATTTGGGAGAAAAGCATTTCAGGAAGAGGGTAAGTAAAGTGCAAAGACCCTGAGATAGAAAAGTGCCTGGAATTGTTCAGGGAACAAAAAGCTGTTCCTGAGGTCTTGCCAGTGGTTATCCTGTGGGGAGGGAAGGGCCTTTCTACACTCTTATCTCCAGTTTTTCAAGAAAAGCCAGAAATCTGGGTTTTTACGGGAGATTTAAGAAAAATGTGATATTCATAAAATGGAGTATTGAGCCATAAAAAGGAATAAATTGCTAGTTCATGCTACAAAATGGATAAACTTTGAAAGCATTATACTGAGTGAAAGAACGCAGAAGACCACATATTGTATGAATCCATTTATATGAAATGTCCAGAATAGGCAAATCCATATAGAAAGTGATCAGTGGTTCCCAGGGGCTGGGGGGAGAGGGAATGGGGAGTGACCGCTAATGGGCACTGGTTTCTTTCTGGAGTGTAATAAAGCTTTTCTGGAATTAGTAATTTGCTAATGCCTTGGCAAAAGCATACATCACTGATGAACCTCAATATAGGTAAATCTATTATAGATGTTTTTGGGATTTGGCAAATTTCAATGTAACCATATCTTTCCTGCTTAGAAGAAGGCAGCAAAGAATTTAACTTACATCTTATATTTCAAAGTTGTTTGATATCTAACATTTACTATGTTCTAGGCACTATGCTAGGTTCTTGCTATTATGTGATTTTTTTTTTTAAACAAAGTTTGGGATTATCCATGCATTTTATTATTATTTTTTAAATATTTCCTTATTTATTTTGTTGCACCGGGTCTTAGTTGCAGCAGGTGGGCTCCTAAGTTGCGGCTCAAGTGCTCCTTAGTTGGGGCTCACCAGCTCCTTAGTTGTGGCATGCAAACTCTTAGTTGTGGCATGCATGCGGGACCTAGTTCCCTGACCAGGGATCGAACCCTGGCCCCCTGCATTGGGAGCGTGGAGTCTTATCCACTGCACCACCAGGGAAGTCCCTATTATGTGATTCTTAATCTTAAGAGCAAATTATGATACCCATTAGGATGGCTAGCATGAATAAAACCCCAAAATAACAAGTGTTGGTGAGGATATGGAGATATTGGAACCCTTGTGCACTGTTGGTGGGAACATAAAATCATACAGGTACTGTGGAAAACAGTGTGGAGTTTTCTCAAAGTTAAAAATAGTTACTAGATCTACAAATTCTACTCTGGGCATATATCCAAAAGAATTGAAAAACAGGGTTTCGAAGAGATATCTGTACACCCATATTCACAGCAGCATTATTCACAATAGCCAAAAGGTGTGAGCAACCCAAGCGTTCACTGATGGATGAATGGATAAGCAAAATGTGGTACAAACATACAATAGAATATCAGCCTTAAAAAGGAAAATGACATAAGCTGTAACATTGTGACCCTTGAGAACATTATGTTAAGGGATATAAGCCAGTTGCAAAAAGACATACTGTATGATTCCACTTATGAGGTACCTAGATTAGTCAAATTCATAGGGACAAAGTAGAATGGTGGTCCAGGGACTGGGGGAAGAGGAATGGAGAGAGATGGTTTAACGGGTAAAGAATTTCAGTTTTGCAAGAAAGTGTTCTGGAGATGGATGGTGGTGATGGTTATGCAACAATGTGAATGTACTTAATACCACCTCATGGTTCAGATGGTTATTTTTATGTGTATTTTACCACAATTTAAAATTAAAAAGGAAACACTTAAAAATAAGTTAGAATAGAATATTCTAAGAACAAGGAAGGTCACTTGAGGTTGTAACTTCTTAGGGACATAATGCTGTAGGCTTGAAATTTTTTTTCAGCTTGTTATTTAGCACATTGTTCTATAAAAGCTGAGAATGGAAAAAAGTAAAGTATGGCCTGAAGTTCATACAGTCAGCAGTAGAAGTAGTTGAGAACCTCATTTCTTACCATATACAATCTAGCTCCTCAATTGGTGCAGTCAGCTGCCTTCTCAGCTCTTACCATGGTTGAAGAAACTGAGTGGCACCATCATAAAGGTACGGTCTCCAACTTCTTCCAAAAATCCTGTTTCTCATGATGGCTATTTCAAATCTGTACCCATAATCATCCTGTTTTTCCAACTCAGGTATGAACTCCTTAACTTCTAGCTCTTCTCCCCATCATCCCCCAATGAGTTGTATCGACAAAGATACTATTACACTGTCCTCAGAGGATGAGGTATCCGGTCCTTCCTGTATTAGGTAGGTACAATTGCACGTGATAAGAGCCCCAGATAAGCGGATTAAGAAAAATAGTTCACTCTCTAGGAAAGAGTCTAGAGAGAAGTCCAGAACTGGCTTGGAGGCTCAGTTCATTGAAGTTCAGTTCCTAGATTCTTGTTTTACTGCACTACCAGCAAGGCCTCTGTCTAGTGGTCCCAGATGGCTGCGGCCTCATTTCTGGCAGCAGGATGGGAAAATCAACCAACAAGCGGGCTAAGGGAGAACTTGTGCTTTCCCTTAAGGAAAGTTCCCAGGACACTGCTGCAGGATACCTCTGCTTATCCTTTTGGCTTCAGTGGGTCACGTGGCCACAGCTAGTTGGAAGGGAAGACGGTGAATTTAGTCTCTTCTAAGGGGTCGTGCCCCAGCTAAAATCCTCTGTGGAGGAAGGGAAGAGCAGATATCGGACAAGTGGCTGTCAGCCACACCATCTCCCTGTGCTCTAGATCCCATCCCTTCCAGGCTCCCGAGGGTTCTTGTTCCAGCACTGAGCCCTTGTCTCCCCTCGTTTCTCAGCGTCTCTCTACTAACCTGTCCCTTCAGTAAGTAAGTGCAAATCTTGCCCACCTCCCATCCTCCTCTGCTGTATGTAGCCTTCTAGCTCTTGTCCAGTTATTTTGTTTCTCTTCAGAAACAAAATAACTGGCTTCCCCACTGCCTTTTCACAGGTCAACTTGCTATAATCAGGGGTCCTGGGCCATCATTGCAATGAAACTGGTTTTGCTGAGGTCTCTGACCTCCTACTTTTTAATATGGTGGACCCTGCAACATTCACTTTCAACACTATTAACCATCTTATCTTATTGAAACTGCCACCACTCTCTTCTGATTTTAACTCTTCAGGTTCCTTTGCTAGACCCTCTGCTGCCTACCCCTTACATTTTAGTATCCCTCAGGGTTCTGTCCTTGACCCTCTACTTCATGCTGTCTCAGTTGGCCATTTGTCCATTTCCACGGCCTTCCTGTTACCTGTGTGCTGATGCCTCCAGAGCTTTATCTCCAGCACTTATTCCCCCTCCCTCCCAGCTCCAAACCTGTATACCAGCTGGCTTCCATGTATCTTCTTAACATTTTATTACAGGAGTGTTCAAACATAAGAAAAGTAGAGATGGTAACATAATGAATTTGATAGCTATCACCTAGCATCAATTATCTATACCTGGCAAGGTTTCTCACCCCACCTCCATACCTTTTGAAGCAAATCACAGACATCATTTTGTTTCATCTGCAGATATTTCATTATATGTCTTCAAAATACGAGAATGCTTTAAAACTTAACTACAATACCGTTATCACACCTAAAATAAATTAATATCAAATACCAGTATTGGGAAATATAATTTTAAAAAATCTCCCATCTGAGAACCTATCCACAAAGGTGGTAGAGAAGGAAAAACAGTTTATTATTGAATAAGCATTAAATCGGGTGATCTGATAAAAGACTGCAAAGACAAATCTTACTCTTTTCTATAGCCAAGCAGGTGCAACACAATCCATGTTTTCAAGATTAATAACTAGTCCTCCAGTTAGAGGACTTTGATAGTTGACTTTCTGTCACATGTAGCTCATCCTAACTTTATCATGGAAATTGGAGTGATTACCGGTTAGCTGACTGGCTTTATCTGGAGGGGAAACAAACTTCTCCTGTCTTAAAGCGGGGAGGTAGTTTTTTGGCAAATTGAAGCAAGGGACCAACCACTCATACACATAGAACTGGGAGGTTGGGGACCTAGATGTTTGTATTTCAAACAGTGGTTCCCAAGTCCTTGAGGAGACATTCCTGGGTTGTGAGGCCTATTTAGTCATTATAAAGATTACGTACATGTGAAAAGGACAGAGAAAGAAATTCTGAAACACAAGGGAGGAGAGAAGCTTTTACCCTTATTTTCAACAGAGATAATTAAGTCTATTTTCAACTTGTATCTGCCCTTACACCAGTTAATGTTCACATTGCCCGACTGATTTACACTTTTTGTGTTTATTTTTTTACAGTTTGAGTTTGGATCCAAATAAGGTCTGTATTGTTATCTCGTAAGTCCTTTATAAGTCCCTCCTGTTTTCTTCCTTCTTCCTTGCAGTTGATCTGTAGCGGAAACTAGGTCATTTGTCTGTAGAATCTCTCAGCTTGTATTTTGCAGATCACATCCCTGTGGCATCCTGTGACATATTCTTTGTCCTCTGTATTTCCTTTCTACTGGTTATTGGATCTAGATCCTTGGTCAGATTCAGGTCCAGTTTTTTTTTTCTGGCAGTTCTGCTTCGTAGGTGGTGGTGTACACTTCCATCAGAAGTGATGTCATCAGCCATTGAACACTGCCTAGATCTGAGCCATTAACTTGTTTCCACGTATCATCAACAGGATAGTCTCTAACGCCCCAATATCAGAGTATCCAAAACTGAACTTACCATCATCTCCACTCCCTTCTCCTGTGGTTTCTCATCTCTGATGGTAGCAGAGCCAGAAGGCTGGAGGGCAAACATTTTCTCTGTCCTCCACACCCCTCTAAGTATTGCTGGAATCTTGTCAGTTCTGTCTTGTCTTTACGGCCCCTCTGGGAGCTGCTCTTCTGCAGGCCAGGCCATTTTCCAGAGGCACCAGATCACTAGATTAACAGTGCAGATTCTTTTTTTTTTTTTTTCAGATTTTTTTTTTTTTTGGCTGTGTTGGGTCTTCGTTGCTTCGCATGGGCTTTTCTCTACTTGCGGCGAGTGGGGTCTTCTCTTCGTTGTGGTGCGCAGGCTACTTATTGCCGTGGGTTCTTGTTTCGGAGCACGGGTTCTAGGCGCGCGGGCTTTAGTAGTTGCAGCACGCCGGCTCAGTAGTTGTGGCACGCAGGATGGTGCAGATTTGATTTGTCACCTCCTGACTTGAACCTTAGTAGCTCCCTGCTGCATTTAGGACCTGGGCCCTGCCCGTTCCTCCTTCCTCATCTCTCTGCAGTCCTCCCGGATGGACCCTGGGCATTGTTCTGTAGGGCTGAAGGTATTATGTGCTTCTGCTTGGCAAGCCTTTCCCCTTTCATTCCTGGCTAAAACCTTCAGGATTCAGGTACTGATGCTTCTGAGAAGTCCCCTTGGCTCATCCTGGGTCTGAGTCAGCACCTTCCCCTGTTCCCATCACACCCTGTGCACAGTTGCATCTTCGCAGTTTGCACCGGCCTGTGCTTTCCCTGCCTGTCTTCTGACCAGGCTGGGAGCTTCCTGAAGACTGCAACCAGGTGCACAGTCAGCACAGTTAGCTTTTGTTGAAGGACGAAATGGGGCAAAGCATCCAGGCTTTCTCCTGGAACTTCATTCACATCGTGATCCGTGGGATTTTCCCGGATCACTATTTCCTTACTCTCAAGATGGTTTGTTCCTCAGAAGCCCCCTGGTTTCCCAGATTTTAAAAATGTTTAAATTGAATAACTGTCATATATCAAATTTTAAACTCTTACAAGGTATTGGGCTACCAGTTGATGAATTTAGTCAAGCTAAATGTCGGTAAGTAGCAATGACTAGTTTTTGCCTCCTTTTTTGAAACATACTTATTCCAGGACCTAAGTAGCTAATGATGACTGCTTCAAGCCTCTAGTTGCTTTAGAAAGGAGTGGCATTACTCCTTTAATATCCAAAATAGCACATTCAGAGGCTTAGAACCTAAGGGGATTACTGTAGTTGGTTTAAATAATTTAATCCTTGAATAAACTTCCTTGTCCCTATTAATGACCAAGCTCTCTCTCTTTTTAAAAATAAGTTTATTTATTTATTTATATTTTTGGCTGCATTGGGTCTTCGTTGCTGTGCGGGGGCTACTCTTCGTTGTGGTGTGGGGGCTTCTCTTGTTGTGGAGCACAGGCTCTAGGCTCGCGGGCTTCAGTAGTTGTGGCATGTGGGCTCAGTAGTTGTGGCTCACGGGCTCTAGAGCACAGGCTCAGTAGTTGTGGTGCACGGGCTTAGTCGCTCCGTGGCATGTGGGATCTTCCTGGACCAGGGCTCGAACCCGTGTCCCCTGCATTGGCAGGCAGGTTCTTAACCACTGCGCCACCAGGGAAGTCCCCCAAGCTCTCTTAATAATGAGGGTGTATTCCTATAATAGGTGTGGTAATGCTAGTATCTGAAGAGAAGAAAGCATCTTTTTGGCCCCCTCCTCTACCCCAAGAAGCCAGAATCACAGAATAGGAAAAGAAGTAGAAAATACCTTCCTGTGTGACCTGAGAACTGAGTCACAGCAGGGTGTGGCATTGTGGCTAGGGCTTTCAGAGAATTGGTGTTCCAAGTGAAATTTCAGAGAATTGGTGTTCCAAGTGAAATAGGCCATGCCTTTATATTCTTTTACAGGGAAGGTAGAAAATTTGAACTGTGTGTGACAGCTGGGCTCCTTAGGAGCTATTTCGATGAGAAATCAGTGGGCCTGTGTACGTTTGCTACTTCTCACCAAAAACTCTTGTTCTTATCCAAATGACATAGTCGTATTGCAAACAAGTTTTGGGAAGTCTTAGATTACACCATCTATTGCAAAGAAAAGGGTGGGGAGAAAAACCACAAAGATACCTCATGTAGTTGAACTAATAATGTAACCCCTAGCATGGGTAGGCTTTTCCTTGTTATCTCATTTCAATCCTTGTAACGACTGTGTGAGGTGGGACAAACTTCGAGACTGAACTTGGTTGGTGATCTTGACTCTTCTGGGAAGTTAGGGGCCAAAGGACAGGATTCTTTCCTTCGTGTCTGTTGTGGCCACTTGACCCACTGTGGCCACCTCATCTCCGGTGTGCTCTGCTTTCAGCCTGGAGTAGCGTGGAATGTGGTCTGTCTGGTTTGTTGAGGTCCCTTGTGAAACTCACCAGGATGCTAGCCCGGCTATGGGGCAGGGAGCTACACATCTGGACTGGTTAACTGGCAGAGCTGTAGTCACTAGCCCTTTAAATCCTTTCTGGAACAACTTGGAGCATCAAGAATTTAAAGAAGAAAGATCACATATTCTAAAAAGCAGTACTTTAGCCCCAGGGATTGTTGCTGTCTCTTCCCGTGGTTAGATACTGGAGTAGCTTGAAGTTTTGTCAGCATGTTAACAACAGATTTTTTTCTCAGAGAATCTTAACCGTCTTGTTCTGCACGAGGGAAAGTGGTTCTGTCACAGTGACCCATGAAGCCAGAGGAACCCTCCTCTTACCTCTGCCCCTGCTTGCGCTGGAACCAGGCTGTCAGGGTGCCGTCAGCTGACAGTGTGCCCAAGAAAGCCTGAGTTGGCTCACCATGGTCTTGGAGGTGCTTGGAGGGTTGACATGAGTTGGGTTCAGAGGGGCATACATTACTAAGCCTATCCTCAGCAAGTGGTACACTGTTCTTCTTCGACAAGTTAAGATGTGGCTGGAGAACCAATTAGCAGGAAACATAAATGGTGTTGCAAGTTATCTCAGTTACATGTCTTGAGCCAAACTTTTGGGTTTGTTTTGTATTGGGATTTTTTACTCAAGGATCATATTCACGCAAAGGCATCTATTAACATCACATCTGTATCAGCTGATCTTGAGGTAAACTCCGATAGATGTTAGATGGCCATGTCTGAAGTGACTGGCCTGGATGCCCGGGGTCACCTTCCATCCTTGAGCCCCTAGTGCCACTGTCCTTGGTCTTCCTCATCCATGGTCTTCACTGCCTCTGAGAACACCTCCTGTTGAACAGGAGAACAGAGTGGGGAGGAAGCGGGTGTCGAGAGGGTTGGTTGGAGCAGTCTTATGAGGGGCTTTGAAGAAGTGAACTAGAACAAATAGGTATACTTGTGTGATATGATTTCTTTCCCTAAAGCACCAAACTTCTTTTGGAGGCTGGGTCTAAGGAAGCAAAGAGCTGATTCTTAGATACCCCAGGACACATGGTTCTTGAGGTTGTACAGCCTCTGGGAGTTAAATGCACTAAACAAAATTCAGACCCTTGCATTTTATTGGTGGTAGCCAAATGAGTTTACCTTATATAACAGTCTCTTCAAAGGTTATTACCCAAATCACATTTTAGGGATAAGAGAAATTCTGCCTACTTCAAATGACCTGAATTAACTGGCATTCCTTTCCTAGTTTACAGTAACACTGCAACTGTTTTCAGTAGGCTGGTCTTCCAGGTACAACTTTGAGGTTCTAAGAGTTAGCAGATGCCATCCTTTAAAATACTGGGAACTCCCTTTCTGTGGGATGAAATCTGCTGTGTACAATATTTGAGTCTATAACTTTAAGAGCCACCAGTGTTCTCTCAGCACCAAATGAGAACTCAGAGTCTTTGTTTTTCTGCATGTTTCACTGACTTGTTATTCCTGACAAATCATAAACATTCATCCTATTCAAGGACAGTTCGAAAAACTGTACACTAATAGACTCTTAGATTTTCTCCAAGTCTAATATTCTGCCAGTGAGCTACCTGTGGCTTGGCAGACACGCCCGTGTGTCAGCCCACCTCAAAACCCACCTCTCTTGACTTGCTGGGAGGCTTGGGAGCAGCTGGAGCTATCTGTAAGTGGAAGTCAGAGCAGCAGAGAGAATGCGCTACCCTTATGCTATCAAAATGCCTGCTCACTCATTCTTTCGTGAGTCTCTAACCAAAGGAGGATTCAGGCTTGTTCTAAACAGTTGGAGCTATTTAACTTTGCTGAATTTCTTCCTCCGAAGTATGTGGATAATCATACCAGCAGAGGAAGTAAGGATTAGTAGCTATTGTAAAGCATCTAGCTAGCACTGTGTGGTGTGTGGAGAGAGACAGTTTTGTTCCTTTTCCTTCTTTCCTGTCACTGACTTCTTTCAAGGATTCACTGGTGATGAGGGCCCTGAAATAGAAGTGCTGTCCACAGACACTGCTAACGTCAGATAGGGCTGTTTGGATTTCTTCCGGTTGCATCATTCTGTGGATGCACTTGTGTACTTGTTCCACTCCAGTGGAACCTGAGAGGTTTATCAAGGCCAAAAGTAACAACCGGGCCTAAAAGATCAGAGTAGTAGTCAGTGTATTTTTATTACCAGCACTGGGGAGAGAAGCAGTGAGGTGGTGCCAGTGTATACAGAGCTTGACTTTTTCCCACTGCAAATGAAAAATGAGAGCCCTTTCCAGTCGGTTCCAAGTGTGTTTGGTATGAGAGCTTCCTTGGAAGTTTCAGGTTTATTTCATCCTACAATGCCTTCTAAAAGAGGAAAGAGCAGCAATGAAATATTATGTCTCATCTGATTTAGACTTGCAGATGAATTGACCTGAAGCACAAGAAGTTTGAGAAAGGGACAGCTCTCTCCAGTATGATAGATATTCCATGTTATAAGATTTGCTTTTTTCACTATTATTCCAAGATTCTTTAAAATCAGTGAGACCATTTACCTTTTGAACTAGAAGAACTTGCCATTGCACTCTGCTAAGGTAATTGCTTTATCCTTACCCAGTTCATCCTTAACAAAAAATTAACCTCCCATCAGCCTCTCTACTCCTCAAACACTGGCCTACGGGTCACAATTCATGTTCCCTATAACCTCCTTTCACTCCTTTAGCACTCACTCATTGTCCCTCGTCCTTACCAGGAATTTAATGTGGAAATCAAAGAGCAGAGTTGGGAGTCATATAAGGTGGGCCACTCAGGGCCTCTCAAGGTATTGATCCCTTCAGGGGGTCTGGCCCTCAGCTCTGTGGGTCCAGGAACAGAAGTCTTGAAGTGTGCAGAGTTTATCAGGCTTTCAGACCCAGAGACTCGTGCTAACCATGATGTATAAGCCCAAATGCCCGTGCGTAGTTTCAGTGATCAAGAGACCTTCTGGCATCCACTGTCAGGAAGCCCTCTTGCTGGTATGAGGGCAACTGAGAAACTAAGTGAATAAGCAGAAGGCTGTTTGGTGAGCAAGGAGTTGGAACCCACCATCCAGGCTGTGAATTAAGCTGGTGATTCACTCCACAGAGTTATATGTTTAATGACCAAAATACCTTTATGAAATTCAGTCTCTCTTCCATGGCGAGTGTTGCTGTAAGACTATCAAATTCTCTTAAGTTCCCTTTTTAAGCTTTCTGCAGCTTTATTCTGATAAGTAAATAATAGCCCAGTTTGTACTGTTTTCTGTCATACTTATCTAAGTCTACATCCTAGATTCCATGACTGGACTTGGTGTTCCCCAAGTTCTACCACTTAACCACCAGGATGATCACTTTAATTCACATGTATTTCTTATTGGTCATGGAAGGATTAAATGAGTTAGCCTTCAAAAATTAATATTAACATTATTATTCAATTAGATTATAAACCTTTTCTAATTATACACCTAATATAAAACGCCAGTCAAGCCACGGCATCTTGCACCTAGAGATGCTGAGATAAATATGGATATGGAAGTTAAGACATCAAGTATAGGCACTGCCATTCAAATCTGTCCAGCTCAAGACTGTGGTGCAACAATGGCAAGACCTGATATTGACTTGAAAGTTAAAGCTTCATTTCTCTTAAATCTAAAGTGTCCTTCCATATTTCGAGATTTAGTAAAATGCATTGTGATGTTACTCGTGGCTTTTTTCTTTTTAAAAGATTTTAAGAAGATTTTTATAGATGTTTTATTTATTTTTTCTCTTGGTTCTCAATGTCTTTGGCCTGTTTTCATGTTCTTCTACCTTCAGTACCTTTCCTTCTTATTTAGTCATCCAGATCTTGGTGGTGATCCCTCGGTTGGGTTTATGTTCCAGACCATTGCTTCTCAAATCTCTACATTCTCTCAGAAGTTTGGCTTTGGATTGAGTTTGGGTTCAAGAGGTAAAGCTCAAACTGTACAATTTATATTCAAGATCGGTCTGTGCTAGTCTTAATACAAATCTTTAATACAAGTCTCTGCAAACATTCAGATGTCTATACTGTGACCACTTGCCCCTCCCCTCAACATACCTGGATTCTAGTTTGAGAAACAGGCCCATAAGAATACAATCTATGCTAACGTTCTGTTTGCGCAAATCCTTTGGTAGTGTTGGATTACTTAGTCCTCACCCTAAATCCAACCAATTTATTGATATAAGTGGTTAAGATTGAAAGACTGGTACTTACACTAAAGATTAACATGTAGTGACTAATGTCATAATTTGCTGGAATATGTGAAACCCGGGTGGGAAAATAGTACAGCTTACTGTCAGAATATACCACTAGTTCATTCTGTTTGTTTGTTTCAAAGAGAAGTCTGTGCCTTTACTGGCCGAACAGGCTACTCAAGGTGGATGAAGCAGGAGGAGTGGGTGGCTCTGTGCTTCATAGGCTTGTAGGTGATAGAGAACTCGCCCAGGTAGTGGCCAATAATCTTGGGCTTGGTTTCCACCTGGGTGAAGGTCTTGCACGCCCACCATCTGGGCAGGATGATCTTCAGCACCTACAGCTTCTCTGTGGGCCGTGCCCCCAGGCTGGCCCTGCCCAGGTGCTTCTGCCACAGCCGCAGGGCACTGTGCAGCTGTGTCACTGTGTCAACAGGTCCAGTGCCTGGTCTAGGTGCTCACCAAAGTGGACGAACTTGCAGAAGGTCCACTGCTGCTTCTGCTCCACTTCTGCCACCTTGTTGGCTCCTTGGAGAGGACTCTTTTTTTTTTTCATTTTATTTATTTAGGCTGCACCAGGTCTTAGTTGCAGCACGCGGGATTATCGCTGTGGCACGTGGACTCCTTAGTTGCGGCATGCATGCAGAATCTAGTTCCCCCACCAGGGATCGAACCCGGGCCCTCTGCATTGGGAGTGCGGAGTCTTACCCACGGGACCACCGGGGAAGTACCTTGGAGAGGACTCTTTAGTTCTTAAAGTGTCAGAATCAAGAGAGAATCGTTGAGATAGAAACCGCAGAGTCAAGAATACACACTTTGCGGCAGACGGCCTGAATTTGGATCCTGATTCTGGCACCTAGCAACTGTGTGACCTTGGGACCTTGCTTCAGTTCCCTCAGCTAGAGAAGGGCATACTGTAGCTGCCCAATAGGACTGTTGTGAGGCTTAAGAATTTCTGTTGAGCAGCTGGAACAGTGTTTGGGATCTTGTAAGTAATAACTGTTAAAGCATCCTAAAATTAAGAAATATTTAGGTCCTCAGACTGGCCTTTTATTTTTTTCGTTTTTGGTTTTGTTTTGCGGTACGCGGGCCTCTCACTGTTGTGGCCTCTCCCATTGTGGAGCACAGGCTCCGGACGCGCAGGCTCAGCGGCCATGGCTCACGGGCTCAGCCACTCCGCGGCATGTGGGATCCTCCTGGACCGGGGCACGAACCCGTGTTCCCTGCATCGGCAGGCGGACCCTCAACCACTGCGCCACCAGGGAAGCCCTGGCCTTTTATTTAAAAAAAAAAAAAGTTTGTAATGTGAAAATTCCTAAGTATGTTTCTTTGTCCTAAATTAACAATACTTAATTTTCTTAATATCCTGCCAGTTCCTCTCGGTATTTCATTTTCACTCTGTAACTCAGGGATATCTGAGGTCTTACAAATTGCTACCAGTTTTGTGATTGTTAGGTTAAGTTAGTGAACATTTCTGGGCTTTACTTTCTAAAACCCAGCTTTTTTATCTGCAAAATGGTGTTCCTAACAGGATCTACCCCACAGGATTGCTGGGAGGACTGGGAGAATCCTGCCACTGTCATGTGACGTTTTGAGTTACCATGACAATAAGTATGATGTGTACTTTGTCACAGTTATTATTTGTGGCCCAGGCCAGTAAGAGCTGTAATAACATATATTATAATTAATCTTGTCATCCCTGTTTCTAGGCTGCCACCTTAAAGACTTCGGAGACTTGAGTTTTACCCCAGTTCCCAAAGATGATCTCTATAATAACTTGATAGTGAATCCTCGCTCAGTGGGCCTTGCCAACCAGGAACTAGCAGAGGTGGTTAGTAGAGCAGTGTCAGGTGGCTACAGCTGTGTCACCGTGGGAGGAGACCACAGGTAAGCTGGGAGCCAGGGGTGGTGGAGGGGCTGGATTGCATCAGCCCATCAATTAGCTTCTTTGTCTCACTTTCCCCATTTTGAGTAAAATACCCTTTCGAATTTTTAGGGTATAACGTGCATAGTATTTTCATGTCTAAGATCATGAACCACTGGAGAAAATATCACGTAGTATAAGTGCAGAGTTAAACTAAGCAAAGTTTTTAGACAGTATGTTTCATGCTTATTTCTTGGAAAGCTTTCTTAAAACTGTCTCATGACTTTCATTTTGGTTATTTAGGAGAATTGGAGGGATCTATTGATAGGCTGAATTTGGGCTTTTTTTTTTTTTTTAAAGCATTTCTGCTAATAGGTTTGTTAGAAATGCCCCACTTGGCATGTGAATACATTCTCTACCCTGCACCGTATTGTATTAGCCTCCCTAGGTGGCTAATACATTAGATCCTTCCTCTCAGTGAATCAGCATACACTTTATCGAGCACTGTTCCGATGAGTTCTCAAGCAGTGCTAAGGATTATGGGAAACTTGTGATCTATTAGGATTAAATGAAATAAATACACATGGAATGAAAAAAATATTGAATCCTACATCTCAGAAGGAAGAGATCAGTCTAGGCTAGAGTAGTCAGATTTCACAGGGAAGTGTGATTTGAGCTAAGTAATGAAGAATTTTTTGGTAGAAAAGAAAAATGGCATTGAAGCACTAGGAATATCAAGCACTTCATACATATTCTCAGTTAATCCTCAAAATAATGCAATGAGGCAGATACAATTTTATCTAATTCACTGCTGGGTACACTGAGGGACAGAGGTTAGATAACTTACCCAAGGTCTTAGGGCCAGGAAGTAGCAGAGCTGGGATTCAAGTCCATTGTGACCTCTATGGGCAATTAAATTTTCTTTTGAGATCTAATCTAGCAACTTCCCCTGAGGTACTCAGAGAGCTTCTCAGATCACTTAATGGAACTGCAAATGCAGGTAGGTTCCTCATCAAGAATAAAATTTTAAGTAGACTAAGAAAGTCAGTCACAGGTTCTCTACTGCAATTGATTAAATAACCCAAGGGTGGATCTCTTGTCTCTTAGCTCAGTGCTCAAAGTCCATTTATTGTCTCTCTTCTGGTCAGCATACTATCTGGGGACTGCTTATTACTGTAATTATCATAATCCTTGCTTTTCCTTTTGTTTCTGTCTAGATTGCAGCTCTATCACTGCTCCCTGTTTCCTGTTCAGTGCTAAAACCTAGGCTGTCTGGAAGATTCTAGAAAGGAAGGGATGTGTGTATAACCTGAACAGCTGTTGAATATTTTAAAGGAAGAGGCATTTTTAGGTCACTCAGCTCCCTTTAATAGTACAACATTCACTACTGCTTTAATCGTCACACCAACTCTGGCTGAAACAGGCTAAGATTATTATCCCTATCTTCTAGAAAGGGAAACTGCGGTCTAGATAGATAGTCTTGCCCTATTTCACACATTTCTTCCTAGAAAGACCCCCAATATTCTGACTTAATCCAGTGCTTTTAGCGCCAGATCATGCTAGCTCTCGAAAAGGTCCTATGTGGGACATGGAGCTTAAAATGCTACCTCAGGCTGTACTGATCAGGAAAGATGACTGTAGTTAGTTCCTAAGATGCTTAAGCTGCATTTCTCATCTATGTCAAATTCTTTGCTTCCTAGGAAGCCTGGGCAGCTTTCCAAGCACAATTTCAAAAACTATATTCCTACAGGTCAGACGGGACAGTTGGCTAATGCAAGCGGAGATCAAGGACAAAGCAAAAACCAGAAACACTTAATGATATTTGCATGCCATGCTAATGTATATACGATAACATGGAAATAAACTTCTACTTTATTCAGTGATCTAATGAGGTCTTTAATTGGGTTGCCCTGTTAACTTTGATGTCTTTAAAAACTTTGACTTGTTTTAGGAAATATCACATAATCTTTCTAAACAGCTGTAATACTAATTTTTATCCTTAACAAGTTAATATAACTGATTCTTTAAAAGTAATTAGATCTCCCTGGTCTCTCAAAAGGTATTAAGTAGTATTAGTGAGTTGTTACATACAGCCCATATCATTTAACAGGATTTCATCTGTTGAACAAATATTTTGGGTCCTTTTCTGGGCCAAGGCTAATGGATCCAATTAAAGGGATTTGGGGGCAGCAATGACACCTGTCACACTACAAGGATAACCAGTTGTCAGCTTTGAATCTTTAGAGCCTTCCATTTCTCCCTGTCTCTCTCTCTCAAGTCTCATCTTTGGGAACACAGTCCCAGGGACTCTGTCTCATCCAAATCCAGCCTCAATCTAGGGCCTTGCCTTTGCCCTGAGGACACAGTGTGAGCTGTGTTGGCTGGAGGTATTTGTTAGTGATGCTTGCCAAGCGGAAGGCCTTTAATATTACTGTTTGTTCTTTGCAGCCTGGCAATCGGTACCATTAGTGGGCACGCCCGGCACTGCCCAGACCTTTGTGTGATCTGGGTTGATGCCCATGCTGACATCAATACACCCCTCACCACTTCATCTGGAAATCTCCACGGACAGCCAGTTTCATTTCTCCTCAAAGAACTACAGGACAAGGTTAGTGGGCTGAAATGAAGAGAACGTTGAACAGCTTGCAAGGGTTATCCTGGGGCTTTGAGAGTCTAGTTCAGTAACATTTCTGTGAAGGATGAGTTTATGGTGGCTGTAGTAATGCTTACCACTCCTTCGTTTGTTCATCAAACATTATTTTGGACCAGACAGTCTAGATGCTGGGGGCATAAAGATGACTAGGACATGGTCCCTGTTCTTAGGGGGGGGATCATAATCTCATAATAAAGGAATGTGGTGAGTGGGTAGTAACTCTAGTGATCTGATGCACTTACAGCTGGAAGACTTCTTGGTAAGAACCTCCTAGGACTCATTCTCAGACCCACTGGTCTAGAAGACAAGTAAAACCATGATTACGTCTAGGTAATCTTTTCCCAGGCTGTTCAGAAGACATGGGAGACCATGCTAGGCACAGCCTAGAATCTGTGTATCCCTCCCCTCAGTGAGGGACCAAGTTAAACCAGGACAGTACAAAGGTTATTCACTAGGCAGAATTCACGTTTTGGTTGTTGGGGACTTGAAACGTAACCCAGTTGCCATCTCAAGAACCAATCTGTAAACAATTCAGTAGTGTGCAATGAGATGGAAAGGCCTGATCAGCGGTATTCCTGCTATTTAGGTAAGTGAATGAGAAACCAAGGCCACCTTAGGAGTAGGTATTTTATTCTTCAGCTGCCCTTCTGAATCATTTCCACTTCTATCAGTTCCTTCCCAGATCAAGTGTGTCTGCTGCTTTACCCATATACTGTGGGTAAGAGGAGAAAGCACACTGGGAAGCACACGGGGACTATCTTGATGAGATCAAGAATCCTTGATGAATCCTGTTCATTCCTCCTTCATAGGTCCCACAACTCCCAGGATTTTCCTGGATCAAACCTTGCATCTCTTCTCCAAGTATTGTATACATTGGACTAAGAGATGTGGATCCTCCTGAACAGTAAGTTGATACATTAGAGTTGAGCTTTGGGCCTGTCCTGGCCACTAATGTTCCACTTGATGGGCTGTTTCTTGCCTTAACCTGTTGTAGGTCACTATGAAGACAACCCCCCGCCCCCCCACATTTGATTAAAAATGCTCTTTAAACTAAGGCTTCCTTCCTTTATATGTCACCAGTTTTATTTTAAAGAATTATGATATCCAGTACTTTTCCATGAGAGACATAGATCGACTTGGTATCCAAAAGGTCATGGAACAGACATTCGATCTGCTGATTGGCAAGTAAGTAACTACAATGGATATCTACTTCTAGGTCCCAAAGGGAACAGGACAGATTCTCAGTGGGCAGTACACTTTAGCCTGTCTCTTGAGGATAATGACCTTTCTTTTAAAATAAAAGCAAAACATGTACATATAAAAAACTTCAGAACGGGAAAATATGAAATATAGGTCATATTTTTCTTCTGGGGTTGGGAGGGAAAACAGCTCTTATGAATTTCTCTTTCCATTTTTAATGCTTACCTTTTGAGAGGAGAAGCATTCACCTGTCCTCTTCTTTCCAGCCTCACTACTGCTTCATCTGAAAGTTTTATATTAAGCAAATCTTGGTAGTGTAGAAAGATGGGAGATGAATACTAATCAAATGCTAGTTAAGAACATTTTCCCAGCGCTGAGTCTTCATTTCTGGGTGATTAACTGTCACCTTGGTAGTATGCCATTTCTTAAGCTGTTAAGAAGTGCAAATAATTTACTGTATAGGTGTTTGCTGTATGTTAGCTTCAGCCACTGGACACCTGGGCTAAACAAGTCAGAAGTAGGAGACGGTAAGATTGCAAACATAAACTCAGAGTTAAGTTCAGAGCTGCTGTTATTCTCTCAGAGTACAACAGCAACTGCAACTGTAACCTAGATCAACCCAACTTAAACTACAATCTGTCAGAACCCAAGTCCTATGGAAGTGAGGAATTCCCTCTATTGATAGTTCTTAATGTAAGAGCTCTGATGCCCAGGGTAAATCAGAAATACAAATTGGCGTTAGTCTGTCTGAGCAAAGGGCAAAAGGCAAACAGAGCAAAGGGCAAAATTATGAAGTGGTGCGTAGGCATCTAACATACTCAATAGCTTCCAGAATAGGAAATCTGGAAATGTGCTGTATTAACAAAGTACTAGGATTAACAGCAACAAAATCAAGGAGTTGCAACTGTAGGAAGGACGAATGTCCAAGTACAGCCCAAATGACTATTCTTATTCTACTCCTTTCAAGAAGACAAAGGCCAATCCATCTGAGTTTTGATATTGATGCATTTGACCCTACGCTGGCTCCAGCCACAGGAACCCCTGTTGTAGGGGGACTGACCTATCGAGAAGGCATGTATATTACTGAGGAAGTACACAATACAGGTAAGCAGTGATCAACCTGCTAACTACATAATATGCTGAAGCCTCTTGCCTGCCAGGGGATCTTTTCTACTATTATGTCACTGCCGACACTGTTTTTGCTTAAACGTCTATAGCTATAAGTCATGTGGTCAGGCTAATAAGGGACAGTCATTTAGAGGCATGTTTGGACCTGGCTTTATAACAAAATATGCCAAGGTAACACTGAATAAAAAATTGTCTGTCTACTTAAACATGTAATAAATACAAGAATAAACTGCCAAGCTGATGCAGTTCTTTGCATCTGAATTGTATAAAGGCAGATTAAGACTGAAAGCCAAGGCCAAATAGCTATAATTTTAAGCCTGACACTAAGAGGTTGGTTCATTGGGAGGTAAGAACGTCAAGTCAAAGCTTCTCTTGAAGATGTTTCAAAGCTGGACAATACCTTGGGTCCTTTCATGTAAGTCTTATACTAGGGCTTGTTTGATAGGACCTGTAATAGGGGGATACTGGAAGATGAATGGCTGACAAGAAGATGAATAGCTGACAGAAGATGAGTAAACTAAATGCAAGATCATCGAGAGTAGCTACAAGAGGTTACTATCCCACAACTCATACTCATTTGCAAACAGTTTCCATTTCTGTCAGAAAGCTTTTGGTTTTAAGGCTACTTTAAATGACCTCTCGTTGCAAAATTTAAGCAACTACCACATGGTACTTCAATACCACCTTGTGAAACTGGGGTCAAAATAGCATAGAGACCTCACACTGAAAGGTCCAGGACCATAGAAAACCCTTGACTAGCTGGGATAGATATGGAAATTGAGAAATGGTCTCCCTGGCTCTGGAGCCTACCAGAACCTTAGGCACTAAAGAGAGGAGAAGAATGCTTGTCTATCAGATCTGACAGGGGCACGATAGCCTTATTCTCAGACCCACAACTGTCGATGTTGTCAATTGTCCTTGGCCAGTGAACCTGGAAGTTCAATTCTCCATTCTGGTTCCCAGTAACACAACTTAGAGCACAGGCTGGTAACCTCTAGCACTTAGATGGGGCAGTGGTCATGCCGTGTCCCTCCCTCCCCTGCTGCAATGTTATTCTAAAAGGCTATCTGTCCTGACACTGTCAACTAGATAGATAAAGCAGTTTGCTTAAATTAATTTACAAGGTGGCAACAGTCTAGAAACATGGGTAATATATATTTTTAATAGCTTGTACCCTCTTGATTTACTTCTGGGCTATGAAAAGGTCCACATCTAGTCAGTGGAAATCGGACACACAAGCCGTCAGACACAGATGAACGTGCAGGCAGGGACTGGTGGAAACGCTACAGTAACATACCTGCTCATTGTAGTTTTGCACAGCGCACTGAACTCTGCATTGCTAATAAGGGACGGCACACTGAGCGGATGTAACAGCACTGAACATAACATGTATCGGTACTATAATGTAATATTGGTAAACCAACAGGTATATTCACCCCTGCTTCCAGGCTTTATGGCTGCCCTAAATATTCGGATACTTATATTCTCCAGTGCTAGTTTCTTCAGATGACTCTTGCAGGAGGTAGATTAACTTCATCCAGAATAACCAACTATATATACCCAGAACTATATATATATGTATGTACGTACGTACGTACGTATGTACTGGGGTGGTGGCAGAGGGCAGGTCTGGATAGATTCTTTTCTGGTCTAATCTTCCCATCTCAAACCCTTTGGCACAAGTTCCCAAACTGTCACAGAAGGTAACTGGAGTTCAAATTAAAGTATGACCAAGTCTTCCCTTGACTAAGTGCAAGATGCTGGGTTAGTCTGATGGGAGACCTAAAAACTGTGTCCGAAGTGGAACCTGCCCTCAGAGCTCAGGGGTGAGAGTGAGATATGCAGTAATAACTATACTTTAGGGCACATGGTGCCTTAAGAGATACAGATGCAGCAAAAGAGTTCAAAAGTGGGAACCGTGCTCTGGCTAGTGAGATGTGAGAGATCTGCTCTTCATGCAACTACAGGCAGGCATCTAGGAGGGCCCAGAAACACTGGAAATGACACATTTTCCCGACTAGGTTGGAAACTCTTGCTACCACCCCCCTACCCCCCACCCCGACCCAGCTCCTACCCGAACCGGAAAGCCTGTCAGCTATGCCTGTTACGTTCACTGAACAGGGATAATTGATTTTATTACCTTAAAAGGTTTCTTTCAGTCCTACTCTGGTATATGAGTGTTTTTAACTTAAATTCATGCCCAAGAGAATGAGGAATAAGGGGCTTCCTGACGGTGGATAATTTTATAGAAAATAACTTGTTTTTTACCTTAGCTTGTTCTACCCAGGTGGGACGACTCTCACTGAAAGTAGCAGCTAGGAAGTTTTTTTGGTCATACTTTGTTCTTTCAGGGTTGCTCTCGGCACTGGATCTTGTGGAAGTCAATCCTCGGTTGGCTGCGTCAGAGGAAGAGGCCAAGGCTACAGCCAGCCTGGCAGTGGATGTGATTGCTTCAAGTTTTGGGCAGACAAGGGAGGGAGGGCACATTGTCTATGACCAACTTCCTACTCCTAGTTCACCAGATGAATCGGAAAGTGAAGAACGTGTAAGAATTTAGGAAATACTGTGCGCGACACATGTCTGTCTGTCGCAATGGGCATTCCAGAGTTGGGAGGCATTTGTGGTGACAGATACTAAATGATCGTCTGGGTCAGTACTGCCTTAATGAGAACATTTGTGCATTCTCACAATTGTAAAGTTTCCTTCCCCTTCATTCTGGTGACCGATAATACTACTGTAAATGTATTTGGTTTTTTGAAGCTCACAGGGTATTAATATGTTAGAGCACTATGTAAACTTAAAGAAGTCATAAACAGCATTTACTACCTTGGTATATCATACTGGTCTTATTGCTGTTCCTTCACATTTAAGTGGTTTTCCATCTTCCTCCCTCCTCCCACAGTCTGGCTACACAGTGCCTTCTTGAACCGTTAGCTCACAGCAACAGTAAGATTTTTCCACGTCTCTAACACCATTCACAGAGTCACAGTCCTGGTCCACAAACCGTTCCCTGTAGGAGGTTCAGTGCTTGCGAAAGAATCTGTAATAAACCAGGCCTCCCAGGATGGCTAGCTCCAGTAAGATGACAATGGAAAGTAGCAGCTTGTTGGTTGTCACTCTACAAGGAGAAGCAAAGTGGGATGTAGTCAGAAGTCTGGATAACCTATTTCTTTCCATTCTTTCTTAATACTTAGGGGTTTGACCTGGGGCCAAGGCCAGATACTGTGAGGCAGACTGAATTTTTGATCACGTAGCCACTTAGTATTACCAGCTAAAGAAACTTATAAATAATTACTACCTACCTCACAGAAATATTGAAAATTGGGGCAATAGATACCAAAGCATATAAATGTTTTTTCTACAATGTCTTCAAATGGTAGTTAGTACTTCACTTTAAAAAGTTTTTCTATGAGCAGCTAGTTCGAAAAATATTAAATATACATATGAAGAAGTACACCATTTCTGAAATCAGGTTGAATCATATTTCAAAACAGCAGAAATATAAACTCACTAACCATCTAGAGCTGCACTGATTGATTACATAATACAGCTGTGAGCACACATTAGGAGAAGGGTTGGCGACAGACACTCCAGTGCTGAAGTCCAGCTCGGGTGGGGAGAGGGGTTCCTGCTTTAGGATAAGTAACTAACTAGAAGCTGAGTAGTGCCTTTCAATCTCTTGTGAACTTCTTGCCCTTTTTACTTTCTTCCTCTATGGGTACCTCTATAAATTTACTATAAAAGTAAATTTTTTGAAGCTCCTATACTCTTTTCTTAACACAAAAAATCTCATCACTCTAAACTGAACGTATTTCCCTATTCCACAAGGAATTTGCCACCGTTTAGGAAAATCTCACGCTCCTGCTTGTTTCATGACTCGGCTGTAGTTTGTTTCATGCATACCTACACCCACTTACCCCAAATTCAGCCTCAGTGGCAATACTTCCTTTCTGCCCCTGGTTTTGTTGCTGTCAGCACTTACCTCAACGTTTTTTGTATTTTTTTTAAGTCAATTTCTACTAACAAGACAGAACTCCCAAATAAGGGGTTGACTCCCATGAAGGGCAAGCAGAGCCAAAAGCAAATACGAAGCAGTAGCAGTGAAAAGTTTTCTAATTAAGTTTTTACAGATTTATTCCCAGGAATATGAAGCTCTATTCCCATGTGCTGTCTTCTCTAAGGAAAGTAAGCTGGGATTACAAGTCCTTCCAGGGACTTCCCTGGTGGTGCAGTGGTTAAGAATCTGCCTTCAATGCAGGGGATGCGGGTTCGATCTCTGGTCGGGGAACTAAGATCCCACATGCTGCGGGGCAACTAAGCCTGCGCACTGAAACTACTGAGCCTGGGCACCACAACTAGAGAGAAGCCCACGCACCGCAACTACTGAGCGCGTGTACAGTAACAAAAAAAACATCCCGCATGCCGCAACGGAGAGCCTGCGTGCTGCAACTAAGACCCAAAGCAGCCAAATAAATAAATAAAAGTCCTTCCCAATGGACAAAGTTTCCACTGCTCTAAATCAGAGCAGTATATATACTTTTAACAAAGGACTTTGTCCTGGGATATTTAACTATACGATATTTTTTATTTCTTCTGCTTTATTAGCACCTTTGCCAGTCACTGTTTAAAGCTTTGACATTCTTGGTTGAAAGATATTAGAATTAAGAGAAATTAATCTTGTGACTATTTTAAAAACTTACTTTCTGGACATTGAACGGAGAATCTTCCGACTTTTGCTCAAGTTTTCACCTGTGTTTACCAGCTGAGAAGAGAAAATAGCCATTATTTCCCCCTTCTTTCGAAAGTACACACTATAGAATTGAACATTCCTAAATTGACAGTGGGCATTAAGGGGTATATGTTGAAAAACTCCCAGAAATCAAATCAATTTAAATGATGGCCTCTGCATATAAACAGAAGAAACTGGAAAGGATAATATACTTTAGTACTCATCAAGTAGGCCTAGGAATTATTACATCCCAAGGTTGCTGTGGGGAGACTTCTGGGACTGGCCTAATCTTTCACCTTGACTACTCAAAACAAAGTCTTCAAGTGTACCTGCCAGTAACTGACGTAACTGAGCAACTTAAGATTTGAATTTCATCAGCCAAACTCCAGAAGAGCCTCTTGAGTTAATGTTTGTTTTTGCAGGCTGGTGGACTACCATTTTTGCGATCTGGTTCTTTCTCCTTTTTTCTTTATCCCTTTAAGAGACACACTGAATTGTGAAAGGAATTAAATATTTTTTAAAGCCTTTTTTATTCCCTTTTGGTTGCCTGTTACTAATCTATATAGCTGGAGGATATTTCAACAGATCCCACCTGCCATCTGTTCCTGTTCCCCAGCGACCTTGTTAAGTTGATCTCTCAGCTCATTTCTCAGCTTTTAAGTTCAACTAATCCACCTGGTTAAGTTCAGAAGTGAAAAAAACACACAATCTATCTGTAAAACAAATTACCTTCTCTACAGCTTAACTTGAATTCGGTACTTTATTGTGGATTTTCACTAAGGAGGGAAGGGGGCATCATTTTGACTTAATTTTAAGAATGGAGAATTACAGCTACTAAGCTGGAAAAATCAGTGTGGGGATTTCAGATGATTTTCTCATATATCTAAGTCTTGCCCACAGTATCTGTTTTTCAGTTTGGATCTGCCTCACGCTCTTAAAAATACAGCATTCCATTGGCAAGTTGTACTATTTTAAAATTCCTTTGCAGATGGTACAGAAAGGAAGGAAGGAATTGTTTCCCAGAGCCTCTTAGAGTGTAGTAGATTAGACACCACAGTATAGTCATCATTTGGCCTGAGTATTTGTTTTCTTCTCACAATGATCTCCCTTACCTTAGGTAACAGTAAAGAGTTACAGCCCAGAATTGAACCTCTGTAAATTGTCAGTAGTACTATTTTATGACATGTGGAAAATAGCCTTGGCTCTAAATGACATGAAAGCATCATCTACTTAAAGAGATCTTAGCTTTCTTAAGAATAGCAGATGTTCTACTAGACATATGAGAAATGAAAATCTGATTCATAATACAGGACCTAGTAAAAGGATGGAGTGGCTACAATCTTATTTGACAATCTTCAATAAATGCAGAAATTGGATTTCTGCAGTCCACCCCCCTGCCCCCCCCCATGACTTCTAAATCTTAGAAGTAAAATTACTTCCAAGGGATATCTTTCAGCCAAGCAAACTACAGACAGAGAAAAGAGTAAGAACCTAAAAGGTCATACCCTGAATTTGGAACTGTGGTAGCTTCTGGCACTAGCAAGGCATCAGGGTGTAACGGGCCCACCTACTTTCCCCTCTCCCCATCCACTCAGACTTACTCTACTCTTGGTACGTTCCAACTGTTCACGTTGCTCCCCCAGTTCTTCTATGATTTCTGAGCCAATCTGGTCAGTCTCTGCAGCAATCCGATGAGAACGCTCAATACTCTGGGTGGCCCGGTTCAGGCTGTCAGTGCCTTGCAGAAGCAATGCCCTTTGAGGCTGTAGCCGATTCTGATAGCAGTATGGAAGGGAAATGTTATACTTCTTCCATTATAAATGAAGTTATAAGAAGGAATATCGTGTGCAATAATTTTCATTACTTTTAAGGCAACCAAAGATGCTAACAAATCAAACTAAAAGAGAACTTGGGATTCAATCTAGGGTCATAATACCTCCCAATTCACTGTTTCTTACACTTAAATGAGGCAAGAAAAGGATTAAACACATCAGAGCATTTTCCCTGTGCTCCTGATGAATTTGAACTGGTTCATGTGCTTTCTGGACTAGCAACTTCTGAGAGGCAATGGCCCTGATGTGGGGTACAGTAGCTTCCCCAAAATGCATACAGCCTGTAATTTTGAGAGAGCAAACCAACTGAACTCTACCGCCCTAGAAATAGTTTAATTCACTGAAAATGCCCACTGATTGGTATTGAGGATTGAGGGACCATGAATAAGCTATTTGTTTTCAGCACATATAGAACTCATTTAAAAGTGTGAGACACTACCACATTCTGGGAAAAAAGTGGCTACACTCTTGGTAAGCCTCCAAAAGAATTTCACCTTAGGCCAAACACAGAAAACAAAAACTAAAGTTGTTGCACTGGTGATTTGCTCTCAGGGAAGGTAATATCTGGAGCCAAAAAAGCTGCCCTAATTTCCCGAGCACCCTATTTCTAAATCTCCACCAAAGTTTTATTCCACCTATAATCCTAAGCACAGAAGGCATAAGGACAGAAGTAGCCTTTGTCAGGCCAGAAATAACCACTGACAGAAATGGATGCAGCTCTAAGTTCTCAGCTATTCAAAGCACGCATGTGCACACACTCAAAAAAGGGCTGGCTCACAAGGCCTATTACTGAGCAGGTGACTATTAGCACTAGACCCCACCACCAAGAAGGCAAAATATGCATCCCCAGATCAGGAGCAACAAGAAGGCTTTTCAGTTCATATATGGCATATGAACAAGTGGATGAGGAAACCACTGAATAAGGCTGAAATAAATCCCAGTTACATTGGCTTATAAAGCAGCAGGAAAAGGGGTTTTGAAAAATAAAAGATGGGGATTTTCAACTGATTAGGCTTAAGAAAGAGCAGGAAGAAACAGTAAGGTCACACAAATCAACCCCAGATTCGGAACAATAATTCTACTGCAGGTGGTTTGTATCTCTAAATAGTTTCTGAAACTAATAATTTTAAAGCAAAATTATTATTTGGAATTATCTCGCCCCTTTTTGTTTTCAGGGCTTTTTGGGTCACAAATGACCAAAGTCACTATACACCTTTCATCTCACTTTAACAAGCTCTACTTGCCAGCCTTTTCTCACCCTCCTTTCACAAGTGAATTTTGAAAATTTAACATTCTCAAATACTCTAGTTTTGACATCAGGAATGTTAGGCTAGTATCATTTGAATATCTCTTAAACTATATTCAGGATGTATCATGAAATAGGATTTGTTTAAAATTGTGCCATTAGCCTTTCTACATCCGTGCAGTCTGCACTTGTGGGCCCTGTTCACTTCTCTCCCACATTACTGGTCAGGCCATTTCTACTTTGTGCTGTGGAATATAATCCCAAATGTAACACATAAAATTTAATCTTTGTGAAGTTTTATTCCTTTAACTATGCTCTCTAGACAGTTTGAGAATACAGGTTTTCGTCTTAGTCAGTCTAATTTTATAAATGAGAATACTGGAGGCTAGAGAGTCAGTCTGGCTCACTTTCTATCACAACAAAGTAAGGTGTTAGCCCGCTTTTTAAGAAGCAGCCTGCTTTCTCTACTGTATCTGGGCTGTTGGGCCATCCTGATATAAATGTAAGGGAAAGCATGGGTTAATTTTGTAACAATACTCTGATAAATTAAAAGCCTAACTGAACTTTGGGGGCATATGTGAGAAAGAAACTGGATCAATGAGTCAGACTACAGAGTCCAGATGTAATATGAATAGGTAACACTTGTATATCACCACTACACACCAAGCACTGTTTTATACATAAAGGATACAAAGAAATCTAAACAAGCAAATTGTTTGGAATGATCTGCATTAAATTCAGTAGAGGTGGGCACCCAAGGGGAGAAGGGGAATTGGATGCAAGAAAGAGGATAAAGTGGGAAAAAGTCAAGTATGCACTGATAACATGAACTGTACTCTACAGTACGGTTAATCATTGCGCCACAGACCAGCAAGGGAAGCTTACCATGTGCTCCTTCTCTACAGCGTATGTACCATACTTCATGTCTCCTCCACCCCCAGGAGTGGCTGTCAAAGGTGTGCTTCTCACTTCCCGATGGAGTTTGGCAAGGTCCTTCCGGTAGGTTCGAAGCTTAGACATCATAGGGTTACGAAAAGATAGGGGGGCATAACGTAGCTCCTCTTCCATCTCTGCCAGCTAGGAAGGCAGGAAGTAGTGAGTAGATGGCCTGCTTCTGTTCTCTCTCATATGGGTAATATGTCTAGTTTGGACTAATCAAACCACAGACCACCGTAAATAAATACTCAACCATGTGGTCCAGGAGGGCAGGAACCACATGTGACACGTTCACTTCATTACTCTTAGTGCCTGGCACAGTGCCTAGCAGGCCTTCAAAAAGTATGTGATGAATGAGTGAGAAAACTAACAAGTACCTTATAGCTTATTAAACATTTTTTACATGCATTCTCTCATTTATTCCTCACAACAGATCAATAAGGTAGGAAATACTACTTCTACTTCATATATAAGACTTGATGAAACCTGCTCAAGATTACATAACAAGAGAAGTCAGGATTCAAAAATCTTCAAACTCTCTTTTCAGTATACCAAGTTCTTAGCCTGTTATGGTTCAAGTGCTTTCATGAAGCACTCTGAGATCTACTGTACTAAAAATGCTAGGGGTATGGCATCAAGGTTCTTCCCTTCCTCCTCCTTCTGAAAATCAACTGTTTGTCTCCATGTCAGAATAACCAGGGGTCCAAATCATTCCCATTTTTCTGGGATAAGTAAACTGTAACACCTAGACCCAATTTACATGAAGCCGTCTGTCTGGGATGGCCAGAGTAGGACTGGTTAATTTTTTTAAGTTCAGGGAAAGAAAGTATCTAAGCACCAAACAAATAAATTGGTATTAATTAAACGGTTTTTGAAATGCTACCAAGATGTTAAGTGAAAAAGAAGACTGGCTCTGTAACAGGTATCATGGATATGCCCAGCTGTACACAGGTATTAGAAAAGTTTCTGGTACTCCCATTATGAAGGAGATAGTTTCCACAGTCTGGTAGGCTGATCCTTCTTAAAATAGATGCAGAATAGAGAAAAGGATGCAGATAAGCTTACCTTCTCAGAACTGCATTGAGATAAGGAAGTTGTTCTTCAACAAGCAATAAAGAAGTTCTCTGGCTTAAAAAGAATTTTTCAGTCTACTCTGGAGTAGCAAATACTAGGGGCAACTATTTCTTTGGAGTACTACCAGGGACCTGGATTTTAGCTCCAGCCTCCTAAAAGGTTTTGCTGAAGCCAGAGCACAATGATATGGAGGACAGAGGACCCTTACTTCTAAAAGGTGAGAGCAAAACTTGCTTTTTGTTTCTTTGTTTTTTGTTGTTGTTAAAGAAAAGGCACAGATTAAGAGAGAAGCAGTTCTTAAACTGCTCAGCAACCTGGACCAACATCTGACAAGCTCTGGGTCCTGACTGGGAACTCATCCTGTCCATGCATGCCTTGCCCAAGGTACCAAATCCTCCTGTCTTTTAAAACAGAAGGGAATAGGGACTTCCCTGGTGGTCCAGTGTGGTAAAGAATCCATCTTCCAATGCAGGAGACGCAGGTTCGATCCCTGGTCAGGGAACTAAGATCCCACATGCTGCTGGGCAACTAAGCCCACGAGCTACAACTACTGAGCTCGCATGCCTCAACTAGAAAGCCCACGTGCTGTAAACTACAGAGCCCACGCACCACAACTACAGAGGCCATTACTAGAGAGAGAAAAAAACCCACACGCCACAACTAGAGAGAAGCCTGCCCACTGCAACGAAAGATCCTGCGTGCTGAAACTAAGACCCAGTGCAGCCCCAAAAATAAATAAATAAATTTAAATAAATAAATAAATAAATAAATAATAAAATAAAAACCACACTGGCATATATGCAAAATTCAACACTCTCCAAAAAAAAAAAAAAAAAAACCAAACAAAAAAACCCCCCCAAAACCAGAAGGGAACATGGCTAGAACCACCTCTGAGCTCCATTTTGTGTGACAGTAAGTTTAACAAAGGAGAATAACTGACCTCAATGGCCAGCTTTTAAAATGAGATTTTAAAAGACCACCCAGGTAGAAGTATGAGAATGTCCTTCTTACAGCAGCAATGTATTATCAAAGACTCATTTCAGGAGAGTCTCCAAGCTTTACCCATTTGTGTTTGCCCCTCAACACCCAGCCCCATCAACTGGCCTCATTCGGTAAGAAATAATCAAAAGCAAGATCAATGGACAGGAAGAGTTAATCTGTGATCAGGTCACAAGCATTACTTCTGGAAAAGACCAACAAACAGGAAGAAGATATAAGGACTTGTTCCTTGTTCTCACCGTTTCATTTGCTTCCTGTTGCTTTTCATCAAAATCTCTGATCAACTTCTTCTTCTCTTCTGGAAAAGACAGACAAGTTTTCAATGCTCAGTCCTGCTTCCAAACATTCCTAGAGGCTATACCCTCTGCTTAGAATAAACTCCACATTCCTTTCCTGCGGGTACTACTATAGTACTTAATCACCCCTAAAAGACATTTAGAAACATAGGGGAACTAGTTATCACAGTAACTGGGGGGAAGGGAGAGGGACGGTATTACCATTGGCATTAAGTGTCCAGGGAACAAGAATATCTATGCTACGGACAGTCCTGCATAACAATGATCTGGCCCCAAAGACCAACAGCATCCCTACTAGGAAAGACAACAGGTCTAAATCAATCATTGTCAGTCTTTTTTCACCCATCCTAACAGGAACCAGGCACACTTTCATCAATAAGAATGTTTAACAATACTAGTTCTCTGAAATCTTTGTCCCCATTTTCACTCCCACTGTAAATCACATCTCTATGTTAACCCTTATCCACTGCTGTTCTGCAAAACAAATTCAAAACCCACCTACTCTGCTCGCTGGAGAGACTGCATGGTATACAGCACAAGTTTCTTAGCCACACCCACTGGCAGTGGTATGGGAAATGACGTAAAATACCACTGACTCACACAGGGAAAGTCACTCCTTGTTCAGTACTTTGCATCATATCATTTTAGTGCTAGTATGTCTTTAACACCTAAAAATTACTCATCTCCCCTTTTAACAAAAACAGAACAGGCTTTAGCTTCAAAGCAATAACATCTAACTAAAACAGCACTGTTTTGCCTTCACTGTATTTTTTCTGATCATTTAGATAGGTTCTATAGATTTTCCATTTAAGGTAGTGATATAAAATTTCCTTTTAAAGTAACTTTATGTATTAAATAAATGCATTTTACATGAAATATATAAACAAAATGATTAATTATAGTAAAAATGGTGCTTGGACACAGCAAAAATGATGAAGGGAGTACTGGCATGCTGTCACCTGGTAAACATCTGTATGGGGGAAGTGCTGGTGAGTAAAGGGGCTTAGGTTCTGGTTCTAGCTTTGGGTCTGACTCAACATGTAAGCTTGGATAATTCTCTTCATCTCTTTGGGACCTAACCTCCTTCCTTGGTTATAAAATGAGGAGGTAGATCATACCTAACAGGCATAGCTTTTTTTTTTTTTTTTTTTTAATTTTTTTTTGGCTGCATTGGGTCTTCGTTGCAGCATGCGGGCTTTTCTCTAGTTGGGGCGAGTGGGGGCTACTCTTCGGTGCGCGGGCTTCTCATCACGGTGCCTTCTCTTGTTGCGGAGCACGGGCTCTAGGCACGCGGGCTCAGTAGTTGTGGCACACAGGCTTAGTTGCTCCATGGCATGTGGGATCTTCCCAGACCAGGGCTCAAACCCGTGTCCTCTACATTGGCAGGAAGATTCTTTACCACTGCGCCACCAGGGAAGCCCTAATAAGCATATCTAACAAGCAAAAATTAGTCCTATTTATGAGGAGTTTTTGTTTTTTTTAATGTATACATCCTAATGAATCTTCTCCCTGGAAATCTATACATAATCTACTTATTACCACAAAGTTATCATTGCTACAATATTTTTTGAACTCATCTTTTGGAATTATGTTCACAATCTGGGGATATAGTTTTCTTTAATTGTGGTAAAATATATACATAACATAAAATTTACCATTTTGACTGTTTTTAAGTATACAGTTAAAGGGCATTAAGTACATCCACAATGTCGTGCAACCATCACCATTATCCACCTCTAGAACCTTTTCATCATCCCAGACTGAAACTCCATACCCATTAAACACTAACTCCCCATTTCCCCTCTCCCTGGACTCTGGTAACCACCATTCTACTTTCTGTGTCTATGAATCTGACTACTCTAGGCACTTCATATAAGAGGAATCTTACAATTTCACTTACCATAATGTCTTCAAGGTTCATCCATACTGTAGCACGTATAAGGACACGGTCTTTTTTTTTTTTTTTTTTGGCGGTACGCGGGCCTCTCACTGTTGTGGCCTCTCCCATTGCGGAGCACAGGCTCCAGACACACAGGCTTAGCGGCCATGGCTCACGGGCCCAGCCGCTCCGCAGCATGTGGGATCTTCCCAGACCGGGGCACGAACCCGTGTCCCCTGCATCAGCAGGCAGATTCTCAAAGACTGCGCCACCAGGGAAGCCCAGGACACGGTCTTTTAAAAAGCTCAATGTGATTTCTAAATACAAGCCAGCACTTCCATCAACTGAAGAAAGAGCAATCTTTTCCAATGCCAAAAAAACAGCTGAGTTGCGCTTACAAAGGGATGGCACATGGGTACTCGACATGCTGTCCTAAGATTTTCTTGGATAATTCTGTTTACCCTGATTTTCATCTCACATCTTGACTTTAAAGCCAAATACCATGTACGATGTAACACCACTGTAATGCTTTATATGGATTTACATTTTGTTAATCACAACAGCATCTAGCATGTCAGCTGTCCACTGCTTTTCAACTGATCATAAATCATTTTGCTTGTGTATATTCTATATTCTCAACGTGAGATCAAGATCCTTCTGAGTAGAGAAATTTACTTTTTCTTTTATACATCCCATAGCTTCTAGAACTCTAAACCTGGTAGGGTACTCCTTAGACACTGCTATTGCCTACAAGAGCAAACAACAATGCACCCTTTACTAAGCTGCCTTCGTTGTCATGTGACATTCCCTAAATAGGTACTCCAGGTAAACTATTTCTCACTACACACCACTCACAAAACCCAGGGTTTTTGTTTTGTTTTGTTTTGTTTTTGCGGTATGCGGGCCTCTCACTGCTGTGGCCCCTCCCCTTGCGGCGCACAGGCTCCGGATGCACAGGCTCAGCGGCCATGGCTCACAGGCCCAGCCGCTCCGTAGCACATGGGATCTTCCCGGACCGGGGCACGAACCTGTGTCCCCTGCATCGGCAGGTGGACCCTCAACCACTGCGCCACCAGGGAAGCCCAAAACCCAGGGTTTTTTGTTTAAAAGAAAAAAAAAATAGGAGAAAGTTCAGCCCTGGCAAATGGCCTACATCTTGACTAACCATGATGTAACTGAAATAAGTGCCAAAGCAGCTGTTATTATCCTTGAGTAGTCTGCGTTTTCAGCTATCAGCAGTGAAATAATATCTGAATCAAGAATGGCCACTTCCATGGAGAGCTATCATATTATTTTGTAACAAGCATTCACTGAAGTGTTGAGTGTCGTCACTCCTCTGAATAGGCACATCTCCAAACTCCAGCACACTCACTTCTGATCCAAGATGACAGTATTCTCTAAGTGCATTCCCGTCCTAGATTTTTCTACATCTCTATTAGTCATAAATTCTCCTCCATTATTCTTTCTTTGTTAAAAGACATGAAAATCTGCATTCCTAAGAATGACTCAAAGAAAGTAGCTACATAAATAAGACTGGGGGAGGGGAAGGAGGCAGCACACAGAATCTTGATCCTTTCACTAACTTCCCTGCATGATTCTGTTATTCTCAGTCTTTTTGGAATACTCTGCTCTCTATCTGATTTCATAAGGCATGCGTTCTACTAGGAGTGCTCTACAACTTATATACTTTTAAAGGTTCAAGAGATTAAACCCCTACCCAACTGAGAGGTATCAATAGCTGTTCCTTTATGCTTTAGACTCAGAATTGTGAAATCAATGAATATAAGAGCTGAGATGGACCTCAGAGATCATCTAGTCTAACCTTCTCATTTAGCAGTTGAGGAAATTAGAGCCTGCAGAAACTGTCTTCCCCAAGGCCACAGAAGGAGTAGATGTGTAGCAACACTAGTTCCAGAATGCAAGTCTCCTGACTCCCAACCCAGTGCTTCTGTACACTATAGTATTGAGGGGCATTTTTGTGCTCCCAGGTATACAGGTATAATATGTTCAAACCTCTTAACCTCTTAATTTTTTATGGAGTTAGAATTAACACTACAATCAACTACAAAACAACAGGACTGATACTGGGTAGAACAGACACCAGAAACAAGAGTGAGCTACTCCAAATAACACTATCCCCTACCCCACATGCCTTCCCAAACCCCTCACCTGTGACTGACTCACTCTGAAGCTGAATGTTTGGTAAACTGGGTGGATGGCCGCACAATGCCCCGGACATGGAATAAAATGGAAACACCCAGCTCTGAAAGTGCTAGAGGAAACCTACCTTATGTTCGACCAAGGTGGCAGCCTCTCTTTCTTTCTGGCTATTTGAATTGCCAGCCCAAGAATGACTAACCTTGGTCCATCAGAACTGTGGAAATAACTTCAGTTTCACCAGGATCTTTAAAATCTGTGATTAATGTTTTTGGCGCCCCATTGTGGCATTTCTAGGACCTACATCCTCTTTGTAGACCACATGGTTACCTGATCCTTTCTAAGCCTGTTTCCTCAACTATAAATAAGAAATATAACGGTACTGACCTCGTACAGTTGTCTGAAAGAGTTAAAAGAGACAATACACATAACAAACACATAACAAATGCCAGGCATATTAAGGGTTCAATAAATAGTAACTACCACTGTTTTTTAAAAGTAAATCCCTAGGTAGGAAAAACTGAGCAAAAACAAAATTCACCAAAGAATATGAAGAGTGTTGGAAAAATTAAAATTCTGCAGTTAGTGAGTAATTGTGTTTACCAACCTGCTACATATGATCCTTCATAGTTATTATTTTTTCTGGTTTCTAAAATAATGGAGTCTCACGTATAGATACTGAGATTTAAGTGAATTAAAATGAAAAACTTTCAATAATTTTATAACGTTCAATAATAATGTGCCTTCAAAAAAAAATAATGTGCCTTCAGGTGCTACAAAACTAAAACTAAAAGTCCTGACTATAGGTACTTACTCTATTAATTGGATAAGAATTTATAGCAGTCTGAGGTATCTGGAGAGACATCTTCATATGCTGCGAAGCTAAGACTAGAAATTATGGTTGTAGGTGCTTAATGTAATATTAAATGGATTAATAATTATCATATATGCTAATGGATTGTCATTGTCATACAAAATTCCTAAAGTAGGACACATTGTGTCTGTTATCCTATCCTTTTTTTAAATAGGTATATATAGATATATAGATATACAGATAGAGTTTAAAAGTGGTGAAACTGTGGAAAACATGGCAGAATAGAAATAAAATCACACTGAGTTTTTATACCCAATCATATATTATTACTATTTTCTTCCCAACAATTCACAGTATTTATACAATCATTCAACAAATATTTATAGAGCACCTAGTATGTACTAGGCACTGCTCTAGGTGCTTAGGATACATAATTTACCAAACAGACAAAATATAGAGCTTATGATAGAAGAGGGAACACTTCCAAAGTTTTTTAAGAGGCCAGCACTACACTGATACCAAAACCAGCGAAGAACACCACAAAAATATTATAGGCCAATATCCCTGGTGAACACAGATGCAAAAATCCTCAACAAAATAATAGCAAACTGAATGGCATTTTCTATAGAAATAGAACAAACAATCCAAAAATTTTTAGGTAACCACAAAAGACCCCAATTAGCCAAAGCAATCTTGAAAAAGAACAACAAAGCTGGAGGCATCATGCTTTCTGATTTCAAACTGCAGCTGACCCTTGAACAACAAGGATTTGAACTGGGTGGGTCCACTTATACACAGATTTTTTTCAATAGTAAATACTACAGTACCACATAACCTGTGGTTGGCTGAATCTGCAGATAATGAGGAAACTTGGATAGGAGGGCCAACAAGTTACACTCAGATTTTCAGCTGCGCAGAGGGCTGGCACCCAGGATCAACTGTATATTACAAAGCTATAATAATGAAAACAGTATGGTACTGGCATAAAAACAGATTCAAAGCTCAATGGAATGGAAAAGAGAGCCCAGAAGTAAGTCCACACATATATGGTCAATTCACTTACAACAAAGGAGCCCAGAATATACAATGGGGAAATGTATTAGGAAAAACCCAGTCTTTCTCCCTCCTATCTTTCTCTCCTGTATAGGAAAAAACTTAGTCCTTCCTCCTGTTGTTTGTTTCCCGTGTGTCTCCTTTACTACTCACAAAGAACACTTCACTTTTGGTCACCGAATGTATGGGTTTTTTCCCCACAGCAGCAATTCTCTGAGACACCAGCTGGGTGTCCTGCAATTTGACTCAATTCTGACGCTATCTACCCAGAGACAGTATCAGATCCCAGAGGTTCAGGGCTCAGTCCCACAAGACTGGCCCCACCACCACCTCAGATGCCAATTGCAAGTAGTAGGTCCTCAGGTTACCCACAACTTCTGTCCAATTTGGTTACAAACTGGAGGTTCCTATGACCCCCTCCTCAGATTCAATTAATATGGTAGAGAGGCTCACAAAACTCAGAGAAACACTTACTTAGGTTTACCAGTTTATTAAAGGATATGATAAAGGATACAGATGAAAAGTCAGATGAAGAGAGACATAGGGCAAGGTCTTGGAGGGTCTCTTTCCCCTCCTGTTCTGTCCCGCAGGACCTCCTGTCCCCGCAGAGTTGAGGTGCACCACCCTCCCAGTGTGGATATGTTCAACCACCTGGAAGCTCTCTGAGCCCCATACTACTGAAATTTTATGGAGGCTTCCTCACATAGACATGGTTAATTATTAATTCCATTTGAAGCCCCTTTCCCGTCTCCAGAGAAGTGTGGAGCAGGACTGAAAATCCAAGCTTCTAATCATGGGTTGGTCTTTCTGGTAACCAGCTCCCATCCAGAAGCCACCTAGGAGCCCACCCAGAGCAGCCTCACTGAATAAAAGATGCTCCCAGAAATTACAAGGGTTTTAGAAGCTCTGTGTCAGGAGAGAGAGAAATATTTGTTTCCTGTTCCCTCACAGAAAAGGACAGTCTCTCCAATAAATGGTGTTGGGAAACATTTGACAGTCACATGCAAAAGAATGAAACTGGGCCACTATCTTTACACTATATACAAAAATTAACTCAAAAAGGATTAAAGACTTGAATGTTCACAATGATATTTTGGATTTGGCACGAAAAGTAAAAGCAACAAAAGCAAAAATAAACTAGCAGGGCTACATCAAACTAAAAGCTTCTGAGAGATCCTAGGCAAAACATGCTCTGGCATAAATTATACCAATGTTTTCTTAGGTCAGTCTCCCAAGGCAATAGAAATAAAAACAAAAATAAACAAATTGAACCTAATCAAGCTTACAAACTTTTGCACAACAAAGGGAACCATAAACAAATCGAAAAGACAACCCACGGAATGGGAGAAAATATTTGCAAACGATGCAACCAACAAAGGCTGAATTTCCAAAATATGCAAACAGTTCATACAATTCAACGACAAAAAAACAAACAACCCAGGGCAGGGCTTCCCTGGTGGCCAGTGGTTGGGAGTCCGCCTGCCGATGCAGGGGACGTGGGTTCGTGCCCCAGTCCGGGAAGATCCCACATGCCGCGGAGTGGCTGGGTCTGTGAGCCATGGCCGCTGAGCCTGCGTGTCCGGAGCCTGTGCTCCGCAACGGGAGAGGCCACAACAGTGAGAGGCCCGCGTACCGCAAAAAAAAAAAAAAACCCAAACAACCCAATAAAAAATGGGCAGAAGACCTAAATAAACATTTCTCCAAAGAAGACATACACAGATGGCCAGTAGGCACATGAAAAGATGCTCAACATCACTAATTATTAGAGAAATGCAAATCAAAGCTACAATAAGGTAACACCTCACACCAGTCAGAATGGCCATCATTAAACAGTCTACAGATAACAAATGCTAGAGACAGTTTGGAGAAAAGGGAACCCTCTTACACTGTTGGTGGGAATGTAAATTGGTGCAGCCACTATGGAAAACTGCATGGAAAAGAGTTGCCATATGATACAGCAATCCTACTCCTGGGCATATACCCAGACAAAACTATAATTCAAAAAGATACACACACCCCTATGTTCACAGCAGCACTATTCACAACAGCCAAGACATGGAAACAACCTAAATGTCCATGAACACATGAATGGATAAAGAAGATGTGGGATGTGGGGGGTGTGTGTGTATAAATATATATATATATATATATATATATATATATATATATATAAAATATGGAATATTACTCAACCATTAAAAAGAATGAAATGCCATTTGCAGCAACATGGATGGACCCAGAGATTATCATACTAAATGAAGTAAGTCAGAAAGAGAAAGAGAAATACCATATGATATCACTTATATGTGGAATCTAAAATACGATACAAATCAACACATCTACAAAACAAAAACAGGGGGACTTCCCTGGGGGTGCAGTGGTTAAGAATCCTCCTGCTAATGCAGGGGACACTGGTTCGAGCCCTGGTCCAGGAAGATCCCACATGCCACAGAGCAACTAAGCTCGTGCGCCACAAAACTACTGAGCCTGTGCTCTAGAGCCTGCGAGCCACAGCTACTGAAGCCCATGTGCCTAGAGCCCATGCTCCACAACAAGAGAAGCCACTGCAATGAGAAGCCCATGTACCGCAACGAAGAGTAGCCCTAGCTCGCTGCAACTAGAGAAAGCCTGTGCACAGCAATGAAGACCCAATGCAGCCAAAAATAAATTAACTAAAAAACAAACAAAACAAAACAGGGACTTCCCTGGCGGTCCAATGGTTAAGATTCTGTGCTTCCACTGCAGGGAGCAAGGGTTAAGATCCTATATGCCACGTGGTGCAGCCAAAAAAAAAACCCAAAACAAAACAAAAACCAAAACAAAACAAAAACAGACTCACAGATATAGAGAACAGACTTGTGGTTGCCAAGGGAGAGAGGGGGTAGGGGAGAGAAGGAATGGAAGTTTGGGATTAGCAGATGCAAACGAGTATATATAGGATGGATAAACAACAAGGTCCTACTGTATAGCACAGGGAACTATATTCAATATCCTGTGACAAACCATAATGGAAAAGAATAGGAAAAAGAATATATACATGTATAGCTGAGTCACTTTGCTGTACAGAAGAAATTAACACAACATTGTAAATCAACTACATTAAAAAAAAAAAAAGGCAAAAAACACACACCAGAAAATAAATTGCTTGGAAAAAAAGAAAGGCTTCTGGATAGCAAAAGGAAACTATCAACAAAATGAAAAAAATTTATTTACTGGGAGAATATATTTGTAAATCATATATCCGATAAGGGGCTAGTATCCACAATATATAAAGAACCCATACAACTGAATAGCAAAAACCCAAACAATCCAATTATAAAATGAGCAGAGGATCTGAATAAACATTTTTCCAAAGAAGACATACAATGGACAAAGGGTACATGAAAAGATGCTAGACTAATCATCAGGGAGATGCAAATCAAAGACACAATGAGATATCACCTCACACCTGTTAGAATGGCTATTATCAAAAAGACAAGAAATAACATGTGCTATAGAAATTCAAAGAAAGAGATATCAGTATGGCTGATAGCAGTTTTAAATGCCTTCATGAAAAGAATCAAATTAAGCAGTTTAAACATTTAAACTTCTTCTTGTTACTTAAGTAACAAGAAATAAACAAGAATGCCAATACATGCTGGCTGTGTGATCCTTTTAATATCATATGAGAAGGCATCTATAAGAGTGAACTGATCCATTTAACTAACTTCTTCAGGGGTCATTTTTAGAATTAGATTTGCTTACGTTTCCCATTAACAAAAGAATGATTCTCATGTAAATGTTAAAATTTTAAGCAGTGTTTTATGGACTGAGGCCAACATTTTCTTCTGGAGAAAGTAGTCTCTACAATTGGAATGTAATTAATAGAAAACCATGATTTGATTTTCAAATCATTAGTTTTGTACATAAGCATTCATTCAATGAGTACCTGTTGAACATACCTACAGAAGATTAAATTGGCAGGTCAGATTTCACCTGCAGATTTGCTCTGTTTGGTCCGTAAAGCATTTGAAAAATATCTGAGTTGGGGGCTTCCCTGGTGGCACAGTGGTTGAGAGTCCACCTGCCGATGCAGGGGACAAGGGTTCGTGTCCCGGTCCGGGAAGATCCCACATGCTGTGGAGCGGCTGGGCCCGTGAGCCATGGCCGCTGAGCCTGCGCGTCCGGAGGCCAGCAATGGGAGAGGCCACAACAGTGAGAGGCCCACGTACCGCAAAAAAAAAAAAAAAAAAAAACTTAAACAAAAACAAACAAAAAATATCTGAGTTGGTGGCTCACAAATAAAAATCAAGAGGCTTCATGTATTTAAAAAAAAAAAGAAAGAAAGAAACAACATGTGTTGATGAGCTTATGTCCTAGTTCAGTGGCCTTCAAACTTGACAGGCATCAGAAATCCCCCAGAGGGCTGTTAAAATACACTGTTAAAACAGTTAATGATTCAATAAATCTTGGGTGGGAACCAAGAATGTGCATTTCTAACAAGTTTCCAGATGATGCTGATGCTGTTGGTTCAGGGATCATACTTTGAAAACCACTGTTCTACTGAAAGGAAGACAAATAATATACTATAAATATCATAAATATGTAAAGTGTCTGGGCTTCCCTGGTGGCGCAGTGGTTAAGAATACGCCTGCCAATGCAGGGGGCACGGGTTCCAGTCCTGGTCCGGGAAGATCCCACATGCTGTGGAGGAACTAAGCCCGTGCACCACAACTACTGAGCCTGTGTGCCACAACTACTGAAGCCCGCGTGCCTAGAGCCCATGCTCTGCAAAAAGAGAAGCCACCGCAATGAGAAGCCCGCGCACCGCAACAGAGTAGCCCCCACGCACCACAACTAGAGAAAAGCCTGCACGCAGCAACGAAGACCCAACGCAGCCATAAATAAATTAATTAATTAAAAAAACTATGTGAAGTGTCTAGTGTGTTAGAAGATACGTGCTCTAGAAAAAAAGGGAAAGTAGTGCAAGGTAAGGGTAGTTGTATACAGAGCTGGTATTCTTATGTTTTATTTAAATAAAATATCCAATTTCACATACAATAGGAATAATGGCTAATCGCTGTTACTACTGTTAGGCAGTATTTTAAGGGCTTTACATATATTAGCTCGCTTGATCCTCAAAAAATCCCTATGAAGTAAATATAATGACTGATTCCCATTTTGCAAGGGAAACTCATTATGTTAAAGTAAGTTGTTCGAGGTCACCAAGCTATTAAGAGGTGGACCTAGGATATGAACTCAGGCAGTCTGGCTCTAGAATCCTTGCTGTTAAATATTACAATACACTGCCTTTCAACTCATGTATCTTCTTCATAAATGTTATTTTTAATGGTAGGAGAAGAAATATCTGTCAGGCTAGAATGGACATACGTCCTCTATTCTATGTAATCACTCTTGATGTTCTCATCCACAACCCAAACAAGCCTGCTTCTACTCTTACATTTCTTACAATTATCATTCACTCAACTGACCAAGTGAGAAAATGCAGACATTCTTGAATCTGTCTCCCTCACTCCTCATGTCCAATCAGTATGGTTAATTTCTGTCCAGAATCACCTCTTGGATTTGGGACTCTCTAGATTCCCATGTTACCTAGATGACTGCCATAAAGGCTTCTAACATGGTCTTGTGCCTCTCTTTCATCCTCTACTCAGCCACCAGCATTCTCCTTCTAAAATTAAATCTAACCATATTAGTCAGCTATTTGAAGTCCTTTACTGATTCTCCATATCAAGTCTCGATGTCTTAATGTGACACTTAGGTCCCTTAACTGTCTGGCTGTGTCTTACTTTCCTCATCTATTACTATTCTCCCACACATACCTTTTTTTTTTTTTTAATGAAAGTGGCAGCCACTCTTTATTAAGAATCTTTTTTTTTTTACATCTTTATTGGAGTATAATTGCTTTACAATGTTGTGTTAGTTTCTGCTGTATAACAAAGTGAATCAGCTATATGTATACATGTATCCCCATATCCCCTCCCTCTTGCATCTCCCTCGCACCCTCCCTATCCCAACCCTCTAGGTCCCACACATATCTTAAGCTCCAGTAATAGTTGTGAATATTTGATTTTTTTCTTCCTTTGTTGCCTCTTCCCATTTCCCCTCTCAGGCAGACTCCTGTTCAACCCTTGACACTCAGTTAGAAGTTCCCCTTTCTGTGAAGCTTCCCTCTTGCTCCCCCACGCCCATGTTAGGTTTTTCTGTCATGGTCTCAAAACTATCTTAGGACTCATCACACACTTTGTGGTAAATTTGCTCCCATTTAAGGAAAGAACTCTTGGAACTTCTCGGGGCTCAGGACACTAACTGATACATAATTCTCAATAAATGTTTATTGAAAAAACTGAATTCAATTACAGAGCATAAGCTAAATGCAAGGGATGTGTTATGTACATTATTCAGTGCTTCATAATTCATGGTGGAAAATAAAGCTTCATAGGTGGAAAGCCTACGAAGTAGTCTCAGGACTAGAAAAAAGAGGAATCAGAGATGAGGCCTGGTGTGTTTGCTTAATTAAATTCAACTTATTCGACAAATACTTATTGAGAAGTATGAATAAAGTAGTGAATAAGAAGACTAAAAGTTTTTGAAATTCTTATAACCTGCGGATATGTGTATATTCTATTTACTTACTCATTGAACAAAGCATTACCAGCAACTCGTGTTCGAGTATTTTGCACTTGGGTAGAAATTCACACCTTTTTGAGTGTCCTCTTTGCAGGAATTAGAAGTTTAGGTAGATGACAAAAGTGAATATAACTAACTCAGTTTTCTAATTTTCAAAACAGAATGTCCTTTGGCATTATTTAGCCTTACAGAAATAGACATTGCAAAATTTAACTCAACACAAGGCTGAAAAAACGGTCTATTTTTCAACCATGTAAATCAGATCCCATCACTCTCCTGTTCTATATCCTTTAACTGCAAGCCACTACATTTAGAAAAAGATGCACATCTTTCACCCTGGTGTACAAGGGCCCATATGCAATCTGGCCCTGCCTACCTCTTTAAAGCCTCATCTACTACCACTAACTATCTCCCCTGCTCATTCCACCCCAAACACACTGGCCTTCTTGTTCTTCCTAGAACATACCAAGCTCATTTCTGCTTAAGGACATTTGCAGTACTATTCTGTCCTGACATTCATTTCTCCCAGATTTTTGCGTGGCTTACTCCCTTACTTCAAGTCTCTGCTCAAATGCCACCTCCTCAAAGAGGCCTTTCACAGCCACCCAATTTAAAATTAGAGTCCCCCCCCCATTCCTTGGCCCTGCTTTATTTTCCTGTATTGCCCTTAACACCACCTGTTAATATTTATATATTATCATCGACCCATCAGAACAGAGATTTGTAAGTCTTTTCACTGTCATGTGCAATATTACCAGCATCTAGGGACAGTGCCTGGCACACAGCAGCCTCTCCCAATAAATGTTGAACAAAGGTATGAATTTCATTCTCACCAGAGTCATTCAATTCATATGACCTTGGGTAACACACAGAGCAAACACTCAAGCTTTGACACTTAAGTAAAAGCAATAAAAGTCTCATCTGCTTTGCCATCAAGATCTATTTTTCTTAAGGCAAAGAACTATAGGAGACCTTCCTACACAGATTCAACTGGAAAACTCTTAGCTCCTCCAAGCAAAGCTTGCAGCACTCTGAATTTTGAAATCAAGGGGCAAGAGACAGTCTAAGCAGAGAGTTCATAAGGGGACCACTCCTAAAGACCACAATCCTGATTTTAAAGACCAATCCCCCTCACGACTGGTTATTTACCAACCCCAAAAGTTATGATTCCCTTGGGTTCTTAACCCTTTTTGTGCTACAGATCCTCTGCCAATCTGGTGAAAACTACGGACCTCTTTTGAGAATAACACTGTTAAATGTATAAAACAAAATACACAGCAGAAACTAACACAACAACGTAAAGCAATTATACTCCAATAAAGATATTTAAAAAAAAAAACAGAGAGCTACAAAAGAAAACCCAATTCTACTCAAATACCGGATCGCAGGCTTAGGTCCCCTACTCTCTTCTTGCCATAGTGAAAATGAAACGAGAAAAATCTGAAGGCTACAGGAGGATCAAGAGGGAGATGACACTCCGAGGTGCATCCCTGAGCACGCTAAGGGGCGGCAGAGAGATCCTGGGCGCCAGGACCCAGCCAGCCCTAGGGGGCGTGTCTGAGAATGAGAAGCGGAGAGAAGGGAGGGAGGGTCTGGGAAGGGGGTGGGAGCTCTTCTTCCCAGAGCTGGCGGAGCTGGGTGCCCCTGGGCTCAGCCTGACCCCGCCTCACCTGTCCCAGCCGTCCCCAGGAGCCGCTCCGGCACCCCTCGTAGGTCTTCATGGAGACCGCGGAAGATCTCATGCAGTTTCTCGAAATGCTCTGAGGAGGCGGCTGAGTTGGCCATGGCGCAGGCCGCTCTCTAGCAGCGGCAGCCGAGATTCCGGGCACGGGGCCCGTTCCTACTCCGCTGTCAGCCGCCCAGCCGCGCAGACATCCCGGCGACCGCCGCCACCGCCGCTCAGAACAAGGCGCTTCCGGGGCCGCGGCGGGGTCCTCCCGAGCCGGAACGCCCACCCCCTGCATGCCGTCACTGACGGCGCGCCGGGCGGCAAAGCCTGACGGAAAGTCGGGCGGGCTGCGCTGCCCGGGCTACTCCTGAGGGAGCGGTGGCGCTGGAGCGCGAGCGGCAGTCTCGGAACCCCGGAATTAGCCAGTCCGGGGTTGGGAAGAGCGCCACGGCGGAAGGGACCGTGGGAACCCGCGGGCACGGCGGCGCGGCCGCCTCTCTCCCAGGCCCCGCCTTCTGGCGAGGGGCGGACGCTGCAGTGCATGCCGGAGGCTGTAGTTCGGCACGGAAGACGCTCAGACTCGGAAGTCAAGCATTGCTGGGGGCGGTAGTTCTGCCGTCGTCGCGGGCGTCAGCATGACGCTGACGCGCAATGATTTGGTATCAGTAGGCGCCTGGTCGTCATCTGCTCAGTTGTCGCCCTGTTTGGCCACCCTTACTTTCTCAGTTCACGTTCCGACTGTCAGCCTTCAGTTCTTGGAAGATAGCTGGGCCAGGTTCCTGCCTGCGCTTGAGCTTAAAGCACTTTTACTGGGGAGTCAAGTCACCAGAGTCACATTCTTTCAGAAGTGGTCCCCGGGCAGTGTGACCCCCAAAATATACGCTCAGCCTCTAGCGGCTGGGCACGCCGTACAGTCGTTCACTCAGCAGGTGTTTCAATTTAAGCGTAGCCTTTGTGCCTGGATCTGGGCATGTGTTGAATAAAAGATTCACTCTGACCTTGGGTAATTTATGTATTATTTATATAAGTAATATGTGTGTATGCATATGTATATATGTAATTTATATGTGTATTATTTATATGTAGTGAGCAAGGCGGACCTGGCTTCATCAGGTCTCTTTCTCAGTAAGTGTATGTAATGTGTTAACAATTACGAAGTCTTCCTGCACTCCGTGGGTTTTCATGGTTTAGTGGACGAAAATTCCTATTTTCACTGATGGTGTGCCTATGGAGCCCGTTCTGAAATGTTTGCTTGGCAGCCCAATACTTAAGACTGCCCACACGTATTAAAAGACATATGACTGTTCAGAGGGAAATGATTTGGTGATTTATATCTCCTGGACCCTTATTAGACTGAGTTCAAAGACCATTTATTCAACAAACTTTTGTTGAGCTGCTAATATTCATTGAGCATAGAGAGAGAAAAATCAGGTTGTTAGTGGCAATGTACTGTAGGTCCCATAGCATTGTTACAGAAGGGACAAGTACAAAAAGGAGAGGTAACAAATAGCCTGGGATGGAAAACATGATCTTTGAACAGCATCATAAAAGATTAGTAGAAAATGGGTGAATGAATAATCAAATTATCACACAACCCAAGTTAATGGAGTTTGAACTGAGACTGTTCTGTGCCTGACTATGGGACAAATTATCCTCATGAACAAGAAATGATTGCATAACCGTAGTAATGAAAAGTGTTTTCTTCTTTTGACTCTAATTAAGCTTTCATTTAATTGTTTTCTTCTGTTGACTCAAATGTTTAATTGTTACAGTTTTTATTCTGGTAAATAAAAACATGATAAATAATCAAATTTTTAAATTTGTCATTGACAGTTAATATAAATTAAGTAAAATATTAACTCAGTTCTGCACTATTATCAAAAGTTTTCCAATTTTTCCATAAAATGACCATGTCTAAATATATATCCTAATGGTCAAAACAAGTTCAACAAAAGATTATTTACAAATATGAGAAGACTGTGGTCCTATAACTCTTTTCTCCACAAAAGTGAATATGTAAATTGTTAGTCCAAGAAAATCACAAACTCTATTAGAAGAATGTACTCCAAACAAGTGATGGAACAGTACCAATTTCTCAGCCTTCCTTTGGCAGCATTACTTTTGATAAACATTCTCCAAATAAACTGTAGATTTCTAGCAAATACAGTAGACATTTTAATCTTGTCAAGATAATGTAAGGAAATGCCCTGAAAGATTTTTAAACTGACTATAATTACCGATATCAGTCCTTAAGATAATTTTGCTGAATAAATAATTGGGGGTTTTTTGTTTGTTTGTTTTTGTTTGTCTGGGTTTTTTTCTACCACATAGGTTGATTGGTGCTTAACATAGTGCCTTTCCCGTCTTACTTGAACTCAGGTGGTCACCCTCAATTCTTCTCTTGCTGGATATTACTAACATATTTAGCTGTTGTATGAGTGTGTGTGTGGTTTTTTTTAAAACCCTTTTCTAGTCCCTTCATTGCCTTTGCATGCATTATCTTCCAGGATTCTTCTCTTTTTTGGACTTCTTCCCTGCCACCCATGTGCTTCTTGGTGGGTAGTTATCAGCATATACAGAGTTCATTTTCCATTGTATCAAAGACTGAATGACACAGGTCTGCTCCGTCTCTGATTATTTACCTGCACGGGGGTCTAGTTTAATACTGTTCCTTTGTGGCTATTTTGAATACTCCCAGCTGCATAAATACACAAGAACACACACAAAGATATACTCAGGGACAATCACTAAATAGCCTTTTCCTTCTGGTTTTCTAAGAGAAACCAAGGCACAAAAAGGAGGCCTCCATGGATCTAGGGTCAGTAACTGAAGTCAGGTGGCCTATCTTCTCAAGCTGCTTCTTTCACCACCCTCTTGCTGATTTGAGAAACAGCAGGAAAACGAATGACAGTTTAAATTTGATTTTTATTTTTGCCTTTCCCCAAATTTCTGCCATCCTGTAAACTCCACTAACTTCTTAGAAAAGGAAGCTCTTCTGTGGTCTAGGCATGTGAAAGTGTTTTAGCAGCAGTGGCTTTAGGTTGTCAGAGATAAAGCCATGCCACAATCCAGATTCAGTGAAGTTTCCTGAAAGAATTCAGACGTTGGTGCCATGATGGTTTTCTTAAGAGGTGAGGGACAAGCCCTGCTCTTGAGCCAAGCCACTGTGACTCCTGGAGTTTAGCTAAGGCTAAAGGATGGCCCCCTTGAAGGTTGTTTGGTTGGGAGGAACTACATTGTGGACAAACAGGATAGAAACTAATCCAAAGTGCCAGAAATTAACCCCTGCCATAGCTTAGGTTCTCCTAGGTAGTAGGCTTCAGAAGGAAAATATGAGCTTGGAAGTCATATGAAGGTCTACTTATCCTATATTACCTCTAGTAACTCTGGCAGTAACAGGAGCAAAATAAATCTGGACAAATGCAAGGCGTTTAGATGAATCTGGCAGTGTACACTGGGCTGTTATCAGACATCAAGCAGGCAAGGCTGGAAGGTTTGCTTTCTTTGTGCTCAAGGTTTCGGCCATCCTGAAGGAGAATCATTTTGGCAGAGAGTACTTAGTAGTCTACTGCAGGCTTCTCTTGGGTCCAACTGCCATCACCTGTCAATCCACAGGGATGCCCAGCAGGTCACAGCTGACATCCCACAGCCGCCTTGCTACTGTCTCATTACGAGCCTGTGTAGAGACCCATGCCACATGGCAGTCACTGGAAAGGAAAGAGAAAGGCTTAAAGCACAGGGTTAAGAATGGAGTCTGCTCTCTGCCTGGGATAAGGAACACAACAGAAAAACAACCCAGGGATGACACGTGCTCTGGGCGCTTCACAGGACCAGTGTTTGCCCTAATTCTGCATCCTCCAATGTTTACCTCAGAGAAAATGTAATTACCATTTTAGAGCTCACTAGACCACACCGGCTCAGAATGCTTTGTTTGATATATAATGTGTACCATTTAGTCTTTATATTCCCCTTTGTGTGTGTGTGTGTATATATATATATATATATATATATATATATATATATATATATTTAACTGTAATATCAGTGCCTGCCTGACTCCTGTGTATGTCCATCTTGTTCAAACATGTCTCTAAGGTTCACTCTATAGGACCTTGTACAGTGTCATGTAGCTGAGATACTGCTATTTACATTGGTCATAGGTGCTTGGAGTGGTTAAAAAAAATACCTTCTTCCTTCTGATCTACCTGCAGTTATAACTGTTTTTAAACTCAAAGAACAAGCAAAGTCAGCTTCATAACCAACAAAAGAAGTAAAAGATGATAGCAGAAAAGAAATGGTAATAACAAGGTCCCAGGTGTTTCATATACCTTCTATTCATTGTTGTAACTACAATTGTTTTATGTCCCCATTAAATGCCGGAGGGGTATCCCAACTTTTCACCACCCAGAAAAGTTTCTCAAGGATAATTCTTTTACTCATTTTTGTATTCTCTGCATCGAGTACACAGCAGGGATTCAATGGAGGGTTATTTTCTTTTTTAATGATTGAGTAAAAGGCTCACGATCTTTGATGTCACATGAGAAACAATTTTTAAAACTATACCGTTTCAAGAAAACTGCTTCCTGGACCATCTAAGCAAACTCTGAAGGTAAAAAGGAGAGTTGATAAGTTTGAAATAACCATGTGAAGCAAACCCCTAACACTATGTCCATTAAAACCGTGTTACTCAAACTCTGGGCTGTGGACAAACAGCAGGATCTCTGAGAACTTGCTAGAAATGCCAATTCTCAGGCCCAACCCCAGACCTGCTGAATCAGAATCTCTAGGATTGAGGCCTAGGAATCTGTTTTCAACCAGCTCTCCAGATGGTTCTTAAATACATGAAAGGTTGAAAAAAAAATACTTAAAGATACCTTTGCATTTAAAAAACAAGCCTTATAAGTATAGTACTTCTGTTTAAGGGAACTCACCAATACCACCAGCAAAACCTGCCATTTCTGAGTGAAAAGACTATCACTGATGACCAAGAGGGTCTGGATGACTCTCTGGAAATGACTTGGCCTCTGTAGGCCTCTACAGCCTCCAGTGTACTAAGCCTTAAATTCCTTCTAAGTTTACGGTGAACAGCAAATGATACAAAGGACATGAAAATCCCCTGTAAGCTAAGACATGCTGTAAAAATTATTCAAATACAAAATTCAAATATTACATACAATAAGAACTACTGAAGTATGGTTATGACATCAGCTTGGTCATGATGCTGATATTTCCAGTGGGACTTTGGTAAGTATTAATCAGTATAGGTAAAAGATTGACCAATTTCAAAACTTACTATAAAGCTACTGTAATCAAGAAAGCGTTATACTGGTGTAGGGATACACATGTAAATGAATGGAATAGAATTAAAAGTGCAGAAGTAAACCCTCACATTTACAGTCAATTGATTTTTGGTAACACTACTGTTATAGACTGATTCATGTCCCCCCAAATCCATAGGTTAAAGCTCTAACCCCCATGTGACTATAATGAAGATAGGGTCTTTAAGGAGGTAATTAAGGTTAAATGAGGTCATAAGGGTGAGGCCTTAATCCAATAGAACTAGCGTCTTTATTAAGAAGAGAAGGAGACACCAAGAAAATATGCACACAGAGGAAAGGCCATGTGAGGACATAGCAAGAAGTAACCATCTGCAATGCAGAAGAGAGGCCTCACCAGAGACTAGCCCTGCCAGCCTCTTAATCTTGAACTTCCAGCCTCCAGAACTGTGGTAAAATAAATTAATGTCATTTAAGCCATCTAGTTTGTGGTATTCTGTTATGGCAGCCCGAGATGGACTAATACAGCTATCATGACAATTCAGCAAAGAGAAAATAATCTTTTCAACAAATGGTTCTGGGACAATTGGATATCCAAATGCAAAAGAATGAAGTTGGAACCCTACCTCATACTATATACAAAAATTAACAAAAATGGATCATACAGAATTCCCTGGCAGTCCAGTGGTTAGGATTCTGCTCTCACTGCCAGGGGCCCAGGTTTGATCCCTGGTCGGGGAACTAATATCCCACATGCTGTGTGGCATGGCCAAAAAAAAAAAAAAAAAAAAAGAGAGAGGGCAAACAGCAGAAGCAAGAAGAACTACAATTCTACAGCCTGTGGAAGAAAAACCACATTCACAGAAAGACAGGCAGAGGACTTTGTACCAGATGAAGGAACAAGATAAAACCCCAGAAAAACAACTAAATGAAGTGGAGATAGGCAACTTTCCACAAAAAGAATTCAGAATAATGATAGTGAAGATGATCCAGGACCTCAGAAAAAGAATGGAGGCAGGGCTTCCCTGGTGGCACAGTGGTTAAGAATCCACCTGTCGGGGCTTCCCTGGTGGCGCAGTGGTTGAGAGTCCACCTGTTGATGCAGGGGGCACGGGTTCGTGCCCCAGTCCGGGAGGACCCCACGTGCTGCGGAGCGGCTGGGCCCGTGGGCCACGGCCGCTGGGCCTGCGCGTCCGGAGCCTGTGCTCCGCAACGGGAGGGGCCACAGCAGTGAGAGGCCCGCCTACCACAAAAAAAAAAAGAATCCACCTGTCAATGCAGGGGACACAGGTTCAAGCCCTGGTCTGGGAAGATCCCACATGCCGCGGAGCAACTAAGCCCAGGCACCACAACTACTGAGCCTGCACTCTAGAGCCCACAAGCCACAACTACTGTAGCCTGCACACCTAGAGCCCATGCTCCACAACAAAAGAAGCCACCACAATGAGAAGCCTGTACACCTCAATGAAGAGTAGCCCCACTCACTGCAACTAGAGAAAGCCCGCATGCAGCAACGAAGACACAACAGAGACAAAAATTAAAAAATAAAATAAATTAAAAAAAAAAAGAATGGAGGCAAAGTTCAAGAAGATGCAAGAAATGTTTAACAAAGACCTAGAAGAAATAAAGAACAAACACCTGGAAGAATTAAAGAACAAACAAACAGAGATGAACAATACAATAACTGAAATGAAAAATACACTAGAAGGAGTCAATAGCAGAATAACTGAAGCAGAAGAACAGATAAGTGACCTGGAAGACAGAATGGTGGAATTCACTGCCATGGAACAGAATAAAGAAAAAAGAATGAAAAGAAATGAAGACAGTCTAAGAGGCTTCTGGGACAACATTAAACAAAACAACATTCACATTATAGGGGTCCCAGAAGGAGAAAAGAGAGAAAAGAACCGAGAAAATATTTGAAGAGATTATAGTCGAAAATTTCCCTAACATGGGAAAGGAAATAGCCACCCAAGTCCAGGAAGTGCAGAGAGCCCCAGGAAGGATAAACCCAAGGAGAAACATGCCGAGGCATATAGTAATCAAATTGACAAAAATTAAAGACAAAGAAAAATTATTGAAAGCAACAAGGGAACAACAACAAATAACATACAAAGGAACTCCCATAAGATTAACAGCTGATTTCTCAGCAGAAACTCTATAAGCCAGAAGGGAGTGGCACGATATATTTAAAGTGATGAAAGGGAAGAAACTGCAACCAAGATTACTTTACCCGGCAAGAATCTCATTCAGATTCCATGGAAAACTCAAAAGCTTTAAAGACAAGCAAAAGCTAAGAGAATTCAGCACAAGCAAACCAGCTCTACAACAAATGCTAAAGGGACTACTCTAAGTGGGAAACACAAGAGAAGAAAAGAATCTACAAAAACAAACCCAAAACAATTAAGAAAATGGTAATAGGAACATACATATTGATAATTACCTTAAACGTGAATGGATTAAATGCTTCAACCAAAAGACACAGGCTTGCTGAATGGATACAAAAACAAGACCCATATATATGCTGTCTAGAAGAGACCCACTTCAGACCTAGGGCCACATACAGACTGAAAGTGAGGGGATGGAAAAATATATTCCATGCAAATGGAAATCAAAGGAAAGATGGAGTAGCAATACTCATATCAGATAAAATAGACTTTAAAATAAAGAATGTTACAAGAGACAAGGAAGGACACTAGATAATGATCAAGGGATCAATCCAAGAAGAAGATATAACAACTATAAATATATATGCACCCAAGCTTTTGCACAGCAAAGGAAACCAAAAACAAGACCAAAAGACAACACTCAGAATGGGAGAAAATATTTGCAAATGAAGCAACTGACAAAGGATTAATTTCCAAAATTTACAAGCAGCTCATGCAGCTCAATAACAAAAAAACAAACAACCCAATCCAAAAATGGGCAGAAGACCTAAATAGACATTTCTCCAAAAACGATATACAGACTACCAAAAAACACATGAAAGAATGCTCAACATCATTAATTATTAGAGAAATGCAAATCAAAACTACAATGAGATATCATCTCACACCAGTCAGAATGGCCACCATCCAAAAATCTAGAAACAATAAATGCTAGAGAGGGTGTGGAGAAAAGGGAACACTCTTGCACTGCTGGTGGGAATGTGAATTGGTTCAGCCACTATGGAGAACAGTATGGAGATTCCTTAAAAAACTACAAACAGAACTACCATATGACCCAGCAATGCCACTACGGGGCATATACCCTGAGAAAACCAAAATTCAAAAAGAGTCAGGTACCAAAATGTTCATTGCAGCTCTATTTACAATAGCCCGGAGATGGAAACAACCTAAGTGCCCATCATTGGATGAATAGATAAAGAAGATGTGGCACATATATACAATGGAATATTACTCAGCCATAAAAAGAAACGAAATTGAGCTATTTGTAATGAGGTGGATAGACCTAGAATCTGTCATACAGAGTGAAGTAAGTCAGAAAGAGAAAGACAAATACCATATGCTAACACATATATATGGAATTTAAGGGGAAAAAATGTCATGAAGAACCTAGGGGTAAGACAGGAATAAAGACACAGACCTACTGGAGAATGGACTTGAGGATATGGGGAGGGGGAAGGGTGAGCTATGACAGGGCGAGATAGAGGCATGGACATATATACACTAACAAACATAAGGTAGATAGCTAGTGGGAAGCAGCTGAATGGCACAGGAATATTGGCTTGGTGTTTTGTGACCACCTGGAGGGGTGGGATAGGGAGGGTGGGAGGGAGGGAGACACAAGAGGGAAGAGATATGGGAACATATGTATATGTATAACTGATTCACTTTGTTATAAAGCAGAAACTAACACACCATTGTAAAGCAATTATACCCCAATAAAGATGTTAAAAATACATATATATATGCACCCAACATAGGATCACCTCAATACATAATGCAACTACTAACAGCTATAAAAGAGGAAATCGACAGTAACACAATAATAGTGGGGGACTTTAACACTTCACTTACACGAATGGACAGATCATCCAGACAGAAAATTAATAAAGAAACACAAGCTTTAAATGACACAATAGACCAGATAGATTTCATTGATATTTACAGGACATTCCATCCAAAAACAGCAGATTACACTTTCTTCTCAAGTGCGCACAGAACATTCTCCAGGACAGATCACATCTTGGGCCACAAATTAAGCCTCAGTAACTTTAAGAAAATTGAAATCATATCAAGCATCTTTTCTGACCACAATGCTAAGAGATTAGAAATCAATTACAGGGGGAAAAAAGTAAAAAACACAAACACATGGAGGCTAAACAATACATTACTAAATAACCAAGAGACCACTGAAGAAATCAGAGGAAACCAAAAAATACCTAGAGACAAATGACAATGAAAACACGACAATCCAAAACCTATGGGATGCAGCAAAAGCAGTTCTAAGAGGGAAGTTTATAGTAATACAATCCTACCTCAAGAAACAAGAAAAATCTCAAACAATCTACCTTTACACTAAAGGAACTAGAGAAAGAAGAACAAACAAAACTCAAAGTTAGTAGAAGGAAAGAAATCATAAAGAGCAGAGCAGAAATAAACGAAATAGAAACAAAGAAAACAATAGCAAAGATCAATAAAACTAAAAGCTGGTTCTTTGAGAAGATAAACAAAATTGATAAACCATTAGCCAGACTCATCAAGAAAAAGAGAGAGAGGACTCAAATCAATAGAAATTAGAAATGAAAACGGAGAAGTTACAACAGACACTGCAGAAATACAAAGCATCCTAAGAGACTACCACAAGCACCTCTATGCCAATAAAATGGAAAACCTGGAAGAAATGGACAAATTTTTAGAAAGGTATAACCTTCCAAGACTGAACCAGGAAGAAATAGAAAATATAAACAGACCAATCGCAAGTAATGAATTTGAAACTGTGATTAAAAATCTTCCAACAAACAAAAGTCCAGGACCAGATGGCTTCACAGGTGAATTCTATCAAACATTTAGAGAAGAGCTAACACCCATCCTTCTCAAACTCTTCCAAAAAATTTGCAGAGGAAGGAACACTCCCAAACTCATTCTATGAGGCCACCATCACCTTGATACCAAAACCAGACAAAGATACTACAAAAACAGAAAATTACAGACCAATATCACTGATGAATATAGATGCAAAAATCCTCAACCAATTATAGCAAACAGAATCCAACAACACATTAAAAGGATCATACACCATGATCAAGAGGGATTTATCTCAGGGATGCAAGGATTCTTCAATATACGCAAATCAATCAATGTGATACACCATATTAACAAATTGAAGAATAAAAACCATATGATCATCTCAGTAGATGCAGAAAAATCTTTTGACAAAATTCAACACCCATTTATGATAAAAACTCTCCAGAAAGTGGCCGTAGAGGGAATCTACTTCAACAGAATAAAGGCCATATATGACAAACCCACAGCAAACATCATTCTCCATGGTGAAAACCTGAAAGCATTTCCTCTAAGATCAGGAACAAGACAAGGATGTCCACTCTCGCCACTCTTATTCAACATAGTATTGGAAGTCCTAGCCACAGCAATCAGAGAAGAAAAAGAAATAAAAGGAATACAAATTGGAAAAGAAGAAGTAAAACTGTCACTTTTTGCAGATGACATGAACTATACTTAGACAGTCCTAAAGATGCCACCAGAAAACTACTAGAGCTAATCAATGAATTTGGTAACGTTGCAGGATAAAAAATTAATGCACAGAAATCTCTTGCAGTCCTATACACTAACAACAAAAGATCAGAAAGAGAAATTAAGGAAACAATCCCATTTACCATTGCAACAAATAGAATAAAGTACCTAGGAATAAACCTACCTAAGGAGGTAAAAGACCTGTACTCAGAAAACTATAAGACACTGATGAAAGAAATCAAAGATGACACAAACAGATGGAAACATATACCATGTTCTTGGATTGGAAGAATCAATATGGTGAAAATGACTATACTACCCAAAGCAATCTACAGATTCAATGCAATCCCTATCAAATTACCAGTGGCATTTTTTACAAAACAAGAACCAAAAAATCTTAAAATTCGTATGGAGATACAAAAGACCCCTAATAGCAAAAGCAGTCTTGAGGGAAAAAAACGGAGCTGGAGGAATCAGACTCCCTGACTTCAGACTATACTATAAAGCTACAGCAATCAAGATGGTATGGTACTGGCACAAAAACAGAAATATAGATCAATGGTATAGTATAGAAAGCCCAGAGATAAACCCACACACCTATGGTCAACTAATCTACGACAAAGGAGGCAAGGGTATACAGTGGAGAAAAGACAGTCTCTTCAATAAGTGGTGCTGGGAAAACTGGACAGCTACATGTAAAAGAATGAAATTAGAACACTGCCTAACATCATACACAAAAATAAACTCAGAATGGATTAGAGACCTAAATGTAAGACTGGACACTAAAACTCTTAGAGGGAAACATATGAAGAACACTTTTTGACATAAATCACAGCAAGACCTTTTTTGATCCACCTCCTAGAGTAATGGAAATAAAAACAAAAATAAACAAATGGGACCTAATGAAACTTGAAAGCTTTTGCAAAGCAAAGGAAACTACAAACAAGACGAAAAGACAACCCTCAGAATGGGAGAAAATATTTGCAAACAAATCAACGGACAGGGCTTCCCTGGTGGCGCAGTGGTTGAGAGTCTGCCTGCCAATGCAGGGGACGCGGGTTCGTGCCCCGGTCCGGGAAGATCCCACATGCCGTGGAGCGGCTGAGCCTGCGTGTCCGGGAGAGGCCCCAACGGTGAGAGGCCCGCGTACCGCAAAAAAAAAAAAAAAATCAACAGACAAAGGATTAATCTCCAAAATATATAAACAGCTCATGCAGCTTAATATTAAAGAAACAAACCACCCAATCAGGCCAGAAGACCTAAACAGACATTTCTCCAAAGAAGACATACAGATGCCCAGAAGCACACGAAAAGCTGCTCAACAGAGACTTCCCTGGTGGCGCAGAGGTTAAGAATCCGCCTGCCAATGCAGGGGACGCGCATTCGAGCCCTGGTCCGGGAAGATCCCACAGGCTGTGGAGCAACGAAGCCCGTGCACCACAACTACTGAGCCTGCTTGCCTAGAGCCTGTGTTCTGCAACAAAAGAAGCCACTGCAATGAAAAGCCCACAAACCGCAACGAAGAGTAGCCCCCGCTCGCCACAAATAAAGAAAGCCCACGCGGAGCAGCAAAGTGCCAACACAGCCAAAAATAAACAATAAATAATTTTTTTTAAAAAAGCTGCTCAACATCTCTAATTATTAGAGAAGTACAAATCAAAACTACAATGAGGTATCACCCACCTCACACCAGTTAGAATGGGCATGATCAGAAAATCTACAAACAACAAATGCTGGAGAGGGTGTGGAGAAAAGGGAACCCTCTTGCCCTGTTGGTGGGAATGTAAATTGATACAGCCACTACGGAGAACAGTATGGAGGTTCCTTAAAAAACTAAAAATAGAATTACCATATGACCAGCAATCCCACTAGTGGGCATATACCCAGAGAAAACCATAATTCAAAAAGACACATGCACCCCAATGTTCATTGCAGCACTATTTACAATAGCCAGGTCATGGAAGCAACCTAAGTGCCCATCGACAGACAAATAGATAAAGAAGATGTGGTACCTATATACAATGGAATATTACTCAGCCATAAAAAGGAACGAAATTGAGTCATTTGTTGAGATGTGGATGGATCTAGAGATTGCCATACAGAGTGAAGTAAGTCAGAAAGAGAAAAACAAATATCATATATTATCGCATGTATGTGGAACCTAGAAAAATGGTACAGATGAACTGGTTTGAAGGGCAGAAAAAGAGACACAGGTGTAGAGAACAAACCTATGGACACCAAGGGGGGAAAGTGGCAGGGGTGGGGGTGGGGGTGTGATGAATTGGGAGATTGGGATTGACATGTATACTCTGATGTGTATAAAATGGATAACTAATAAGAACCTGCTGTATAACAGGGAGATCAGCTCAGTGCTTTGTGACCACCTAGAGGGGTGGGATAGGGAGAGTGGGAGGGAGGAAGATGCAAGAGGGAAGAGATATGGGGATATATGTGTATGTATAGCTGATTCACTTTGTTATAAAGCAGAAACTAACACACCATTGTAAAGCAATTATACTCCAATAAAGATGTTAAAAAAAAAGAACCTGTTGTATAAAAAATAAATAAAATGAAATTCAAAAAGAAAAGCAAAGGGATCATAGACCTGAACTTAATGTTAAAACTATAAAACTGTTGGAAGAAAACAGTAATAAATCTTTGTGACCTGGGGCTAGGCAATAGTTTCTTAGATAAGACACCAAAAGCACAAGTGATAAAAGAAAAAATAGATAAATGAGACTTCATCAAAATTAAAAACGTCTGTTCTTCAAAGGACACCATGAAGAAACTGAAAAGACAAACCAATAGAATGGGAGAAAATATTTGCAAATCATATACCTGATAAAGGACTCATATCTAGATTATATAAAGAACTGTTACAACTAAACAACAAAAAGACAATCCAATTTAAAAATGGGCAAAGGATTTGAATAGACATTTCTCCAACAAAGATATAGAAACAGGCAATAAGCACGTGAAAAGATGTTCAACATCATTAGCAGGAAAATGCAAATGAGAACCACAATGAGATACACTACTCCATACATACTCAGATAGCTAATATCAAAGGACAGACAGACAATAAGAAGTGTTAACAAGGATGTGGAGAAATTGGAACCCTCATAAACTGCTTGTGGCAATGTAAAATGGTGCAGCCACTTTGGAAAACAGTCTGGCAGTTTCTCAACAGCTAAAGTAGAGTTAAAATATGACCCATATTCCAGTGAGATTCCATTTCTGGGTTTATACCCAAGAGAAATATCCATACAAAATGTGTACATGAATGTTCATAGCAGCATTGTCTTAATAACCCAGAAATGGGAAAAAATCCAAATGTCCATCAACTGATGAATGGATAAATGAGGATGGTGTATCCATAAAATAAGATATTTGGCAATAAAAAGGAATGAAGTATTGATACACCCTCTAGCATGGATGAACCTTTAACATGTAATGCTAAGTGAAAGCCAGTCACAAAAGGCCATATATTATATAATTCCAACTGTATAGGCAAATCTATAAAGACAAAAAGTTGATTAGTAGTTTCAGGCAGAAAAGAACAACCAGTGCAAAGGTCCTAAAGCTTCAATCAAGACAGACTTCTATGTTCATGTCTTGCTAGTGGTCTACATGGCTGCTGTTGGATCTTCAAAATGCTTAAAATTAAGAATCCATTGTACTGGAAAGGCTCTTCAAAGTCAATTCAATAATTATGGATTTGAAGCTGACTCTAAGCCATTCAGTCAAAACCAAGATAAAGGGTTATTTCATTTTTAAAAATCTCCAGAGAAGAAGAATCCAGTCACTCTTGGAAAATCATTCCAGTGTACAAAACTAAATAATCTATCTTCTTGTACTTCAGACCTGCATTTCCAACTATCCGCTACACAGTTCTACTCACATATCTTATGGATAACACACTCAACATGTACAGAGCTGGGTTTATTACGTAGTGGGCAATTGTTACTCTTTGGTTGAACACCCATCCCACATTCTTTTGGCAATAGAAACCTGATTTCTTTCTATGGAATTACCTCTTCTTCTTGGATATAGTTTGAAGAGCCCATTAATCAAATGCCTGCCTGTCCTCCTGTAGCCAAGTGAGTCGGGGTAAGAGGATGGAGGCGATGATCGGGGCAGGAAGGAGACCCAATGCTTCCTCCCTGGAGAGTGGATGGTGAGCAACGCAACAGACTGAAGACAGCTGGCGTTCACTCACTCCAGCAGCAGGGTCCTGGCCAGCTGACTGGCCATTCTGCCTGTTCGAAGCCTGACTCTTCAGTCTTCCCTTCGAACCTAGGAGTATCCCCATATTTTAATAAATTCTCTTCTTGCTTATGTTAGTCAGAGTCCATTTCCACTGGTTTGGAATCAAAGAACCCTAAGTTATACACATTATTTATCTACAACTTCTGTCTCAGTTAATGTCACAATTAATCTCCTAATAAGTCAGGCTTGAACCCAGGTCACCAAATCCTCCTCTACCCCCTCACTGGTTGGTCATCAAGTGGTAAAAATTCTGCCTCTTCAGGGTCTCTCACTTAAATCATTCTCCTCATTCCGGCTGTCATCACCCTACATCAGAAACTCATTCTCTCTCATTTGGGGTACTTCATTCATTCATCAAACGGAGTTACTAAGGATATTTTTCTAAACCGCAGACCAGATTATTGCTCTCTCTACTGAAACAACTTCTGTGGCTCCTCTCTAAGCCTGGCATTATAGACCTTTCATGATCTGACTGTCTACCTTTCATTTCAATCTGAATTTATTTACAGCCCTTTCTCTAAAATTTCAGATTATTTCCACAAAATCTTGAAGGTGGAGGTGAAACCGTGTTAACATTTTGATCCTGTGTGATATCTGGAACTTGCTTCAAAATAATATGGAATGAGAAAAATGTGGGAAGGGGTAGTGGGTGGAGATGAGGCAGGACTGGCCATGGGTTAATGGTTGTTGAGGTTGATTATGGGTATATGGGGATTCAACATGCTATCTTGTCTACTCCTGTGTACATTCAAAATTCCCTACAATACAAAGTTTTAAAAGTCCTCACTTATTCAAGAAGGGAGTCCATTGATACTATTTTAGTCCTGAAGGCAATGGAGAAATACAGATTCAAATTATTTTTAATGTGAAAAAATAGAACTAGGAGTCCAAAAAGGAGCAAAGAAAACTAGATTGACATAAAAAAATGTAGGAAGAGAAGAAACAACCAGAAAGCATAATCATCCATATAAAAGATGGCATGAATAAAATCAAACCTAGCAGTTACCACAAAAAAATGTGAATGGGTCAAATTCCCCTATTAAAAGATAAAACATCAGCATCATTAACTACCCTCATCCCTAGAGTCAAGAGACAAAAGCCATATTGGACAATGTACTTTTTTAAAAAGGTAAGGTATACATATAGACAATGGAATATTACTCAGCCATAAAAGAGAATGAAATAATGCCATCTGCAGTAACATGGATGGACCTAGAGATTACCATACTAGGTGCTAGGTGAAGTAAGTCAGACAGAGAAAAACAAATATCATATGTCATCACTCATGTGTGGAATCTAATCTTTAAAAATAACACAAATGAACTTATTTACAAAACAGAAAGAAACAGACTTACAGATATCAAAAACAAACTTATGGATACCAAAGGGGAAACATGGTGGAGAGGCATAAATCAGGAGCCTGGGATTAATATACACACACTACTATATCTAAGATAGGTAACCAACAAGGACCTACTGTATAGCACAGGGAACTCTACTCAATATTCTATGATAACCTATATAAGAAAAGAATATGAAAAAGAATGAATATATGTATATGTATAACTGAATCATTTTGCTGTACACCTGAAACTAACATGACATTGTAAATCAACTATAGTCCAATATAAAATGAAAATTTAAATAAATAAATAAACACCTGCTGCCCCCCCCCCAAAATAAAAAGGGTATGGTATACCAGACAAATCCAAATTATTTCCTGTGGGCAATGAAATGCCATCTTCAAAAACAGATACATTCATACCTGAAATGGTTTCCACTTAGAACTTCAAGACCTTCCGTTAAGGCACAGTACAGGCTGGTCTGGGCTCCCTGCTGAGGGGTCTTGATGAAGAAGGAGAAAAGCCACCAAATCCATCTCATGAGGGATGAGTGCCGAACCAATTCAGAGTCGACTGTGCCAGGGTGTACAGAGTACGTTGTAACGCCACAGCCTGATGCGGGGATGCCATATAGAGAGGGGAAGACAGGATTTGAGGTTGCCAAGTGGCCAAAGAGAGCAGAAGACATGAATAAACATTTGCCCCATGTGGACTCCCTTCCCATGATGCTATCGCAAGCACTCCTCACAGTAATTTATACCTTCATTTCACAGATTACAATTAAGGCTCAGAGAGGTTATTAACTGCTAGGAAGCAGCAGAGCCAGGACCTCTCAGAAGCACTTGACATTGTTAACCACTTCTCATCCTAAAGCTGCCTTTTCACTGGCTTCCATGATCCCACACCTCTTCTGGTTTTTTTAACCTTTCTGGATGCATCCTCTTTTTTCCTGGACCGGTTCATCATCTTCTACCCAAACTTCAAATGTTAAGAGTTCTCATGGTTCACTAAATTCCCTCTCTGTAACTTTACAGCACTCATGTTTATCTATGGTCCAAGTGGCTCCTTTTAACTCTTGGCTGACAATAAAAGGCAGTATAATGTGCTGGTTAAGGGTATGGACTTTGTAGTCAGAATGCCCAGTTTCAAATCCAAGCTTTACCACTCACTAGCTGTGTGACCTTCCTGATGTTGTGACTTAGTTTCCTCATCTGTAAAATAGGGATAATTATAACACCTACACCTCACAGAGCTGTTCTCAGGATTAAATGAGTTCATGTGTAAAAGAGCTTAGAATACTGTCTGGTGCATGATAAGTGCTAAATGACACTTACGCATGTGCTCTTTCAGGTCCCCAATTCTTTTCTAGAAACCCTGGGGTCAGAAATGTTTCCAATGTTTAAAATTTTATTTTATATATATAAAGTGTCTATTACCTACTCTCCCTAGCACGGGTGAGGTTTTGCTGCCAAATGAGTTTTGGTATCAAGCTTAGGGAAAAACTGAGTTTTCAGGCCTTTGTGGATTTCACAATTACAGAGAAAGAACTGTTGACCTGTATTATTTTCCACTTGACATCTACTCTAGATGACCCATAGTAATGCAGACTCAGAGGTCCAAAACTGACTTCATATATTTAAGGCCAAACCTGGTTCTTGTAGCGTTCCCTACACTTTCAACCAGGCAGGCACACAGGACCAGTCCTTAAGGATCCACCACCTCACCATACATCTCCAATCAACAAGCCCTGTGATTTTCACATCCTAAATATCTCTCAGGAGTGTCTATTACCCTCCATCTCCACCACCTTAGTCCAAGCTACCCTCACTTCTTACCTCAACCACAGAAATCACCTGCTGCATCCACTCTTGCCCTCGTTTTAAAAAAGGATTCCATTTTAACGGTTTTCCATTGCTCTTAGAATAAACACTAAAATCCTTACTGTGGCCTCTCTGGATTTCACCTTCACCAACCTTACCAGTCTCAGCTCAGACCTCTTGCTTTCTACATTCTAACTATGACTGCCTTTTCTCAGTTTCTCAAGCAGAGACCAGACCTTCATGCATTCTCTTCCTTTTGCCTGGAATGTTCCTCAGCCCCCTCAGCTGCCTCACCCCACCCACACTGTAACCCATTTAATTTCTTTTTTTTTTTTTTTTTTTTTTGCGGTATGCGGGCCTCTCACTGTTGTGACCTCTCCCGTTGCGGAGCACAGGCTCCGGACGCGCAGGCTCAGCGGCCGTGGCTCATGGGCCCAGCCGCTCCACGGCATGTGGGATCTTCCTGGACCGGGACACAAACCCGTGTCCCCTGCATCAGCAGGTGGACTCTCAACCACTGCGCCACCAGGGAAGCCCTAACCCATTTAATTTCTAATCATCCTGCAAGGGCTCAGCTTGCAACTCACTCTCTCAGAAAAGTCCTTCCTGATCCTTCAGACTGAATAAGGTTCTCCCCACCACCCCCCTGCCAATCCATTATAGGTCCTCGTAATTCCCCTTTATAGCATTTATCACAATTATAATTAAATAACAACAACAAAAAGAAAACTGTCTAGACGTTGTTTAGGAAATGAATAAACTAAAGCACATCTATACTATGAAACACAATGCGGCCAACAAAAGTAATGGGGTAAATCTCGGTGTAGTACATGGAAAGATCTCTAAGATACTGTGTTGGAATTTCACTTCCTTATGTATGATATATACATATGTAAATGCACAAGAAAATAATTGGAATGGTGCACATCAAGTTGTTGACAGTGGTATCTTGAGGGGAGAAAAGCAGAAAGGGAAGAGAGGAGAATAACTCTATATACTTCCATCTTATTTGAACTTTTTACAATGAGAATTATTCATGCATTACTAGACTGATTTTTACATGTGATTTTACATGTGACAGTTGTAAAAATACTTGCTAATTATTTCTCTCTCCCGTTGGACGTGAACCACTCCACCACTCCACTAATCCGGTGTGTAAAATAGCATGGACACTGGCATACGTGGCTGTTGAATGGCTGAATGAATGACTCTTCCGTCATGCCCAGGTTTCTTTCATTGCATCATAGCTATTTCCCACCTAATCCTCATACCTATCAGGTTTTCTCACTCGTGTAGCCTCTGCTTTTATCTGATCCTCACAGCTGGGTCCATCTCTCCACTTCCAGGCCACCCTAGCTCCCTGACCAACCTTTGGGCAGTTTTCACCATCCAGTTACCCTGATCCATCCCAAGCTGATAAAGGATGTTATGCCCTGGGCATAGACATAACCCTCCATCTCACAGTGGTTTGAGGATCCTGTTCCAACGATGGGGCTAATGTGTCTGATACCTTCAGCCTGAATTCTGCCTGCCTTAATCCTAAGCAACTCTAATTGTCCACCCTGGATTTCCCGTTCTATTTATTGGAAATCCATAGTAGACCATTCCAAGGACCTCTGTTTATTTGTGACTGGAGACTGCCCTCCTCAAGCATACATTTCCCTCTTATATGACCCTTTATTGTTAGGGAGACCCCCCTCCATAGTCCCAGCACCTGTTTTATCCCAATGGTTGTAGCCAGTGCCAGTTCTGGTCCCTCCCTTCTATCTAGTTTCATTACGAGTCAAAAAACTTGCTTTGCTCATGAGGCCTGAATTAATCACGACAATAACCCGTGAAGCAGTCCCATTTTACATATGAGGAAATAAGTCTTGAAAAGTTAAACTACTTGCTGCAGGTCATGCAGCTAATAACTGCCAAAGCCCAGCCTTCAGAATTTTCCCGTTACCTCCCAGTCACCTCCAACATTCACTTGTGGGCTGTTTACTAAAACTATACCCAGGTAGAGCCATGGAAGCAGGTCCTGTCCAGAGGATAGGCTCCAGAAAACAGTTCCTATTCCTGTGGCTTTTAGCTACTTCCCATTGACTCATGTCTCCACACTCATTTCTGCTAAGCCTACCTTTTAGCCTCCGGGCCAGTTCCTGGGTAAAGAGAATGTTGGCTAACTTGCTGTGACAGTAGGCCAGACCTGCATGGTAGAACTTCTCACCCTGCAGGTTATGGAAGTGGATCCTTCCCAGGTGATGTGCTAAGGAAGACACATTCACTACCCTTGATGGGGTTGATTCCTTCAACTTCTCTAGCAACAGGTGGGTCAGGAGGAAGTGACCTTTGAGAAAAAGTAGAATGAACAGAGTTCAGGGCCAATGTGAGGGTGAAGGGAGTAGTGGTGAGCCGGGCTCAGCTATGGAAGGCAGAGCACTCAAGAATAAGGCTTTTTGCCTCATTAATTCATTATCAACTACAGAATAAGTTCAGTGACGGTTTAGGGAAATAGGAACAGCCAAAGACATGAGACATCTCTCTATGAGGTAGGTCTGGATTATGTGAATACGAATACAAAGTCATGTCTTATCCCAACTTTGAATAACATCACTGTTTAAGAGCAGGTGGCCTCTACTTGATGCTGGCCACAAGGGTCTCTACAAAGAAAACACAGCCCCCAATCCAATTAGGTTGTTCAAAAATATTCTAAGGTAAATTGAATCTGAAGCACAGATTAAAAAGTGGGAGGAACCTCAAGCGAGCCTGAGCTTTCAGGCAGGACAACACTATTTATTATACACTTATAGTCTGTTATGGCCCAAAGGTCCAATCACACCACAAAGAAGGCTCCATATGACCCTAAGTTTTCCAAGGAGAACTTTAGTTTCCCTCTAGCTTTGTGATGAGACACAATTTCTTACCTAAGTGGTTGACTCCCATGTGCATCTCAAAGCCGTCGGCTGTCTTGGAGTAGGGACACATCATCACTCCTGCGTTGTTGATCAAAATGTGGAGATGCTTTTCCTCTGCAGGGAAGAGGGGATGGAGTATGGAAGTGGCCAGCCACAGCTGTTACATCTTTGAAATCTGCCCCATACCCATGCTTTGAAAATGAGGATGCATGGCTTCAATCTTTCCTCTATTTTACCCTCATACTCATTTTGTATTGTTTTTTCATTTTAAGACTTTAGTTGAATCATACATACTCTTAATACAGGGCAAAATTCCACCTGACACTACCAAATGGCCTTTCCAATCTTTCCAATTCAGGAGCTACTTACTCAGTGCTTTTGGGAAGTGTTCTGTCTATCTCTCCCAACAGAAAGACTTCCCAAGCTGAATGGGAAATTCCAAAACAAGAGAAAAAGGATACTCTCTATGCCTCCCTGCCGCTCGGATTCAGGCCCACAAAGAAACACTGGTTTCACCGCTTTGTTTCATCTGCCAACTCTCTCTTATGATTTATTTCCTCAAATGAGTTGTGATTTCTGACTAAAAGTATATATCAGTGGAAGTTGCTTCCCTTGGGAGGCCTAGATCCCTGGGTTATGAGGGAATAAGCCTACAGGGTGCTCTTGGACTCAATTTTGATGTGATACTATGGGGTTTTACGTTAAGTTCTCAGCTCAAGTTTCTTGCACCGGTTGGTGGTGTGAATGAATTCCCCCCCACCGCATAAATGATGTCAGCTTGAAGTTCTAATTTCTTGCAGATGACCGTTTATCCATCCATGTTCTAAAGAGATGTTAAGCTTCTTTGTCATGTCCCTGAGCTGGTGGCCTGGGTTTTTTTTAAGCTCCCTGTACCAAGGACCAGATGGCTTTTTGTGAATCCCAACCTTATGTGGAGCCTCAGATACAGACAGCAACCCAGCCCTCAACATCCTGAGGTCTCATCTCCTATCCCTGTACGGATATTTGGACTCCAGACCTTAAAGCCCATTTTGAGTTCTGGTACCTGTATGAGATTTCTGGCTTTAGTTCTTATGCACTGCTATGAACCTTTGAATTCACTTTTTGTTTCTGCCTCTTAGGTATTTCCCTTTGTTACTAATGAGTTCAGCTATGAATCATAAGTTTTTGGCTATATTTTGTCTAGCATTTCTATGTGTCAGAGAGGGAGAGGAATCTTTTCCTTTTAGCTAAGTCTGCCACGTTGATTGCAAGACCCACAGCATAGTCTCCAGTTCCACACTTACCTGCTAAGAAGTCCTTAGCAAAGGCTCGAATAGATTTAGTATCAGCCAAGTCCAGTTTCCGCACCAACACCTGTTGGTTCCCTGTCATGATCTGGATCTCTCTGGCCACCAACTCCCCCTTTTGCACATCCCGGCAAGCTAAATATACACGGGCTCCTGTCAACCAACATATAAAAGAGACAAACTGTCGGCTCTGTTTTTGAGTGAGCATCAAAGACCTAATACTAATGTTAAATGTTATTTTTTTTAATGTTAAATGTTTTTTTAAAAAAGGAATTACCCCTACTTCACACAGAGGTATCTGATGAACAAATCAGGAAAGAAAAATAAATCAATAATATTCATTGTGTCCATTATATATAGAACATTGTACTAGTGTCAGACCAGCAAATCAGCAGGGCACTTGGAATGTTCTTGAATTCCAAGACTGGGAGGAAATAATGAGAATGGTCATCATTGCAAGGGATAAAAGAGCAGTAGCAAGAAGAAGACCTAAATAGACATTTCTCCAAAGAAGATCTACAGATGGCCAATAGGCACATGAAAAGATGTTTAACATCACTAATTATTAGAGAAATGCAAATCAAAACTACAGTGAGATATCATCTAACACCAGTCAGAATGGCCATCATTAAAAGTCTACAAATAACAAATGCTAGAGAGGGTGTGGAGAAAAAGGAACGCTCCTACACTGTTGGTGGGAATATAAGTTGGTGCAACCACTATAGAAAACAGTATGGAGGCTCCTCAGAAAACTACAAATAGAATTACCACATAATCCAGCAATCCACTCCTGGGCACATATCTGGACAAAGCTATAATTCAAAAAGATACATGCACCCCTATGTTCATAGCAGCACTATTCACAATAGCCAAGATATGAAAACAGCCTAAATGTCCATTGACAGATGAATGGATAAAGAAGATGTGGTACGTATATACAATGGAATACTACTCAGCCATAAAAAAGAATGAAATAATGCCATTTGCAGCAAGATGGATGCAACTAGAGATTATCACACTAAGTGAAGTAAGTCAGAAGGAGAAAGACAAATACCATATGATATCACTTATACATGGAATCTAAAATATGACACAGATGAACCTATCTACAAAACAGAAACAGACTCACAGACATAGAGAACAAACTTGTGGTTGCCAAGATGGGGGATGGATGGACTGGGAGTTAGGGATTGGCAGATGCAAGCTATTACATATAGAATGGATGGACAACAAGGTCCTACTGTATAGCACAGGGAGCTATATTCAATATCCTATGATAAACCACAATGGAAAAGAATATATTAATAAAAGAATGTATATATATGTATAACTGAATCACTTTGCTGTACAGCAGAAATTAACATTGTGAATCAACTACACTTGAATTAAAAAAAAACAACAGTGGCAGGAGGGAATTAGAAGCAGATGAATTTGCCTCTTTGAGCTAGCTCTTTGGCTGTCTCCTTCCCGATGCCTGTGTTGGCTCCAGTGACCACAGCGACTTTCCCAGGAAGCTGGATGGTTGATGTACACACCCCGCTGGACAGCATTTTCCTGCAAACAGAGGAGAGCTCATCAGTTCTTCATTCTCTTTGCCTCAGCCAGAGATTCCTGCAACATTCTCGCGTCTACAGGTCCCAAGGCTGAGGACTGTTTTGGTTCCTTCTACTGCTGGCTTTTTATAGATTAAAGGAAGGTTGGAGGAAAGAAAACAAAATTTTCTGCTCTTAAGATTTTCTTGCTTGGGCTTCCCTGGTGGCACGGTGGTTAAGAATCTGCCTGCCAATGCAGGGGACACGGGTTCGAGCCCTGGTCCAGGAAGATCCCACATGCCACAGAGCAACTAAGCCCGTGCACCACAACTGCTGAGCCTGCGCTCTAGAGCCTGTGAGCCACAACTACTGAGCCTGCGTGCCACAACTACTGAAGCCCACGCGGCTAGAGCCCGTGCTCCGCAACAAGAGATGTCACCACAATGAGAAGCCCGCGCACAGCAACGAAGACCCAACGCAGCCAAAAATAAAAATAAATAAATAAGTAAATAAATTTATTAAAGATTTTCTTGTCCAAATGTTTCTGCTCTTGCTTGAGGACAGAAGTGATTCTATTATAAGGGCAAACCTTAGCACTGTTCCCTGCAGTTACAAGAACTGATGAATATCTGTTTAGCCAGGATCCTGGTGGAGCCTTTCTTAGGCTTAGGAAATCACAAGACTCAGCCTAGAAAAACAAAGAACTGGTCCACTGATGTTAATCTGTCCATAACTGTCACTTTACGGCCTTAATAAAACAGCTTACCCAACACAAAGTTAAAATTATGAAAGCTTGTCAACCTGGACAAAACGAACAGAAACACACACACACTTAAAAATAAAACAAAGAGGGACTTCTCTGGTGGCACAGTGGTTAAGAATCCGTCTGCCAATGCAGGGGACACGGGTTCGAGCCCTGGTCCGGGAAGATCCCTCAGCCACAGAGCAACTAAGCCCATGTGCCACAACTACTGAGCCCGCGTGCCACAACTACTGAAGCCTGTGTGCCTAGAGCCCGTGCTCCACAACAAGAGAAGCCACCGCAGTGAGAAGCCCGTGCTCAGCAACTCTTTAGTAGCCCCTGCTCGCCGCAACTAGAGAAAGCTTGCACACAGCAACGAAGACTCAATGCAGCCAAAAATAAATAAATACATTTAGAAAAAATAAATAAATAAGACAAAGAATAATGTTAATAAGTACAAAGGGGAGCTGAGATTCAAGTCCTGGTTTCACTAATTTGAGTCCTTCTTCCTTCATCCTGCTTCTCCAGAAGAATGAATGCAGAAACAGATATTAGTAGGCCTCAGATTGTTCTTTTCTCTGCAAATCTTGGGGGCTCAATTTAAAACAATTTGTTGACTGGGAGATGCATTTTTAAGAGCATTTCAACCTGTTTCATTGAACTTAGAACTGCAAAGTACACACTTCTAGCCACTCAAGTTCCTGCTTAGAACAAACAGGCCACGAAGGAAGCAAACTAACTCAAGGTGACCACCAACGGATATCTTCCTCCTCAGAACAAGCCTCCCTGCTCTGTTTCCCACATACCTTCAGCTTTAGCTCCAGGAGCCACAACATATCAGGGCCTCTATCCAGCTCTTCCTTCTGCTTAACCAGCAGGAAGAAAAGAGACAATCAACTATGAAAGTCCAGCTCTGGTCAAGCCCCCATGACCTAGCTAGGTGGTTTGGAACATCACCCTTGGAGTGTAACCTTCCTTAGAAAAATCTTGCTGAGATATGAGCACTATTTTCAGTTCAGGTTCAACTCTTCAGTGAGATTCTGTGGGGATAAGAGGATGTCGTGACGGAAAGAGATAAAAAGGAGCGTTTCGCCCCAGTACCAAAACCCATGTGTGCCTAGAGGTGGAAGGACTGCGTGTGCAGAGGGGAGGAAAAATACAACTGGAGGAGGGGCTCGAGGGAGGTGGGGAGAAAGGGAAGAAGGGGTGAATGTGGTAAGAAACGGCAGAGGGTGATCTAGCGCGCCTTGCAGTTCCACTCAGACAGTGACCGCGTCCCCCTTCCCCCGCCCATCCAATCCCCACCGAGGGAAGGAGTGTGTGTCTTCAGTCATTGGTCCACCGTCACTACTGGTGATTTACTCAGCACCAATCAGCAGTGTGCAACTCGCTGCTGATTCTCCGGGGCACTCAGCCAGCCATTGGCTGATGTGTCACCTGGTCAAGAGACCACGACCCTCAACCTCTCCTCCCCACCCCCAAACCCCAGAGCAGGGCTCGGACCACCTCCCACCCCCAACTCCTGCTGCGAAGGCAGGTAGTAGGCAGGAGAATGTGATGAAACCCTTTCAATTCTCTCCTTTACTACATCCGTCCAGAGAAAAAGCAAATCTAACAGCAACAAGAGAGCAAGCAATGGAACTGCAGATGTCACGATTCGCACTGAGGAAACAAAGCAGGGTGCTCCGGACTGCAGCCCCTTCCAACGGCCTGGGGTCTCCTGGTATCGCCCTCCTCACCCAGGACCTGCACCTCCTCCGATCAACCGAACTCCCCTACTTGGAGCCCCGCGGGGAGTCTTCCTTTCCTTCTTTTGAAGAACAGAGCTTCGATGGGGATGAATATTTCCCCCGAAGTCTTCTCAAGAGAAGGCAATACATTTGCACAGACCTGATTTGGGGTGCAGCGATGTACAGGAGAAAGGGGAGGAGGAGGAGCACGAGCAGGACCCCAATCATCTCGCGGGGAGGCAGGTGCGGCTGCCGGAGATGAGCGAGATGCCCCAGCGGTGCTCGCCGGCTGTGGCCTCTCTTCCAAGACACACCCTAGTAAAGTGCGACAGCCCGGGGAGTAAAGCTGTCTGGGAAATGTAGTCCAAAGCTTGGCATGTGAGCACGCTGTTCCCAGACGCTGAGAGAAGCTGAATCTTGCACCAGATACGCAACGGGTCCCCAACCAGCTAGTATCTAGGGCCTTTGGGATCATCGAACCAGCTCTCCCATGGCCCTTCTGGCCACCATGAAATCTCCCCAGTCCTCTCTGTGCCGGTGCCTAAGTCCAGACCCTGGTTCAGTTTTCCCCAATTATGGTTAGGTGGTTACCCCCTGTTTCTCCTGGAGGTCAAATATTGGCGTCTGGGAAATGTTCTAAGGCTGACTGCACAAAAGAGGAGCGGTTGGAGTCTGACAGTTGGGGGGGAGGGGGGAATCTTTCCTCCTTAGGGATTCCTTCACGCAAAGAAGCAGAAGCAATCGGTCCCTGAAGACACTCCCAGGAGAATCATTTTATTGTGTCTTTTTGGAATTATAATGAAATATAAAGTATAATCATAATTTTCCTGGTGTTTGAGTGTGAATTGATGATAGAATATAGTTTTCTTGATGACTTGGGTTAGTTATATTAACTTCCGGGGTAGCAATGGATTTCTTAGATTAGCAGAGTTGGTTTTGCCTACTCATGAAAGTATTTAATCCTGTCTTGAATTAAAGCCATGGAAATTCTCTGGGAACAAGCAGCTTCCCTGGTCAGTCACTCCTTTCGGTCTGCCATCTGAGGACTATGTCTCGTTTCCTTGGGGGTGAAGGTGGGGAATGTTTTAAGTCATTATCTGTCTGTGGTCCCTGACTGCGCACAGTAATGTATTCTGGTTCTTCTGGATAATTCATTTCCATTTGATTGAAAGACACATACACCAAGCTCAATTTGAACCAATATATTTTATAGCAATTGGAGAGGAGAGGGTTTCCTTCACACAATACAAATTTCTACTGATTTAACATTATATTATCTAAGTCATCAGATTTTGTCACACGCTCATTACTGGGTTACCTAATATTTGAATAGACTTTTACACCTGTATTAAAAGCTTTTCCCATGTTTTGTTCCTTATTCATTCACTCATTTACTTGACAGATGTTTATGGTATTCCTACAATGTACTAGGCACTGTACTGAGGTCCAGCAAGGAGCCTAGTACAAGGGAGAAATGACCTCTGCACCAAGTGATCACTGTGAATAAATTGTGATGAGGGTTATGAGGGAAAATAGAGAAAGCTTTGGAAGGTCATAGCAGGAGACCTCTCCTGGTCTGGAAATCAGGAAGGCTTCTTTGAGGAAATAACATTTGAGCTGAGGCCTGAGGAAAGTCAGGAGTTAGTGGGCAAGCAACATATATAGGCAAGAGTGCTCTGAGCAGAGGACTTGAGTGAGCGCACTTGATGGTGCAGAGTTCAAACAGGGGCCACTAGAACAATGGAAAACACTGGTCTAGTTGAGACACAGGGGCAGGGGCAGTGCCAGAAATGGCAATAACAGCCTGTGCTTATATAGTGCTTATTATGTGCCAGGCCCTGCCCCCAAGTGCTTTATATCTATTAACTACCTTGACTCTCATAACTCTGTGAGGTAGGTACTATGATTTTCCCTATTTCACAGACAAGGAAATTGAAACAACAACAAGGTTAAATACGTTAGCCCAGGACATAGTGGCAGAGGTGGGATTCAAACTTAAGCAGGTTGTATCCATGGTCTGTGCCCCTAACGACTGAGCCTTGTTGCCAAAAGATGAGGCTGGAGAACTTCTTCTTACACATATGCACATTTGGGCATCTACACAAAATTTGCATGCAATTTCATCCATAGAACCCAGATTAAAAACAATTGGTTAAACCTGTCAATTTTAATAATGTAATAGGGAGTTATTTACAAGCAAAAGGGAGTTTATTCAGAAATAGCCATACAAACCCGCAATTCAAGATATGCAAACTATGGTGGCCCATGGGCAAATCCAGAGAACAAGGAAGGGGAGCTTGCTTTTATAGCAAAAGGGGGGTGGGAGGGGCTGTGATAATCAAAGAGTCCATTGGAGAAAGCTGGGAATCCAAAGTATGGAGGCTTCTCATTGGTTGGGCTGCTAAAGTCTGATTGGCCGGACTGTAGGCAGTGGAGAGTTTTCTTCTTCCTGCTGGATAGTGATGTAGGCAACACTTTCCTGTGGGAGATGTAGGCAAACATCTCTTCCTGTTTGGAGTAATTGGTGATGCATGGCTGGGCATGAGAGCTCCCCATATAGGCCTGTCCCACTCCAATTGTAGCTGAGGTTTCTTTAGTCAATTCCACAAAATTGATGACTGAAGATGGGTAAGCAGAAGAGTCACTTGGAGAGGAAGTTAGAGAAAGTGCAGAGGAGGACCTTGAGGAGCACTCAAATTATGGGATAAGTAGAGAAAGGTAAGACTGAAAATGGACTGTGAAAAGGGGACAGAGAGGTTGGAGGTGTATTAGCCTGTGTCTGAGCAGCTTAGAGAAGCCACACAGTAAATTTGAACACGGAAAGTTTAATATGAAGAATTATTAACCATAACAGGGTATTGGAATAATGAGGAACTGGCTTGTACAGGAGTGATTAAACTTTTCTTATAAAGAGAAGTAAATAGTTTAGGCTTTGGGGGCCATCTCTGTTGCAGCTACCAACTCTGCTACTGTAACATGAAAACAGCCATAGACAGTATGTAAATGAATGAGCACGGCTGTGTTCCAATAAAACTTTACTTACACAAACAGGCAGTGGACTGAATTTGGCCTGTGGGTCACAGTTTGCCAGCCAAAAGACCCCTTCTACTCCCAGCCTGAAGCCCAGGGCTTGCTGGAGAGTATAGCACGCTGAATGGCAGAGAAGTCGCTGTCTACTGCACCACTGAAATTTGCTGGAAATCCACTGTGCTAGGGAAAGCTGTCCACAGGGAAGTGTCTCACTGGAGGCGCTCTGCTACAAAACCACCTGAGGGGAGGGTTGCTGGGGGACGCTGCCGGCCACTGAATGCTGATGGAGCCAGGCACTTGATGGTGCAGAAGCTGCGTGGACCACAGGAGCCTGGCACTGCGGGAGCCAAGCCTGCTGCAGAAGCCTGCAGAGCTAGCAAAACAGAACCAGAAAGCAAGCCCCTTTCCTTCCGCAGTGTCTCTCCAGTGCCATCTATTGACAAAGCCTAATATCGTGCCAGATGCCAAAGAAGAGAATATAGAAAATAGAAGGGTCATTTTCCACTCTCGTAAAGCAGGCAAAAAGGATGAATTGGAGCTGAAAGGCAATAAATTGATAACTGGCACCAGAGGGAACCCAGGGGATGTGCTGTAATAGAATGCATTATAAAGGCATTTAAAGAAGTGGGTACAACATCAAAAGTATGATCCATAGAAGAACAAATTAAGTTAGACTTCATCCAAATTAATAACTTCTGTTCTTTGAAAAATAAAGACTGGGAGAAAATATTTGCAAATCACATATTTGATAAAGGACTTGTAGTCAGAATATATATTTTAAAAACTCCCCAAACTCAAGATTAAGAAAACAACCCAATTTTTTAAATGGTCAAGTGATTTGAACAGATACTTCAACAAAGAAGATATATAGGGACTTCCCTAGTGGTCCAGTGGTTAAAAATCCGCCTTACAATGCAGGAGATGCGGGTTCCATCCCTGGTCGGGGACCTAGGATCCCACATGCTGAGGGGCAACTAAGCCCGTGGGCCACAACTAGAGAACCTGTGTGCCACAACTACTGAACCCAAGCACTGCAACTACTGAGCCCACGTGCCGTAACTAGAGAGAGAAGCCCATGCACCACAACGAAGAGCTCGTGCGCCATAACAAAGATTCCGTGTGCCGCAACTAAGACCAGACACAGCCAAAAATGAAAGAAAGGAAGAAAGAAAGAAAGAAAGAAGGAAGAAAAGAAAGAAAGAAAGAAGGAAAGAAAGGAAGGAAGAAAAGATATATAGATGGCAAATGAGTACATTTTTAAAGTGCTCAATATCACTAGTCCTTAGGGAAATACAAATTAAAACCACAATAAAAGCCTTCCCTGGTGGTGCAGTGGTTGAGAGTCCGCCTGCCGATGCAGGGGACACGGGTTCGTGCCCTGGTGTGCGTCCGGAGCCTGTGCTCCGCAACGGGAGAGGCCACAACAGTGAGAGGCCCGCGTACCGCAAAAAAAAAAAAAAACCCAAAAAACAAAAAAACCCACAATAAAATGCCACTACATACCTACTATAATGGCTAAAATAAAAAAGACTGACCATATCAAGTATTGATGAGAATGTGGAGCAACTGGAACTCTCATACACGCCTTCTGAGAATGCAAAATGATACAACCACCTTGGAAAACAGTTGGGCAATTTCTCAAATAGTTAAATGGGAGTTAAGCGCATACATCTATCATATGACTCTTAGGTAATTTCCCAAGAGAAATGGAAGTTTATTCATTCAAAGACTTGTGTGTGAATGATCATAGACTCTGTGTTATAATAAAAAAATAGGAAACAACCCGAGTGTCCATCAACAGGTGAATGGGTAAACAAATTGTAATACATCCACACAATGAATACTACTCAGCAATATGAAGGAATAGACTTTCAATGCACTCAACAGCCTGAAGGAATCTCAAAGTAACTATGTTGAGTAAAAGAAGTCAGACCAAAATGATTCCATTTATATAAAGTCTTAGAAAACGCTAACTGTAGGTTATAGACTGTGGTGATAGAAAGCAGACCAGTGGCTTCCCGGGGATGGGGGAAAGTGGAGAAGAATGGGAGGGTTTTACCAAGGGGAATGAGGAAGCTTTTGGGATGATGGACATGTTCATTGTCTTGACGGTGGTGATAGACTGTGTGATGAGTGTATGGTAATGTGAAAACTCATCAAATTGTATACTTTTAACGTGTGCATATAAATTATACCTCAGTAAAACTGTGAAAAATAGAAGTAGGTATTGATCAAGTGTGCCATGCTACTGAGAAGTCAGGCAACAAAGAACTGAGACGTGTCCACTAGATTCAGCACTGTATCGGTCATTGGTGACTTTGGGGAGAACAGCTTCAGAGAAGTGGTGGGGTGGGAGCCTGATTGGAGGAGGCTGTGGGGTGAGCAGAAAGTTAGAAGATGTAGCCAACGTTTTCAGGCTGGGGAGGAGAAAAGAGTTTAGTATCAGGAAGAGGAGGTGGGAAGGTAGGAGCATTTTTATTTATTTAATTTTATTTTTGTGGCCACACCGCGCGGCTCGTGGGATTAGTTCCCTGACCGGGGATTGAACCTGGGCCCTCGGTAGTGAGAGTGTGGCGTCCTAACCACTGGACCACCAGGGAGTTCCCTGGTAGGAGCATTTTTAAAGAGCACAGAGGAAAAACTTAAAGATAAAGGGGAGATAGGAAATAAATGATAGAGTAAGGTCTCTGAGAAAGCAGGAGATGATGGGCTAGAGACAAATTCACTTCAGGAGGAAAGGAAAATATGATGAACATGAATTCAAGTAGACTTCTAAACTTGGTAGCAGAATATTCCTTCTGGTGGTCCCTATTTGTGTGTGTGTGTGTGTGTGTATGTGTGAAGAGGTCAGGATACATGTTGAAATTGAGGCAAGGAGTTTAAGAGGGATAGTGAAGGTTTGAAATAATCTTTGTGGAGATTAGGTTGGTGGCAATTAGGGAAATTAAAAAAGATGGACAGTTTCATTGGAAGCCCTGGGTGACGTTGGTGGCTATGTACTTACAATGGCATCAACGTGCAAGGTGATGTGATTTGTCTCTAGCAGCTCTCATCAGCCAGCTGCACAAAGAGGACCAATGCATGGGTTCATCCCGAGTTGGAGTTTTCAGGCTCTCAGGGCAGAAAGACAAGGGGGTCAGGGAGCTGAGGATATTGGCAAGGGAATTACTGAAGTGATGAGTATGAAATCTCAGTTGGATAAAAAAGGAAGTGATGACAGCAGGGCCTTATAGTGGTCTGGAGGTCCTCCTGGGGTTCAATAACTGTTGTGTTGGGATTCGTGCCACAAGAGAGCTAGATGAATAGGAGGTGCTGTGGTGGGGTTGTCTGAATGCAGGATTTTAGAGGTGGATGGTTCCAGGTGTTGACAGGCTGAGGGGTGGAATGAGGTAGAGAAGGTTTCTGATGAGGAGGAGATCAAGGGCCTGAAGGTCCAGGGAGTTGCTGGCACATCTATGAAGATAATTAAGTCGCCTGGACGATGGCAGTGTTAGGATGAGAAGGCTGAGAACCAGACACCAAAATCATCTGTGAAAAAAGAGACATGGGAGGGAAGTAAATCCAGGACAGCGTCAGAGAGGAGGAGCCTCATGACTTGAGGCTCAAAGGAGCAGACGTTTCATGTCAGGATGGAGGAAGGGTCTGGAAGTGGGGGTGCCCCTGGGAAGCTGAGGCATGTGGGATAAGGGAGAATAAACAGCCTCCACTTCAGAAACTGCAGGCAAAGGGGTATCCACAGGACACAGCCAGTTCTCAGTTGAGGCCGGGAATTGGGGGTACATTAGAGATACAAAGGCTGAAGATGTGAGGGTGTTTATTATTCATGAAAATGGAATTCCGGTGAGAAGTGTGGAGGGGAGAGGATTGTGGGCTTGGGACAGGGAGAAGACCAATGGGTTCATGTTTGGGAATGTTCACTTAGCAACCCTGTGTGCAGTGTGGTATGTTTGTTCTTTCAACAACGAAGAAAACTCTCAGTGTGGATGCACTGTGATAAGGGCTGTTGTGCAAATAGCACGGGGCATTTGCAAGTAGTGAAGTGGAGTACTCCTAGGCGAAGGCAAACAAAACTCCAGCTGATGAAGGAAAGGGATAGTCGAGGGGCCAGGAGGAGGGGCAGTTGAGCCAAGTGAGCCAGTAGATGGGGAGGAGGGGTGATCAAAGCATACCAGCTATGGATTTGAAAGCACATGGCGTGATGGAGCTCACTCACAGTGTTCTAAGAACGTGAATGAGTCTATATCAAAGGGTGGGGATGGGTGAGGGATGGTAGATCAGGTCAGAGACAGGCAACGTTCAGATCATGAAGGGCCTGTGTGCCAAGCTAGAGTTCGAACTTTATCCTGAAATCAAGCCTGTGAAAGGTTTTAGGCAGAATGAGATAATTGGATTTATGCCCAGCTGCTGTCCTCCCAAACAAATTGTAATGCTCAATAAACCAATTTCTCCTGCCCACACTTCTCTGAGCTCCAGACCTATATTTCCGACCACCTGCCAGACTTCTGCCTTTGACTTTCCTGGCCTCTCCCTGTGTGTGCCTTGAATCGAGTGAATGACGCCACCCTTCTTTATGCCTACATCCAATCTCGCGGGTGCTGTTAGAGAAAACCATGCTCCTGGGGAGGTCGGTGCCAGGACAAATCAATGGTTAACAGCAAAGTTGTCTAACATGCATATTCATTAATTTGCTCCATTATCATGCTCAATCAATGTTTGGAGATGACCCAGTCAACATACTGGGTTCACGATAGAACTGATCTATGGCATATCATTTTCTTTGTCTCTTCCAAGCTTTCATTTAAAAGATAAATCCATACAGAGTAAGATTTCATTAGTAAGGCTATCTATTACTTTCTATTGCTTAAGGAAATTATTTTGCAAATACAGGCTTAGCAAGAATTCTCCAGGACAGTTCTCTTAGGTCTGTTTTTTCAGTTATCTATAGTTTTGCAACACACTATATATGTAACAATCCACCCACACATAAAGATTAAATAGAATTTATTTTATAATGTTCACGATCTGTGGGTCAGAAACTCAGGCAGGGTTCAGCTAGGTGTTTCTTCCCCTGCATGTGGCATTGACTGGAATTACTCCATGGGGTAATCCAGATGATGTCTGGGTTGGTCCAAGAAGGCTTCCCCTCACATGTCTCGAATCTCAGGAGGATAGCTAGAAGCTGAACTCAGATGGACCACTCTCCCTCTCCATATAGACTCAGGGCCTCTCCGTGGTCTTTCCAGCAGGCTTGTTCAACTTCTTCCTAAATGACAGGACTCAAGGAATGATATTTAAGAGATAGAAAAAGAAAAAAAAAAAAGAGATAGAAAATTTCTTAACGTCTGGGCTTGGAAACTGGCACAACGTCACTTCCGTGTAGTCTATTGGTCAGAGAAGTCACACTACAGTCACACAGAGCTCACCAAGATTCAGAGAGAGGAGGGGCACATAGACCTACCTCTCCAATTGTCAAGAGACCAAGAGAATGTATGCCATCTTTATTTTTTTTTTCTTTTCCATTATGGTTTATTACAGGATATTGAATATAGTTCCCTATGCTATACATAGGACCTTGTTGTTTATCCATTCTATATATAATAGTTTGCATCCGCTAGTTCCACAATTCCCAATCCAACCCTCCCCACACACTGCCCCCCCTTCCCAGCAACCACAGTGTATGCCATCTTTAAACTGTGCTCTTGCACGGAATCTAGAAGGATATTTTACACGTGAAATTATTCATTTGGTATTTCTGTAAAATTACTGAAATCGTTATCATTCAAAATATGTGTGAGGGCATTGTTTAAAACTTTTTAATATCAATTAATTAATTTTTATTGAGCTGTAATTAACATACGACAATATTCATCCTTTTAAAGTATACAATTCAGTGGTTTTCATTATATTGACAAGGCTGTACAATCATTACCACTGTCTAATTTCATAACATTTTCATCATCCCCAAAAGAAACTTTATACCCTTTGCCAATCACTCCCTATTCCTTCCTCTCCTCAGCTACTGCCAGCAAGTAATCTACTCTCTCTCTCTAAAGGGTCTGCCTTTAGAGATTTCATAAAAGTGGAATCATACAGTATGTGGCTGTGTCTGGCTTCTTCACATAGCATAATGCTTTGAAGATTCTTCCACATTGTAATACATATTAGTGCTTTATTCCTTTTTATGGCTGAGCAATAATTCATTGTATGGACATACCATATTTTCTTAAGCCGTTCATCAGTTGATGCACAGTTTAGGTTATTTCCACTTTGGGGCCATTATGAATAATGCTACTATAAACACTTGTGAACAAGTCTCTGTGTAGATATATATTTTTATTTATTTTGTAGATGTACCTAGGAATGAAATTGCTAGATCATATATTAACACTGTGTTTAATTGTTTGAGGAACTACCAGACTGTTTGCCAAAGAAGCTATTTTACATTCGTATCAGCGGTGTATGTTGCCAGTTTCTCTACATCCTTGCCAATACTTGTTATCACCTGTGTATTGATTTTAGTATCCAAGTGGGTATGAAGTAGTATCTCTTTGTGGTTTTGATTTGCATTCCTCTGATGACTAATGATGCTGAACATCTTTCCATGTACTTATTGGCCATTTTATTTTTAGGCACGTATCCTTGGAGAAATGTCCACTCTGATCCTTTGCCCATTTTCAGTTGGGTTATTTATCTTTTTATTGTTGAGGAAAGTCAGGATTTTGACCCAGGAAATCTGGCCCCGCAACCTGTGGGTCTAACTCTCATGCTCTCCTCCCTCTTGCTATGCATCATGGTTACAAAGTGGTACAAATTTTGTTTTATTAATATTTACTCTAGGTAAGAAGTAGGATGAAAAGACATTTAAAAACTGGAAAATATAGCTTCTCTTGGAGGTGATAACTCTCTTGGTTTGGGAAAAAAACATTTATAACACCTTTAGGAAGGCAACAGGTACCCAATGGAGACAGTTTAATAAAGAAATAGCTAAACTGCCTCGCATGAGAAGATAAAGGAATTTGGGGGTTTGGGTGAATCGTCAAAAAGGAACAAAGGTAAGACTCCCTAAAGAAGACAGTTAACAAATCGTCACATTGCATACTTTAAATATCTTACAATTTTCACACTACTATATATAAAATAGATAACAAACAAGGACCTACTGTATACACAGGGAACTATACTCAGTATTTTGTAATAACCTGTAAGGGAAAAGAATCTGAAAAAGAATATATATATACATATATATATACACAACACACATATGTGTGTGGGTTTGTGTAACAATATCTGTGCTGTATACTTGAAATTAACACAACACTTTAAATCAACTATATTTCAATAAAATAAAAATTTAAAAATCTTACAATTTTATTTGTCAGTTGTGCCTCAAGAAGACAAGAAGGGGGGGAGGGAGGGCGAAGGGGGGAGGGGGGAGGAAAAGAAGAAGAGGGGGAGGGGAGGAAGAAAAGAAGAGTAGTATTAGTAAGAAACATGTCAGGAACTAGAGTTTATAGATAAAAGTAACCAGCGAAAATTTTTCAGTGTCAGGGTAACCAAAGGACTTTAAGAAAGGGCTGTTTAAAGTTTAGTATTAAGTCAATTATGTTGCTGAATTATAAACCCCCTCCATTTTCCCAAATCTTGGAAAAATCACACAATGTGTGAATTCACAGAAAACTTCAGGAGATTGATTGTTGGTCTTCCCAATAGATATAGGAAAGGGGATCTAAGCCAACTTTATGTAAAATCAAAAGATGGGATGATTTCACTAACATTTGATTACACCTTATCATTAAAATGTAACACAATGATCAAGGATTGTTAAAATAAATGTGGCAGAGTGAATTGATGAGACCTTAAACTTATGTTTTTCTTTTCACTGCTCTGAAAAGAAATCTCCATGTTGATTATTAGGGGCGGGTGTAGGGGAGCCAGATGTCATATCATAGTATGAACGTGGTCTGATGGTGCCCAGCACTGTAAGTATGTGGATAGGACACCAGTAATAAGATTTGAAATGTATGGAGCTAGAAGCTAATCAGTGGAAAATTCTTCCAATCATCAGAAGTGTAAAAGGTAAGTGGAATGTGGACTGTTTTGTTCTCATCAATGCCCAGTCAAAATGGAAATTATTCAATAATGCAGCATATACAATTACAAATGTACCATTTTTTCTTGTTTTTTTGGTGTGAATACATGAAAAATAATTGATCAGAATTTCCATTTCTAGGGCGGCAATACTACAAACCACGAGTGTATGTGACTGTGTATGAAAGCGCATAATTTATGCAACTATCAATAATTCAAAACAAATTTGAATAAAACCTCAATCTAAGCATGAGAAAACATCAGACAACACAAATTTAGAGGCATTCTACAAAATAACTGGCCAGTACTCTTCAAACCTGCCATTGTACCTAACAACTAAATGTAGTGTGGGGTCCTGAGTTAGATCCTGTTCAAGAAATGGAACATTAGTGGGAAAACTGGTGAAAATAGAATAAGTCCTTCAGTTTACTTAATATTATTATATAAATGTTAATTTCCTAGTTTTAATCATTGTACTAAAATTATTTAAGATGTTAACATTAGGGGAAGCTGTATGAAGGGTACCTGGGATCTATCAGTACTTATTTTGCAACTTATCTGTAACCCTTAAAAATAAAAAATTTTTTAAACAAATTTGATCATCCATGATAGAGGTAAGGCTGAATTATCTTTTAATTCTGTCTATGGAAAATGGTATTTAGAAAATAATTGTCACAGCAAGAGGCCATCAGAACTATGCAGCCAAAAAATAGAGAAAAAATATCATTAAGCATGTCAGGCAGTTAGTTAATAAAAATATAATTTTCTGGATTTTGTGATCTTTGTGGCAATTAGATTTTTTTTATTTTATTTTTTATTTTATTCAGGTACAGTTGATGTACAATGTTATATGTTACAGGTGTACAATATAGTGATTCACAATTTTTAAAAGTTATACACCATTTATAGTTATAAAATATTGGCTATATTCACTGTGTTGTACAATATATCTTCTTTTTAAATATCTATTTTATTTATTTATTTGGTTGCGCTGGGTGAGATACAGTGAAATGCACAAATCTTAAGTGTGTATTCATTGAGTTTAAGGATGTCTGCCCAGCAGACATCCACTAGGGGGAAGGCATTGGGGAACACCAGCAGAAAGTTCCCCTCAGGGGCTTCTGGGACTCTGCAGTATTTGCAGCTGACATTGCTGCAGTGAACTGGACCCAGAGCAGGAGAAGCGCGAAGAGTTGGGAGAGGCAACCTGGGAGTCAAGAGGGATTCCCCTTGGGAATAATCTGACTACTCCTTGTTCTGTTCATCAGGTTCTTGGGATTTGCAAGGGGCAGGAATGGAACACAGAAATGCTCAATAAGTGTGTGTTAAATGGATGGATCAATCAATGAATGAAGGAGTGGGCACCTGCCTGCCACAGGAGTCTTCTTTCATCACTCGTGTCTTCTTGGAGCCTCCTCTAGCTTTGCAGGAAGGAGCAGATCTGGGGCATGACTCTTGGAGTCATGTCCAGGAGAGGAATACTGAGTGAGCAAAGGCTGTGAACCCTACGTATCCTCCTCCCATCCCCTCACACACCTCCAGAGGGCACTGAGAGTTTCTGCTTGGTTTGTTTCTCGTCTTTCCTGTCATCTTTAATAGCATTCAACTGAAACATCACCTGCATTCATTACCTCTCCCTTTTCTACACTAAACCCTTGAATAAAGCAAGTAGGACAGAAATCAATACAGCTAATCATAACAGCCAACTCTCTCTCTATATATACATCTTTTGGCCTTGCTGCACAGCATGTGGGATCTTAGTTCCCTGACCAGGGATCTTAGTTCCCTGACCAGGGAAACTGTGCCCCCTGCAGTGGAGGTGCAGAGTTTTAACCACTGGACCACCAGGGAAGCTCAACTCTTTTTCTTTTTTTTTTTTTAAATTTATTTATGTTTTGGCTTCTTTGGGTCTTTGTTGCTGCGTGCGGGCTTTAGTTGCGGCGAGTGGGGGCTACTCTTTGTTGTGGTGTGCGGGCTTCTCATTGCAGGGGCTTCTCTTGTTGCGGAGCATGGGCTCTAGGCGCCCGGGCCTCAGTAGTTGTGGCGTGTGGGCATCAGTAGCTGTGGCTTGCAGGCTCTGGAGCGCAGGCTCAGTAGTTGTGGCACACAGGCTTAGCTGCTCCACGGCATGTGGGATCTTCCCAGACCAGGGCTTGAACAGGTGTCCCCTGCATTGGCAGGCGGATTCTTAACCACTGTGCCACCAGAGAAGTCCCTGAACAGCCAACTTTTATACAGTGTCTACTATGTGCTAGTCTCCGTCTCAAATTTCCTACCTATTTAATTAATTTAATACTTAAAAAGGTAGGTGTATATTTTATCATGCCATTATGCAAGTGAGAAAAGTGAGTTAACAGAGAGGTTTAGTAACTTGCCCAGGGCCACCCATCTGGTAAGCAGTTCAGCTGAGATTTGAACCAGGAAGTCCACGCTAAGAGCCCGTGCACTGAAACACTATACCTTTTCTTTGGCATGTACAATACATGTGTGTGCTAACTTCATTGAAACAGAACATAAAACACAGTCAAGTGCACAAATCAGGTGTGTGACTCAGTGAATTTTCACAAAGTGAGCACACCTGTGTAATAGCAACCCCCCCCAAAGAACAGAACACTACCAGGCCCCCCCAGGAGATCCTAACATACCCCACCCCAGTCTCTACCCCTTCCCCACCAAGGGAAACACTCTCCTGAATTCTCTCACCTCTCTCCTGGGGGTTTCTTCCTTGTCTGTCTATTTTAATCACACTGTATTTCAAGTATCATGGGGTCTGCTGCTAAAGTTAAAAATATTCTATTTTGCAGGAACGGAAGTGAGGATGGTGGAGGGAACACATTCCCTAGATAAGAGAAATGACTGAGGGTGGGAAAGTTAGGGGCAGTTCTCCATCTCCCCTCATTCTCTTTGCCAGTAAGTGTGAGGCTCTGCTCTTTTCTCCATCCTTCTCTCCCAGGACTACATCTCCCAGCAGGCTGTGCTCTGACAGCTCTCGGATTTAAATAGGATTCTGGGCTACGCTTAGAGTCAGGCTGTTGCTGAACACCCAGGAGCGAGAGGAGCTGGAGGAAAGAGAAGCAGCAAGAAGCAGCCAAGAGTTGGAGCGAGACCAGGTGGAGCCCGAGCCAGAGTTGGAGTCAAAGTTGCTCTTGGTAAAGCAGCAGCAACTAAAGAAGTTGAAAAGATGCTGGTTTTCTTGGGACTGCTCACCTCGTTCCTTTCTTTCCTGTATGTGACAGCTCCATCCATCAGGTTTGTCTTAATTCAGTAACTCATTCAATAGTTTACAAAGCCCTGAATTGGGAGCCACGGAGCTTGTAAGAAGATGAGTTCTTAGCTGCTGAAGGAAGAGAAAGGGATGGAGGCCAAGGGAGAGAAAGTCAGGCAGGAAAAGCAGGAAGGAAGGAGGTAGTTATGAATACTGTGGTGGAAAACGAGAAGGAAGCACCTGGGGCTGGGAGAGGAGGGGTGGGTTTGAATTCTGATGCTAGTGGAAGGCTGAGTTGATGACTCTGTTAAGTAGCTTGACAGACATCTTATGGGGGAGTCCTTGCTCTTTCACTCCATTCCATTGGGTTCCTCTGAAGGTCTCCCTTTCTTCACCGTACCTAGTCAAGGTGGCCCTGCTGCGTTACGGTGGGTGGTCATTGCCGAGGGACTCAGTTGTTAAGTACCAGGCATCTGGGGAAGGGAGCAAACTCTCTTCCCTTTGAGACTACCCTCAACTAACGTTTGGGGTTGGCTCTTTTGCTGTGGGATTTCTGAAGATATCAAAGAAATGTGTGTTATGAGTAGAGATTGTTGATGATAAAGAAGGTTAAATGGACATATCAGAGACAGAGTGTTGCTCTAGGTCCCGTCATAGAAAGCTGGGTTTGGGTTCCAGTTTTGCCACCATTAGCAAGTGACTTGAACTTCTCTGAGCCTCAGCTTTCTCCACTGTAATGTGGGGATAATAACAGAGTGCTTGAGAGAATTAAATTCCCTTGGAAAATGCCTAGCCTAGTGCTTGGCAGTTGGATGATGCTCAGGTGATGTTAGCTTTACTTCCTCCTGTCCTATTTTTGGGAACTTATCAAGTCAACTCTATGTAAAAGGTTGCTCTCTGCACAGAGGTCTGAACAAGGGAGGTTTTCTCTCTGTGCATGGATGGCGAGTATGAAATCTCTAGTGGGATGGCAGAATATTCTGGCTCTCTAAAACTGGAGAGGCAGCCCAAGAGCCGTATTTCTATATGGGACCCTGGAGGTGCTGTTCATCGGTTACTCACCATTGATGCTTATTGAAGGTGAGGGCTCAGGACCACTGATTCCACTAATGCCCATCCCCCTCATGTTTTAAGGGCAGGAAAGAGAAGGAAGATGACCTCTGGGAACCTCTAGAGATAGGAGCGAGCTATCTTTGTTGTTTAACAAGGAACCATTGGCCCTGGCTCAAGAGAACTTATTCTATTTGCCCATATGATCATTTGTAGCTTCCGGGCACGTGACCTCCCAAGCTGAGCTGATAAGCAGGAGACTGCCTTACCCACTGGGGAGACGCTGTCCCCTGAAGATTAGCTTCTTTAAGTCTCCTGACAGCAACGAAAAGAAATCCCTCTTTGAGGCTGGGTGGATTTTATGTATCTCAGTCTGGGATTGGAAAGGATGGTGCATAAATGTTTTGTTTCTCTTGCCTGTAGGAAGTTCTTTGCTGGTGGGGTCTGTGGAACAAACGTGCAGCTTCCCGGGAAGGTGGTGGTGATCACCGGTGCCAACACAGGCATCGGCAAGGAGACAGCCAGAGAGCTTGCTCGCAGAGGCAAGTCCTTCCTTTCCGTTTCCACAGGGCAGCACCTCCTGTCTTTCTCACTAGGAACTCTACTCACGTTCCCTTATCTTTCCTCCTGGGCTTAGAAATTCTGGTCAGGAACTCAAGGAACCTGGGATTCAAGTCCATCTGTGACACCAACTTACTCTGTGGCTTAAACTTTCCTTCCTTCCTGCTCCTTCCCTATTTATATAAAGTAAGGAAAACAATGATGTCCGTGTATAATATTGGTGAGGTCAGTTATTCTAAAAGGAGATCCTAAGCCATGTTAAATATCAGGGTGTAAAAACCGGGGTTCCCAGCCTGGGGTTAAGGTGATAGCAAGAGAATCTGGAAGCGGCAATTCAGCCACTCACTGCTTTAGGGATGGTGCGGGAAATGCTCTGTCCACCAGTCCCAAATTCACTTACTCGACTCTTCTTCAGCCCAGGGTCTGAACACATTGCTGTCTGTTTTGGCCCCAGGAGCCCGAGTATACATTGCCTGCCGAGATGTACTAAAGGGGGAGTCTGCTGCCAGTGAAATCCGAGCTGATACAAAGAACTCCCAGGTGCTGGTACGGAAACTGGACCTATCTGATACCAAATCCATCCGAGCCTTTGCTGAGGGCTTCCGGGCAGGTGAGGCCCTGGGGGTTAGAAAGGCAGGAAGCTGGGTGTGGGAGTGGCTGCTCCACCCTGGACCAGCTCTGACCTTTACATCAGACCCATCATGGATTCCACTGCACAGGTTCTGCCACACGAACCAGCAGGGCAGGGAATTGGCACGGGGATGGCGGGTGGACAGGCTGGGCAGGATCTTTATCATCTCCTTACCTCAGCAGTGGGAATGGTGGAGGTGACAGCTCCCTGCCTGGGCTTGTACCTTGCCATCGAGGTGTGGCCCTGATGCCACTCTCTTCTTTCATCCTGAGAATCAAACTTCTGTGGCCATAGGCACAAAAGCAAGTTGTGCTGCTGCCAATATTCTTCTGTATCTTGGAAAATGACCATCTTCTATCAAGGACTATGAAATCCATGAGGGACAGGAACCATGTCTGTCTTATTTTACCACTGTATGCCCAGTGCCCAGCCCAGCTCAGAGTCAGTACTAAGTACACATTTGCTGAATGAATGGATGAATGAATGAATGGTGTCCAGGAAGATAACAGCAACTAAAATTAGAAACCCAGGACTTCCCTGGTGGTGCAGTGGTTAAGAATCTGCCTGCCAATGCGGGGGGCACGGGTTCGAGCCCTGGTCCAGGAAGATCCCACATGCCGTGGAGCAACTAAGCCCGTGTGCCACAACTACTGAGCCTGTGCTCTAGAGCACGCGAGCCACAGCTACTGAGCCCGCGTGCCACAACTACTGAAGCCTATGTACCTAGAGGCTGTGCTCCGCAACAAGAGAAGCCACCACAATGAGAAGCCCGCACACCGCAATGAAGAGTAGCCCCCGCTCGCCGCAACTAGAGAAAGCCCATGTGCAGCAACAAAGACCCAACGTAGCCAAAAATAAATAAATAAATTTATATATATATAAAAAATTAGAAACCCAATGACAGTGGCTACTGAATATCACTGAGATAGGTCCAAACGCAAGGAACAAACACTAAGGACTGGCAGCTAGCTGACTCCTTGCTAACCACATGGTCTCCTTGGTTGTGCTCTTTAGAGGAAAAGCAGCTTCATATTCTGATCAACAATGCAGGAGTGATGATGTGCCCATATTCCAAGACAGCTGATGGCTTTGAAACCCACCTGGGAGTCAACCACCTGGGTGAGTATCTTAGAGTGAGTGAAAAGCGAGGCATATGCCATCATGTTCTCTGTAGGCGGATGACCCTGTACCAGTGCTGAGGATCTCCACTGGTCCTCATAGAGACCAAGATTCTGCTAGACTGGAGGTATTGGTTTTTCTTTCACTATCTCTCTCCTAACCAGTACAAAAAAGAGAGTTTATCCTACTCATACCGTTAAGAAACCCCAAACATAGGAGATACCAGGAAGAAGAAGGTCCTTCTTGAATGGGACTGTGGTAATGCAAGACTTGCCAAGCAGGGTCAGGAGTGGGGGTGAAATCCGTGTTTGGCTGGAGCGGGGGTCATATCTATAACTGAGGACCTAGCAAGCAAGGGTTGGTCCATCGTGGAGGCAGACCTTGAGGACTTGAGGTATGAGAGAGGCTAGTGTTCATAGCTCGAGGCAATGGCTCTAGTGAGGGGATCACAGAACAGGTTCTGTGATCCTCGGCAAAAGTTATTTTCCCTGACTATTCCATCCTTCCTTCTGTACATGCCCACAGTTGTGTGATCATAACCAGACGGGGGATGTCAGAAGCTAGCAGTTGCTCCTGACCGGGGCAAGGACAGAGGAACAAATAACAACAGATTACGTATATATTGCCTTACCTGGAGTCCAGCTCTGGCCCTTGCCTTGAGGACTCCACTAACTCAGACTGACTGACCATTAGCACTAAGTTACTCATGGTATCAAAATGTTCACACCCAAAAGATAGTGAGCTAGTGATGAAGCCCTGTCATACATCAGCTCCCACACCCCGAGCCCAGGCTGCCGTTCCACTCTTCAATCCCCTCTGCTGGCTCTCCTCACAGGCCACTTCCTTCTCACCCACTTGCTCCTGGGGCAGCTGAAGGAGTCCGCTCCTGCACGGGTGGTGAACCTGTCATCAGTGGTCCACCATGCTGGCAAGATTCGCTTCCATGACCTCCAGGGTGAGAAGTCCTACAACCGGGGTTTTGCTTATTGCCACAGCAAGCTGGCCAATGTGCTCTTTACTCGTGAGCTGGCCAAGAGGCTCCAAGGTAAGTCTAGAGAAAGGGCCAGGGTTAAGAAGCAGGGGCTTCAGTCCAGATTAGAGGTTCACAGAAACTTCTGAAGTCAGGATGTCAAACGTGCACATTTCAGTGGCAGCTCTGTGCACTAAGGAGAATGAGGTTATAAAACTGAGTAAGGGCTTCCCTGGTGGCACAGTGGTTGAGAGTCCGCCTGCGATGCAGGGGACACAGGTTCGTGCCCCGGTCCGGGAAGATCCCACATGCCGCGGAGTGGCTGGGCCTGTGAGCCATGGCTGCTGAGCCTGCGCGTCCGGAGCCTGTGCTCCGCAACGGGAGAGGCCACAACAGTGAGAGGCCCGCATACCGCAAAAAAAAAAAAAACAAAAAAAAAACTGAGTAAAAACAGAGTCCTTGCCCTTGGGAAGCTTAAAATTGAACAGAGGTCAGGAACCTATAAACCTTATGTGCTTTGTCACATCTTATTTCATATTTATCATCTCATCTGATTTTTCACAACAACCTCTTGCAACAGGCAGAGTAGGTATTGTTTTCACTATTTTATGGGTCCAAACTGAGGTCCAAAGAAGCGGCCGGCCCAAGATTATATGGCAAGTGAAGGAGTGAGGACTGGAAAGTGGGGACTCTGCTTTAAACCAGGGTGCTTCCTTTGCTGTGCCAACTGCTGAGGTTTACAGGGTGAGCTGAGCTACAGAGCTGCCACTCACTGCCTGGAGTCAGGGTTTCACATACTTGGGTCTGAGTTCTTGCTCTACCACAAAGTAGCCACGTGTGTCTACAAACATGTCCCTTTAACCTCCCTTGACTTCTCCCCTCAACTGTAAAATGAGGTGAGGCCACTCTTGATCCTATGATTCTGTGCTCCCCTGGAGTTTTTGCTGAGCTTCTGACACTGACATCTGTGAATCTGGAGGACCATTTGCTACAGTGAATAAGCCAGGGTTTGGGGAAAATGGTATTTACTATCAGAATGCAGAAAGTAGAAGAATAAGGTAATCATTTAAATGAATACTAATAGTGACAACAATAATTGAGAGTTTGTGTGTGCCATATACATCTGTGTCTCAACTCATTTAATACACTATTCCTATGAGGTAGGTGCTATTATTTTTCCCCTCCCTACAAAAGAAGAGGTAGGCGCAGATATCTTGAGAAACTTGCCCGAGCAAGATATATTAATTCCGAGGCGAGCCAGGATTCAAATCCAGGCAATCTAGCTCAGAAGTCTATGCTCTTTACTCTACATCGAGGTTCAGACCTTAGCCCTGCAACCAGCCAGGTGTGACCTTGGGCAATTTACTTAACCTGTCTGTGATGAGAACTCAGTTTCCTCAGCTGTAAATGGGCTTCTTAATATTACCTACCTCATGAACCTCTTTGAGAGTCAAATGAGATAACACATAAAACATGTAGCACAGCCCTTGTACCTAATAAGTACTAAAAATAGTGGAGGCGGCAGGGGTGTCTTGGGGGCATGTTAACTCTTATCATTTCCATCAACACCCCTCAATCTACACCTCATAAAATGTGCTTGCCCGGCAAATGCAATTCACAACAAGGTCCTAGCTTCCTACCTTCTAACACGATTGCTGCCCCTAAGACCCTCCAATAGAAATTCCAAAGATACCATTTAAGCCAAAGATTAAGATGACACTAAAATAGAAGGATGTTCAACCAAGCATTCCTTTTGGAGCATAGAAGGCTGAGAAGGCTATAGATCTTTCTGGATAAGATCAATTAATTACTCATGAGATTCTACCTGGCTAGAGGTGGTGTCTTCTGAACACTGGGGTTCTGTTTCCCAAGTCCCTTCTTCTCACTCGTGCATGTTGCTGCAGGAGATGAGCTGTTTCCCCGGCCTCGGAGTGTGTCTCTGGTCTAACTGTGCCCTTTTTGCCCTAGGCACAGGGGTCACCACCTACGCAGTGCACCCAGGCATCGTCCGCTCCGAACTGGTCCGACACTCCTTCCTGCTGTGCCTGCTCTGGCAGCTCTTCTCCCCCTTCCTCAAGACGGCGAGGGAGGGGGCCCAGACCAGCCTGCACTGCGCCCTGGCTGAGGGCTTGGAGCCCCTGAGCGGCAAGTACTTCAGGTGCGCAGAGGCCGTATGCGTTCTCCCCATCACCTGTGTGCATGGTGAGGCAGGCATAGGACTCCGTGGGCTCCCCCAGTGGCCAAGTTTGTGCCTGATGGGGGAATCCAGGTTCACGTTGGGCCAGTAGACCAAATGCTATTACTTTTCTAAGGAAACTTACATTTGAAACATGGCAAAAGTTGGTTTTATGGCTCTGTTTCAAACCTGTGTGCCACATTTCCAGGTAAGCCTTTGTAGAGCCTTTTTCTCTTCCTTGAAGCTTTTGGCTGACTTCCTTCATGAATTTTTAAATGACACATAGCACGAAACTCCAGGGCAAAGTCACCTGTCCCTAGTGTGAACTCTAGGGACACTTCTCCCAAAGCTGCGAAGACTGGCACTATCTGTTGGAACATAAAAATAGACATTTTGATGTTGAGGTTTATCACAAACTCAATGGGCAATCAGAGTCTGGGAATATAGGGAAGCCCAGGACTACATCTCTTCCTATTCCATGACTTGATCCAGCCCAGTATGCTTTTCTGTCCCACTTTGTTCAAGATGGTTCACTGGTACACCATTTATTAAGTGAAGCATTGGAAATAGCCTCAGTGTCCAACAATTGGGGAATGGATAAATGATCATAGCTAATGTTGCTTGAGCTCTTACAACATGTTTGGCACTCTTCTAACTTTTACGTGTATTAATTCATATAATCATCACAACTCTGAAAGGTAGATTGTATTATTGTCCCCATTTTACAGATGAAGAAACTGAGGCACAGAAAAATTAGCTGGCTCAGGGTCATATAGTCTATAAGCGGTAGGCCTGGGATTTAAACCCAGGCAGCCTGGCTCTAGAGCCGTGCTGTTCAGTGTGGTTACCGAGCACTTGAGACATGGCTAGTCCAATCTGGGACATACTGTACATGTGAAATGTACAGCAGATTTTGAAGACATAGTGTGAAAAACAGAAATGTAAAATATCTCATTAATTTTTATATTGATTACATGCTGAAATAATTTGGCTATGTTGGGTTAAATAAAATATACTACTAAAATTAATTTCACCTATTTCTTTTCACTTTTTAAAAAAATACTTTAAAATTTCTATTAGGAAATTTAAAGTTACACATGTGGTTCACATTTGTAGTTCGCATCATATTTCTACTAGACAATGCCACCCTGGAGTCTGGGTGTTTAACACTCCTCCTTAATCATGTGATAAAATATAATACAGTCAGTGTATAAAAGTATTTTTGAATAATATTCAATTAATGGGAAAATGTTAGTGATATAATATTATCAGAAAGAAATGAAATATGGAACTATATAATTATTCACTGTAAATGCATAGAAAACAGTCTGAAAGGATACACAGCAAACATACTACACAGTAGTATTTACTTCCAGGGAGTTTGAGGAAGAGTCGGGGGTGGGGGGCAGTGTGAAGGAGGATTTTAACCTTTTACTCTAGGTATTCCTTTATTATTTAAAAATAAATTTTAAAGATTATATATTAATTCATTACTTGTAAAATTAAAATTGTACATTGTTAACAAGAGAAAGCTATCCTCCCCAAACTAGGTACAGTATGATCCCAGTTTTTTTTTAATTAATTTTTAAAATTTATTTTTGGCTGTGTTGGGTCTTCATTGCTGTGCGTGGGCTTTCTCTAGTTGCAGCGAGAGGGGGCTACTCTTCGTTGTGGCACACAGGCTTAATTGCAGTGTCTTCTCTTGTTGCAGAGCACAGGCTCTAGGTGTGTGAGCTTCAGTAGTTGTGGCTCACAGGCTCTAGAGCACAAGCTCAGTAGTTGTGGTGCATGGGCTTAGTTGCTCCGCGGCATGTGGGATCTTCCCGGACCAGGGCTGGAACCCGTGTCCCCTGCATTGGCAGGAGGATTCTTAAGCACTGTGCCATCAGGGAAGTCCAAAACTTCTATTTAAAGAAAAACACCATGAACAGTGTGCTCTGCCCCAACCCTGCTCACCCCAAAACAAAACAGGGGTGCTTAGTCGGGTTCATGGGACACAAGGGGTCTGTGGATAGAATTTAAGGGGTCTTCAAACCTGGATGGAAAGATAATTTCATCTTTAGTTTCACTAACCTCCATCTGAAATTTGCCATTTCCTTTGATTATGAATGTAGGAAGTGAACTGCAGTAGTAGTGATACTGGTGACTTTGTCCCCAAGAAAACTATAAATAATTTCATGTCACATTGCAATTGTTGCAGATACCTCAGGATGTCACTTCCCGCCAATACTTTGAAATCTGGTAGTGATTAGACCCAGTGCTAGCTCTTCTAATAGAACACATTACTATACCACACATTGTTTTTAAAATATTTTATACTTTATATAAGATAGATAACCCTCAAGGACTTACTGTATAGCATGGGGAACTCCACTCAGTATTCTGTGATAACCTATATGAGCAAAGAATCTAAAAAAGAATGAATATATGTATATGTATAACTGAATCACTTTGAGGTACACCTGAAACGAACACAACATTGAAAATCAACTACACTCCAATAAAATTAAAAATTTTTTAAATTCAGTACAAAAAACAAAAGGAAATATTTTAAAACTGCATTTCAATACAGTTAGTTTCTTTTTATCTAATGTATTTTATTACACATTTAGAAATATATTCTGAAGAAGAGGACATAAACTTTTTCAGACTGTCCATTTTCACTCCTGGATGTTCACCCCCTTTCTATGCCCTCCAGTGACTGCAAGAAGACTTGGGTGTCTCCAAGGGCCCGGAATAACAAAACGGCTGAGCGCTTGTGGAACGTCAGCTGTGAGCTGCTGGGAATCCAGTGGGAGTAGAGCTGGTGGAATAGGCACAGCTGTATGAGGCTCAGTCCACGCCGTAAGGAAAGGGGACCGAGAAGAAGGCCCACCATGCAGGATTGTCCTGGCTGGCTGCTGTTGCGAATCCTGCCCTGCTCTGATACTCCTGACCCTCCTAGAAATCTTCGCACACCCAACCCTCTCGTGAGGCTGGCTCATGGCACGAGACAGTCACACCTACAGAGTATTCTTCTCCAAGACTTGCAGAGTCGGCCACCCTCTCGGACCAGGAGGACTGGGCAGATGCCAGGCTGGGCACAGGGATGGCAGAAGAACCTCGGAAATTGGGTCAATTTCCTTACCAAGACCAGCTAGCATGCTCAGCTGAGGTGACAGGAGCATCAACGTCACTTCTTTCCAGGGACTATAGACTCAAAAACTCTTGACTGATCTCTTTCCTCTTTGAAACATTAATCTGGAGTCTGGACCAACTCAGGAAAATCTTGGCTCAACCTTGGCCGATTTTAGTTCCTTCCTCTGAGCATCCTGGAGCAATGATGTAAAGCTGGACCTTCCTGTTTTCTTTTTGCAGTACTTTTTAAAAAATTAAAAACAGATTACTTCAGCTTTACTGAGATATAACTAACATATTGTGTAAGTTTGGACCGTCCCATTTTCAATGTAGATGGTTTCTTTTTCTAAAGAGTTCCCTTTTACCTCAATGTTTAGAGAAAATAAAGACTGCACATTCACCTTATTGCCTTATTTATTCTCTCAGGGTAGCAAGGGAGAAATGAAACCAAGTTGTTGTTTTTGTTTTGTTTTGTCTTATTTTTTATTTATTTATTTGGCTGCACCGGGTCTTTGTTGCTGCGTGTGGGATCTTTGTTGTGGCGTGCAGGATCTTTAGTTGCAGCATGTGGGATCTAGTTCCCTCACTGGAGATCAAACCCAGGCCCCCTGCATTGGGAGCACAGAGTCTCAACCGCTGGACCACCAGGGAAGCCCCGAAACCAAGTTTAATGAGTACTATCTCACCCTACCCACCCACCCATAACCTTCTTACAATATCTCCTCTGGGTGCAGAATAAGATGGCTCAGTTGAGTATTTTCTCCAGTTTCTTCCAGCTCTCACATTTGATTATCTAAGAAGTGATAGGAGTGACTTAAATTATACAGATGCTGAGCTTCACTATAGATTAAGCCCAGAGGTAGTAGAGGACTTCATTTAATTTGATACACAGATGCAGAAAACCCAAGCTCTGATAAACCCTCTGCCTAAAATCATAGCTCTTTTCTCTTTTGGCCTCCCTGCTCTCCTCTGCTGCGGCCTTGGGTGACCTGTTTCTTGCCTTAAGTGCTGAAGTTCTCCAAGAAGAGCAGAGAGACATGCCAAATCTTTTAGCCAATTAACCCAAGAAGTTATGTTATTGCTTCCAGTTTGAAAGCATCCAAAGGGCGTGTGGTGACAAAAATTCCCTTTCCTTCCATAGCAAGTAGACTTAAAAAACAAACAAAAATCCATTTTACTATGGAAATTTTCAAATAGATGAAAGTAAAGCAAATAGTATCATGAAAAACCCCACGTACCTTCCTGTCACCCAGCTTCAACGTCGTTAACATTTTGTCAATCTTGTTTCATCTATTTCCCCCATAACATTTTTTGAGGGGTGGGTAGATTTTATTTTATTTTTTAAATTTATTTTATTTTTGGCTGCGTTGGGTCTTCGTTGCTGCGCACGGGCTTTCTCTAGTTGCGGCGAGCAGGGGCTACTCTTTGCTGTGGTGCGCGGACTTCTCATTGTGCGGCTTCTCTTGTTGCCGAGCACGGGCTCTAGGCGCGCGGGCTTCAGTAGTTGTGGCACATGGGCTTAGTTGCTCCATGGCATGTGGGATCTTCCTGGACCAGGGCTGGAACCTGTGTCCCCTGCATTGGCTAGGCAGATTCTTAACCACTGTGCCACCAGGGAAGCCCAAATACAGTAATTTTAAACAAACGTTGCCAAAGGGGAAAGGGAAGGGGGAAGGACAAATTAGGAGTATGAAATTAACATATACAAACCACTATATATAAAATAGAAAACAACAAGGATTTACTGAATAGCACAGGGAACTATATTCAATATCTTGTAATAACCTATACTGGAAAAGAATCTGAAGCTGTACACCTGAACCTAACACAACATTTTACTTATTTATTTTTAAATAAATCTATTTATTTTATTTATTTATTTTTGGCTGCTTTGGTTCTTTGTTGCTGTGCGCGGGCTTCTCATTGCGGTGGCTTCTCTTGTTGCAGAGCATGGGCTCTAGGCGCGCAGGCTTCAGTAGTTGTGACACACGGGCTCAGCAGTTGTGGCTCATGGGCTCTAGAGCGCAGGCTCAGTAGTTGTGGCGCATGGGCTTAGTTGCTCTGTGGCATGTGGGATCTTCCTGGGCCAGGGCTTGAACTTGTGTCCCTTGTGTTGGCAGGTGGATTCTTAACCACTGCGCCACCAGGGAGGCCCTAACACAACATTTTAAATCAACTGTAGTTTAATAAATAAAATTAAAAAACAAATATAGTCATTTTTTATCAAATTGGAATCTTCTTTCTCTAGAACATCTTTTTCAGAGAACAGAATGCTAACAACATTCAAAAGATTGTTCTTTAAAATACATGGAATCCTTAGAGTGTGTGTGTTTGGAATCCTTTGGGCTATTATATTTTATACTTTTTTGTTTGCCAGACTACTTGCTAGTATGATTGGCTTAATGAAGTTCATCCGATTCTTGACTTGTATCAAATATCTGAAGTCTGAAATTTGAAAAACCTCTTTGTATTTTTTCTAAGAGACTCAGAGAGCTTGGGGCCAATTTCTGGGGGCAGGGGGCTGATAGCCTCAGTCTGGAGTACAGGGGCTGGAGAATGGCAACTGAGCAGGGCCTAGGACTCAGGACCAAGATAGAAGCTTGAATATAGAATCCTCAGAGTCTGTGAATGCTAGAAGGGGCCCATCTAACTTGGGGAGGCAGATGAAAGCAATCTGAGTGGGAATCTGACACCCAAGAGGGAAGGACAGCCTAATGGCCTTAGGAACTTTGTTAGATGACGGCTGACCTTAAGGTCATGGTGTTTGGTGGAGAAATACTTCCTCTTGAGTTTTAGGGCGGGGGTTGGGGAAGATGGCGTTCCCTGCGTTATCACCTAAACTTGGTCTCTGGAAAACACAGAAATTGCCCCAATTCTGCTTCCCTAGTCATAACTTCCATACTGTAGATCCCCTCACCTCCTGAAGAATGACTCTACTTGAAACATGCCTCCTTTCCTGCCATCCTAGGCGAGTGGCATAGCTTAACCAGTTCCAGGAGGTTCAGGCTGGAGGTGGTTACTCCCGACCACAATGCTATACTGCTTCTCATTGAAAGAAGTCTGAAATATTATTTGGCCAGGGAAAATATTTTAAATTGAAAGTTTTCCCTCCTATCAAATTTTTGGATGCGTTTATACCTAACAGCAGTGATGCCAACTGTGGGAGAGCTGAGAAGCAAAGAATGCAAAAAAACAGAAAACAAAAAGAAAACAAACAAAAAAACCCCAAAGAGGTGTGGGTATTGATTTCACATTTTGTTGGTATTTTCAGGCTATCAAGCAATCATTGTTTCCCTTTCTCCCTTGTTCAGGTTCCAGACTCCGTCACTGCTCGTGGCCTCCGGGTGCTCCCATGAGACAGCCTCCCTCAGCACTACTCCCCTTTTGGAATCCTCTCATGCGCAGGCTTCATCTTACTTCTGTGTAGCTCCCTGCCCAGCACCAAAAATGTTGTCTCATATGTTCAGCCTGGGCAAGGAATAAGTACCAGCCTTGGCCTCTTGCTATGTTTCCTGAAGAGACTTGCCCCAAGGTCACCACCACACAAGGGAAAGGCCTTGGCTCAGCACAGACAAGGCGGGGAATCCAGTGGCTGAGTCACCCTTCCACTTTCCCATCTCTGCTCCTTAGATTCTCCCATGACCACAGAGCCATTTTCCTTCCAGTCTGTGTGTGCTATGGATATGGCTTCCAGGCTTCCTGGCTTCCTGGAAGAGTGCTCCTTACAATACAGGAGACAAAATCATGGATGAAGGCCCAGGAATGACAGTCACCGTGGATTTCTCTGTTCCTGGGTGTCTCTCCAGCTGCCCCAGGTCACTGCCTTCACTATTCCTGGTTTCTGCTATGCTTTGAGACTCTCTGCCAGCCTAGCCCAGGTGAGGAAAATCTTTCCCTTTGGCTCCACTGAGATTGGCTTACATTTCTTAAAAATAAAACTTGTCTGGGGAACTAAAGGGAAAGGAAATCAAAGAGACATATGAAAATTGAGAAGCAAACAGTTCCAGACCACAGATTACCTAAGCGATGACTAGCTGCCGCAGATTACCTTAGCTGGCACTTGGTCCTTGTCCAGTTCAAGTCCGTGCTATGTGTCACCATGCCTTCAAGCCCTGGAGGATCTACCTTGTGTGTTTGGCCTCTTTTACAAGACAGACACCCACTTTGAGCAATCTTAGGCCAAAAAAAACCATGGAATATTTTGCTCATAAATTCAAAGATGGGTTGAAACTGAGAAGTGGGAAAGGGCAGGGATAGATCTCAGAAATAACTAGAACTCAAGAATCAAGATTCCTATATATGTGCCTTTCTCTGGATGTGGGCTTCATTTCAGAGTAAGTGGCAAAACACTCGGCTGTTGAAAACTCTCAAGATTTACACCTTGCGGTTTTTACCATTGAAGAGGCACTGCAGCTATTTTCTATTTTTAGTATTTAAAGAATCTCAGGTTTGGCTTGGGTCTGATGCTCACTAGGAAGCATTCAGCTATGGTGGGGGGGAAGAGTCATGTTAGAATGTGATAGCTGTAGAGGTCACATTTCAAATCAGGGAGAAAAGAGTAGACTGTTCAATAAATGATGTTGAACAAATAGCTATCCAGGGACTTCCCTGGTGGTGCAGTGATTAAGAATCCACCTGCCAATGCAGGGGACACGGGTTTGAGCCCCAGTCCGGGAAGATCCCACTTGCCACGGAGCAACTAAGCCCGTGCACCATAACTACTGAGCCTGCGCTCTAGAACCCGCAAGCCACAACTACTGAGCCCACGGACCACAACTGCTGAAGCCTGCATGCCTAGAGTCCATGCTCCGCAACAAGAGAAGCCACCGCGATGAGAAGCCTTAGCATCACAATGAAGAGTAGTTCCCGCTCACCACAACTAGAGAAAGCCCACGTGCAGCAATGAAGACCCAATGCAGCCAAAAAAAAAAAAAAAAAAAAACTAAAAGTATTAGAAGAAAATATAGGAGTATATCTTTAAGATCTTAGAAGAGGGAAGGTCTTTTTGAGATATGAAAAGCAAAAAGCATACAGGAAAAGAGGGATACAACTAAAAAACACACCAAAAATTAAGTTAAAAGTCGTGATGTTGATGGGTATTCTTGTAATTCAGGTCAGGTATCCTGGGAAATAGACTCTGAGATGGACATTTGCACACAGGGAGTTTGTGGGGAGTTCTCTAGGGATCAATACCTACGGGGGAGTGATGGAAGCAGGACTGGGCAAAGGGCAAAGTGGAACTGTGGTACAGTCTCACGAAGGCTTAGACGATCCTGATCCCACAGGGAGCTCTGGAACTGAGTTGTCCTGAATTGAGGAAAGGAGGTTGACTTTTATTCCCCACACTGACCAGTCAGTGGATGTGGGCAGCTTCCAGGAAGGGGGCATGACCTGGGTGAAGGCAAGTTCTAGAGAGAGACTCAGCTGTGAGCTGTCAGCTACCTACGTTCCCAGCTTCTGGGGGAATGGGTGCATCGTTTCTGAAATGAATAAGTTGGTTGGCACCCCACAGCATCTGTTACGCTGATATATAGATCAGAAAAAAGAGTAGTAATCATATTATATAAAGAACTTTTACCTCTCAATAAGAACAAGACATAGTACCCAACAAAGCACTTTGCAGAAGATATAAACAGGAAATTTGCAGAAGAAATAAAAATGGTCAATACACCTTAGTAATGATCAGGGAACTACAAATCAAAACAAGATGTAATTTTTTAACGATCAGATTGTGAAAAATTAGAGAGCTTAACAAATTTTGGCAAAAGTCTAGAAAATAGATATTTTTATATACTGCTGGTATGAGTGGAAGAAGTGGTGATGCCAATTCTACCCAGAGATCTACTTCTCAATATCTACAATAACATTACTACATGTGTGTAAGGAGGCATTGCTTGTACTAGAAAAACAATGGAAACAACCTAAAAGTCCATCAATTGGAGAAAACTAAATAATCTTTGGTATAATCACACAATGAAGTAGTACATTTGTATTTGGGGTAATTAATCCAAAAAGATGATTATACACACACACACACACACACATATTTATATAAATTGATGAGTTGCAGAATGATGAATATGTGCAGGTGATAAGATTTATATTTAAAAATTACACACATCTAACATGATACCATATATTTTCTATGGATACATATATAAGTATGTAACAGTACAGAAAAAGGTCAAAAACTATATACAATGAACACACAAGAGAGGTTGCCCTTGAGAAGAATTATGGGAAATAATATTTCAATTAAAAAAAGAATATTTTCATATTTTACTTGGAAATTAAAAATTAGTAGTTTCAGCAGATGCTGTTGGCTACCACTGTCACCATGGCCCTGATTAACCTATTGCAGTGTTCTCAACGCTAGCTGTATTTCAAAATATATAAAATGCCTTGGGGCTTCCCTGGTGGCGCAGTGGTTGAGAATCCACCTGCCAATGCAGGGGACATGGGTTCCAGCCCTGGTCCGGGAAGATCCCACATGCCGTGGAGCAACTAAGCCCGTGCGCCACAACTACTGAACCTGAGTGCCACAACTACTGAAGCCCGCACGCCTAGAGCCCGAGCTCTGCAACAAGAGAATCCACCGCAATGAGAAGCCCGCGCACCACGCTGAAGAGTAGACCCCGCTTGCAGTAACTACAGAAAGCCCGCGCGCAGCAATGAAGACCCAACAACGAAGACCCAATGCAGCGAAAAATAAATAAATAAATTTATTTAAAAAAATATATATATAAAATGCCAATGCCTAGGTCTTACCTCAGATTCATGTTTGATTATTCTGTTCTTGGGCAAAGTTTTGGAAAGTCCTGGATGATTTTAATGTGCAGCTGGGGCTGTGAACTGCTGATCCAAGACAATCGTGGTGAGTGTATTTCCCTTGCAAGTGATTGGTTATGGAAAAAGCATGTGCCTCGATCATGGGGTATGGAAGCTTCTGGGAGAGGGCTTCCTCATTGACTAAAAAGTGAGACACAGGAAGAAATTTTCTGTCTTCTTCTGTTGGACATTGTCATGGCTGAATATGACGTCTGAATCTACCACAATTATCTTGAGTCATGAGTGAAGCTGAGCTGGCCCAAAGACCAAACTCACATGCTGAAGATGGTAGAGGGAAAGATAGAAATAACCTGGGTCGCTGACGATAAAGCAGTGAGTCACCGAATTAGCCAAGACTGGATTGCCCTCCCTTAAGACTTGTTACATAACACGATAAATGGTCCTTATTGTTGAAGTCTATGTCCTAACTGACACAATAGTATTATGTTAAGCCATATAAAATTGCTGATATCTTACCATTTTTTAAACCTACTTTTTTCCATCATCACTGCGGATCCAAGGCAGATGTCTTCCTGACCTACTTTCATCACCTTCAATTTCCTTATCTGTTTCATTATATTTTTCTCCACCCCAAAGATCTGTCATCTTTCATTAATTTCAGTATCCACAGTGATAACTGATCTAACATCCTAGTACAGAGTCTTAATAGCTCTGCTATTCATTCACAGGTATTCATCCAAATTTTAATCTATATGTACAATCTATTTTTTCTACATATGGATATATGATATCTCTTAGCCAAAACAATCAGCTGAGAAGATCAGAAAACATGTTGTACAACTTGTTCTGATAGAAGGTAGATCAACTGCTGTAACAAACAATGCTAAATTTTAGTGGCTTAATGCAAAAAAGTTTATTTCTTGCTCTTGTCATAGTCCAATGGAGGGAGCGGAGTGGGAAGGTAGCTCTGCTTCACGTGGCTTTCAGCTCAATAAAATCACTGATTATGTGGTTTTAATCACCCAATATTTTGTGTTGTAATGGCAGTAGTTATTTAACTAAAGGATTAAAAAAAATACAAAATGTACTTGTATTCAAAGTATATGCAATTTAAATATATTTTCATAAAAATGTAAATTAAAGAAATAAAAAAAAATTTTAACGTATTTATTGTTCTTCTAAGATATTTAAATTATCTATCAAAATTAAAAGGCAAAATAGAAAACATTATAGAGATGAATATCAACATTTTAAATCAAAATTATTTAAATAAACTAATTTTTTTAGTTTAAAAAATTTAATTATCTCTATGAATTTTTATAAAAATAAAACTATTCATGATTCTAGTGTTCAATGTCCCTTTAACCACCAATGTAAACAATGGATATCATACTTCATGCGTGTTTCCTCTACACCTACATGTCTATCAATTTAAAAGTAATATAAATTAATTATTTTGTAGCCTCCGTTATACGTGTTGCAAATGCAGGCATACTGAAATATGGAGAGACAAGAAAATAGACACTCAGCACTACTACGTGAAAATGATGCTCATTGTAATGCAAGTCTCCATTACGATCATGCTGAGAAAGAATTTGACAAGTTAATTAATTGTCTTTTCCCCAACTGCTTCCTCTCTTCAAATTCTGCCTGCACTCAGAAGCAGCAGCACAATCTACGCACCTTGAGAGCATTTGGATGCAGTCAAGGTGTGTTCCCCTGGGGCTTAAACAATGTCAGTCATGGGAGCCGATGTCCAGGGTATCAGGTTGTCTTATGTCAGAACTGAGCACCAGAGCCTAAGTAAAAGAGATCTCCACATATTCTTAAATATATTTACTATTCTCTAGCACTAGTATTTGAAAGTGTCCTGCACGTCCACTCAGACTCAGTTCCCTGATCTCCTCAACACTGACCTTTTCCTCCACCCCTCTTCATCTCCCATTCCCATGACAAGGACCACACCTGGGCACTTTGTCATCACATGAGCTTGCGGCTTCTCAGATATCTTAACTTCCAACATCCCACTCCAACCACAACCTTCTGCTCCCCCAGCTTTCTCTCTTGTCAATTCCCTGTGCCATTATCATCCCATCTAGCAAAGGCTAGAAGAATCCAACTCTCTGATTTCTACACGCCAAGAGTGCTGCTGGAGAAAATCACTCAACCTGGCAGACTGGAGCCACTATCAATCACTGGTCCTCAGTGTCAACTGGGCTTTCAGTGCTGCCTGATCACCTGTTCTTCCACAGTCAAGGATGGATCCAAGGAAGCTTATACAATTCGTGGGATCATCTTTATTTTTTTTATTTATTTATTTTTTCATGGGATCATCTTTAAAAGAATAATACACAATTACAGTTACAAAGTTAGGTACAAAATTGGACATTGATTTAGAATGAAGAAATCCACCACCCCCAACCAAAGGTAATTAGAGCCGTGGGAATTTAAGATCTTCTGAGATCTCTTTAGGTAATTTGATAGCAATGCTTGCATAAAAATGCCTTCAGAAAGCAACCTGGCTTCCCGCCCCCCGCCACCTAGAATACAACTTCCAGCAACTCCCTTAACGCACAGGGGCCCAAGTAAGCTTCAAAAACTTCATAGTGAAAATGCCTCTTAGGTTACAATATGGAGAGGTTCACGTCCTCTCCATATTCTCAAGCCACTCCACCCAACAGCTCCCTTGAACTATTAACAGCTGGTTTCTCCTCTGATTTCATGGAGAACTGGGAAGCCATCAGTCTTAACTCCTCAACTTTCTGCTACAAAACCAGCAAACTTGTCTATATCCCACTCGTATTTTCTTCCTTGCCTCTTTCCACAGTGGAAGAGGTGTCACTCCATCCATGAAGATTGTTTAATCTTCATGTTGAGAATTTCTCTTAACATTTGTCTCCTTCTTTCATCAAAGATGAAGTTCATGTTTCTATTTGTTGCCCTCCTTGGCTCTTTGTGGGTGGTTTACAAGTAGAGCCATATGGAACCTAGAGATCCACACTTGCTCCCTTGGCTTCTGTGACCTGCATTCTTCTGGTTCTCCTCCTCCTTCTGGGATTTCTTTGCAGGTTCTTCTTCCTCTACTTGCCCCTTAAATTGTAGATACCCTCACGCCACCATTAGATCATTCATTTATTAAAACAAGACACACACTTTGTGCCAGGATTGTTGCAAGCATGGGCGGTAGGAAGTGAGCCAGAGAGATTCTGTTTTGTCCCTCACTACAAGGACACGTGGCAGAAATGCCCATGCTAGTCTGGGATGGAGGGAAGAGATCTAAGAAGACGTCCTAAAACAAGTAGCATACGCTTAACAAGACTTTTTCACTAGGTGAAGAGAAGGTAAAAAGTGGTCCAGGCAGCAGGCTCAGAGGGGGCAAAGCATATATCACATCTGAGAAGCTGAAAGAAGGGAGTTGGGGGTTGGAAGGTGAGAAATGAGAGGTAGGTAGGGATCCAGTAAGGAGGGGCCTTATGAGCCCTGGTGAGAATTTGGACTTTATTATTATTATATATTTTTGGCTACACCACACGGCATGCAGGATCTTCCCTGACCAGGGATGGAACCCACGCCCCCTGTGTTGGGAGCTTGAAGTCTTAACGACTGGACTGCCAAGGAAGTCCGAATTTGGACTTTATTTTGAGGGCTACAGGAAGCCTCAACTACTACCCAAACTTGGTAACATCCCTGCTTCTACTTTTCCCCCGGACTAACCTGTGCTCCATTCTGCAGCCAAAGTGACCTTAAAATTTGTCACGTCACGTCACTCTCTTGCTTAGAACATTTTGGTGTCCTTCTATTATCCAACGGGTTAAATCCCAAACTCCTTAACAAGCTTACGAGACCCCACATAACCTGGTCACAGCACGCTGACCAGGCTCCAGCCTGATGCGATTTCTTTGATTTCTCTCAGTTAGATACTCTGTTGTCTCTGGACCCCTTTCTCCCGCTACTTGTATCCTGAGCATCATGTCTGCTGGGAAGCCTTCATTGGCCTCCCTCCAGTCTGTATTCAGTACTCCTCCCATGAGCTCTCATTTACACCCTGGACATCCTCTCAATATTTAATATATGAGACAATAGCAAGTGACCGGGCATCTTCTATGACTCTGTAAACTCCAGCATACAGCTCACAATATAACCGTAATATTTGTTGAATAAATAAGTGAACAAAAAATAAAATAGGGGATGTAGTCAATGTCTTCTATGATCACTTCTAGCTCTAAAAAGTACATAGTTCTTTGCAGGTGCTGTCTGACGCAGGTGACTTAGGAACAGTTCGATAATTTACTTTTAAAAAGATAGTGGGAGTCAAATTTCTATTCATTGAGTTCCTATTTCCATTAAATTGGAGTAACTACTATATTGGATTTTTTCCCTCAGCTCAAAGGTTCTTAAAATATCAACACAGAAATGAAAAGAATCTTCTCAGCTTTTCTTTAAATATGTTCAATCTTGCCCATTTTCCCTACAAGCAAAAATGTTTTTCTCTCTAAGGAAATGACTTCTATGCTGGTAGTTTCCTTAAATGAACTGTTTCCATTTGTTCAATCCAATTAAAACATTCAGCTAAAGTTTACTGACAGTCCATCATGTGCCAGGCTCAGTCCTGGGGATATAAATAAGGCATTTGAACTTATAGTCATTTGACCAGCTTATAGTCTGGAAAAAGACTCTTGAACAGATAACTTAAAAAATGTTTCACTTTCTCAACTATTTCTGGTTCAGGACATGCTATATTCTTTACAGTTTAATTCAAAAATCTTTATTTACTAGTAAATAATGTGCAAGTAATTGTGGGTGACCTCAAAGGTGAGCAAGAGATGATCCTTGCCTTTGAGGAGCTTATGGTCTATGAGGGAACAAAAGGACAAGTAAAAAAATGACTGTCAGGAAGGCAGAATAGGGGAGTTTTAAGAGACACAGAAAGGTTAAAGGAGTAAGAGTCCACATCCACGGGGCGGGAGCAGAGAAGGAAGAGGGGAACCAGAAAACAAAAATGTTCTCAGCAGAAGTGCCATTTGAAAAGGGCCCTGAAGTACTGAGAGAATTGATGTAGGTGCCTTATGGAATCATATATTATTTATTATTTGTCCTTTTGTATCTGGCTTATTTCACTTAGCATAATGAAAAGACAATTTTTATGTAATCAAATGTATTGCTCATGAGTTTTAAAAATACACTGTAACAGGGCTTCCCTGGTGGCACAGTGGTTAAGAATCCACCTGCCAACGAAGGGGACACAGGTTCCAGCCCTGGTCTGGGAAGATCCCACATGCCGCGGAGCAACTACGCCCATGCACCACAACTACCGAGCCTGAGCTCTAGAGCCTTCAGGCCACAACTACTGAAGCCCGTGTGCCTAGAGCCCGTGCTCCACAAGAAAAGTCACTGCAGTGAGAAGCCCACGCACCACAACGAAGAGTAGCCCCTGCTCACTGCAACTAGAGAAAGCCCGCGTGCAGCAACGAAGACCCAATGCAGCCAAAAAAAAGTAATTAATTATTAAAAATAAATGAATAAATAAAATACACTGTAACAAAAATAAAAGGACCATCAAAACCTAGAAAAACATGTTTGCAACATATATGACAAAGGGCAAATGCATTACGGTGGTTACCAGGGGCTGGGGACAGTGGGGGGACGGATAGAGGGTTAGTGCTTAATGGGTACAGAATTTCAGGTTGGGAAGATGAAAAAGTTCTGGAGAGGGACAGTGGTGATGGCTGCACAAAAATGGGAATGTATTTAATGCCATGGACTGTACACTTCAAAATAGTTAAAATGGTAATTTTGTTGTTGTTGTTGTTATGGGCATTTTAACCACAATAATGACAATTAAATGTTTCAAGGATCCTTGGGTTTGTATCTGCTTAGAAAGACTTCCCACGCCTGAAGATGATAGAGTTGTTTATTCTTCTAGAAGTATTGTTTGTTAATATGGAGTTGGTAGGAGAACCAACTTTTACATAGGTGTTTGAGGTGAAAAGAGGCTTCTGCAACAGTCAGCGGAGAAAGTGACAAGGACCTGAAGTAAGGGGATGCAGTGGAAGGGCCAGTGTCTTCCGACTGGGAAAATAGGATGAAAGGATTTGGCTTTCAACTGGATATATGCATGGTAGGTACTTGAATGTTTGTTGATCGAGAAGGGAACAGAAAGTCAATACAGAGAACCCCTGAGGTTTCTAACCCAGGCAGCATGTACAATAGTAATAACATTTATTGATTGATACTAATATTCACTGACACAGGAAGATTAGGTTTGTGGGTGGAATAGGACGTGTTCCATTTTGGACATGCTACTATTTTTAGAGGCAGGCAGGTCAGCCATCTGGGTGATTTCCAGAAAGCAATCAAAAGTGGATCTGCTGTGGAAAAACATTAAGGGGGAGAAATTTGACTTGGAACTCAGCCAATCAAGATGATTGCTGAAGCTATGGGATTCTATGGGAGAGTATAAGAGTGTCAAGAGAGAATGGATAAGACCTTGAAGAATTTTAGCCCTTCAGTGGGACGAAGAGGAAGTATAGCCAGAGCGGCAAATAATTTGTAGAAAAGGTACTTGAAAGGGGCTTGATGAAAGGGTTTTAACAACAGGAGACTGGAGGGTTGGGGTAGTGGAGGTGGTTAAAGAGTTCCCAGCAGAAATAAGAATGTGAAGAAACAGCGAGCAGGAAAGCGCTCCACCAAAGAAGCCCTTCAGTAAACCAGATGTTGAATAAATTTGTTGTAGAATCGGAGGTTTCAAGGATGGGTTAGTCAACATCATTACTGTGGAAGAGAAGATGATGACCAAGAACAGGCCATTTCCCTCAGGGTAACTGTGACTATTGACATTTGGTTGCTTGAGCATGAAAAGTCTGACAGCATTTGATCTACTTCACTTAAGCTCCAGCCAAAGATATCCGGTAAATTTGGAATGTCTCAGGTTTCTAAACATAGTCAGCGTCCTCTATCCTAGGGTTAGGTTGGGTGTTCCAATTTCCTTTGTTGTGACGCATCTTTGTGCCAGATCCCAAACAGGTGCTTTTCAGTCTACCTTCATCATTACTTTTTGTTTGTTGTGTTTGTTTTTGAAGTGTTTTTTTTTTGTTTTGTTTTTTGCTGTACGCAGGCCTCTCACCGCTGCGGCCTCTCCCGTTGTGGAGCACAGGCTCCGGACGCGCAGGCTCAGCGGCCATGGCTCACGGGCCTAGTCGCTCCGCGGCATGTGGGATCTTCCCGGACCGGGGCACCAACCCGTGTCCCCTGCATCAGCAGGCGGACTCTCAACCACTGCGCCACCAGGGAAGCCCTGTTTTTGAAGCTTTGTTAATTTTTTTAAATGAGAAATTGGATGAGATCATGTTTCTAGGGAAAGGTGATAATGGCAGCAATGTTACTGTCCATGGTTCAAGTATCATACTGCACACGTGTGCTGTCAGAGGGTTAAGCCCAACTTGAGTTCTACTTTCCCCAAAGACCCTACACCTGGTTTCAAAGAGTCACAGTTTGGTTGCTATTAAAAAGATACGTAGAATTAACAGCTTGAAAAAAACTTCAGAGTTCCATTTTTCATTCTCAGCCTGGCAAAGATATACAAAGTTTGATAACTGTGGGAAAGCAGGCACTTGTCCTACAGCGCTGGTGGGAGAGTGAATTGCCATGACCTCTTTGGAAGGCAACTGACAATATTTACCGAATGCACATATCCTCTGACCCAGGGTATTCGAGACAACATGATTCCCCGCAGCATAATCTGTTGTGGCAAAGATGGCAACAACCTAAAATGCCCATCAACAGAGGCTGGTTAAATAATTATGGTGTATCTTCACCACGAAATACTTTAGGCGTTACTGCTTCTTTATGCATAAAATAGCTCTGGAACTATACGTTAGAAACTGGTCACCCTGGTGGCCTCTGGGAGGGGACTGGGCTAAAGGGACAGGGATGGGAGGGACTTTTCATTTGCCTTCTATACCTGATGAATGTATAACCTACCTCCACCCACCACTCTGAATGAAGCAAGACAGTTTCCTGGTGGCAGAGAGTACACTAATAGTTTTTAACATATTAGGAATCTTGAGATAAATCCTAACCACAGTCCTGAGTTATGATGGGAATCATTTAGAGAAGTTCAGGAGTTGAAGGCCATCTCATGTTTCCCACCCACCTTTTTTCCCCATACAGAACACAAGGCATGAAGGAAGGGAAGGATAAGAGCAAGACAACACAAAGGAGCCATGAAGCCAAGAACTTGTAGGACAGACACTTTATTAAGACTTGCTTATAATAAAACATTCAACCCTTTGACGTGTCCATTAGTTTGTTATCTTGTTTTTTGCTGGAGACCACAGCCTGATGCCCAAAAGCCCTTAGCCTCATCTTACGTCAGTCTAGTCAATGGCTGCCTATTTTATAGTTCAACTAATTGAGAGTCAGGAAAATCTGGTCTTAACATCCCAAATTAAGGGCTGTAAGATTTGCAACCCATTTATATAAAGTGCTTATGTTCAGTGCAAAAAGGGCAGACTCAGAAAGGCAAGCAGATGCCAGGAAATGATGTTTTCTGGGAGACAGATGCATTTTATGACTCAAAGCCACTTGTCACACTTTCCCATAAAGGGGTCTAGTATTTTCTTTTCAGTCTCTCCCCTCTCTAAGAGGACCAAAACTTTGAATCTGACAGATGCTCTTACAGTTGTTTATTTTACTATTAAAAAAACCTGGTTCAGAGGGAAATCCACAGGGTTTCTAAGTGCCAGAGATAGTGACTTTGGCTTCTAGCGCCGGTTTCTCTCAGCAGCAAACGTGAGATCAACAGGCTGAGCTCTGGCTGGTGGGAGGCTCGCAGCTGCGGAGCTTTCCTCACACCCCTCATTTGCAAATCCAAGTCATGGACTATGGCAGACCTTTTCCAAAACGCCGTCACATCTCTGGTGGGAAGACAGGCCAATGCTTATTAAAGGAGCACTTCACCTAGTTGCCCAACTGGACATGACCTATTTCACCATCCCCTTGTTTAATTCTTCTTTATAAAAAGTACATTTATTTATTTATGGCTGAGTTGGGTCTTTGTTGCTGTGCACAGGTTTTCTCTAGTTGTGGCGAGTGGGGGCTACTCTTCGTCGCGGTGCACGGGCTTCTCATTGCAGTGGCTTCTCTTGTTGCAGAGCACGGGCTCTAGGCGTGCAGGTTCAGTAGTTGTGGCACATGGGCTTAGCTGCTCCGTGGCATGTGGGATCTTCCCGGACCAGGGCCCGAACCTGTGTTCCCTACATTGGCAGGTGGATTCTTAACCACTGAGCTACCAGGGAAGCCCCCCTTGTTTAATTCTTGTCCGCTGGTCCAACTTCAAAGTGAACCCGTGACTCCCTTTGTTAAGACAAAGAAGTGCACTGCCTTCTCAATGACCTTGGGTCTCTGCGTATCCATCCTTCTGTTCCGAAGAGACTGAAGAGAAGCAGGAGGGAAGAGGAAGTGATTTCCTAACCAATTTAAGGGGCACATATAGGACTGTAACTCAAACAGGCAAAGTCCAGCCATTCAGTTCCAGGCTCTGGGCTACTGTTCCTCTCCCCAGACTCTTAAAGAGGAAGCTACTTTCTCTCACTTTGCAGCAGGGATATTGACAAAAGCCACTTCTTTGCTTGTAAACAACCCTCCTGCAATCCTGTTTGGATTGGAGAGGTTCCCTTTTCTCTCCCTGTGGATAAACGTGATGGCACCCCTCCTGCCCATGTGTAGGGCTCCAGACCCCATCATGCGTACAGGTAGCCACAGCTTTCAGATGCCAGCACCTGAAGGTGGTTCAGACCACCTTCCAAAGATTCATGGTAACTCTTGCGCTTGTGAGAGGAGAGACACTCAGAATGGTTTTATACCACAGGAAGCAACAGCCCTAAAGCCATCTCTGAATTTGGGGACGGGAAGGAGGGAAGAAGAGGAAATCCTTTTGATGCTGCTCTATAATTCTCTGTTAAAACCCTTCCAGTCACGAGGAGCTACTGGAACGTCTCCACACAGAGGGAACTGTGTACAAAGAGGATGAACCCGGGTTAAGAACCAAAAACGCGGGGAAGGTTTTCAGACAGGCAGAAGTCTAAAGTAAAGTGCCTCTTTGCAGTGGGGGGAGAGTTTCACTTGTTCAGAAATGCTTGGGCGTAAACATGAGCACAAAGAGCGTGCACACACACACACACTCACTCTGAGGTAGAAAGAACTGGCCATCTCCAGACAAACACAGACTCCACAGTTTACAGAAACATGGCACTTGTGTGAAAGGTCCTGTCTTTGCCCAGGATGGCAAGTCAGGTCCAATTCCAGCTCTTTCCCACCTGGGGTGGAGCCAGGGAAGTCCCGTCCCACAGGAGGAAAGAGCTGGAAGCATGCCCATCACTCCCCTCCCACAGTTGTCAGGCCCCGTAGTCCAGGGTCACTTCCTGGAGCCCGAGCCGTGGGCACCCCGGCTGTGGCTTGTCAGAAGCCACTGGGAGCAGATGTCTTGCACTACTGCGTCCCCACTGCTCTTGGCGGCCTGCTGCACCTGCTGGACGAGGACCGCGGCCCGTGAGTGTTCTTGCTTCACGGCGATCAAGTAGGCAGAACGCAACTTGCAACACGTCAGGTAGGCCTGAACCTGCCAGTTGGGTGTAAGAAACAGCGGGAAGGAAACTGTCACTGACAAGTCACCAACAGGCACACAGAGAGCTCAAGCAGATGAGATACCATTTCTCACCTACCAATCAATAATTGGGTTCTTGGGCTTCCCTGGTGGTGCAGTGGTTGAGAATCTGCCTGCCAATGCAGGGGGACACGGGTTCGAGCCCTGGTATGGGAAGATCCCACATGCCATGGAGCAACTGGGCCTGTGAGCCACAACTACTGAGCCTGCGCATCTGGAGCCTGTGCTCCGCAACAAGAGAGGCCACGACAGTGAGGGGCCCGCGCACCGCGATGAAGAGTGGACCCCGCTCGCCGCAACTAGAGAAAGCCCTTGCACAGAAACGAAGAACCAACAAAGCCAAAAATAAATAAAATAAATAAATTAATTAATTAAAAAAAAAGATACTCTGTCAAAACAGATTAGAGGTTACTAGGAAAAAAAAATAATTGGGTTCTTGCCTTTTATTACATTACAGCCACTCTTTAAATATTACACTGTTATTTTATAGTGTAAAAAGTTATTACAAATAAGCTAAGAATTTCAAAAAGAAGAAGGTAGGCAGGCAGAGTCAGGCCTCTAAGCACTCCCTCCAAGGCCTTCCTCACTCCCCTGGGCTCTCCAGCCTCCACCTGGCCTCACTGCCGACAGACTGTGGTTTTGTAGTCTTTTGGCTGATTTGATTGATGACTGCCTCCTTGGCCAGGATGGCAGGAATAGTGTCTCCTTTTGCTAACCATTCCTGGTGCCTAGCACAGGGTCTGGCATGCAGGTGTTCAATGAAAATGCATGAAGTGAATGAGTGAATGAATGAGCCATCATACCTGCCCCCTACAATGGGCACACAGAGCCCCTTTCTCTATTTTCTGTTTCTGACCTGCTGAATTAAAAATCTTTTAACAGGGCTTCCCTGGTGGCGCAGTGTTTGAGAGTCCGCCTGCCGATGCAGGGGACACGGGTTCGTGCCCCGATCTGGGAGGATCCCACATGCCGCGGAGCGGCTGGGCCCGTGAGCCGTGGCCGCTGAGCCTGTGCGTCCGGAGCCTGTGCTCCGCAACAGGAGAGGCCACAACAGTGAGAGGCCCGCGTACCGCAAAAAAAAAACAAAAAAAACTTTTAACAGGAAATTTTGGGAAGAAAACGCACACAATTAGAAAAACCCTAAATAAGGCGTGACCCCAGGTTGATCTGACTTGCAGTTTGGCACAGAGGCAGCTCAGTTTCCTTCATTCAGGACACCCTCCAGCTCAGGAGTGCCCAGCTGGGTGGAGACGAGAGCCCCTGCCTTCCCTGGCCACGACCTCACCAGCACCTCCCTGGTTAGCCAGGGTTCCAGGCCAGCGAACAGCAAGGCCCAGGTGAGTTGCCTCAGAGCTCCCACTAGCAGCTGCTTTTCTGCCGTGACAGTCCTTCTGGTGGTTGGAGCGGACTCTTCTCTCTTGATGTTTCAATGCTCCATCTTCTTTTTTTTACCTTGGTCACTAAAGTCCTCCTTTCCTAAGCTCAATTACAGATAATCGCCTACAGCTAGAAGACATGTTCTGACATGTCTGAGCTCTGTGAAGTGATCAAGTCCTGCAGTATGGTTATCTACCTGCTGCCCTAGGACATTCGCTTTACCCGGGCCCTCAGCTCTGCTTGGTACCAGTGTACATTAAACAGAATATCACAAGTTGGCAGGCAAAATTCCTACCTAGAGGAGGAGGGCATTTTTCCAGAAAGTCTGGAATAGAAACTGAACGAAGCTGTTTTTGGCAAGATCCTGTGACCTGAGATCACGTAAGTGTGTTAGAACAGCTGCTGCCAGAAAAAACCTGAAAAAGTAATAACGACGGTATAGCTTTCAGCGTCCATCTTTCCCAGGCACAAAGTCTCTGTCCTACAGAACAGGAGGATCACTGAAGGCTTGGAAAAGAACCATAGCCGGAGAATCAAGAAACCTGGGTGTCTGGCCTGGCTGTCGGGTTCCCATTTTGATTCTAGAAAAGTAATTTTCCACATTTCAGGATGTCAGAATTCCACCCTTTCCACAGGATGTCATCAGGATGTTGCAGAATTAAGTGAAGAAATGTTAAGAACAGCTTCTCCCTAACCTCAAATGAAAAATGCCCTGCAAATTCAGTCCAGGGATTAGCAATACCGCCGTGGGGAGCAGCAATGTGGTTGTGTGAGAAGCTGTTTGCCTAACATTAGTTTTCTTCACAAGGGACTCAGCTGCCAGATCATTCCACTGCTAGTGGCCAGGGCAGGCTAGCTTGGCTTTCTCCTGCCTCTCTTGGCCTGTGGGCCTTCCTCCCACGGTGAAGCCACAAACAGGAGCCGCTGGCACCCTTCCCAAAGGTTCACCGACTTCCCTCCCACTCAACAGGAAGAGCTTGCAGGCCCCAGGGGCAAGGCCTGTTCTGCAGGCTGAGGCACCAACAGACATCGTTGGTCAAAGGGCTGGGTGAGTTTTTTCCTTACTGTAGAGGGTACACCTGTTCCTCCAGGATAAAGAGTTGCCTGCTCACTCTGAGAACCTCATGCAGTGAGTCCATCTGAAGATGAAAGTGAGGATTTCCTAGGGCTCTGAGAGAAAACCTCCATAGGAAATGGAGAGTTGAGAGAAGCCTAGGACATGTGTGTCTTGGGGTATAAAAAAATGGGAGGGCAAAGGCTCATGTGGTCAGGTTTCTCATGTTCCCCACCTATGCCCTCCCTTCTACGCCCCTATCTGGGTCTCAGTCCCTCCTCTGATAACAAAGAGGCTGAGATACAGGCTGAATGGTAGCGAGCAAAGGGTAAAGGTGAAAAGGCAAGTCCAAAGTGCTGTGCCCGAGCGCTACTGGGTGTGGAGACAGTTCCGCTCACCTTGCTGTCGTCACTGTGCATCGCCTGGATGAGGCCCTCCAGCTCCTGTTCAGAACAGAGACACAGTAGTCACGAGATGAAGGGGTCCACAGCGTGGCAGCCGGGGCCCAACCCAGCCTCAGCCCAGCCATTCTGACTCAGGGTGGGGATGCCTGCCTGACCCTTCTCTACAAACTCATCACCTGGGAATTCCCAGGCGGTCCAAAGGTTAAGACCCCATGCTTTCACTGCTGAGGGCCCGGGTTCAATAGCTGGTCAGGGAACTAAGATCCCACAAGCCACGTGGCACGGCCAAAAAACCCACAAAAACCAAACTCAACTCCTGCTATAAGAGCAACAGAGGAAAGCTAATGATAACACTAAGCTTGGGAACCTGAGAAGCAACAGCAAACGAGGCCTGTCCTTGGCCTTCAAGAGAGGATGTGGGGCTTCCCTGGTGGCACAGTGGCTAAGAATCTGCCTACCAATGCAGGGTAGGTTCAAGCCCTGGTCTGGGAAGATCCCACATGCCGCGGAGCAACTAAGCCTGTGCGCCACAACTATTGAGCCTGTGCTCTAGAGCCTGCGAGCCATAACTACTGAAGCCCGCACACCTAGAGCCCATGCTCCGCAACAAGAGAAGCCACCGCAATGAGAAGCCTGCGCCCTGCAAAGAGTAGCCCCCGCTCGCCACAACCAGAGGAAAGCCCACGTGCAGCAACGAAGACCCAACGCAGCTAAAAATAAAATAAAGTAAATTTATTAAAAAAAAAAAAAGAAAGGATGTGGCTTTGTTCACCCCACTAGGAAGCCATCGGGGGACAGTTTTGCAGGCGATGTGCTTCAAAGGCCACCTGCAGGCCCACGATGACCTCCTCTACAATCACAGGGAGAAACTCAACTCTGTCCGTCCGCAGACATTTCCTGGTGCCAACAGCATCAGACAATGGGATGCTGAGGGACGGCCTCTGGATACAGTGATTATCACCATGAATTTTCTTTCCAGCGAAGGGTTGACTAGTGAGGCCATCATTACAGAGGGGTCAGAAAGACAGAGGGATCTTGTAGAGTTTCAGGTACAGTAGGTATAGGGAAGAGAAAAATAAAGAGGGGGATGTGAAGACACTGAAATAGGCAGAGGAGCTGAGAGGTCTGGGGGTGAGCGCACCTGGGGTGGAATTCTCTTGAATGCTTCCAAGCAGTGGAGGAGGATCGTGTCCCCGTCACTTTTGGCCGCCATGCCTGACTCGCTGACACATTTGAGCAGCTGTCGGATCTCACTGTACTTCTCCCTCTCCACCAGCTGCCGGGCGGCTTTGCAGTAGGTTGCGGCAGCGTCCAGCTGGAAGTCCTAGAACAGAACATGGGCTGATGGGTGTAGGGAGGCAGGGACACCAATGGCGGGAAGGAAGGTGACATTTACAGACCTCCCACTGGGCTTGGGGTAGACAAGACTGTAGTCCCAATAGAGAACATACATAAACAATCAGCAAAAAGTTCTTCTCTTGGAGCTCGGCAGACATTTAGGAAGCATCCGTAAAAATCGTAACTTTGATATCTACACTGGTACATCTCACTTGCTGCCGTGTCACTTTCTGAAAATATTCTAATCAAATGCCCAAGACCAGTTCATTCTCTAACGAATCACCTTTCTCTTGGAAAATGGATGTCAGGGGCTGATACTGGCTGCCCTGGACACTTGGTGCTCTGTTAAGAGATGTCTTGGTGTTAGGAAACAGACCAATTCACCAAAAGACTGATGAGCTAGAAACTACCAGATAAACATGTTGTTGCCTTGGGGTCTTTGCCCAACAGGGAAAATGGGTGGGAAGAAAGAAATCTGTCAGATGGTTTTTTGTCTTTGATCCTTTAGATGCACGCTGCGTGAAGACCGTGTCTGCCTGGAGGGTGATGGGCCTCAGCGTGCCTGTGTGTCACTGTGTGGTGGGGAGTGGTCTGGCTTTTCATGGTTTTGGCGCCCTGCTCCATCCTCTGCTCCAGTGCCACAGCTGTACCCATGTCCTCGTATCACAAGCAACAGAAAATGTATGCCTCGAGCCGGCTCCTGGGCAGTGGCCCCTCCCCCTGAATAGGACCCCCACACCGCAGCCCCTCTGCCACCTCCTCCAGCCACGCTCCCCCGCAATGAGGACAGCTGTGTGGAACTCTCCTAGACCTCGTTTCGGGTAGTTATTTGATAGCTTTTGATAAACTCGTCATTGGCTGCTTGGCTTTTGGCAAAGTGGCCTACGGTCTTGAATTTGACCCAGTTCTGTAACAGCCCTCTTGTTGATTTCATCCTTGATGTACGTGTAAATCTGCTTTCCTTGGTATAAAAATTTTCTGAAGAATGATCTCTCACAGAACTGTGGTCATGTGCTGATCGCCCTCGGTATAATCCTGAGTAATCTGAGTCATACCTGCAGAACACGGAATGCAATTCCAAAACCATCTTCTACATTTTTCCCTCCTAGCATGACCTGAAAATGAGAGGGAAACGTGCTTAAAGAAGCAAGAATTACTGGAGCAGCCCCTCAGTCAAGAACGAGGCCCTCATTCATTCATTTATTCAACAAATATTTGTGGAGACTCTACTGAGTGCAGGCACTAGCAATACAAGAGTAATCAAAACGGACTCGGTCTCCAGCCTTCCGGGGCTCTCATTCCGTCGGGGAGGCAGCCATCAAAAGGATGACTGAAATAATGATAACTAGACGATTACAAGTGTGATAGGCACTCTGAAAGAGTGCCTCTGACACATCGTGCATACCTTGCAGGCAACATCCATTTTCATGTGGTTGTTTCCAAACAGGGTTGGCAGAGGCAAGGGGGTGATCTGAGAGGTCCCAGCACTTTCGCAGCGATGTAAGAACCGGGTCACCTCCACCTGCAGCTGAAGTGTGTTCACGTGCCTGCGGTGACAGGAGATGCGCAGTCAGGCCTCAGGAGGGGCCTCAGGAGCAACCAGGGCCAGGGGACTGAGAAGTCATAATAGGATGGCCATGGAAAAGGCAGAAGAAAGGAGGCGGAGGGAAAAGAGATCCAAAATACCCTCTGAGCAGTCACGACAAGCCGAAAGCGGCTGTGAGTGTTTACGGAGCACGGTGTGCTACTAACAACAGCAGCAGTCGAGAGAGACACGAACCCTGCCCTCCAGAGTTCAGAGGCTAGAGGAGAGGTAGATAACAGACACATTGAGTATCTAGCGATTGGGACTGTGAAGGAATAAACAGTAGCGGTGGAGCATTTACTTCAGATGTTGTGTTCTCAGCAAAAAGGCTGAGAGGAGGGAAGGACCTGGGGTGCTGAGGAACCCCCCGCGCCACAAGAAAGGAGAGAGTAGCATGAGGTAAGACGGAGATGCAGGCGGGGGCCAGATCACCCAGGACCTCTTTTGCGTCTTGTAAGGGGTAGGGGCTTAGTCTGACTGTCACATGTGATCCCAGTTCCTGCGCCTCCCCTACTTTCCTCTTCTCCTACGAGCTCCTCTGGCGGCTTTCCAGGCTTGCACCGGACACTGTCATCCAGGAATGATTCCTGTTAGGTGTGTGCGTGTGTGTGTATGTGTTTGTTTCCCAAGAGTTCAGGGATGGGCAAGAGCGGCTGCATCACCGACAGACCCTCGGTTCCAGCCTTTCTGCCCCACCCCAACTGCTCCCTGAACCCCAAGTTACCTTGACACATCAGCTGCCGTCATCTTCTTTCGGAAGAAGGTGGTTTTCTTCCTTCCGGTACGGCGGGAGGTTTCTTGGAGGTAGATCTTCAGGTGGTCCTTGGCCTTAAGCAGCCAAGAGAGCTTCTCTCCCAGCTCCGCATATGTCTTTGCTTTGTGACTGAAGAACCGAATACAGGTCATGGCGGCCCGGATGTGGTCCTGGAAGAGGAAAATGAATGTTCAGGTCAAAGGAGATTTGGAGGCTGGGGGTGTGAGGAGAACTCTGATCTGATGTCCCCCCGTGAAGCCTGGCTGCCAGCACCCTTTCCCTCAGAGGCCCAAGAGATCCCAAAGTGAACTGACTGGCTGGGACCTTGGGTAGGACGTTATTCCAGCACAGAAGAGATCTTTAAAAAGGAGACGTCTGATTCTCCATTTGACTTGCCTTCACTTTCACTCTGGCATTGAATACGCCAATTTCTCTGTGATTTAGTGTTGGCCACCCTCAGACAGATTGGAAGAAACATGCTCCCTCTCCTTTCATGCATCTTCTCTAAAAACACTTACTTCTCCTTCATTCCTTATGAATTCTGCATTCATGCTCCATGTTTATCTTGAAACTACCATATCCCTCCTTTTTATCTTTATATTCCCTGAATTCTGAAGAACGCTATTACTGACAAGATTAAAGTCTGCCTCTTTAGGATGAGAATGGAAATCCTGATACTATGTAAGAATGCTAGAGAGTAATGTGGATTTGCGGTAGGCTTAGTCAAGGAGCAAAAGGCCAGGAACCAAAACGACAGTCTCGTTCCCTCATCCTGCACAGTCTCCCCACGCGACAGGCCAACAGGGACAGAGGTAGAAGGCAGGATGGGGCTGCTGTTACCTTCATAAACTGCTGTAGCTCGTATAGAATGTGGTAGTAGTTCTTCTTCTGTAAATGTTGGCAGGCGGCAATCAAGTACTTTCCCCAGATTTCCAAGGTTGGATCAATGGATTCTAGTAAGTTTTCTAAAACGTGTAGCTTCCCACTTTTATAGCTTGGCTGGAAGATGCCTTCTATGAAGATTTCCGGGGGACTCTCCTGGAGCAGGGCAAAGCAAAAAGTCAGAAGTCTTGAGCCTGGTTCTGGCACTGTCTGGGACCCATTCTGAGTTTCCTTCCACTCACAGCCCTTCAGCATCCTCCCACAGCAGAGCGTCTTATCTTTTTGCACATCACAGATGGAACCCTTTGAGAATCCCGCCCTGGTGACTGCTCCCCTTCTCTCCTTCTCCGTACAGAAAAGTTCCTTGAGTTATCTGCACTCCAGAGTTCCAGAATTATCTGCACTCCCTGTTCCAGAGTTATCTGCACTCCCTGTCTCCAGTTCCTCTCCGGTGACTGTCTCCTGAACTCACTCACATCTAGCTTTTGCACTTACAACTCCATTGCAACTGCCCCTCAGGTCACCAATGACCTCTATGTTGTTAAATCTAAAATTCTTAGTCCTTGTTTTCCACCTGCTCTGTCAACAGCTTGTGATATAGCTGATGGCTTCCTCCTTGAAAATTTTTCTTTATTTGGCCCCCAGGATACCACCCCCACCAGGTTTTCTTTCTACTTCCCTGGCTATGCCTTCTCAGTCTCCTTTGCTGATTCCTCCTAATCTCTCCAGAGCTTAGGAGGGAGCTGTTCTCTTTTTTTTTTGGCTGCGTTGGGTTTTCTGGCTGCACGTGGGCTTTCTCTCTAGTTGTGGCCAGCAGGGTCTACTCTTCGATGGGTGCACGGGCTTCTCATTGCGGTGGCTTCTCTTGTTGTGGAGCATGGGCTCTAGGCGCGCAGGCTTCAGTAGTTGCAGCACCTGGGCTCAGTACTGGTGCCTCGCGTGGGCTTAGTTGCTCCGTGGCATGTGGGATCTTCCCGGACCAGGGATTGAACCCATGTCCCCTGCATGGGCAGGTGGATTCTTAACCACTGCGCCACCAGAGAAGTCCCTGTCCTCTTTTCTTTTTTTTTTTTTTTTTTTTTTTTTTGTCCTCTTTTCTTTACTCACTCTTTTGATTTCATAAGTCTTAGGGCTTTACATTTATCGATCTACTGATTATGTCTAAATCTCTATTCCCAGCCTGTTTATTCTTTCTGAACTCCAGAATTGTATACCTAACTTACAGCCAACTGCTGACGCAAAAAGTCCTCTTTGATATCTAGAGAACAATACATATTGATATAAAACTGCACTCCTGATTGTGTCTTCCCAATCTGCTCTTTCTGCAGTCTTCCCCTTCTCAGATGGCAATTTTGTTATTCTATCTGTTCAGGCCAAAAACCTTAGCCATCTTTCTCTTACACCACAACATAAAAGTCATTAGCAAATTCTATTGGCTCCACCTCAAAATACATACAGAATCTCTACGTAGCTGACCACTTCTCACCACCTCCATGTACCGTCCTGGTCCAAGTCATCATCACCACTTCCCCGGATGATTGCAATGGCCTCCTCCCTGGTCTACCATCTTCCACTCCTGCCTCTTTTTTGACTAATGCCAACCAATCAACCTGAGTGATTCGGTTAAAACATAAGTGAGGGGCTTCCCTGGTGGCGCAGTGGTTGGGTGTCCGTCTGCCGATTCAGGGGACGCGGGTCTGTGCCCCGGTCCAGGAAGATCTCACATGCCGCTGAGCGGCTGGGCCCGTGAGCCATGGCTGCTGAGCCTGTGCATCCGGAGCCTGTGCTCCGCAGCGGGAGAGGCCACAACAGTGAGAGGCCCACGTACCGCAAAAAACAAACAAACAAACAAACAAAAAACATAAGTCAGATCATGTTACGTCTCTGCTCAAAATCTTCCAATGGTTTTCCTTCTCACTCAGCACAAAGCCCAAGTCCTCATAATGTCTACAAGGCTCTATATGATCTAGGCCCTGTTAGCTTTCTGACCTTATCTGCTACCACCCTTTCCCCGGCTTACTCTGCTCAAGCTGCCCTGGCCTTTGCCCTTGCTACTCCCTCCACCTGGACCGTGCTTCCTCCACAATCTGCACAGTTCATTCCCAACCTACTTTAGGCCTTTACTCAGATGTCATCTCTCCTGGGCACCCTGTCTAAAATTACACAATCCATCCCTTCCCTCTCCCCCACTTTACTCTTCTTATTACTCATCACCTATACTATATATCTTATTTATCTTGTTTATTGTCTCTCTCCCTACTATAATGTAAGTTTTATAGAGCAACTATTTTTGTCTGCCTTTTTTTTCTTCATTGCTGTGAAGAATAGTCCTTGGCTATTTAATAACTATTTCTTGGATGAATGAATAAATGATAAATATCATAGACCAACTCATCAGGAAAGCGCAAACACATACTAATCTGCTCACTTCTGAAGTTCATCTGTGGTTCAGAGACCGTGAGTCATCAACCCCCATTCCACAGTCATAGAAAAAAAACCATTTGGCCATTCAACCCCTTAAAAACTTCCATTTTGGGACCTCCCTGGTAGCACAGTGGTTAAGAATCTGCCTGCCAATGCAGGGGACACAGGTTCAATCCCTGGTCCAGGAAGATCCCACATGCCGCCGAGTAACTAAGCCTGTACGCCACAACTACTGAGCCTGCGCTCTAGAGCCCGCGAGCCACAACTACTGAAGACCTCATGCCTAGAGCCTCTGCTCCGCAACAAGAGAAGCCATCGCAATGAGAAGCCCGCTCACTGCAACGAAGAGTAGCCCCCGCTCGCTGCAACTAGAGAAAGCCTGCGTGCAGCAACGAAAGGAAGACCCAACACAGCCAAAAAAAAAGAACTTCCATTTCATCCATTCATATATCCACTCATTCATTCATAACTGGCACTAGGCCAGGTGCTTGAAGACACCAGGTAAGGTAAATATGGGCCTTCTCGCTCCAGATGCGAAGACACAATTGTAAACAAATAGTTGCAATCCAGCGGGATAAATGCAATAACAGAGTTATGTTCTAGGTACAGTGACTGTTTATAGAAGAGGTGAATGTCAATACAGAGGGTCTGGAAGGATAAACAGGAGTTTTCCAAGAAAACTAGGAGGGGCAGGGCATTCTAGGTACGGGGAAACAGCAATGTAGACTCATGGAAGTAAGAAAGGGCATGGTACAATCAGGAAAATTTAAGTAATTTGGCAAGTCCAGAATATAGAGCAGAGATAGGATTTGCAGTGAAAATAAACCGGAGAAATAAGGGGGCCTGAAACTGTTGGGTCCTGCATTCACGCTAAGGAATTTGGACTTCACCTTGTGGCCATGGGGATCCACCGAAGGCCTTTTAGAGAGAGGAATAACATGAATTAAGAATAACATAAATAACATGTACTATGTTTTAGAAAGCTCACTCTGGGGCAGTGTGATGGGTAAGGGGTGAAAAGGCAGGGAATGAGGCTGGAAACACCACGTCTTCCATGCTCTAGGCATTCAGTCATAGTTTTCACAATGTTTTTTTCTGTTGCTCCCCACCTGCTTGAGAAGGTAAGATACTTCAGTTCAAGGGTAGCTGTGATTACAGGAGATAAAAAGAAGCGTTCTTTCCTAGCTCTGACGAATGTAAAGCAGGGGCAATGCTGTCGTCAGCTTTTACCAAAATAAGTAAGTAAGCAGCTTAACCCTCTGGAGTGGTCATCAGGTAGAAGCAACAGAACTGGGTGAGGTGACGTAGCTTTACCTCAAAACTCTTTTGGAAACTGAGGAAAAGGAAACAGGTTTTAGCAATTAAATGCCAAATAATATAACCTTTACAACATTGACACCTGGTTAAGACACGGTAGCTACGGCAGTAGTGAAAACATTTCCCTTTCGCTGTCCTGTAGGGGTATGGTTACCACGACTCTGTACTGTTGACGGACTTGGAGGAATCCTAGAAGATATGCCTACTTGTAAACTTTCAATGGCTGCCATTTTGGACGAAGGCAGCAGACTGGAATTAAAGCATAACTCAAGCTCCTTTAATTTTATATGAAATTTGGTACTAATCACTCAATTCCTCAGAAAAATTGCATGGGACTTTCAGATAAAAAAGAGAAGGCCAAAGAGTCATGGTGAAACAGTCCTGACTTGGCTTAACAATGGCTCCAAAGAAATAATGCACTTCAGGGGTGCCTTTGCCCCCTGTGGGAGGAGGGCAGAGGATGTCAGAGGAAACAAAGGAGGGCACACTCTCCTTCTATGAGATACTTGTGGCTCAAATTTAGGATGTGGCTCATGGGTGCTTCCTGGCCTTTGTGGTAACAACTCTGAGTGGACGAGCAGTGGGGTCAGCAGCAGGACACAGCCCAGAGCAGGTGGGAAGTGTGTGGAAACAGAGAGGTTAGGCAATTTGCTCAAGGTCACACCACTTACACCAAGCATCTCATTCCAGAGACCATGCTCTCAGCTATTACTTGGTTCTGCTAAATGTTCTGGGAGAAGGGATGAAATCTGTCACTGCCCGTCAGAAGGGCAATCTGGGATCCAGGTTAAGACTTGCACACACTCATCAAATCATGATTTGTGCAGAGGGAATTTGCCATTTGTGTTTTGCTTTGTTTTGTGTTTTGGCTGCACCATGAGGCTTATAGGTTCCTAGTTCCCCGACCAGGAATTGAACCCGGGCCCTCGGCAGTGAAAGTGTGGTGTCCTAACCACTGGACCACCAGGGAACTCCCTAGAATTTGCCATTTGGACCTGACTTTGCCAGAGATGACCTCATAGCTCAACCCTGGGGTAAGGTTAAGGGGGGTTATTGCCTCCATGAAAGCTGGATGGGCCAAGCCAAGCGGGCAAAGCAGGCACTGCCGTGTGAGAGCCAGCCACGTCTGCAAGTCCCACCTTGTGGAGGAGGTGCAGCAGGGCTTCCCGCAGGCAGCTGTGCCTCACGTAGAAGCTAATGATGGCCAGGCTGGTGCTGTAGTTATGCAGGTAGAAGAGGCATTCTTGGTAGTAGGTGTTGTTCATGATCTTCCCTTCAGGAATCACCTCCAGAGAGAGGCTCTGGGTCCGAAGGGTAGCTTCCAGCTCTTTCAAGGTGGCCAAGTAATCATCATCTTGCTGCCAAGAGAGGACAGAGTGTGAGGGAACAATGGAACTCAGGGAGTCCTCAGCAGCCGCTGGAAACACTGTTTTCAAAGAATATTTAACAACGTGGAAAAGTGCTCACTATTATATAGTTTTAAGGGTAGAAAACAGGCAGGATATAAACTTCTATATATTAAAAACTGTATAACATCAATTAAATCAAAAACATAACAAAGAAAATTCACTAAAATCTAAATATTGCTTAAGTGTGGGTATGGGATTATATGTGATTTTCACTGTTTTAAAATTAGTTTTTTTTTTTTGAAATTTGACCCTTTATGACTTATCTAACCATATATAATGGAAAGAACGAAATCCAAACCTGACAGCTCTGAGCCAGGGCTGCCACTGTCAGCTGAATGGAAGCTGATACTTTCCCCAGGCATTACTGCCCCTGGGCCTCCCCCTGGCCCTGGAGCCCACCCTCTGCCTGTTGTGCTCTTACCACGGATAGAAGTGGCCTCGCTGTGGACTCCAGGTACTCAACCACATCCTGTACCAGTCTTGAGCCATGACTCAGCTGATTGAGGTCAAGAGGGGGCTTCAGACAGCGACTAAACTTCTCCCGTGCAGCGGTGAGGTTCCCAGCTTTGAGGCAGGCCATGCCCCAAGCGTGCCATGCCCCGGTGGTATCAAGGCCAGTCTTTGTGGAGACCTGGAGGAAAAACTGCTCGTTTTAGGGGGAGGCACCCACAGCCATGCCTGAGGGTCCCAAAGACCAATTCTATCCCCTTGGTGTCAATCATTTCCCTCCCCACCACCCCACCTGCCATTACTCCCACACTGGCAAAATTGTCATGCCTTAGACACTCCCCATGGCCAAGGACAACTAGAGGAGGTAAGTCGTTGGGGTAGATGTCAGCTTTGTCTGTGCCTCACCTCAACGCCCAGTTGGTAGTACTCAGCTTCCAAAAGCTGGTTCCTTAGCCTGGTTACTGCGGCCGGTTGCAAGATCTGATCCAGAGATGGCACGTGGCGATAGGCAGCAGCAACTAAAATATTCAGCACATCTACCTTGCTGATGTAGCTACAGGGAGGAAAAGGGCAAGGCAGTGAGGCTCCACAGGGTCATCCCAAGAACAGGTGCTGCTTAAAGGTTTTCTATTTCATTTCCAATGTGAAATGTGATCATGAGAATCGTGAGGTACGTGGGAGAAAAGACTCTGGAGTCAGACTCTCGGAAACTCTATCACTTAGTGGCTCTATGACTTTGGGCAAGTTAGTTAACCTTTCTCAGCCTCAATTTACTCATCTGTAAAATGGATAGAATAATGGGGAGTTTTAAGGATAAAATGAAATAACCGGAGGAAAAGAGCTTAGGATGGTGTCTAGAGCTTTGTAGGCACTCATCAAACGTTAGCTACCAATACATGGAGTACGGACGCTCCGGGACACTCAGGTCTCCTATTTTGAGGCAAGGCCTTTATACCGATGCTGGGAGCTCGCAAGCTACCCGTTTCTTTTTGGTTCTCTGGAACCCTGCTTGCTTGGGAGAGTGTATATGGACTGTATCGGCAGCCTGCACTCCCGGTCAGTACAGAGGTCACATCACTACCAGCCTCTGGAGGTGCTGCTGGGCAGGGCCCTCAGATTCGAGTGCCCTGGACTTGACATCCTTTCTCTGGGTTAAGGATGGACTCTTGTTACTAGGACTGCTGCCTTTGATCTTATTCCTGACACCTGGTGATTGCAAAAACCTTATAACAACAGAGCCCAGAGAGCTGTCTGGGATCATTCTGTTTAGTCCTGCCTGAGACAGGCCTACACCTAAGGTTCTTGAATCTTGTATCATAATTCTATCAAAACCCCTTGCAGATCCTGACTTGTCCATTGATTTCCCTGGAAAGGGATTCAGTACATCAGTGATTCTCAACCTAGTGGGGATGGGTAGGGGAGAGCATAGTGTGTAAAAGCAAATTCGGTATCATAATGTATTGGACGTGTGTAATGGGTGGTGTGAGTTTTGTTTTTAAACATTTATTTATTTGTCTACAGAAGAAGGTATGAGTTAAAAACAGCGGAAAAATACTCTGCAAACCAGGAGTTCTAAACACACATGAGAGACAAATCTACTGTCATCAGCAACTGGGCACAAGTGCAGTGATTCCCTAGAGTGAGTGTACCGATTCCAGGGCTGGGAAGAAAGGATGTGTAATTTGACCATGGCTATTAAGTGTCAGAGAAGCCTATGGCACCTGGGGATGGGTGAGAATCCCACTGAAGCAAGGACTTCCTTAATTTCTGCTCCCTTAACCCAAAGTGGATATTTCCTCCATCTATATTAGATTTTGAAGGAAGTATAGGACTTGCTGTTAGATTTGTTCTCCAGCCCCCATCTAAGTATCCTTTTCTGTTAATAAGATTTTATCTCATTTACGTTTCTGATAGTTGAGAAATATTTAGATATATCTTTATTCTTGCCTTAAATTCTACCTTTTGCTATATAAAATGGTTTCTGTTCCTTCCTTCCCTTCTCCATTTCTATAAATTGGTAGAGTTGTGGTTCTTTAAAAGATTGTATTTAACATATTATACAGCTCATTTTTCATTTGTCAACTTGAAAAATGATGTAGAATCTTTTGCCTCTTGATATGAGTGAAATTAACTCCTTTATATTTCCTTCCACTTGCTGTCCCACCTCCTTCTGCCTTTCTCAACCTTCTGGTTTTTGTTAGTAAGAATAATAAAACTAACATTTTTGGAGTACACAGGCTCAGTTCTTAGTCCTTTATATGGATACAGTACTCTCACTTTACAGCCATATGAAATAAATATTATCATCCCCATTTTCCAGAGGAGGAAACCGAGGCCCAGAGTGGTTAACAGACTCATCTAAGGTTACAGAGCTAGGAAGCGGTGAAGTTGAGAATCACTGCACTCTCTGTTATCTGAGTTTGCAGGCCAGTACCCTGGGCAAGTGCCTGAAGCACTGACACGTCAAAGAAAATTATGCTCTTCGTTCTCAAATCTGGCTAGGACTGAGAGCTGGGAATGCACAACGTGAGTCACACATCTGGGTGGATAAGCCGGGAATTGGGAGTTTTCATTGTCAGGTTAATGAATGGATGCAGAGCAGGTTGTGTAGGTAGCTGGGGCCTAATCCTCACTTTTCCATAGAAACTTCTACTTTATGACTCACGTTCCTCCCTGGGACATAGGGACAGACCAGTCCGCAGTGCGCTTTATAGATCTGTTACCCAGAACTCCGAGGCCACAGTCTGAATTTGGTCAAGGCTAGGGTAGAGGACACATCTCCTTTAAAAGGCAGAAAGTTCCACAGAGACTAAAGGTGCTCTCCAAAATTGATGTTCATCACAAATTAACCCAAGTCTTTCTTTCCAACTGGAAAAGAAAGACTCTGTAGCTAGAGAACCTGCCTTGAGGATCCACTCAGGGAAAGAGAAGCACACAGGCTGTCAACGTAGGGTGAGGAAGACTGCTTGTGATCTGATAACAGCATTTCATCAACGTCAAATGGAGATGCAAAACAGTTCAGCATGTCTTGTCAGAGGACTGGGAGGTGAAAACCCAGAGTAGGGTCAGAAAAAGAAGCTGGACAGACATGACCACCGTGTAAAAGAAGAGACACTCATTTCCACTTACCTGTCACAAAGAGCCAGGTCCTGGCTCCGGCCCGCCTTGACAAACATCATCTTGGCGCTGAAGAGCAGCTGCTTCATGATGTCTGTGAGCAGCCCCGCATCTACCTCTGGGTTCATGAGCCCCTGGGACAGCCTGCAGCAGTGCTCAATCAGCTGGTGGCCGCAGGCAACACTGTCCTGGTGCAGATTCAGGATGGCGATACACAAGGAGGCGCTGGGGGCCTGGCCCAGGTGGATGAGGAGAGAAGCACACTGTGAGTTCCCAGACCAAAGCAGTCTTCAAATGTAGCTGGGAGGGAGGAATTATTCTTCCCGTTTCACAAAGCTTGAAAAACCCTGGGGGAAGTAGCCAAAAATCCCACGGCAAAGCAGAAGTAGAGCTAAACATACTTCAGAAGTTCTAAGTAGCACTGGCAAAGCTCTGGCTTTTAGGTTTTTGTCTCCTTACTGGGAGGAAGGCAGCTGTGTCCACGTGTTACCTACTTCCTGGGAATGCCTGTAGGTGCCCTTCTTTTTTAGTCTACTGTCCCATCAGTGCAGGTGCTCCTAATGCTGGCTTGGACGATAGTCACCTTGCTTGTCTGGCTACCTGGAGAAGTCTTTGTTTCAAGCCACTGGAAACAGTGCTGCTAAATTAATATTCCTAAAGCACACTCTGAAACCTTCCATGGCCCTGATGCCTACCAAGTACATATATCTTACTGCAGAGTACAAGGCCCTACACATAAATAGCCTGTTTCAACCCTACCTTTCCTACCTCTCTATTAACACCCTATGTTCTCTCCACATTAAACCACTTCTAATTCCCCAATCATTTTTGATACTGTGCCTTCGCTTGGATGTTAGAGTTTGGAAATCTTTGCCCTTCTCCTATCCTCACTCCACTCAGGACACCCAAACTTCTGCTTGTCAAACTCCTACCGCACTTCCAAGGCTCCTCTTAAACGCTACCTCTTCCATGAAGCCTTTCCTGATTTCCTCTTGTGTATTTCTCAAGCTGTTCCTCATTTTCTGCTTTAACTGGTTTACTTGTCTTAGCTCCCATGATATTACACTGTGAGCAAGTGAAGGCTTGCTTGTGTCTGCCCAACTCTGCATTTCCTGCCATGCTACTACACATCATAAGGAAACTCAAATGACCATCACATTTTATTGCTATTACCTGCTCATAGTAAAATTCACTCCGCACCAGCTCATTTTCCTCTTCATTCAGATCCAAAATCCATTCCACCTCAGCTGCTTTGGGGACTCTCACCACAGCTGAGTATGGAGGGCTTTCACTCTTGGGGCTGTCTGGTGCTGAGAAGACAAATGCCGTTCATGTGTCATTCACTGGCCGGTAGTCCAGTCTAGCCCAGCCCAGGGAGCCACGAGCTGCAGGCAGATCCTTGCCTGATATCTTAGGGCCCTTTCTCTCCTTTTGGTCCCTTTTATTTCCTTTAGGAGACCACCTTGGGTACCTCAAACTTTCTTCCCCAGGCACAGACCTGGAATGAGTGTTACAATGTTTGTCACACAAACTTGTTGCTTCACACGAGAAACTCTGAATGCTGCATGCTTCCCAAATGGAGGGATGAGCCATTGGCTACTCTAAAAACTAACCTGCCCAAACTATTAATAGTGATTACCGAGGGGAAGGAGGGAACATTAGAAGGCAGGATGGTGGTGAAGGGAAACCTAGTGGGGGAAGAAAGAGAAATAAGTTACTAAAAGTTAAGGACCAAATTCTTTGGCTGCTGGCCTTCTCGATGCTGGAAGCTAATGGGCCAGTGTGATAGGTTACTATGATGACAAACCTTAAGGGAAATAGCCTGACAGAAATGCCAAGAATTTTCTTTGGTCAACCTGTTGGACTGAGTTGCCATTGAGGGTGTCAGTTGCAGCAGATATGCTGAAGGAAGAGCCAACTTGAGCACAGAGACAAAAAGTCATAGGGAGGGAATTCCCTGGTGGTTAGGACTCCACGCTTTCACTGCCGAGGGCGTGGGTTCAATCCCTGGTCAGGGAACTAAGATCCCACAAGCTGGGTGGTGTGGCAAAAAAAAAAAAAAAAGTCACAGGGAATGTGATTCAGCCTTACCTCCTGGTTGCCCTGGATTCTCCTCTGGCGCACTGGAAACAGAGAAAGAAAAAGTGAAATGCTTGAATCCCTCCTCCTGCTCTTTGTTTTGAGCTTAGTGTATAGCACTGACATTTACTGTTACTCAAATGAGATTATCAGGGAATCATCCAAAACTCTTTTCTCTCCCTCACCTGTCACAGCCAACCACTTACCATTTCTTGCCCGTTCCATTTAAAATACCTGTTTAAATGTCCGCATCTCTCTCCTCATCTCTGCCTCCGAGAGGGCCCTCATCATTTAATGCTAGAGCCTTTGCAATAGCTTCCCAATTGGTCTCCTTGATTCTACCAAGCTACTCTCTACTTTGTAAGTACAGCAAGCTTTCAAAAATGCAAATCTGGGGCTTCCCTGGTGGCGCAGTGGTTGAGAGTCTGCCTGCCGATGCAGGGGGCACGGGCTCGTGCCCCGGTCCGGGAAGATCCCACATGTCGCGGAGCGGCTGGGCCCGTGAGCCATGGTCGCTGAGCCTGCGCGTCCGGAGCCTGTGCTCCGCAACGGGAGAGGCCCCAACAGTGAGAGGCTCACGTACCGCAAAAAAAAAAAAAAAAAAAAACAAGTCTGGCCATATTATGCTTCTGCTTAAAATTCTTTTATCAAATTCTTTGATAGCTCCTCAGGGTACAATATTCCACATTTGCATTTCAGCAGACAAAGCTCCTTATGGCTTCGCTGCCTCTTGAGACCATCTCCTACCACCCATGACCTCTGCTCAACCCATAAGAGTCCTCCCCACACTGCTACGGGCTCTGATCAAGTTCAGTTGGTGCCACCAACCACTAAATCCCAATGTCACAAGCCAGAGCCCAGGTCTAGCACCTGCACGAGGAGCCTTCTGGTCAACCCCAGCCCATGCTGTCAAAGAGCAAGCTCCAAGCCTCTCTGCCATTCCCTAGGTCCTCCCAGCTCAGCTGCCAGCCTCTGAGTCCAGAACCTTAGCCCATCACCTACCTATTTACACTTCCTCAAAGGACCCACATTTTCTCCTGCCCCTACCTTTGCAGTTGTTACTCCCACTTTTGGGCATGCTCTGTTTCGGATTCTTTTCCTACCAACTTCTCATCCTCTAAGTCTCAGACCAAGTGCCACACCTCTAGAAAACCCTCCTGATCACTGGGCTAGGCTGGGTGTGTCTCCACACTGCACTTACCCAAGGGCTCTGTGGTCTGTGTTTTGGCTGTCTCCCCACTAAAATGGGGGCTCCTCGAGGGCAAAGTGATTATTGCTCAGTGATTGCTGAATGAAAGAATCCTCACTGATACCAACTGCTCATTTCTAATCTCAGCAGTATGATAAATGGGTAATTTCCCTGTCCCCCACCCAGAGGGAGGCAGTGGTAGGCCAGGGTCACAGAAACTGTGGTATGAACACGGCACGTCTTCCTTCCTATCAGGTCAGTAATCACCATGGTAAATAATGCTAAGAAAATGTTCCTAGTAAAAGAAACACAAAAATGCTGTTGAGCTATTGGGCAGAATGTAAAATCCCTTTAAGTCTGTTAGTAAAACATGAAGAACTCAAAGTGATTTTGCTCTTGGAGAGCTGCTTTGGCTCCTATTCCCACATGCTCTAGCAGTCTTAGTTTCACCCTCCTCTGCTGCTAGAAGTAGTAGAAAAAACTGAGCAATACTGGGCTGGCAAACACAGTCTTGACCTGTCTTGCCAGAGGCACGAGCAGTTTCTGAGGCTTGTTCCCAGCTGAACTGTGCACAGGAGAGTGTGTGGGCTCTTCTAGTTGTGGATAACAAGCCAGAATGATGAGCTCAGTGAGAGCTGATGCAAGTGAGCCCCCAACATTCAGTGTCTTTTGGAGTCCAGCTGAGACCAACTGAAGTGAGAGTGGCTGGAAAAGAGGTGAGGCTGTTGGCAAACTAAGATCCACGGCCTCAGTTAGGGGACAGGCCCATGGCCTCAGTTAGAGGACAGGCCGAAGAACTAAGTGTCCTGATCCCAGAGAGAACATCATGTAAGAGCTCTGATCTCTGCTTCTACTCATTCCTACTTCCTCTCTTAGAAGTCTCTCTGACCAGGGTCAAACATTACACTGTAGAGTGAATGGCATTTCAGTGTGAATGTGAAATGAAAACTTTCTGTAATTGCTCAGATTTGAGACGCTTTCCATAACGAGACCCCTAGGAGCGTCAGGACCCGGGGGAGGGTGCAGTGGTCAATAGCAGCAGCGGCCCCGCTGCAGGACACTCACTCTTTGTTGAAGTAACTATAGCACTGGTCACACACGCGAGTAGGGTTCTCTCTGCAGCCTTCCACCACCGTTTTCTTAGTGGAGCAGGAACTGCACACTAGCCGACCACAGCGGCGACAGTGATGACGCCTGTTAAACTGAGGAGTGTCATCAGGAAGAGAAGGAGGAGGGAGGAAGAGAAGGTGAGATTGCAGGACCTGTGAGCACCCGTCAATCCATTTATCCTTGGAATTAGCCACCTGTGACTTACTAAGAATACCATGTGCTTGGGCCTCTACTGAGAAAAGAACACACTAATCCTTGCCTTCAAGAAGCTGACATTTAAAGATCTCTCTTATCTGATGGGCAAAGATGTCCAAGTCATGGACAGTTTTTCAATAGCTCCTGACAAGTCTTATCTGTCTGTGGAGGAAACATGTGAAGACACCGCAGAAAGCAGTGGGGAAGAAGTGACTTTCTCAGCCAATGAGGATCACATGTCTACATGGTATTGATGATGATGAAAAAGTCTTCTTTTTTCAAGATGCTTTTACAAATACTGCCTTATTTCATCATAAGAGGTTGACAGATATATTACACCGCTTTTATACACGAGGAGGAAACAGACACAGAGAAATTGCATCGTCGTCCTATTCATCAGCTGAGCTGTTGTGCCAGTCAGGTACTGTGTTCAGGGTGGTAACATTTGTTACTGTATATAGCTCCATGAACCAAATAACCTAGCATCCCTAGTTTACAAGTGAGCATCTGAGACTGAGAAAGTTAATAGTCACATTGCCAGTAAGAAGCAGTGCTGGTATTAGAACTGAGGTCATCTGGCGCCAGCACATAAAACCATTACCAGGTCACCCGTCTTTCTGCGAAAGACACAGGAGCTAGAAACGAGATGCCCCAACATTTGGTGACTCCTCCCATGCAATACCACTCTGGCTCTTTTTATTTATTTCATGAGAATGGCAGAGATTTTAGAATTTAAGGCTCCTTGAGGGTGTCTACCATCTGTCTAAATTCAGAAAATATATTCTGGTCAGGTCAAAGGTAAACCCAGAGCCATAGATCTGGTAGTCAGTTCTTCTGAACATACCCATATCCTCTTGGGGACAGGAGGTGACTATAAACTCAGGCTCAGGAAGTAGAGCTTTCCTTTAATTTTTCCTGCAGGTAAAGCCAGAGACGGACGCTGCTTACCATGGTGAAGCGCTCCCTGCAGCAGACCATGCAGGTGCTCTCACTCTCATCCGGTACCCACTGGTGCCTGGCAGGGGGCGTTGCTGGGGGCACAAACTCCAGTGGCGGCTGACTCTGTGGGAAGCTCCTCTCCCTCGGACTGGGGGAATGCACAATGGAGACACCTGGGAGTCAAAGCCAGAAGTCAGAGTAAAAGGTGATCAGTAGTCCAGCTAATAAACAAAGAAGGGATGAGAGAGTTAGAACTGTACCACTTTACAAACCCCTACTGATAGCATAGATCCAGTTATTGATCATCGATGGCTGACTGCAAAAAGAGCATTGTGTGTCTCCTGATGGAAGGCACACGGCCACCTATCAAATATACTAACCAAAAAATATTAAGCCTGAATCAAATCAAGCTTCTAGATCTATCTACCAGTGTACTGGAAAACACAGGGGACGGAGACCCAGATTGCCATGGGGTGACAATCAGCAAACTGCAGTGTGTGGGAAGCTCTAAAGGACAGATGACCTAGTTTCCTCCACAAATAAAAAGAGGTAGGGGGACCTACTGATTAAAACAGATTTAAGAGAGAGTTTAGTCGAATGCCATGTGTGGACATTATTTACATCTTGATTCTAGAAAGACCAATTCTAAAAAGAATCTTCATGAGACAACTGGGGAAATCTGACGAGTGACTGGATAGTTGATAATAATAAGGAATCATTAATTTGGTTTTAGGTATGAGAATGATGTTATGGTTTTGTTTTATAAATGTCCTTACCTTTTAGAGATATACCCTGTTTTATTTATAAACAAAATGGTATGATATCTAGGATTTGTTTCAAAATAATCCAGTAGAGGGACAGGGGTAAAGATGAAACAAGAATGGTCACACTGACACGATAAATATTGCAGCTGGGTAATAGGTATGTGACACTTCATTACACTGGTCTCTCTACTTTCGTGTACTGGAAACTGTCTGTAATGAAAAGTTTGAAAAATTAAGTAAACCAAAGCTGCTCAGGCTGCCTTATGCAGATTTGTGAAGCTGCTCACATGCCTGTACGTCTGAGCCCTTCTGGCAGGTCTGCTGATTACTGCGAAGCATGGCTAATTCTCAAAGCATGGCCACGAAATGCCACGGTCTTTGTTTTATGATATCTAAGGAGATTTCTTGTCAACTAGCAGAACGATGTTGGCAGGTCACAGAAAAAGAGAACTGGAAAACACAGTGACTCTTAGCAGCACCCAGAAGAAGACGGGCTGTCGACCTCTCCCCAGAAGTCTGCTCTCCTGTTGGCAAAACAAACACTTGCTGAGCTGCTTCTGAGTGTAGGCCATTGGGCAAGTCAGGAGACTGTGGGAGAAGAGGGGTGGTGAAAAGGGGTGACCAAGACATGGCCGAGGCCTTCAAGGACCTTGCACCCTGTGTGGGTGACAGATATAAATAACTACCTGCAGGACAGGGTCAGAGTGAACATAAGGACTAAATAAGTCGATTCTCCTTATTAGTAGATTCCGTATTTGTGAAGTTGCCTACTCGCTAAAATTTGTTTGTAACCTCAAAATCAATATTTGCATTGCTTTTGCAGACATGCACAGAGTGGTGAATAATTTGAGTTGCCTGGTATACAGCTTCTCATCTGGGGTTGAACAAGGTAATGTTTTGCTTTCTTATCTCAGCTCTCATACAGAGATGACCAGAGGATGCAGATGGTAGGGGACAGTGCAGCAGGGTAGTGTAAGAAGCTCCACTCTGGGGCTAGTTGGACAGGGTTTGAATCCCAAAGGCTCATTAGGCACTCATTAATGGGGTGGCTTCAGGCAGGTCACTTTAACACTCTGAACCGCTTTTTCTCTTTTGTAAAATAAAGAAAATAGAATTTACCGGGATGAATTGTTTCCAATTTGAGATTATAATGTATGTGAAATGTGTGTGTGTGTGTGTGTGTGTGTGTGCGCGCGCACATGTCCACACATGTAATCACACACACGCGTGGGCGAATTTTCCCTAGGAGCAATGGTTTAGTATTTGCTAATTCAGTGTTTGTGGAGCCTTCATAGATATACTACTGCAAATAATAAGAATCGATTGTATGTTGAATTTTCTGGGATACAAAAAGCTGGAAAGAATCAAGAAAAACAATTAATAAGAATGTTGTGACTGGAAATGAAAAAAGAAGCAAAAGAATCAGAAAATCAGAGTAAGGCAAGATTGAACTGAAAAACGGGTAACTCTCAGAACCTGTCCTTACCAGGAGCAGCAACAGAAGAGAACTCCACTGACGGTGACCTAGACAAGGTCTCGAGGTCTGAAGCCGGACTGACAATTTCCTGGAGGTAAATCACAGGATCTGTAGGGAGGGAAAATGTTGACAGATTGTTCTATCATAAACATCCTTACTTGCTGTGCTAGGCATTTACTTCAAAGCCCTGTTGGTTTCGCTGTCATCCCATGACTCTACTAGGTATGCAAAGAATGGCAGAGGTACTTCTAAGACGACAGCAAGCATGCTTCTTAAATGCCTCAATAAACAAACTGTGTTAGGCACGTGAGATAAATGAAGTAGACACTAGGATTTTACAAAATAAATCTAAAGATGCCCAGGGCGAAGTAGAAGACATTTAAATGGTGGTCCTGGAGGGTAGGGAGTAAGAAAAAAAAAGCTGGCTGGGAACATCAGCCCCCATTTATTTCATTTTCTTCATTCTAGAAGAGGCTGAGTCAGTTCCCACACTAGTGACATCTGATGTGATCCTGGGAATAGCGCATACCCTCAGTACAAAATGATGGCACTTAAGAGCCCAGTGCACCAAGGCTAGACAGAGACCACCCCCAGCATGTTTTTTTGTTTTTATTTATTTTTGGCTGCTTTGGGTCTTTGTTGCTGCATGCGGGCTTTCTCTAGTTGCGGCGAGTGGGGGCTACTCTTCGTTGCAGTGCGCAGGCTTCTCATTGCGGTGGCTTCTCTTGTTGTGGAGCACGGGCTCTAGGCACGTGGGCTTCAGTAGTTGTGGCTTGCGGGCTCTAGAACACAGGCTCAGTAGTTGTGGCGCACGGCTTAGATACTCCGCGGCATGTGGGATCTTCCCGGACCAGGGATTAAACCCGTATCCCCTGCATTGGCACGCGAATTCTTAACCACTGCGTCACCAGGGAAGTACCCCCCAGCATGTTTTTTTCCTCGAACCTTTATATTATTATGCACATGGTGGTTATCTACCATCCTTTCATTCTGGTTAGCCTGCCACTTCCTCCAAGACTGAGATCTCTCCTATATAAAAGAGCTATCTCTCCTGAAGTGTATCCTTTCACTCTCAATCAACTCAAAATTATAAAAGAGGAAAAATGAAAATAAGGATGTAGCACGGTATTTCCTTCTCCATGTAGAACCCCCATCGAGGATGCTGGCGGTTACCTGAGCGCTTCTCCCGCAGAGGGTACAGAAAGTCCAGGGCCTTTCCTGCGTATCTGGAAAGCAGTGAGTCCACCTCGTCCATGGTGAAGCCAATCTCCTGGCCAGCCAGCAGCTGATGCAGAGTCTGCACAGCCATGGTGGCCCAATCCACTTTCATGTTCATGAGCAGCTGCTCCAGCATGAGCAGGGGGTTAGAGGACAAGTGCGAGTAGCTGGCCCGGTACTGCTCGGGCAGGGTTAGCAGGACCTGGGTGTGGGGCAGAGCCACAGAGTGAAGAAAACAGGACACGAATTTCAGAAGAAAGCCAAGATTCTTACTGGGAAGGGGGAAGGGTATCTGGGACCAAAGGGCACTTGGCCAGCTACTGAAACTGGCTAGGAGTCTCTTAGGAAGCAAGGCTGGCAAACTTTTCCTGTAAAGGTTTAAGATAGTAAATATTTTAGGCTCCATAGGCCATAAGGTCTTTGTGGCAACTACTGATTTATAAAACCTGATAAAACCTGACTTATAAAAGCAGGCAGAGGACTGGATTTGGCCCACAGGTGGTGGTCTCCTGACCCCTGGCCTAGACCAACCAGGCATGGTTGACCCCTGCCTGATCCTTAAAGCCACCGTTCTGTCCATTCGAGGCTTTACTAGAATAAGCAATATAAGGTGGACTAAACCTGGCACCTCCAGTGTTCTACAGGTGAATGATGACTCTAAATTCCTCCTAGAGGCTGTTATTCCTGGGCTTGAAATACATTCACTGGCTCTCCTCATTGCCAATTTTCAAAGATTCCATTTAGGTACAGTACATCCAAATAAAAAGAAAAAAAAGAAAAAAAAAGGTGTATCCCCTTTAGAATCATTTTACATAGTTAAACTCTTAGCAAGTAGGCTAGTGGTCATATTCATGGCTCCCCCAGCACTCATTCTATTCATGGGGCAAGTTCTACACTTAGGGGCCAGTATATATGACTTCCAATCAGAATCATTATTAGAGAGTTAGAAGGCCTTATCTCTCCCCAAACTCTCCTTCACTGGATTACTTTTTCTAGCTTATAATTTCTTCTATTAGTGTCTCCAAGGTTACACATCAAAGGTAAAGACTTAACTCATTGCCTAGACAATTAACCCTTTTCCTTTAGCACAAAGTAGTTTTAAGGATTTAAAGCAGTTTTAAATCCTCCCATCAGAATCCTTCTGGAAGATAGGCAGGCCCTGTCCCAAGGGGTTCGGTTTTAATTACTTTAAGGTGGAGATTAACTACTGCTATTTTTAGAAAGTCCAGGTGATTCTAATTCATGGTCCGAATTGAGAAGGCTTGGTATAGCAGATGCCAAGGAAAGCATAAAGAGAATTTAAGAGGACAGTAAAATTCACTTTGGAGGCAGAGCAGTAAGAGAAGGGTAAGTCCTAAGGGATGTGGTGGGCTGTTAGGGTCAAGATTTTATATACCACAGGTCAAGGATGGCAGGTGCCTGGAAGGGCAAGTTCTGAAGTGGGAGATGGGCCAGCAGTCCCTCCCTCAGGCATGCTTTCCCAACACCCCCTTCTCCTCCTGACCTTGGATCCCATGTACAGTGCTTGGATTTCACGGTGTCGGTCAGCGGTCAGTTCTCCATAGAAGTGGGTGGTGAGGTAGTTGGCCAAGAAGTGAGAAGTGGCCAAGCTAGAGTGCTGGTCGAGGGACTGCTCTGTGACCTCAAGGCACATGGTGAGGTCAGGAATTCTTCGCAGGAGCTGTTGCAGGAGGAAGGTAGAGGAGAAAGGTGAGACCTGTAGAAGAACTCTTAGAACAGCCTTGTTTTGTTTGAGAACAGAACCTTCAGGTTTAGTCACTGTGGATTAACCCCTTCTCTGCACTCATTTTTTCACCACCCCCAAAGCTTCACAAATGATGGCTTTGACAGGACCAGAGACCAGCAGAGTCTTGGACCCAGCTGCCCATCTGGCCCCAATGCAGGGCTAGGCACCTATAGGGAAGGTGACTATAACCAGCTCCTGAAGGACACGGAGGGGCAGATCTGACACTGCGAATGCTTTGCATGGGATCCAGCAGAAACAGAGCCACCTGATTTGACTAACCTTCTCATCCCCTACCAAAAGAAAACTGGGAAGAGTTGGAGGCTTACCTGCAGAGCCTTTTCATGATCACCTCTTTCTAGAAGGTGGAGAAGATGCTTTTGATGTAGGTTGATTAAATGTTCTCTTGGAATAGGGTATAGGCAGCCCCACTCCTCACACAGCTCATACTCCTGGAAGGAAACACACATGCCTTCAATCCCTTTAAATTCCGGGCCTTGTCACTCATCCAGCTCTTGCCTGATTTTTCTCAGCAGTCTTGAGTCTGCTAAAGCCCCAGGAAAGTTTGGGAAGTGCTGATGGGAACTTCACTGTGGGATTAAAGTGGGATCATAAAGGACTAGAGTGGCAAGGTAAGTTATGAAAATGATCCAAGTAGGCTGACTGTTCAGGATGTCCTTTTTCTTTTAGCTCTACTATAATAAAGAAACAGATGACACACAGCTACTGACACTCGGTGTCAGCCCTGGGAAGATACTAAGGAAGTGGACCAAAAAGACTGTCCAGAGGAGACAGTGCCTGCTCAGCTCTCACTGTTGCCATATGAATGTGCAGGCCCAGTGGTGCCAGACTTTTAAAAATGCCCAAAAAACTTTTTTAATTAAAAAAATTCCCTATTTTACAATGTTGGCAACGAAATCAATATGAAAACTAAAAATTCTGCGGAGCAATACTACATGGGCCAAACAAACATGTTGGGGTTGGATTCCATTGATATCACCCCTTGTTACTCCCCCTTCCAACACCAAATTTGTGAACTCTGGATTAAAGCTTCCCAGAGCTTTGTCCATGTGTTCTAATATGAGGGCATCTGGAAGGCCCTCCCCACAACTCTGCCTGGGGCCACCTTCTTCAGGATGCTTCCTTGTTTCTTGGGCTGTCTTAGGCACCTGGCTGTGCCCCACCTTAGTCTGGGCTTACTTCGGTCACTTGGTATATCGCAATCACCCAGGGATGTGTCTCACATCGCCCCGCCCTGCTCCCTCCTTTCCCAAAATGTGAGCTGCATGAGGGCAAGGACTAAGCTTAATTATCTTTGTTTCAACGGTATATCAGCTCCTTAAAGGGTAAAAAAAAGTCTCCTTAGCACTCAAATGTCCAATAAACACATGAAAAGATAATCAAGGTCATTAGTAATCATGGAAATGTAAATTAACACCATAATGACATACCATCTTATTGGCAAAAAAGTGAAAAGCTGGACAATGCCAAAGTTGCTAAGAAGATGGAACGACAGGAACTGTGAGTGGGAGAACAACAGGGACAGGACGACGGATCTGAAGAGCAATGCTGTAACATCTTAGAAAAGGTGAGGGTGCTCACGCCTCATGATCCAGCAGTTCCAATGCTAGGTATACCTTCTGTGCCTAGTGTAAACAGTGTAGGAAATCTTGTGTATGAAAACAAGGGTGATAGTACAAAAGTGTCAATTGTATTATCCTCTATTCTTCTAGGTATGTTGGTAAATTTCACACACACAAAATAGAAAAAAAAAAAAGTGTTATGTAGTTATAGAAAAAAATGTGAACCTTGATAAGTGGAAAGAGGTCTACATAACCAGCTAAGGAACAGCAACTCTGGAAAGAGGAGGAAGGGGAATAGTATCCAGGAAAATGGTACCTTGGCTTCTAGAATCACATTCATGACAGTTGATGGGTCCTCGACACAACAGTTCCTCAGGGTCTGCCAGTCACACCACATGGGGGTAGCCTGCAAACCTAGAATCTAAGGAAAGACAGAAAAAGCTATCAAACCACACTGCAATTACTCTGCTCAGGAATAAGTCATTGGAGTTTCCAGGGATGGGCCATCCCCAGGTCTCTGTCCCAAAGTCAGGCTGTCGGAACTTGCCAGGACAGAGGAGGGATTACAACGAATGGGACAAAGAGTGTTTGGAGAGGTGAGAGAACCTATCCAGCAAGTATAATCAGGGAGCAAAGGCTGAGTGGGGAGGCCAGGATTGGGGCCTTTCACTTGGAGGACAGTCCTCAGAGGCTTCTGTGCTTTGCAGCTTGTTCAGTCTCCTGGAGTCACTTGTCCCCTGCCCCTCCAGCTCAAAACTCTAGACAGGTTATTCTTCTGTCCTGAATGCTCTGTGGGATCACCTTTCACGCAGCATTTTAGCTCTGCATGAAAAGTGCTATGGAAGAGTGGAAAGAAAATCTTTTTCACCTGCCACTTTCACTTTCCCTGGTTGGGCTCTGGGCTCTGTTCAGTTCCAAACACACATGGAAAAATTAGCATATATGTATACTTGTTATGTAGCTGTACCATCGAAATCTGTCTTCCTGAGCCTCTTGATCTTGAATATGACACATATATCCAAAAATTTTTCACTGTGAAACTGTCACTCTCATGCATCCCTTTCAAAATGGCTCTTGAAATTTAGCTGAGGTTTAAAACAATCTTTAAAAAAGACATGAGATTAAATTCTATAAAAACTCTTGAACAACAAGACACAATATACATAAAACATACAGAGAGCTCACATATACAGGGATACCTTGGGGATACTGTGGGTTCAGTTCCAGACCACCACAATAAAGTGAATATTATAATAAAGTGAGTCACACGAATTTTTTGGTTTCCCAGTGCAAATAAAGTTATGTTTACATTATACTGTAGTCTATAAATTGTGCAATACATTGCCTACAAAAAATGTACATGCCTTAATTAAATATTTTATTGCTAAAAAATTAGTTTTAGCAATTAATTTGAGCATTCATCTAGTTATAATGTTTTTGCAATAGCAACATCAGAGTTCACTGATCACAGGGACTTCCCCGGTGGTCCAGCGGTAAAGAATCCGCCTTCCAATGCAGGGGACGTGGGTTTGATCCCTGGTCAGGGAACTAAGATCCCACGTGCTGCGGGGCAATTAAGCCTGCATACCACAACTACTCAGCTCGTGCGCCTCAACTAGAGCCCACGAGCCGCAAACTACAGAGCCCACGCCCTCTGGAGCCTGCGTGCCACAACTAGAGAAGAAAAAAAGCCGCACGCCACCACTAGAGAGAAGCCCATGCACCACAACGAAGAGCCTGCACGCTGCAACAAAAGATCCCGCGTGCTGCAACTAAGACCTAACGCAGCCAAAAATAAATAAATAATAACTAAATTCTTTAAAAAGAGTTAAAAAAAGAGTTCACTGATCACAGATCACCATAACAATAATAATGAAAACGTTTGAAATACTGTGAGAATTACCAAAATGTGACACATAGACATGAAGTGAGTTAAGTGCTGTTGGAAAAATGGTGCCAAGAGACTTACTTAATGCAGCGTTGCCACAAACCTTCAATTTGTAAAAAACATAGTATCTGCAAAGTGCAATAAAGCAAAATGCAGTAAAAAAAAAAAAAGGTGTGCCTGTACATAGGAAAAAGGCATTGTGGACTGTAAAGCACCATTCTAGTGTTAATTTTATTATTAATTTTTAATCCTTGTCTGACATATACATATTTAAAAATTATAGGAGTAAATAAAATAGGAAACAGATAGAGGCTCCCTCGCTCTTCACCTAAGAACGGAAGCCAGATACAGAGCAAAAGCCAGCCCCAGATTTTCTGTTTCTTAAAATCCACCATCGGGCTTCCCTGGTGGCACAGTGGTTGAGAGTCCGCCTGCCAATGCAGGGGACACGGGTTCCCGGTCCAGGAAGATCCCACATGCCGCGGAGTGGCTGGGCCCGTGAGCCATGGCTGCTAAGCCTGTGCGTCCGGAGCCTGTGCTCCGCAACGGGAGAGGCCACAACAGTGAGAGGCCCGCGTACCGCAAAAAAAAAAAAAAAAAAAATCCACCATCACATGAGAATAGGCTGGAGTTGGTAATAAGGTGAGAAGGCTATTTCCTTTCTCTTGATGCCGAATCCTATACCTTCTGATACACCAGCAGCTCTGCTAGCTTTCTCTGTAGCTCACACTCCAGCCCATCTTGGAGATCTGTGTCTGAAATGCAGTAGGCCAGGATCTCCAGGCATGACTCCAGGGGCCACCGGTCCACAAACTGCAGTGTTAGCCGACTTCTCAGAGATGCATCCTTCACAGCAAACAGGTACTGCCAACCTTCTTTGACTACAAGACAAAAAGATGCTCAGCAAGGCTGGCGCCGGAGCTCAAGAGTCCAGGTTACTTCTTAAGAGAAGGGCTTTGTTTCACAGTTTCACAAAACGGGAGCTTGGAGGATCCTGAAGATCCTTCTGACCTGAATTAGTTTTTACACTTGGAACACTATAGGAGAAATACTATACCCTGTTTCTCTTTATGCAAATGTAATCATAGTCACGGGACTTTCTGAAGAGAGGGAGAAAAGGCGAAAGGAGAGGAAAAAGGAAAGATTTTCTCCACTCCCCACAGCCCGCCCAGCTCTTGCTCCCCCTAGTGGACAGCTGTAGGTCATTGCTCTCAACTCTGGGTACACATCAAAGTCTCCTGGGGAGCTGTCAAACAGGCCCAGAGTCTGTTTTTATAAATAAAGTTTTATTAGAATACAGCCACGCTCACTCGTTTATGTATTGTCTATGGCTGTTTTCATGCTATGATGGCAGAGCCAAGTAGTTGCAACCGAGCCTGTATAGCCTACAAAGCCCTTTACAGAAAAACTTTCCTGACTCCTACTTTAAAGCAAACACTTGCCTGAACCCTATCATGGGCTTCTGTAAACGGGGCTCTGATATTTGTAGTTTACAGAATTTCACAACGATTCTGCCATGCAGGGTTGAGAATATTGGTTATGAGTGCCTGTCCTAAAGTTCGATGGAGTTGGGTTCTAAGCTCTGCTCTACCACTGACTATCCTGGGCAGTTTCCTACCCTCTGAGCCTCGTTCGCCTCTCAGTATCATGAGATTATGGTGGCACCTTTCTCTAGAGTTACTGTGAGCATCAGATGCGGTGATCCACTCAGTGAATGCCCAATACTATTACCACTGGTGAAGGAGGGAGGCACGGCTTTCTGCTCACCACCTGCCGCAGCACAGCTCAGGACCGCATCCTGTATGCTGCTCAAGTCGTCCACATCTCGCCCGTACACTTCAGTGAGCTGAAGGGCCCGGTGCCAATCTCTGGCCACCAGGGCTTCCTCGAAGGCCTTGGTGAGCACATCCAGGGCTATGGGAGAATGCAGGCCCAGGAGGACGGTAGAGAGACTGGCCCGGCCGCAGAGACCCGCTGCCAGACTCTGCCCCTGCTTGGAGGACCCTCGTAGGGGCTCCCAGGCAGCTAGGAGGGAGGCCTCAAGCATAGGGAACTGTTCCAGGAGGCGCTCACACTCCTGGGCTACCTGCTCTGCAGTCAGAGGCACCTCCCTGCGGCCACGAAACTCCTTCCAAGACAAGCCGGGCTTGGTGATCTTTGACCCCTGGGAAGCCCCCAGACAGGCCACGGTAGCCAGCAGCTTTGAGCGGGACTTAAGGAAGGTCAAGGCAGAGGAGGTGAGGGCTGGGCCTGATGAATCCCTCGGGGAGGAGGGGGGCTTTCTCTCCAGCGTGGGATTCTCAGTTGGCTTTGAGGAGCTCAGTGTAGAAAGTGGGAGGTCCTCCAGGCAGTGGGAGGTATGCAGCTGGGTCAGAATGCCCAGCTGGGTCAGAAGGGATGATGTCTGCTGGCTCTGACGGGAAGAGCAAAGGGCAAGGGGCTCACAGCAGCAGTTGACAATGACCTGTGGCACACTCAGGCTGAGACCCTCTCGGGCCAGAAGGGCTGCCAGCCTGGAGGGAGAGAAGCAGAGGGCACGTAAGGCCTCAGTGCCTGGGCACCATCACCCAATCTCAGAATTTCTTTATGTGTAAACAAGCAAATGTAAATGCAGACTCTCTAATTGTTCCCCCTACCCCTTCTCTTTTTAACTCAAAAGGCAGCCTATTGGACCCAATTCTCTGCCCCTTGCTTTTTTACTTAATAACAAATCTGGGAGATCTGTCCATAGCCCTCTACAGAGAGGCCCCTCATTCTTTTTTTACAGCTACATAGCGTTCCATTATGTGGAAGAAACTGAATTTAACTAGTCTCCTATTAGCGGACAATGGCTATGCCATACAAAGCTATAATAAAATGACTTGGTACATACAGCATTTTTCATACTTGTAACAAAGGATAAATTCCCCAAGGTGGACTGTTAGGTCAAAAATGTGGTTTGTCATTTTATATGGACAAACTGCCTTCCCACAGGGGCTGTACTAATTTATATCCTGCTGGCAATCTGTGAGAACGCTGGTTTTCCTACAGCCTCGCCAACTAATGTGTTATCAAAGTTCTGGATTTTTGCCTACTCATAAGTGAAGAGTCCCCTTAATCTTATACTTGCAATATAAACATTAGAGGTGGAGAGAGAGAAAGAAACGAGGTACACTGAATTTTAATGTAGCTTGTATAAGAGTAAATGCAAATTAAGGGAAAAGTCTGGAAGAAATCTCAACTTCCTGTATTGAACTCAAACACAGCCCCACTGAGCCCTTGGTTTCCTTGATGAACAGTTAGGAAGGCCCAGGCCTGGCTCCTACCTCTCTGGGGGAACTTGTCGCTCAAGCAGGAGGTGTGACACCAGTTGGGAAGAGCTCTGTTGCAGGAGAACAAAGGGGTTTCCCACCTTGACCTCCACGTGATCTGCAAAAGTAAAGAAAGTGATCTTTACACCACTGATTGCAACATTCAGAGCGCTGTTTTCCAGAATCAATAAAAAAGTAGTGTCAAAACTGCATGGAAAGCCCTTCTGTTGATATTTTTCTAGGTAAAAGGTATTCCTGACATGATGCTGACCACAGGTTTATGTACGCCTTACCACTGTTCTAAAGACTTCCAACTACAGACAGACTTCAGTGAGCAGGCCCAGCCACAGACAGCCCAGACTGCTCCTTCGATGTGACTGAAGTGTAGGTAATACTCGCTCTGCGGACTTGAGTAATCTGGCACTCGACTCAGAGACTTAATTCCCCTGGTGGGTCCTCATATCCACAATAGATCGAAGATCTGGGAGAGGTAGTTTTGAGTCATTAATGCCATCAAAATGTATTGAATACTCTCATGTGCTGTACCATTGTACGAGGCATCAAGGAGACAAAGGTGAATAAAACACAGAGGTGAATAAGAGAGGACCTCATACGTAGTGTCCTTGGCTACTGCTGTACCCAGAACCTCTTCAGTGTGCGCCTTCCTCTTCCTTGCCCCTAAACACCTGTGGGCCAGTCCTGACTCTCTTTTCTTTCTTGCTACTTACCAGGCTCAGAGCTCAAACTCCGCAGGAGAACAGCAGCCAGGGTGCTGCAGTACCTGAAGAAGGTGCCCATGTAGTCAGTCTGCCTGCCGCCTGCTGGCGTCTGTTTGCCCAGGTTCTTCTGGAGAAGCTGAGTCTGGATATACACAGGGTGGGCCTCTGCCTCCAGAGCTTTCTCGGCCACCTGCTCCACCAGGGAGGTGAGTGGAGTACTCCTGGGCTCTGAGAAGAGTTATGAAAGGAGAAAGCATGTAGTGTTGAGTCTGTGCATCTGGCTTTGGGTCAGTTTCCAAACAATAGGGGAACTAGGCCTCTGTACACTGCATGGGACATCCTATAGCCTGGCTGCTATGCTGACAAGGCAGTTATAAAATCCTAAGTTGGTTGCTTATACAAGTGATTCTCAGCCAGGAAGAGCTTTGAGTCTGGAGAAATCAGGGTGGAGAGTTCCATTTTCACCCATGTCTCGGGTGGAACAGCTCTGTGAAGCTCACAGCACTCTTTTGCGGAAGGGTTAATCAATGTTTACGGAGTCCCTTCTGGGTTTATCTCTCATAAGGGATGAGGAAAATGTGCCAGCTAATGAAGTGCTAAGCCGCCCTTCACTTAGGAGGTGGGGAAACAGGTGGAATTAGTTACGAGACAGGCCCTGGTTAACTAGAGGGCTGGTAGGGCCCACTTCTGAGTCCTCAGCCTCTGCTCCAAAGTACTCTTTCCCGTTCCACTGTGTCCTCTCCCCATTTCAACCTCATCTGCTCCCATGCAGTCGGGCCTGTACCTGGCAGCTGTAGTGCTTCTCTCAGTGACTGAAGGATCTGCTCCAGCTGCTGGGAGAGGGTAGCGTGGCTAGCGACACAGTCCTCGGTGAGGCTGGGCCAACACATCTGAAGCAGCTCAGCAATGCTGCACCGTGGGGGACCTCCCCCCTTTTCCTCTACACTCTCTACGGAGAGCAAATGAGAAAGAAAAAGTGAGGTCTGATGCTGACCTCATGTTCCGAGGCTGGGAGGTTAAAAAGGGGTAGTAAAGCAGCTCACCTGGTTTGATTTGTCCGGCTGACAGAAATGGGTAATTGAGAATCTTACTGATCTGCTGAAGAACGCTTGGAAAACCTCGAATGCCATCAGCACTGAGGAATACGTGGTCTAGCCGGCGACCTGGAAACAGGATGAATCGAGAAGGAATGCAGAAAAAAATAAGGTACTTTCAGAGATTGACACTCAGTCCTGTATTTACTTGTGAAGTTTTATCTTCTCCAATATTGAGGAAGAAACATACGCTGTGCCATTTTTCATGACAACCAGCATACTGGGCTTATTCCATGCCCACTGTTCCAGGGTTACCTCTGGCAAGATGCCTCAGCTGTCCACAGCAGCAGACCCAGAAGCTCTGGCATTCCTAGGGAATCGCTGTCCCAAGCCGATCAGGCACTTCTTGTGCATTTGCCTTGGTACTTCCTTCAGCTGAGAACTTGAGCTGGGATCTTATCTGTATCTTGACACCCTGACTAGACTATAAATAACTTTATGGACAGAGATTATTCCTCATACCTCTCCTGTACTCCCATATACTTGGGATAATCTGGAAATGCAGTAGGTACTAAGTCAATTCCTGATTGATTGGCATGAAACCAGTCAGCTTGAATATTATTAATAGCTTGGATAATATTTCCATTCATTTTAGAATATATGTACTAGACGAGGGAGAGGGAAATTGTTCGATAAAAACAGCATTGTGTATGCCACGGCATACTTTCCTAGAAGGACTATGTCAATGTTAAAGGACTTTTTTTTTTTTTTTTTTTTCGGTACGCGGGCCTCTCACTGTTGTGGCCTCTCCCTCTGCGGAGCACAGGCTCCGGACGCGCAGGCTCAGCGGCCATGGCTCACGGGCCCAGCCGCTCCGCGGCATGTGGGATCTTCCCGGACCGGGGCACGAACCTGTGTCCCCTGCATCGGCAGGCGGACTCTCAACCACTGCGCCACCAGGGAAGCCCTGTTAAAGGACTTTTAAATCAACAGCTCAGAAGTGATTTGGAAGGGTGTGCAGAATAGTTATCACAGCAGGCCTGAGACTGCTATCCTTAGAAAGGGCTGCTTGCAAGGTTGGTCCCTGGTTGGTGTCTGTGAACTTGACTGGTAAACGGTTTCCTACACTGATATAAAACTTTCTCTAAATGATGAGAGCGACTGATTGTGCCTAAACTGTTTGTACAACGTGGTTTATGCTGAACACCTGCCTTCCTCCTGAGAGCCTGGAATTTTGGTACATGCTGGGCAGAGGGTCCCTCTGTCACCAGCTCCCAATAAAAACCTTAGGCACTGGCTCACTAATGAGCTTCCAGTAGACAACACTTCACACTTGTTTGTTGTCACAACTCATTGCTGGAGGAGTTAAGCACATCCCGTGTGACTCCAGTGGGAGAGGACTCTTGGAAGCTTGTGTCTGATTTCCTCCAGACTTTACCCCATGAACCTTTCCCCTTTGCGAATTTTGCTTTGTGTCCTTTTGATGAAATAATTCGTAGCCATGAGTATGACTATATGCTGAGTCCTGTGAGTTCACCCATCGAATCACTGAACCTAAGGGAGGCTATTCATATCGTATCTATTCACCATTCATCCCTCCATATTACTCAGAGAGAACATGTTTCTTTCTCTCTCCCTGGTCAGTCCTTCCAATGCTGGGTGTGTGTATCAAGGATGGGTGGGGAGTGGAACTTTGCCTAATTCTTTCTTCACATTCCTCTACCTTCATTCCTCCAAGAATTCCATGTACACATTCTGGGATATTATTAACCTCAAGGTACAATACTCCCTCCAACTGTGATCCACTAACTTTTCTCTTATACCTGGTTTACAAGCTTGAGACTCAGGTTTTAGGTTAAGTGGGATTCACTCTGGAGGAGGTATGCAGTTTAAGGGCACAAATTCCATTGGTACCATTTTTGAATGTATATTTCTTCCTTGAATTTATCTATAAACCAGAAGAGAATTTCCCCAAATGACTGGAATTTGCTATATCTGTTAAGAAGGCGAGACTCTCAGTAAACTATATTTAAGTTGCCAGACCGGACATGAGGAAATGAACTAATAATCCTTCTCCCCGTCCCTCCTTCCCTGATAACTTCCTTCTTGCACGATTATTAAGCATCTCAGAACCCCATCGCCTCATCTGAGAATTAAGGGATCAAGCAAAAGCAGCACGCTCACCCCGACTCTCAAGGCTGCTGTTCAGGCGCCGTTCAGCTGTCTCCAAGAGCTGCTTGCCGGTTTTCCAGAGCTGGCACTGAGAGCAAGCCAGGTCAAATGCAGCCATGGCGGGGGGGCTGAGGTCTTCCAGAACCTCTCTCAGGGGGGCAGTGGGCTCCACTGGGCTATTGCTTATCCAGAAGTCCTCCTGGAGGGTGGGGATGGGGTCTCCCGAGGTGCTGAGCAGCTTGTCGGTCACATCAGAGATGGAGTAGAATACCATCCCTGGACACCCAGCAGTGGGATACAAGGCAAGAGGTTAAAATGACTCTCACTAGCACTTTTATTTTGAAAAGTAGTTATTTAAAAAAATGTCTGAGGTCCTTCTGCACAGTATACCATCTATGCATATCAAGACCATCATTACAGCCCACTCTTACGGCATCAAAACAATGGCATGGAAAGAAAGACCAAGAGAAACTCAAAAAGGTGGAGTTTAGATCCAAATGGGATCTAAAAGTAGGATGAAATGAGGCAGATCTGTGTGTGCTCATCAGAAAAGATCTCTAAGGTACATCACTAAAAAAGCAAGGTAGGGCTTCCCTGGTGGCGCAGTGGTTGAGAGTCCGCCTGCCGATGCAGGGGACACGGGTTCGTGCCCCGGTCTGGGAAGATCCCACATGCCGCGGAGCGGCTGGGCCCGTGAGCCATGGCCGCTGAGCCTGCGCGTCCGGAGCCTGTCCTCCGCAACGGGAGAGGCCACAACAGTGAGAGGCCCGCGTAACGCATAAAAAAAAAAAAAAAAAAAAAAAAAAAAAAAAGCAAGGTAGAAAATAGTACTTGTTGGAAGAGCTCATTTATATTAAAAACAAAAAGGATGTAAAGAAAATCTCTGGGAGCTTATAGAAGGAGCAACAAGTGATGGTAACTTGATATATAGAGCCTAGACCAGCAAGAGATGTAAAAATATGGGACAAGATTCCACTTTCAAGAAATAATGAAAGGATGAGCCCTTTCTGCAGTGCAGCCAAGGGTGGGAATTGACATCTGTGAATCCCAGGCCACAGGTGTTAGATACAACTTCTTCACTTGCTAGAAAAGTAGAATAATATGCTTTATCCCTGAATGATTACATGGGAAGAAAATAAGCAATTCCCCAAATCCCAAAATTAATGGCCATCAAAACACATGGTGGAAACTGCATTCACACTCTTCAGTGTAAGTCACGTGGGACAAGCTCGAGGGGCAGGTAAGTGACCACCGTGGTCGGCGAGGTTAGGCACAGCTAGAAAACGACTCTGGAGGTGTCAGGACTGCTGTTCTTCAAGGCAAGCGTCCTTCTCTAGGTTTCTGCTCACCTTCATGATAAGCCTCTGATTTGGGTGGTTTTTCCCCCATACCCTCCTCCCGCAGCTCCCTCACCACCTGGCAACAGGGAAGCCGGACCTGCGGCTGCAGCGCTGCCAATGGCCTGCAGAGTTGAGCGGCCGCTGCCTGTTCTTCGGATGGTGCCAGTACCCCCGTCCGAGTTCTGGTTTTCGATCTTGTGCTCTACTCGGGCCAGCTCCTGGATGACCTCCTGGTAGCGCTCCATGAACAGCAGCTCCCCAGAGCTGGGCGAGGACTTCAGGTTGAATGTGAACACCACCTGCCACAGGAGAGGAAGGAGTGTGGCTTGCGGCAGGCCCACTGAGGTGGAGAGTGTCTACAGATCTGAGATCTTGCTAGTCATCAGACTCTGGCCCTAAGACATCTGCTTTGTGGGGCTGGAAGAACACTGGACATTCAAAGAGTAGGTCAAATGTAGAAATAACTCGTAAAAGTCAGCAAGAGAGGCCACTGAAGCCCCAGCAGAAAATAGGCAAAAGATGTGGACAATTTCAAAGAGAAAATACACAGGAAAAAAATGTTTTCCCTTCCCAGTAATTCAGGGAATTTAACATTAATACTACCTTGCATCTACCATAATGACAAAGTGTAAAAATAAACCCTCAGGGGGTGGTGGCGGAATGAACTGTCACAACCTTTTTGAAAAGCAATTTGGCAGTCTACAGAGCTTTAAAAATGTTTATATTCTTTGACTCAGTCGTTTTTATGAAAAACTTTCTTAAGGAAATAATTCAAAAGTCAATGTATAAAGGTGATAATCTTGACACTATTCACTACAACTATTACCAGGTTGAAAATAAATGTGAGTTAACAGGGAATGGTCAAATGCAGCTACTAGATCAGACTATCATAAGGTCACTCAAATCAGTTATAGGCAAATGCTTATATTATAATGTAAAAAAGGCACTAAGTTTTAGATTCAAAATGATCTTGGCTCTATATAAAAGTCACATACATCTTGGAAAAACATTGGCAAAAATATGCTTTTATCTTTAGTATTGGTTGTTCTGGACAAAAGGTTAAAAGTAATTTTAGGGCTTCCCTGGTGGCGCAGTGGTTGAGAGTCCGCCTGCTGATGCAGGGGACACGGGTTCATGCCCTGGTCCGGGAAGATCCCACATGTCGCGGAGCGGCTGGGCCCGTGAGCCATGGCCGCTGAGCCTGCGCGTCCGGAGCCTGTGCTCCGCAACGGGAGAGGCCGCAACAGTGAGAGGCCCATGTACCGCAAAAAAAATTTTTTTAAAAAGTAATTTTATTTTCTGGTTAATACTTTTTGGTCTTTTCTTATAAATATGCACAACTTGCTCTGTAACCAGGTTTAAAAATAAAACCATTTATCAAAAAAGAAAAACGAAAAAAAGAAAAGATCAAAGCCCCAGGAAAGGAAGAGGAAGTGAGGACATTTAGCGGTAAAGCATCAGGGGGCTCGCAACTGACTTCCTCTTGGTTTGGGTGTCAGAAAGGCTGGTGAGGGTCCTGTCCTTCCCAGAGGGATAGAATTATCATTATCATTAAAGTACAGGATTTAAAATGTGTCAGAGGAAGTTAAGTAAAAATTATCCAATCACCTAGATGTTTCCATGATTTATTCCTCAACAAGTAAACTCACATGAAAGAAAAATTCTGACCTATGTGTTAAGGGACCAGTGCAAGCGTCATAAATATATCAAGAGAGTTTTAAAAACTAGAAGAGTGGGCTTTTATGCTTTTAAATTTAAGCAATAGCAAAGGATTCTTGTATTTCTCACAGCTTGCACATAATCCGCTTAACATTCCAAGAGGTAGCACAAGCAGGTATTATATTTAACTCCAAGTTTCAGATGAGGACGTCAAAGCTCAGAGGGAGTAGAGTCTTTCTGGTTTCGACTCCCTGCACTTTTCTCTACACAACATTCTAATTTGCTAGCTCCCTACACTTCCTGTATGTTAAACTGGAAATCTATTTATTATTAAAAATTGTTTGCATAGTGATTTCTAACTATGTAAAACCACATATGTGTTCAGAAAAGGACTACAAGAAACAAAAATATTTCAACGTCTTGACTGTGGCCGAATGTTTTCTTTTATCTTGTTAAAAAACTGTTTTATGTTCTGAATACAAACAGATGATTCAACAGCTTAAATCTCCTCCTTCTGGATCTTGAAATCCACAATGCTCAAGATCAGGCTCCATACATGGAAACTCCCTCCTGCTTCTGCTAGACGTGGCCCCTCAGGTGCGCCCGACTAGCTCTGCTTGCACAAGCATCTGGCTTTACCTGATGCCCCGCGGGTCCCAGACAGCAAAGGGCTACCTTAGCGTTCTTTACTGTGACAAAGTAGAGCCTAGGCTCCTAACACCTGCTGCACAAGTACCCGCCTCACCTGATGGGCTTCTGCGAAGTTCCCCCGGAGGATGCAGGATGCCAGCAGTGACTCAGGTGGGGAGAACATCATGCGGATGAGTGAACTTTGAGGCTGAGGCTGCAACCGGCCATCCAGCTCATTCTTCCCAGATGCAGTGCTCAGACTTCCCTCTGTCGGGACACAAGAATGTGGGGGGCCAAGGAAGGGATAGAAATTGAGGAAAAACTATTCTGTCACCTGCTGCCAAACTCCTATCTTCTCAAAGTCCTTCTCTAAAAGGTCTGTAAATGGATCTTGAATTTTCCTCAAATGAAGTGCATACCTATGCTATCTTTCTCTTTCTTTTTTTTTAAATTGAAGTATAGTTGACTTACAATATTGTGTTAGTTTCAGGTGTACAGTAAAGTGATTCAGTTATATATATATATATATTTATTTATATACATTCTTCTTTTTAAATTCTTTTCCATTATTGATTATTATAAGAAATTGAATATAGTTCCCTGTGCTATACAGTAAATCCTCGTTGTTTGTCTATTTTATATATGGTAGTGTGTATCTGTTAATATGTTATCATCTTTGAATATAAGACTTATGTACCAACAACCTCCCTCGGGTATTCACCTGTTCCTCTCTAATGATGGGTAACTCAGCTGATAGTGAAACAGCCCTTTCCCCACTGAACACAAGCATGAACTGCTCAGTCCAGGTTTTCACACCGTGGTATATGGCAACTCTTTATGAGGACAAAGCTGCTGGAAGTTGGCAACTGGTTGGGACCCCCCCATACCTGAAGTACTTGTGCTCAGCTCACTATTTGTACTTTCCAGGGATGGGTTGGAACCTCTGTCCTGGCCATCTAGAGGTATTAGGAGGAAAGAGAGAAAATCAACCATCAGTGCCTTACAGTGTAGAAAGTGAGAAGTTGGCTTGAAAGCTGAGATCTGGGTAGAGTGAGAAAATAATGGGTAGCTACTATACCAGTGGCTCCTTTTACAGTAAAATGCAAATTCCTACAGACCAAAGGTACAGGGGTGGGCTTAATATGGTCCCAGTGCTCATTTGGATAGTAGCTTATATCAGTGGTTTCCAGTCTCTGGGTCTCAGAGCCCCAGGAGCTTTCAAGTTACTTCTAGGGGTCAGCGACCCCCATTGCTCACTAAGCACTGACAATAGTCTGAAAAAAAAATTAAAGCACAACTATTATGACATGGAACCAGTACGGTGCCAAAGAGGGTCACAAAATTTTCTGACATAGAAGTTGTCCTCATAGTTGAAAAAGTAGGGAACCAAAGTATAAGGCCAGGCTGATCAAAGACCATGATATTGGGACTTCCCTGGTGGTGCAGTGGTTAAGAATCCGCCTGCCAATGCAGGGGACACGGGTTCGAGCTCTGGTCCGGGAAGATCCCACGTGCCGCGGAGCAACAAAGCCCATGCGCCACAACTACTGAGCCTGCACTCTAGAGCCCGCGAGCCACAACTACTGAGCCACAACTAGAGAAGCCCGCGCACCGCAACGAAGAGTAGCTCCTGCTCACTGCAACTAGAGAAAGCCCACGTGCAGCAACAAAGACCCAACACAGCCAAATAAATAAATAAATTAATATATATATAAAAAAAGACCATGATATTTAAAGTCCTGGAGAAAAAGCATCTTCTTCTCAACACCTGCTTTCCTACAGCTGTAGGAAAAGGGAAGATGGATTGTGCATTCTGGGCGGGATGGGTCAGGTGGATGCAAACTGACTCAAACCAATTAACTGAGCAACTTAAGGGGCTCAGCCTTTACGTTTTCCATGTTTCTCTCATGGTAGTCTCCACCCCAGCCAGCATGTTCATGTCTCCTGTTGCCACTTAGCTAAAGCCTACTCATTCTTCTGAGAAGCCTACTCATTCTTCTAAGATCAACTCTTTCAGAAAACCTGTTTCTCTGCCTTTGTAGACTATGCTGACCTCCCTGTCCATGAGATCTCTTCTGTTTTCAGGCTGTGCCTCCGGGCAGTTTAAGTTTTTCATGTATACTGTCTATGCAGATAAATTATAAATTCCTTGAAGGCAAAGTCCTGGTTTATGCCTCATTCACCTCCCTCAAGATACCTAGTATTTTTTTTAGCACACAGGAAACTCTTTATGAACTCCCTATTATTTAAAAACTACCAAAACCCATAATGGAAATTTGATTATCTAAAAATTTAATACTTCTCCATAATGCTTCTGTGTTAAACTCCTTTAGAAAAACTCAAAGTCAAAAGACAAAATGGAGCAAAACTTGTAGCACAAAATGACAGAATATTTTCCTTAAGGTATAAAGAGCTTCTTACAATTCAACAAGAAAGACAAACCCAACAGAAAACGTGTATCTTAGACTGAAAAATATAAATGGCCAATAAATATATGAAAAGACATTCAATCTCAAACTAAAAATTAGTATTAAAACAATGACACACCATTACTATATTAATCATATTGGCAAAGACTAAGAAGAAACCTGATACTACTCAGTTTTGTTGAATGTATATGCAAATAGGCACTTACATACAGGTGATGGGAATGTAAATTGGTCCACCTTTTTTGGGGGCAATTTGTTATATCTGTATTTATACCCACATATACTTTGACCTTCTATATTATACTGCTAGGGACTTATCCTATAGATATACTCACACAAGTAGGCACAGACATACGTACAAGGTCGTTTACTGTAGCATTATTTATAATTGTAAAAAACTGGAAACAATTTAAATGCCCACAAAAGGGTACATATGACAATGGATTACTAAGCAGCCTTTAAAATAAGTGAAGAGAAGTGAGTTCTCAATATAGAGTGTGATATGTTTGCATGTGTAAGAGGATATAAATGAAAAAAGAAAGTTGCAGTTCTCTCTATGTAGTATGATGCATCTGTATATCTAAAATGATATACATGCTTGTATTTCATGGAGAATTTTTGGAAGAAAACTATTAGCAAGGGTTACTTTGGGGGAGTGGGATTAGGATAATCTTAGATCACTTTTGTTTGCATCTTATCTTAAAAAACTGCTTTAAGATACTTTAAGATCTTATCTTTATCATTAGTGTTAAGGTACTTTAAGAACTGCTTTATCTTGAAGAATATTAGACAAGTGGCACTATACCATTTGCCGCTTGTGGGAAGGAGGCTGGAGAGAGTTCTTCAGATTACCTGCCCGGCTCCTTCTTGTCCGACGACCCCGGCGGAGACTGGGGTGCCATGTGGCGATGGGCCGGTATCTTCGGGAGGGTTGCTCCTCTGAAACAGCAAACCCAGCGGGTCATACGGGAGGGTGATCAATTTTTTTTTCAACTGAAGTATTGTTGCTGTACAATATTATATGTTACAGGTGTACAAGATCGCGATTCACAATTCTTAAAGGCTATACTCCATTTATAGTTAAAATATTGGCTGTACTCCGTGTTGTACAATATATCCTTGTAGCTTATTTTATATCTAATAGTTTGTACCTCTTACTCCCCTACTCCTATGTTGCCCCTCCCCCTTCTGAAAGTGATCAGTTTTGATTTGACCCACCTCCTGGGGTAACAGGTAGGGGAAGATCTGGACTGGCCTGTGCGACACTGAGCGGTACCCCGGAGTTCTGACACAAGTGGCCATGGCGATATGCCCTGAACTAGTGTGACTCCATGCACTCCTAGCTGTCCCACGTTCCCGAGACTTTTCTTCCTCCTCCCTTTCTGTTATCTCCTCTCACCTGAGCCCTGGTTGCTGGTCACCACCTTGTACCTCCACTGGGCCTCAGAGAGAACCTTGGAGAACTGGTGCAGGCGGCTCTGCAGTCCGTCTCTGCTACTGCTGCCCAAGCCACTCTGGCCTTCAAGCAGCTTTGGCTTCTCGGGGGAGCTGCGGCCGCTTAGCTCATCCAGCTGCTCCTGGAGCAGCCTGAGGAAGGCCCCTATTACATATTCATCAGCCAGGAACCCACTGATACCGCTAGTAAAGTGCTTTAGGTCCAAAAAGCTGTGCCTGTGAGGCTCTGGGGAACTGTCTTTTGGCTCTGCCTTCAGAGAGCTTGGAACTGTGTAGGCCAGGCTCCTGGAGGCCCCCAGGGAACCCTGTTCTGACCTCCTCTCAGGCTGTGCTATGTGCTGAGGGCTCTCTGACGGGGACCTCAAACCCGACGGGCCCTTCCCCTCAGCGTCATCATCCTCAGCGTAGTCCTCGGGCAGGTGAGGCTCTGGGTGCAGATCAGCAGAGGTGATAAGGAGCAATGAGAAGATGTTTTCTAGAAGTTCCAGGCACAGAGAGTCAGGAATACTGGACAGATACTGTTGACACCTGGCCAGGTATGTTGAAAAGAGATCTGAAGCACCTGAAGAAGCATGTATAAAAGAAGAGGTCAGAGAAAGAGAAGAGAGAAAATGCAAACATTAGAAACAGTACTTGCCAGACTGAAACATTCTCCCAAGTTTAACTCATTTCTTTCTTTGTAGTGACTCAGGGAACCGTGGTTACAGTCAGAAGACTAAGAGGCTATTGAGCCATGTCTTTTCATGATTTGTACAAAGATTTTGCTCCCTTAACTAAAAGTACAGTTCAGTGAACACTCATTATTTTGTTTCTGCTTTTTTTTTTTTTTTTTTTTGCTGTATGCGGGCCTCTCACTGTTGTGGCCTCTCCCGTTGTGGAGCACAGGCTCCGGACGCACAGGCTCAGCGGCCATGGCTCACGGGCCCAGCCGCTCCGCGGTATGTGGGATCTTCCCGGACAGGGGCACGAACCGGTGTCCCCTGCGTCGGCAGGCGGACTCTCAACCACTGCGCCACCAGGGAAGCCCTTGTTTCTGCTTTTTAAGATTACATTACTCCTTATCTCTGAGAAGCACTCCATATTTCAGTTCCTAGAATGAAGGCAGCCCGGAGACTCCTTATTCCTCAATTCCTGTTTGCACTCATTGTTTTACTACAGGTGATCACAGCCTACCCAGCTCTCTTAAAATGACCATGCTCAGAGATGAAGGTCTATTCCAAAGCTGCAAGGGAGGGATACTTGCCAGAGTCACAGAAAGCAAGGTAAGGAGTTATAAGTTTTTAAGAAAAATGAGAGCTAATAGGACAGAAGGTTCTTTCAAACTGTAGGCTGTGACCTATGACACTGACTTAGATGGCTGCATTTGAAAAAACGAAATAAAGCAGAAAAATAATCAGGAGTGTGCTCTGTTTGGAAGGGTAAGTAATGTTTCTTAAAGCTTATTTCAGTTTACGCATCACATACACACATATACACATACACATGAAAGCACAAATTATATACCTAGGTGCAAACTGGAGTGATGTGAAATGCTATCTACTGCGGACTGGAGTAAAAAAAAGCAGCTTTGGAAAACACTGTACTAGGTGCTCAGGCTCTGTTAGAACTTATGCAGATCACTTGCTCTCTCCATGTCCCTTTGATTCACAGAGGCTGATAAATTATTCGTGGGCATAATAAAACCAAGGCCACCTCCCAGCCCTGGTGGCAAAGGGTTCCCACGCAAAGAACCTGCTGGGACAGGTTGTTCCCAGCTCCCGCCAGGGAAGGGGTGGGGGGCGGCGCTGCACCTGGGGAGGAGAGAGAATCGTTCACTGGTTCTGCAGCCACGGCCAGGTCCTCAGAGGGACCGTCTTTGCATTCCTGGCACTGGGAGTGCCGGTGTGAGTTCACACAGAGGGCATAGATGGCATACTTCATGGCACAGAAGCTCCGGTAGAGTGTCAGGTTCTGACACCGGCTCAGGTGCGCAGGGACTGTGGCGTCAGTTGAATCTGAATTATAGAGAGAAACAGGCAGAACTTCAGAGATGCTTCTTTTTTTTTTTTTTTAATTTATTTTATTTTTGGCAGCATTGGGTCTTTGTTGCTGCGCGCAGGCTTTCTCTAGTTGCTGTGAGTGGGGGCCACTCCTCGTCGCAATGCACGGGCTTCTCATTGCGGTGGATTCTCTTGTTGTGGAGCATGGGCTCTAGGCGCGCAGGCTCGGTAGTTGTGGCTCACGGGCTTTAGAGCGCGGGCTCAGTAGTTGTGGCGCATGGGCTTAGTTGCTCTGCGGCATGTGGGATCTTCCCGGACCAGGGCTCGAACCCATGTCCCCTGCATTGGCAGGCAGATTCTTAACCACTGCGCCACCAGGGAAGTCCCAGAGATGCTTCTTTCAGGCAGGGGCTGCATGTATGGCTGAAGCAAAGAGATGCCACACTGCTAGTCCCCTAGGTGTTCTCACCCTCTCTCCTTTCTGGCAGTGTGATGTGCGTCCCTTCCAGGCCTTTTTTTCTATTCAACAACTTTCAGTCTCTAGGTTTCCTTTTCCCCACCAACCTCCCCTCTACATGTCTGTTCAACCTAGGCCTCATGGCTATTTAACAAATCTTTCCCTTACATTTCTTAAAATACTTGCTTTTCCTTTTTTAAAAAAATAAAACTTGAAGTACATGTTTGGTCTACCTTTCGAATGCCACATTACCCAAGAGGCAGGCTTAAAATGTGTTTAGATTGAGAAATAAGAGAGCAAAGGTAACACGGTGTTTAAAAAAAAAAAAACTTGATATTTTTAGGAAAGCCCTGAAGCAGACATCATGAGAAAAAACATAAACTCTGTTGAGATTCCGTACACTTGTTTAATAATTTTTCATTAAAAATTTGTTTTGAACTTAGGAGGGAGGAAGGTTACCATCTTTACAGAATCTCTAAACATCTTAATCTACCCCTAATTCTTATCATAGCAAAAGTATAACCTGTTCAAAGAAAAAACATTAAATGTAATACAGCAAAAAGAAGAAAAAAATACCACCCATAAGCCTACCGGCTAAACACAACCACTGCTACATTCTGGTTTAACCCCTTTAATAGTTTTGTGTACATGTGTATGTGTTTGAGTGTAACATTTTATATACTATTTAATTTTCCTACTTCTTAAAAATCCTTTAGAGCATAAGCATTTGATTATGTTTCTTTACAAACTAAATCTCTGCTGGATGCATATAGCTCTACCGAATGAATCCCTTGTCTAGGCATATTCCTCAAGGGCAGGACATTGGAATAGTTAGGGATGTTTTGCTACTACAATGCCACAACAAGCCCCTTTAGGTATAGGTTTCCTAGTGATTACTTCTTAGAAGCTTGGCCTTGCCAAGGTCAGGGTAATAAGCAGAACAAAGTCAATATTGTTCTATGGCCTTGACCTCTTCATGGCATTATTGCCCAGAGCCAGGACTTGCAAGCTCGCTGAGAGGGAGTGGCTCCTTACATTTTTGCCCCAGATGCCTCTCTTGCCTCACCCTAGTCCAAGCCCTATTATCACTCCTCTTTTGCCTTTTCCAAGTTCAAGTTCTAAGTGTGTTCTGGTGGGTCACCAGGGATAGATTTCAAACACTTCTTTGGAAGCCTTTTGTACTTGTATGTAGAAAACACAGAGTTCCAGTTCCTTTAGGAAATCTGCTAAACAAGTTGTCTACCTTTCCAAAAAAATATAGAATGTAGTAACACTAGCTTTACAATTAGTGGTAGGTCCTTTAAAGAAGTAAATCAAAGCAATATCTAGGCTGACAGAAATCTACTGCCATATGAGAATGTTTGTTTCTCTCAAAAGTAAGGTCCCCGGCCTGTGTAGTAGGTTGTGACCACACCATCATATGATTTTTGAGAGCAAGAAAGAGTGCTTGTTTAATGGGGACTTGAATTTTAAGCAAAGATCTAAGGTTAAAACAAGGCTTTGTGGGCTTCTCTGGTGGCGCAGTGGTTGAGAGTCCGCCTGCCAATGCAGGGGACATGGGTTCGTGCCCCGGTCCGGGAGGATCCCGCATGCCGCGGAGCGGCTAGGCCAGTGAGCCATATGGCCGCTGAGCCTGTGTGTCCGGAGCCTGTGCTCCGCAACGGGAGAGGCCACAACAGTGAGAGGCCCGCGTACCGCAAAAAAAACACAAGGCTTTGTTACTGTTTCAGGCAAGTCTTTCTTCTAAAAGAAAAACTCTAAAAAAGAATCTTCTAGAAGAAAGACTCTTTACCTGTTCAATAGACTATGAAGAAGATATGGGAGGGAAGGAAGGCACAAAGTGTGCTGTAAGAAACCTTATGAAGCATGGAGAGACTCACCAAGAATTTGCATAAATACTGCCAGTGACAATGCTGTGAATTCAGAGGGCAGTTCCTAATTCTGTTTCAGTGAAATGAGGGTATGCTCATGGTTCCTGAGCTGGATCCATGAGGACAAATGTTCCTATGGAATTGTTCTCATAGGATACCCTAGGCCTCATCAAGAAAGGGGAAGATGTCCCTACATCTTGTCATCTGATTGTGGCAAACAGCACTAATTTAGAGGGTACCTGCTGGACCACCCATCTTGATAGATCCCAGCAATCACATCTAGATAAATCTTGTGCTGTAAGAAACATCTGCAAGATTGTCCTAAGAGGGAACCTTGCCCAGGTCACTCCATCGCCAACTCACCATGCTCTTGCTGGGGGTCCTTGGCTGGCACCTTCTGTAGGAGCTTGAGGACATCTTCCTCCCTGAGGGCTGGAAGGTTTGTAAGGTGATGGAGAGAGTAGAGCACTGAGTGGCTTTCTCCACCATGTAAGTGACACAAGAGATCTCTCTTTGGTATGGGGTTGCTGAAAGGGAAAGTTGGGAGGATGGAAGGGGAGGCAGTTTATATAATTGCTTTGAGAAAGACCAGTCTCCATTCCCTCTTATTCTTTCTCTCTGGCCTGTAACACCACAGGTTTCACTTCCCCAAACACTAAATTTCAGTTGGTCTATGATAGAGGATAGCATTTATGTACCCCCAGGGAAGGACATTCATCAAGCTGGCTTTACTTGTCTAGTAAGGACCCAGGAAGGGCCTCTGTGCTCAGCAGGGTCTAGAAAGGGCCCACAGATGAAGCTTCCTAATTTCTGTAATTTTCCTAGCTGAGAGCTGACACGAGCTTCTCTGCTTTTCTTTGAGTCAGGGCCCCTTGCTGCTTCCCGCAGTGGCCTACTCGACTTCAGAAGTGCCGGTGAGGTGGGTGAAGAACAAAATAAGAACCCAGATCCAGGGAAGACCCAAGGCTAAGTTATCAGGAAAACACAGGGCCGCGCACACATTTCAAGAGGCAGTTGTTGAATAAAAATGTGATCCAAGATAACACGTGGCTAAGAATGTGGACCACACTCACTAGCTGTGTGACCTTGGGCATGTTATTTAACACCTCTGTGCTTCAGGTGCCCCACCTTTAAAACGAGGATAATATTGGTGTTTACCTCACAGGATTATTGTCAAGCTTAAGTGAAATCATCACGTAAAGGGCTTAGAGCAATGCCTGGTGTACAGTAAGTGCTCAGGAGATGTGAGGTTTTGTTCTTGTGATCACTGTCATCCTTAAATTATCCTCTACTTATGACCCTATAGCTGTGGTGAAGATAATCACTACTTATGCTTCTTTCCTGGTTTAACAGTTGGAACAATTATTTGTTGCTGGCCAACACTGTCAACTTAAACCATTTACAGGGAAGATGTCTTGAAGTGGCCACACGTGCAGAGCATGGGTCAAGTGTGCCCAGTGGTGGGAAGAGGGCTGGCTGTGCAGGGCCATACCTGCTCTGCTGCGTACACCACTCCAGGACCTCCAGGTGAGCCCACAGCCCATCACAGGCATCCCTGAGGAGCTCATCACAGCCTTGGTCCTGTGTCGATACGGGAGAAGAAAGAGATGCTGACTCAGGTACCTGGGGTCAGAGATGTGACCGATTTCGGGACCCTGCATTCTGCCTCAGCCCGAAGTGCCACCACACTCATTTCCGGAGCTGCCTGGGCTTCAGAGTGAGAGTTACCTGGGTCCTGTGGAGTGTCTGGAGCAGCCTCTGGGCTGACGCCAGGCTCTGGCAGTGTGTCCAGCCCAGCAGCACAAGCAGTCGACTGAGAGGGCTGAATTCTCTATCTAGCAGGCAGCCAAGACTCGGGAAGTCTTCCTCCTTCAACAGGGTAAGTGCTGTCACCTGGAAGCCAAAGGAGGCTGCTAGAGGCAGCTCTGGGGACTTGCTGCTAATCAGGGTAAGAAGCTTTTCAGTATAGAAGGGAGGTTTCTGACAATGACAGAAGTGGCCAGTTGAATACAAAGTGTTTAGGAAAACACTAGACTGTAAGCTCCTAGAAGGCAGGGATTGACTTCTGTTGTATCCCCAGATCCTAGCATAGTACATAGTACATAGAATGAGGTTAATAAATAGCTGTTGAAGAACTTTCCTGGTGGTCCAGTGGTAAAGAATCCCCCCTCCAATGCGGGGGACGTGAGTTCCATCCCTGGTCGGGGAACTAAGATCCCACATGCCGTGGGGCAACTAAGCCCACGCGCCACAACTATGAGCTTGTGTGCCTCAACTAGAGAGCCTGCGTGCCACAAACTACACAGCCCACACGCTCTGGAGCCCACGTGCCCTGGAGCCCGCACACCACAACTAGAGAGAGAAAACCTGCACGCCACGGCTAGAGAGAAACCTGTGCACTGCGACGAAGAACCTGTGTCGCAACGAAAGCTCCTACATGCCGCAACTAAGACCTGACACAGCCAAAAAAAAAAAATAAATAAATAAATATTAAAAAAAAAAGCTGTTGAATTAAACTAAAGTTCAGTTGCAATCTGGAAAGAGAAGGTTAGAGTAATTAGAGTCCCCTGTCAGCTAGGCAACATATCGCTGCCACCGTCTTTTCTTCCTCGCACCCTCCAGAAAGCTTACATGTATCCAACATTTCAGTGCCTGCCCAAGGACTGACACAAAATGCTGGCAGTTCTAATTATGAATGATACTGGTTCTCAGAGCCTTCTGGAACTGTGGGATGGACACAAACTAGACGACTCGCTGCTAATTAAACCGCTTTGCGTTGGATAAATGAGTGCGAGAGAAAGGAGGAGTGAAGAAGCCTGGAGAGAGTCCCTGGGTACTTGAGTGGTGAAGCGCTGAGTTTGACTTACCAGGATCTGCTCGAGGAAGTGCTTGCTGTTGCTCAGGCAGTAGAAATAGGCCAATTTCCAAGCCTGGGCTGGGTCAGGATTGGAGAACAAGGCTAGCATTGCCCGCTCAGGATCTAGATGAGCCGGTGAGACTGAAAATCAAAGCAGATGGGGTTACTGGGGAACTGGACTCTTCTTTCCTGAGGTAAAGCCCATTTGAAAAACCAACTGATATGAGAGTTCACTCTTTTAAAAAGTTAAACCAGGTTTTCTATACTTCTCTCTTAAAGACTCTTTACTTCTCTCAGTAGTTTCTGAAAAGTTCTTTTCTGCTATGACTATTACTTTATTTTTTTTCTCCATCACTCTTTCTTAAGCTATGAAAGCTGCGCTTTCACAGAACATCTTGCCCCTTTTTGCTTAGCTTCTCCCATTAGGTTTCCTGAACAACATGGAAGGGAGCAGGCTAGAGGGAGTCAGAGGGGCTGGGCGGAGTGGAATGAGAGAAGCAGTGCAGGGAACACACCTTTTCCCGAGGGTGCCGGTGGCTTTTCTGGGGCCTTCTCTGCATAGGTGTGGCCATACAGGGACACCAGGCCCCGCCCGGCCTCGTGCAGCAGGCAGCCGAGCAGCCGCTCCTCCCGCAGGGGACTCCCCCCTGCCCCGCTGGCCTCCAGCAGTTCCTCACACAGGAGACGCAGCTCAGCCCCGAGCGGCTCTGCAGGGCAGCGCAGGGTCCGCAGGGCTCCGTAGATGGCATCGACTGCCCCTGGGTGCCCGATGGCAGGACCCCGCAAAGCTCGCAGTGCCTTTCGAATGAGGTCCACCAGTGCCTTCTGCAGGAGCCAGCCTTGGAGGCCCGTGCCATCTTCCTCCCCAAGCAGGAGCTCCAGCAGGGCCTGCGCGGGCTGAGGGGCCTCCCGCAGGAGATCCCAGAGCAGAGAGACAGCTTCTGAGCTGAGCCAAGGGGGCCAGCTCTCTTGCCTCTGATTTCCATCAAGCACAGAGTCTGCCGCATCTTGTGCTAAGACCGTGTACAGCTCCTAAATAGGGGATGGAGAGAGGGATGGGCGCTATGTCCAGAACGTTATCACTTACACGCCTTCATGTTTTCCTCTTTTCAGTGTATATATATATGCATGTGTGTATATACAATAGTAGCAATAGCAAATACTTCTGTAGTAGTTACTATGCGCCAGGTCCTTTACACAGAAAAATTAAATTAATACTTACAACCACCTTAGGAAGAAGACACTACTATTATCCTCGTTTTGAAGGTGTCCTCAAATCAGGGGGTTGAGGCAAAGAGAGATTTGCCCAAGGCCTCCATGCTCAAGCTAGTCACCCCCACCCCCATGGCCTCCGAAACGTGCACTGTCAACCTAAATCAGGGACTGCGAACTCATAGACCAGGTAACAGACGGGAATAAGACACTATGCCCAGCTCAAGGCATTTAAATTCAACTTTTAAAAGAACACTACAGACCAGTTTTTAACCCCTCATCTAAACCCCAACCAAGATTTTGGATACAGAATGTAGTAACACTAGTTTTACAATTAGTGGTAGGTCCTTTAAAAAAGTAAATCATCCTTCATCCTTCCCTAAAACCTTCCCCAGTACCTCCAACTCACACAACTCTCCCTTTTTATTGGGCTTTCAATGTTCTTAAAATTAGTACCATATGGCTTAGTACCTAATTGTGCCATGTGTGTATTTCCTTCCTCCCCAGCTAGATTGCAAGCCTTTAAAAGGCAAGATCTCTGTAGCCTATAATTTGTTTGGTAGGTTATTTCCCACACTTCAGCACCATTTCTGTGGGTGGTACTCAGGGATACCTGTTCATTAACCGCCTCCAAGATGGTCACAGGACCATGAGTCCTTGACCTAATACAAGTGAAAGTCCCTACCTTAAATCCTATTGTGAATATATCTTTAGTTAGCTGGTGGCTGGGTCATGAAGAAAATAAGTATTGAGCCTCAGAGCATCCCTCAAGCACTTAAGTATAGATCTAGTTAAGATTTTGAATCTGCTCCCAGAAGGCAGTTGTAAGGATTAACTATAACACATTCAGTGCACCTGTTACAGAAAAGGTATTCAGCAAATACATGCTAGTTCCTTTCTCCCTTTATATTCCCTGCCACATTCTGGTGAAAAATTTAAACATCTAGTTTAAAACCAAGTTACGTATTCCTTTCACATGAGATGAAAAAAAAAAATTAATCCTCAGCTATAATTAGTACTTCTGGCCAAGCTACCTCTAAGAATTCTACAATCAGATAAGTTTCCCCTATCTCTAAATTCCCCTCAAGGGGCCTCCACCTAGCCTGGTCTTGCCTGAGAACAGAGAACTGCCAACATCTTGGGGACCTGCTTCTGCTGGATGCCTGAAAGCTGAATTTGTTGAGTGACTGCAAACCTGGGCAGAGAGATCCAGGGCCCTCTCTCACCTTGAGGATGTCCTCCGGGATGTCACCTGGGAGGTCTTCTGACAATAAAAGAAACTCAAGTTTTCTCCGGAAGCCAGCTGGAAGTAACTTCTAGAAGAATCATAAGAAGGAAGCATAGATATTAAGCATGTGCTTTAGCTGACAATTATAAATAAATACTTCTTTCTGGTTCATCTTATTTCTGCTGTTTTCTCTAAGATAAAGTACTTCTGACCATTAAATTCCTGGGTATGTCTTCAGACACTTTTCTTTATAAACGGAAACAACTAAACTGAACACATACTCCTCTTAAATACTAACACTTAAATCCCACACTGTTTAGCCTCAAATGCCAAGGCTTGCTCATTTCATGTGATTTTTTTGCCTCTAACCTGAAGTCCTTCTCCAAGACTCTCCCTTGCAGTGTCCAAAACACCCAGTTATGGGTAAGCTGGGATGGAATGGCCCACATGATCCTCTTTTGGCCTAAACCCATTTTTGGTATTCATTTTTGGTTGGAAAATAAAAGTAAAGGGGGAGAGATCTAATGTTTATGAAACACTTATTATGTGCCAGGTACCATGTGCCGTATTTTCATGTGTTTTTAAAATCTCATTATATCGCTAAATCAAACAAAACTATGGCATCAGGATGTTTTTAAAAATAATCTTCAGTAATGATGAAATGGTTAGGAAGTATTTTCTAATCATTTCAAGCATGAAAAGGAAAAAGTGACCCCATTGTTTGTTAATGAGACAGGACATCAGAGACTAATGTATAAAGGAAGAGAAATCCTCTCACTCTTCCTGCACCTGCTTGTTTCACAATAACTTCCCCTCACCTGGTCCTTAAAACTAAAATGATAGTCCCCCTTTCTCCAGACACAAATACAAATGAGATGAAAGTCTGGGACTAATTCTGACAGGCACTCTTTTAAATTAGAGACACCTGTAAATCATGCCATCTGAATGCTTATATAATGCTAATGATTGGAAGGTGTAGAGAAAATTCATTCTGGCAAGCTGAAAGTTAGTGATTCTATCAAGGACTAAAAGGAAGGAATAGATAAGCCCAGACAGCAGGCCCTTAATAAAAGAACTGGTTAAGATTTTAGGACTTTCATTAAACTCCTGAAGACTGACTAGCTTGTATCTTCTTTTTACTGGTGAAATTACTTTACGTATATGCAGGGTCATAGACAACTAACATTCCTAAACCAGGCAAGAATTTGCCCAATGTTTCTAAGCACAGATTTTCTTACTATAAAAGCAAGGGATGTTCAATGCAGAAAAAGCAGAGAATACAAACACGCAAATGAAAACACACATACACAGCACACACCCCCCCCCCCAAATATTTCCACTGAAGGAGAACTATAGTTACAACTGTGTTCTAAGGGTATTCAGACCATTTTCTACATATGCATATATGCATGCATAACAAACATACTGTTTCCTAAATTTCTTTTTCTTCACATGGCAGAATATAAACACCCTCCCATGTCACTGAAAATTCATTTACCACGTGATTTTAATAGTGCCATGGTATTTTACAAGTAGATTAATCAGTCTTGGATTGTGGACATGGGAGTTGTTTCTATTTTTCCCTTATTAGAAGCAGCATGCTGTGAACATATGCTGTTCACGTGATAAAAGATAAAAGGGCAGAAGGCAAAAATGGATGAAGGAAAGGGAAAATGGAATCAGTTTCAATGAATAATTCAAAAGGAGCTTTTGGCAGCAGGTGGGAGACTGTAGCAGGAGCAGCCAGCAAGCCCCTAAAAGATGAAGTCCAGTTCTGGCTTTGTAGAACTACCTCAGGAACACATTTGAAGTCTTGGCCTTTGTATTAAGTTTTAAAACTCTCTGAGGTCCTTGTATAAAGTTTAAAACATTCTCACGACTGTTTAAATGACTGAGGTACTGGAGCTTTAAGGACCAAATGACCTTCAATTCTGGGGAAAACAACTCTTAGGCTGTGAAAAGGAGCCAGGGAAGTGAAATCCACCTCCTGGTCTGGTTGACCAACTGTCCAGAAATTTAACAACCACCAATCAGCCATAAAGTAAACAAATACCCTCTGCTGAGGCAAAAGTTCATCTGGCTTGACAAATTCCATGTTTGTACTGAAAAGCTCCTTAGTCAGTAACAATAACATTTGTTATTTTTTTTCTTTTCTCTTTGAAGATACTATTGAATATTTTAGCTGAAGATGTCTCTTTTAGATCTGAAACTACAGCCAACTCTTAAACAACCTGGGGTTGATTATTTTTCAGTTTTGCTTCTTTTCCTTCCCTCTCCTGTTGATCTTTTTGTCATTTCTCTTTGCTAGACCATTACCAAAAGCCTGGATAATAAATACATTTAGATTAGTAACTTCTGGTGCTTTTTGACAGCTATGTGAAGAAGGGTAAGTGTCAGGCCAAAGCAGAACTAAAGACAAAAGTCATTCTGATGACTGAGAGGAATTAAGAAGAAAATTAGGCTAAATTATAGACATTTACAAAATAGAATTTATGGTTTCTTGCGGTTTACCTGGCGGCGCAGTGGTTAAGAATCTGCCTGCCAACGCAGGGGGCATGGATTCGAGCCCTGGTCTGGGAAGATCCCACATGCAATGAAGCAACTAAGCCCGTGTGTCACAACTATTGAGCCTGCGCTCTAGAGCCTGCGAGCCACAACTATTGAGCCCACGTGCCACAACTACTGAAGCCTGCTTGCCTAGAGCCCATGTTCTGCAACAAGAGAAGCCACCGCAGTGAGAAGCCTATGCACCACAACGAAGAGTAGCCCCCGCTCGCCGCAACTAGAGAAAGCCTGTACACAGCAACAAAGACCCAATGCAGCCAAAAATAAATAAATAAAAATAAAAAAAAAGAATTTATGGTTTCTTAATTTTTAGTCTATGTAGGCTAAAAATATTGTTGAGGTGGAAAAAGCAGAGGACTGATGACTCGAAGGCAGAAGACATTGGTTCCAGCTCCAATTTTGCCAACTAACTTTATGGTGTGATCCTGGGCCAGTCATGTGTTTTCTGAGTCAGAGGTTCCTCACTTAAATCTTAAAGTCTCAGGCTTAATACAAAATTGCCTGAGAATTTTTTTTAATGGATATCAATTTCTGATAATTAACACATATTTCTAAAAGTGCTTTGAATGGTAATTTTTCTTAAAAAATAAAAATCAAAAAACCCTTCCTTACAAGTTTTCCTTCACTATTAATTTGCTCACTTTGTTTTCGTATTTGGTAACTTTTATTTCAATTCATGTGAGTTGTTAAAGTATTAATTAATGATGTTTAAATCTATAAGATTTCACTGTACTGGACTAGTTAAAATAAGAGTTTTGGATGAACAACTAAGTTTCAGCTCAGCCCATTCTCCCTTACTTGAGTATTATGAGGATTAGACTTTATTCACTATCTTGTCACTTTCACTGAGTTCTGCAAAGTTCTGTTTGGGCACAAGACTCACAATAGTATTTAACACAATAGTATCACCTCAGATGGTAGGTTAGTGAATTAATGCCAATGTAAGTTAGTGAATTAATAAATGAATTTAGGTAAAGAGACAGCAATAAATACTTAAGCCATTCTCACTGTCAATACTGAGAAAGGAATATGACAAACCTCAAAATACAGGAAGTAACAGACAAAAGGGAAATTTCATAACTCCTTCCAAGTTCTTTTCAGTCTTGGCCCTGGGCGAAAATTTTAAATGTAAACCTACTTACCTTTTCCAGGGCCAACCATTTTTCCAGTACAAGAAGCCAGACCCAGGCTAATCTTTGAGGGTTGATATCCTGTCCACATCTGAGAAATGTAAAAAGAAAAAATTTCTAAACAGTTTCTACTGACCTTTTCTCTTTTGTGATCTAAGATTTAGATGTCACTACTCAGTCTGTTTTAAACCTGAACCGGCAAGACATTGTCCTGAGAAATTTTTGAATGTATATGACAGATCAATAAAACAAGAACCAGAACAGAACTAGCAGCTTTCATTAAAAAAAAAAGTCGCAATTCTACCTCCACCTCCCTATCTAGTTTTTAAAACAAACTAATATTACACAGAAAACCATAAGAGCAAAGCTATCTGAAATAGAAAACTTGAAATCTTGAAAACAGAATCAAATAGTCAAAGAAAAAAGGAACTTCATAAAAATTTATTTTTAACTCTATGCCAGAAACAGGATTATAGGAATTCATAAGCCTTTCTTTGAAGTTAGTAATTTAAATTAGACAGCAATTGGCTAGAATCCAAATTTAAGGGAAAAAACAAAGGAAGAAAAGAATCATGTAAATCTCCATTCTATATGTGCTAATACAGTACTTTCTCATAAGTAAATGCCAGAGTAAGGAAAAGTGAGGGAGGGACTGAACGTTTAACTCCTATACCACTAATTGTTAATAGCACTGCCAGGAAGAACTTCATTCAAAATTCAGATAGAGAACATTGGTTGCCAGGGGACAAGAGGGGATCAGTGTACAAAGAGGTATTCCCAGGGAGCAAGGGAATTCTTTTGTGGTGATGAAATAGTTCTGTACCTTGATTATACTGGTAGTTATATGAGTCTAAGAATGGATAAAGATACACAGAACTACACACATAAAGGTGAATGCAGATTGGGACTTCCCTGGCAGGCCAGTGCTTGGGACTCTGCACTTCCAATGCAGCGGGGTGCGTGGGTTCAGCCCCTAATAGGATCCCGCATGCCCTGAGGTGCAGCCAAAAAAAAAAAAAAGAATTCAGATTTAAAAAATGGTGAAAACTGAATAAGGGCTGTAGTCTAGTTAACAGTGCTGGTGTCAATTTCTTGGTTTTGATATGTACTATAGTTATATAAGATGTCACAATTGGAGGAAGTTGGGGAAAGGGTACTCTTTGTATTGTTTTTGCACTTCTTGTGAGTCTATGCTTAATTATGTCAAAATAAAAAGCTTTAAGTGAATACACTTCTGGTCCTTTGTTAAAACTACAACAATATCTTCAATTTCACAAGCAAGAAGGGAGCAGGTTTGCTCTTTTGGGGGTAAAGAAAATGCTTTTCAACATAGTTGCACTATCTACTTTAATGATAATAAACAAGAAATGGTGGTTCCAGGCTTAAATACCGCTCCAGATGATAATTCATAGCCAAACTGATAAAGTAATAAATAGGCATGTATTATAGAGGTAAATTTTCAGAACATGTGAAATACACTCTACCTTTGTTAACTCTTCAGAGGTGACTGAGTGAGGCACATGGACCAGAGCTCAAGTATAGTACCTTGTGTCTCCCGCTCTGTGACTGCCTGGCAGGAGGACAGAGTTCCCTTACCTCAGCTGACTGGGACACATGACCAGCGCCTGAAGTATATCTTCCACCTTCTTTGGGATATCCCCTTGGGCCTCGTGTAGCTGAGGTACACAAGCCTGTGCCAACTCCCATTCTCCTCTCCGAAGGCATTCACAGAAAAATCCAAAAAGCTGCTTCTGAGAAGCAGTTTCCTCTTCTCCAAATGGATGATGCATTTTCCCAGCACAGAGTGCAAGGGAGATAGAAAGAGATGAATTACGCAAAACACATTGTCAATTTTCTCACTCGTGGAGTACCTCCTATAAACAACACACACCCGAGTCAGAAGGAAGGAACTATGTTTAGACAAACTAGCCGTACTAGGAAAGGCGGGGCTTACTTTTCTAATTAACGTTGTAAATTTGATTTGACAGGTTACTGTCTCTTTTGGGAAGTTCCACATTTCCCCAAGGGGTGGATCCCATCTCTCTAGGCGCATCCAATATTTAACGAATATCAATCGTCATATTAGCCCGCGGCGCAGACCCGAAACTCCACTTCCGTATTTCCTCCTGAGCTTTTTGCCTAATCCGGCTCCAAATCCCCAGGTGGTCGCCTCTTTACGGATGAGAAATTCAGCAGGAACCTCCCTAGTTTGAGCCCTCTTTTAAGGCAGAGGATTGAAGATCAGGAGAGGAATCTGTGTCAGAACTGGAGGGCAGTTGGGATTGGGGCTCAGGGACGCTCCCTACCGGGGTCGTGGAGAGCGCTCCCGCCTTCCCTGGGGCGCCTTACACTCACCTGCTCCCGGCGCCCAAATCAGCAGAGTTTCCAGCGCAGCCATGTTTGAGCTGAGTCAGGTGACAAATCCAGTTCAGAAGGTTGAGGGGGGGGAGAGGATGACGACTGACAGCAGCTACTCTAATTGGTCAATCGAGGAAATATGCAAATCAAGCGCCATATTTGTTCGGGTCACGTGATTCCACCTCCGCATTAGAGGAAGCTAGGAAAGAGGTATCAGCTCTCTGGTTTAGGACCACCGCTCACGGTTTTGACAGATCCTCCGCCCATTAATTGAACTGTGTGCTAGGGCCTACTTTAGAAGCTGAATAAGATACGGTCCTTGTCCTCAAGGAGATCACAGTCTAGTGACAGGGTGCAGGTCAATAATTAGGATGCAGTGGGCTAAATTATAAGATAGAGGTATGCACGGGGAGATGGGAGCAAAGAATGAGCAAAAGCCTTTCTCAAATAGAATAATCTGAAACTGAGTCTTAAAGTAACAGTTTACTAGTTTGCTAATCACAGCTGCTTTTATACTGAACCTTCTGTTCGGTTTCCTTGGTGTTCTTCAACTATAGACTCTCACGTTTCCCCATTACATATTTTCGGTTTGAGCAATTTCATTCAGCATTTTCCAAACTATTTCACCACCAAAGTGTGGTGAAAAAAAGCAAACCAAAAGAAACCAAAAGCTCTCTTGCAAAACCTCTTCGATGATTGGTGGATTCTCATCTATTCCCAGAAAACTAACATGTCTCTTTGGTCCATTAATCAGTTTTTGTTTTTTTTTTTTCGGTACGCGGGCCTCTCACTGTTGTGGCCTCTCCCGTTGTGGAGCACAGGCTCCGGACGCGCAGGCTCAGCGGCCGTGGCTCACGGGCCCAGCCGCTCCGCGGCATGTGGGATCTTCCCGGACCGGGGCACGAACCCGGGTCCCCTGCATCGGCAGGCGGACTCTCAACCACTGTGCCACCAGGGAAGCCCATTAATCAGTTTTTAAATGAAGTGACAAAAGGAAGAAGAGAGAAAATTAGAAGCAAGTTTTTTCCTGGCTCATATTCTCCTTGCTGATGTTCCTCCACCGGATTTTGATAATCACTATATTGAGAAGTTGGGACTCGCAGACTTATTACAGAATGTGAACTACAATTCCCAGCAAGCAACGGGAGCCGACCTGGGCCTGTGCCTACGTTTTATTGGATATTTCCCCAGAGTGACGACCCAACCAGCGCTTTGTTTGTTGCCTTGCGTCCCTTTCCGCGGGGAACTGTGTGAGGGGTAGGGGAAACTTTGAAAGTTGGATGCTGCAGACCCGGTACTGGGAAGTTTCATGTGGGGGGCGGTTTGGGGAATTGGGGTGCGCTCATTTTTTCCTGCTCCCTTTCTGGGCCAGTGTTGTTGATATCGGGCGAGCGGAGAGTAACTCTTGGGTGCAGGGCACACCCCCTTAGGTCCATAAGGATCTTAATTTGAGCCCCGCCACAGATCTGAGGCGTCTGGCTTTCCTTTGTGGGGGACGCTTGGAAGCTGCACCTTGTTGGGAAGAGTTATTGTTAGGGGCTTCTGGGGTGATGTTTTCGCTTCTTGATGTCCACCCGTCTTCCCACTTGTGGGCAGTTTGAGGTCTAGGCAGGGGAGCCCGTCATTAAGGGAAGTTTAGTGTCTGACCCGCTTCAGATGGTGTTGAAGAAGAGGTATTTAATAGCGTGGAATATGGAGTCCGATCCCTGGGTTCGAATGCCTACTCCACCATGTGCTAGTTGTTAGACTTCGCTCAAGTTTTTCAACTCAATGCCTCAATATTAGTCTGTAAAATGGGGTAAAGCATCTGAAGCTCTTGGAACAGTGGCACCTAATAAGGGCTCAATAAATATTAGCTATTATTTGTTAATTCACAGTTTTTATTGACCATCTAACATGTGGATTTTTTTTTCTTGATGCGAGGATTCAGTTTCCAGGATTGAACATCGTCCCTCACACCCTCAGTTACATGCTCGTGCACACACACGCAGAGCAAGAATTTACAGTTTCTGGTGGAAAAAACAAACATGCAAGCCATAACTATATGTTAGGGAGATTATCGAACAAATGTGTACACAGTGTAATGAGAACATTGGAGAGGAAGAGTCTAAGTAGCGGGAAGTCTTTGTGGAGGAAAGTCAGGGAGGCATTTGTGTAGCCTACCAACGTTACCGCCGGCAGGCAGGTCACGTGAGGCAACTAATGCTGTTTTCCTGAATGAATTGATCATAATCCCTAGCTTTGAGCACTATGGAGCCAGGCACCATCCACATCCTTTAACCTTCACTGCATTCCTATGAAGTGGATATTTGAATGATGCTTGTATTTCAGATGAAGAAACTAAGATACTGGGAGGCAAGTGATTTTGCCAGAAAGGCCAGAATGTGGGCCTTGCAGTCTGATGTATGAATGTGAGGGAAGTGAGGGACCAGTTTATGAAGAGGCTATAGGCCATCATAAGAAGTGTGGAATTTATACTGTGGTCTCATGGTCCCATGGGTGGTTTTAAAGGATGAGAGTGACAGGATTGGAGCAAATTTTTAGGAGGCTACCTCTGACAGGACTGTGACTTGCAGGTCGGTTTGGTGCTTATTCCTCTCTGCTTCCACGGCACATATGTATTCCAACGACAATACTTGCTGCATGACTGTAATTATTTGTGTATATATCTCTTTTCGTCTTTTACTGTGAGTTCGCAAAGGGGAGGAAATATACTTACATGATTCTTGTGCCGCAGAAGCGCAGCAGGGTGTGTGCTTAAGAAGCATCTGTGGAAGGAACAAATGAATGTTTTTGTTTGTTTGTTTTGCGAGGCAGGGAGTGACCAGAGGCTGTATGCAATAGTCTAGGCAAGTGATAGGAGTGGTCCTACTAAGGCAGAGATAGCAGAGTTCGTCATTGTTAAAGTATTCCAGGTAGTTTGGGGTTTACAATTCTCCTTTTTTTTTTTTTTTTTTTTTGCGGTACGCGGGCCTCTCACTGTTGTGGCCTCTCCCGTTGCGGAGCACAGGCTCCGGAAGCGCAGGCTCAGCGGCCATGGCTCACGGGCCCAGCCGCTCCGCGGCATGTGTGATCTTCCCGGACCGGGGCACGAACCCGTGTCCCCTGCATCGGCAGGCAGACTCTCAACCACTGCGCCACCAGGGAAGCCCCAGTTCTCCTTTTTGATTGAATTTATCAGTCTAAATTGTGTCATTGCCCAGAGCTACCTGATCTGTGAAGACCCTAGGCAATGATACAGCAGATGTCACTTGGTAAACTTTCTTTTTGAGAGACAGAAACCAATACTGACAAATTCCCTTTGAGTGAAATGAGAGGGATGTATTTTATGTTTGTGGGAAGGATGTATGTGTGTGAGAGAGAGAAAGAAGGAGAGAGAGCGGGAGAGACGAAGAGAGTGTTAATCTGATCCGAGAATATAGATGTTAAGTAGAAATTTGGGCCATGGTATTGGAAATAAATATCTAGATTCTCAGTACCTATTTTTGTTCCAAAATGTGACTCGTTTTCTGATAATTATATTGTTTTATCCCCTGGAACAATGAAGAGTTCCTGTTTCTACTCTAGTCAAAGGATATTTTGCCATCTGAGTGAGATACACAGCTTCTCCTTTGCATGAGTTATTAAGGGAATCAGAGTGATTCTGTTCTAACTCTCTGAAGACAAATATATCATGAGCCTCATTTAGCCCTCACAGGGTTCAACCAGAAGAGTGAAATTTAATTGCATGTGGGGATGTGAGCAGCTAGTATAACGAAAAAACAATTTCAGTTTGTAAATAACACCTGAAATAATAAAATCTCATTTGATTCAGAGGGTTTGTTCTGATTCATAGAAAAAGGAGACTTTAAATATGATTACAGACTTGTAGTACAGTATATTGGTTAAGAGGCTAGGCCTAAGAGTCAGACTTCCTGGTTTGAATTCTGGGTCTACCATTTACTTTTTCTGGTAACAGTGGAATGGCTAACCTTTCCAGGGTTTAGTTTCTCATATGTAAAAATGAGATCAGTGATCAATCTTCCTTATAGGGCTGTTGAGAAGCTTGCTTTGGAACAGTGCCTGGTATACAGTAGGTGGTCAATAAGTTTATTATTGTTACATCGCAATGAAAGTAAAGACTTTCTGAGAATGCTGTGTGGAAATATGTTTATTAATTACACATCCAAGTAAAGTTTATAAATGCACCGAAAATCTAAAGATGCTATATAAATGTGACACAGTGTTATTATATTTGTAATTGCACATTCTTATGTGGTCTTGTTTCAGTGTGTGCATGTTTGACAAACGGTTGTCTCCCCTGTTTAAAATATTTGGAAAGATTTTATTGCCTTCCTTTATTTTATCAGTAATATTTTAAATACCATACGTTTCATTTTGTATGTGGAGACGCTTGAAGGATTTTTTATTTTGTAGAGTGTTTTGGATAGCCCATCTACTGTTGCTTATGCTATTTTCCAGGTTTTTTTCAAGGTTCTTCTTTATCTTGCTGCATCTGAAGACATGGGTAGCAAGAAACTAAGACGAGTGGGTTTATCACAAGAGCTGTGTGACCGTCTGAACAGACATCAGATTGTTACCTGTCAGGTAAAATTTATTTAATTTTTTTCAGTGAGAAACTTGAAGTACAAATTAATCTTTTTTTTTCTTTTTCTTTAGATTTTTTCTTTTGATGTGGACCATTTCCAACGTCTTTATTGAATTTGTTACAACATTGCTTCTGCTTTATGTCTTGGCCTCTTGGCCATGAGGCATGTGGGATCCTAGCTCCCTGACCAGGGATCGAACCCACACCCCCTGCATTGGAAGGCGAAGTCCTAACTACTGGACCGCCAGGGACGTCCCACAGATTAATCTTGTGTACCTAAATAACTCTTAATTACACCTGAAATATGAACATTTAGGTTTATAAGAAAAGATAAATATGGTGCTTGCCAATTTTAAATAACAAACCACTTAGCTTGTATTTCCAAATGTGATTTCATTTATCCAAATGCAAGATTTTTGCATTTTGGGTGGGGTTGGGTGGGGAGAATGCTCATAGCAGAAGGTGAAGTACACCTGTGCCATTTATTTGGGATTCTAGAGAAGTTTTGTCCTCATAAAAGAAATTTTGCAGTTACATGAGAAATATGACTTAAATGAGACAGTATTCAAAATGGGTAATTTCTCTTGAAAGCAAGAAAAATTACTAGTTAGGATTATTTTCCTATTGATGGAGTGAGAGAAATATATAAGCAGATGTTGTATATTTAAGCGAAAGAGTAAAGCAAATCCCTCTTAGGAGGCTAAATAAGATTTAAGGTTTTCTGTTAGGATTTAATCCTTAATAAGACAGACTTTCAGAGTGTGCTGCAATTTTTAAAAAATTGCTTTGTGTGTTAATGATGTCTGTACTTCCTCTGTTATGCATTTTATAATCCTCATGTTCATACTTTGAAATACTCTTAAAAGTACGAAATTTAACATTTCATTCCGTAGTTTTATTTATTTGGCTGCATTAGGTCTTTCTCTAGTTGCGGCGAGCGGGGGCTACTCTTCGTTGTGGTGCGCAGGCTTCTCATTGCGGTGGCTTCTCTTGTTGTGGAGCACGGGCTCTAGGCGCCCAGGCTTCAGTAGTTGCAGCATGCAGGCTCAGTAGTTGCGGCATGCGGGCCCTAGAGCACGCGGGCTTCAGTAGCTGTGGCGCGTGGGCTGTAGGTCGCGCGGGCTTCAGTAGCTGTGGCATGCAGGCTTAGTTGCTCTGTGGCATGTGGGATCTTCGCCCGGACCAGGGATCGAATCCGTGTCCCCTGCATTGGCAGGCAGATTCTTAACCACTGAGACTCTAGGGAAGTCCTTCCATAGTCACTTTTATTTTCTTTCAATTATTAAATACTCCCTCTGAATGATTTCATAGCTTAGGAAGAAACTCATTTTTTTTTAAAGTAGTACAACCTTGTATTTATTTATTTTAACATTTTTATTGGAGTATAATTGCTTTACAATGTTGTGCTAGTTTCTGCCTTACAACAGAGTGAATTAGCTATACATACACATACATCCCCATATCTAACTCCTCCTGCGTCTCCCCCCAACCTTCCCCATCCCACCACTCCAGGCAGTCACAAAGCACCGAACTGATCTCCCAGTGCCATGCGGCCGCCTCCCAATAAATGTCTATTTTACATTTGGTAGTATATTTAAGTCCATGTCACTCTCTCACTACGTCCCAGCTTACCCTTCCCCCTCCCCATGTCCTCAAGTCCAATCTCTACATCTGCGTCTTTATTCCTGTCCTGCCCCTAGGTTCTTCAGAACCTTTTTTTTAGATTCCATACATATGTGTTAGCTTATGATATTTGTTTTTCTCTCTGACTTACTTCACTCTGTATGACAGACTCTAGGTCCATCCACTTTACACAAATAACTCAATTTCGTTTCTTTTTATGGCTGAGTAATATTCCATTGTATATATGTGCCACGTCTTCTTTTTTTTTCATTTTATTTTATTTATTTATTAACATCTTTATTGGGGTATAATTGCTTTACAATAGTGTGTTAGTTTCTGCTTTATAACAAAGTGAATCAGCTATACATATACATATGCTCCCATGTGTCTTCCCTCTTGCGTCTCCCTCCCTCCCACTCTCCCCATCCCACCCCTCCAGGCTGTCCCAAAGCCCCGAGCTAATATCCCTGTGCCTTGCGGCTGCTTCCCCCTAGCTATCTACCTTACTACGTTTGTTAGTGTGTATATGTCCATGACTCTCTCTTGCCCTGTCAAAACTCACCCTTCCCCCTCCCCATATCCTCAAGTCCGTTCTCCAGTAGGTCTGCGCCTCTATTCCTGTCTTATCCCTAGGTTCTTCATGACCACGTCTTCTTTATCCATTCATCTGTTGATGGACACTTAGGTTGGTTCCATGTCCTGGCTATTGTAAATAGAGCTGCAGTGAACATTGTGGTGCATGATTCTTTTTGATTTATGATTTTCTCAGGGTATAGGCCCAGTAGTGGGATTGCTGGGTCATATGGTAGTTCTATTTGTAGTTTTTTAAGGAACCTCCATACTGTTCTCCATAGTGTTGTATCAATTTACGTTCCCAGCAACAGTGCAAGAGGGTTCCCTTTTTTCCACACCCTCTCCAGCATTTGTTGTTTGTAGATTTTCTGATGATGCACATTTTAACTGGTGTGAGGTGATAAATCATTGCAGTTTTGATTTGCATTTCTCTAATGATTAGTGATGTTGAGGATTCTTTCATGTGTTTGTTGGCATTCTGTATATCCTCTTTGGAGAAATGTCTATTTAGGTCTTCTGCCCATTTTTGGATGGGGTTGTTTTTTTTTTGATATTGAGCTGCTTGTCAATTTTGGAGATTAATCCTTTGTCAGTTGCTTCATTTGCAAATATTTTCTCCCATTCTGGGTTGTCTTTTCGTCTTGTTTATGGTTTCCTTTGCTGTGCAAAAGCTTTTCGGTTTCATTAGGTCCCATTTGTTTATATTTGTTTTATTTCCATTTCTCTAGGAGGTGGGTCAAAAAGGATCTTGCTGTGATTTGTGTCATAGAGTGTTCTGCCTATGTTTTGCTACAAGAGTTTTTTAGTGTCTGGCCTTACATTTAGGTCTTTAATCCATTTTGAGTTTATTTTTGTGTATGGTGTTAGGGAATGTTCTAATTTCATTCTTTTACATGTAGCTGTCCAGTTTTCCCAGCACCACTTATTGAAAAGGCTGTCTTTTCTCCATTGTATATTCTTGCCTCCTTTACCAAAAATAAGGTGACCATATGTGCATGTGTTTATCTCTGGGCTTTCTATCCTGTTCCATTGATCTATATTTCTGTTTTTGGTGCCAGTACCATTCTGTCGTGATTACTGTAGCTTTGTAGTATAGTCTGAAGTCCAGCAGCCTGATTTCTCCAGCTCTGGTTTTCTTTTTCAAGATTGCTTTGGCTATTCGGGGTCTTTTGTGTTTCCATACAAGTTGTGAAATTTTTTGTTCTAGCTCTGTGAAAAATGCCATTGGTAGTTTGATAGGGATTGCATTGAGTGTGTAGATTGCTTTGGGTAATATAGTCATTTTCACAATGTTGATTCTTCCAATCCAAGAACATGGTATATCTCTCCATCTGTTGGTATCATCTTTCATTTCTTTCATCAGTTTCTTATAGTTTTCTGCATACAGGTCTTTTGTCTCGTTAGGTAAGTTTATTCCTAGGTATTTTATTCCTAGGTATTTTATTCTTTTTGTTGCAATGGTAAATGGGAGTGTTTCCTTAATTTCTCTTTCAGATTTTTCATCATTAGTGTATAGGAATGCAAGAGATTTCTGTGCATTAATTTTGTATCCTGCTACTTTACCAAATTCATTGATTAACTCTTGTAGGATTCTCTATGTATACTGTCATGTTGTCTGCAAACAGTGACAGCTTTACTTCTTCTTTTCCGATTTGGATTTACTTCTTCTTTTCCGATTTGGATTCCTTTTTTTTTTCTTTTTTCTTTTTTTTTTTTTTGTGGTATGCAGGCCTCTCACTGTTGTGGCCTCTCCTGTTGCGGAGCATAGGCTCCAGACGCGCAGGCTCAGCGGTCATGGCTCATGGGCCTAGCCGCTCTGCAGCATGTGGGATCTTCCTGGACCGGGGCACGAACCCATGTCCCCTGCATCGGCAGGCGGACTCTCAACCACTGTGCCACCAGGGAAGCCCTGGATTCCTTTGATTTCTTTTTCTTCTCTGATTGCTGTGGCTAAAACTTCCAAAACTATGTTGAATAATAGTGATGAGAGTGGACAACCTTGTCTTGTTCCTGATCTTAGTGGAAATGGTTTCAGTTTTTCACCATTGAGGACGATGTTGGCTGTGTGTTTGTCATATATGGCCTTTATTATGTTGAGGTGAGTTCCCTCTATGCCTACTTTCTGGAGAGTTTTTATCATAAATGGGTGTTGAATTTTGTGGAAAGCTTCTTCTGCATCTATTGAGATGATCATATGGTTTTTCTCCTTCAATTTGTTAATATGGTGTATCCCATTGATTGATTTGCGTATACTGAAGAATCCTTACATTCCTGGGATAAACCCCACTTGATCATGGTATATGACCCTTTTATTTTTTTAAATTTATTTATGGCTGTGTTGGGTCTTTGTTTCTGTGCGAGGGCTTTCTCTAGTTATGGCAAGCGGGGGCCACTCTTCATCGTGATGTGCAGGCCTCTCACTATCGCTGCCTCTCTTGTTCTCTGCGGAGCACAGGCTCCAGATGTGCAGGCTCAGTAATTGTGGCTCACGGGCCCAGTTGCTCCGTGGCATGTGGGATTCCCCCAGACCAGGGCTGGAACCCGTGTCCCCTGCATTGGCAGGCAGATTCTCAACCACTGCGCCACCAGGGAAGCCCTATGATCCTTTTAATGTGCTGTTGGATTCTGTTTGCTAGTATTTTGTTGAGGATTTTTGCATCTATGTTCATCAGTGATATTGGCCTGTAGTTTTCTTTCTTTGTGACATCTTTGTCTGGTTTTGATATCAGGGTGATGGTGGCCTCGTAGAATGAGTTTGGGAGTGTTCTTACCTCTGCTATATTTTGGAAGAGTTTGAGAAGGATAGCTGTTAGCTCTTCTCTAAATGTTTGATAGAATTCGCCTGTGAAGGTGTCTGGTCCTGAGGTTTTATTTGTTGGAAGATTCTTAATCACAGTCTCAGTTTCAGTGCTTGTGATTGGTCTGTTTATATTTTCTATTTCTTCCTGGTTTAGTCTCAGAAGGTTGTGCTTTTCTAAGAATTTGTCCATTTCTTCCAGGTTGTCCATTTTTTTGGCATATAGTTGCTTGTAGTAATCTCTCATGATCCTTTGTATTTCTACAGTGTCAGTTGTTACTTTTCCTTTTTCATTTCTAATTTCTATTGATTTGAGTCTTCTCCCTCTTTTTTCTTGATGAGTCTGGCTAATCAATTTTGTTTATCTTCTCAAAAAACCAGCTTTTAGTTTTATTGATCTTTGCTATTGTTTCCTTCATTTGTTTTTCATTTATTTCTGATCTGATCTTTATGACTTCTTTCCTTCTGCTAACTTTGGGGTTTTTTTGTTCTTCTTTCTCTAATTGCTTTAGGTGTAAGGTTAGGTTGTTTATTTGAGATTTTTCTTGTTTCTTGAGGTAGGATTGTATTGCTATAAACTTCCCTCTTAGAACTTCTTTTGCTGCAACCCATAGATTTTGGGTCATCGTGTTTTCATTGTCATTTGAAGAAACTCATTTCAGCCTGACTCTTTCTGGTCATCTGTTTGTGCCCAGACTCTTTCAGGCACAAGGGCAGCGCCAACATACACCTGAGTTGGATTCTGCTGCTATGTGTTGTTACTTGGTGTGTCCTCTGGTATATGCCAAGGTGGATAATTAGAGGATAAGATTATATCATCATATCATTTAGTTAAGGGCTATTTAGGGGGAAAATACTATAAGAAACATATAAATCTTTGATCTACAATAAACTTTTTTTTAAATACTTATGGATTTATTTGGCTGTGCCGGTTCTTAGTTGTGGCATGTGGGATCTAGTTCCCTGACCAGGGATTGAACCCAGGCCCCCTGCATTGGGAGCGTGGAGTCTTAACCACTGGACCACCAGCGAAGTCCCTGATCTACGATAAATTCTGCTTTTATTTACACATGGATAGTGTCAATTGAAAGTTTCCTTTTAATTCTAGTATCTTTGTTGCACATATATATTTTAAATATTTTCTTTATGTTTTTTAGGACTTTCTATGTCTTACCCCACTGGAGCTTATGAAGATGACTGGCCTTAGTTATCAAGGTGTCCATGAACTTTTGTGTGTGGTCAGCAGGGCCTGTGCCCCACGGATGCAAACGGTGTGTATATATTTTAGAATTATGATTTGATTTTTATTTTGAAACGATTCTGTGTCTCGTTTAAAATCTTTCGGGTGATGAGATGAGCACCTCAAAAATACCAACCCTCACAGCACAGAGTTAGTCCTCTAATGAGAATATATGTAAGAAATTTATGTAGTTTATAAGCTCCTAATTATAGGAAGGCAGTTCCTAATTACGGGAATGAGAGGGTAATATGATTTTCTTTTCTCTGTAGCTGGTACTGATATTTCAAAAGGTCATCTTTCTCTTTGGTTGGTTTGGGGAGGATTTGTGAACCTCATGGTTAAAGTATAATATACTGTTAATTTTAGAATGCTCCTGTCTTTGTAATGCTAACTTTTATCATCATTACTTACTGTGCATCATAAAGTACACTTGTTGGACTTATACTCTCTTACTGATTGAATGAATAATACTTGAAAACTTATCCTCACTCCTGAGAAGAGTTAAAGTGTTTTGTAATAAGCCCTCATCAAGTTGTACTATTATTTCATACTTTCTGTCTCATGACTTTAGCTTTTCAAAATGTAGGTTTAGTGCATGGTAGAAAATATCTTGTTTTCCCAGAATAAGAGTTGCCTAAAAGTCTGTCCAGTGTTTTGCAAATGTATTTGTTTATGTGGGTTATAAATTACTTACCTTACTATCTTATATTGAAATTTGGTAACCACCAAGCAATAAAGTAGGGTCTAACTCTGTGAAGGAGGAAGGAAGGAATATTTGTGTCATTTGAAACTTTGAAAACAATGAACAAATTGAGTATTTTCTTTTGTTCAGATTTAGCTCATTATCTAAGGAAAATACTTTAAAGGCAAAATAGTCAGAAGGAGAATTAGAATGGGAGTTAGAGATGGGCAGTAGTCTTAGCTTTGTCGTTGATGTAGTATCTTTGAACAGCTCACTTTGTTTTATGGGAGAAGTTAGAGAGTTAAAATAGTATCTTATGATTCTGTGACGAGGTTCAAGTTAACTTGTCGCTATTTTGAAGGTTGTAAATCACCAAGAGAACATTTTGGTTTGACATCTGTCATTCTATTTGGTCAATATCTATGGCATATACCTAGTTAGATAATTAAGTAGGAGATTGTGGGTAGGAAATTCACCTTTAGTCTCCACTTCCATCACCACTTTCAGCTGCAATGTCACTACAATTCCAAATGCCAGTTCAAAGAGCCATCTTTCTTCTTCATTGTACATTACTCTTGTAAAATTCTTTAGATTTGAATCCTGTCTTAAATATTGGCTTAGCCTTACTTCATTCCCTCACAAAGCTTTTTTTGTTAATTTATTTATTCAATAATTTATTCCGTCAACCAATATTTATCAAGTGCCAGCCATGGATCTGTCAGGTACTGGGCATATGATAGTGAAGATGACTGATAAAGTTCCTGCCCTCATGTAGCTTACAGTCTAGTGGGAACAGTCAGACAGTAAACAAATAATTATACAAATGATTAGTTAATTGTAGTAATGACGAGTCCTATCAAAGAAAAGTACAAAGAGCTTAGAAACTGAATAACAGGGACATTACTTAGTTTAGGGGTCCTTAAGAAGGGCTCCCTCGGGCTTCCCTGGTGACGCAGTGGTTGAGAGTCCACCTGCTGATGCAGGGGACATGGGTTCATGCCCCGGTCCAGGAAGATCCCACATGCCGCAGAGCGGCTAGGCCCGTGAGCCATGGCCACTGAGCCTGTGCGTCCGGAGCCTGTGCTCCGCAACGGGAGAGGCCACAACAGTGAGAGGCCCATGTACCACAAAAAAAAAAAGAAGGGCTCCCTCAAGGAAGCGATACTTCAGCTCAAACCTGAAGGATGAATAGGAGAGAGATGGACAACGGAGTTGGGAAGGGAGGGAGCAGGGAAAAGTTTGCAGGCACTGTGACTGGGAAATGCAAAGTGCCTGAGAAGAGCAGGAGAATGGTGCTTGTATGGTAAGAAAGTCAGGCCAGTGTGAATGAACGTAGTGGCAAGGAAGAGAGTGTCAAGAGATGAAGTTGGAGAAGCAAGCAGGGGTCAGGTCACTGGGGCCTGCAGACCATGTTAAGGATTTTGGACTTTATTCTGAAAGCAATGACACGTCATCAAAGGGAGTAATCTAATATGTGTTTTTAAAAACTCAGTCTTTAAACAGAGACAAGTGATTGAAAAGGAACAAGAAAATATTTGTGAAAACTAGTTAGGTATCTATGACTGTATTACAGGCAGATTGTGACATGGACTATTAGTGTGGTACTGATGCCGATGGTATAATGTCAGTTATCGTGAGAGATACTTAGGAGGTAGAATGAATAGGATTCGGAGATGATTTGGCTATGGGTGGTGGTGAGGTACAGGAAAGTGTCAGAGATGATTCCTTGATTTTGCTTTGAAAGATTGGGTGGTACCATTTCCTGAGATGAGGAATATTGGAAGAGGATCAGGTTTGAGGGAGGCAGATCGTGAATTTGTGAGTACCTGTCAAATTTTTGGTGCTTGTGAAACATTTAAATATGTGGACTTTGAGCTTGAAGTAGAGGTCTGCACTGGAAACGTGCATTGGGGAGTCATCGGTGTGAACATGGTAGTCAAAGCCGTGAAAATGGGTGAGAGATTGCCTAGAAGGTATGTATAGTGAGAATGTAAGTGTGCCCAAGACCAAGTCCCGAATCAGCCAACATTTCAAGATCAGATTAGACAACGATGAGTCTAAGAAGCAGCCTCCAAGGTAGAAGAAAACTGGTGGTGTGTCATATCGTAGTGTCCCTCTTTGTCTCGCTTATGTACACACTATTATTTCTGAAGTCTTGTTCTGTTAGTTCATTTTAGTAGTTTTTTGAGTCACGAGATCTGTTATTCTAGTAATCACACTTATAGTTGCAAAGGAAGTACTTTAATGTTAATAGATTAGGTTGCCTTTACATGTCTGTAAAGTGTCCCTATGCCCACCTATGTTGCCTGATAGATTGTAGGCAATATTTAGGTATTTCTAAATCAGATGAAAGGCACACACCTTTTACTGTAGCTTTATTCTATTTTATTTTATGTGCCTGAATGTAGCCTTTAGACAACTCTGTGGCAATCCATGGTTTAACTGATCTAAAAACTCAATAGGTGAGATTAGACAAGAGTGGGCACATTTATGGCTCATACGTATTAATAGACTGGTCTTCCTGCGTCCTCATAGGAGCAGAAGAGCCTTGGATTTGAGACCTAGACTTATTCAGTTGTAAACTTTAGGTGGGTAGAGACTAGTTCTGTTTGGGTTACCACTCTATTCCCAGAGCTTATCATAGTATATGGCATGCAGTCGGCAATTAATTCACATTTTTTGAATGAATGAAGGAATGAAAGATTTCAGTTCTGTGACTTGACTTCAGTTTTGGGCAACTTAATATAACAGTAGTAATTTTTAATGTTAGAGATTGCAGAGAGGCAAGTGTTCTTACACATTGTAATCATGTTAACCACATCTGCAAAGACCCTTTTTCCAAATAAGGTAATATTCACAGGTTCCAAGGATTTGATGTGGCTGTCTTTTGGAAGGCCATTTCTTAGTCTACCCCATCCACCTTCAAGCTGTTCTTCGCAAAGCAACCTCGGTTTGAAATGGTAGCTTGGCCGTGTCACTCCCTGTTGCTCTCAGCCTACACGCCACACTTCAGCAATGCTCTTCCTGATTAGGCCCCTGCTTATTTCTCCAGCCTCATTGCTTGCCACACACCACGACCTCGCACCTTCTTTCTGGCGTTCTAAATGAACTCTTTTTGTTTTTTGTAGTTTTTGTGAGTTTCCATTTCCTTTCTTGCTTGCTTCTTGACCTTTCTTCATACATTCTTGTCTCTTTGCCAGGAACATGCACATTCCCTTTGCCTGTCTAACAGTCATTTCAGGTTTTAGCTCAGACATCCAGATCTCCCTTGAAGCCTTCCTATATCACAAAATCCAGATCGGGTATACTCTCTCCAGGTCTCCACTTGCCCTATCACAGTATCTCTTATTTAAGTGTATGGTAATTGCTTAGTTTCTAGTCCTAATATCATAGTCCCTAGTTGGCTATAAGTACTGTGGGGCAGGGGCTCTGTCTTTTATATCACAGCCCCCAGATCTAGCACAGTCCCCGGCACAGAGTAAATAGTTGTTGAATAAATAAATAGTAGAAGAAAAAAAAGGGGATTGGGGTTCCAACTGCTAGAATTTGAGTTTGGAGTTGACTTATGTTTTTGAATAAATATTGAGGTTGAAAATAACTTAATCTCTTCTTTGTTCAGGCTTATGAGATAAAGACACAGAGGTCTGCTGCTCCATCATCAGCATTTTTATCTACAACCCTCTCTGCTTTAGATGAAGCCCTGCATGGTGGTGTAGCTTGTGGATCCCTCACAGAGGTAAAAAAGAAACTTTCCAAACCTTCTTCCATTGACTTAGAACCTTCAGAGCCAGGGGAAAAAGGTTAATTAAAACATAAATTATTTTGGGAATATTCATCTAAATTATAAGTACCTCGAGGGCATGGTTCTCCACTCAGTCCCTAGTACAACACTAGTACAGTACATCAAAAGGAAGATGGTCCAAAAAAATCCCTGCTGACTGACTGAAATCTGCTTGGGTTGCTGTTTCTTTGAATTAGAAAGTGATGAATATTATGAAATAATATGAAACAATTTGGGGGAATTAGAAAAGGATCACTACTTAGCGTATTAGGAAGGAAAATTTGAAATTTTATTAACATGTGGGCAAATTATAGTATTAAACTGAAGTGAGCTATTTTCACTTCCTGTTAAAGATAAAATTTGGTTCTAGGAAGTAATAGGTTGTTGTATTAGTTATATATTGTTGCATAACAAATTACCCCCAAACTAAGTGGCTTAAACAACAATAAACATTGATATCCGTTTCTTTGGGAGTGGCTTAGCTCAGTGATATTGGCGAAGGATGCGAGGGGGCAGGTTGGTGCTGGTTGTTGGCGGAGGTCACGATTCCTCCCCAGAGGGCTCTCCACAGGTTGCTTGAGTCTCCTCGTGACACGATGTCTGACTCCCTCAGGCAAGATGGAAATGGCTATTCCTTTGATGATTTAGCTTTGGAAGTTATACACCATCACTTCTGCCACTTTCTCTTCTTTAGAAGCGGGTAATTAAGTCCAGCCCACATTCAAGGAAAGGGAAATTAGACTCTACCTTTTGAAAGAAGTGTCAAGAATTTGAGGATATTTTAAAACCACAACAGTTCTTTTCCTTGAAAACTGCATTCATGTGCTTACTGGTTCTCATGTGGTGACTCCATAGACTATGTTTACCAGTAAGTACACTTCTGAGGGACTTCTTGCCTGAGAGTTCTAGGGGAATAGATGCTTGAAACAAACTTTTAACAAGAGTAGACGCTTATATTCTGATAGGCATAAATTTAACTGTAGTTATTTTCCCTTGAAAATAGGGGACCTGTTTTAGGTAGTATACATTATTTTATTTCCGGTCTTCCAAGAAAGATTTTTTTTTATAAAGTTTTTTATTTTTTAATTTTTATTTATTTTATGTTTGGCTGTATTGGGTCTTCATTGCTGCGCGTGGGCTTTTCTCTGGTTGTGGCAAGTGGGAGCTACTTTTCTTTGCGGTGCACGGGCTTCTCATTGTAGTGGCTTCTCTTGTTGCGGAGCACGGGCTCTAGGCACGCGGACTTCAGTAGTTGTGGCACACGGGCTCAGTAGTTGTGGGTCGCGGACTGAGCAGTTGTGGCTCGTGGGCTCTGGAGTGCAGGTGCAGTAGTTGTGGCACATGGGCTTAGTTGCTTTGCGGCATATGGGATCTTCCCGGACCAGGGCTCGAACCTGTGTCCCCTGAATTGGCAGGCGGATTCTTAACTACTGCACCACCAGGGAAGCCCACCAAGAAAGATTTTAAAATATGTGTGTGCTATGCCTAGTAGATGCCTATTGGATAGTAGGTAAATGAATGAAAGAGCGAATTAACCTTTAATAGAAATTAGAATGTGCTGTTGCAGGGCACTGCCACCAGATGGTGCCAGAATCCTATCTTACATAATCTTTTTGTGATCTAATTGGACCTTTGTTGAAATAGGTTTATTTAAAAAAAAAAAAGAAAGAGGTTTTATAGTAATTGTGATCCACAGTTATAAACTTACTTATTTAAATAGCAAAACTTCAGGAAGATTAACCAACAAATACTTTTTTATTTTTTAAGTTTTGGAATAGTTTAAATACTTTTTCATGTAGCTTTTATCAATTCTTTCTAAATCCAAGAGATAGTTACAAGCCATTAGATGTTTTTTCATCATCTGATTGGCTGACATGGAATATGAATACCCTGATTGCTTATTAGAGGCAAGTTCTCTACTTTCTGTTTTAGCTCCAGGTAGCCTCTGCAGTCTTTTTGGGATTTTTCAGCTGAGTACAGGGAGTATTTGTTGACCTTGTATTAAAAACAAAAATTTAATATCTATCTTATGTATACAAGATTAAATACATCCTGCATGTGTAAGTTATGAGCATTTATGAGCCTGTGACCCAATATAAAACGCAGAACAGTACCAAAATCATTGAAACCAACTGTGGGCTCCTCCCTGATCCCATCTTTGGCTTTCTGTTAGGAGGTAACTTCCATCCTGAATTTCCACCATTGCTATCTTTTTTTTTTTTTTTTTTGCGGTACGCGGGCCTCTCACTGTTGTGGCCTCTCCCGTTGCAGAGCACAGGCTCCGGACGCGCAGGCTCAGCGGCCATGGCTCACGGGCCCAGCTGCTCCGCGGCATGTGGGATCTTCCCAGACCGGGGCACAAACCTGTGTCCCCTGCATCAGCAGGCGGACTCTCAACCACTGCGCCACCGAGGAAGCCCTCTTTTTTTTTTTTTAATTGAAGTATAGTTGATTTACAATATTATATTGGTGTCAGGTGTACAGCATAGTGATTCTACCATTGCTGTACTTTTTTTCCCCTTATGGTTACCAATACCTATAGTTTTCCTTTATCACCCATATACATAGGAAATGTAGCATTTTATTTAGTTTTGATTATTTTTGAGCTCTATTACATAACATATTGGTGATTAAATCATATCATATCTCTTCTATGAATTGATTTTTCCACTTAATATTATTTTCTAAGATTTATCCATGTTGCAAGTAGCAAGAGTATAATTCACTTTCACTGCTGTGTCATACTCCATTTTGAAAATATGGCCACAGTTTATTTATCCCTTCTCCTGTGAGTGAACATTTGGGTTGTTTCCAAATATTAGCAGTTTGCTAACAAGTCCTGTGAAAACTGTTGTACATGTCTCCTGGATCACATGTACAGGTGTTTCTCTAGGGCACAGGTTGGCAAACTACTGCCCAGTGGTCAAATCTGGACAGCTGCCTGTTTTTTATAAATAAAGTTTTATTGTAACACAACTATGTTCATTGGTTTACATTTTGTCTGTGGCAGTTTTTGAGATACAAGGCAGAGTTGCGTTAGTTGTGACAGAAACCTCGTGGTTTCCAAAGCCTAAAATATTTACTAGCTGGCTCCTGTCTAGGGGATCTACCTTGGAGTGATTTGCTGGTTATAGAGTATGCACATAGGTAGCATTGCAGAATCAGGACAAATTGTTTTCCAGAGTGGTTGTGCCTGCTTACATTCCTATGAGCAATGTGCACGAATACCTCTTGCTCCATGTCTTCTTGCCTTGGTATTATCTGACTTCTCAGTTTCAGCCCATCTTTGTGATCTTAGTTTTCACTTCCCTGATTACTAATGAGCTGGAATATCTTTTTATAAATCATTCGGCTATTTAAAAAAATAATTTTATTTTATTTTTTTATACAGCAGGTTCTTATTAGTCATCCATTTTATACACATCAGTGTACACATGTCAATCCCAGTCTCTTAATTCATCACACCACAATCCCCACCCCCCGCCACTTTCTCCCCTTGGTGTCCATACGTTTGTTCTCTACATCTGTGTCTCTATTTCTGCCCTGCAAACCAGTTCATCTGTACCATTTTTCTAGGTTCCATATATATGCGTTAATATACGATATTTGTTTTTCTCTTTCTGACTTACTTCACTCTGTATGACAGTCTCTAGATCCATCCACATCTCTACAAATGACCCAGTTTCGTTCCTTTTTATGGCTGAGTAATATTCCATTGTATATATGTACCACATCTTCTTTACCCATTCGTCTGTTGATGGGCATTTAGGGTGCTTCCATGAACTGGCTATTGTAAATAGTGCTGCAATGAACATTGGGGTGCATGTGTCTTTTTGAATTATGGTTTTCTCTGGGTATATGCCCAGTAATGGGATTGCTGGGTCATATGGTAATTATATATTTAGTTTTTTAGGGAACCTCCATACTGTTCTCCATAGTGGCTGTATCAATATACATTCCCACGAACAGTGTAAGAGGGTTCCTTTTTTCCACACCCTCTCCAGGATTTGTTGTTTGTAGATTTTCTGATGATGCACATTTTAACTGGTGTGAGGTGATAAATCATTGCAGTTTTGATTTGCATTTCTCTAATAATTAGTGATGTTGAGCAGCTTTTTATGTGCTTCTTGGCCATCTGTATGTCTTCTTTGGAGAAATGTCTAAGTCTTCTGCCCATTTTTGCATTGGGTTGTTTGTTTTTTTAATATTGAGCTGCATGAGCTGTTTATATATTTTAGAGATTAATCCTTTGTCCATTGATTAGTTTGCAAATATTTTCTCCCATTCTGAGGGTTGTCTTCTTTGTAGTTTCCTTTGCTTTGCAAAAGCTTTGAAGTTTCATTAGGTCCCATTTGTTTATTTTTGTTTTTATTTCCATTACTCTAGGCCATGGATCAAAAAAGATCTTGCTGTGATTTATGTCAAAGAGTGTTCTTCTTATGTTTTCCTCTAAGAGTTTTATAGTGTCCATTCTTACATTTAGGTCTTTAATCCATTTTGAGTTTTATTTTGTGTATGGTGTTAAGGAGTGTTCTAATTTCATTCTTTTACATGTAGCTGTCCAGTTTTCCCAGCACCACTTATTGAAGAGACTGTCTTTTCTCCATTATATATCCTTGCCTTCTTTGTCATAGATTAGTTGACCATAGGTGCGTAGGTTTATCTCTGGGCTATCTATCCTGTTTCATTGATCTGTATTTTTGTTTTTGCACCAGTACCATGTTGTCTTGATTTCTGTAGCTTTATAGTATGTCTGAAGTCAGGAAGTCTGATTCCTCCGGCTCTGTTTTTTACCATCAAGACTGCTTTGGCTATTTGGGGTCTTTTATGTCTCCATACAAATTTTTAGATTTTTTTGTTCTAGTTCTGTAAAAAATGCCACTGGTAATTTGATAGGGATTGCATTGAATCTGTAGATTTCTTTGGGTAGTACATCATTTTCACAAGTTTGATTCTTCTAATCCAACAACATGGAATATCTCTCCATCTGTTTATGTCATCTTTGATTTCTTTCATCAGTGTCTTATAGTTTTCTGAGTACAGGTCTTTTAACTCCTTAGGTAGGTTTATTCCTAGGTATTTTATTCTTTTTGTTGCAGTGGTAAATGGGAGTGTTTCCTTAATTTCTCTTTCTTTCGTTCGTTTCGTCTTTCGTTGTTAGTGTATAGGAATGCAAGAGATTTCTGTGCATTAATTTTGTATCCTGCAACTTTACCAGATGCATTGATGAGCTCTAGTAGTTTTCTGGTGGCATCTTTAGGATTCTCTAGGTATAGTATCATGTCATCTGCAAGCAGTGACAGTTTTACTTCTTCTTTTCTAATTTGTATTCCTTTTATTTCTTTTTCTTCTCTGATTGCCGAGGCTAGGACTTCCAAAACTATGTTGAATAATAGTGGCGAGAGTGGACATGCTTGTCTTGTTCCTGATCTCAGAGGAAATGCTTTCAGTTTTTCACCACTGAGAATGATGTTTGCTGTGGGTTTGTCATATGTGGTCTTTATTATGTTGCGGTAGGTTCCCTCTGTGTCCATTTCCTGGAGAGTTTTTATCATAAATGGGTGTTGAATTTTGTGGAAAGCTTTTTCTGCATCTATTGAGATGACCATATGGTTTTTATTCTTCAGTTTCCTGTTACGGTGTATCACATTGATTCATTTGCATATATTGAAGAATACTTGCATCCCTGGGATAAATCCCACTTCATCATGGTGTATGATCCTATTAATGTGTTGTTGGATTCTGTTTGCTAGTATTTTGTTGAGGATTATTGCATCTATATTCATCAGTGATATTGGTCTGTAATTTTCTGTTTTTGTAATATCTTTGTCTGTTTTTGGTATCAGGGTGATGGTGGTCTCATAAAATGAGTTGGGGAGTGTTCCTTCCTCTGCAATTTTTTGGAAGAGTTTGAGAAGGATGTATGTTAGCTCTTCTCTAAATGTTTGATAGAATTCACCTGTGAAGCCATCTGGTTCTGGACTTTGTTTGTTGGAAGATCTTTTAATCAGTTTCAATTTCATTACTTATGATTGGTCTGTTCATATTTTCTATTTCTTCCTGGTTCAGTCTTGGAAGGTTATACCTTTCTAAGAATTTGTCCATTTCTTCCAGGTTGTCCATTTTATGGGCATAGAGTTACTTGTAGTAGTTTCTTAGGATGCTTTGTATTTCTGCGGTGTCTTTTGTAACTTCTCCTTTTTCATTTATAATTTTATTGATTTGAGTCCTCTCCCTCTTTTTCTTTTTGTTTTTGTTTTTTTTTTTTTTTTTTGTGGTACCTGGGCCTCTCACTGTTGTGGCCTCTCCCGTTGCAGAGCACAGGCTCCGGATGCGCAGGCTCAGCGGCCATGGCTCACGGGCTCAGCCGCTCCACGGCATGTGGGATCTTCCCAGACCGGGGCACAAACCCGCGTCCCCTGCATCAGCAGGCAGACTCTCAACCACTGCATCACCAGGGAAGCCCTCCCTCTTTTTCTTGATGAGTCTGGCTAATGGTTTATCAATTTTGTTTATCTTCTCAAAGAACCAGCTTTTAGTTTTATTGATGTTTGCTATTGTTTTCTTTGTTTCTATTTCAGTTATTTCTGCTCTGATCTTTATGATTTCTTTCCTTCCACTAAGTTCGGGTTTTGTTTGTTCTTCTTTATCTAGTTCCTTTACATGTAAGGTTAGATTGTTTATTTGAGATTTTCTTGCTTCTTGAGGTAAGCTTGTATTGCTATAAACTTACGTCTTAGAACTGCTTTTGCTGCATCCCATAGGTTTTGGATCGTAGTGTTTTTGTTTTTATTTTTCTCTAGGTATTTTTTGGTTTTGTCTTTGATTTCTTCAGTGATCTCTTGGTTACTTAGTAACGTATTTTTTATTTTTATAAAAAAATGTTAAAAAACATTTTTTATCCATGTGTTTGTGTTTTTTATGTTTTTTTTTCCCTGTAATTGCTTTCTAATCTCATAGTTTTGTGGTCGGAAAAGATGCTTGATATGATTTCCATTTTCTTAAATTTACTGAGGCTTGATTTGTGACCCAAGATGTTATCACTCCTAGAGAATGTTCTGTGTGCACTTGCGATGAAAGTGTAATCTGCTGTTTTTGGATGGAATGTCCTATAAATATCAATTAAATCAAAGGTCTGAACCAAGATAGCAGAGTAGAAGGACGTGCTCTCACTCCCTCTTGTGAGAACACCAGAATCACAGGTAGCTGCTGGACAATCATCGACAGGAAGACACTGGAACTCACCAAAAAAGATACCCCACGTCCAAAGACAAAGGAGAAGCCACAATGAGATGGTAGGAGGGGTGCAGTCAGAACAAAATGAAATCCCATAATTGCTGGGTGGGCGACTCACAGACTGGAGAATAATTATACCACGGAAGTCCACCCACTGGAGTGAAGGTTCTGAGCAACACGTCAGGCTTCCCAACCTGGGGGTCTGGCAACAGGAGGAGGAATTTCTAGAGAATCACACTTTGAAGGCTAGTGGGATTTGATTGCAAGACTTCGACAGCACTGGGGGAAACAGAAACTCCACTATTGGAGGGCCCACACAAAGTAGTTTGCCCATCGGGACTCAGGGGAAGAAGCAGTGAACCCAGGGGAGACTGAACCACACCCACCTGCTAGTGTGGAGGGTTTCCTGCAGAGGCAGGAGGTGGCTGTGGCTCACCGCAGGGACAAGGGCACTGGCAGCAGAAGTTCTGGGAAGCACTCCTTGGCATGAACCCTCCCAGGGTCTGCCATTAACCCCACCAAATAGCCCAGGTAGGCTCCAGTTTTGGTTTGCCTCAGGCCAAACAACCAACAGGTGGGAAACCCAGCCCCACCCATCAGCAGTAAAGCAGATTAAAGTTTTACTGAGCTCTGCCCAGCAGAGCAGCACCCAGCTCTACCCACCACCAGTCCCTCCCATCAGGAAACCTGCACAAGCTTCTTAAATAGCCTCATCCACCAGAGGGCAGACAACAGAAGCAAGAAGAACTACAATCCTGCAGCCTGTGGAACAAAAACCACATTCACAGAAAGATAGACAAGATGAAAAGGCAGAGGGCTATGTACCAGATGAAGGAACAAGACAAAAACCCCAGAAAAAACAACTAAATAGAGTGGAGACAGACAACCTTCCAGAAAAAGAATTAAGAATAATGATAGTGAAGATGATCCAGGACCTCGGAAAGACAATGGAGGCAAAGATCGAGAAGATGAAATAAATGTTTAACAAAGACCTAAAAGAATTAAAGAACAAACAAACAGAGATGAACAATACAATGACTGAAATGAAAAGTACACTAGAAGGAATCAATAGCAGAATAACTGAGGCAGAAGAAGGGATAAGTGACTTGGAAGACAGAATGGTGGAATTCACTGCCACAGAACAGAATAAAGAAAAAAGAATGGAAAGAAATGAAGACAGCCTAAGAGACCTCTGGGGCAACATTAAACTCAACAACATTCGCATTATAGGGGTCCCAGAGGGAGAAGAGAGAGAGAAAGGACCTGAGAAAATCTTTGAAGAGATTATAGTCGAAAACTTCCCTAACATGGGGAGCAAAATAGCCACCCAAGTCCAGGAAGTGCAACGAGTCCCATACAGGATAAACCCAAGGAGAAACACGCTGAGACACATAGTAATCAAATTGGCAAATAATAAAGACAAAGAAAAATTATTGAAAGCAGCAAGGGAAAAATGACAAATAATATACAAGGTAACTCCCATAAGGTTAACAGCTGATTTCTCAGCAGAAACTTGACAAGCCAGAAGGGGGTGCAATGATATACTTAAAGTGATGAAAGGGAATAACATACAACCACGATTACTCTACCTGGCAAGGATCTCATTCAGAATTGATGGAGAAATCAAGAGCTTTACAGACAAGCAAAAGCTAAGAGAATGCAGCACCACCAAACCAGCTCTACAACAAATGCTAAAGGAACTTCTCTAAGTGGGAAACACAAGAGAAAAAAGGACCTACAATAACAAACCCAAAATAATTAAGAAAATGGTAATATGAACTTACATATCAATGATTACCTTAAACGTGAATGGATTAAATGCTCCAACCAAAGGACACAGGCTTGTTGAATGGGTACTAAAAGAAGACCCATCTATATGCTGTCTAGAAGAGACCCATTTCAGACCTAGGGACACATACAGACTGAAAGTGAGGGGATGGAAAAAGATATTCCATGCAAATGGAAATCAAAAGAAAGCAGGAATAGCAATACTCATATCAGATAAAATAGACTTTAAAATAAAGAATGTTATAAGAGACAAGGAAGGACACAACATAATGTTCAAGGGATCAATCCAAGACGAAGATATAACAATTATAAATATGTATGCACCCAACAAAGGAGCACCTCAATGCATAAGGCAACTGCTAACAGCTGTAAAAGATGAAATCGACAGTAACACAATAACAGTGGGGGACATTAACACCTCACACCAATGGACAGGTCATCTAAAATGAAAATAAATAAGGAAACAGAAGCTTTAAATGACACAATAGACCAGATACATTTAATTGATATTTATAGGAAATATAGATTTAATTGATATTTATAGGACATTCCATCCAAAAACAGCAGTTACACTTTCTTCTCAAGTGCGCATGGAACATTCTTCAGGATAGGTCACATCTTGGGTCACAAATCAAGCCTCAGTAAATTTAAGAAAATTGAAATCATATCAAGCATCTTTTCTGACCACAATGCTATGAGATTAGAAATGAATTACGGGGAAATAACGTAAAAAACAAAAATACATAGAGGCTAAACACTACGTTACTAAATAACCAAGAGATCACTGAAGAAATCAAAGAGGAAATCAAAAAATACCTAGAGACAAATGGCAATGAAAACATGACAATCCCAAACATATGAGGTACCGCAAAAGCAGTTCTAAGAGGGAAGTTTATAGCTATACAGGCCTACCTCAAGAAACAAGAAAAATCTCAAATAAATATTCTAACCTTACACCTAAAGGAACTAGATAAAGAAGAACAAACAAAACCCAAAGTTAGCAGAAGGAAAGAAATCATAAAGATCAGAGCAGAAATAACTGAAATAGAAACAAAGAAAACAATAGCAAAGATCAATAAAACTAAAAGCTAGTTCTTTTAGTTCAAGAAAACTAAAAGCTGCTTATCTTTTAGAAGATAAGAAAAATTGATAAACCATTAGCCAGACTCATCAAGAAAAAGAGGGAGAGGACTCAAATCAATAGAATTAGAAATGAAAAAGGAGAAGTTACAATAGACACTGCAGAAATACAAAGCATCCTAAGAGACTACTACAGGCAACTCTATGCCAATAAAATGGACAACCTGGAAGAAATGGACAAATTCTTAGAAAGGTATAACCTCCAAGACCGAACCAGGAAGAAATAGAAAATATGAACAGACCAATCACAAGTAATGAAATTGAAACTGTGATTAAAAATCTTCCAACAAACAAAAGTCCAGGACCAGATGGCTTCATAGGTGAATTCTATCAACCATTTAGAGAACAGCTAACACCCATCCTTCTCAAACGCTTCCAAAAAATTGCAGAGGAAGGGATACTCCCAAACTCATTGTATGAGGCCACAATTACCCTGATACCAAAACCAGACAAAGATACTACAAAAACAGAAAATTACAGACCAATACACTGATGAATATAGATGCAAAAATCCTCAACAAAATACTTGCAAACAGAATCCAACAACACATTAAAAGGATCATACACCATGATGAAGTGGGATTTATCCCAGGGATGCAAGGATTCTTCAGTATACACAAATCAATCAATGTGATACACCATATCAGCAAATTGAAGAATAAAAACCATATGATCATCTCAATAGATGCAGCAAAAACTTTCCACAAAATTCAACATCCATTTATTATAAAAACTCTTCAGAAAGTAGGCATAGAGGGAACTTACCTCAACATAATAAAGGCCATATACGAGAAACCCACAGCAAACATCATTCTTAATGGTGAATAATTGAAAGCATTTCCTCTAAGATCAGGAACAAGACAAGGATGTCCACTCTCACCACTATTATTCAACATAGTTTTGGAAGTCCTAGCCTCGGCAATCAGAGAAGAAAAAGAAATACAAACTGGAAAAGAAGAAGTAAAACTGTCACTGTTTGCAGATGACATGATACTATACATAGAGAATCCTAAAGATGCCACCAGAAAACTACTGTAGCTCATCAATGAATTTGGTAAAGTTTCAAGATACAAAATTAATGCACAGAAATCTCTTGCATTCCTATACACTAATGATGAAAAATCTGAAAGAGAAATTAAGGAAACACTCCCATTTACCACTGCAACAGAAAGAATAAAATACCTAGGAATAAACCTACCTAGGGAGACAAAAGACCTGTATGCAGAAAACTATAAGACACTGATCAAAGAAATGAAAGATGATACCAACAGATGGAGAGAGATACCATGTTCTTGGTTGGAAAAAACAATATTGTGAAAATGACTAGACTACTGAAAGCAATCTACAGATTCAATGCAATCACTATCAAATTACCAATGGCATTTTTTATGGAAGTAGAACAAAAAATCTTAAAATCTGTATGGAGACACAAAAGACTCCGAATAGCCAAAGTAGTCTTGAGGTAAGAAAACAGAGCTGGAGGAATCGGACTCCCTGACTTCAGACTATACTACATAGCTACAGTAATCAAGACAATATTGTACTGTCACAAAAACAGAAACATAGATCAATGGAACAAGATAGAAAGCCCGGAGTTAAACCCACACACCTATGGTCAACTTATGTATGACAAAGGAGGCAAGGATATACAATGGAGAAAAGACAGTCTCTTCAATAAGTGGTACTGGGAAAAGTGGACAACTACATGTAAAAGAATGAAATTAGAACACTCCCTAACACCATACACAAAAAGAAACTCAAAATGGACTAGAGACCTAAATGTAAGACCGGACACTATAAAACTCTTAGAGGAAAACATAGGAAGAACACCCTTTGGCATAAATCACAGCAAGATCTTTTTTGATCCACCTCCTAGAGTAATGGAAATAAAAACAAAAATAAACAAATGGGGCTAATGAAACTAAAAAGCTTTTGCACAGCAAAGGAAACCATGAACAAGACGAAAAGACAACCCTCAGAATGGGAGAAAATATTTGCAAATGAATCAACAGACAAAGAATTAATCTCCAAAATAATATAAACAGCTCATGCAGCTCGATAGTAATAAACAAACAACCCAATCCAAAAATGGGCAGAAGACGTAAATAGACATTTCTCCAAAGAAGATATACAGGTGGGCAAGAAGCACATGAAAAGCTGCTCAACATCACTAATCATTAGAGAAATGCAAAACAAAACTACAATGAGGTATCACCTCACACCGTTTAGAATGGGCATCATCAGAAAATCTACAAACAACAAATGCTGGAGAGGGCGTGGAGAAAAGGGAACCCTCTTGCACTGTTGGTGGGAATGTAAACTGATACAGCCACTATGGAGAACAGTATGGAGGTTCCTTAAAAAAGTAAAAATAGAATTACCATATGATCCAGCAATCCCACTACTGGTCATATACCCAGAGAAAACCACAATTCAAAAGCATACATGCTCCCCAATGTTCATTGCAGCACTGTTTACAATAGCCAGGTCATGGAAGCAACCTAAATGCCCATTGACAGCCGAATGGGTAAAGAAGATGTGGTACATATATACAATGGAATATTACTCAGCCATAAAAGGAAAAAAATTGGGTCATTTGTAGAGACATGGATGGATCTAGAGACTGTCATACAGAGTGAAGTAAGTCAGAAAGCGAAAAACAAATATCGTATGTTAACGCATATATATGGAACCTAGAAAAATGGTACAGATGAACTGGCTTGCAGGGCAGAAATAGAGACACAGATGTAGGGAACAAACGTATGGACACCAAGAGGGGGAAAGTGGTGTGGGGTGGTGGTGGTGGTGTGATGAATTGGGCGATTGGGATTGACGTGTATACACTGATGTGTATAAAATTGATGACTAGGGCTTCCCTGGTGGCGCAGTGGTTGAGAGTCCGCCTGCCAATGCAGGGGACGCGGGTTCGTGCCCCGGTCTGGGAGGATCCCACATGCCGTGGAGCGGCTGGGCCACTGAGCCATGGCTGCTGAGCCTGCGCGTCCAGAGCCTGTGCTCCGCAATGGGAGAGGCCACAACAGTGAGGGTCCCGCGTTCTGCAAAAAAAAAAAAAATTGATGACTAATACGAACCTGCTGTATAAAAAAAAGTGTGATCAAGTGTATTCTATGGGAGAGAAGTAAAAATAGACCATATTTACAGTCTAAATTATACAATAATGTAATGTATTTGTAGATGTATTTATAGATGTATTTATTATTGCAGATTGTATTTGCTTTATCAATGTCTTTACTTTGGGAATCAAAAAAATAAAATAAAATCTGAAAAAAATACTTCATATTCATCAAGATAATGGTTATTAGAGGAGAGAGTGGTCATTAATAGAAGAAATCAGTGACATTCTCTTGATGTCAGTTGACTGGGTTCAGTTTGTGAAAATTTATTTAACTCTATTATGATTTTTGCACTTTCTATATGTTGTATGTTATACTTTAACAAATGCTTAATAAATGAAAATGCTCCATAAAAAAAAAAGAAAATCAATTAAATCTATCTGGTCTATTGTGTCATTTAAAGATTGTGTTTCCTTATTAATTTTCTGTCTGGATGATCTGTCCATTGGTGTAAGTGAGGTGTTAAAGTCCCCCACTATTGTTGTGTTACTGTCAATTTCCTCTTTTATAGCTGTTAGCAGTTGCCTTATGTATTGAGTTCCTTCCAATGTTGGGTGCATATATATTAATAATTGTTATATCCTCTTCTCAGATTGATCCCTTGATCATTATGTCATGTCCTTCCTTGTCTCTTATAACATTCTTTATTTTAAAGTCTATTTTATGTGATATGAGTATTGCTATTCCTGCTTTCTTTTGATTTCCATTTGCATGGAATATCTTTTTCCACCCCCTCACTTTCAGTCTGTATGTGTCCCTAGGTCTGAAGTGGGTCTCTTGTAGACAGCATATATATAGGTCTTGTTTTTTTGTATCCATTTAGTGAGGCTGTGTCTTTTGGTTGGAGCATTTAATCCGTTCACGTTTAAGGTAATTATCAATATATATGTTCCTATGACCATTTTCTTAATTGTTTTGTTTTTGTTTTTGTAGGTCCTTTTTTTGTCTTGTGTTTCCCACATAGAGAAGTTCCTTTAGCATTTGTTGTAGAGCTGGTTTGGTGGTGCTGAATTCTCTTAGCTTTTGCTTATCTGTAAAGCTTTTGATTTCTCCATTGAATCTGAATGAGATCCTTGCCAGGTAGAGTAATCTTGATTGCAGTTTCTTCCCTTTCATCTCTTTAAATATATCGTGCTACTCCCTTCTGGCTTGTAGAGTTTCTGCTGAGAAATCAGCTGTTAATCTTATGGGAGTTCCTTTGTGTGTTATTTGTTGTTGTTCCCTTTTTGCTTTTGATATTTTTTCTTTGTCTTTAATGTTTGCCAATTTGATTACTATGTGTGTAGGCGTGTTTCTCCTTGGGTTTATCCTGCCTGGGGCTCTCTGTGCTTCCTGGACTTGAGTGACTATTTCCTTTCCCCTGTTAGGGAAATTTTCGACTATAATCTCTTCAAATAGTTTCTCGGGTCCTTTCTCTGTCTCTTCTCCTTCTGGGACCCCTATAATGCGAATGTTGTTGCATTTAATGTCCCAGAGGTCTCTTAGGCTGTCTTCATTTCTTTCCATTCTTTTTTCTTTATTCTGTTCTGTGGCAATGAATTCCACCATTCTGTCTTCCAGGTCGCTTATCTGTTCTTCTCCCTCCATTATTCTGCTATTGATTCCTTCTAGTATATTTTTCATTTCAGTTATTGTATTGTTCATCTCTTGTTTGTTTGTCCTTTAATTCTTCTAGGTTTTTGGTAAACATTTCTTGCATCTTCTCAATCTTTGCCTCCATTCTTTTTTTTTTTAATTTATTTTATTTAGTTTACTTATTTTTGTCTCTGTTGGGTCTTTGTTGCTGTGTGCAGGCTTTCTCTAGTTCCTGTGAGTGGGGTCTACTCTTCATTGAGGTGTGCAGGCTTCTCATTGCAGTGGCTTCTCTTGTTGCAGAGCACAGGCTCTAGGCACGCGGGCTTCAGTAGTTGTGGCTCATGGGTTCCAGAGCACAGGCTCAGTAGTTGTGGCGCATATGCTTAGTTTCTCCGTGCCATGTGGGATCTTCCTGGACCAGGGCTCGAACCTGTGTCCCCTGCATTGGCAGGCGGATTCTTAACCACTGTGCCAGCAGGGAAGCCCTGCCTCTGTTCTTTCTCCAGGATCTTGGATCATCTTCACTATCATTATTCTGAATTCTTTTTCTGGAAGGTCTCCTATCTCCTCTTCATTTAGTTGTTTTTCTGGCATTTTATCTTGTTCCTTCATCTGGTACAAAGTCCTCTGCTTTTTCATTTTGTCTGTCTTTCTATGAATGTGGTTTTCATTCCACAGGCTGCAGAATTGTAGTTCTTCTTGCTTCTGCTCAAAAATAATTTTATTAAGGTACAATTTAAATACTCTAAAATTCAACCTCTGTAACTGTGTAATTTGATTATATTAGTGAATTCATAGTAAATCATCACAATCCAGGTTTACAACATGTCCCATCATCCTAAAACATTCCCTCATGCCCGATTATAGTTAATCCTCACTCCAATCCTCAGCCCTAGGCATCCACTGATCTACCTTTTGTCTACATATTTGCCTTTTCTAAAACATTTCATATAAATGGAATCAAATAATATGTCACTTTTGTGTTTGGTGTTTTTCACCTAGAATGATGTTTTTGAGGTTCATTCATTTTGTAACATGTATTAGCAGTTTGTTCTTGTTAATTGTTGAGTAGTATTAATAGTATTCCATGGTATGGCTGTAACACATTTTGTTTATCCAACTATCAGTTGATTGGTACTTGGATTGTTTACAGTTTTTATCTATCAGGAATAATGCTATTATGAAAATTCACAAACATGTCTTTGTGTGGGCATAGGTTTTTTACTTCTCTTGCATAGATTCCTAGGAGTGGAATGGCTAGATAATATGCTAGGTGCATGTTTAGCTTTCTAAGAAACTGCCAGGCCGCTTTCCAAAGTGGTTGTGACATTTTACATTCTCACCAGCAATTCATGATGGTTTGTTTTTCCACATCCTCAGCAACACTTAGTATTGTTTATCTTTTGATTTTAGCTGTTCTAGTGAGTGTTAGTGGTATTCATTGTGGTTTTAATTTGTGTTTTCCTAATGACTAATGATATGAACACCTATTCATGTACTTATTAGCCATTTCTATGTTTTTTTAAATGAAATATCTGTTCACATCTTTTGCCTATTTTTTAATTGTTTGTTTTCTTGTTATTGAGTTGTGAGTTATTTTATATTCTGGATACAAGTCCTTTATCAGATATATAATTTGAAGCTATTTTCTTCCTATCTGTGGCGTCTCTCCTCATTTTCTTAATGGTAACTTGTGAAGTTTTTAATTTTGTAGTCTAATCTATCAGTTTTTTTTATTTTAAAGGTTGTACTTTGGTGTCACCTCTATGAATTTTTTGTCTAGCCAAGGACACAAGTTTTTGCTATGTTTTCTTCTAGAGTTTTATATTTAGGTCTTACATTTAGTCTGTGATCTATTTTGAGTTAATTTTTGCGTGATCTATTTTGAATTAATTGGTAAAGTGAATTGTGGAATATCTTCTCTTTTTTTATATTCTGTAATTGTTTGCATAGGATGAGAATTGTTTCTTGAAAATTTGGTAGAACTTGCCTGAAAAATTGTCTGATCTTGGTACTTTCCTTGTGGGAAAATTGAAACAATTAAATAAATTTTTTAATGATTAAAGGGCTATTCAGGTTTTTTATTTCTTTCTAAGTAGTTTTGGTGAATATTTTTAGGAATTTGCCCATTTTCTTTAAGTTTGAAAATTTATTGTCATAAAAATTTTCACTGTATTCTCCTTGTCTTTAAATCTGGTTTTATATGTGGTTCTACCCACCCTTTTCATTCCTAATATTATTAACTTTGTCTTCTCTTTCCCTTCCTTTTAAAAAGATCTGGTCAAAGGTTTGAGTATTTTATAGTCTTTTCAAAGAACTGTGCTTTTTGTTTTGGTTCTTTGTTGGTTTTCTTTGTCTTCTACCTCAATGACTTTTGTTATTTTCTTACTATCTCCCTCTAAATTGTGTTTTTTCTGGGATTCTTATCACCACCCCTCAACTTTTTAAATTACACGTTTAATTAATTAATTTTCAGTTTTTCTTCTTTTTATTCTGAGCTTGTAAGGCTACGAATTTTTCTTCCTGCATTCTTTTTTGTGATAAAGTATTTTCATTTTTATTTAGTTCTAATAGTATTTAAATTTTTCCATTATGATTACTTCTTTAACTTATGTTTTTTTGGAATGTTTGAATATCTAAATTATTTAATTAAAAATTTACCTTTCACATTTTTTTGTTTTTTGTTTTTTGCGGTATGCTGGCCTCTCACTGTTGTGGCCTCTCCCGTTGTGGAGCACAGGCTCTGGACACGCAGGCTCAGCTGCCATGGCTTATGGGCCCAGCTGCTCCACGGCATGTGGGATCTTCCTGGACCAGGGCACGAACCCACATCCCCTGCATCGGCAGGTGGACTCTCAATCACTGCGCCACCAGGGAAGCCCTACCTTTCACATTTCAATTAGATTGTTAACCTAATTGCATTTTGGTCAGAGAATTTTGTGTGATATTGAGTCTCAGAAATTTTCTGAGACTTCTTGTTGTTGTTTTTAAATATTTATTTATTTATTTTGGTAAATAAATAAATATTTATTGGCGCTATTGGTAACGCCAGGTCTTAGTTGCAGCAGGCGGGCTCCTTAGTTGCGGCAGACAGTCTCCTTAGTTGTGGCTCAAGGGCTCCTTAGTTGCAGCTCGCCAGTTCCTTAGTTGCGGCATATGAACTCTTAGTTGTGGCATGCATGTGGGATCTAGTTCCCTGACCAGGGATCAAACCTAGGCCCCCTGCATTGGGAGCATGTAGTCTTAACCACTGTGCCACCAGGGAAGTCCCTGAAACTTGTTTTAAGGATTAATATGTGATCAACTTTTGTAAGTGTCCCGTGCGTGCATGAGAAGAATGATTATTCTCTAATGATTGTGTGTTCTGCCTACAGCCATTAAATTAAGCTTGTAATTTGGGTTGTTCAACTCTTCTTTATCTTTGCTGATTTTGTTTTCTCAACCTGACCTGATACTAATTCAGAGAGGGTTATTAAAATACTCCATTATATTGTTAAGAAATTTACTTGTAGTTTTATTATTTTGTATATTTTGAGCCTATTTTATTATGTTTAAATTAACATATTTAGAATTGTGTATTCCTGGAGAACTGAACCATGTACTGTGGTTCTTCTATGTAGCACTTGTCACCGTTACAGGTTTACTGTTTGTGTGATTAGTTAATGTATGTCTTTCTCATTGGAGAATAAATTCCAAGTGGGCAGAGCTTGTCTTATTCTTCTTATTATTACATCCACAGTATTAGCACAGGTAGAAGGTACATAATAAGTATTAATTGAATGAATGAATTTGTTTTCATTTATTTATTTTTTAGCAGTTCTTTAGTACTTGTTTGCTATAATGTTTTGGTTCTTGCTGTCTCTCCTACACTCTCCTCTTTGGTCTTTGAATAAGCCAAACTAGGAACTTTTAATGTTATTGATCTTTCATGGTACAATATTTATTTTCATTTGTATGCCATTTGTTTTTTCAAATTATCAATATAGTACATTTAAGGAATATGATTTTTCTACTTAATTGATTTTTTATTAATAAACATCAGTGATTCTTTTATTTTAGGAGTTTTTTTCTTAAAAGTTTTAAAGTTGAATATCTCTGATTCTATATATCTGTATCTACATATTTATTTATATAATTGTGGTTACATACTGCTGTTTAACAAATCATTCCAAAACTTTGTGGCTAGAAACATCAATAAATGCTTATTATCTCACACAGTTTCTGTGAGTCAGGAATTCAGAAGCAGCTTAGCTGGCTGTATTTGGTTCTGGTCTCTCATGGGATTACAGTTAAGATATTGGCTGAGGCTGCCATTATCTGAAAACTTGACTAGAGCTGGAGGAGATGCCTCCAAAGTGGCTCACTGACCTACAGAACTGTGAGATAATAAACGGGTGTTGTTTTAAAGCTGCTAGGTTTGTGGTCATTTGTTACATAGCAGTAACTCATACAGGTTTCAGTGGAGATGTCTAACTAAATTGCATTGCACGATCTTTGTTTCTGGTGAAAAGTTCAAACCTGGAGTCCTGGATATCAGATAGAAGTTAGATCTGTTGAAGGTAAGAGGTAAGGCATCTAGCTGAGTAAACTTAGACTAGGCCTGGAGATGACTTGAGGGAGTAAGAATAAATCTGGAAACATTCTGCTGTCACTTTTATAGCTGCTCTTTCCTGACTCTGACTTCAAAACACCCTAATTTATTTATCATCAGTTTTGATTTATGTGAACTGCACTGAATCTGTGTATGCTCAGTTACAGCACCAAGATTAACAGTGGAATTAGAGAAGTGCTACTCATGCCAAAGGCAAAGCAGCAGAGGAGAAATCAAAGAGAAACCAACTCTGCTGAATCACTAATGGAAGTGAGCTACAGGGCTTTGTCTCATTCCCAGAGAACATCAAATTCCTCACTTATGGAATATATAAGCAGATAATTCTGCATCTATTATAACAGTATTGGTAGTAAAGATACGTTTGAAGTTTAAACTTTAAATGTTTGCATTATGTGGAGATCAGACCATGTAATGGTAGCCTTCTCACATGAGGTAATACAGATCAGATCAGTGTTTCTCAATTTTTTTTTCATTATCACCCCCTAAGGAGCTTTTTAGACATTTTTTCCCCTAATAAACCCCCGCCCCCCACGAGATTTTAATACCATAGATATACTGTACATCTGTTTATGTACTGTATGTAGTTCTGTGCTTTATATGGGAAAAGAGTAAAATCCCTCCTCCCCAATTAAAACCAAGTTTTGCCTTTGGGGTCACTGTCATCCCTGCTGAGAGTGCATGACAAAGATGCTGATGTGATTAGGTAAAATTAAAGGTTGTATTTAAAGGGATCATTAAAAAAGGTATTTTCATACTGTAATCCAGAGATTACAGGACTAGAGTACTGGTCCAAACTCATGTCAGCAAAAAGAGATGTAGCATCTGCATGTCTTGTTTGGAGAGTACCTCTGGAAGGGTAAACCTGTGAAGCACTGACAAATCTTTACAACATTTAAGAGTAATGATTATACCCAGATCCTTGCTGTAAATAATGAGAAACAGTGTAGCACATGTCTACATTATTTGTGTTTCCTGAGTCATTTCTATGCTTTGTTCATGATTTAAGGAGACCAGGTGTTCTCCTTGAGTAGGGCAGTTTGCTTTGGAAGTGACCATCCTACTGTCCCAAAAAGGTAGAGGCAGGACGCCAGAGTCCTGTTTTGGCTTCCTGACTTTTCCTCAGAACAGGTAAATATTTCAGTTCTGCTTCTTTTTAGTTGGCAGGGTGGGCTGTGGTCTAAAGATCACAGGAGACAATAAGTCAGGGCTTGTAAATTCAAGTGTCCACAAAGGCCTTGGCATATATAGAAATGTATCAACAGTGAAACATAAATGCTTTATCAGTCAATTTTGGCTGCTCAAGTCTGCTTACAACATCAGCAAACAGTAATTTTTCTTGCTCATGGGTCTGCGGGTTGGCCAGGGTGGGTCTCATCTCCTTCAAGCTGCAGTCAGATTCTGGTCTGCTCCACGTGCAGCAACAGCAGTAGGAAAACTAGGGAGAGATTTCTAATCAGCGTTCCTTGATCTGCTCATGGGATTTGTTTATGCTGCCCAGTGTTTTGAAAGGCAGGACAACCAGGCCTTTGTCCTAGTACAGGAGTTTAGCATACGTGGTTGATTGAATCATTGTTCCTAATTCTTCATTCATTTCCTGATTAAGAAATGAACATCTTTCTCCATAAAAGTTTCATAAAGTCTTTTATATGGCACATATTATATGATTGTTAAATAAATTATTATATCTCTTGACAGTTTGATTTTTTTTTTTTTTTTACTGTGTAGCTTGTGCTACTTGTCATTTCCATGTCTTCTTGCTTTTTTTCTGTTCTGTTCCCCTCCCTTCTTTTTCTCCTTCCCTTCCCATTTACTTTAAAAACAGCAGTTGTCAGTATTGAGTAAGAGGGAGTGGTGGAGAGAATTTAAGATATGAAATCTTCCTCTGTTGATATAAAGTAATTTAAAATCAAGATTTCTTTCACAAGGCAAAGAGCTACCCAACCTTTCTGATATTGTTTGCTTTTTGTTTCTTTGTTTGTTTGTTTTAGGATTCAGAGAGTGACTCTTAAAAAGAATTCTGTAGGCCTGAAGACCTAATCGTATTTATACATAACAGTAGAGCACATGGAGATGGGTAGTTAGATGCTGGGGGAAGGGGGTCATTAAAAAGATGCTATGGGCTTCCCTGGTGGTGCAGTGGTTGAGAGTCCGCCTGCCGATGCAGGGGACATGGGTTCGTGCCCCGGTCCGGGAGGATCCCACATGCCGCAGAGCAGCTGGGCCCGTGAGCCATGGCCGCTGAGCCTGCGCGTCTGGAGCCTGTGCTCTGCAATGGGAGAGGCCACAACAGTGAGAGGCCCGCTTACCGCAAAAAAAAAAAAAAAAAGCTGTGACGTTTCCACATGCTCTTTTCTCAGATCAGAACAAGGCAGTCCTTAAATTTTCTCTGCAAAGTGTTGGCTTGGTGGATTGCCCCATCCTCATGCCCCTATTTTGAATGTGTGGAAGAGTTACTAGGTAAGATTTTAGGCCCCAATAGGTCCAGGTTTCACATTCATCTCTACCAGTGAATCTTTTTTAAGACTAAAATGACTAGGCTTCATTTTCACTTTAATATAATTAGACTTTCTTTTCTTGGTAATAATTCTCTTCCCCCTTTAAAGCAATTGCTAATATTTGCTTCCTTGTTGATATTGTAGTGATCTTCACTACCGGTTGTTTTCTTTCTGTTCTTTTACATTTCTCATGCAGGATTTTTGAAACTCAGGCTCTAACTATATGAAGCTAATTGTATTTTACTGGTGTCTTCCGTGTGTAAATGCTGTATTCACTCTGAGTTTCCAAGAAGCAAATCACTTAGACTATTCTGGTTTGGCATGTTCTCTCTTTCTAACCACCATCGGAGCTGAACCTGGGAACTGAACACAATTTGAAATTTTGTGGTTTGGCTGCTAGAAGTCAGAGCTAAACTATCTGAAGCTAAAAATTATTAATGTTGAAATGTTTTAACCCACTAAATAAACCTGAAAAAATAATGAAATTTAACTCCAGCCAGCCCATAAAAATTGCATATAACATATTTTGTTGAGGTTAGAAAGAGAGGAAAAATATATGAAAAGGATGTGAGATTGCTAAAGAATTAGAAATTAGTTACTATAGTTTAAAGAAAATGTTAATATCCAAATTCAAATGCAAAGTCAAGCAAGCATACAAAAGCCAAATGAACTCAGAAATCTTATGTTATTCATGTGATATTCTACTTTTCTCAAGACTGTACTAAATCAGTACATAAAAATAATGATGCAAAGCGAGAGAGAGGCATGGACATATATACACTACCAAATGTAAGGTAGATAGCTAGTGGGAAGCAGCCACATAGCACAGGGAGATCAGCTCGGTGCTTTGTGACCGCCTGGAGGGGTGGGATAGGGAGGGTGGGAGGGAGGGAGATGCAGTGGGGAGGAAATATGGGAACATATGTATATGTATAACTGATTCACTTTGTTATAAAGCAGAAACTAACACACCATTGTAAAGCAATTTTACCCCAATAAAGATGTTAAAAAAAAATAATGATGCAGGTAAAATACCAGTTGCACTTGTTTAACTTCAGATTTTTTTTTGCATGTCTTCTTTGAAGATGGAATAATAAGATAACACCTTACAGTATCATGGTATTTGATACTTTACTGAATATATTCATATATAACATCTTAAAAAATGTTTTTAAATTGAGGGCTTGTTTCACCTTTCCACTAAAAATCACAAAGCATTTCATGGGTTTAAGCTCATTAAATCTTAGAACATATCTAAAACCGGGCATGTAGGTACTATGTATAGAAAGGAAGTCCTTTGTTCCTCCGTTAGTTAGCACTCTGAAGAGTCATCATTTCTCATTTTCAAGATCCCCTTTCAACTATTATTGATAGAAGTTTCCTTTGCTCTGATGTCTGGTGATTAATTTGATCCATGTTGTCCTTGATGATGATAAAAGGTCCATGAAAAGTGTTTTGGGCTCTTCAAAACTACCAGTCTCCAAAGGACAGTATGTAAGATGGTCCATTGGGTTGTGGGAAAAAGATATTAGAACTTTTATTGGTATTTCAGTTTAAAACATGAAATAAACCTTTATTGATATTGAATAAGTGGATTGACACTGGCATCCTTACTTGGTCTGTATGTTCGACTGTCATGTGTCAGGTATAGTCCATGAGGAAAGGATACAGAAGGTTCACAGGGGTACCTTGATTGTATCTTTATTTTCAACATATTGGTATGAATTATAGTTCTGCATGTACCTAGTTAGGTGGATTTATTGATTTAACTAAATCGTACCTCACAAAGCAGACAAATGGCATAAAAAGATTCTTGCAAAGAAACTATGTATTGAAGGCAATACTAATAATGTGAGCAGAAGTGAACCACGTGTACATAAAAGTCAGAGCTGATGACTCTCCTACAATTAATGAAGTAAAAATCAATGACAGTCTAATCTCATCTCTGAAGACATCCAAAAAATTTGAAATTATAAAGAAAACAGTTTGATATATGGAATTGTATCCTTTATTGTTAACAGTGAAACTTCCTCTGTTATTTTGTTCCTTGAAATACTGGCAAATGATAGTAGGAAGCCATCATAGTTAAGAAACACATCACAGGAAGACGAACCTCCACAGGTTTTTCAGTGACTTTTAAAGTCATGTGATACATATTCAATATCTAGAAAAATTTCACTAAAATTAATGATAGGTATTTAAAAGCCTCTTTTGGGTTTTCTTAAGAGCAAAAGGCCAAATGCAATACATTGTTAATACTGTCAGGGACACTCTTGTTCTTCCTGTCCTGTTACAGTAAAGTGGATGAAATAAGACATAGGAAACAACATGGCAACAACTTAAGTGGATTCTTTTGTGAATAAATACTTTCAGATGGAAATCATTGCTGATGATAAGCATCAAGAATTAAAACAAGTTATTCATTGTGGAAAGATGCTATATAATAAAAGTACAGAAGTTTCTAACAGGGCCCACATTATTGTATTAATAAGCTAGATTCTGTTTCAGTAATGAAATACATGAACTAAATTATTTTTGGGCCACAAAAGTAAAGATGTGTCAAGGAAGATATATTCTCAAAAATAAATGACTTCTTGAATATAAAGCAATGTTTATGAGGGAATTTCCTGGTAGTAATGTTAATGTTCTGATTTTGACAGGGGTGTAGATTGCATATGTATATACATTTGCTGGAACTCATCAAATGATACACTCAAGATTTGGGCATTTCATTGTGTGTAAAATTTACCTTAAAAGGAAAAAAAATAATACACATTAAACTCAGGTTAATTATATACACACTGAACTGTTAAGGGAAAGTATATTTATGTCTTTGACTTACTTTGAAATGCATTTAAAAACATCTAAGATGGACTGATGAATGGATAGAAGGATGGATTGATGGATAGTATAGTGTAGTAGTATACTGTACTATAGTACAGTAACAATAAAATGGCAGTTGCAGAGTCTAGGTGGTGGGTATACGAATGTTCTCTGTAAAACTCTGAATTTTTCGGTTACGTCATCCTTAGGCAGTCTATAGCAACACAGAAGCTGATGTCAGATGTGTGAAGAGTGCTTCAGGATGGTACAATTTTTATAAGAACCTGACTGGTAAAGTATTGACTCTTTGTAGTATAGTCTGTAATGAGATGAAGAGTGACCATGAAAGTCATTTGAATCACAAGAGCTTCTTTGGTTATCTCACAGCAAAGATTGTAAAAGACTGTTGAATTTAAAGATGGGTGAAACTTTTATTTTTGAGTGAAACTTTTTTAAAATGAAAGGACAAGATATGTCAAATTTGCTGACACTTTTTGTATAACAAGTGGCTGTGTAATATGCCACCTAGCAGATTGAAAATCAAGCAAGCAAGCAACCAATGGAACACTCTTACTCCATCCCTTCAAAGTAAAGGATATTTTTACAATGAGTGCGAAAGTAACTGCTTCTTAAAAGACAGAGATCAAAATACAGAGTGTTTTTCAAATCATTGCTTGGAAATGTTTCTTTTATCATGTGATTTTTGTCATCAAAGATGTGTATCTTGTGAAAACTTTACTATCTGCACACTTTAAAAAACTTTAACAATATTTTCTATACTGTTAAGAAATCTTCCAGATAGTTTCCTTTGATTGTGAAACCAATTATTAAAAATGTTAAAAGTCAATATATTTTGATTAGTTTACGAAAATAATTAGTTGAGGGGCTTCCCTGGTGGCACAGTGGTTGAGAATCTGCCTGCTAATGCAGGGGACACGGGTTCGAGCCCTGGTCTGGGAAGATCCCACATGCTGTGGAGCAACTAGGCCCATGAGCCACAACTACTGAGCCTGCACGTCTGGAGCCTGTGCTCCGCAACAAGAGAGGCCGCGATAGTGAGAGGCCTGTGCACCGTGATGAAGGGTGGCCCCCGCTTGCCACAACTAGAGAAAGCCCTCACACAAAAACGAAGACCCAACACAGCCCTAAATAAATAAATAAATACTCCTGTTCTCTGTTCAAAAAAAAAAAAAAAAGAATTAGTTGATATGAGGGAAGATGAAAATTTATTAGCCAGAGTTCAACAAAAACTTGATAATTGAAAAAGGTATTAAAAAATAATGATTTCCTAAGTACAACAAATCATGTATTTCTTTAATTTCAATCCTTGCAGTTTTGCAATTATCACCTTCTCAACTGTAGAGCCATTGCAATTAAGTACTGAAATAAGCAAAACTTAGGAACTGACATTTCAGTTACTGAATTACAAAATATTTAAATCAATATTTAAAAAACAGCATACATAGTTTCATTTATTTTCATTATTATCTTTGCTCCACTAAAAGTGCTAATAAGTTTTTATGAGAGTGAAAAGGTCTATACAACTAATATATGTTATGAAACTATTGATTTGTATTGTATTTTAGAATTAAAACAAGATACGAAACTATTTTTAAATGCTTGTAATCTTTATTTTTTAATCCCTATTTCATGTGGTTTTATACTGCATAGAATGTATTAGTAAAATAGTATATATATAATACATACGCATATATTGGAGGTTCATACTAAAATTTTTTTTTTTTTGGTTTGTTTGTTGGAGTATGTAATCAAAGAACTTCGGAGTTCTCACTGATCACTCATGATCTGGCACACTGTTACTGCTAGCAGCAATTATTTATCCTAAAAGTCTATATCATTGTTTTAGAGATTATAAATCAGCACATGCTTTCTAGCTTGTGAGCCTTTGTTTTTTTTAATGTTAAACTTTGATAAATGAAGTTTACCCTTACTCTAAATTCCAAAAACAGTAGTTCTCAAATGTAGAGCAGCATCAGTGTCAACTTACTAGAAACGTAAATTTTCAGGCCCTATTTCAGACCTATTGTTAACCAGAAATGCTGGTCGATGAGCTTGCCAGGTGATTCTAATGTTCACTCATGTTTGAGAACCATTGGCCTCCATGATTTAGACTCCTGGGTCATCCCTTCTTATTTCTTCCTGCTTCATAGTATATCTGAGACAGTTTCTTCAGATCTCGTGTGTCTCAGTCTTAGCTTGGACTTCTGTTCATCTCTACCTGAGATTTTCTTCTCTCCTTTCCTCCTCTTCTTTTCCCTTCTTCCTATTGTGAAAAATTGTTCATTAGTGTTATCCTCACAAAAGGGATAGTGTTTTGGTTCTTAAAATTTGGATGCCACAGCCAGTATGACAAATAGCATGTTAAAGGGGATATTTTTAATATTTTCAAATTAATTTTTGTTAACTGCTTCCTGTTGGACTCAAATATGCCTGTGATTAATGTCCTATTCTTTTCCATCTATATCCTCTTGTTTTTGAATTTTATAATCTCAAAATAGCTTTCCACCAACTAAAATTTTAAAATATACACTTCCAAGTATGAATCACCTAGATTCAGTAACTATTGAATTTTGTTTTATTTGTTTTATCTCTCTTCTGCACAGACACACACACACACACACAGACACATACACTTTTTTTCTGATTCATTTGAAATTAAATTGTATGTATCAATACCTTTTACTCCTAAATACTTTTAAGAATAAAGATCAAAGTACCTTTTAGTGGGACTAGTACAAATGTACTAGTACTGTACAATATTGTTTTGAAAGGCCAATTTATAACAAATGCTAAACCAATTATTAAAGCCTCTTAAATATTTTTAAGATCTTTCTATAAATGTCTTAATGAGGAAAAGGTATAGAACTCCAAGTTGTGAATTTATAAATGAATCCTCAAGGCTTTCTCAACCAGTTTTTCATCTGAACTACAGAACACAGAGGATGGTCTGCGTGACTATTTTCTCACTTCTCCCAGGGATGGTGCATAACTAGTACCAATTCAGATGCATAGGGGAGAAGTTAATTTATTACATACAAGGGGCGTATTAGAATGTTCTCTCTGGGAACCCAGGTTAGTTGGACTGTATATGTAGCAAGTTCTTAAAAGGATTTTGCTTTGATTAGATTGTAATGTTTATACAAATAACAATTTTTTAAATTTTAGATTACAGGTCCACCAGGTTGTGGAAAAACTCAGTTTTGTATAATGATGAGCATTTTGGCTACATTACCTACCAACATGGGAGGATTAGAAGGAGCTGTTGTGTACGTTGACACGGAGTCAGCATTTAGTGCTGAAAGGTGGGAGATTTAATTACTTTTCATTAGAATGCTTTATCTTTGTAACTTATGTACAGCATGTAACATTTACAAACAAGTTAACATTTTTAGTTTTGAGAATACAGAGTGTTAGATACTGTTTTAAAGGAATTTTCCTTTTAAAATTAACACAGGCAGCAATTTCGTTTTGCCTTTTCTATCCCTTTCTTACTGGTTTGAGTGGGGTTCCTGAATAAGCTGTGTTTCGCAGAAAGTCAGGAAGAAACAAGTTTAAGAAACAGAGAGAGGTATGTAAGTAAAAAATGGAGAAGAGGGAAGGTTAATAAGACAGACAAAAGGTAAGCTGCTTTGTAAGTAATTACCAGTTGGAAGTAAAATATTAGTGAATGGAAAAATTGCAATTTTCAAAACATTTTTTGCTTGAGAAATATTTTACTTTAATCTTTGAAATAGTGTGGTATTAAATGCAAGAAACACACCGATGATAAGTATATGCATGCTTAGAAAGAAAAGATTTCCTTAGTTTGGCAAGGACCTTTATTTTAACATTCTATGAGAAAGGCATTCAGTCATTAGCGTAACTCTGTATACCTGAAGATAAGTCTGATTTCCTCTTCCCCTGCTCTGATTGACGTTGATAAGTAGCAGTGCTTTATATATCTAGAGAATGACTCAATTCTGCTTTCTTAGCCAAGGTATAGTATAGGTATAGTTCTTTGGGTCTTTCTCTAGTTATGTCACAGTGAATCTTACTTATTTCTCTCTAAGAGTACTACAAAGATCAAAGTGTATTACCTGACCAGATAAATTTCAAATGGATTATTTTGCCTAGAGCTTATTTGCATTGTTCTACATCTCTTGATTATCTATTCTTTCTAAGTATATGCCACTGGTTTGTCAGCTCTTTGAGTTTGTGTTATATCTTTGTATCTTGAAAGCCAAATCCTACGACTGACACATACTAACTGCTCAGAAAATGTTTGATAAGTGAAGGAATTGACAGGTATTGCTCTCAGATCATGGAATCCAGACACCATTTCCTACTAAAAGGAATGAGGGTTCCATGGGGGAATGGCTGATTCTAGCTATGAAGCAGAAAGTTTTGTTTGTTTTAGTAAAAGGCAAAAGATTTATTCAATCTGAAGAGAAACTAGAGTATTAGGAGGTTTTTAAGTTGAGTCTGAAACATCTTATCTGATAGCAAGAAAGCTATCAAAGACTAGCTAAGGGAGTGTCAGAAGGACTCTGGAGTCAACCTGAAGAGCTCCCACTGGCCAAAGATGAAACAAATTGAGCACCAGTAGAACAATAATAGAAGTTGATTGAAACACATGGAATATGGTTAAATTCATGAGTCTGTAATATTAAGAAATGAAAAGCAGGACTTCCCTGGTGGCACAGTGGTTGAGAATCCACCTGTCAATGCAGGGGTCATGGGTTCGAGCCCTTATCCGGGAAGATCCCACATACCGTGGAGCAACTAAGCCCGTGAACCACAACTACTGAGCCTGCTTGCCACAACTACAGACGCCTGCATGCCTAGAGCCTGTGCTTCACAACAAGAGAAGCCACCGCAATGAGAAGCCTGTGCACCACAATGAAGAGTAGCCCCCGCTCTCCGCAACTAGAGAAAGCCCATGCTCAGCATCGAAGACCCAACACAGCCAAAAATAAATAAATAAATAAAACGAAAAGCAACAAATTGATCACCATTGAAGAATTCTGGAGAAGCAACTTATTATTTTGAAAATGAGTTAAAAAAAAAAAGGAAATCAAGCATTTATTCTCTTTTCAATACGAACTGTATTACTAAGTAACAAATATGTCTTTTTTATAGAAGTATTACAATAATAAATGACGAAGGAATTATATAATATAACCAAATTATAAACCCTAATAATCGAGTGATCTAGGAACTGAATATTGTGATATAGTAAATACATATTTTGTTGTCATCCTGGTTACTGACAAACGAACTTCTAAAACCTTTGGAATATCCTGAGTGATAGAGCTGAGAGGAGCATAATTTGGTATTCGTAATTAGCCCCTTTCCAACCATACCTGAGTTTATGCTAACGAGATGACTCTTGGTGGGCCCCTAGATTGCATCTGAAGGGGGCTGGTTGCCAGAGGAACTGGTCATGTGATTATAGGTTTGAACTTTCAACCCTACCTCCCCAACCTCTGAGGAGGTAAGAGGGACTAGAAATGGATCAGTCAGCATTCCCATTTAATGAATCATGCCCATGTAATGGAATCTCCACAAAACCCTCTAACTGGTAGGGTTTGGAGAGCTTCTGGGTTGGTGAACACATTGAGGTGCTGGGGGGGATGGTACTCCCGATTTATAGCTGGTTGGTCTGAAGTACCAGAGGCCTGGGACTTGTGATTGAAGACTGAAGTGTGGGCAGCTTTGTGAATCTGAGCCTTTAACCTGCGGTGTCTGAGTTAACTCCTAGTAGTTAGTGTTAGAATTGAATTGACTTGTAGGACACTCAGTTGGTGTCCATAGGGAATTAGAAAATTGCTTAGTATAGAACACCCACACATTTGGTGTCAGAAGTGTTGTGAATAAAAACAGTTCATAAACAGAAAAGTGTGCTAGTATCACAAAAAGGCAACCAGTCATTGTGGTACTTGCTGATGGAAGAATAATCAAACCGGAAAGTGATCAAGCTTTCAGATCCAACGACCAGTTTACAACATATACAGAGAAGAGAGCAACACATGAAACTACACCGGAGGGATGTAATCAGAAAATCCAGACTGTGGAAAACAACAAACAACAATTTGTAGGATTAAAAAAAAGAGTTGGAGGATAAACCTTTGGATTAAAAGAGACTTAAAAGATATATCGAGGACATTTAGGTTGCTTCCATGTCCTGCCTATCGTAAATAATGCTGCAAAGAACATTGGGGTGCATGTATCTTTTTGAATTATAGTTTTCTCAGGATATATGCCCGGTAGTAGGAGTGCTGGGTCATATGGTAGTTCTATTTTTAGTTTTTCTAGGGAACCTCCATACTGTTCTCTATAGTGGCTGTATCAATTTACATTCCCACCAACAGTATTACTCAGCCATAAAGAGGAATGAAATTGGGTCATTTGTAGAGATGTGGATGGACCTAGCGTCTGTCATACAGAGTGAAGTAAGTCAGAAAGAGAAAAACAAATATCGTATATTAACACATATATGTGGAATTTAGAAAAATGGTACAGATGATCCTATGTGCAGGGCAGGAATAGAGATGCAGACATAGAGAACGGACATGTGGACACAGGGGGGAAGGGGAGGGTGGGATGAATTGGGAGATTAGGATAGACATATATACACTACCATGTGTAAACTAGATAGCTAGTAGGAACCTGCTGTATAGCACAGGGAACTCAGCTTAGTGCTCTGTGATGACCTAGATGGGTGGGATGGGTGGGAGGGAGGTCCAAGAGAGGGGATATATATATACGTATAGCTGATTCACTTCATTGTACAGCAGAAACTAACATAACATTGTAAAGCAATTATACTTCAATAAAAAAAAAAATAGAGCTTAAAAAAATGTATTGGGCTTCCCTGGTGGTGCAGTGGTTGAGAGTCCGCCTGCCGATGCAGGGGACTACGGGTTCATGCCCCGGTCTGGGAAGATCCCACGTGCCGCAGAGCGGCTGGGCCCGTGAGCCATGGCTGCTGAGCCTGTGCGTCCGGAGCCTGTGCTCCGCAACGGGAGAGGCCACAACAGTGAGAGGCCCGCGTATCGCAAAAAAAAAACCCCAAAAACCAAAACAAAAAAAATATATTACTCACATCACATTGTACACCTTAAACTTACACAATGTTATATGTCAACTATATCTCAGTAAAGCTGGGAAAAAGACATAGTCATCAATTGTAATGTGATAAACTTATTTAGATCTTTAACAAATAAATGGTAAAAAAAAAAACAACAGAAGCATAAACATGTGACACCACAGGAAATCTGAACGTTGAAACATTTGATATTAAAGCTGGTAAGACAAATATATTTCATGCTAAATCTGGTAAAGACACTGGCTCACTCAGGTTGTCCAGGTGAAAGGTACTCTTTAAAATGCCAATGACTAGCTTTCAACTCATAAGCCAAGAAGGTATTAAATAGCCAATTAGGTAATAAATAGCTAATGTATAAATAGCTCTTACAAAGGTCCTGGGGCATTTGCTTAAAGAATTGAAGGATTAAGGTTATTCTGATAACAGCAGTTTAGTTCACTGTAATTGGATTCTTGCTTTTTTTGCACCACTTTCAAAGCTGAGTTTACAATGTCTTCTTAAACTGTTGCATTATTTCATTGTTATCAGCATTACAGTTCAGAGTAGGTTAAAAACCTATCAGTGAATTAGGTGAAATCCAGTAGCAGGTGACTAGTCTACATTCTCCGTATTAATTTGTGGAGATTTTTGTTTTTCTTTGCCTTTGCATTTAGTCTAATTGGCTACTTTTTGCATTCTCTGTATTAATTATTTTCCTTCATTATCTTTTCCTGCCTATGTACATATTACTTAGTACTTGCATTAGAGGCAGGCTGGAAAATGGAGTGGTAAAATTTTTGTCCCTTTTGTTGGAATTATGTTGCATAATTCACAAGGAACTCTTATGAAGGTCATTTGAAGACAAGGATTGAGATTTATATTGTTTTTATTTTTCTAGTCTATTCTCCGCAACGCTTGAAAAGTGTGATGATCTGGTGCTAGGATCAGGTGGAATCAAAGGTCCCTATGCTCTATGCTCTTTTGTATAGATGCCAGACCTGGTGTTCTTTTAGTGCCTTCTGGAGTTTGTCATGGCAGGTCAGAGCATGGAGCTGGCTCTGTGATGCTTGGTCACATTTCATTTGTGCTGTTACAATACTGTTTGATTCCTATTTGGAGTTACTGGGGAAGGTTGGTCAATCAGTTAGGGAAGCTTTCTCCTGCAAGCAACTGGATACACAAAGAAAAGCGGCTTAAACAACAAGAGGTTTATATTTTTCCCCATAACAGGAAGACCTGAGTAGGTCATTGCTGGCACTGGTTCTGTCTCTCAGTGATGATAGAGACCTAGGGCTGGTACATTTTAGGCATAATATCCATTCTGTGCTTGAGTCAGTGAGAAGAGAAAGAGCCAATTATATCTCTTATCAGGAAAATATGCTTTTCAGAGCAGCCGCCTCCTCCCTTCTGCTGATTTTCTTTTCACGCTCTGGAATCCTTCTGCAGACTTCTCACTTGGTCACCCCTACATGCAAGGGAGGATGGAAAAGTGAGAGCAAAACATATTTGTAACAAGTGTGATGGGGCTGGTTAACATAACTGCTTGAGTAAAATTGGGGTTCCCATAGCAAGGAAGAAGTGGGAATGGATATTGGTAGGTAATTAATACTGCTCTCTCACCTTATTTCATTTTATTCCACCTCTTGGTTCCTGTGTTCCAGCTACTGCAAGCCTCCCTGTTACTCCTGCAACACCCCAGGTATCTTCCCACATCTGGACTTTTGCACTTGCTGTAATTCTCTTTTCCTGTGTGCTGTTTCACTGGATAGCCACATGGTTCACTTTCTCATCTCCCTTAAACCTTTGCTCAAATGTCACTGTATTAAAGAGGCTTTCCCAGACTACCTTCCATGAAATAGCTCTTACTTCTGTCTGTCACAATCTGTTCCCTTAACCTGATTCACTTTTCTTTAAAGCACATATTATCCGACATGTTAATATATATTTATTTGTTTGTCTTTCTCAGTAGCATGTAAGTTCCATTAGGGAAGGATTTTTTTGTTTTGTTCTCTTGTTGTTGTTCATAGCTGTATCCTTAGCTCCTAGAATGGTGCCTCGCATATTAGGTCCTCAAATATTGAATGAATGAATCTTAAATGCATCTTTTGAGAAGAGTACTTTTAATAAAAAAGATGTCCACTAGATGGCACTGCTTTCAAATTTTATGTAATTAATGTCTGGGAGGAAAACATAAGATCTTTTCTTTCCGTGGCTGTAACCAAAAAAGATCTTTGTGGTGAAGATTGTCATAAGAAATTCTATGATTAATGTGAGGCATATAGAATACTACATTTGTATTTGGTTTTTGATTTATATATTTTTAGATACTTTTTCTAAAATGAAAAACATTTGGAGAAACTTACAGAAAATGACAGCATATTCGTGTGTAAATATCCATTTGATAGAGGTATTCAGCATGATAACTGTGGATAAGGTTAGTTCAGGTCCACACATTGACCACCCTCCTTCTGAGGTGCCTTTAATGGAATGAGAGAGCAGAAATAGTTTCCAGAGCCTTTGACTATCAAGCTGCTTGCTGGTTGAAATCCAGCCTAGTGTTAGATTCAGAAAATTATTATTGTCTGTCAGCTGTTCAGTTGTTGTTGCCAATGACTTAGGTACTCTCAGTCTGGTTCCTAATCGACTGGGTATCCAAATTTTGAAAAACTTCCATGTTTCTGGCAGGTGTCACCATCCCTATCCTATTAAAAATCAGCAGGTTCCAAGTGTCAGAGCTTTTTATCTGACTTCTCTGACTAGCACTAAACTCAGCAAATAGCTGCCCTAATCAAGAAATTTACACATTTTCCCCAAACTCTCAAAATTTGCCCGTTCTGCTTTGCCAGTGTCGTCTCATTTCTTCTTGCTTTCATCACTTAACCTCATTTCCTCCTTTTTTTTCTAGTCCCTGTGCCTCCCTCTCTCAAGTACTTTTCCTGAATGGTCATTTGATCCATTCTGTACTCAACTTTTTACACAACTTTCGGTACTATTCCTTACTCCTAAAGTAATTTTTCCTCTTCTTTTTCAAACCAATGATGCCTTTTCTTTTCACATTGTTCAAAATATACTTTTTTGTTTGTTTGTTTGTTTGCGGTACGCGGGCCTCTCACTGTTGTGGCCTCTCCCGTTGCGGGGCACAGGCTCCGGACGCGCAGGCTCAGCGGCCATGGCTCACAGGCCCAGACCGCTCCGCGGCACGTGGGATCTTCCTGGACCGGGGCACGAACCCGTGGTCCCCTGCATCGGCAGGCGGACTCTCAAACACTGCGCCACCAGGGAAGCCCCCAAAATATACTTTTTAAGGAATGTTATTAACTAGTTTTATTTTTTTTCTTTCCTGTTTTAGAGTTTCTCTTTCATTTCTGAGTATGGCATATGTGAGGAACTTATTTTATCTCTTTAACATTCTCAGCTTCTTCTTGGAGCTCATTAACTATTTAGAAATGAAAACACTATTCTTTTATACTTTTGTGCTGTTAAATGGAACGTAAAATATAGGATGGTTTTAGTGTATATAGTCCTTCCTCCCAGTCACCCTTGGATGGTTAAGTATGGGGCTGATAAGGTATCATTTTAAATAGGAGACAATTACACTCAAAGATTTACATTTTGTATTTTTAGCCTGAAATATTTGAAATTTCTAATAACGATTATAGTTGCATCTGTTTCAACTTGTCACTCTCTAATACTCAGCCTACCCCATGCATTAGATCTAGCTTTGAGGTCAGAATTCAGTGTTCAGAAAATAATTTTTTGTTTACTAAGGAAATATTGGACACATCCATTTGTTTAGAAAATAGTTTCCTGTTTACCAAAGAACTATTGGATAGCACTTATTTTGTATGTATTTAAGTTTTAATTGAGAAAACATATTTTTCTGGTCTGAGACATGGAGATTTACTGATATCTGATTATTAGAATGATAATATTCTATATTCAAATATATTTCATTTGTGAAAATGAAAACGTTTTTCTTATTTACTAAACATATGGTGCTAGTCAAATTTTCATTTATAAAAAAACGTATTTTTATGTTAAACCTCAGAGATGTTGCTTGCTCAGCATTAGATGAGATTAAGAGCCCTTGCTAGGCTTGTGCTATGACTGGTAATCTCTTTTAGTACTTACAAACAAGGGCTTACATTCCATAATTGTGTATGAAGCCATTTTGCTTATACCTGCTCTTTTTTTTTTTTTAATACCCGCTCTATTGATAAGACTTTTTTTCCAGTGTTACTTATGGCTTATGAGTTTCCTAAGTAAAATTTATGTGGTCTTAAATATTGACTATTTTTATTTATTTTAATTTTTTGGTACAATTTTTAAAGGTTACTTTCCATTTAGTTATTACAAAATATTGGCTACATTCCCCATGTCGTACAATATACCCTCGAGCCTATCTTAAACCCAGTAGTTTGAACCTCCCACACCCCCAACCCTATACTGCCCCTCCCCTCCCCTCCCCACTGGTAACCACTAGTTTGTTCTCTATATCTATGAGTCTGCCTCTTTTTTTTTTTTTTTTGCGGTACGTGGGCCTCTCACTGCTGTGGCCTCTCCCGTCGCTCCGGATGCACAGGCCCAGCAGCCATGGCTCACGGGCCCAGCCACTCCGCGGCATGTGGGATCTTCCCGGACCGGGGCACGAACCCATGTCCCCTGCATTGGCAGGAGGACTCTCAACCACTGCGCCACCAGGGAAGCCCGAGTCTGCCTCTTTTTTGTTATATTCACTAGTTTGTTGTATTTTTTTAGATTCCACATATAGGTGATATCATACAGTACTCATCTTTCTCTATCTGACTCATTTCACTTAGCATAATGCCCTCCATTCATGTTGCTGCAAATGGCAAAAAAATATTGACTGTTTTTGCTTGTGCTATTTTTTCCTCCACAGACTGGTTGAGATAGCAGAATCTCGTTTTCCCAGATATTTTAACACTGAAGAAAAATTACTTTTGACAAGCAGTAAAGTTCATCTTTATCGGGAACTCAGCTGTGATGAAGTTCTACAAAGGTATGCTGTCTTAGATTTTGGTATTTTAGTAATACTTTGAAGATTTATTTTTTGTTTTTCATGTTTTCAGCTTCTGAGTAAAAAAAAGTCCCTACAAATTAGGATTATGAGAAATAATTATTTCAGTGTTCTTCATTTACTACTATTGGTTGAAGTATTTCTTTAAAAATGAAAAATATTTTAAATGAATAAAATGTTTTAGATTTAACTAATTAAGTGGTATGTTATCTACTGTTCCATTAACAAATTACCCCAAAGTTTAGCAGCTTAAAGCAGTAAACATCTGTTATCTCACATAGTTTTTGAGGGTTAGGTGTCTGGGAATGGCTTAGCTGAGTATTTCAGGCTCAGGGTTGCTCAAGAGCTTGCAGTTAACCTGTTGGCCAGGGTTGTAGTCATCTCAAGGGTCACCTGAGGCTGGAGAATCTTAGAGAATTCCAGGATCATTCATGTAGTTGCTGGAAGGCCTCCCTTCCTTCCTGGAGAGGCTTCTAGTTCTCACTGTGTGGGTCTCTCCATAGGGCTGCTTACAACATGTTGTTGACTGAAAAAAAAAAAAAGCACACAACCTGAAAGTTGAGAATTATGTTTTATTCAGCAGACATACTGAGGACTTAAGCCTAGGAGGCAGCCTCTCAGATAGCTCTGAGGGACTGCTCCAAAGAGGTAAGGGAGAAGCCAGGATATAGGAGTTTTTGCAACAAAAACAAGGTAGTTGAAACATCAAAAAATTACTGTAAATTAAAGAAAAAACAAACATCTTGAGTTAATGAATTTAGCACTTTTGTATGTATGGGAAGATGCAAGAGTCTGGGCTATTGAAATCATTCCTTTGATATGCACCTTAACTGTCTAGGGCCAGTATCTTGCTTTTCTCTATTCTGAATTCCCTCAAGGTGCACAGTCAGGGCAGCTGCAGTGGCTGATGGCTTGATGGCCTCAACATCCTTTGTTTACTGATGTGGCAGGTGACATTTTTGGTCCACAATGGTATCTTGCCTCTGCCAGAGCCAGTGCTCTGAGAGAGTGGGCAAGTAAGAAAGAGCCCAAGATGGATGCTGTAGTCCTTCACAACCTACTCTCAGAAATGGTGTACTGTCATTTTGTCATATGCTATTGGTCCACAGGACAACCCTGGTACAACGTGGGAGGGGACTCCACAAGGATGTGAATACCAGGAGGTGGGAGTAAATAGGGACCATTTTGGATCCAGGCTACGGCAAGCAGTTTTGCTCTAAACTGGAGCTTTAGCAGTATCATAAGAAAACAAAGGGGGCTTCCCTGGTGGTGCAGTGGTTGAGAATCTGCCTGCCAATGCAGGGGACACGGGTTCGAGCCCTGGTTTGGGAAGATCCCACATGCCGCAGAGCAACTGGGCCCGTGAGCCACAACTACTGAGCCTGCGTGTCTGGAGCCTGTGCTCCGCAACAAGAGGCCGCGAAAGTGAGAGGCCCACGCACCTCAATGAAGAGTGGCCCCCGCTTGCCGTGACTAGAGAAAGCCCTCGCACAGAAACGAAGACCCAACACAGACAAAATAAATAAATTAATTAATTAAAAAAAAAAGTGGATAAGCAATAAAATCTACATTTGAGCTGATACAAATTGTCAGAAGAGAAATAAATATCGACACGTTTCACATTTGAGGTAGATTAGATAAATGTTTGATTAAAAAGAAAAGGAAACCAAGGAGTGAAGCTAAATGAAAACATTTTGGCCTATTTCCCAAAGTGTGCAATATATATAGAAGAGCTGAAAATAATGTATGTTTATTGAATATCTGCAATGATTACTGCAACTTAGGGAAGAATAATTTGTTGTTTTAAAGGTAGTTAACCTTTCCATGCCCTATTTTTTAAAATTATACCTTAAATTTATCCACTAATTTATAAATTCTGCTTTTTCAGGATTGAATCCTTGGAAGAAGAAATTATTTCAAAAGGAGTTAAACTTGTGATTATCGACTCTGTTGCTTCTGTGGTAAGAAAGGAGTTTGATACACAACTTCAGGGCAACATGAGAGAAAGGAACAAGTTCTTGGCAAGAGAAGCAGCCTCTTTGAAGTATTTGGCTGAGGAATTTTCAATCCCAGTAAGTTTTTCTTTTTCTCTTTTTTTCCTCTTTCTTTCTTTTTTTCCTTTCTTTTATATTTTCACTAACTTATAACATCAAATAATATAATTAAAAGGAAATTAAAACATGACTTTTTAATGGTAGCACAGTCTAATTGCTATAGCAAATACCACCATCTTCTAAAATTTGTTCATCTCTTGAGATTATTTCATCCTTTTCACAATTTGAGCCTAAGAAGATTTAAATATTGTTTTCCAAAGTTCCTTTAGTCAGTACTTTTCTTCTCTCTCATTGTTTAGTCTTTGTGCATGTTTTTATATTACTTTTATCACACTGAGATAAGTAATAAGTATTAAAACTCCATGAAATTGCCTGTGTCTGTTTCTATACAGCTTTTTTTTTTATGGCAGAAGTTGTCAGTTTTATAAGTATTTAAGGTTTAGACATTGTTATTGTGTTCAGTGCTGTTTTGTACACCATAGGATTTGGTTTGCTTCAAAAGCCAGAGGTTGATTTTTTAGGGTGTTTGGAGTGATAGTAATGAAAGCGTAAGTAAGGAAAACTTGAAAAATTACTCTTGGCATGACTTTCAGTAGTGGGAATTGTGATCAGGAAATCTGAAGATGAGGTGTATTTCAAGGGTTTGTGCTGGGTAAGCTATGAGTACTAAGTTATATTCCCGTTAGGAGTGTGTGGGAGAGTGCAGCTTGCTCTGAAGTCTCACCAACATTTAGCATTGTCAGGCTTTTCAATTTTAGCCATGCATCATCTCAACAGAAGATAGGAAAATTCCTTAAACTGAGATGAAATTTAGTGATGATTTTATAATTTTTAGATTTGTTTGGAAAATTAAAACCTTGGATCTTTGTAACATAGAGAATATGTACTGTTAGTGGAAACTACCACATAGCCTTTGAGATTGATAAACCTAAGCAAGAATCGAGGGGGAAAATGTGGCATTCAAAAAGTTCTACATGTTTTAATGGCTTTTAAATTCATATTTTGGATTATATGGTATAATTCCTGGTGAATCAAGTGCTGTAAAGCTTATCTTGGATGATGTTTATCTTTTAAATTTTATTATAGTTGCTTAAAAGGACAAATTCAAATCCATATTTTCCCTGGTCAAGGAGAATAAGGAAATTTAAAAATATTTTATAGAGTTACTTGATTGAATGGAAAAGTTAAGTATATATGTTTATTTTATTCATATTGTTGTCTGACTTAATCTTGTGTAAAATATGAAAATTCACTTTTTAAAAGTTATATTTGTTTGTTTTTATTTATTTAAAGTATTTATTTATTTGGTTGCGCTGGGTCTTAGTTGTGGCAGGCAGGCTCCTTAGTTGCAGCATGCGAACTCTTAGTTGCAGCACGCATGTGGGATCTAGCCCTGACCTGAGCCTCCTGCATTGGGAGCGTGGAGTCTTATCCACTGGGCCACCAGGGAAGTCCCTGTTTGCTTTTAAATTGTAATTGTAGGCTAATGTATTTAAGTTTTTTCTGAGGTGATTATTTATTTTCCTGAGTGAGAAAGGGGCTCTGCTTTTCTTTGTTTTTAATAGAGCCCTCTGAAAGAACAGGTACTTAGTATCCTCATATCCTTCTGTCTTTGCCTTTGTTTTTCTGTTCAGAGGTAAATGCAGAATATAACATGTACTTATGTAACACAGTATGGTATTGGTTTTTCTGACAAATCAGTATTGGTTTTAGAAGGCTTTTGAAAAATACTTCCTTTAGGAAATTTCAGAATTTTCCTAGCCTAATTACCTCACTTAAATGGAAAATCATAAACTTTTAAGCTTTTATGCTATACTTTGAATAGGTGGCTTCATATGGAAGTAAATGCCTTAAAAGATGTGTTGTTTTCTGGTTCATTATACCTTTCAAATTAGCAAACCTTATGCTTCCTGGTACTTAAACGTGCCAACAAACGTTCCTGCCCCAAGAAGAGTTTGCTGTTCCTCAGCCTGGAATATCCCTCCTCTATATCCATTATCCATATTGTCTCCTGTTATTAGTGAGGGCTTCCCTGACCATGTAAGTATTAACCATGCTCCCTGCCTCTCCATGTCTCTTATTATGCTTTATGTTCCTCCATCATAGTTTTCACCCTCTAGCATTATATATTTATGTTTATTGTTTGTGTGACCTCACCACCCCATAGTACGGTTAAAGGGATTCTGTCTATTTTGTTCATGGCTTTATTCTCAGTACCAGGAATAGTGCCTAACACATAGTAGGCACTCAGTAAATGTTTTTGAATGTATGAATTTAGATACTGCTTTTCTTCTTAGACTTGATTTAATCTTATGTATGTTTATACTGAACTTAAATTTTATCATTTGCTTTTATCTTTACTTTGATCCTATCTTTAGTATTGTTTACTATTTATAATAGTAATAAAATATAACTTTAGATGGCAGAATCTTATCATATGGGAGCTGAACTCAGTTCACACTGGTGTCTTATAGGAAGAAAAAGAATTCTTAAGATTCTTAAACTTGGAAAAGGCTTTAGAGATCTAGATAGTGTCACAGAACCAGGAATTAGAAGAGATTTATCTCAGTTTAGTAAAATTGTGGTAAGTGAATGTCTGATGGCCTCTGAAGATTGGGTAGAAAGCCAAGCATTCCAGCCTGTTCTTTGGCTGTGGATCTGAGATGGTGGATAGGGCCAGGATGCCTGGCATTTTGATACACTCTAGATATCTTCATTCAAATGAGAGTAAAGAGTAAAACCAACTTGGCTGTGGGTTGAGTACTTCACTGAATTTAAGTATTTCTCTACAGTGAACTTTCAGTGCTTTTAAAATGGGAAAAAGCTTAAAATATAATTTGTATTTAATTTCGATTGTCACATTGTGTATATATTTGTGTATGGTATGTACAGTTGTCCCTCAGTATCTGCAGAGGTTTGCTTCCAGGACCCCTGCAGATACCAAAATCTGCAGATGTTCAAGTCCCTTATATAAAATGGTTGTCCTCCTTATCCGTGGGTTTTGTGTCCAGGGTTTTGCATCAGAAATTCTCCAAGTAAACACAGCATTGTAAAGCAACTATACTCCAATAAAAATTAATAAAAAATAAAAAACTAAAATGTATCATAGGTTAGAAAAAAAAATTCTCCAAGTGAGAATTTTTGATCCATGGTTGGTTGAATCCACAGATATGGAACCCATGGATATGGAAGATGATTATATGTGTGTTTGTATGCAAGCATGCCTGCGTGTGTGGAGATTTCAACATCCTTTCTCAGTAATTGATAGAATTAATGGGCAGAAAGTCAGAAGACTTGGATAACATAAACAGCCAACTTGATCTAATCGGTGTTTACAAAACATTCCATTCAAATGCCTGCAGAATACATATTCCTTTCTGGTACACATGAGATATTCACCAATATAGACCATATTTGGGGACATACAATAAATCTCAACATATTTAAAAGATTGAAATCATACAAAGTGTGTTTTTTGACCCCAAGAGAACTAAACTAGAAATTGATAACAGAAACATGTCTGGAAAATCCACAGACATTTGGAAATTAAACAAAAATACTTCTAAGTAACCCATGAGTCAGAGAATAAATCACAAGAGAACTTAGAAAATATTTTGAAGTAAATAAAAATACAACGTATCAAAATTTGTGGATTGCAGCTAAATCAGTGCTTAGAGGGAAGTTTATTTAATTAAATGCTTATACTGGAAAAGAAGAAAGTTTTTCAAATCAGTGATCTAGCTTGTAAAAAATACAAGAAGAAGAACAAATTAAACCCAAAATAAGCAGAAGGAAGGAAAAAATAAAGATAAAAGCATGAATCCATGAAATTAAAAATAGGAAACAATAGAGAAAAGAATCAATAAAATAGAAAGCTAGTTCTTTGAAAAGATTAATAAAATTGATAAAACTTTCACCAGACTGACCAAGAGAAAAACAAGTTAGCAGTATCAAGAATGAAAGAGGGGATATCACTGAAGGTCCTACAAATACTAAATGAATAATAAGGGAATGTTATGAGCAACTTCATTTCAGTAAGTTTGATAACTTAGATGAAATGGACAGATTCTTTGAAATACACAAACTATCAAAGCTTACTGAGGAAGAAAGAGATAACCTGGATAGTCCTATATCTGTTAAAGGAGTTGAATTTGTAATTAAAAATCTCACAAAGAAAATGCTAGGTCCAAAGTCTTTACTGGTAAAATCTATCAAACATTTAAGGGAGAAATAGTATCAATTCTATACAAACCTTCCAGAAATTTTATAAGAAAACTACAGAGTGATGTTCCTCATGAACATAAATACACAAATCCTTAAAATATATTAACAAATTAAATTCAGCAATAAATAAAAAGGATAACTACATCATGACCAAGTACAGCTTATTTCAGGAATGCTTCATTGATTTTGAATGCAACATTAAAATATAAAATTTACTACAGCAACACATTAAAAAAAAGGATCATCTCAGTAGATGTAGGAAGGAAAAACAGTTGACAAAATTCATTAGCTATTCATGATGAAAACTCTGAGCAAACCAGTAGTAGAAGGGAACTTTCTCAACCTGATAAAGGGCATCTACTAAAAAACTACAGCTAACATCATACTTAATGGTGATATATTGAATTCTTTCTTCCTAAGATTGGGAATAAGGCAAAGATGGCCCATTCTTGCCATTTCTAATCAACAGTGTATTGTAGACTCTAGCCAGTGTGATATGGCAAGAAAAAGAATTTAAGTATATCTGTATTTAAATTAGAAAAGAAGAAATAAGACTATCTTTATTCATAGACAATATGATATGTTTGGTAGAAAATCCCAAAGATTTTACCCAAAAAGCTACTAGATTTAACAAGTGATTTTAGCAAGATTACAGGATATGAGAATTGATATATAGAAATTAATTGTTTCTCTATATGCTAGCGGTGAACAATTAGAAACTGAAATTGAAAACCTGTACCATTAATAAGAATACCAAAACCATGAAATCTTGGTGATAAATGAAACAAAATATATGTCAGATTTTTATACTGAAAACTATAAAGCATTGATGAGAGAACTCAAAGTAGACCTAAATAAATGAAAACATACCATGCTCATGGACTGCAGACTCACCAATGTCAAGATGTTAATCCTCTCCAAATTGCTCTATGTATTCAATACACAATCCCAATCGAAATCCCAGTAGGCTTTTGGGTAGAAATCAACAATCTGACTGTGAAATTTATGTAGAAAAGCAAAAGATAGAGAACAGTTAGAACAATTTATAAAAAGGAAAGTATAGTTAGAAGACTCACACTCCCTGATTTTAAGACCTACTAGAAAGCCACAGTAATTAAGACAGTGTTGTATTGGTGATAGGATTGACACCAGATCAATGGAACAGAATAGAGAGTGCAGAAATAAATCCATAGATTTACAGTTAATTTTGAACAAAGATGCTAAGGTAATTCAGTGGAAAAGAGATAGTTTGTCAACAGATTGTGCTAGAACCATTGGATATCCATATGTAAAAAACAAATCTTGACTTGTACTATTATAGAAACCCAACTCAAAATGGTTGACACACTGTAACATAAAACCTAAAACTATAAAACTTCTGGAAAAAAAACATGGGAGAAAATATTTGTGGCCTTGGGCCAGGCAAAGATTTCTTAAATGACATTAAAAATATGCACCAGGGGACTTTCCCGGTGGCACAATGGTTGAGAGTCCGCCTGCCGATGCAGGGGACACGGGTTCGTGCCCCGGTCCAGGAAGATCCCACATGCCGTGGAGCAGCTGGGCCCGTGCACCACAACTACTGAGCCTGCGCTCCAGAGCCTGTGAACCATAACTACTGAGCCCACGTGCCACAACTACTGAATCCCACGCGCCTAGAGCCCGTGCTCTGTAACAAGAGAAGCCACCACAATGAGAAGTCTGTGCGCCGCAATGAAGAGTAGCCCCTGCTCGCCACAACTAGAGAAAGCCCACACACAGCAATGAAGCCCCAATGCAGCCCAAAATAAATAAATTTATTTTAAAAAAACATAAAAAATTAACATTTCTATTCTTTGAAGATACTTAAGAAGATGAAAAAACAAGCCACAGACTGGGAGATAATATTTGTGCAACTCATATGTTAAAGGACTGGTAACTAGAAATATAAAGGGCTATGAAAACTCAGTAACAATCTAATTTTTAAAATGGGCAAAAAAATGGGCAAAAGATTTGGATAAACACTTCAGCAAAGAAGATATACAGGTGGCAAATAATTGCTCAAAATTATTAGTCATTAGGGAAATGCAAAGTAAAATCACAATGAAATACTACTATACACCTATTAGAATGGTTCAAAAAACAAAAGCAAAAACCCTGACAATACCAAATGCTGACAAGGATACATGGATACGGAGCAACTCGAATTCTCCTACATGCTGATGGAAATGCTAAATGGTATTGCCACCTTGGAAAACATTTTGACGGTTTCTTGTAAAGTTAAACATCTACTTTAACTATATGACCAAGCAGTCTTTCTCCTAGGTATTTTTTTTACCCTAATAAATGATATATATCATACAAAAATCTGAAAATGTTTTTAGTAGTATAATTCATAATCACCAAATACCAGAAACAACCCAAACAGATCTGGGTTAGAATTCAGACTCCTCCATTTACTACCTGTATAACTATAACTTAATTACTTTTCTGTTTTTCAGTTTCCTAATGTGTAAAGTGAGAGTAATAATGCCCAACTTTATTTATTTTTAAAATAAATTTATTTATTTATTTAATTTTTGGCTGTGTTGGGTCTACGTTGCTGCACATGGGCTTTCTCTAGTTGCGACAAACGGGGGCTACTCTTTGTTGCAGTGCATGGGCTTCTCACTGTGGTGGCATCTCTTGTTGCGGAGCACGGGCTCTAAGCACGTGGGCTTCAGTAGTTGTGGCGCTTGAGCTCAATAGTTGTGGCACACAGGCTTAGTTGCTCCACAGCGTGTGGGACCTTCCTGGACCAGGGATCAAACCCGTGTCCCCTGCATTGGCAGGCGGATTCTTAACCACTGTGCTACTAGGGAAGTCCAGTAATGCCCAACTTTAAAACAGTGGGATAGTGCCTATTTTTCAGTAGATCCTTGGAAAAGAGGATAGTACTTTAAAAAAAAAGTATTTCCCTTATAGTAGTAATTGGTTGTTCTTTTGAATTAAATATACTTAGCACAGAGCCTCATATACAGCTTAACAAATAAAAAAAGCTGTAAGGAACCCTTATATCTGATATTTAACGCCTTCCTTTTATACATCAGAGAATCTTATTGTCTTATTTCCTTCTAGAAACAGTAATACTTTGTTTCCCACTTGTTTGCCCCAGGACTTTCAGATGCCAGTGAGCCCATATTCATTTTGCCCTGTTAGCTCACTGTGCCAAAGGTCAGTAAACTTCTGTGAAGAGCCAGATAGTAATATTTTAGGCTTTGTGGGCCCCAATGTTCCTGTGGTAACTACTCAACTCAGCCATGGTAGCATAAAAGTAGCCATAAACAATTTGTAAACTAATGGGTGTGGTTATAGTTCAATAAAATCTTGTTTACAAAACCAGATGGAGGGCCATAGGCCACAATTTGCCATCCCCTGATCTGGACCCTTCTCTTTTCTCCCTAGCCTTGGACCCAGGGCTGGCGCTACCATTAGATTAAGGGATTTGGAGGAAGGGAACGAGAGCAGTCTGCTCATAAAGCAGTGTTTTCTCAAACTAGTTTAAGACATTGGCCCCTTTTAAATGCAAGTGATATGCTCTTAACCCCCATTTCTGACTTCAGATTTATTATAATATCACAGACATATATAGAATTATAAAACTAGCTAATAACTCTTCATATTAAATCATACTTATGAAACCATAAAAGTGGGTTGTATTGAATCATCAATACTATTCAAAGTAATTATTCTAATGTTACAGATGATCATTTGCTAAATTAAATTATTACTTGCAATATAAATAACATAGCATAGCTTCTTTTGAATTATATGTGTGCATGTGTGTGTGTGTGTGTGTGTGTGTGTGTGTGTGTGTGTATTTACTGTAGTTCATGTGATGACTCAACTTTGAACTACTACAAAACCTTCTTCTGTTTGGGAAGGGTAACGTCATTTGGCCCTTACCTGGGCATGAATGCATTTACGTTTGAATTCTGCTGTTACTTTTTTCTTATTCATCTCTGACAATTAAAGTTGTACCACTTGGCATCACTTGATTGAAAATACACATTAATATCTGTTGGCAGTTTTTAATTATAAAATGCCGATACTAATATTTTGAGGCTATCATTGAATATAAAATTTAAAAATTCTCAGAGACAATTTACAAAACTTTGAATATGTTCACCGACTACAGTTTGAGAAACACAGTTGTACTAGTCTTGTAGAAGTTTTTTCCTGAATTTTATAGGGGAAGTTTAAGGGACACTCTGCTATTGAGATGTAGGATGAAAAACCTTTGTCTTTTTTTTTTTAAATTGAAGTATAGCTAATGTTTTGTTTGTTTCAAGTGTACAGCAAAGTGATTCAGTTATACATATACATATATATACATATACATATATGTATATATTCTTTTTCAGATTCTTTTCCATTATAGAAGACCTTTGTCTTTTTAAAGTGTGTCCATGCTAGTATTAGAAAAAACAGTAGACTCTAAAACTATTTATAATTAATGAAAATAACATAAGAGAAGAATTTAAATATTACCTGTATAAAATGAATTGTGGTTATGGTTATTTATGTTGCTTATTATCATTGATTTCTAAATATCATACAAAACAGTTATTATACATATTGTTAATTATGTATTAGGTTAAAATAATGAGATTTTCTTGCCAAAAAAGACCTTAAAGATCATTTAGATTAGCCTCTTCATTTTATAGATGACAATGAGGCCGAGAGGTGACCTTACTTGTTCTCCTATTTTTAGCATAGGAGAGGGCAGATGAATGGATAGAATGTAAGATCTTTTGGGTGCCAGTTCTGAGATTTTTTCCTATAGTAGGATTCTCTTTTTTTCTGAGATCTACAGAATGATGGTGGTGCTTCTTTGAAAATGCTTCCAGTGTATCTTGAACAGGCCCATACAAATACCAAAAAAATGCACAAAATGCCAAGATCTAAATTTTTACTGTTTCAGAGAATTTTCAACAAGGTACCTTCAGTTGTTGGTATATGAGTAGCACTGAAGTTTCCTGTCTCTTTCCCCTCTATCTTCTTTTACCTTCATTTCTTGATATTGTGCAAATGTTTTCTGCTGTAAGGGAGCTAGTACCAGTTACCAATATTTAGAAAACTGGTATATCAAGAAAAATTTGAATATACTATTTAAACATTCTAAGAAGGAAAAGTCTTATTGTCAATGAAAGTTGTTAAAATCCAAATTATTTTACTGAGGTGTGGTTTTGACAGGGTTTTCTCTTGTTGCCATCTATGTTCTTGATTTTCTCTTGTTTCTATCTGTGTTCTTGATTGTATGTTTTTTGAGAAAATGCATTGCTCTAATTTATTGCATAATGTGATTTCTTTTGAAATATTAATGCTCATAAAATATTTAAAGCTGTTTAGAAAAATTAATTAAAATGTATTATATTATATTTTAAGGACATATATTATATTTTAAGGACATAAGTTTGGCAAGTGGAAACTTTGTTTTTGTTTTGAGTGAGACAAATATTACAAGGTTAAACTTTTTATTATTATTTGACAAAAGCATAAAAATTTTTTTTTCTCAGTTTAATGGTAAATTTCATATGGGCCAGAATTTCTTTTCTTTTACTTTTAGCTGTCCCATCATGCAAAGTGAGTTTAACTTATAGGATTATGACTTATCTTAGATACTAATAAATATTGAAAATTTAAAAAAATAGGAAGCTAGGCCAATGCGTTTAAAATAATTAAAGTTTTGTTAATTACAAAATTGGAATAGAATGTTTATGACTTGTGAGATCGAAGAAAAAGGTATGTATGAACCCAATTTTGACATTTATTCTCGTCATAAATGTAAAAATTCAGGATTTGCATTTCTGTGAAAGCCTAATGAAGTTTCTCTAATTGTGAAATAGAAACCCTACACTCTAGATATATGTAAGTAAGCCATCAAAACTCTAGAGTTACATTTTATTGTTGTGTAATATTACTGTATGATTTTTCAGAAATCATATAATTTTTGGTTTACTTTGATTACTTTCATATTAATTACTGAAAGCAAACACTGGGAATTCTGTGAGGTAAGAAACGTCTTTTACATTTTTTTTTGTTTTTCATAAGTGCCTTGTGTTTGCTAACTCACATTTGAAGTCAGATTATCCTTAAAGATACCCTATATTGATTCAGGTGGCTGAAACTCATAGACTAGACTAAACCTTCATTTTATTTCATTAGTTAGTGAGAATAATTCTAGAAAAATTATATCTTTCTTTTGTGTAGCTCTTTATAATTTATAAAACTTTGTTTTTATTGTTTTTTAAAAAAAATTAATTTATTTATTTTTGATTGTGTTGGGTCTTCGTTGCTGTGCGCGGGCTTTCTCTAGTTGCGGCGAGTGGGGGCTACTCTTGCGGTGCGCAGGCTTCTCATTGCAGTGGCTTCTCTTTTGGGGGAGCATGGGCTCTAGGCGCACGGGCTTCAGTAGTTGTGGTATGTGGGCTCAGTAGTTGTGGCTTGTGGGCTCTAGAGCACAGGCTCAGTAGTTGTGGCTCACGGGCTTAGTTGCTCCGTGGCATGTGGGATCTTCCTGGACCAGGGCTCGAACCCATGTCCCCTGCATTGGCAGGTGGATTCTTAACCACTGTGCCACCAGGGAGGTCCCAAGTCCCTGTTTTTATTGTTGACTAGAGCAAAAAGCTAGAAACAAGATTAATGAGTGGGTGATTGGCTAAATTAATGGTGGAACATCCATACAATGGAATACTGTGATGTTGTTAAAATGAATGAGAACCCAGGAATGTATTCACAGGTTGTTTAGGAAAGGATTAACTCAGCTGGGGTGGGTTGCTCAAACCCAGCATGTTCCCAAGGAAGTCTTATCTTCAGGACTGCCAGCTCCTGGGAATTGAACTCAGAGCCTTTGGAATATTCTCCTTAATAAGAGTGTTTTTATATGCCTGATGCCTTGGCCCGCACAATACCAGTTGAATCAGGTAGTTTATACAAACTGTGATTTATGGAGAACACCGATTTGGCTCTGGGGACTAGAATCTCAGTAGCTAAGGTCAGTCATGCAGTCCCTGCATGGTATGTGACTGACTCCCAGTTAAAACTCTGGACACCAGAACTTGGGTGAGCTTTCCTGGTGGACTTTGCTTCACATGTGTTGTCACACATCATTGCTGGGACAATTAAACACGTCCATGCAACTCCACTGTGGGATGACACTCGGAAACTGGTACCTGGTTTCTCCTGGGCTTTACTCATCCTCCTTTTCCTCTTTGCTTATATCAATCTGTATCCTTTTGCTGTACTAAACCATAACTGAGTGTAAGAGTTTTTCTGAGTCCTGTGAGTCCTTTCAGTGAATCACCGAGCCAGAAAGTGATGTTAGAGACCCCTGACACACAGGGGCATCAATAGATAGGTGCAAGAATGTTTATGGGAGCTTAACCTAATTGCTCAAAACTGGCAAAATTTAGTTATTAGTATTGCATCAACCTTAATTTATTGATTTTGATCATTGTACTATGATTATATAAGATGTTAACATTAGGAGAAGCTGGGTGAAGAGCATATAGGAACTCCCTGTACTCTTTTTGCAACTATTTGGTGAATCTAAAATTATTTCAAAATAATAAGTTAAAAAAAGAGAGTGTGTTTTTATGTTCATAAATTGGCTCTGGAAGCTCATTAAGAAACTCCATTGGTTGCATTTGGAGAAGGAAAACAGGGGCTGGAAGAGGACTTCTATTTGATGCACTGGATCTCTTCCATTTAGTTGTCTGGTCCTGTAGATAATACCTAATACCTCTTCAATTTAAATGCTGCTCTTCATCTTTCAGCAAATCTATCTGGCTCCATTTTCAATATATATTAAGTACCATCATAAGATTAATTCCCATCATCTTCAATGCTATCTACCCTGGTTCTGGGTGTTTAAGAATACTGGCTTTGGAGTTAGGTGTGGGTTTGAATCATAGCTTCATTGTTTGCTAGTTTTATGACCTTGAGTAAGTTATTTATCCTAGTTCCAACTCTTAGTTTCCCATTTGAAAAATGGGGATAATAATATCTGACTCATAGGGGTGTGAGGATTAAATGAGACAATGTCTGTAATGTTCTTTGTACAATGTTTGACACATTCAGTAAGAGGTAGCCATTAATCATTAACTTTAGTAGTTACCTCATTCCAGGTGCTTGGTATATTTTATCTCTCTCCTCCTGTTTTTTTTTTTGTTTGTTTGTTTGTTTTTCCTCAGAAGGCTGCAAGCTCCTCAAAAGGAAAAATCATGTCTTAGGGCTGTATCCCCTTCTAGCTGTTTTGTTGATGGTTGCTGTTACTGCCTAACCCTCCTATACCTGGTTCACTCACTTATTCTTTGGATCTCAGTCACTCTTCTTTTTTTTTAATCTTTTTGACACAGACTTTATTGAAACATAATACTAATACAGAAAAGTACACAAATTATAAATGTATAAGTCAATAAGTGTTCACAAAGTGAGCACATTTGTATAGTCAGCACTAGATCAAGAAACAGACCATTACCCCAGAAGCCCTCATGTCCCCCTTCTAATCAAGGGTAACCAATATCCTGACTTCTTACAACACCAGAGGTGAGTTCTATGTATCTTTGAAATTTAATAAATGGAATCATTTGGTAAATACTTTTTGTGTGTCTGGCTTCTTTTGCTCAGCATTATATTTGTGAGATGAATTCAGTGTAAGCATGTAATTTAAGGTTGTTTTTTTAAAATTTAATTAATTTTTTTATACAGCAGGTCCTTATTAGTCATCAATTTTATACACATCAGTGTATACGTGTCAATCCCAATCTCCCAATTCATCCCACCACCCCACCCACCCTCCTCCACTTTCCCCCCTTGGTGACCATACATTTGTTCTCTACATCTGTGTCTCAATTTCTGTCCTGCAGACTGGTTCATCTGTACCATTCTTCCAGGTTCCACATATATGTGTTAAATACGAGATTTGTTTTTCTCTTTCTGACTTACTTCACTCTGTATGACAGTCTCTAGATCCATCCACGTCTCTAAAAATGACCCAGTTTCGTTCCTTTTTATGGCTGAGTAATATTCCATTGTATATATGTACCACATCTTCTTTATCCATTCGTCTGTCGATGGGCATTTAGGTTGCTTCCATGACCTGGCGATTGTAAATAGTGCTTCAAAGAACATTGGGGTGCATGTGTCCTTTTGAATTATGGTTTTCTCTGGGTATATGCCCGGTAGTGGGATTGCTGGGTCATATGGTAATTCTATTTTTAGTTTTTTAAGGCACCTCCATACTGTTCTCCATACTGCCTGTATCAATTTACATTCCTATCAGCAGTGCAAGAGGGTTCCTTTTTCTCCATACCCTCTCCAGCATTTGTTGCTTGTAGATTTTCCAATGATGCCCATTCTAACTAGTGTGAGGTGATACCTCATTGTAGTTTTGATTGGCATTTCTCTACTAATTAGTGATGTTGAGCAGCTTTTCATGTGCTTCTTGGCCATCTGTATGTCTTCTTTGGAGAAATGTCTATTTAGGTCTTCTGCCCATTTTGGGATTGGGTTGTTTGTTTCTTTAATATTGAGCTGCATGAGCTGTTTATATATTTTGGAGATTAATCCTTTGTCTGTTGATTCGTTTGCAAATATTTTCTCCCATTTTGAGGGTTGTCTTTTCATCTTGTTTATGGTTTCCTTTGCTGTGCAAAAGCTTTGAAGTTTCATTAGGTCCCATTTTTAAATTTTTTATTATTTATTTATTTTGGTGGGGAAGTACGTGGGCCTCTCACTGTTGTGGCCTCTCCTGTTGTGGAGCACAGGTTCCGGACGCGCAGGCTCAGCGGCCATGGCTCACGGGCCCAGCTACTCCGCGGCATGTGGGATCTTCCTGGGCCGGGGCACAAACCCTTGTCCCCTGCATCGGCAGGCGGACTCTCAACCACTGCGCCACCAGGGAAGCCCCCATTTGTTTATTTTATTTCCATTACCCTAGGAGGTGGATCAAAAATGATCTTGCTGTTATTTATGTCAAAGAGTGTTCTTCCTATGTTTTCCTCTAAGAGTTTTATAGTGTCCAGTCTTACATTTAGGTCTCTAATCCATTTTGAGTTTATTTTTGTGTATGGTGTTAGGGGGTGTTCTAATTTCATTCTTTTATATGTAGCTGTCCAGTTTTCCCAGCACCACTTATCGAAGAGACTGTCTTTGCTCCATTGTATATCCTTGCCTCCATTGTCATAGATAAGTTGACCATAGGTGTGTGGGTTTACCTCCAGGCTTTCTATCTTGTTCCATTGATCTATGTTTCTGTTTTTGTGCCAGTACCATATTGTCTTGATTACTGTAGCTTTGTAGTATAGTCTGAAATCAGGGAGTCTGATTCCTCCAGCTCCGTTTCTATCCCACAAGACTGCTTTGGCTATTTGGGGTCTTTTGTGTCTCCATACAAATTTTAAGATTTTTTTGTTCTAGTTCCGTAAAAAATGCCATTGGTAATTTGATAGGGATTGCATTGAATCTGTAGATTGCTTTGGGTAGTGTAGTCATTTTCACAATATTATTTTTTCCAATCCAAGAACGTGGTATCTCTCTCCATCTGTTGGTATCATCTTTAATTTCTTTCATCAGTGTCTTATAGTTTTCTGCGTACAGGTCTTTTGTCTCCCTAGGTAGGTTTATTCCTAGGTATTTTATTCTTTTTGTTGCAGTGGTAAATGGGAGTGTTTCCTTAATTTCTCTTTCAGATTTTTCATCATTAGTGTATAGGAATGCAAGAGATTTCTGTGCATTAATTTTGTATCCTGCAACTTTACCAAATTCATTCATTAGCTCTAGTAGTTTTCTGGTGGCATCTTTAGGATTCTCTATGTATAGTATCATGTCATCTGCAAACAGTGACAGTTTTACTTCCTCTTTCCCAATTTGTATTCCTTTTATTTCTGTTTCTTCTCTGACTGCCGTGGCTAGGATTTCCAAATATGTTAAATAAGAGTGGTGCAAGTGGACATCCTTGTCTTGTTCCTGATCTGAGAGGAAAAGCTTTCAGTTTTTCACCATTAAGGATGATGTTTGCTGTGGGTTTGTCGTATATGGCCTTTATTATGTTGAGGTAGGTTGCCTCTATGCCCACTTTCTGGAGAGTTTTTATCATAAATGGGTGTTGAATTTTGTCAAAAGCTTTTTCTGCATCTGTTGAGATGATCATATGGTTTTTATTCTTCAATTTGTTAATGTGGTGTATCACATTGATTGATTTGTGTATATTGAAGAATCCTTGCATCCCTGTGATAAATCTCACTTGATTATGGTGTATGATCCTATTAATGTGTTGTTGGATTCTGTTTGCTAGTATTTTGTTGAGGATTTTAGCATCTATATTCATCAGTGATATTGGTCTCTTATTTTCTTTTTTTGTAATATCTTTTTCTGGTTTTGGTATCAGGGTGATCATGGTCTCTTAGAATGAGTTTGGGAGTGCTCCTTCCTCTGCAATTTTTTGGAAGAGTTTGAGAAGGATGGGTGTTAGCTCTTCTGTAAATGTTTGATAGAATTCACCTGTGAAGCCATCTGGTCCTGGACTTTTGTTTATTGGAAGATTTTTAATCACAGTTTCAATTTCATTACTTTTGATGTGTCTGTTCATATTTTCTGTTTCTTCCTTGTTCAATGTTGGGAGGTTATACCTTTCTAAGAATTTGTCCATTTCTCCAGGTTGTCCATTTTATTAGCATAGAGTTGCTTGTAGTAGTCTCTTAGGATGCATTGTATTTCTGCGGTGTCTGTTGTAACTTCTCCTTTTTCATTTTTAATTTTATTGATTTGAGTCCTCTCCCTCGTTTTCTTGATGAGTCTGGCTAATGGTTTATCAATTTTGCTTATCTTCTCAAAGAAGCAGCTTTTAGTTTTATTGATCTTTGCTATTGTTTTCTTTGTTTCTATTTCATGTATTTCTGCTCTGATCTTTATGATTTCTTTCCTTCTGCTAACTCTGGGTTTTGCTTTTTCTTCTTTCTCTAGTTCCTTTAGGTGTAACGTTAGATTTTTTATTTGAGATATTTCTTGTTTCTTGTGGTAGGCTTGTATAGCTATTAACTTCCCTCTTAGAACTGCTTTTGCTGCATCCCATAGGTTTTGGATCATCGTGTTTTCATTGTCATTTTTCTCTACGTATTTTTTGATTTCCTCTTTGATTTCTTCAGTGATTGCTTGGTTATATAGTAACGTATTGTTTAACCTCCATGTGTTTGTGTTTTTTACGTTTTTTTCCCTGTAACTGATTTCTAATCTCATAGCATTGTGGTCAGAAGAGATGCTTGATATGATTTCAATTTTCTTAAATTTACTGAGGCTTGATTTGTGACCCACGATGTGATCTGTCCTGGAATATGTTCCATGCACACTTGAGAAGAAAGTATAATCTGCTGTTTTTGGATGGAATGTCCTATAAATATCAATTAAATCTATCTGGTCTATTGTGTCATTTAAAGCTTGTGTTTCCTTATTAATTTTCTGTTTGGATGATCTGTCCATTTGTGTAAGTGAGGTGTTAAAGTCCCCCACTATTATTATTTTTATTTTTTTTTGCTGTACATGGGCCTCTCACTGTTGTGGCCTCTCCCGTTGCGGAGCACAGGCTCCGGACGCGCAGGCTTAGCGGCCATGGTTCACAGGCCCAACCGCTCCGCGGCATGTGGGATCTTCCCGGACGGGGGCACGAACCCATGTCCCCTGCATCGGCAGGTGGACTCTCAACCACTGTGCCACCAGGGAAGCCCCCCCACTATTATTGTGTCACTGTTGATTTCCTCTTTTATAGCTGTTAGCAGTTGCCTTATATATTGAGGTGCTCCTATGTTGGGTGCCTATATATTTATAATTGTTATATCTTTTTCTTTGATTGATCTGTTGATCATTATGTAGTGTCCTTCCTTTTCTCTTGTAACATTCTTTATTTTAAATTCCTTTTTATCTGTTATGAGTATTGCTACTCCAGCTTTCTTTTGATTTCCATTTGCATGCAATATCTCTTTCTATCCCCTCACTTTCAGTCTGTGTGTGTTGCTAGGTCTGAAGTGGGTCTCTTCTAGGCAGCATATATATGGGTCTTGTTTTTGTATCCATTCAGCGAGCCTGTGTCTTTTGGTTGGAGCATTTAATCCATTCACGTTTAAGGTAATTATTGATATGTAAGTTCGTATTACCATTTTCTTAATTATTTTGGGTTTGTTATCGTAGGTCCTTTTTTTCTCTTGTGTTTCCCACTTAGAGAAGTTCCTTTAGCATTTGTTGTAGAACTGGTTTGGTGGTGCTGCATTCTCTTAGCTTTTGCTTGTCTGTAAAGCTCTTGATTTCTCCATCAATTCTGAATGAGATCCTTGCCAGGTAGAGTAATCGTGGTTGTATGTTTTTCCCTTTCATCACTTTAAGTATATCATTGCACCCCCTTCTGGCTTGTCAAGTTTCTGCTGAGAAATCAGCTGTTAACCTTATGGGAGTTACCTTGTATATTATTTGTCATTTTTCCCTTGCTGCTTTCAATAATTTTTCTTTGTCTTTATTATTTGCCAATTTGATTACTATGTGTCTCAGCGTGTTTCTCCTTGGGTTTATCCTGTATGGGACTCGTTGCACTTCCTGGACTTGGGTGGCTATTTTGCTCCCCATGTTAGGGAAGTTTTCGACTATAACCTCTTCAAAGATTTTCTCAGGTCTTTTCTCTCTCTCTTCTCCCTCTGGGACCCCTATAATGCGAATGTTGTTGAGTTTAATGTTGCCCCAGAGGTCTCTTAGGCTGTCTTCATTTCTTTCCATTCTTTTTTCTTTATTCTGTTCTGTGGCAGTGAATTCCACCATTCTGTCTTCCAAGTCACTTATCCCTTCTTCTGCCTCAGTTATTCTGCTATTGATTCCTTCTAGTGTACTTTTCATTTCAGTCATTGTATTGTTCATCTCTGTTTGTTTGTTCTTTAATTCTTTTAGGTCTTTGTTAAACATTTCTTTCATCTTCTTGATCTTTGCCTCCATTGTTTTTCCGAGGTCCTGGATCATCTTCACTATCATTATTCTTAATTCTTTTTCTGGAAGGTTGCCTATCTCTGCTTCATTTAGTTGTTTTTCTGGGGTTTTTTTCTTGTTCCTTCTTCTGGTACATAGCCCTCTGCCTTTTCATTTTGTGTATCTTTCTATGAATGTGGTTTTTGTTCAACAGGCTGCAGGACTGTAGTTCTTCTTCTGCTGTCTGCCCTCTGGTAGATGAGGCTATCTAAGAGGCTTGTGCAGGTTTCCTGATGGGAGAGACTGGTGGTGGGTAGAGTTGGCTGTTGCCCTGGTGGGAAGAGTTCAGTTAAACTTTATTCTGCTTGCCTGCTGATGGGTGGGGCTCAGTCCCCTCCCTGTTGGTTGTTTGGTCTGAGGTGACCCAGCACTGGAGCCTTCCCTGGGCTGTTTTATGGGGCTAATGGCGGATTCTGGGAGGGCTCACGCCAAGGAGTACTTCCCAGAACTTCTGCTGCCAGTATCCTTGTCCTCACAGTGAGACACAGCCACCCCCCCACCTCTGCAGTTAGGTCTGGTTCAGTCGCTATGGGGTCACTGCTCCTTCCCCTGAGTCCTGATGCGTACAATACTTTGTGTGTGCCCTCCAGGAGTGGAGTCTCTGTTTACCCCAGTCCTTTCGAAGTCCTGAAATCAAATCCCACTAGCCTTCAAAGTCTGATTCTCTAGGAATTTCTCCTCCCATTGCCGGACCCACAGGTTCTAAAGCCTGACGTGGGGCTCAGAACTTTTACTCCAGTAGGTGGTCAGTCACTCTTCTTAATTACACTCCCAACAATGTGTACAAAACTCTGTGCTAGGCACTATGAGATCATAATGATGAATAAAACATAATCTTTGCCCGTAAGGCATGTATAAATAAGTTAATTGTAGGAGACAGATAGCTTTCTGTGGTGTAATGGGGAATGAAATAAGTACCTTGTCTACTGTTGTTTTTCTGTTTCTAACAGATTTGTAAATACCTTGGTACCCCCTTCTCTGTCCTTTACTTGGGACTACAGATTACACAGAGAGAAATAAAGGGAGGTAGCATAGATCTTCATAGGCTCCAGCTAAATTCTATCACGTCTAACCTTGTCCCTTACTGTCCATTCTCATTCAGAAAGAGAGTGTTCTTTTGGAGACAGATAGTCGTTAAACTGATAAAGTATAAGTATAATTCGAAAGTTGAGCTGGTAGGAAGAAGTTAGAGATGAAAGCAAGTTGCAGCTCTTAGATTTTAGTGTTACTTTGCACATATTACATGGTGCCTTGATGTGTTTGTAGAATTTTCCAGTTGAGAATCTTAAGGTTGTGGTTGAGTGGCAAACTTCAATTCTCAAGTCAGAACAGAGATGCAGAGAAATGAGGTGTTTTATCCAAGACTGCTCAAGATGTATTTGCATAACTGAATACTATCACTTGCTACTTCTCTCTTGGATTATTATTGCAGTGTGTTAATTGGTCAGCCTGTCTCTTTTTCTGTCTAGGTGCCTACATAATTTTCCTAAAGTATATCTCTGATCTCATCCTCTGATTAGAAGCATTGCATGGCACCATCCTTTTTATGGAATAAATCTACTAGAGTATCGTCACTATGAGGGCAGAGAACTTAGCTGTTCTGTTCACACTTGTATCCTTTGCATCTAGGATGGTACGTGGCGCAGAATAGTTACACCAATCAGTATTTGTTGAATGATTCAGTCTAAGTTCCTGATAGGATATTCAAAGTTCGCTTTCATATGCTTCCAACCTACGCCTGCTACCTTTCTCTTTGGTGCTGGCTGCTGGTCTATCCCTGTCACCCTCTGTTTATTCTAGCTGTGGATGCCCTTCTCTTTCATCTCTCCCTTTCTAAACTTTACTCTTCTTTCATGTCTGAGCTCTCAAGTTTTCTCTCTTTTCTGAGATTTTTGTGTCACTTGATTTTTAGATACCAATTGATTCTACACACAGGTTTTAGCCTCAATCAATTCTATCTTCTTTTGTAATACATATGGTCTTAACTTCTTAATTGGAACTTTAATCATTTATTGCTTTGCAGTGTTTCTTAAATTTTTGTATGTTCATGTCTGAGCTCCTTAGTTATATTAGGAAGCTCCCTGAAAACAGAGCTATTTTTATGTATCCTTTGGAGCTGCTTATATAGAATAGTATCCATATTGAATAGTGTCTTAGATTAAGTGTCCAGTATATATTTGTAGAATGATTGTATCACTTTTTCTAGTCATGCAATTTATGAAATGCATATTTAATTAAGTGCCTACTTGAGCTCTTACAATACCTAAAGGGAAAACATTCTAACATTCTTTATAAAAAGTGAAAAGATACTTGGAAACTAAACTTTGATCTCTCCCTCATCCCTTTCCTTCTCCTTTAAAATTGATTTGTTCATAATTTGAAAGCTCCATACCTTTAATTTAATATGATATATGAACTTCTGTGAGACATCATCAATCAAGATTTTATACAAAGAGCTGTGATCGTCAAGGTGGGAATTTAACATTAGTGCTCTGTATATACTGTTACTCTAATGCCTTATTTAGAAGTTTAATAATATTGGATGATATTCTATTTTATGATTTTTAACTTATCAAAGGAGAGCATTGTAGAGAAATGGGATCTTGAGTTTAATGGAGTACTAACAGCTGTTTGATTAAATTCAAATAAACAATTTGAAATACAATCTTGGCTATATGAGAGGTTGCTCAAAGGATACTCTCTTGTGTTTTTTAAAGACAAAAATTATTTCTTTGGTTCATATTATTGTATGTCCTTTGTCTATCTTGAATGTGTTCATTGAGTTAATTCCACTTAACTTCCAAGTACATACATGTTGATATGTTGTTAGTGTTTTAATTTTACACTTTTAAAAACTTTGTATTAGTGCTCGCTTCGGCAGCACATATACTAAAATTGGAACAATACAGAGAAGATTAGCATGGGCCCTGTGCAGGGATGACACACAAATTCGTGAAATGTTCCATACTTATGTCTGTCATACAGAGTGAAGTAAGTCAGAAACAGAAAAACAAATACTGTATGCTAACACATATATATGGAATCTATATATGTGGTTCTGAAGAACCTAGGGGCAGGACAGGAATAAAGACGCAGACATAGAGAATGGACTTGAGGACACAGGGAGGGGGAAGGGTAAGTGGGGGCGAAGTGAGAGAGTGGCATGGACATATATACACTACCAAATGTAAAATAGCTAGCTAGTGGGAAGCAGCCACGTAGCACAGGGAGATTAGCTCGGTGCTTCGTGACCACCTAGAGGGGTGGGATATGGAGGGTGGGAGGGAGACATAAGAGGAAGGGGATATGGGGATATATGTATACATATAGCTGATTCACTTTGTTATACAGGAGAAACTAACACAACATTGTGAAGCAATTATACTACAATAAAGATGTTAAAAAAAAAACAACTTTGTATTAAAAAAATTTTTTTATTCCAAGCTTAATTCTTTAACATCCTAAATCTTGTTTTCTTTTTGGAAGCTTCTAGTTTTATCATTTCTGTTTTTCATCAGTTTGTTTAGCCAGTAACTTTATTTCTCAGATAATTTATAAGAGCTAGAAGTCCTAGGCAAAGTTTTAGTCTTAAAAGAAAACAAACTTTAATTACTGCAGTTAGAATGTTTTCCTTTATTGAGTATAAGAATTAAAGTAGGCATTTAATTGACTTTATAAGACTTAAGGAAATTTTCCAAACATTTGAGTCTATGTAAACACATGACAGCTGTAGTTTAAAGGTTTTAACTGTCTTCCAATACAACTAAAATAATTTAAAATAGAGGATATTAAAAGTTAGGTATTTCTTTTGTTTTTTTAAGTATAATTGATTTTTTAAAAAAGATTATTTATTTGGCTACGTTGGGTCTTCATTGCTGTGCATGGGCTTTCTCTAGTTGCCACAAGCAGGGGCTACTCTTCGTTGTGGTGCAAGGGCTTCTCATTGTGGTGGCTTATCTCGTTGCGGAGCACAGGCTCAGTACTGCGGGTTTCAGTAGCTGTGGCATGTGGGCTCAGTAGTTGTGGCTCATGGCCTCTAGAGCGCAGGCTCAGTAGTTGTGGTGCACGGGCTTAGTTGCTCCGCGGCATGTGGGAGCTTCCTGGCCTAGGGCTTGAACCCGTGTCCCCTGCATTGGCAGGCAGATTCTTAATCACTGCACTACCAGGAAAGCCCTCTTATTTGTTTTGATTCTCTTAATGTTGATTCAGTCTCTGCTGGGAAGTGTCTTATTAAAAATAAAACATTAAATCAAATGATAGCTTTTTAATCCCTAATACTATTTTGATTGTTATAGGAGAGAAAAATAAATATATGTGGGTAGAAGGAGAACAACTGTTCTCGTTCTTACCATTAACGGTTTGAAAACCTAAACTTCTTTTAAAAGTTGATCATAAATGTTTGGGTTTTGAAGTCCCTTTTAAGATCAAGGACCTTATTTAGTATCTCAGAGTTTGTATTGTTTTACTGGCAAAAGTATGTAGTTGTTGAAATTGGTCTAGTTTATTTAAATCATCTTGAAATACTTGAAAGGCTGTAAATTATAAACAGCTGCACCTTATCGAGTACTTACTTTGTTCCAGGTATTATAGTGAGTACATTTCAAACATTTTTCATTTAATATGTTAAATAACTTTATGAGGTAGGTTATATTATTCCTGTTTTATAGTTGAAGAAATTGAGGTTTGTAAGGGTTAAATAACTTTCCCAGAACCACACGGCTAGGTAAGTGGAAAGGGTAGGACTCAGATATGTCTGATTCCAATGCACATGTTTTTATTTCCAGTGGAACTTTGCTTCCTAATGCAGTTGCCAAAATTATTTTGCTCCCTTACTTCTTATTGCAATACTAAAAGCTGTTCAATACTCAGAATTCTTTCTTCCAAGCCTTTTTCAATGGGAAGTCTCACACTTTGCTTAATGCTTTGACTGTTGTTTGGAAGTGTAATGGTAGAAGTGCTTCTCTGTTAGTCGTATTGGTATTTCAAGTAAAAGAAATATTTGAATACTTGCAGCTTTGATTGCTTTTCCACTGCATATAAATTGTACATGTATGTTGAGTATAATTTAATGCCTTTTATCTGCTAGTGAATGTGCTAAAGACTTGTTGGGTTTCTATATTTTCCAGCTGGAATTGGCCAGTCATAGCTTAAATCCTGTGGTTAGTATGCTCTCTTAGGAAAATAATTCCTAAACACTTGTACTTTGTACCTCTCTTAGGGAACATCTGAAGTACAGACAGCCTCCTAAGATTTTGCTTTGAGGTTTAATGAAGACTTAATATGTGCTGTGACTGGACAGGAGACATTTCAGTTTCATGGCATTTCCAGATGTGTCCCGTAAAATTGAGTGTTCATGTATTTAATTAAAAGTTCCTAGGAACTTACAACTTAAGGTAGTTTTTATAAGCATCATGACTCAAAGGATCTTTAGTGTATATATTTGAGGGAGGGACAGTTTTGACTTGAACTGGAATTAAGTGATGCTTATAGTTACGATAACCAAAGTGCAGTATTTTAAAGCAATACTGAAAATGTTATAATGTGAAAAGTTTTTTTTTTAATGCTCCTAGTTTAAAGTTACTGCAGTTGGTTTCATTTCTTAGACTATACTGTAATGAATCTCTCTTTTGTTTTTCTTTGTGATCTTTAGCTTAGTTTACTGGGTTGTCCAATGACTTGAGGTTGGCCTGCTCTACAGCCTTACAAATGACAGTTCTCTGTTCAACAGTAGACCTCTCCTTTCACTTTTCTCTTCCCATCTTTGGGAATCATGCTTTGAAGAAGTAAACATTTTATAGAAATAGCAAGATGCAGTAGAAAGTACCCCAGAATTTCAAGTCAGAAGATAGGAGTTTAAGTACCGAATGTATTTCAACTGTGTGATTATGGACCAGTCAATTCTCCTTCCTCAGCCTCAATATCCTTATCTGTAGAAAGGGCATAAAAGTTCTTGCCTCATAAGCTTTAATTTTATTATTACTAATAATAGTAATATTAATACTGTAGTAGATGAATAATAGTAAACACATATTGCTCAATTACTAACTTATAGAGATTTTTACAGTTAACAAAGCACTCATATATAATAATTTTATAGGAAGATCTATCTGTCTATGAAAGGACTTTGTAAATTCTGAAGCACTATGTGAGTATTAGTTGATATTTTCATAACCAACTGAAGTGGCTGTTTTCAGCTTTAGTTATTAGAATGATGAATCAGAGTTGTTTAAATTTAGGTGACATTTCTGTTTAGCTAAAATAAACGTTTTGGAATGTTTTCTGACTAGTGTTAAGATTTATTTTTAAGTTAACTTGCAATAACATCTGATTTCTATATTACTCTACTCATTGTTTAAAGAAATAGAGACTCGCTGAAAATCATGAGCGGTCAGGAGTACTTGGGGGCTAGTGTCATTTCTAGGAACTACAGTAGTGTTACTGTTCCACTAAGAGTAAGTTTATCATTTATTGCTAAATCAGTGTGATTATTTAAAAATAAATATTTAGCACTTCATGTTCACAAAGTACCCTGCAGTTGTTAATTAGCCTGCATCAGTGTTTATCTCTATAAAAGTCTGAGCTAGTGCCTGTGTTGGTCAGCTTTGTACAGGATTTCCAAACACCATTGTGATGACTCAGTCTAACTCTGGGGTCAGTTGATATTTGTCTGTATACTGCAGGGCATTGTCAAAGCTTATTCCATTCTTCAGTCACACCATCATTTTCCCAGAGAAATTATTCTGAAAAAAAAAAAACTGCAGAAAAAAATTATAAAACCTTTTCTGTGCCTTTGTTTCAGAACCTCACAGTTTCTAGGACCTAGAAGTTCTTTCTAAAGTATAACCTAAATATTTCCCTTCAGAAGTTAAATAGCTAATAGTTTTAAGGTAACTACCGATTAAGGCATTTTGTAATGAAATAGTCTTTGCCTTCAAGACTCTTATATATTCTACTAAGTGGATGTAAGACACATATTTAAGAAAATGTCAGTGTTGGTATGAGGTAGTAGATAATGAGTACTAACCAAGTGGTTGTGGCATGTACTGTTAGTTGCCTACCCAGTACTCATTTTCATCCTCCCATTGTTAATGGACCCTGATTATGTTTTGGTGGCAGTGTGTCCACCTTAGCTAAGTTCATGGCAATCATGTTCCCTGATTTCCCAGGTTCTTTGCAGCTGAAGATGGTCATGTGACCCAGTTCTGGCCAATCGTATCTGTTTTAGTTCTCTATTGCTGCTTAATAAATTATTCCAAAATGTAGTGACTTAAAACAACAAATATCATTTATTATTTCTCCTGTGGGTCAAGAATTCGTATAAAACCAGTGGTGACCACTTGTCTCTGTTCCACGATTTCTGAGGCTGCAGCTAGAAGACTCAAGACTGGGGACTGGGATTGTATTGATGTGAAAAGACTCCTTCCTGTTGTTTGGAAGTTAATGCTTGTGTTTGCTGCAAGCCCAGCTGGAATATTCACACGTGGTCTCATCGTGGTTTCTGGGTTCTAAGAGTTTCCTGAGAGAGAGCCCCCCAGATGGAAGCTGTATTCTTTTTATGATGGTGCCTCAGAAGACACATATTATCACTTCTGCTGTACTCTGTTGGTCAAAACTATCACAAGTCCCCCTTTCAGATTCAAAGGGAGAGAATATGACCTCTCAGTTGGAGAAGTACCTATCACATTATAAAAAGAACAAGTGAGCTGGGATAAATATGATGGTGTGGCCACCTTTGGAAAATACAGTTTGCCACCACATTTAAGTGAAGACTTATTAGTAGGGAATGGGAAGCTTCTAAGGAAGCTTTTACTTTCCAGATAAAAGGGAAGTGATATTTCTGGCATGGTCCTTTGTTGCTTGTCCCTTCTTCCTGTCTTGAAGGAGCAGCAATCATCTGTGCTCTTGATGTGATAAACCAATACACTAAGGATGTTGACGTCATTGGATGTCAGCCCTGGACTGTCTGCTTCCAGACGTTTTCTTATATGAGACAAATAAATACCTATTCACTTAAAGTGCTGTAGAGAGGTTTTCAGTTTTTTAATAGCCACTCATAATCCCGAGAGCTTAATGGTTGCCAATATTGAGTGTGCATAGAAATCACCTGGAGGGCTTGTTAGGGCTGACTTAAAGGGAGAGATGGAACTTGGGCTAGACAGGTAAAATTTGGACAGTTAGGATTAGGGAAGCAATTCAAGTATTACAAATGGAATGAGCAAATACATAAAAGCAAAAAAAGTGTAAATTTTCTTTTAAACTTCCGTTAAGTTAATCAGCTTACTCAAAGCAGCAGTTTTTACTGAGGGTAGGAAATTAGGTTAAATGGGAAATAATAACTAGATTAAGGAGGCCCTTGGAGGCCAGAGAGACATTTCTTTTTCATTTTGTAGGTAGTTAGATGCCCAGAACTTATTCATCAAAGGCTTGTACTCTTTGACCAACATTTGCTCATTTCCCCCACCCTAGCCCCTGTTAATCACCGTTCTACTCTCTGTTTCTCTGAGTTTGACTTTTTTTTTTATTTTAAAGATTCCACATATAAGTGAGGTCATACAGTATTTATCTTTTTGTATCTGCCTTTTTCACTTAGCATAAGGTCCTCCAGGTTAATCCATGTTATTGCATATGACAGAATTTCCCTCTTTCTTATGACTGAATAATATTCATTCATTGGTTGACACTTAGGTTGTTTCTATACCTTGGCTATTGTGAAAAATAATACCCTTAAAATTTTTATCTTTCACTAGATTTGTGTAGTGCCAGAATTATGTAGTGACTTGAATTAGGTACCAATTAGAATTCAAGTTGAATAGCATTGACCCACATCTGGAGATAGCTTTGTATAATAATTTATGTTGTACATCATAGGTCTGATTTTGAATTAATAGTTCTCCCTTTATAACGTTAGTGCCGAATACAAGATAGAATCCTTTATAAAATAGTGAGCCCCACCTGTAAAATGATCACATTCCTTTAGTATTAGTAGTTTTAAAAAGAAGTCTCATCTGTTAGTATATTATGACTGAGATGTTTGCCAAGTTTTCCTTAGGAGCAACTGTTGTGCAAGCTTTGAGCCCATATAGTTGACTCTAGCCTTTGCTTTCTGTTTACTAGCAGAGAGTGTTTTTTCTAGAGAATATTATATTTCCTGAGTCTAGAAATTCTGCGAGGTAGAGCAACATTGAGGGTCAGATCACACAGCCCACATTTTTGGTATTGCTTTCAGAGACCTCTGACGCAGTTTTTGTGACCCTGATTTTTGTTTAAACTAAATAGTAGTTGTTTGGCATTTGTGACAAATCTTGTGGCTAAGTCTTTTTTAGACAGTTTTCTCCACAAATTGTTGGTCTGTGTTATTAAAGGGAAGTGTTTTTTTTTTAAACAGTTTTATTGAGTTATAATTTACATACCATATAATTCACCCTAGGAGGAAGCCTTGCTTCCATGGAAAGATTGATAGATTTGAGACCAAAGCTCACATTTATCTATCCATTCATTTATTTATTTATATATCCCACATTATGAATTTATTTTCTACGTTACTGCTGGGCTACTATATATCCTATTGCCATTATTATTCTTATTATGCTATAATCTTATGCCTTCTGTAGTAATAAACTTCTTTGTCATTTTAGATTGATAAGTATTTTGAAATTATTTTTATAGTTATACTGTAATATGAATTCTAATAGATGAAAGAGCTTTGAAAGCCATCCTACAAAAGATAGTAAAGATTTTGACGATGTCCCAGTCTAATGAGATTTCTAACAGCTGGAAAAGTTGATGCACTGGATTCAGAACCAAATGATAACATTGATGGGATGAGGGAGGAAAATATTTATTTATATTGGATGTTGTTTATAGCCTACTAAGCATCTGTTCCTCTTTCTTCCTTCCTAACGGACCCATGATTTTTTCAGGATTCCTCTACTTCCATGTAACCAATAAGCATCAGGAAAGCTGATTTCACCTCAGTTCAGGGGTGGGCCTGGTTGGTCTGAAGGTTACTTTGCTGCTTGGTGGTTCAGGGATGAGCACATGACCTAATCCTTGCAAATAGGATGCAAGGAAATTTTTTTAAGCTTTGGGGCTGTTCTTCCTTGCTCTTAAGAGAGATCCATGGGAAGCCACTCTGTATCTTCTGTGGAACATGACCAAGGAAACATGTAGCCCTGATTACTGTTATCATCCATACAGTACCCAAGAAGGCGGAGCCAACCTTAAGATGAAGCTGACATTTTGGAGATAGATAAACTATGGGTTCTTTTTTTTTTTTTTTTAATATTTATTTGGTTGTGTTGGGTCTTAGTTGCAGCAGGCGGGCTCCTTAGTTGCAGCTCGTGGGCTCCTTAGTTGTGGCATGTGAACTCTCAGTTGCGGCATGCATGTGGGATCTAGTTCCCTGACCAGGGATTGAACCCAGGCCCCCTGCATTGGGAGTGCAGAGTCTTAACCACTGTGCCACCTGGGAAGTCCCAAGCTATGGGTTCTTGATGACATTATTGAACAGTCTTATCTCTGGGTTTCCAGATATGTTAATCTATGTATTTCTTTATGGTTTAAATCCCTGGTATGGAAACTGTGGTCCATGGACTGGCATCATCAGCATCACCTGTGAGCTTGTTGGAAATGAAGAATTTCAGGCCCTACCCTAGTCCTACTGAATCAGAATACACACAAAAGCTGGAGAAGTGTTATTTTAAGCCACTTTGAATTGAGTTTTTGTTTACTTACCAGTGAAAGCATCCTACTATGACATTGGAGAGTTTTTTCTCGAAGGAGCTACAGCCTCCTCCAAGCATGCCATGTAGAAATAATGGGGTTGGGGGAAGCACCATTTCTGATTGTAATAGAAACAGCATTTATTGAATCATATACAGAGTTTAAAAAATTCTCATCACACTTTGACTGATGTATGGGTTTTTTGGATTGTTTTCATAGTTATTTTTAGATGAAACCTAAAACTGAAGTCCTTACTACTTGTGGTCACAAAGACCCTAATGTTATTTTTGGCGAGTCAGGAGATGTGCGCTTAGCTGTGCTGGCTGAAAGCCAGCTTGGAGAGTTGCATCTTACCTCCCCTAGGATTACCCCTTCCCATTCTCTCCTCAGTCCCATTCCTATTTCAACTAGTTAGAGTTTTGTACTGCATTTCTATTCCAGAACCATTAACCCATTAACCTCTGGGGAGTTCTTCTTGCAAACTGCTGCTTTTTAGACCAGATGTATGTTTCAGTTACATGAATAGAGAAAATAATTTTGTCCCCCTGCTGTAAATTGTAAATTATTGGTATATATGAGGGTTAAAGATAGCATGAGTAAATTAAATCCACTAGCAATTTCGGAATTTTATTTTAGAATTTTTTTTCTTCCACTTTTTGTGCAGAATGAGATGCAGCATTCCAAAAAAGCAAAACAGATTATAAAATTATACTTCTTTTTTGTCCATTTTTCTAGAGGCCTTAATGAGCCTGTGGCAGGATAAATTGGATAATTCAATTCACAAATTAGTTGATCATTTATGTAATTAATTGAGGATGAATGGTATCTGGTATGCTTTACAGTGAGAACTAGCAAAGGTCTGTATTTAATCAGAAAGTTGCTAGCTCTAAAAGGAGTACTTTTAATGGTAATACCACTATGACAATTGATTTTATTATTGTTCTTGGCTGAGTTTTTACTGTTAGGCATTATGTTAGTTACTATGAAATTTTCTCTCTGATCCTTAGAGTTATTCTAAAAGGTAGACCATTTTATCTGCATTTTAGACATGATAAAATTGAGGCTAGAGGGAGTAAGTAACACTCCCAAGATCATATAGTTAGAGCCCAGGACTGGTGTACCCAAGCTCATTCGGGTCCTCAAGGAGTTTGATTTCTACTGAGTGGGAGACTGACATGTAAACAGTACACTGTAATACAATGAGAGATAAAGTAACATTTTTAAATGAAGAAAAATTTAAAGATAGAGATACAAATGTAGAGGAAGAGGGGATTAATTCTAATCCGGAAGAGCATGAAAAAGATAATTCATCTTCCTTCCTATTTCTTTAGTTCCTTGATAAGCTTCTCCTGACTTCTCTCATTCTCTTAATGGTATCACCAGTTTTTTTCAGTAATCAAGACTCAGAACCTTTGATATGTTGATTTTCTTCATATTCTCACATTTTATCAATCTGTAAAGTCTTTTAGTTTTTTTTGTTTGTTCATCTTTTTTTTTAATATTACCAGCTAAAGATTTCTATTTTATAAGTATTTTTTAAAGAAATGATTTATTGGTTCTATTGGAAGCATTCCTTTTTATGATTTTTTTTAACATCTTTATTGGAGTATAATTGCTTTACAATGGTGTGTTAGTTTCTGCTTTATAACAAAGTGAATCAGTTATACATATACACGTTCCCATTTCTCTTCCCTCCTGCATCTCCCTCCCTCCCACCCTCCCTATCCCACCCCTCTAGGCGGTCCTGTTCATTCCCACTTCTATAAAGCCTAGTTTTATCTATCACTGTATCATCTAGACCAGTAGTTATCAACCTTTGGTGCACCTAAGATTCATCTAATGGTGCTTTGTCAATGTACAAATAGATTTGATTCATTAATTTGAGGTCACAGGTGATTCTGACACACCTCAAAGTTGAGAACCAATTACCTAGGGCAGTGGTCCTCAAAATTTGATCTGGGACTCCCCAGGGTAGGGTGGGTGTCCCTGGGAATCTCTCAGGAGTATGCAAATTCATAACTATCAATATTTTCATAGTTGTACTAAGATGTTATTTGCCTTTTTCATTGTCCTGGCTTTGCACTGATGGTGAAAAAACAATGAAGGGTAAATTTGTAGTGCTTTACTCAAATTAAGACAGTACTGCCAAACTATATTAGTAATCATTGCATTCTTCACTGCTACACACTTGTGAAAGAAATCTAGTTTTGCTTAAGAATGTCCTTAATGAATCAGTGAAAATTATTAATTTCATTAAATCTTACCGCTTGAGTACATGTTGTATTATTACTCTATTTGACAACGCATGTGTGCATTCTGAAGTACAATGGTTGTCTCAAGGAGGAGCACTTTTGCAGTTGTTTGAGAGCTAAACTATTTTTTTTCATGGAACACCATTAAAAAAAAAAAGACTGATAGACAAACTGTGGTTATTCAAGACTTTGATATCTGGCAGAAGTTTTCCCAAAAATGAGCAAACAGAATTTTATTATCGCTAGTGGTAAAATTTAAGCTTCCAAGCAAAAATGAAAATGTGGAAAAAACTTCCCAATACTTGAAGACTTTTCTGATGAGATTGATGGTGTTTGAAATGTGTTGACATTGGAAAGATAACCAATATATTCCACATGACCAATGCAACAGAGCCCCAAAAGTTCACTGACAGTAGTTCAAGTAGCAACTAACCTTTTCTCTACATCCTCACCAACATTTGCTATTTTTTTTAACATCTTTACAACATTTGTTATTTGTGTTCTTTTTGATGATAGCCGTTCTTACAGGTGTGGAGTGATATCTCATTGTGGTTTTGATTTGCCTTTAAAAAATGACCACTTATTGAGCTTTGGTGTACTATCAAGGAAGAATATCTATAGTTATCTGTAAAAGCTATTTAAACACTTCTTTTTCCAACTACATATCTGAGGCCAGATTATCTTCAGATACATTAACCAAAACTATGCATTGTAACAGATTGCAGAAGTAGATGTGAGAATCTAGCCATCTTTGATTGTGATTTACAGACATATAAAACAGTGCCACTCTTCACAAATTTTTTGGAAAATACATTTATTGTTCATAAAAAATGTGTTAAGTTAAAATGCAATGAGTTTATTATTATTGTCTTAAAATAAATGAGTAGATAGGCACTTAAGCACTTAGTTTTAATTTCTAATATGGTAGATATCAATATCTAACATGGTAAATATCAACATATAAAAAAGCTCCTTGGGAACCGCATTAATTTTTAAGCATGTAACAGAGCCTGTAGTGGGTTGAGTGGTCCCCAAAAAGATATGTTCAAGTTGTAATCCCTGGTCCTTTATTTGGAGACAGGATCTCAGCAGTTGTATTCAAGTTTTAAATGAGGATATGGTGGATTAGGGTGGGCCCTAAATCCAATTTCTGGTGTCTTTATAAGAGAAGGAAGAAGGAGATTTGAATACAGAGACACAGAGGAGATCTATGCGGAAGAATGCCGCGTGAAGACAGGGGCAGAGATTGGAGTGATGCAGCTACAAGCCAAGGAACACCTAGGATTGCCAGGAGCCACCAAAGCTAGAAAGAGGCAAACATTCTTCTTTAGAACCTTCAAAGGAGTGTGACCCTGCCGATACCTTGATTTCAGACTTCTAGCCTCCAGAATTGTGAGAATATCTTTCTGTTGTGTTAAGCCACCCCATTTGTGGTACTTTGTTATGATAGCCTAGAAAAGTAATACAGGATCTTGAAATCAAAAAGTTTGAGAATCTCTAACCTAGGCTACCCACCTCTCTTTTTTTCCACATTTTGTCCTGTCAGTACTGCCTGCTCACTACTGCCAGGTTACTTGCCCTGAAACAATTATTATGCTTCTCTTATTAAGAAAATGTCAGTGATGTTTTAAAATTACCTTTCAAATAAAGTTCAAACTCTTTAGTTTGTGTTCAAAGCCATCTATAATCTGGCTCTAACATACTTTTCCAACTTTGTGTCCCACATTTTCCTAAGATACTATACCCTTTGGAATATTCATTTGAGTGTGCATTCAATCATGCATTCATTTGTTTATTCAACAGAAAAAAAGTACCCGTTCTGAGTTTTTATTCTAATAGTGTGTTGTCTAGTATGGTAAGCACTAGCCACAGGTGGCTATTCGTTTTAAGTTAAATAAACTTAAATAAAACTAAAAATTCAGTTCTTTAGTCTCAGCGGCTGCATGTGACTGGTGACTACTGTACTGGACAGCACAGATATAGAACATGTCCACTTTGTAGAAAGTTCTTTTAGATAGTGCTATTCTTATAAATAGTCTACTCCCTTCACCTTGCCCTCAAATTGCCTTGCATTTTCCTTCCTCTTCATCACTCCTAATATGCCCTTCCCTGCACTGGCTCTCCCCACCACACACCCCATGCCTTTCCTCCAATTCCCTGGCATATCAAAATCTACTTTTGGTTCTGACTTAAATAATTCTTTTAAGATTACTCGAGCTGGATATAATCCCTTATTTCTATTTCTGTAACACTAATTTTATTCTGCGATATGTTTGTCCTGACCTGTATTTGTCACCTGGCATGTAAGATAAACAGTTATGGTATCTTTCCTACTAAGCTCATTGAGGGAAGGAACCTTGTCTAATAGACTGGGACACATTAATCATCATATTGTAAATAGAAGAAAAGAAAAAAAAGACCCAGACAGATGAAGTAAATGTTTAGTGAATATATTAATTTTAAAATCTTAATTTGTACTAAAAAATCCTCTCAGGCACTTCTGTATGGTGGTTAGGATGCCTTAGGAATAAGAATTGTACTTCTATAGTATTTTTCTTTTTTTTGTCTCTTGTTTCAGAACCAATGGATGTCTCATAAGCTCTTCAAATTCTTTGTGTCTAAAACTCAACTTCAAATGTATGAGTGGCTCCTATTGGCCAAAGATGAGAAAATTTGAGTCTCAAAAACAAAACAAAACATCCTACACAATTGATTGAAACACATTTAATACATAAAATAATATATATCATAATGATAAAAGGAGAAATACCTAACATCTCACTGGGAACCATTGGAGAAACTAGGGCACTAATTCCTTAGTCTGAAAATTGGCAATTTAAAGGAAAGAATTCAGCATTTACCCTATCTTCTGTATTAGCTATACTTCAGGGAAATCAAGTAGCCCTTTACAGACGAATTCCAGCTAATAAATATGGAAGAAATGATAGAAATAAAAGATCATCATTTTGTGACACCCCCCCAGAAAAAATTGATTGATTTAAACAATAATCATCGATAGATAAATTTTTAATGAGAGTTTAAGTATGATTGCTTGTGTGTTTTGTTCCTTTACCTATATGTACGTGATGCCTCTTTACCTAAAAATGTGCATGTCTCTTTACTAAATATGCACCTAAATAGTAGAATGTCCTTTAGTCTGACTTTTCACATGAAGAGATGTAAGAAATAGTCTTTTTGACAAGAATACCAGAGAAGTGATACGTATTCTTTTCAGTGTATCATAACAGAATGTGCATGATATTGATTTGTCCTATTACTGTTGGTGTTAACTTTAATCACTTTGTTTAGGAAGTATCTGCCAGGTTTTCTACTGTAAATTTATGATTTTCCCCTTTGGAATTAAAGTGTCTTATGAGGAGATGACTTTGAAGTTATAAATATTCTGTTACTCCTCAAGCTTTCATTATTTTAGCATCCATTGATGCTTCTTGCCTGAATCAGTTATTACTATGATGGTTGTCAAATAGTGATTTTCGGGCTTCCCTGGTGGCGCAGTGGTTGAGAGTCCACCTGCTGATGCAGGGGACACGGGTTCGTGCCCGGGTCCGGGAAGATCCCACATGCCGCAGAGCAGCTGCCCCCGTGAGCCATGGCTGCTGAGCCTGCGCGTCTGGAGCCTGTTGCTCCGCAACGGGAGAGGCCATAACAGTGAGAGGCCCGCATACCGCAAAAAATAAAAATAAAAAAAAAAACAAATAGTGATTTTCTAATACTATCATTTTATCTACATTTATTAATGGGCTTTCCACTGTAAGGAAGAAATTTCCTTTTTTTCTGTTTATTTATCTATTTATTTATTTTTATAAGCATGAACTCATGAATTTTTTTTTTTATTCAGTGATCTGTAAACCATTACTGTTATTTATTCCAATTCTGAAATTGTCCCAGATTTGGCCAGTGGAAAACTCATCTAGCTCGCTTGTATGTCCTTCTGACAAATCCTCATTATTCTTTGAGTAGTTTCCTTCTAACATAAAATGATGTTCCAATGCTCATCTTGTATTGGGTTGGCCAAAAAGTTTGTTTGGGTTCTTCTGGAACATCTTATGGAAAAACCTGAACGAACTTTTTGGCTAACCCATATTTCCCAGGCTTAGAATCAATTCTTGCTCCTTTTAAAAGAAAATAGTATTTAGAGGGACTTACCTGGTGGTCCAGTGGTAACGAATCCATCCACCTTAAAATTCAGGGGACGCAGGTTCGATCCCTGGTTGGGGAACTAAGATCCCAAGTGCTGCGGGGCGACTAAGCCCACACACTACAGCTATTGAGCTCGTGCGCCTCAACAAGAGAGCCCGTGTGCCACAAACTACAGAGCCCACGCACCACAACTAGAGAGAGAAAACCCTCATGTCACAACTTGAGAGAAGCCTGCGCGCCTCAACGAAAGATCCCTCATGCCGCAACTAAGACCTGACGCGGCCAAAAAAAAAAAAAAGTAGTATTTAGAAACCAAAATCTGGGTAATTGGTGTGCTCATTGATTCTAGGTCCTTTTAGCAGACATAACTAGGGGAAAAAAGTGCGCGCGTGCGTGTGTGTGTGTGTGTGTGCGCACGTGCACCAGCGTGTGTGTACGTGCACTTATGCATCTGTTTCTACATTTATGTTTACATCTTTATCTACTTCTATCTGTGTAAAATCCTGACTCCATACTGATACTGCCAGTTCTGCTCCAGCATCACAGGTTCATGATATTTTTCTACCTTTCTGCATTTGTAAATCCCTTCTCCAATGGTGGGAAACCTGACTCCCATTTTCCATAGTATATTTACTTATTTACTCAATCACAGAATACACAAAGTGTTTCAGAAATGCTAACCTAAACCCCTGGGGGAAAACTCCCTGCTATTTAGAATTTACAATTTGTACTTAAAAGAATCTTTAAGCAGGGACTGTAACTCTAATATTGTGTTTAAAAGCTACTTTGGTTCATTCTTTACCCACCCCCATGCCCACCCCAGTGTGATTATGTTATACATTTGAAAAATAGTTCTGTTAATATACCATTTTAGGGTTTTCCCCCCACCCTGCTTGATTTTTTTTTTATTTTTTATTTTGCGGTATGCGGGCCTCTCACTTTTGTGGCCTCTCTCATTGCGGAGCACAGGCTCCGGACGCGCAGGCTCAGCAGCCATGGCTCACGGGCCCAGGCGCTCCGCGGCATGTGGGATCTTCTCAGAACGGGGTATGAACCCGCGTCCCCTGCATCGGCAGGCGGACTCTCAACCATTGCGCCACCAGGGAAGCCCACCCTGCTTGATTTTATTTCTGCATTTATGTTTTAAAAATTAAAAAAAAAATGTCTGGTTGCACCAGGAGGCTTGCAAGATCTTAGTTCCCTGACCAGGGATTGAAGCCGGGTCCATGGCCGTGAAAGTGCCGAGTCCTAACCACTGGACCGCTACAGAATTCCTGCTGCATTTATTTTTAACATAGTTCTAAAAGTTAGAAGTATACAGAAGTTAGAAGTATACAAAAGGAAAAGTCACGCCCCCATTTCTTCTATCCCCTTTCTACTTGCTCATCATTCCATCCCGTTCCACCTACCTTCAGTAGATAAAAAATCTCGTTAAGTTTCCAGTTTATCCCTCCTGTGTTTCTCTTTGCATAAAAGCAAATGCATGCAGATGTTATTACCCCTATTTCTTCTACATAAGGCAGCATACTATAGATACTCTTTAAAAATTTTTTATTAAGATGTCACTCACGTATGATAATTTTTACCCTTTTGCAACCATCACCACTAAGTCTAGAACATTTTTATTACCCCCAAAAGAAACACCATACCCATTAGTAGTCATTTTTCACTCTCCTGTCCTCCCAGCCCTTAGCAACTACTCATTTGTTATCTGTCTCTATGAATTTGCCTATTCTGAATATGTTATATAAATGGATTTGTACAATATATAGTTATTCTTTTATACTTTGCTTTTTCTGCTTAGTATTATAACCTGCAAATAACTCTGTATCAGTTCGCAGACATCTTTCTCATTCTTTTTTACAGTTACATTGAAGTCCATTGTGTGGCTATGCCAGTTTGTTAGTTTATTCAGCCACTCTTCTATATGTGGATATTTAGATTGTATTCTAGTCCTTGGCAATGATGAACAGTGCTGCAGTGAATAACCTTGTGCTTATGGATGTTAGTACTGTTGGAAGTATATCTTCATGGTCAATTCCCAGAAGTGGAATTGTTCGGTCAAAAGGTAAACTCATATGTAACTTTGTTAGTAATTGCCTAATTTTCCATAGGAGTTGTACTAATTTGCATTTCCACCAGCAATGTATATAAAAATAGCAGCATAGTATGTTATACTTGTTAATTTTGCTTATCTGATAGCTAAGAATTGGTATCTCCGTGTATTTTTCTTATTATGAGAAAAGGTGAACATCTTTTCTTAGGTTTAAAGGTCATTTTTATATCTTTTTGTGTAAATTATTGATTTTTTGCACATATTTCTTTGGGGTGTTTGGACTTCTTTCTCTTAATTCTTAAGGGTTTAAAAATTTATTAGTGATTATTAGCCTTCTATCTGTGATGTATTTTACAAATACTTTCTCTGTTTGTTTTCTTTTGACTTTTGTACATTTTTTTTGCCATGCATAAGTTTTTTTGTTCTTATGTAGTCATATATAAACATTTTTCTTTTAAGTATATCTAGAATTTGAGTCATAGTTACAAAGCCTTTCCCTATACTGAGGTTAAAGAGGAAGCCACTTGTGTTTTCTTGAAGTATGTACATACAAGTGATCTTCATTGTTTGTGGATTCTGTATTTGTAAAATTGCCTCTTCGCTAAAATTTATTTGTAACCCCAAATTAATACTCATTTACAGATATATGCAGAGTGGCAAAAAATTTGAGTGATCATGGTCCCAGCTGAGGTCAGTCAAGGTGGTGCTCTACCTTCTTTCAGCTCTCGTATTGTAAACGGTGTCCTTTTCATATTTTTGTGCTTTTTGTTGGCGATTTTACTGTTTAAAATGGCCCCAAAGCATAGTGCTGAAATGGTGTGTCCTCAGCACTTCAGTTAAGCACAAGAAGACTGTGATGTACCTTAGGGAGAAAATATGTGTATTAGCTAAGTTTCATTTAGGCATGAGTTATAGTGCTGTGGCAGTGTGTTCAGTGTTAATGAATCAACAACATATATTAAATAAGGTGTCTTTGAACAAAAAACACACATAAAACAAGTTATGCATTGATCAGTTGTTGAAAATATGTGTGACCAGAGGCTTGTAGGAACCTAATGCTGTGTTTCACCTAGGAGCAATGATTCAGTATTTGCAAATTCAGTGTTTGCAGAGACTTTGTAGAACATAATTGCCATGAATACCAAGAATTGACTATAGTTTCATTTTTTACATTTTGATCTCTGATCCTTTGGGATTTGTGTGAATGATTTGTTGTATGGATCTAGTTTTATAAGTTTCTATATGTATGTGGGTCTGATTTTGGACTCCATTTCGTGTTCTGTCTATTCGTGTGCTGCTACTGCTTTTTTTTGTGGTACGCGGGCCTCTCACTGCTGTGGCCTCTCCCGTTGCGGAGCACAGGCTCCAGACGCGCAGGCTTAGTGGCCATGGCTCACGGGCCCAGCCGCTCCACGGCATGTGGGATCTTCCTGGACCGGGGCACAAACCCGTGTCCCCTGCATTGGCAGGCGGACTCTCAACCACTGTGCCGCCAGGGAAGCCCTGCTTTTTTTTTTAACTTAAAAAAATGTAAAGACTCAGGTCAGGAGAACTAGAACCCCACGAGAGAAACCTCGGCAGGATCAGAGTTCAAGGCAATCTGCATGTTTTAATTATAGAGGTTTTGTTTTATATTCTAGTGTTTGGTAGGGCTAGTTCCCTCTCATAAGTATAGCCTATTTCACTGGCTGATACTTTCAGTCAATGTTGAATATTAGTGGTGATAGTGGGTATCCTTGCCTTGCATTTGATTGCAGTGGGTACATCCCTAGTGTTTCTTTATTAAATAAGATGCTGGCTTTAGGACTAAGGTATGTATTATTTTATCAAGTTAATGAATGATGCTTTAATTTTGATATAGTAAGACTGCTAGAATTTTTAACTTAGTGCTGGGAAGGTCTAAGTAGAGAGAGGAAATGAAGTTGAAGTGGACGGAAGTAAGAAGCAAGTGAGAAAAGAAAAGGCTTTGGAATGATCAATAAGACTGCTCAGTGGCAAAGAGGATGCTGTTTTTAATGATAACACATTTCACTGTTCACTTGGTTAATTAATCTAAGGCTGAATGTCTGCACAATAAGGTAGTAAAAATAATCCTAGAAATATTGTATCCACTCTGCCTCTACTATATTTCTGGACTTTGCTGGCAGCTTGAGTGAATAAAATAGTTACTTTTATGGTTATAACCCTGAAAATGGATCTTTGCCTCATTTCTGAATTTCCAGTTTTTCCAGAAATCAAGTATGATTTTCAGCACTCCTTATAGCAATCGTAAATGTGTGTTGAGTGCCTTATATTATTGGTAAATGCCTTATATTAGAATATATATATGTGCATATTTACACATGTACACACACACACACATACATTGTCTAGCTTCAAGTGAGATTTAATCCAGAGGGCTCAAATGATTTCATTAGGAGTCAGTCTTCTTTCTGTTGATCTTTCTGTTCTACTTTCTTCAGTGTTACCCTCATTCTCAGGGTCTACTTTTGGCAAAACAGCTTTAGATTTATGTCTTCACTTCCTCGTAGCTCCTGTACAAGTCCATGGGGTTCATTCTGACCGGACTAGCCCCACCATGTGCCCACGGTGGCGGGAGGGTTTGTTGCTCCTGCTGGACCTGGATGGCACACCTGACTCCTACTGGTGGGGATGCAGGCTCCTCCCAAAACATCTGGTCTGAGAATCTGGAGGGGTAGTTTTTCAAAAGAAATGGAGTATATTTACCAGAATAAAGGAGGATTAAATGACAGTCAGGCAAAAAACAGCAACTGTTTGCTGCACTAACCGAGTAAAGTTTACTGGATGGACTTGAGTTTAATAGTGAAGGAAAAAATTGTGGTATCTTGGAAAAAGGAAAGTGCCTGAATGAATTCTTTGGAAATAGACACCTTACTGCTTACTTTCTTCCCTGCTTTGGCAATAGCTTACTGTTCTTTTCCAGAACTGATTCCTGTAGCTTTATTGGATTCTATCATACTTGCTGGGAGGGAAATGACATCAGGTAAGTAGTGAATGTGAAAATAAGCATTAACAGTTCTGTTTTCCTGCAACCTTAGTCCTGCCTCCCAGACCTACTGCCAGAGATGAATAAAAGGCCTCCTTCCCAGCTTTCCTCTTAACTTGAGGGGGTGAAGTGTGTCTTTCTTACATAACACAGAGGATATTTATCAAATGACGTACTTGTACCACGGTATTGATTCTCTTTGTTAGTATCGTCTATAAAGTTACGACATGTATAAGTCTCTATCCTTGCTTTCTAAGCCTGCCAATACAAAAAAGTAATATTTCCTCTTGGAGCCTGACGCTTTTTCCCTCCCTAGCTCTTATTTAAGGAGAATATGTAATTTAGATGTTTGAATAGGAGTAGAGGAAGCCGCCAAAAACTTTTCAATAGTCCAGTTAGAATACATAATAGCATGTGTTTAAAGTAAATCTTTGGAAGAAAGGTTGGAAAATCCTGGATAAAGTCATATAGTATGAACATCAAAGGCATGCCTTGCTAAGTAAAAGTGGGAGGAAGCAGTACATGTCTTACCAGGGGGTCAGAGATGCATACTTAGATGTTCCTCTGGCAACCTTGTTCCCATCTAGGTAGTTGAAGGGCTGAAAGAAATTTCCAGTGTGGTTTAATCTGCTGGCTTTTATTGAGTTAAATGCCGTCACTTCTACAGCTTCACACATTTGCAAAAGCACTCTCCTTCAGAATTTATACAAAGGGTTATATTTTTTCCTTTGCTGGAAATATAAGAAAAAAAGTGCAAAGCTTGGAAGTCTATAGAGGATTCACCTCATTTCAATCGTAGACATGGACAAGGGGCAGTCTAACTTAAACATGTGGACTTTGGCACCAGGCCAACATGAATTCTAACCAGGTTTTTCATGTTTTGGCTGTGTGTCCTTAGACAAGTTAATCTTTGTGGGCCTTACTTCTCTTACATATAAAAGTCATTCATTCATTCAACACATTTATTATTAATTACTCTTCTATGTGTGGGGGATGCATCAGTAAACAAAACAATGAAGGTCTCTTCCTTTCTGCAGCCTATATTCTAGTGGGGGGAGAAGCAAGAGAGAGAAATTGTGTGTTAAAAATAGTAATTGCTGTAAGAAAAGAAAAAGCAGAGCAGGGTCTTAGAGAAATGGATTAGGGAAGAGAGCAGGTGCAGAATTAGGGCAGTCAGGGTTGACATCATTGAGAAGGTGACATTTGAGTGACGTTTTAAATGAGGTTTTAAAGTGCTCACTCTGGTTGCTGCCTTGAGAGCAGACTATAAGGGGTTAAGGAAAAAAGCAGAGAGAATTGTTAGGAAGCTTTTGTAGTAACCTAGGTGAGAGATCATGGTGACTTAGTTGTAGAAATGAAGATGGTGAAGAATGATTGAATTCTGTATACATTTTGGAGGTTCAGCCAACAGGATTTTCTGATGGCTTAGATATGTTGTGTGAAACAAAAAGAGTAGCCTAGGCTTTTGGCCTGAAGAACTGGATGGATGGAATTGTTATTAACTGACAAGAGGAAGACTTGGGTAGAGCAAATTTTAGGGGGAAGATCAGGAGTTCAGTTCTGTATGTTGAGTTTGAGATGTCTGTTAGGCACCCACATGGGGAAAAAGACATACACCCATAGGTTGCTCGTGATGATTCAATATGGTGAATATAAATCACTTAGTATGGTACCTGACATAATTTTCTGTGTGAGATCAGAGAATATATTGCTACATGAAACAAGAATAAGAAGTTGCAAAGGGGATATTCAGGGGCAAAGAGCTCATAGAATATAATAGCAGAACTTCTAAAAGTAATAGATTGGAAGACTGAGGAAATATCCCAGAAAATAAAAGAGAGATGCAAAAATATTAGAGAAATATTAAAAATCATAGAGAATCCATTTAGGAGGTCTAACTCCTTTCTAATGGGACTTTCAGAGACACAACCAAAGAAAACGAAAGGAAGAAATTATTAGTGAAACAAGACAAGAAAAATTTCCAGAACTGAAGGACAAGAGTTTCTAAACGGATAGTGCTCAGCACTATGAATGGCTGGAGGTGAGGGGGGCGGGGAAGAGACATATTACCGAGACATTTTAGAACCCCAGAGAGGAAAAACAAGTCACAAAGAAAGGAACAGGGCTTCCCTGGTGGCGCAGTGGTTGAGAGTCCGCCTGCCGATGCATGGGACACGGGTTCGTGCCCTGGTCCGGGAAGATCCCACATGCCATGGAGCGGCTGGGCCCGTGAGCCATGGCCGCTGAGCCTGCGCGTCCGGAGCCTGTGCTCCGCAACGGGAGAAGCCACAACAGGGAGAGGCCCGCGTAACAAAAAAAAAAAAAAAAAAAGAAAGGAGCAGAAGCTAGCAGAATGTCAGACTTTTCAGAAGTAACACAAGAAGCAAGTAGACAATGGAGCAATGCCTTTAAGGTTCTGAGGGAAAATGATTACAAACATAGATTTCTATGTCTAGCCAAATAGTCAGTCAGTTATGAGGATAAAATAACAGTATTTTCCAACATGCAGGGTCTCAAAAATTTTATCTCCTATACATCCTTTCTCAGAAAGCTATTGAAGGATCAAAAAGAGAGGTAAGACATGAAAGAGAAATGAAAGAAAAAAGATGACATGAAACCTAGGAAAATGGGATATAACAATAGAGAGACATAAAGGAAATTCCTAGAATGATGATGAAATAAAGCAGGATGACAGCTGAGTAGCAGGTCTAGAGATAACCAGTAAGTACAGTTGGGGTAGGAGGATGTAAGATCCAGGGAAGATGTCTCTAAGAAGAAGATTGAACTGACATATGACGTGTTTGACTATTCTGAAGGAGTTTCATAGCTCTTTCAGAGAGTTAGGGAATAAACTGTTCCCAACTTAAAGGAGCTTACACTGTAGTATGGCGTACACACAAGTAAGTGGGTAATTACTGTATTCTGTGAAGGTTTGGAAAGCTTAGTACTCTGCTCCTAGACCACCCATAGTTGGAATGTAGGTTTAGAAATCTAGTATTTAGCTCCTTCAGCATCTGTAATTGAACTGTCAAACCAACAGCTTGGGGCTGACTGTTGGGTTAGCTGAAAAATCCTTCCACACTCTAGAAAAGAAAGTTTTTTTCTTTTTTCTTTTTCAGGGGGTGGGCAGGGGGAAACAATTGTTGTTAGTTTAAAGAATTTAAAATATATGTATATATATTATAAGCATGTATCTGTTTTTATTTTTGTATGTATGGCACTGTATATTTATAAAAATGTCTTGTTTTTATTTTTTATATTATTATTATTTTTTTTGGCTGCACCATGCAGCATTTGGGATCTTAGTTCCCCGACCAGGGATTGAACCCACACCCCTTACACTGGAAGCAAGAAGCCCTAACCACTGGACTGTCAGGGAAGTCCAAGAACATCTTGTTTTTAAAATGAGTGTGGAATAGTGCAAGGGAAAAAACTTTCAGTTGTTAATTTAGGTATAGAAAGCAACTAAAATTTTTGTATTATAATTAAATTATAATAATTATAATTATTAAATTATAATTAATAAATTATAATTTATTTTATCCTCCCAAGGTGGCTTATACCCCATTGACTCATGTCAATAAGGTAATGTTTTCCCAATATAATAATGAACTTTTTTGTGCGTGGAATTCTTCACTCTAAAGTTATTTTGTAGTTGGAGATTGATTACAAACAAATTCAATTTGCATTGTTCAAAGAATACTTCTTAATTAATTATAAACCTATTTGGCCTAGACCTTGCATTTTTCTTGGTACACTTTGGCCATAATATAAAATGTAGCAGCTTTGTGTCACATCAATATTTCTCACATATAAATATGGAATGATATTTATGTCTTATCTAATTTCTCACTTGGTCAGTTAATATATATACTGTACAGATAAATGGAGTGAGTACATAAAGAAAAACTGCAAGAGGAGAAAAAGATAATCTAAATGAAGATTATCACTTTAAAGTTTTAATATCATGTAAGATTTTATGGTAGTTAAGTTCCTATAATAAATGGTCATCCTATAATATATGGTTTGGGAACATAAGTTAATTCACTGAACAAACACTGATAGAGCACCTGCCATATGTCAGGCTCTGTGCGAGGTCCTGAGAATACCGGACAGGTTAGGACATTATTCCTGCCTTCTGATAATTCTTGGTCCCAAAGAAAGAAATTTAACTTATAAACAAGTAAATGTAATAAAATAGAGGGTTAGAAGTGCTGCAAATGATGTTTACCAAATGTATAAAGAGAGAAGGTCATCCCAAGAAAAGTATGGATTAAGAAGACAGACATGGAGATGTAGTACTATTTGTGGAAATGGCAAACATTTTTATTTGTTTGTGGCATAGAGTAAGAGGAATGGCTTGGGAAACACATGAGCTCCATCACGTAGAGCAGGGGTGCCATACTCAGAAATTTGATCACTTCCTCCTAGGACAGTGTTTCTCAAATATGTGTGATCATAAGAATCACGTAGAAAGTTAAAGCAAAACAAAACAAAAAACCCCTAAAGTTTACCCCAGACCTGGAAAATCAGAATCCTCAGAGGAGGGCTGGGAATCTGTTTTTAGCCAGTGCCCTGCTAGTTCTTACTGGAACCAATTTATTGAGCAAGTTCAACTTATTAGGATATAAGCAAGTATTGTTTCCCAAAATTTCTAGTCTAGGTGACTTCAAGCAAGAGCACACACCACAACTTTCCTCTGTGTGTGTGTGTGTGTGTGTGTGTGTGTATGTGTGTGTGTGTAGGAGTATGCATGTGTATATGTGTGTATAACTTTGGGAAATATATTCTCCCAGTGCAGGCTAGAGCTGTGACTCAGACTCCTTGTGGTCTAACTCAGGGATACTGTGTTTTCAAGATCCAGGTCCTCTTTGGCAGCAGAATAAGTGAATAAGGGAATTAGAGGTTTTCAGAGTGGTTAGTGGAGGGCAGTGTTCTAAATCTTCTAGTTCTGCCAGATACTGGTGGTCTCTACCAGGGTTGTGATCTTAGTATAGATGATTATAGATGTCCAACTTCATTCATTCTGTCAGTGAGGACCCCCACAGAGAAGGGTAACCGTGGCTTCCTGCACTGGTCCGTGTTAGTGGTGTATTCTTCACAGGGTAGGTGTACTCCTGGGCATCCCCTTTCCCCATCCTTCTTTTACTTCGTGCTTCTAAACTTAGGGGCATTGGAACTGATAAAGCTCTCTTATGTGCCCCCCAAGGGCCCCAGTCCTTTTCTTACCAGGCAAGCTGTATTCTCTACAGTCCTTTTTTGGGGTTTGGGCTTTGGGCATGGACTACTCTAGCTAGTGCTCTTCTTTCAAGAATCTCCAGACAGGGACTTCCCTGATGGCGCAGTGGTTAAGAATCCGCCTGTCAATGCAGGGGACCACGGGTTCGAGCCCTGGTCTGGGAAGATCCCACATGCCGCGGAGCAACTAAGCCCATGTGCCACAACTACTGAGCCTGCGCTCTAGGGCCCACGAGCCACAACTACTGAGCCCACGCACCACAACTACTGAAGCCTGATCGCCTAGAGCCCGTGCTTCGCAACAAGAAGCCACCGCAATGAGAAAGCCCATGCACCGCAATGAAGAGTAGCCCCTGCTCAAAAAAAAAAAAAGAATCTCCGGACAGTTAGCTACATATCTCTCTAGTTCAAGTGCTTACAGGTTCTGCAGCTCAGCAAGCAGCAGGCCACTTGGAATCAAGCTGCCAGTCTCTCCTTGCAGACGTCTCGCCTGCCAGTCTCTCCTTGCAGACGTCTCGCCTCCCAGTCTCTATGACTAGTTCTCTTGAGGTGCCCGCGTAGTTGATGATGCCACTCCCACGAGGCCAGACTTACAGGCTCTCCCTTGCCTTGCCTTAGTTCTGTCTTTGGGAGGGTTGGTTGAATGCACCAGCTGGTTTTGCGACTCCTTAGCAAACCTCGGGGGAGAGATCTGGACATAATTTTCGGTGCTTTCCCTGATTTGGGCATTTACTGCTTCTTGCTCTCGGCTGTGGGCCCTTGTCACTGATTCAGGGACAGTAGGACAAATGCCACTTAATATCTTGTTGGATTATAATCAAGTAAGTTTAGGAAACGTTTTTGCAGAGGAATATATAATCAGATTTGATTTTATAGTGTTTAAAGTGTAATTTAAATAAAAGATCTTAAAGGAATCATATCTTTGCTGATTCTACCAGAATTGAAGTAACAATTTGTCTGCTTTAGGGTAAGAAACAAAGTAAATATACTCATGACTATGAATGTTTGTATAGTATCAACATCAGTAACTTCTGACAACTTAATTGTAGATATAAAGACATGGGTTCAGTGTATCTGGTGCTGCCAGAAGACCAAACTGGCACAACAGAAGAACTGGAACTTGATATCAAATATCAAGAAGAACTTGATATTTCTTAGTTAACTTGCAGGTTTTTCAGTTTTATTATGTGGTACTTTCTGGATAAACGGAACTTAGACCACTAGGTGGTGCTTTATAACTAGAAAATACAAGAACTCCCTTACTACTACTAGGGTCAATCTAGCAAAGCAATGGCCAGTGAGAACAGCTGGTGCCAGTCCTAAGACACAGGTTTAAAATAAAAGAGAAAGGAAGAAAGGAAGAGATAATGAGAAAAAGAGAGAAAAGAAGTAGGAGGGCAAGAAGAGAGAAAAGGAGAACGTAAACAGGTATATTGTGAAGGAGGTTGTCAAATACCATCAGTAATTACCTCAGGAAAGTGGCTCCTATGCCATTTGTTGCTGATTTATCAATATTTCCTTGTTTATTCATTTATTTGATATGTATTTAATGAGAGTCAGCTGAGGATCCCATGGTAAACAATACGTTCTCCCTACCCTCTGAGATTTTACAGGTAAAGGGAGCTTAAAATATCTGAACTTAAAATCTTGACCCTTTCTTTGTAGAGTATGTTAAATAACATGGAAAAGAATACTTTTAAATTTTAGTTTTGTTTGTTTCATATCCTCTATTTCAATCCCCTACTAGAGAAAACCTTTTCTAGAATTCAAAAAAGTATTCTTATTAAAATATTTGAAAATTAGCTCCTCGAGAGCTAGTAATTCAGGAATCCAGAGGATGCAGTTCATTATTTGGCCTCTTATTAACGGGTATGCGGGGGTCGGGGTCTAAATGTGTTGAGTGAATGATAGGTTCAGATAGGGACCTCAGCAAGCCATCTCCTGATTAGAGTCTACAGCCTTCCTGGCTCTTTGTAGAATTCAGGCTTCTGATTTTGAACACTTTCCTGACTGCACCATACTTCCTCATCAACTATAGCACGCTGCTGCCATTGCCTGTGTACGAGGCATTCTGTGTTTCTCCGTAACAGTGAATTCTTTTATGGTAGAGTCTGTGTCTAATTTAATTCATTCATGTAATCCCAGTGTTTGGCAGGTGTGAGGGCTCAATAAATTTTGGTTGAAAGAATGAATAAATCTTATTACTTATAGTGTACTTGGTAAAAGATAGCTTCCTAATAGGACACCTTTCTGAAAGAGTTAATTTTTGGATACACCAGAAAGACCTGCCTTTAACACTTTTCACATACATGAGAGAGTGTGTAGACAATTACTTTGAAGTATAAGATGTAGTACACTTTCAAAGATAACCAAATGATACACCAGTCATTAAGACAGAGATGGATTTGTAATGCCAATTCTGTAAATACAACTCTTAAACTTTAATGTTGGATTCTGTTGCTTGACCTTGGATAAATAGCCCAGCTGTAGTTTTCTAATTTTTTATTTCTAACATAATAGGGACTGATGGCACCTATTATTAACTACTTCAGGCCCTAGGACCTGCTGTGGACTTCATGTTACAAAGATGTATATTGGAACTAAGTCAGAGTTGAGTATAGAGTAAAAGACAGGAAGACAGATTCCACTGCGGGTGAATTCCACTGCCCCCAGAAGTCAATGTCACTAGATCAACATCTATTTATTGAATGCCAGAGCTTTTTAACTCAAGAATATGTATCACAAAATAGATGTATCATTATAGACCTCAAAATGCTTGCTATTTTATAAAGAACACGTTACAGAAAGCCTTCAGATAACAAATGCTTTTTAAACAGTTTTATTGAGATACAATTCACATATCATACAGTTTACCCTTTTAAGGTAGATAATTCAGTATGTTTTTTTAAAGCATATTCACAGATTTGTGCAGCTGTCATCACTAACTCCAAAACATTTTCATCACCCCCCAAAGAAACCCCATACCTAGTAACAGTCACTCTCCATTTCCCCCTCCCCCAGCCCATGGCAATTACGTACCATTTTCTGTCTCTATGGATTTGCTTCTGCTGGAAATTTCATAAAGATGGAGTCATATAAGATATGGTCTTTGTGACTGGCTTCTTTCACTTATCATGATATTTTCAAAGTTTATCTGTGTTGTAGCATGTTATCAGCACTTCATTCCTTTTCATTGCCAAATAATATGCCATGGTATGAATAGACCTCATTTTGTTTATCCATTCATCAGTTGCTGGACATTTGATTTGTTTCCACTTTTTGGATATTATGAATAATGCAGTTATGAGCATTCACATACGAGTTTTTGTGTAGACATGTGTTTTCCTTTCTCTTGGTTATATACCTAGGAGTAGAATTGCTGGGTCATATGGTAAGTGTACGTTTATCATCTTGAGGAGCTGCCAAACTATTTTTTCAAAGTGGCTTTACAATTTTGCAATCTCATCAGCAGTGAATGAGGTTTCCAACTTCTCTGTCTTTGCCAACCCTTGTCTTTTTTTTAAAAATTTTAATTACCACCATCCTAGTAGTGGGTGCGAAGTGTTTTGTTTTTCTTAATTAATTAATTAATTTTGGTTGCATTGGGTCTTCATTGCTGCGCGTGGGTTCTTCTCTAGTTGCGGCGAGCAGGGGTTACTCTTTGTTGCAGTGTGCGGGCTTCTCATTGCGGTGGCTTCTCTTGTTGTGGAGCATGGACTCTAGGCACATGAGCTTAGTAGTTGTGGTTTGCGGGCTCTAGAGCGCAGGCTCAGTAGCCTTCTAGCCTTCTAGCCTTCTAGCATATAACATACCCTCTTCCTGCTGTCTTTGTCTTATCCTAGTTACAAACTAGTAGAGAAATGCTAGGGGTTGGGATAGTGAGAAGAGAATAGTTGTTTCCCTCTTTTGTGGTTCAGCCAATGTATGTTTTTAGAGATATAGCTAAAAACAAAACAAAAAACAATAAAGGGCCAACTGATTCCAGCAGGGATGGCAGTAGTTCTACTTTAGTCAAATCACTATCAGAGAAATGTCCTCACAGTTTATCAACATCATAGCGCTACAAGCTACTGTCTTTCTTTGACTTTAGATAGAGTGAGAGTTGCCCTTTGGCTACAAAACTTCTAATTTAGATGGTGGAGAAAATGGAGGGTCTCGGTTGTGTTTTTCTGTTATTAACTGGACAAGTGGACTGCTCTGATGAACGTGGAGTGACACACTGAGGTGGTTGTGATCACTTGCCCATCTTTTTGGCCAGTCTTTCCCAGTGGTCCATTCGAGAACATTCTTGGTCCCTTTACCACACCTTCAGCTTGATATCAAAGTGCAATGGTAATAGTGAAGATATATATATATTTTTAATAAATTTATTTATTATTGGCTTCTTTAGTTCTTCGTTGCTGTGCACGGCCTTCTCTAGTTGTGGCGAGTGGGGGCTACTCTTTGTTGTGGTGCGTGGGCTTCTCGTTGCGGTGGCTTCTCTTGTTGCAGAGCACGGGCCCTAGGCACGTGGGCTTCAGTGTTTGTGGCACGCGGGCTCAGTAGTTGTGGCTTGCAGGCTCTAGAGCACAGGGTCAGTAGTTGTGGTTCAAGGGCTTAGTTGCTCTGCAGCATGTGGGATCTTCCTGGGCCAGGGCTCAAACCCTTGTCCCCTGCATTGGCAGGCGGATTCTTAACCACTGTGCCACCAGGGAAGCCCAGTGAAGATATTTTTAAAGTTGACTGAGATAAATTATAAAATGGTCATATGTGGCAAATGATGGGCACAGATGAGTGATTTTTTTTTTCTTTTTTGCACTGAGTGTTTGAAATAGAATACTAAGAGCCTTCTGAGAATGATGTTCAATGTCCCGAATTTTTTTCCTGGAATGGCCTATTAAAACCATTATGGATTCTTTTTTTTTTTAAAGTAGCTTGGCATGTGCTGCAGTGCTTTTTAATTTTTTTAAATTTTAATATTTTACAATACGAGCATGAATTTCAGACTATAGGTGACACTTGTTCACTGTGTGAACAGTTCCCCGAACTTTGCTTTCTAAAGTGTAACTGTTAAATCTTTTGGAATAACAGTACAGTTGTCTCTTTAGAAAGATCCTTTACGTTGATGTCTTATGACTGGCTTAAGTTCTTCCGGCACATTCTCTCCTGATTTCTCTCTACCCCCAGAAAGATATTTTGTATCTTCTTAATCTGTGCCTTGTTCAGAAAGAAGAGATGAGTCAGAGAAGTTTTCTAACACTAACACTTTGGGGGGAGGTCTCACGATATAGTATTGCATCCAGAATGGCATTAACTGTCACTTTTGCTCTTCTGGGCTGGTGGACAAATTTGTAATCAAACGTACTGCATAATGGTGACACAATTGAAGGAGTAGGTTTATCCTTAAGAACACAGCCCCCAAAACACTTGTGTTCAGTATGTAATGTTTAAGGTGGTTGTGAAACTCTTTGCTGTCAAATAGCAGGAATTCTCCATCCATTTGTTTGCTTTGTAGATGACACTGTCTTTGAGTAGAAAACAGTTGACACTTCCATGTCCCATTGGCATTTCTGGTTAAGTGTAGCTCAAATACTATTATGTTAAACTTCCGTGCCTGATAATGTGCTCTCCCAGACCAAGGAGTCAGCACTCTGTGACTCTAGAGGAATAGTCTCATTTGACAATTTCAGTACCACCTAAGATTTTATCTAGTGTGTGATGAGGTGATATAGTGACTGTTATATTGATTTGGAGTCTAGGGAGATAATTGATAAACTTGGTCCTGGGTTCCAGGGGATAGGATATCTGTCATAGAAGAAAGGCAATGATTAAAGGAGCAATATTTATTGTTGTTGATCAGCTCTGACTGTGAAACATTTAAGGCATTTGGGCTCTAATTTGAAAGATTAGTTGAAAAATAATTATTTAACACTTATTCTGTGCCTATCACTTTGTTAGGCACTGGGAAGTTAGAGACATCATTCCTGATCCTGAGGTACTTACATTTGGGGGAAGATAGGCAAACAGGTAGATACTTAAAACAAAAACAAAACATTGAGGTAAGGACTTTACTCTTTTTTTTTTTCTCCCCAATGTGGAAGCGTACACAAAGGGGGATTAGCAAATACATCAGCTGTGGAAAAAATTATTTTTTTAAAGGCAAGAATAAAATAAATGCACAGTTCAGAATATTGATGACCATTGGGAGGGAGGCAGAAAGATGGGATCCAGGAGGAGCCCATGTATAACTTCATTGGGATTGGGAATATTCGAATTCATAAATTGGGTGATGGGTTCATAGGTATCTATTTTATCATTACACTTCATAACCTACATAGCATATATATTCTTCTGTATCTATTAAATGCTATATAATTTTTAAAAATCAAGATATTTCAGTAAGCATTTCCCAGTCTTAATTTATTAGAAGCATTTACTTAGGATAAACTGGAGAAAAACTGAACTCAGCCAAACTTTCTCTGTTTAGTATCTACTCACCCATCCATCTGTTTTTTTACTTTACTTAATTTTTTGAAATATAATAAAAATAATGTAGAAGTTTTTTAACATGACCTGAATGCCCTGTTTCTGTGCTCCCTAAGGTTCCATGTACTCCCTGTAGAAACCAGTTTATAGGTCAAAAGGATTCTGTCTGGACTGGCCAGCCAGACATTTAAGTATTCATTACCTCTGTGTGTGTGTATATTTAATGATGTTTGTGCATGGCTTAGCTAGGGATTTTGAAATATTTGTAGGGTTTTCCTATTTGCTGGGTTGTTTTAGAATTGAGAGCCATCAGCAGAAAAAAAACAAGGAAGAATACTATTTCTTCTTTCATCTATGTCCCATATTATACAAGTGTTCACTGAAAGTAGCACCAATTTTCTGGGAAAGGTCATGACTGAGACTTTTCTCACCCTTTACCCCTACTCTCCAATTCATGTTTCCTTCTTACAATGTGGTCATGTGCTTGCCCAAGTCTGGCTTATGAACCGTGTAGAATATTTGTGCAGTTTTGTTTTTTAAGCCCTACACTGTGCACATGATGCATTATTTAATTTGGAATGGGCTCTGAGTTTAGTCACACGTGCTTCTTGTGGTGTTTATCTTGGAATCCACAAGTGGGAGGGAAGTATTTTTGCATTTTATACATCTGGACATTGTTCATGATCCTCTTGTGACTTGGAAATTCTCTGTGGGGCAAAATCCAAAGAACAGTATTAAAAATAACATGGAGTTATGATGACATCTGAGTAAAAACCCTTGAGAATACCCTTCTGATCCAGCAGAGTTTGACATTGATGGTGAACTTTTTCAGTTGCGTGCTTCACTTTTGGCCTGAGTAGTGTGCTGGGATTATGGTTACCTGACACCCTTGCATGTAGGCTAACGTGCTGCCAGACTTTCTGAAAGTCTACAGCAGATTTAGCCTTTTGGGAGGGGAAGATTTTGCCTTGATTTTGCACGGCGTAAGACAGGTGAAGCAGATTCTGTTTATTGCTTCTGTGCCTTTGCCACTCTCTCCAGCCACAGGCATCTTAAGATGAGGATGACCTGTGAGGATCTTTCCAGTCATTCCCAGATCCTGCTTCATTCCATCTAGTTTAGAGCTAAAGGTTGATCCTGAGAACACCTCAGGGGCTGTGTCAGGACTGGGAGCGGGGCGGGGCAAGGGCGCGAGTAACCTTATCTTTCCCCTGATTACGCATGAGAAGTTGTTTTCAACAGGATTGGACAGGTATAGTACAGTACCTCCTCTTTTTGGCTAGGGTTCTGCTAGAATGGAAAAAGTGAGAAGGGATGTACCGAAGCCTTGCAGCTCTTTGAGTGAGTTTGCATATGGACAGTATTGCTTTTTGGCTCCAATCTAGTTTTCTTTCATTCCCATGTCTCATCTTTTATGCAGCTGCAGAGAGCAGGCTGGGAAAGCAGAATGAAAGCTTCAAACAGATTTGCACTTGAATAAAAGAAAGAGTGATTTCTCTTGGTCAGAGTACAGACCTGACTGAGGAGGAAGTTGTTTGCTTTTTCACTTTCTGAGTAAGGACTGTTTGCTTTTTTCCCTTCAAATGTAATAAGGAGGGGAAAAAGCTAATAAGTTGGACCTGCTAGTTAAAATTCATATAGAATTTTCAAATGTGCTTAATAAGGTTTATCATATGATTATAAAAGACGTAAATAGTTGGAGGGCAAAGGTCAAACTTTGGTTGAGGTTTTAGAATGAGTTGAATATGAAGTGGTTTGAGTGCTTGGGTAAGACTACTCAAGTAGGAGCTGTTTCTCTTTGCTGGTTTCTTTGGCCTTTACTTTGGGAACTTTTTCCCCTTTACTTTCGTAATGCATTTTGCAACTTTCAGTTAAAAAAAAAATCCAAAAGAGTTTAAGCTTTTAGCATATAAACACATCCTGGCCCTATGATGGGAATCACAACATAGCCGAGAATGGCTTGACTTCAGCTGGAGAGAGGTTAATAGTAGTAGCTCCAAGGATACCAAGATCATGCTTGTTTAATGTTTTAATGACTCCAGAAGGAAATGGTGAAATCTGCTGATGACACCAAATTGTTTTTGCTGATCCAAACAGGGATTTCTGGGAAGCTTCTTCACAGTATTTGGAAGAGTGGAAGAATTGGGCAATGTGGTAGCAAACACACCAAACTTGAAGTGAAGGTTTATGTAGCAGGAGTAATGTCAATACATTGAAGTTATCAAGTCTTCCAAGAGGAAGACTGTGGGGTCCCTATAAAGGAGTTGGCTTTGATTCCTCTCATGAAAGAAGATTTAGGACAAAGAACATTTTGATATATAGAAAATGAAAACTACTATGTAATAGTTGTAATTATAAAGTGTAGTGATTTAAAGATACGGTATCTGAGTTTCTTTCTTTGCTAATGCCAGCAGTAGTATATCCAAATAAGTGCTGTTTCCCTCAAAATGGTCATGGAAGATTGTATACTCATTTTATGCATGCTCCTCTTTTGGGGAATAGCTCCTAGTACATCCTTTTGACTATTTTCTGTGGTGGAAGGTCTTCATTTTTTAGGTTATTTTCGATTTTTAAAAAAAATTAATTTATTTTTGGCTGCATTGGGTCTTTGTTGCTGCGTGTGGGCTTCTCATTGTGGTGGCTTCTCTTGTGGAGCACGGGCTTTAGGTGCGTGGGCCTCAGTAGTTGTAGCACGCGGGCCTCAGTAGTTGTAGCATGCGGGCTCAGTAGTGTGGCTCGCAGGTTCTAGAGCACAGGCTCAGTAGTTGTGGCACACGGGCTTAGTTGCTCTGAGGCATGTGGGATCTTCCCAGACCAGGGCTTGAAGACATGTCCCCTATGTTGGCAGGCGGATTCTTAACCACTCCGCCACCAGGGAAACCCCTATTTTCGATTTTTGATATAGCTAATGGTCATTTAGAAGCAAGTGAATAAGATGAATGATCAAAGTAGATAAATTTAAAATATAAATTATAGTAGTGAAACTAATATTTTTTTAATTGCTTCAAAATTTTCTGGAGGACTTCCCTGGTGGCGCAGTGGTTAAGAATCTGCCTGCCAATGCAGGGGACACGGGTTTGAGCTCTGGTCCGGGAAGATCCCACATGCCATGGAGCAGCTAAGCCTGTGCGCCACAACTACTGAGCCTGCGCTCTAGAGCCGGCGAGCCACAACTACTGAAGCCTGCACGCCTAGAGCCCCTGCTCCGCAGCAAGAGAAGCCACCGCAATGAGAAGCCCGCGCACCGCAACGAAGAGTAGCCCCCACTCACTGCAACTAGAGAAAGTCCGCGCACAGCAACGAAGACCCAACACAGCCAAAAATAAATTAATTAATTAAAAAAAAATTTCTGGAGAAAATTACCAATGAGAAATTGCAAAAATATTTGTGTAATAGTAGTATTACGATGTTTTTTTTAATCTTTAGATGACCTGCTTGTCCCCGCCCCCAGCTTTATTGAGTATAATTGAACAAATAAAATTGTATATATTTAAGGTGTACAATGTGATGATTTGATATATATATACATTGTGAAATGATTACCACAATCAAGTTAATTAACACACTCATCGTCTCACATAGTTATTATATTTTTTTGTGTCGAGAACACCTAAGATTTACTTTCCTAGCAAATTTCAAGTATACAATACCATATCATTAATTATAGTCATCATGCTGTACATTAGATCCCCAGAACTCATTCATCTTATAACTGAAGGTTATACCCTTTGATGAGCATCTCTCCATTTTCCCCACCTAGCCCTGACTAACCACTATTCTACTCTCTGTGAGTCTGACTTTTTTATATTCCACATATGAGTGAGATCATACAGTATTTATCTTTCTCTATCTGGCTTATTTCACTTAGCCTAATGTCCTCCAGTTTCATCCATGTTGTTGCAAATGGCAGGCTTTCCTTTAGAATAAGTTCTTGGTTGATTTATTTCACAAATGTTACTCATTTAGATAGGTAAGTGGTAGAGTCTTGTTAAAATACTTGTTTCACTATATTATAGATACACCATGTTTATAAGTGACCTTTTCTTTTTAAAATTGGTAGAGCTCTATGTCCCCCAAGTGTACTCTTAGGGAGGAATCAGGAGGTTGTATAGTAACTGGAGATTCATTTAATGAATTGATATTTTCTCACTAAAACTTCCATCTGTGTAATGAAAAAGACCCTGTGGGTTAATAAATAAGATAGTCACTGTTACAGTACAGGAGCTGTGGTCTGGCCATCTATATCCATCCATCCATCCATCCATCCATCCATCCATCCATCCACCCACCCATCCATCCATTTACTTCAGAAGAATAAAGACACAGCCCCTTACCTCAAGATTTCTTTTTCTGCCATGCCAGTATATCCATTTGAAACAAACAGCAGTCAGTTGCAGTCGTGTCAGTGGAGTAAGTCAGTGGTTTTCAGACTTTATCTATGGAAACTGTATTTGGATTAAACGAGGGCAGGATGGGAATGTTGTTGAATTTTTGTCTTCTCTTTTCCCCCTTGATGAGAATCCGTGGAGTAACTTATGAAAAGCACTCGTACAGAGAATAAGTTGTTTGGTAACTTTTGAAAAGCACTGGCACAGAGAATAAGTTATTGGAAGGTCAGAAAAGAGTTTGTGTACTAAAAGCAGCTAGGGAGGCTTACTTCATTTCTTCCTTACTCTTCGAAGATTACTATTGTTTTTTAAAATTTTATTTTATTTATTTATTATTCTTGGCTGCGTTGGGTCTTCATTGCTGTGCGCGGGCTTTCTCTTGTTGCAATGAGCAGGCGCTACTCTTGGTTGCCGTGTGCGGGCTTCTCATTGCAGTGGCTTCTCTTGTTGCAGAGCACGGGCTCTAGGCGCGTGGGCTCAGTAGTTGTGGCACACAGGCTCAGTAGTTGTGGCACATGGGCTTAGTTGCTCCACGGCATGTGGGATCTTCCTGGACCAGGTCTCAAACCCACGTCCCCTGCATTGGCAGGCAGATTCTTAACCACTGCGCCACCAGGGAAGCTCTCTTCTAAGATTATTAAAATTAAGAATTTCCACTTATCAGTCTTATGCTTCCCTATCTTGAAAGTCAGTAAAACACAAAATCTGCCCACATATTTAAATTTATGACAGAGTTTTGCCTTCATAGTTCTCTTTGTTTAAACTCATAAAGTAAAAGGAGAACTTCTAATCTAAAAGCAGATGGATAGCCCAAGAAGAAAATATGTCTTAAAGCTCCACAGTCCTAAGTGCTGGGCCCCAGACTGGCTGTGTCAAATTTGACAAAGCTTTCGAATTTCAGCTCAGACATATTGAATCAGAATCTGGAATAGAGCCCAGGTATTTTAACAAGTTCTTCTTTGCATAAAAATAACACCTCCTAAAAAATAGATGTATACAAAAAAAGCTTAAAGGTAGAATGATATTAGAATGTATTGAAATAAAGCATGATATAGAGTTTGTCCTATGGAGTTCTGATGACTGAAGTCTGATGAATCATTATTTGAACCTACCAATAGTAATAGAAAGCTTGATATCATGGTTAAGAGATGGGTTCTGGACCTAGAATGTCTGGATCCAAATCATAGTTTGGTCACTTACTAGTTGTGTTACCTTGGGCAAAGTTTTAATAACTTCTCTGTGCCTCAATTTTCTTATCTGTAAAATAGAGATAAAACTAATGACACCTCAAAGGATTATTGTGAAGATTACATGAGATATTGAGTGAAAACACTTAAAACACTATTTGGCACACAGTAAGCCCTCAGTCAAACTTTGCTACTATTATTACTTGTTCTTCTAATTACAGAAGTAAGCATTTGGTCCCTACTGTGATTTCTTCTTATAATGAGTTCAGGCCTACTAAAGAAGAAAGTGAAAAGAAAGCAGGAAAAATGATTGCTCAGATATGAGTGTGTGTGTGTATGTGTGTGTGTGTAGGTAGGTAGGCATTTACGCTAAGTATATTGTATATAAATATATAATGGGGAAAAAAGCACACCCTCTTTAATTTCCTTGGAATAGGATTTTAAAGTAACAGATTTTACATTTACTACATTTTGCATTTCTGCCGCACTCTGATAACATGAGCAAAAGTGATGTGATCCTAACAGACACAGTAGATGGCGCTTTAGACTTAGTTTTTAAAGAAACTGGCACCAGAAGGAAAAAGAAAAGCACATTTTAATGGGCTTTTAAAATTTTTTCACCACCAAGGCAAATTTCATCGTAGAGTATGTGCCTTTAAGGAGAAAGGATTTTTTTTTTTGACAAAGCTGGATAATAATTTTAGCAAAAATAAATCTCCCAGTTACTATGTTTGTGCCAGGTTTGTCACTTGGAAAATGTTAGTTGTGTTTTAAGCCACAAACATATAAGGAAGTTATTTTCTTTTAAAACATTGCCTTATTTTTGAGATTGTCTCCCCCCCACCCCATCTCTGTATTTAATATTTCTTTTCCTAGTTTTTTTGGGGCCCTTTATTATTATTTATTTATTTATTTAATAAAAATGTGGTCATAAAATTACTTTGAATCACATCCATTTATAATGTAGTCGTATTTTAAAATTCAGCTATATTCATTCTAATAGGCCTCAAAGTGTAGGTCTCCATTAAAGGATAATTATGGTACTTTTGTCACTACCATACTATGCTTTATATACTTGATCTTACTTAATCCTAGGAATAACTCTATAAGGATTGTTATTCTCTTTTTTTTTAGATAAATAAACTGTCTCAGAGATGTTTAGTAACTTGCCGAGCTCACATACTTAGTGGTAGAAGTCGTAGCTGCTTCAAGAGTTTCTCCAGTGCACTATAGGTGTATTTTTTGAGCAACTACTGTGTGTCAGGCTTGCTAAGTACTGGGCATAGTATAGTGACCAAAACTGATTGGGGCCTTTCCCTTATGGACCTTGCAGATTGCTAGATATTTGATAGCAGATTGTTAGATATTTGATAGCATCTCTTTGAAGTCTACAAGATTGGGAATAGTTCATGGAGATGCAAAAATGTACATCAGAGTCACTGTGATTTTTAGGTAGATCAGGGAGCCCTTTTACCAAAGAGAAAGACTCATACCTAGCTTGAATGTATTGCTATATTAAAATACTTATTTAGGTATACTCATTCTAGCCAAGGGAAGAGCAAGACCTCTCTTCTCTCTCCACCTCTTTAGAGTTAAATCATAAAATCGACAATAAAAAACAACATAAGCTAAACTGTCTTCCAGATAAGGATCAGGAACAGTAAAGAAAATGCGAGTGTACTAGAAGGTCAAATTTTCCATTGGTTAAATGGTATTAAAATATATAAAGCAAGAAAATGTCAGCGAGAGTCTGAGAGAATAATGTAGTTTGTGCACAGTAAGACCATGGTAACTTCTAGATGGTTTCACTTTTACGATTTCGTGAAACCTTTTGATGTACAACCCGACTAGTGATGCCCCAAATTGCTAAGTACCCCTTCCACCTGGGACATTTAACATTTTCCTTTTAATTGATTTTTTTTCCCAAAAGGTTCACTCTGTTATTTTCATATATGATCCCAAGCTTCTATGCTAGAAAAAAGTATGTAGATGATGAGGAAACATAGACCAAGAGTTTTAAATTGAGGCCCATACCTGGGCTTCATTAAGTCTTCAGAACTCCTTAAATTGTATAACATTTTTTGTGTAAGTACCTAGGAACATTACTCTGGGAAGAAACTCCATAGCCTTCAAAATATACTTAAAGAGTTCTATGGGCTTCCCTGTTGGCGCCGTGGTTGAGAGTCCCCCTGCCGATGCAGGGGACACGGGTTTGTGCCCCAGTCCGGGAAGATCCCACATGCCGCCGAACGGCTGGGCCCGTGAGCCATGGCCGCTGAGCCTGCTTGTCTGGAGCCTGTGCTCCTCAATGGGAGAGGCCACAACAGTGAGAGGCCCGCGTACTGCAAAAAAAAGAGTTCTATGACCCTTAAAAATTTAAGGATTATTATAATTAGGACTCTACCCAAAGGAGTCTGCTAGAATCAATCCAGTTCAGGGTCATGAAAAGAGAAGTATCTTCCCAAATAGCACCTTGGAGAAGGAGGGGCTGTTTTGTTCCTTTAGGGATAGCAGTTTTGAGAGTCTGAGTGAATTTGGGATTTGAAGGTATGTGTTTAACTGTGGAGTTTTGGAACTCTCAACTCTCAGTAGGGTATCTTGATTTCAGTTGAGGGATACCTTTCAGGGAATTTGAAAATGCTTCTTTCCAATATAGTCTTTTAGTCAAATGAATGGTTATTTTTAGAAAATGAAATATAAAGGGAATAAAAGTGGGAAAAGAGTTGTTAGATCTTCTCAGTGGAATAAATAACTGAAGAAATTAATTCCTAAATCTTAAATTTTATCACAGGTAAAAGAAGTTCCTTTAGATCAGATAAAAGTCTCTGGTATAAGCTGTTTGATAATACAATTTGAATTTTTTTTTTGATACAGCTTTAAGAGGGTAGGAGATGTGTATATTTCTTCTCTCTCCTTTTTTAAAATTAATTAATTTTATTTATTTTTGGCTGCATTGGGTCTTTGTTGCTAGGCACGGGCTTTCTCTAGTTGCGGTGAGCAGGGGCTATTCTTCATTGCGGTGCTTGGGCTTCTCATTGCGGTGGCTTCTCGTTGTGGAGCACGGGCTCTAGGCACGTGGGCTTCAGTAGTTGTGGCTCACAGGCTCTAGAGCGCAGGCTCAGTAGTTGTGGCGCACAGGCTTAGTTGCTCCGCGGCATGTGGGATCTTCCCAGACCAGGGATCGAACCTGTGTCCCCTGCATTGGCAGGCACATTCTTATCCACTGCACCACCAGGGAAGCCCCCTATTTCTTCTCTCTTCCCTATCACCTCTCTTTTCCTAACCTTTGTGTATACTTTGCAGAAGAGCAGGTAGTTGTAACTTACAGTTATATATTTCTTATTAAACTCTTACCTGTGGTCCCAGATAGATGAATCAAGAAGTAAAATTAGATTTCTTAATTTGATATATTTAAGTCTTTTATTTTGATCTAATAATTTTTTGATCAGTAATCTTTTAATTCTTGTACAATCGTGCATAATAATAGTACCTATCAAATAGGGTATGGTGAAGATTATACTAAATTATAAATGTAGTGCTTAGTGTAGTATCTGGGATTTAACAAATGCTTAACAAGTATTAGCTATTGCTGTGTTCTCCATCATCATCATCATCATCATCAGTAGTAGTAATATATGTATTATATATCCCCATGACTGAATATACAGCATAAAATCACCCAAAGACAAAAAGCCTCTTGTTTAAGGGAACACATTATCTCAGGAATTAAGAGAGAGTTTCCTGTAAGGCATGTTTATCTTTCATTCGTGGATTGATGGTCATATGGATAGCTCTTTTGATGTGAGAAAAATAATGTCGTTAAATCGATTGTAAGCTTCATGAGGGCAAGGACTGTGTTTTATTTGCCTGTATCCTTAACTCTCATTTTATTGTCTGGCCCATGGTTGGTGTTCCATTAATTATTTGTCTTTATCTATGTTTTCTTCTTTGTTTTTCCTTCATTTTCCAAAAATACTTGCTGTTTCCATATTCAGAATTCCTTTTGAAAGAGTCACATTAGTATTGTGACTTTTAGAATTATTAATATACAGATCTTTTTTGGAACGAGGATGTTTTGTTTGAAGCAAATTACTTGGGAAACAAGACTTAATTCAACTTAAGAACATTCAGGCTTAAGACTTTTTGTAGAAAGGCAAATATTTGGTCTTAAACAAAAAACTTTATCTTCATTTGTGTATGTATCAGGCAGTCACTGATGTTTAACACTTAAGTTACCTAGTGTAGTAGTGTATATATAAAAATGGAAAAACCTACTGCCTGGAGAACAATGTCTTCAATAAGATATTTAAGAAACACTTTACTCTCCTATTTTAGACAACTTTACATAGCGCAGCAAACATTTACGACTACAGGAAACGTGATATTTTTCAGAAATGAATACTGGGACTTCCCTGGTGGTCCGGTGGTTAAGACTCTGCGCTTCCAATGCAGGAGGTGTGGGTTTGATCCCTGGTCAGGGAACTAAGATCCCACATGCCGCAGGGCAGCCAAAAACTTTAAAAAAAAAAAAAAAAGGAATTAATACTGATCGTAAATAAGTATGGCCACTGTGACAAAATTAGGTAAATAGTTCTTTCTGTCAAGGAAAAGCTCTGTCTTTTGGAGATGTATTTAGATTAAGTGCTAAATTGGACATATAGGTTAGTATTCCCACCGCATACTAGAGCCCAGCTATACATAGGCTCAGAGTAATTTGTTGTAGTTTACAGGAACATTGTAGATATGACCCTTTTGAAAAACAGACTCTCATGAGGCTTGGTTGGTTCTAGAATCACGCAAGGTTGAGTTCAGGTTAGGGGACATTTTACTTCTTTGGTCATAGCAATGTTGTCTCCCTATTGCCTACAAATAGGCAAGGAACTCTGGATGCCTTCTGAGACAGAGTAGAAAAAGTACGTATCTCTTGTAACAGGAATTGGGGTCTAGAGATAAGTGATATTTAACATGCAATGTTATAATATTTTTGTTCTGGTAGCAAATTTGCCTATAGTGTATGTAGTTGGTAGCCTGTGGTTTGGTATCCATTGAAATATACTATTACTCATTTGGTCTGGAGTTGGGTGAGATTTGTAATAACAATATCAGTGTGTTATCAGAGGGCTTTTGTTCTTTTTCTTTCTTCTATGGTAGTGTGCTATTATTGTTAAATGAAATTTTAATGAACATCTTTAGAAGAATAGAAATTGAAAAATTACTTATTAACTAACTTTAGCCTTTAATGTAGCATCCTTTTTTTTCCCCCTAAAGCTTATTGTCCTCTTGGTTTAAAAGGTTTAGACAGAGAGGAGTAAGAATGGTCAAAAGTTTTGAAATTGGAAAGTTGGAAGCTGTTTCCTCTTGATCGTATGATCGCAGGAGCCACAAAAGAGTGAGCCTCTTTATCAATAGATGAGAGTTCAAGCCTATCTGAATTTAGAATGTTAAATTATATTTTAACCATAGTAGCATTCTTTTTAACTAATGTAAATCATAATTGACTTTATACCACTCTGTTGTTTTATGAGGTGATATCATGTAGCTGCAAAGTTGTTTATAGTTAACCCTGAAGGTACCTCATTCTCATAAGGGCACCTTCTATAGCTTAGTGTTTATCTGCAAAATAAACCACATTTTTTCCCTTGTCTTATTAAAATAACGGAACCATTTTGTAGCCTTTGGAAACATTTCTGCACCTCATGTTCTTTTGAGCAAATAACCCCATGTGATTTACAAATGTTGGTAAAAGCAATAGGTATTTCCAAATGCTATTAGAATGGTAAAACTAATATATAGGTATTAAAAAAAAGTTCTTCATTAGGATAAATGAAGGCCAGAATGAATAAAATATTAGTCACTCTTTCCAGTGTTTTAATTCCAGAATGACTTTAATTTTTGTTGCTACTTTAATTTTTGTTTATACTATAATACCAGTAGCATTACAAAAGATTCAACAGTTCTCTCGATAGGTACACCAAATATTGCCCAAACCAAAGGTAGAAAGTTCTCCCTGGCTTCATTTATAGAGAAAATGATAACTGGAAGTTTAAAAAAAGTTGTCCAGGGCTTCCCTGGTGGCGCAGTCGTTGAGAGTCTGCCTGCCGATGCAGGAGATACGGGTTCGTGCCCCGGTCTGGGAAGATCCCACATGCCGCGGAGCAGCTGGACCCATGAGCCATGGCCGCTGGGCCTGCGCGTCCGGAGCCTGTGCTCCGCAACGGGAGAGGCCACAACAGTGAGAGGCCCGCGTACCGCAAAAAAAAAAAAGTTGTCCAAACTCTTGAAAGTATCATTGCCAAAACAAAATGCATATCAGGTTGAGATTTTAAGCATATGAAGTCTATGCATGGAAGAATGAATGAAGTATTTCTGTAATATTAACGAATGATCAGATATATTGGGAGAAATAATATTAAACCTTGCTCTATATTCTGACTGTATATGAACAGAGCCAGAGCACTTGTAAAAAATAGGAACATATCACTGCAATAAGGTATGGTCTAAACTTGTTCCTAAATGACATCTTGAAGTTTGGCCTTGTCCAAAAACATTTTTTGAGGAAGGGCCGATGGTACAGCTGCTGTCTTCAAGGAAAAAGAAAAAGCGACATCAACATCACAGCCTTATATTAAACTTCATGAGGTGAAGTAAAGGTGTCCTCTGAAAAACTGATAAGAAGGAGGAGCAGGGGGTAGAAGAAGGAAAGGAGCTTTTCAAGAAATAGAAATAGTTTAAGATATTAGCGTATCTAATATTGTCAGGAACACTGTATGTAATGAGATTTTTGGTAGAATGCGACTTCAGAGTTCTCTGAGGATTCTAAAAGCAAAAATTATCTTTTCAACACAAAACTATTTCTGAATCAGGTGTTCTTTGGCATCTTAAATTGAGCACAATTACATCAGCTGTTTCTGAGACTTCATTAATTCAGTGCATATTCCAGACATGTGTCCTGTAGGATACGCTACTGAGCATTTCAGAAAGAACTAAAGGATTATGATATTGTTTCCGTCTCAGAGAACTTATTATCTAGTGAGGGAGAGAGCAAACATCTATGCAAACATCTAGAGAACCAAGAAGAATGAACCGTCCAAGAGGACTCTGTAGACAAGACAGATTACATCCTTTTGTCAAGATGAATGCTTCACGAAGGAGGACATGTGAACCGGATGTTGTTGTATGTATAGAATATGTATAGATGGGATTGGGGTAGGAGTTAGGCTTTTAGGAGCATGAGCAAAGATGGAGCAGAGGTGAAGATGTGGGACGTATTTAGGAACAGGGAGTAGCTGAGGGAGGGTTAAGTATAGGTTTCATGGAAGAGAGTGGTAGGAGATAAAATGAGAAATAAAGCTTGGAGCCAGGGTACGGGAGGTTTTAAAAGTGAACTGAAGGGGCTTCCCTGGTGGTGCAGTGGTTGAGAGTCCGCCTGCCGATGCAGGGGACACGGGTTCGTGCCCCAGTCCGGGAAGATCCCACATGCCGCGGGGCGGCTGGGTCCGTGAGCCATGGCCGCTGAGCCTGCGCGTCCGGAGCCTGTGCTCCGCAATGGGAGAGACCACAACAGTGAGAGGCCCGCGTACCACAAAAAAAAAAAAGTGAACTGAAGAATTTTGGACTTTATTCTCTAGGCAGTGAGGAGTCTATGAAAACTTTTTAGCAGTGACAGGACAGGAGCTAGTGTTTGTGCTTTAGTATAATTAACTGGAAGAATACAGTGGAGTAGGGAGAAACTAGAACTGAGAATTGAAATTAAGAGGTCATTGCAGAGGCCTATGTGAAAAATAGTCAGGGCCTGGCATAAGGTGTGGCAGTGGAAAAGGAAAAGAAAGGAGAAACATTTGGTAGGTAGAATCAGCAGAATGGAGCTGTGATTGTGTGTGGAAAGTAAAGGAAAAGAGAATTCGAGGACGATTTGCATCTGGGTAACTAGGGCATTGGTGTTGCCATTAACAGAAAGAGGAATATTAGGCGGAGGAGCTGGTTTGGGGAATTAAGATTCGTTAAGACAGTGGTTGAGGGAAAAAAACAGAAGATTAGTTAAATGATTGAAATGAATGGGTAGGGGCACATAAGAATAGTAAGAGAGAGAGAGAAACAGGAAGAGAGGAGAAGATGAAAGATGAAGCCTTAAGAAATACTTACCTTTGGGGGTTTGAATAGAAGAAAAGAAGTTAGCAAGAGTGGTCAAAGAGGGGAGGAAGAGATCAGGACACTGTGCTATTAAAAGGTCCCTCTTAGGCTGTGTGACCCTGTTTTACTGCAGTCACTGCAGCTTGACTGTCCCTGTGGTCCCTACTGTACTCCCCCAAAGACTTTTCACTGTGCAGTGAATGGTCTTTCTGCCAAAGAAGAACCCCCGGAAGTTCTGGGAAGTCAGTTACAGTAGCCTCTAACGCAACTTAATTCCATTGTTCTTTTTATTTAAACATCACAGGAGGAGTTGTTATGACCGATAATCAACAGAAGGGTGTAAGAATCAGAGGCTTACATTCTGAGTGCCAAGACTATATACCATGCCTGAGCTCACCTGATAGGCGAGATGCTATGTGCTTAATTCCCCACTTGGGACAGATTCAGTGTGAGTCTCTTGCTTCTTTTCCTGTATCTTATGAGTGAGGGAAGGCTGGTAGGCATTTCGTAGGTGTAGAGGCTGGCTCTCGTGTTTGTTCTCTAGATCAGTGTGTGACTTGGAAACCAAGAGGTGAAAGAATTTTAGAATTTAGTCAGTAGTATCACCTGCTCCACGGAGGAGGAAGTAGATGAGGATTAAGACAAGACCACTAGGTTTAGTGGTTTTGAGGTCACAGATGGCCTTGAGAAGATAGTTTTAGTACAATGACATGGGCGGAAGAATCCAGGAAGTTAAAGAATAAGTACACTGTAAAGAACGGAGTTAACTGTAGTAAAGTACTCTTTCAGGACATGAATGAGAGTAGAGAGATAGGAGCACTAGGATGAAAAGAAGACTTTTTTTTTTTTAATGGGAAAAGGAACATATTTGTAGGCAGAGGTAAGGGAGCCTTTGGAGAGGAGAGAGAAGGTACTGGGGAGGAGAGGGTTCATTACAGACTGACAGATCTTGGAGGAGTCTGGAAAGAAGGAGATCAAGAGTATGCGTTGAGGTATTGGCATTGGGAGGGAATATTTAGAAATCAGAGGAGTAAGGACAAAAGATGGATGAAGGTAGGGGAGCTCCCTGGTAGAGAGGACAGATGCTGAGGGAAGATATACCATGTGACCTCAGATATCTCATTAAAGAGGGAAAATCCATTTGCCAGGAATGAGGAGAAAGGAGAGAGGAGAAAAGATGTGGAGTAGTTGCAGTGAGAAATAGTTAAGATAAGCCGTTGAGTTTCACTGAGGACACAATTGAGGATAATCTTATCTCTTGCCTTTCTTTAGTAAGATTTATGTGGATTTTTTGTTTTTTACTTAAAAGGACAGAAGAAAGTTCCATGAAAGTTTATACTCAGAAATGTGAAGAATTTTATTAAAGTCAGCTAATTCACGCTGATGCACATATCTTGGATCCAGAAATATAGATGATGATGGTACTGTTACTGCTTATGGGTTGATCACAAAAAAGTAATATACACTTAGGACTTAATGGCTCTTTCAAGTGTTATAAGGAAGCAGAATTTCTTCAGGGACTTGTTCTAGGAATGTAGCTTGGGATTTCGCCAAGCATATCTTTTCTGTCACTCAGTGGCATGGTTTTGCATGACACAGTGTCTGAGTCCTCTTGTTTATGATTTCTTCTGTTTCATATGAAAGATATTTCTCTAGGTTTGAAAATACACCAAATCAAGAAATAGCTTGATATATAAAAGATGTTTGACTCATCCAAGAAGACTTTTAATTTTCTGAATTTGTCATGATAAAAATTGAAATATTACATATAGATATTGGTGGTAGTTCAGAAAAGTGAGACATTAAATTCTATGTGGCCAACATTCATTGTGTTTAATGAACTTGACAAACATCTATAGAACAAAGCAGAATTGAACCATCTAAGAGGACTCCCAGATCCCATCCTTTTTTGTCAAGATGAATGCTTCATGAAGGAGGGGCACATGAACTAGACAATATAGTACATATAGAATTTGGACAGATGAAGATGGGATTGGGATAAGCGGCTTTTGGCAAAGAAAATAACATGAGCAAAGATGGAACAGAGGTGGAGATATGGGACATATTAAGGGACCTTCTTTCCTTAGTTCCTTTTCTGAAAGTAAAGACTTTAGGTAGCTGCTTGTGGAGGACACTCAGTCCGGATAACATAACATCTTTCTTTTTCTTGTTGTACTGTGGTTGTCTGATTTTTAGAATTACTTGCTATTCTTAAACTGGAAAGAAAATAAAAGAAACATCAAAGTCTTTAAGTTTTAGCAGTTGGTATCTCCACCCATTTCAACTAAACAGTGTTTTTAAATACCTACTATATATAAGATGATGATGAACAAGATAAAATTTGTGCCTGCAAAACACGCGCACTCTTTTAAGAGAAATTTCACCTTGGAAATTTTAATTGTTTGAGTGAACTATGCTTTAATGTTCAATATATTAAACAATATAAGCAAACCAAATCGTGCATAATATTTTATATTCCCATTGTGATTCTAGAGCTACCCTGTCCAATATATTAACCACTAGCCACATGTGGCTATTAAAATGAATGAAAATTAAATAAAATTAAAAATTCAGTCACACTCGTAACATTCCAAGTGCTTAGCAGCCACATATGATTTGTGGCTATTATTCTGGACAGCACAGATAGTTAACATTTCCACTGTTGAAGGGAGCTCTATTGGGCAGTGCTGCTCTAGAGGTCTAGAACATATTTTAATTGTTTTGGTCAGGTGATTGGCTTAGTCATTCATGTCTTCAATAAACCTTCATTAAATGCCTGCCATGTGACAGGTGTTGGGCTAGAGCTAGATGATAAAGAAAAGTCCTAGTTCCTGCCCACATGGACTTTTCAACCTTGTGGAGGATAGAGATAAATTAACAGGTGGATAAAGTAGGATGTGATAAGTGCTACCATGGGAGGAGAAATTCAAGAGGCTGTGAACGTATATAAGGAAAAGTATGGAAGCAAAACTCAAGGTTTACCTCTGGGGAAAGGTCAATAGGTATTGGCTTGGCTAAGCTGCGGAGAGTGAGTGAAAGGATGACCCCAGCAGTGTAAAACACCTGGATGTAAAAGAACATGGCACACTGGAGGGACGGAAAGATGTTCACTGTGACTGAGGCCCACATAATCTCTAAGATCTCTTAATTCAGAGTCTTTCTTTTTATGATACATTTAAAATATTTTTAAAAACAGGCTCCTTCTTTTTCTGAAAAAAGAAACAGGTCCCTGGTCCCTCTCACTGTTTGGGGAGCTTCTTATATCTATCTTATATTTGTAGATGCTACAGTTAGAGGTAAAAAGAAATTGGCGAAAAGAAGGAACAAAGAGAGAAAGATGACCAGAACAAGTTTAAGAGAAATAGGACAGGTAATATTTGATGGGGAATAACAGTACCATTTATAACACTCAGATTCCCTGTCTCTAATCAAATGGTTGATCTCAACCATTTCAAAAGCTCATGTCACCAAATGGTTAACTTGGTATCATGAAATGTATTTATGTGAGAATATTTTTGATAAGGTATCTAAAAATTGACTTTTTATCCTGATTCACTTCATTAGAAATCATAATAGAATTTTCTATATTCTGTTTTCATGAGTCTGTGTGCTTACAGTGTATGCAACCAGGAAGAAATTTAAATGCTATTATTTTATTTTTATAGGGCAATAAATAGTCACTGTAAGATCAAAACCTAAGGTTACACAAGGAGTCAGAGATGCAGTAGGATCAGGACACAAAAGAATTGTATCTTTACTCAGCCTTCACCAATTCCAGAGATTATTCTATGTATTATACAAAATACATTACACATAATAAATCTCTCACTTTTGGTAAATATTTAGCTGTTGTTGATTTATTTCTGCCCTACTGGCAGCCATCACGTCTCTGTTCTACATTGTGAAAGTCTGTTTATCTGACTGTGTCGACATCATCTGCTCTAACATGGAGGCTTCTGGAAGGCAGGGATCATGTCTATTTATTTTGCATAATGCTTAGCACAGAGCTCTGTACGTGAAGCTTTATTTTTATTTGATAATGATGATTTTATGTATTTCTTTTCTTTCCTGTCTTCAGATTGGTCAAATCTTCCGATAACAATTAATCCAGTAGAACACAGAGGTGAAATTAACTGTTAAATGCCTAGACAGGCTGGGTAGCAGAATGTCTCACACAGCTATATGAGGTCTTATGCCACCACCAAGAGGTACCCTCTTGTAAAAAGATGAAAAATACAGAGAAGCCACCCACGTTGGTTTTCACGAAGGAAAATTTGGTGTCTAGTTTTACCACCAGTGCTTGTCAAATAAACTTGGTATGGAATCAAGGCTGAATACAGTAAACAGAAAATTCAGATAAAAGCTAAGTGAAAAAAAAATCCTGTTTATTTTCATCCCTATTCTTATTTGGGACAGGCTTCTGGAATAGTGTTGGAAGGTTGAACGTAAGTTTGACGAAATGGAGCTGGAGCCAAGTGAACAAGGTCTCAGTACTTTTTGAAGATCCTCCAACTCTTGTTTGAGTAAAAACAAATTTTACTAGTGTATCCTCCTTCAAATTGTCCATCTTTTTTTAAACTTGCATCACTAAATTATAAAACTAGACATCCAAAAGTGTTATGTGGACACAGCTATTAAGTTTAGTTTTGTTAGAATATTCCAGACACTGAAAAGAAACTTCCTAGACTCTTAAGGTACCTTTAGAAATTTCCTTAAAAATCTTCTTTTCACCCTTACCTTGCCTTTTCTGCTCTTTCTCTAGATTTATCATGAATTTTTCTATTATACATTTCAGGGAACCTTTAAGGGTTACTTGCTACATCTTTTATTGTAGTCAGTTTTTTACATAACTTTATTAACCTATTATAAGTGACATTTCTTCTATTTGATTTCTAGATTCTTCATTTTTATTTTTTATTCTGTATTTTATTGAGGTTTATATGTGTAAAATAAATCTTATCAGAGGAATCAATGTTATTAATCCTGAAATTTAGATTATGATTTTTAGACTTTCAGAAGGTTTCTGTTTGATTCTCTTGGGTTCCTTTGAGCAATACTTAACTTTTGAAATTTATGTTAGCATTGAAAAATAAAGATAACCCAGGAATAAGTATGCTTATGTATCTGTAAGTGTTATTAGATGATTAATGATTCATTTGTAAAACAGTCAAAAGTTATCATGCTATATCTTCTTTCTCGTATATATATATTTTTTTAACATCTGAAACTTTTCTTTATCAATTATAATTTGCCTATTCCTTCCAAGAATAAGACTTTCTTTGCAAAATCACTTTATAAACTTTTTTGAAATATACAAATATAAAATTAATATTCTATATGAAGTATTTAAATATACTATTCATCTCAGCAGATGAAGAATCAAGTTCAGAGAAGTTAAGTGGTTTATTCAAAGTCACACAGCTTCAGGACTTCCCTGGTAGTCCAGTAGTTACAACTCCGTGCTTCCAATGCAAGGGACATGGGTTTGACCCCTGTTCAGGGAAATAGGATCCCACATGCGACACGGCACAGCCAAGAAAATATTAAAAAACAAACAAACAAAAAGTCACATAGCTTCGTAGGAGCTGAGACTCAAATTCAGGAATGGTTTGATTCCATTTCACTTGATCTTTTCATGACATCATTTCATTTCTTCCTAAAAAACATTCAAGTCTTTTATGATTAATTTGCATAAATCACATTTGTTTTCTTAGTTATCAGTGAAAGTTCTTGTTTTCTTCAGCTCAACGTTTCATAAGAGCCTTTAGTTAGGCTTTTGTTCCAGGATGCTGAACCCAGATTTTAGGAATTTGAAAGCATCAGAGTATAGGTATATCAGTATATCCACAATATATCTAAGAGGAAATACATTTAAGAGAAATATATTTTCAAGAACACTGGTTGGAGCCTGGACATATTAATCAACAATTTATCAGACTCTGAAAGGAATTTCCTTGTCTAGGTACAGTTTTGATGGAGAAATCATCTGAGGTCTATACGTGCTTAACCTCTGAAACAGAAGAACAGGATCAGTCAGGAAAAAAGGAGAGGTTTTCACTCACATGTGCTGTGTGTCTCTGTCTGAGACAGATCGTGTGCTGGTGATCAGAATACTGGCACAGCTTAGTTCACTATTTTTCAAAGACTACCACTACTCAGCTTGAGGAAGAGCATTATTCTTGGAAAGTTATACATTTTGAATCACTGGCGTAAAGATTGTTAGTCCTTACCTGGGTACTTCAGTTCTCTTAAAACTTATAGCTCAATATCAAAAAAACAAACAACCCAATCCAAAAATGGGCAGAAGACCTAAATAGATATTTCTCCAAAGAAGATATACAGATCACCAACAAGCACAGGAAAGGATGCTCAACATCACTAATCATTAGAGAAATTCAAATCAGAACTACAATGAGGTATCACCTCACACTGGTCAGAATGGCCATCATCAAAAAATCTACAAACAATAAATGCTAGAGAGGGTGTGGAGAAAAGGGAACCCTCTTGCACTGTGGGAATATAAATTGATACAGCCACTATGGAGAACAGTATGGAGGTTCCTTAAAAAACTACAAATAGAACTACCATATGACCCAGCAATCCCACTACTGGGCGTATACCCTGAGAAAACCATAATTCACGATGTTCATTGCAGCTCTATTTACAATAACCAGGACATCGAAGCAACCTGTGTCCATGGACAGATGAATATATAAAGAAGATGTGGCGCATATATACAATGGAATATTACTCAGCCATAAGAAGAAACGAAATTGAGTTATTTGTAGTGAGATGGATGGACCTAGAGTCTGTCATACAGAGTGAAGTAAGTCAGGAATAGAAAAACAAATACCTTATGCTAACACATGTATGTGGAATCTAAAAAAAAAAAAATGGTTTTGAAGAACCTAGGGGTAGGACAGAAATAAAGACGCAGACATAGAGAATGGACTTGAGGACATGGGGAGGGGGGAAGGGTAAGCTGGGACGAAGTGAGAGAGTGGCATGGACATATATATACTACCAAATGTAAAATAGATAGCTAGTGGGAAGCAGCCACGTAGCAGAGGGAGATCAGCTGGGTGCTTTGTGACCACCTAGAGGGGTGGGATAGGGAGGGTGGGAGGGAGATGCAAGAAGGAGGAGATATGGGGATATATGTATATGTATAGCTGATTCACTTTGTTATAAAGCAGAAACTAACACACCATTGTAAAGCAATTAAACTCCAATAAAGATGTTATAAATAAATAAATAATGGGGGAAAATATAGCTATCTAAGTTATAGCTATATAAGCTGTATATATATGTGTGTCTCTCAATATCAGTGTACAAGTAACAGATATGTTCATTGTGAAAAAATTTAGGAAATTAAGGTAGGCAAGAACGAAATAAAAATCATTGACTACAACAGAAAGCTATTAAAATTTTGTCTATAGCCTTTTGGGTTTTATCTTACATGTATACACACACACATAAATCAAACACAATATACATAATAAAAATAATAAATACACTTTAAAAAATGCACTCATATTGATGAAAAGTGAGAATGTAGAGCTACGGAAACAAATTAAAGAGTAGAACAGCACCATTACAAAACTAATAAGTGAGAACCAGTAAGGAATAGAATAGAGATGGCTGAAAATTTAATGGTTTGGAGCAAAAAGTTGAAACAATCACAGTAAAAACAGGGGTGAAAGATTAAAGCAAATTGGTTAACAATGAAAGATATGACACAAAGGTGAGTCAAAGAAAAGATTACTGCTGTCCTGTGAGTAAGAGGACTCAACAAATGGAACTTAAAAAGTATTTAGAGAATTGATACAGCAAAACTTCACTGAAATGAACAACTGAATCTGCAGATCAAAAATACACATTGGATACTGAAATTGGTAAAGAAGAATCAGTATCAACTCATATCCTGGTTGCTCCTGAAGAAAGACTTCTTCAGTCATTCACACAAAAGCAAAAGTCACCAGCAAGGGAGAAAATTAGACTGGTCTCAGACTTCTCCACAACAAAGTGCAATACCAGAGAAGCTGTGTCAACGAAGTTCAGATACAAGAAAGTATGACTAAGAACATTGTATCTAGCCAAGTTGTTGAAGAATAAAGGCAACAGGCATATATATAATCCTCAAATGTGAAAGAACCCTGAGAATACAGCATGTGTGGGATCTTTCTGGAAAACCTACTTGTTAAAATTTAGCCAACCAAGAGATGAGTCAAAATAAAAACTGGTTTTGAATATTAAATTCATTTATGTATAAATCTCAGATTTAGAAACTGTAAAAACTGTGGTAGGGCTTCCCTGGTGGCGCGATGGTTGAGAATCTGCCTGTCAATGCAGGGGACATGGGTTCGAGCCCTGGTCTGGGAAGATCCCACATGCTTCGGAGCAACTGGGCCCGTGAGCCACAGTTACTGAGCCTGTGTGTCTGGAGCCTGTGCACCACAACAAGAGAGGCCGTGATAGTGAGAGGCCCGTGCACCGCGATGAAGAGTGGCCCCCGCTTGCCACAACTAGAGAAAGCCCTCGCACAGAAATGAAGACCCAACGTAGCCATAAATTAATTAATTAATTAATTTAAAAAAAAACAAAAAAAACTGTGGTAACAGAACAGAATATGAACGTGAACATTATACATCGTGGCAAAGTAAAACAAAAATTGGGGGACTTCCTTGGTGGTCCAGTGGTTAAGAACCCATCTTCCAATGTAGGAGACACTGGTCAAACCCTGGTGGGGGAACTAAGATCCCACGTGCTGTGGGGCAACTAAGCCCGCGCGCCACAACTACTGAGCCTGTGTGCTCTGGAGCCTGTGCACCACAACTAGAGAGCCTGTGCCATAACTACTGAGCCCACGTGCTCTAGAGCCCATGTGCCACTGCTAGAGAGAAGCCCGTGCGCTGCAATGAAGAGCCCTCGCTCTGCAACGAAAGATCCTGCCTGCTGCAACTAAGACCTGACACAGCCAAAATAAATTAATTAATTAAAAAAGAACAATTGGGAGGTAGGTGGAAGGGAAATGGAAATTATTAATCTCCTTATCTTTCGTAGCAACAATTCAGTCAACATAGTCTAAAATTTAATGTAGTTTTAAAGTAATATTAATCTCCTCTATGGTTTTTTATCATTTTTCTTAAACATGGATTTTTTACAATTAATGTTTTTTGAGTGAAGAAGCAATTATTTAAGGTTTAAAATTTCTTCCATTTTGTTTTAGCTTCTGTTACTTTCAACTAAAATTAAAATATTTTTATTTTTAAAAGTGAGTATACTTTTATCCTAGAAATAATAAGTTTATTTTTGTTAATCCATCTACCCATCTGTATATGTGAGTAATTGTCTGGAGTGATATTCACTAAATCTTAATACTGAATATATCTCAATGGTGAGATTTTGGATCATTTGTTGCATTTTTCATTGTATATTTTGTATTATTTGAATATTGATAGTGAGAATGTTTTAGTGAAAATGATACAATGAATTTATTACCCTGAAAGATGGATTTATACTTATATACAGTTTTTCAAATATAGAATTTAATATCCTCATTAAAAAAAATTTATCATGACCCTTTTCCTCTTATGATGTTTAACAGCTCACAGTATTTTTATGGATGTGTTGTATTTCTTCCGATCTTGATCGCAGTTTCTTCATTTGTAATTATAGAGTTGGATTAGATTAGTAGTTTCCAATTTTTTTCTTTAAACAGTAGAACCTTTTCAATAAATAAAAAAATTTATAACTCTTGGAATATAGTTTCAAAGCTGTACGGATTAGGTAATTTCTGAGGTTTATTCCATTTTACCACAAATATTAGTTTGTTTCTTAGGAATTCTTTTTTTCTTGAGTGACTGCTTTTCATGTATTAAAAAAAGAAAAATCAAGTAATAGCCATGATCTTAAGAATCAGGATTTTAAGATGAAAGGGAGGGGCCTTTAAAAACCATTTCATCTATTTCCCTAATTTTAGATACAAAGAAACCAAATTTAAGTTGCTTTACTAACATTACACAGCCCGCTGAAATGTATGAGACTTCAGCCCAGATCTGCTGACTTTCTATGCTGTTCTTTCCCCTACAGTACGTGTGAATATATATATATATATATATATATATATATATATATATATATATATATTTTTTTTTTTTTAAAGATGGGCAGGAAAGATACAATTTTATCTTAACCTATTTCACATGTAGACTAACTTGTAAATGTCAGGAAATACACTTAATTTATAGTGTATTTATTTTCTTCCTCATGAAAAAAGATCAGCAGTGCGGGCATTTATTGAACTCTTAAGTTCCAGAAGTTAGAAAGGAAAGTGAGTGGGATTTTGGTGAGGAAGAAAGCATTTACTTGTCAAAGATTTGTAATTTACTGTGGTTACTGAGATTAAAATAAAACTAAAACTTGACTTGGCAGAGGATTAAAAACAAAACAGCTCCAAAGTGTGTGCACATTATGGAGAAGATGCCATTTTCCCTTCAGGCATCCAAGGGGGAAGGGAATATTGTTTCTTTGTGTTGCCGGAATTGATTTATTTAGTTATGATTTCAACATGCCTACCAGGCAAACCCCAGAAAACATTGCACAACATTAACCAGAACAAATGGTGTTTTTTTTCTATATCCCCCCTTAAGGTTTTCCAAATAAAACATCAGTTATTTTGTTTTTTGTCTTTTTTCAAATTGTTTAAATGGCTCTGATTATGTTTGACTATTGGGTGTGGCAGGTTTTAGAATCTTAAGTGGTACTACAGGTTCCTGAACAAGAAAGAGAATTAAAGGTGAGGTGACTTGATTATTGGAATGTGTGGAATGTAAAGTCTGAGCGGTATTATGGTCTGCCTCAGGCTGCTCTTAGTAATAGACTTCTTGTTACAAGCCCTATTATTATTGGAAATTTATTTTGGAAATGACTAAAACAAACCACCTTGTCTCATATTTCCTTTCCACACAGGCACTTTGAAGAGCTATCTTAAATATTGTCAAGTCTCAATTATCCTGGGATAGGTTAGCGTTAGCACCATCCTCACAAACTTGAATTAAATGCACATGGTGTTGCACTAGGTACAGCTCAGAGACAATTAGCAAATGAGCCTTATCCTTTTGGAGCTTGCGAAGAGTTGATAGCCTAGCATGTAGTTCAACAAATCCCAATCTTATTTTTCCACACACTCTCTAAATACCCCCTCCCTTCCTGTATTCTCTCTCTTCTTTAGTGGCTCCCCATCCTCTCAGCTGGAAACATCACATCCATCTTGAGTCCTTATGTTCTGTTAGGCTCCCCACCAATCTATCCACAAGTCCTGTCTCTTCTATCTCCAAAATCGCTTTTGAATATGTTCGTTTCCTCTCTTCATTCTCATAGCCATTGACCTTGTTTAGGCCCTTTTCATCTTTCATTTCAATTCTTAGGAGAGCTGCTTATCTACTTTCAGGCTTTCCATTTTCCAGTCCATCCTCCACATTGCTGTCAAATCTCTTTCTTTAAAGACAGATCTAATCATATCATTCAAAAAACCTTTGATCGGCCTCCATTACCTTCAAGGGATAAAGTCTAAACTCCTTAGCTTGTCATGTAAGGGCTTCATAGTCTGGCCCCAATCTACTTATTCTCGCCTCATTTTCTGCCACATTTCCTCCTCCCCCCACCTCTGTTGACAAACACACATATACATTTACTCTTGTCCCACCAGCTTCCTCATAGTTTCCTGAGCTCGCCATCTCCTTGTACTTTTGATCATACTGTTCCTTGCTCCATACACACAGAATACTCTTTCTTGACTGCCCCAATCCCCAATCCCGGTCATCTCCCCACCAACACCAGAAAATGATGACTATTTTCAGTTTGGTATCTGTCCTTCAAAGCAAACCTTTTTTTTTTTTTTTTTTTTTTGATATTTATTTATGTATTTGGCTGCATCAGGTCTTAGGTGCGGCACATGAGATCTTCTTTGCGGCACATGGGATCTTTCATTGCAGTGCACGCACTCTTTGTTGCGGTGTGCGTGCTTCTCTCTAGTTGTGATGCATGGGCTCCAGAGCATGGGCTCAGTAGTTGCAGTGTGCGGGCTGTCTAGCTGTGGCACGTGGGCTCAGTAGTTGTGGTGCTCAGGCTCTCTAGTTGCTGTGCGCGGGCTCCAGTGCACGGGCTCTCTAGTTGTGGTACACGGGCTCTAGGGTGCACGGGCTTAGTTGCCCCGTGGCATGTGGGATCTTAGTTGCCCGACGAGGGATTGAACCTATGTCCCCTGCATTGGAAGGCAGATTCTTAACCACTGGACCACTAGGGAAGTCCCAAAGCAAACCTTTTTATGTGCATTGACTTACAGACAGATGTATGGGGAGATAAATAGGCTTATGAAAGACATATAGTGCTTTGTGTTTGGGTGTTTGTGTGTGCTTTCCCCACAAAAATAGTATCATACATATTGCCTCTCATTGGTCAAACTTCCTTTCTAGATTCTACAATTTATCTTGGAGATCTTTTTATATTAACACATACAGATGATGACTTACTACACTTTTTCAGCTTCTACCACTTGGTATCATGTTTAAGACTAGCTTGAATTTTCCTCTTCTCTTGTAATCTCATATGGACAATTAGAAGGTAAAAGAGAAAAAAATTATAGCAAGCAAGTATAATTTCTGATGCCCATTAAATAAGGAAGAAGCGTGCAATTGCTGGCTGGGGGAAAAAATGTTTTACTTAAAACTTAGACTGTCTTAGAAACACTGTTGTTGGACCCAGTTCAAAGGATATCACTGACATTAACACCCTCTCCCCTCCCTTTCCCCTACCCCACCTCCCCAACTATTGCTGAAAATTAAATGTACCCAGGGCTCTTTGTGGTATGTGTACATCTGGTTTTCCCTTTTCCATATGCTTAAGTCCTCCCTCCTCAATTGCTTCTGTTTAGCACTTAATTTAAATTCCCAAATTAATCCAAGAAGCAAATTTGAAATCTGTAAATTGAGGGGGTTTGATGATTTTTTTAGGCCTTTTAGAGCTCTAGGATTCTTTTAAGTAATGGTTTTATTTCAGAGAATATATTCTGATAAAATGAAACTTTGATTTAGGTTGTAAATATAAATATAATAGAAAGTAGTATAAGTAAATATAAGTAATTTAATAATATTGAAATAGATGAAACTTGTGCTGTTTGTCACTCTTCCTTGAAGAATATTTATAATGATCATTTAATCTTCAAAGTAAACCACTGAAAGGACTTGATAACTGTACTTTATTATTACTACCAAGCTCTAGGCTTAATTAGATTGGACTATTAATATCTGATTTTTTTTTTCCTGTATAAAGCTAAGAAATGTAGGACTAAGTCAAGTCAAAGTGAATGGGAGATTCTGAGAAAGTATTTGTCAGATGTTTGCACTTATTATATGCTTTTGAGTGTTTAAAGATTTAGAGGTACCACCGTATATCAGGAACAAAGAGTTAGGAGTCAGGAATGGGGGAATCAGTGCCAGCCCATCACTGACTCACTTTGTGATCGCAGGTCACTCCTTGCTCTTAAAATTTCCCATGTGTAACATTTAGTAGATTATTTCTCACTCTTAACTTACCCAGGGATGTTTTGTGAAATAATAAAGATAACCACTGCCAGTTATTTTGTGCTCCTTGGTAAAGATTCTGCATAAATTAACGGCAGCACTAGGGTGGGTTATTTCATTATTTGAGAGAGTTCTTAAAAGTGAGAGAAGTACCCAAAATAGGTCACCTAAAGTTTTTGTCATTTCTCCTAGGCCAAGGAAAAGTTTTCTGTGTTAGCTAGAACAATGCTGAAAATTAATATGTAACATTGTAGGAGCTGATTTTTTTTTTTTTTTTTTGCTGCGTGTGGGCTTTCTCTAGCTGCGGTGAGCAAGGGCTACTCTTTGTTGTAGTGCGCAGGCTTCTAATTGCGGTGGCTTCTCTTATTGCGGAGCATGGACTCTAGGCACGCGGGCTTCAGTAGTTGCAGCACACAGGCTCAGTAGTTGTGGCGCACGGGCTTAGTTGCTCTGTGGCATGTGGGATCTTCCAGGACCAGGGCTCAAACCTGTGTCCCCTGCATTGGCAGGTGGATTCTTAACCACTGTGCCACCAGGGAGGTCCCATAGGAGCTGATCTTGATGTATACAGTTCTTTCCAACGCTAATGTTCTGAGTCATTTTGCTGCCTTTTACAAAAGTTAGTGACCCACCTTTTAGTTAAGTTTTTTTTTTTTTGGTTATATTTGTATTTTTATATTTTTTGAAATATCCTCCATGAGTTCTCTCATTTACATAACCTTGGAATAGAAAGTCATATGTAAAATTTGCCACTTTCCTTGAATTCTAATCCTTTCTGTGGAGTTATTGTGTTAGGTTCTCTAATCTAAATTCCACTTTTCACTTTCTTGAGATTGGTTGTTTTTTGTTATAAAAACCTCTAAAAAACTTTTAACCTCCTTGAAAAATACCTGTTGTTCTTTTGGTTGGTGTAGACACCAGTAAACTTCCTCTTTAAAGAAAAAAACAGTTGTAGACAAAAGGAGATATTTATTTGAGGACAGAGTTTAAAGAAATGCATTTTTTTTCCTCATTGTACTTCTTTCCAAATTGATGTCACCCCAGGGGGTGTGAGAAGTCTTTCAAAGCTTAATGTCCGACTGGTGAACAAAACTGACACTTGATCGCATGAAGTCCAGCAGTGTTTTGCTGTGTCGTTTCTGCATCTGGAGACTATTCTGTTGTGATGTAAAAAATTAAGATTACAATTTTTAAAGTATATATTTCACAATCAAAGTATTTATAAACACATATGAAACTTGTTCTACATGTAACCTATGCTGAAATGGAACGGTCATGTTTATAACTCAGTAGGTAAACTACTCTGGAATGTTTCAGACTCATCTCAGTTGAGGCAAGACATTTTGAACTAATAATGGAAGGAAGGGTCTGTTTCCTTATTCAGTAGTTTCATATGAATTTAAAAAGATGGCTGATGTCTGGTTAGTTCCAAATTTAAGTTTGCTATACTTATGTCAGTAGAACATGTTTTCTTTCTGTTTGTAGACTTAGTAGTGTTGGTCTTGGAATATGGATTTGCAGGTAAAAAAAAAGTTACTGTTTTTGATTCCTCTTGAACTTTAGAACTCTAATCAAGTAACTGAGAAGGGCAGTTAGGATACCATTGACATGCTTTGTATTTCTGTTGTTTTTCCTTTCTTTGCCTGCAAACTTAAATTGAATTGTAGTTTTGTACTTGAAAATAAATTACTATTAAAATAAAAGCAATTTAATAGCATTATAGAAAAACTTGGATAATGGAGAGAGGAAAATGAACTGTAATAGATAGGATTTGAGGTGAGTCTTGAACAATGCACAGTACTTGATGTATCCCAGGCTATCTCTTGGACATCTTTTGATCTGTGTGACTGTTGTGTGCTATATGTTGTATAGCTGTGGTCATTCTGCCTTGGTGGAAAAAGTTGGATATTTATTCTCTAACTTCAATATAATCTTTTTAAAAATTTTCTAATTTTTTAATTTTTTACTGAAGTATAATTGATTTACAATGTTATGTTAGTTTCTGGTGTATAGTAAAGTGATTATTATACATATATATATTCCTTTTCATGTTCTTTTCCATTATGGTTTACTACAGGATATTGAGTATAGTTCCTGGTACTATACAATAGGACCTTGTTTATCTATTTTGTATACAGTAGTTTGTATTTGCTTATCTCAAACTCCTAATTTATCCCTCCTCCACCCCCTACAATATAATCTTAACATTTCTCCATCTGTAAAATGATAATGGCTATATAATTTGAGATTTATTTAATTCAGTGCGGGCAAGCCTTTTAAATTTGTGGAAATGACTTTCACTGTGAGTGGATTTAAGATAAAAGATAGCCTTGCACATTAGCGCATTCTTCCACGTTTAAGACTGGAACCACTTTTTTTTTTTTTTGGCATAAAAGTAAAGATTAGGCTCCCAAGATAGTTTGAGTGCCTTCTGCATGTTCTAGCTGGCAATAGTCTTAACCATTTTATATCCAGCATCTGGTTTATACATGAAACCCCTATAATTAGCCAGTAGTACTTCTTTGCCTTGTCTTTCGGGAAGATTTATAGTATGCCTCAGGTGGTGTCAGATAGCAGGCAGAAGACTGAATAGCTAACTCTCTTAATTTAGAAAAAGTGTGTATTGCTGATACCAACTTTGTTAAAATAAAATACGATTTAAAAAAATCGTTTTCCCTCTTCATTTGACATGATTGATAACTCTACTGGCTGAACAACCTAAGAAGCTTAACCTTGTTGGGTGTGGTTTTAGAGTCTCAGGAAAGCTGGGAAGAACCTAAGCTTTAGAGGGGTTAGGCTTGTGGTGTTCTGGAGTGTTATGCAAGGAGGAATTACTGGGCCAGGTGCCTTTCATGTCTGTATCTGCCAGAGTAAAAAGCAAGAGTTTGTCCCAGTAAAATTTTCATATGTTTTCTTCTCAGGGCCAAATGGCTTTTTAATACATACAAGAGTCCAAATACTTCATAGGTAATCAATCTCAAAAAGAGGGAAGTTTGCTTTCTGGTTGGTTATCAAGTTGATACACACTTCTATTGCTGTGTTCTGCTTAAACCATAATTACCAGAGAAATCTTGTTAAATAGGATTTTCTGAAATGAAGCCTGTTAATTACATCAGACCCTTTGGTTTTATGTGAAACTATTATCATGGCATTGAGAGCTGATTGTGCAACCTACTCATTTGGAAAATTCTTCACCTCAAATTTTACTTCAAATCCATGACATCCAAGGGCATGGTGAGAGGCAACACTAGATTTCTAAGCCTAACTCTTTTCCTTAAAAATCCCTCAGTGATCAAATTGCCTTGAATGAGTAGATCCCAAACCAGGGTTTGGGATTAGTTAGTTTCAAAACATTTTATCAAACATTCTTCTAGGGACAGGTCTATGCTGGCTAGATCCACAGAAATCAAAATTATCAACATAGTGATGACAATGTAATTAGCCACATCTATCAGCAGTGTATAATCAACCATATCTGAGGCTGCTGAAATGTCCACTGTGGTAAAAATTCTGGCTCTACCCTTGACTCTTATTAATAACCCTAAGGATTTTGACTGAACTCTGTAAGTGGCCTTAAATCTAACCTGGGATTTACTGTGTCATTCTAGGTAAATAGTGTGCAAAGTAAGGAAGCTAGATAAAAACAAAACTCATTTCATATCTAGGATAAATTACGATAGGGTGAGAAATTGGCAGTAAGAAGTTTTAGTAAATAGGACCCTCTAAGAAAGCTGAAGTAAGTGCTTGTTGCATTCAGACTTTTACAAAAAACTTTGTCTAAACTGTTAAAGTAGACTTTATGTAAATTGTTCATGCTGAATATTTGCATTATATATTCCTATTCCTTTGTACTTCCCATTTGATGAAGTTTTCAAATTGTGGTTTGCTGGAGGGGGAAAAAAACCCCAAACCCAAACCACAAAGGACAAATTGAATTACAAACCTGGTGTGGTCCTTTAACTCAATTACATCTAATTTGTGTTATTTTAGTCATCCTGGGTGGCAGCTGTTCTGCATGATTGCCCACAAACAATTTCAATGTAAGAATTTGTCCTGATTAAGACTCCTTAAGATTGGTAGTAGCCTATTTCTATTTTAAGGGGCAAAGTTATAGATTAATTTTGTGTTATCAGGACCATTTTAAAAATTAAAAATTTAGTTGGTTTGCTCCTTAAATTGACTTAAATAGTAAGCACCTAATGTTTATTTTAAATGTTAGTTTTTTAATAAGTTCACCTCATTTTCTTATTTCTTCTGCTTCAATTTAAATTTCTCCTAAAAATAGCCTCTTAATTACTTCATTCAGGCAATTATCAATTTGAAAGCAAGGGAATATGGAATTTTAGGTTTTGATATACCTAAATAAATATTTTGACATTCTACACCAACATTTGGAATGACCTGGGAAGAAAGGACAGGAAAGAACATGGATTTAGGATCGTGCAGTATAATTGAGGTGGAGGTTTCAGTTAGAGTTGAGTTAGGATTGAGTCTGAAATGCAGTTGAATTTACAGAAATGAAGAATTTGTAAATTCTTCAGAATTTATAGAAATGGAAACTCAAGGGACTCATGCGAAAACTGACACAGGAACCACTTATATGAACGGTGTCTAACAATTGATACTAACTTGTTCTTCACTCATCTTTTTTTTTAATAAATGTGTTTTCATTGCTATTATTATTACTATATTTTTAAATTTTTGGCTGCATGCGGGCTTTCTCTAGTTGTGAGTGGGGGCTACTCTGCATTGCAGTGCACAGACTTCTCATTGTGGTGGCTTCTCTTGTTGTGGAGCACGGGCTCTAGGCGCTAGGGCTTCAGTAGTTGTGGCACGCAGGCTCAGTAGTTGTGGCACATGGGCTTAGTTGCTCCGCAGCATGTGGGATCTTCCCGGACCAGGGATTGAATCCATGTCCTCTGCATTGGCAGGCAGATTCTTAACCACTGCACCATCAGGGAAGTCCCCACTCATCTTTATGTTTTTAATGATTATTTTATTTTCTGGGGATGCATTTTCTGAGCAAAATACTCAGTTTAGGTCATGGCGTATTACTAACTTGGATGGTAAGAGGACACTTAAATGTCTTTTTAATATTAGAGGTGAAATCTGAAAAATATATAGATGCAGAACAGAACATACATGATAGAAAGACCTCAACTAGTTTTCTAAGGTGGGAGAATGGGACAGTGCTAGGTAGGCAATTATAGTGAAGAGATACTGTCCAACAGAGACACAAATAGAAGAAAAATCTTAATTCCTTAGAAATGATGTATGAATATGTTTGTAAAGTCGTTGTCTTTCTACTACGTCCAGTAATTTTCAATTAGCAACTGAACATCTGCTATGGATTAGGTATTGCTCTAGGTACTGGGGCTTCACTGATCAATAAGCTACCAGTCCCTACCTTGGAGGGATTTACATGTAGAAGGGATGGCAAACATGTAAATAATAATTTATAAGGAATTCCCTGGTGGTCCAGTGGTTAGGACTCCAAGCTTTTACTGCCAAGGGCTTGGGTTCAATCCCTGGTCGGGGAACTAAGAGTGCAAGCTGTGTGGCTCAGCCAAAAAATTACATGAATAATACTTTATAGCACCAAATGGTAGGTGATGTGATGGAGGTTTGAGTAAATTCAAAGCTTCATATTTTGTTAGGGGAAAGTATAGGACTAAAGTTAGAATGTTAGATCAAAATGGAAGTGCATTTCAAAAAATACTACTGTATATGAGGCATACCTTTCACTAGGCATTTAATCAATTACTAGTTGACCCATAGACTTAGGAATATAAATTAAGTTTGTGGTGTCTATCAGCTGCCTGCACTACTTCCCTATCATTCTCTTCATAAGGAAGAAAGTAACAGTTTTTAAATTTATTTTATTTATTTATTTTTGGCTATGTTGGGTCTTCATTGCTGTATGTGGGCTTTCTCTAATTGTGGCGAGCAGGGGATACTCTTCGTTGTGGTGTGCGGGCTTCTCATTGCAGTGGCTTCTCTTGTTGCAGAGCACGGGCTTTAGGCATGCAGGCTTCAGTAGTTATGGCATGCGGGCTCAGTAGTTACGGCACGTGGGCTCAGTAGTTGTGGCTCACGGGCTCTAGAGCTCAGGCTCAGTAGTTGTGCACACGGGCTTAGCTGCTCCGCGGCATGTGGGATCTTCCTGGACCAGGGCTTGAACCCGTGTTCCCTGCATTGGCAGGCGGATTCTCAACCACTGTGCCACCAGGGAAGCCCAGAAAGTAACAATTTGATCACCTTTTATTCTAAGCATTTTCTTGTATATTTTCTCATTTTAATTAGTTGTGTAATACCAAGTTTAGTAACATTTTGTTTAACCTTTCAGCATCCTGTATTCTTCTTTTACTTCTGACCCTATCTACCTATCTGCTACTTGAAACTCCCCTCACCCCTTGGTTTTCAATGGCAGTCTATTTTCTGATTTCCCTCCCGCCTTTCTAACCTTACTTGGTGTCCCTTTTGCTGGCTTCACTTCTAGAGTAGTTATCTATTGTTATAACAAATTTAGTGACTTAAAGCAATGAATATTCATTATCTGACTGTTTCTGTGAGCCAGTAATACCATATCTGTGTTATTCAAATGCACATGATAAACATTCAGACATTCAACAAATACTGTTGATGTTTCATAAATGGATGCTATTATTCTAGTTGAGGTTCTTATCACTTCACACCTAAATGACTCCACCTACTTCTTTGTTGGCTTCCAGTCTTTATCTCCATGTTGCTGTTAAACCAGCCTTTCTAAAGAAATTCATGCTGTTGCTTCTCTGATCAGTAACCAGTTGTGACTCTCATTGGACTAACTTTAAGTTTGTATTGGTCTTCTTGGTATTCAAAGCATTCCATGTATGAGCCTCACCCTATTTATTTAACCATGTTTCTTAACAAACACACCTACTTTAGTTAAACTGGTTATTTATACCTTACATCAACCCCCAACCCCATCCCTAATACTATGTTCAATTTTACTTTTTTGTTGCCTTTATTACTGGTTTTCTCCCAAATTTTATTGATTCTCTCTCAAATCTAAATATATTCTTTCCATCTTTTCCATAAAGTCACTTTGGACTTTTCTGGCCCACTCTAGTTTTTAATCTTTGAATTTCTGTTAATTAATGCTCAATACCAAACAGTGTAGTTCTTTATCTTTAGTCTGAGTTAATTTCCCTTCCCAATTAGAATTCCAATTATCAGAGAGCAAAATTCTTTCATCTCTTGAGTCTCTGGTGTACTGAGTCTGTAAGTACATTGTTGGTTGATTGAGAATTAGAAAACTTGACTCACCTGTAAAAAATCCTCTTTGCAATGCCGCTGAATGAATTTTAACTCCCAGAGCAATAAATGAGGATGAACTGGGACTTCAGGACAGTTTGGAACTACATTTCATCATTTTCCTGAAAATAAGCATTGCTGTATGAAGTGATTAATTTAAAATACGTTCCCTCTGGCCAATAATGAAAACTGGCTTTTAGTCTTGAACTATCAAAGCAAAAGTTTCAGTTGCCTGGAGAGAACAGGTATTAAGTAGCAAGCAGTTCAAGGTCTCTGATCCCTAGTCTGCTTCAGCTATGGGCCTAGCCAACCCCTTTGGCACAGATAAGTAGAACAAGGAATTTACTTTTATCTTCTCTGTCTTGAAAGTTTCATGGATTTGATTCACAAAGAAAGGGTAATAATTGAAATTTTATGTCAGCATCTTCTCATTCACCTAGAAAAGTTAAAGTTAGATAATAATATTAATCAAAGTATAAGAACACATATGGCCTGAAAATATAGTCAGGGCTAATTGTGTTCCCTAATACTCAGTATAATTTTGTACCAGCCCTGGAGAATGAGGCCTGAGAGCCAGTGGGAAGTAAAGCTCCAGTTCTTTTGGTAGCTTTTAGTTCTGTGCTTTTGCTAAGATAGAATTCTATTCACATTATTAGTTTCTATCAATATTCCCTTGTATGCTCTTACCTTTTTATTTCCCTCTTTCTCTACCTTTCTGTTCCTCTTTGTTACTTCCCCCCAAAGCCATAGGTAGGGTATTTGGTCATGGTTAGAATATAAGAAGAATGTTAAAATTTTCATTACAACCATCTCAAATTCTTTTTAGGTTTGTATTTTAGGATTATGTATAATATCAAGTCTGTGATTTAGGTTATTATTTGCACATTTTTGGTTTCCCTGTGGCTAAATTACTGATGTTTATACAAAAGCGTTTTTTCCCTTGTTATTTGCTCGTGTAGGTGTTTCAGCCAAGATTCTTTAGCACTGGAATATTTGAATTAGAGAACTTAAGGAAGTTGAAAACGTTAAAGCTCTTGGTTCTGGCCTTTTATCTGTATAGCTAATGACTTTTGGCTATGTTTCCTGGAGAAGATAAAGCATATCAGTTGTGAATTTACCTGGTTACTGCCCATATCACCTTGATTCATACACCCTGCCTCTGTATTCCTTCCTCTAGTTTCCCTGCACCTCTCAATGCCTCCTCATAAATGCCAATCCAGTGATATTAGCTCTGACTATTACATCTTTTAGTTTTCTTCTTTTCTCATCCCATACTTCTTCATGTATACCCCTTACCTACCTAAAGCACTACCTCCAGCTATGATTAAAGGTAAAAGCTAAAGAAGTGGGAGGAGGGAGAGAGTGAGGAGGGGCAGAGACACAAGTGTCAGGAAGAGATATGAGTGTAGTCTTCAGTCGACTCACTGCCCTTTCCAACCACTTCCCTACTCTGCCTTGTTCTTGTTGTCACCACTTGAATATTTCTAAAAGGAATTTAAAATAAAAATTAAACACATTTGTTTGAATTTCAGTTCTCAACACTCAAATAAAAGTGCTTTTCTGAAAATCACCAATGATGTCCTTAAATTTCATGGGTTTTGCTTAGTCTGTATCTTCCTTGATCACTCTGCTGCATTTTATACAAATTTGAACATTCCCTTCTTGCTAAAAGGAGAAGGCTTATTGAATACAACTTTTGCCACATGAAACCTTGCCTAATCAGCCTCATTTGAGAGTACACATTTCATCTGATGGCATTTGCAAATTATCCAACCCCCCTGCCCCGGAACTTGCTCTATGAAAATGCTTCCATATGCTAAAAGCTAGTCTACTTATTTTGCTGAAGCAGAAAAAAAGAAAAATGTACTTTACTGACTTGCTGTTTTATAAACACGAAGCTACAACGTGGGCAGATTTGGCAATGGCAGCCCCTCGGAGTTCACTGTAAACAAATTTGCAGCCCTGAGGCCTCTCTACTGTCCAAGATGAGTGTGGAGAGTTATTTTGCTCCACAAAAGTAAATTGTTAAAAATGCATTTTTGACTTGTATATGGTTCTAAAATATTTAAATACAGTTAAAATATAGTATTAGACTTCAATTTCTAACAGATTTGGACATTTAAAATAACTAAGTACTTTAAGTTTCAGATTCTTTGTTTATCTCAAGGCCTTTATTTCAACAGCCACCACTCTGGTCTGGGTCCCCAGCACCACATGCCTGGATTATAGCAATAGTCTTCTCACTGAGCTCCCTAACATTCGTCATTCTCCCTTTTAACCTATCCTACCTGGTGCTGTAGGATAATCTTTCTTAAATAACTTTATGCCTTTTCCTATCAACTGATCTCATTTATACTAATCTCACCAATATTTCTCTCAAAACCTGACATAATTTCCTTTATGGAGCCTTGCTAACAATCCCATCTGGCCCTGTTTTTTCCACAGTACTTTTCAAGCTCCTGCTCTGTTATATATAGTTGATTTATTGAAGATTTTCTTGTTGTTGTTGTATGTTGTGTTCTTTCCTTTTCAAGTGGATATCAGTGTGATAGAAATATGGCCTGCTATTTCTTTTGACTGGATTCTAATACACTTATGAGCAAATAATGGATATAAAATATATATATTCTGTTACTACAGGTTATCAGTTAAAAATTGTGGCTGTTTGCTTAAATTGCATAAATTATCAAATAGAAGGGCTGAATGAAGGTACCTGAACAGTGCTTAATATATACTAAAGACTATAAAATAAATCCTACTGAAGGCTGTAGGAGACTGTACTTTGTCTTCTTTATAAAGATTTATTGCTTGGTTTTTAGAATTGATGGTTTTATCTATTAAGTAAAGAAATTAATCTGGGGTTCATGTGGTTATAAATAGAAATTCTATTATTTCATTTTTATCACTGCAGCATCTTGGACCAAAAAAACATTTTAAAGAACAACTTTGAAAAAGGAGATAAAGTTCGAGGACTAACACTGCTTGACTTCATTTTTTAAAAAAATTTAATTTTATTTATTTTTTTATACAGCAGGTTCTTATTAGTTATCTCTTTTATACATATTAGTGTATACATGTCAATCCCAATCTCCCAATTCATCCCGCCGCCACCATCCCCGCCACTTCCCCCCCGGTGTCCGTACGTTTGTTCTCTACATCTGTGTCTCTATTTCTGCCCTGCAAACCAGTTCGTCTGTACCATTTTTCTAGGTTCCACATATATGCGTTAATACACGATATTTGTTTTTCTCTTTCTGACTTACTTCACTCTGTATGATAGTCTCTAGATCCATCCATGTCTCTACAAATGACCCAATTTCGTTCCTTTTATGGCTGAGTAGTATTCCATTGTATATATGTGCCACATCTTCTTTATCCATTCATCTGATGATGGAAACTTAGGTTGTTTCCATCTCCGGGCTATTGTAAATAGAGCTGCAATGAACATTTTGGTACGTGACTCTTTTTGAATTATGGTTTTCTCTGGGTATATGCCCAGTAGTGGGATTGCTGGGTCATATGGTAATTCTATTTTTAGTTTTTTAAGGACCCTCCATACTGTTCTCCATAGTGGCTGTATCAATTTACATTCCCACCAGCAGTGCAAGAGTGTTCCCTTTTCTCCACACCCTCTCCGGCATTTGTTGTTTGTAGATTTCCTGATGATGCCCATTCTAACTGCCACTCTATTCTCTAGCAGTTTCTTAAATATTAAACATACACCTATCATTCGATCCACCCATTCTACTTAGCTTTTTACCCAGGAGAATTAAAAGCGTATTTCCATACAAAGACAACTTGTACATGAACATCATAGCAGCCTTATTTGTAATGCCCCAAACTGGAAATCACCCACATGCCCGTCAACAAGTGAATGGATAAAAAAACTGTAGTATATCTATGCAAGAGATTACTGGTCAGCAATAAAAAGAAATTAATTACTGGCATATTGCAACAACATGCATAGCTCTCAAAATAATTATGCTGAGTGAAAGAAGGCAGACCTTCACTCCCCCCGCAAAAAAGTATATACTGTATTATTTCACTTGTTTAAAATTCTAGAAAATGAAAACTATTCTGTATTGACAGCAGATCACTGGTTACCTAGGGATGAGGGCCAGGGGAAGAGGAAGAATTACAAGGCGGCACAAGGAAACTTTTGAGGGTTATTAATATTTTCGCTATCTTAATTGCAGTAATGGTTTTGCATACATGATTCAAAGTCTATCAAATTGTACTCTTTGAAAATGTGTAGCTATTTTACAGGTCAATAAAATTATATCTCAATTTAAAAAAAAGAAAAAATATTGTAAAGAGGTGTTAAAGGTACAATTTAGCAGCAAAAGCAACATCATTTAACAAATATTTATAAACATAAATATAACAACATATACATTATTGAAGAGACCCACATGTCACCTACCATGTTTAGTTTTACAGAGTTGCTAGAATATTATCAAAGAAGACCATCTTATAAAGGGAATTATTATACCCTGACCATCCAGCACTCATCTTTCATTCTGCATAGAGGATCTGTATAGCTACAAAGATAACAATAAAAAAAGGAACAGCAAGCTTTGGTTTTAAATCTGGTGGACCATCTCAATCTTTATCTAAATATCAATATTTTTCTTCTTTCACTTTCTTGATGAAGTCTTATATATATATATATATATATATATATTTTTTTTTTTTTTTTTTTTTTTTTTTTTTGCTGTACGCGGGCCTCTCACTGCTGTGGCCTCTCCCGTTGCGGAGCACAGGCTCCGGACAGACAGGCTCAGCGGCCACGGCTCACAGGCCCAACCGCTCCGCAGCATGTGGGATCTTCCTGGACCAGGGCACGAACCCGTGTCCCCTGCACCAGCAGGCGGACTCTCAACCACTGCGCCACCAGGGAAGCCCAAGTCTTATATTTTGATTCTTCTTTTCAGTGTGTTCTCTTTAACTTATTACTAAGATAAGGAGTGGATCCAGAGAAACCATGTAGAACTATTACATGGTATTGCTTATAAGGCAACTAATTTACAAAATAATTTTTTTTAAAGAATTTATTTATTTTTGGCTGCGTTGGGTCTTCATTGCTGCACGCGGGCTTTCTCTAGTTGGGGTGAGTGGGGGCTACTCTTCGTTGTGGTGCGCGGGCTTCTCACTGCGGTGGCTTCTCTTGTTGTGGAGCACGGGTTCTAGGCGCTCGGGCTTCAGTAGTTGTGGCTCATGGGCTCTAGAGCACAGGCTCAGTAGTTGTGGTGCACAGGCTTAGTTGCTCCGCGGCATGTGGGATCTTCCTGGACCAGGGCTCGAATCTGTGTCCCCTGCATTGGCAGGTGGATTCTTAACCACTGCGCCACCAGGGAAGTCCCAACAAAATAATTTGGGGAGGGAATTTATTGCATTTTATCACAAGTGAGGAATGAGAACCAGGAAATATAGTGGTTAAAATAGAGTCTAAATCCAGCAGAGTGTTAGGTTTCTGTTTTTATTTCATATATTTGTGCTTAATTTTTCCATTATGAAAGTGAGATCAGATCTCATTGGTCTCTTTATTTTAAAAAAAAAGGGGGAGGAATTTTATGTCAGCCAACTTATATCAACATTGGTCTGAGTGAAAGAAAATGAGTTTTTGGTAAGGTTCAGTGACAACGCTTGGACAGCTCAGCACTAACATGAAACAGTGCACAAAATATATACAAATTTATTAGTGTTTTCTCACTGCAAGCTATCACCAAATTACCAAGGAGCAGACACTAGGGATGCATGATTTTTACTTTCTATATATAACAATGTTTAAGAGGTACTTAAACTTTATTTTAAAGCTCTGCAATGATTTGTCTAAGATAAAAGCCTACAGAACTACTCGTCTTTAGGTTTTTTTTTTAAGTTCTCATTTATAGTAATAAGCATATCATATCAACTATTTGATTTTTTAATATTTTGGAGCAGACATTTTGGCTGAAATAACATTGAAATAGCAACGGCAAAATAACTGGCCTGTGCTGACAATTGTTAGGTATGTCTTGATGGAAAATCACCTTGATGGACGGAGAAGAACTTAGTTCTATAGTTATATAATTTAGGCAATTAAAAAATTTAAGCGGAGCTAGGTTTTTTATTAAAGATTTAGTTTGGTTCTCAAAAGTTATAGCTAAGTCCTGATGAGTAATTTACTAATGACTTATGTATCTTCCTGAATCTTATGTATCTTCCTGTCTTTTATCCCTTTGTGTCACTGTGCCTCTGTATGAATTGCCAAAGTTTTTATGATTTCCATTCTCCTTTGCCTTTTGTCTATCTTTGTTCAGCTGGACCCTCTGCTTTTCTCTCCTCTTTAGTATTTACCCCTCTAAGCCCTACAGTGCTTCAGATGCCACATAAGTCAAACCTTTCTTGACATTCTATTCATACATGTTATATATGCCTCTTTTGTGCTTAGGGTGGTCTGTGCCATTTATCACCAAGGTAGGGGCAGGGGGTGAGGATGCCCTGGATGTTCCACTGTGCTACAGGAAGAAAATATTAGAACTTTACAATTATTTTAAATCTCATCCTGGTTAATTTTTAGTGTGTGTATGTTTTATCATGTTCATGATAAATTATTATCCAAACAGAAGACATAAAATAATTAAAATACATATAGTGGGGTGGGAGTACATGCCCAAAATGTGTTACTGATGGAGCATACACCAAAAAGTTCGGGGACCACGGCTGGTAATCTCTAATTGTCATGTCTGTTTCTTCATTTGTAAAGTTAGGTCTAGGATTGGGTTAGATAATTTCTAGGGTCTTTTGTAGCTTAAATGTTCACTGAGTTAAAAATGTTATTAAAAAATATTTCAAGCATACAGAAAAGTTACAAGTATGGTATAATGAATTCCCATATGCCATTCACATAGTTTTATCCACTGTTAACATTGTGCCACGTTTCCTCTTTCTCTCTTAAAAACATATATACGTACATATCATTATACTTTTGTTCAGAACCATTTGGTAGTAAATTGCAGAGGTTGTGACCATTCACCATAAATACTTTAGCATGTGTCTGTTAAGAACAAAGACGCTCTTTTACATAGCCACAAATTCAATACTGGATTATTATCTAGTATATGGTGCATATTCAGATTTTGCATATTGTCCCAGTATGACCTTTATAAGCTGTTTTTCCCCCGATCCGAGGATTGGAGGATAGGAATTTGTGTGGTGTGTGTGTGTGTGTGTGTGTGTGTGTGTGTGTCTTTAGTTTTCCTCACTAGAGCAGTCTTTTAAATTTTCTGTCTTTCATGACACTGATGTTTTTTAAAGAGTATAGGCCCTCAGTTTTGTGGAATGTTTCTTTTGGGTTTGTGTAGCCGTTTCCACTATACCTTGGTTTTTTCTTTTTTGTAGTTTAATTCTCTGTGTATGTGTGCACACGTACTGTGTGCTCATGCGTGAGTCTTCTTTTCTAAGCTAGATTGTAAGTTTCTCTGAGACAGTGATGATTCATCCTGTTCATGTTTGTTCTTCATACTTCCAATCACATATAATACTTTGCCTATAATAAATGATGCAATTCACAAACCAAAAGTTCGTTCATATTCTATAGGTTGAAAGGATGCTTTAAAACATACAGAGAAGGATATAACAGATTAATTAACTCTCAGTAATTAAGGATGTCAAAGAATGCCAAGGTAACAATAGAGGCATTATGTTTTATTGAGTCTTGAAGGAAATTGGCTACTACAAAGTGTAATATAATATGGGCATGCTCAGAACACTGTGAATCCTGTACTAATTGATGTATTTCTTTTCATCATTCCTCTGAGGAAACCCTTTGCAATAATGTTTGACCTCTTCCATATACACAGTTCCAAAATAGCATTTGAATCTGTTCTGGTTTTTTTGGCTACACTGGGTCTTTGTTGCTGCGTGCTGGCTTTCTCTCTTTGCGGCACGCGGGGGCTGCTCTTTGTTGTGGTGCGCGGGCTTCTCATTGCGGTGGCTTCTCTTATTGCGGAGCACGGGCTCTAAGTGTGCAGGCTTCGATGGTTGTGGCTTGCGCGCTCTAGAGCGCAGGCTCAGTAGTTGTGGCGCACAGGCTTAGTTGCTCCGCGGCATGTGGGATCTTCCCGGACCAGGGCTCAAATCCGTGTCCCCTGCATTGGCAGGTGGATTGCAGCACCAGGGAAGTCCCTGTTCTGGTATTTCAGTGGGCAGTGAAATTAGAATGAAAACTCTTAGACATAAAAATATGTTTTCTCAAGATTGGAAGTATCCAAGGTTGTCAAGAAAAGGTATTTATTATCCTTAATTATCCTTTCATTATCGACTAAGCAAAGTTATAAGAAAGTGACTCATCCAAAGTGTCAAGGCAGGCACAAGTTAAAAGTTTCCATTTTAAAATCAGCATCTGAGAAGATGCATTGTAGCCTTTTAGAGGCTGATTTCCCCAAAACCCATCAATTATTTGTAAATGTCCATAGTAAGCTTGAATTTATCATTTAGGATTTTTTAGGATTTTTAAATTGGTAGGCTTTCAGGAAGTCTTAGCACATGGTTTTCTCTTCTTTTGATAATTAACATTTAATATACTGGTTTTCTTAGTATTGACTTTCATAACTGTCATCTGGGCAATTATTGTCTCAGTTGATTATTTATCTCTGAAGGCCTCTTCTAACTCTACATTTATCTGAACTTACTGAATAACTCCTCATTACTCAGCACATACTTTAGTGAAGATATTCTTAGGAGTAACGGCTGACCTTCTCCATATTGTGGTTCGTCTGTGTGTATGTGCCTGTGCATAACTTGGCAGCCGCTCCCTCAGAGAAATAACAGTCAGTGTGGTTCAGCCAAAGTTTAGAGGAGTGAAATGACTGAAGTGGGAGTTTTTTGTCTAATGCCAAGTGATATTATCCTTGGTTCTTTCTTATTGAATTGCTCAGGTAGCAGGTAGTGTTTCATTGCCTTGGAAGGTATTAAAAGCACAACAATACAAAGCAAACAAACAAACCAAGAAAACCCAACAACAACCAACAAACAGAAAATACCAGGTAATTCATATGCTCTACTTTCTTGCCACAGTGTGAAGCCAAAAACTCTTCCTGTAACTGAAAAATGTATGCTCAGATCAAAATCTGATTTAGAGAATGAAAAACATCTTATCGATTTTTTCCAGGATCAGATTTAATAGAAAACTGGTGATGCACTAATCTTTTCATAGACATGACTTGGGAATATTTCATATATTTGTCAATTTTTTAAAAAACAGAGTTTTTTGAGGCTGATTTCTACTGCAGC